>NC_080412.1:29594375-30846250 GCF_030265065.1 Corythoichthys intestinalis
AGGACTAACCCCTCCCCCCTTCAAAAAAAAAAAAAAAATGTCCAAAAATATAATATTGTACATATTTCGTGTGTGAACTGCTTCTATTTTGTGTCCAACATTGTTTAAAAAATGTTTTCGTGCAATTCAGTGCACAACCCGCTAACATTTGTACACAAAACAACGGCGGGTTGTTGTTTTGCTTGAATAAAGTGCAAAAATTGAGACAGAAATCCACCAAGTCAGATCATCTTTCTAGATTTTACTTAATTCGTGACTATTAAAAAAAAAAATAAAAAAATCTCCAGACTTTTTCGACTTATAATACTAATAATGTAAACGATGGTTAGTTTTGCAATCTAATCATTTAAGTTCCTATATCACCACCAGACTGATATTGTGCATATTCGTTGGCTGATAGTGCGAGTTATGATTAGGCGCTCATGATAATATTGATAATGAAAGATAAATTATTTTATGGTCAATATAGAGGCTTTACGATTTATTTTGAAAGAATAATTAGGCGTCATAAATTTTTGACGTCATGTGACATTGAATACATTTGACAAAACTTGGATTTGATTGCATTTTAGTACATATTTTTAATTTCATTTTGGGACACTCGATTGATTTTAATCGCTTTAGTCAGGCGAAAATATATTCCGTGCATTGGGACTCCTATGGCATCTTTTGGGTTGGTTGCCACGTACACATATGAATTGCAATTACAATTTTGCAAAATGTTCTTGATATGGCTGTCAAACGATTAAAATTTTTAATCGAGTTAATCACAGCTTAAAAATTAATCGTAATTAATCGCAATTCAAACCATCTAAAAAATATGCCATATTTTTCTGTAAATTATTGTTGGAATGAAAAGATAAGAAGACTGATATATACATTCAACATACTGTACATAAGTACTGTATGTTTATTATGACAATAAATCAACAAGATGGCATTAACATTAATAACATTGTTAAAGCGATCCATGGATAGAAAGAGTTGTAGTTCTTAAAAGATAAATGTTAGTACAAGTTATAGAAATTTTATATTAAAACCCCTCAATGTTTTCATTTTAATAAAATTTGTAATATTTTCAATCAAAAAATAAACGAGTTGCTCGCCATTGTTGATGTCAATAATTACTCAATGCTCATGGTGCTCAAACCCATAAAATCAGTCGCACCCAAGCGCCAGCAGAGGTCGACAAAACACCAAAAAAACACAGGTAACAAATGGACATGACACTGTGCTGTCATTTTAATCTGTTTGAGCAGCGCATGTGCGTTAAATGCGTCAAATATTTTAATGTGATTAATTTAAAAAATGAATTACCGCCCGTTAACGCTATAATTTTGAAAGCCCCAGTTCTTGACAACATTTAGAACATTTCTAGATGACTGAACATTTAAATGTCAAAATATAAACATTTTAATCTGTTTTTTTTCCCCCTTTCAAACACAGGTCAAAGTGGGCGGCTATTCAAAGTTGATTTCTCATATGGCGGAAAACACTCAGGTGACTTGAAGTTCCGCTCTGAGACTGCCAATTTGGCCAAATTTCAAAATTGTCCGATATGTACGCGTGATACATCATTGGGAAGCCTAAAATCTTAATTTTCTGGGGAAGAAAATTTTTTGACAGGAGGGCATTTAAAAAATGAATAAAATTAAACATAAAAACCCTAATTGGAGGTGAAAGCATGCATGAGAGGGCTTAATTAACGCCATGATTTTAACGAGATATTATCGCGTCCTTACCTCTTTTCGATCCAAAAACTCCATGCAGCATGTATCCCCAAGTGTTGAGACACAGCCGTGAATGGTCACAGCTGGATTTTCTTGGGATTTTATGGGTGGAATATGGTAATATAACAAAGGTCGCGATGCAGAAATCACAGACATTAAGAAATGGTCGAGATTTTCTTTTTCATATTATTTACCCTTTTAAACTTTTTTTCCCCCAATTTTTCTTTGTTTGGATCGATTATTTATCATCTAACATATCAGGGAACAAAAAACATCAGTAACAAAATAATAAAATGAAGCGATAGATATGAGGTATTCGTGACTTATTTACAGACACCAATTATTTTCATTGTGACGTAATTTGTTTAAAAGTAAAATATGCGAATGAATAATTTTTAAAGGCATTTTTTAAACGAAATGTTATACACTGATTAATGATGCTAAGCTAAAAATGACATTTTGAATAATAAATTATACCTTCTATTTATGGCTGGGTTGAAACAAAAGCGGTTACGCGACGTCTGTAAACGGGGGTTTCCAGGGTAAAACGGACAAATTAAAAATTGTTCGGGGGATTAATGCACCATGAATCTGCTATGGCAGCATATAGAAATATTGTTCTATCAAACACAACAGTTCTTTTGGCTTAAAATACAGCAGTTTATTTGAAAAAGGGGTACAAGAGCAGAAACTTTTTTAAGTCTAGTCTGTGTTTTCCTCCATATACAAACTATTGTTTCTGCATGAAAGTTAAATATATTAACATAAATTACTATTGTTAATTTTCTAAAAGCACTATCACTAAATTTACACCCTATGCCTAAAATACCTT
The DNA here is from genome assembly GCF_030265065.1 of Corythoichthys intestinalis. Lineage (NCBI taxonomy): Eukaryota > Metazoa > Chordata > Actinopteri > Syngnathiformes > Syngnathidae > Corythoichthys > Corythoichthys intestinalis. Next base: position 29,596,938 of record NC_080412.1, read on the forward strand.
AAAATGAATCAAAGTTTTGTGTTATAATACAGAAATAATTTTAGAAATATGTGGTAATTCTATGGTGCATTGTGTGTGTGTTTGCATAAAGTGTTTCCCAACAAGTCACAACAGTGAAAAGCAAGCGGTCTGCGTCACATTCTTTACCTGGGCGCGGTGATCGTGCAGGGGAGGGGGCTGCATTATGAGAACCGGAGCATGACTCGCTCTGACCCACCGACAGCGGAACCTGCAATGGGGGGGTCTGAACATTTTGAAAACAAATTATTTAAAACGCATTAGCTGCAATTGACGGCGATAGACGTCCAATCCATTCCAACATGGGAGGGGCTGGAAGCAATCCTTTGATCGCTTCCAGCCCCTCCCAGTTAAAATGGATTGGACGTCTACATCCATCAATAGGTCTTTTCAACATCAATTCCCGTCTTTTACAAACTATCACAAGCCAAAATGAATTTTATGTATATCCCTGTCAACGAACACACGATCAATCACTGCCAATCCTCTCGGTTCGAACCACGATGACAGCAACATAGCTTCTGTTCAGCTGATGTCACAGTCTGCGTGCTCCAGCTGCACACAGTTCACCAGTTGTCGGTTCTGTTGGGTCCAAACGTGTCATTTAATGCGTACGCACAGACACTTAAATACCAAATGGAGCCTCTAATCAAACGCTCCTATTGCATGGGGTGGATTATTATTATTATCGTCATGATGGTTATCTTACAGACCGGGTTGTCAGTGCCCATGGCTGGCCCGGAGCACAGCAGAATTTCCAAACCCTGAATTTTGCGTAATGAAAGATGGTTGGGAGCAAAATGTCTTTTCAACCTAATTCAAATGAAAAAAAAACTTCTGTAAGGAGCCTTGGATTTAACTGGAGTACACATGAAATCTTTTTACATAGTGGTACTTCAAAGTTCCCTAACAGAACAGCTGGCACCAGAACCAGATTGTCGCACCAATATCCATTGGGCCAATATAGGTGCCTTTCACAGTTATCCGACAATATGCAATCTTAATTGTATGCTATCTTCTTGTCTCGATGATAATATACACTGCTGGCAAAAAGTATTGGCACCCCTGAAACACTGTAAGATAATGCTCAATATCTCTTTCAGAAAATGGTTTGCAATGACAAATGCTTTGGGAGCAATATCTTCATTTATTTTGCTCGCAATGAAAAAAACAAAAGAGAATGAAAAAAAAAAAATCATTTTACACAAAACTGGACCGGACAAAATTATTGGCACCCTCAGCATAATACTTGGTAGCACATAGACTTCATAACCTATTGACATGTCACGGGAAACTGGGCCTATTTTCAAAAACTTCAAATATTTTCAAAACCAAAGCTGCTACTGACCTAAAACCAAAACAAGCACCTGCCTTAGCCATATACAGTGGGACAAATAAGAGTTGGCCTCTGTTATTGCCAACAAAGTGTACATAACAAAGTTTGAGATGAACTTTTGGTATTGACCACATACTTATTTTACAACATGAGCAGGGATGTTTTGGGGCTGTCGTTGGGCAACACGGACTTTCAACTCCCTTCTCACCCCGTGGCGTCAAAATTATAACAAGAACGGTGAGCAAAAATCCCAGAACCACACGGGGGGACCTAGTGAAAGACCAACAGAGAGCTGGGATCACAGTAACAAAGGCTACTATCAGTAACCAGTGTTGTTAATCTTACTGAAAAAAAGTAATTAATTAGAGTTACAAATTACTTCTCCCAAAAAGTAATTGCGTTAGTAACTCAATTACCTGAATGTAAGAGTAATTAGTTACTTGGCAAAGTAATTGGTGATAATTACGTCTTTTTTTTCCCTCAAAAAAAAAAAAAAAAACATTGGCCACACTATGTGAATTTTTTTGTGAAGGGTTTTGGTACAATTGGCCCGAGCCCAATTCTTTACCGTAATTTACCCTTTACCCTGAATCAACTGTTAAAAGTTGTTAAAATTGCTCCCATTATTGCATTAGTTCCCTTCTCTCCACTTTCGACGTATGAAAGTTTTAAAACTGTTTCATCATTTAAAGATAGATTCAAGTCAAGATTTTGCCGATTTAGAAGTATTTTAGATAAAAAAGTTACTCAGGTTCGCTAGGAATGTTCTCTACACCAGAGCCGTCCTAAAAAGTCTACTGCTTTAAGATGGCGGCTGTTTACAAACGCATCTAGTGCCGTGTCTGTCATTTTGCATCTAGTTATATCTATATACAGTATATGTGATATCTACCATGTCTACCATATCTACCATAACATGCGTGCGTAGTTTGTAGGCTATCGGCTACAACATGTATTATTGGAGCTACCTAGCATCGCGTTTCCTCGGCGTCACAACTTTCTTGCCTCCTCCCCACTCCTGCTCTGCTCTGTCATCTCGGTGAGACCGTCTCCCTCAGACTTTTCGACCAATATAATAACGCATAGTAACGCATGCCTTTCCGTCCTCAGTAACGGTAACGGCGTTGCCAAGATGAGAAAAGTAATTAATTAGATTACCCACTACTGAAAAAAATAACGCCGTTAGTAACGCCGTTATATTGTAACGCCGTTATTAACAACACTGTCAGTAACACAATGCGCCGCCAGGGACTCAAATCCTGCACTGCCGGACGTGTCCCCCTGATGAAGAAAGTACACGTCCAGGCCTGTCTGCGGTTCGCTAGAGAGCATTTGGATGATCCAGAAGAGGACTGGGAGAATGTGTTATGGTCAGATGAAACCAAAATAGAACTTTTTGGTAGAAACACAGGTTCTCGTGTTTGAAGGAGAAAGAATACTGAATGGCATCCGAAGAACACCATACCCACTGTGAAGCATGGGGGTGGAAACATCATGCTTTGGTGCTGTTTTTCTGCAAAGGGACCAGGATGACTGATCTGTGTAAAGGAAAGAATGAATGGAGCCATGTATCGAGAGATTTTGAGTGAAAAGGGCATTGAAGATGAGACGTGGCTGGGTCTTTCAGCATGACAATGATCCCAAACACGCCAGCCAGGGCAACAAAGGAGTGACTTCGTAAGAAGCATTTCAAGGCCCTGGAGTGGCCTAGCCAGTCTCCAGATCTCAACCCCATAGAAAACCTGTGGAGGGAGTTGCAAGTCCATGTTGCCCAACGACAGCCCCAAAACATCACTGTTCTAGAGAAGATCTGCATGGAGGAATGGGTCAAAATACCAGCAACAGTGTGTGAAAAGCTTGTGAAGAGTTACAGAAAACGTTTCGCCTCAGTTATTGCCAACAAAGGGTACATAACAGAGTATTAAGATGAACTTTTGGTATTGACCAAATACTTATTTTCCACCATGATTTGCAAATAAATTCTTTAAAAATCAAACAATGTGATTTTCTGTTTTTTTTTTGTTTTTTTTTCCCACATTCTGTCTCTCATGGTTGAGGTTTACCCACGTTGACAATTACAGGCCTCTCTAATATTTTCAAGTGGGAGAACTTACACAATTAGTGGTTGACTAAATACTTATTTGCCCCACTGTATGAGTCTCCATGAGCAGTGGCATCAAAAAAGTCGTTCCCTTAAAAAAAAATCCCGATTATTTTTTATATAACACAACTTAAAATGGCTATAAAAGTCTCAGATTTTACACTAGATGCGCAAAAATCACCAAATCACCTATATTTTCAGGATCAATAGCAATATTTAACATATATAAATTTTGGACCAAAATAGCTACTTTTTTTTTTTTTTTTTTTACTGCAAGTTTTCAACAGCTAATAAATCACTTAACTTAACATAAGAAACTTAATACTTGAGGAAAACATGCAGAATCAATTATAAATATGTAAATAGATTATTAATAAATTCAATATACAATCATAATTTATTATAGAATACAATAGCCCTTTATAATCATTATACACTATATAGTGTTAATGAATGAGGCTAGCGGCCCCCTGACGTAAACAGTTTTCTAGGCAAAAATTCTTGTGAATAAATGCTTAAATCCCCGAATTTTTCATAGATATGGACGGAAAACAGTCTCGATTCTTGGTTTAAAGCAAAGAAACCGTGCAGTTACCATATATTTTACGTGTACTGTCAAGTACAATGCTACTCTGTTAGCGAATCAGGCTAGCGGCCGCCTGGCGTAAACAGAGCTTTTCTGGTGAAAGTACTTGTGAATAAATGCTTAAATCCCTGAATTCTTTATAGATATAGACGTAAAACAGTCTTGATTCTTGGTTAAAAGCAAAAAAACGTGCAGGTAGCGTTTATTTCGCGTAAATATTGCCAATTATAAGGCCAGTCGGTTACGAAAATTAGCTGACTCCATGTGTAAACAAAGAAGAAAATTCCGGCGAATAAATGCTTCAATCACGCATGCATGGTACGAAAAATATAGTATTTACCTTGAATCCTCGAACATCACTCCTGAGACAATCCTTCCTGTTTTTATGCGGTAAAGCTTTCGTAGTTCTTCAAAAATCAAAGCTTAAATCCGACATGAGCGTGTGCAGCCTTTTTCAAACTGCCATTTTCAGATCCCTCCACAAGTGTCCTATGGGATTCAGGTCTGGAATCATTGCTGGCCACTTTAGAGGTCTCCAGTGGTTTCTCTCAAACCGTTTTCTAGTGCTTTTTGAAGTGTTTTTTGGGTCATTTTCCTGCTGGAAGAGCCATGACCTCTGAGGGAGACCCAGCTTTCTTCACATTATTCAGCAAAATTTGTTGGTAGTCTTCAGACTTCATAATGCCATGCACACAGTCAAGCAGTCCAGTGCCAGAGGTAGCAAAGCAACCCAAAACATCAGGGAACCGCCGCCATATTTAATTGTGGAGACGTGTTCTTTTCTTTGAAGGCCTCGTTTTTTTCCTGTTAACTCTATGTTGATGCCTTTTCCCAAAAAGCTCTACTTTTGTCTCATTTGACCAGAGAACATTCTTCCAAAACGTTTTTGGCTTTCTCAGGTAAGTTTTGGCAAACTTCTGCCTGTTTTTTTTTTATGTCTCCTGGTCAGAACTGGGGTCTTCCTGGGCATCCTACCATAGAGTCCCTTTTCATCCATGCCATGGGCTTTACACTTATTGAAGACACTGCGTACAGTAGACACAGGAACATTCAGATCTTTAGAGATGGACTTGTAGCCTTGAGATTGCTCATGTATCCTCTCAATTTTACTTACCTGTTATGTGCCACAGGTAAGTAGTAGGTGCTGTTAATCCCACAAATTAGAGAAGCATCACATGATTTTTCAAAGGGTGCCAATACTTTTGTCCAGCCCATTTTTTTAGTTTTGTGTAAAATGATGATTTAATTTTTTCCATTCTCTTTTGTTTTTTCATTGCAAGCCAAATAAATGAAGATATTACTACCAAAGCATTCGTAATTGCAATTATTTTCTGAGAGAAATTGAGAATTATCTGAGAGAATTGCTGGGGTGCCAATACTTTTGGCCAACAGTGTACCCTGGCTTATAGACTTCATAACGACTGATGTCATACACTGCACCTCGCCTTCAAGTATAGGGCCTGCCCACATCAAGAAGAGTAATTCTCAAACAGGCACGCAGCGATCCAATTCCGGATTTAGGTTGAAAAAGTATGAACGCTATACCTCATACAAACAGGAAGGATTGTCTCAGGAGTGATTTGTTTGAGGATTCAAGGTAATTATTATATTTTTCATACCATGCATGCATTTTGAAACTGTGGGAAAAAAATCAATGGAAGAAATTAGCCGCTACGGCATTAGCGTCATAGTTCGCAATATTTACGTAAAATAAATGCTAACTGCACGTTTTGTATTAGCTTTTAACCAAGAATCGAGACTGTGCTTAAAAGATAAATGTTAGTACAAGTTATAGAAATTTTATATTAAAACCCCTCTTAATGTTTTCGTTTTAATAAAATTTGTAAAATTTTCAATAAAAAAAATAAACTGGTAGCTCGCCATTGTTGATGTCAATAATTACACAATGCTCATGGTGCTGAAACCCATAAAATCAATCGCACCCAAGCGCCAGCAGAGGGTGACAAAACACCAAGAAACACAAGTAACAAGTGGACATTACACTGTGCAGTCATTTTAATCTGTATGAGCGGGGCATGTGCGTTAAATGTGTCAAATATTTTAACGTGATTAATTTGAAAAATTAATTACCGCCCGTTAACGCGATAATTTCGACAGCCCTAATTAGGTCATTAAAAAATAAATAAATAAAATCAAGATGTGGCTCATATATGCGCAACGCCTTCAAGTAGGGGGCCGTCCCACAGTCCATTTCAGTCGGTCGCAGTTATTCTCAAAAATATGCAGCGATCCAACGCCGGATTTAGGTTGAAAAAGTACGAAAGCTGTACTGCAGGGGTGCCCAAGTCCGGTCCTCGAGGGCCCCTATCCAGCTTGTTTTCCATGTCTCCCTCCTTGAACACACCTGACTCAAATGATTAGCTCATCAGCAAGCTCTGCAGGAGCCTTGATAATGATCCTGATTATCTGATTCAGGTGTGTTGGAGGAGGGAGACATGGAAAACAAGCTGGATAGGGGCTCTCAAGCACCGGACTTGGACACCCCTGCTGTATTGCATACAAACAGGAAGGATTATCTCAGGAGTGATTTGTTTGAAGATTCAAGGTAATTGTTATATTTTTCGTACCATGCATACATTTTAAAACGTGAAAAAAATAAATGGGAGACATTAACCGCTATGGCATTGGCATCATAATTCGCAATATTTACATAAAATAAATGCTAACTGCCTAGTTCTTTGCTCTTTTAACAAAGAATCGAGACTGTTTTACGTCCATATCTATAAAGAATTTAGGGATTTATGCATTTATTCACAAGAATTTTCAATGTAAAAAGCTTTTTGTGGTGATAAGGCGGCGCCACAGTGGCTTAAAAACTAGCAGCACACTTGACATATTTACGTAAAATAAATGCTAACTGCAGGTTTTTTTTGCTTTTAACCAAGAATGGAGACTGTTTTACGTCCATACCTATAAAGAATTCAGGGATTTAAGCATTTATTCACAAGAATTTTCAGCGGAATAAGCTCTTTGTTTTCATAAAGCGGCCGCAGCACATTCGACATATTTATGTAAAATAAATGCTAACTGCCCGGTTCTTTGCTCTTTTAGCAAATAATTGAGACGGTTTTACGTCAATATCTATAAAGAATTCAGGGATTTAAGCATTTGTTCACAAGAATTTTCAACGGAAAAAGCTTTTTGTGATGATAAGGTGGCGCTACAGTGGCTTAAAGACTAGCAGCACATTCAACATTCACATAAAATAAATGCTAACTACCCGGTTCTTTGCTCTTTTAAGAAAGAATTGAGACGGTTTTACGTCCATATCTATAAAGGATTCAGGGATTTAAGCATTTATTCACAAGAATTTTCAACGGAAAAAAGCTTTTTGTGATGATAAGGTGGCGCTACAGTGGCTTAAAGACTAGCAGCACATTCGACATTTACGTAAAATAAATGTTAACTGCAGGTTTTTTTTGCTTTTAACCAAGAATTGAGACCGTTTTACGTCCATACCTATAAAGAATTCAGGGATTTAAGCATTTATTCACAAGAATTTTCAACGGAAAAAGCTCGGTTTTCATAAAGAGGCCGCAGCACATTCGACATATTTATGTAAAATAAATGCTAACCGCCCGGTTCTTTGCTCTTTTAGCAAAGAATTGAGACGGTTTTACGTCAATAGCTATAAAGAATTCAAGGATTTAAGCATTTGTTCACAAGAATTTTCAACGGAAAAGCTTTTTGTCATGATAAGGTGGCGCTACAGTGGCTTAAAGACTAGCAGCACATTCGACATTTACGTAAAATAAATGGTAACTGCAGGGTTTTTTTTGCTTTTAACCAAGAATTGAGACTGTTTTACGTCCATACCTATAGAGAATTCAGGGATTTAAGCATTTATTCACAATAATTTTCAACGGAAAAAGCTCGGTTTTCATAAAGAGGCCGCAGCACATTCGACATATTTATGTAAAATAAATGCTAACCGCCCGGTTCTTTGCTCTTTTAGCAAAGAATTGAGACGGTTTTACGTCAATAGCTATAAAGAATTCAGGGATTTAAGCATTTGTTCACAAGAATTTTCAACAGAAAAGCTTTTTGTCATGATAAGGTGGCGCTACAGTGGCTTAAAGACTAGCAGCACATTCGACATTTACGTAAAATAAATGCTAACTACCCGGTTCTTTGCTCTTTTAAGAAAGAATTGAGACTGCTTTATGTTCATATCTATAAAGAATTCAGGGATTTAAGCATTTATTCACAAGAATTTTCAACGGAAAAAGCTTTTTGTGATAAGGCGATGCTACAAATGAACAGCAAGTGACCTGTAAATGCCCTAAAAATCGGACAGAATGACTGTGAATGCGTTGGTTTCGAATGAACGAACATTCCGAGTCTAAATGGATTGGGCATTAATGCAGTCTTAGAATTAACTGAAATACCATTATGGTGGATGATTTTGGTAGCAACTTGTTTATTCCTTTTTATTTAGTTAGTTTTTTAGACTTTGACAACTTTTTAAAATGATATCTCGATTCTTGGCAGGAGCATATCGATAACCTTTTGGGATACAAAGTATCACGATACATCACCATTTCGATATTTTGTCACACCCCTAGTTACTACCCACCTCTGAGTGAGATTAGGTGGATGCAAAGCACGTCATGACATGACCAAAGTGCTAATTACACATACGATAAGAAAAGTCACACACTGTGAATTTATGACGGAAATGATATTGAATTTTCATCTGGTTCTCGTCAGATGAGAACAGGCATTCATCTCGTTATGTTTTAGTCTTCCAAGACACGTTTTTAGCGTGTCATGAAAAAATTGTTCTTTGCCAAAACATTTTCGTTATTGTCATCGTTAAAGAAAACAACACTGCCTGAAATACCGGTATATCCTAAAAAGAAATTCACAAAAACTAGGCCTGCGTTATATATCGTTTGAAAATTGCCATAGCAAATTGTTTTGCTTCATAAAAGCAGCTTAAACTCCCCTACTGCTGTTCAAGTGTGAAATACTGTGTTTGATAAATCATCTATTTTGTGCAGAGACATGGATCCGCTTTGTACACAGCAATTTTCATCATTCACAGATGAACCCCCTTAACCTGGATTAAATGGTGTTATATGAATACAATGTGGTCATGGTGAGTCAATCAAAATCTTTCCAAACAGCTATTCAAATCATCTGGTGAAAATTCTTCTAGTTTAAATATTACAAAATATATTGCAGTTTTTTTCCAATATTGTTCAGCCCCCTATAAAAACATAAAAGTAATAATGAAATGTTGCTAATAGTAAAAATAAAAGTCAGTTGCTCATATTTGCTAGTTTCTTCTGGTAAAAGGGAAGGGCAGCTTTCTGCTGGCTTCTTATTGTACTGCATCACCTTGGAAGTAGGGAAGAGGTGCTTCAATGAAGTCTCATGACCTCAACATCCAAAACTTCACAGTGTGGTGCCCCTACGTGCAGCCACACAAATGCACGTTTGATGTTTCTTTCATCCTTTTTCAAGTGTACGGTGGTGACTTTACTTAATTCATGACTTGATGCATTTGTAACTCAATTTCTCTCAGTATAATATTAAAGCAGTAATGTGAAGTAATTTCATAACATGCCAAACAGGGTCACAATTAAAGTAATTAAACATTGTCCAACAAATAAAGCATGAAAAAATAATCTTTATGTTGTATATTTGACAAAATAATCGCGTTTCCGAAGTTCGAGCCTGAAAGGGGATGAACCCGGAAGTGATACGTCACACCGGGAACATACGGCCGTCATACGAAGCCCTTCAAACAATGATTCAAACAGCGATATAAGCGATGGATCTCCTCCCTTGCGCTCGATCTAAGTTTTTGAAGAGTTGGAGGAAGAAGAGGAGGTTGGAATTTTATGTTGGACCTAACATGTATTAGCCAGACGCTAATCAGGATGCAAACAATGTGCCTAGACTACCTGACATGGAATGGATACAAGACCCATCGAGATCAGAGGAAGTCAGCGTGATGTCACGATGACGTTACCTCGCTTAGCAACGGGTCGCCATTTTGCGAAGGGGGAACGCGCGCTAAACATTCCACTGACAAACGTCTGAAATTCATATATTTCAGGTGTGTTTTGCATCTTTTTTCCTAAAAACGTCTTAAACATGGCTTACAACTATCACGAGTCATTGCCGACCGACGCGAGGAGGCGGTACAATTTAAAATGACCATGTATTGGCTTGGAAATTTGCCCTTACAAACTTGCAGCTGATAGCTGGATGAACAATCAAAAGAAATGGCCTGCAGTGGAGTTCGGAAACATCTACACCTCATAAAGTCACCCAGTAAGTTGACCTTTATCAATTCTAGGTGACGAGTACTCACTATTTTTATTTTTATTTAGTTTTTTAAAACCTTTTCATTGCCTTTAAGATACTTTTTGCATGTATTACCCTCTAATCCTTTTAACCATTGTTTTTTTTGGGTTAGCTTTGAAGCAGTTGACCACATTAGTCACGTAGCGTATTTAAACCGTCCTTATTTGAAATAACTACATTTAAGTATTTTCTTAAGGCATTTTTTTAGTACGTTCTGCCTGTATGCATCTAAACAAAAGTTTAGAGCGCACGGTAGTACTTTGGGTGTCAAATTCGACTCATGTAGACATTTCGCCGATGTAGCACATTTTGGCAGAACACGGTAATTCCCCTCCAAGCGTTATTTAATTATTAAGTTACGGTAATAATAACCACTGCCTAGTCTATTGAATCGTAGCAGCTAATTGGGGCGGGAAAAAAAAAAAAAAAAAAAAAATCGAATAAAGTTTACTCACCAGTAATAAAATGTCGGCTGCAAACGTAAATGTGCTTGGATTTAGGCTCCCACAGGCGAGAATAGTCCACGGAACCGTCTTCTTTTACTGTTCCTCGATTAATTGCTTTCAGCCATTTGTTTCTTCTTTTCTTCTCGCGAGGAAGAATGAAGAACTTCAAATGCGGCTCCGAACTCTTCCTTGTGTGACAACCCGCAACACGGCAACTTTTAGCCATTACGACGGAAAAAAGACGGCAAATAAGACGAAAGTTCAATGCGTTTGTATTACAAGTGACTCGTCTTGTGCCCCATTGTCAATATGGCGACGCTTTGTTGTGGCTGGAGACGTCATTAAATGCCCAGATGTCCGACTGCCTCTATTGGTAAGATATAGGCTGTTCTTATTTTCATGATTTGAAGATGCACGCATTTGCACATAATTTTATGTTTTTGTCTATCTGATGACATTGTTAAAAAAAAAAAAAAAAAATCAGACTTCATGTTCATTTTGGCAGATCCGGCAGTTCTCGTGCATATAAAATAATAATATATGGGGGGAAAGAAGGAGATGAGTCGTTGATGGCTTTCTCCACTTTATTGTGGCAACAATAAGAAAACAAAATAATAGCGGAAATCCGCCACATTCGACCGCGAAGTTTTGCTTCTCGCTGATCATCTCCTCGCCTCCTACTACTCCAGCGTCTCTTAAACGGATCGTACATAGTGTCTTGTTATGAGCTTTTTGTTTACAAATGTATCGAACACACGACGTGCTGACAACTAACAGTACAACACAGCTCGGGGCTCTCGGGAGGAAGTGGCGTCTAATGGCGTGAGGAAATGTAGTTTTTTCACACAAGCGAACAGATTACAAAGCACCACTTCAGTGTTCCCATGATTCACTGCGTGACCTGCGCGCTCGCTGATTTGCTGCCAGACATTAAAAGCAACGCGCTTGTTGTTGTCACCTGTCAGCGGCTCTCGTACAGTAAAACACAAACTAGAAGGCTATCAAGCGATCACCGTGAAAGAAACGCCGAACCGTACAAATGCAGTGCAACGCTTGAAGCATGAAGGTGGAAATACATAATACAAATACAAATAAATGTGCACAAACTCACCGGCGGTGTGTGTCTCTTACGGCAACGTGACCGTGAATTACCGCGACGCCGACCCGCTTATATGCACATCCACACCCCTTTCCCGATTGACAGTGGATTAACCCTTTCGGACAAGATCGTAGATGACGCACAATTTAAACACGCTTAACCTAGCGAACGCAACAACAACTATGATCGGGGATTGCCACGAGTTAACGTTCAGCTAACGTCGCTAGCTTATACTGTTCATTCCACAACATTTGGCAGCTCTGCTTTGACAAAGTCATCAGTCATCTATCCAAAAATCACACTTACTTTTTGGCAAATCCTTGATCATAAGCAGACCGGTTAAAGAAGCAGGCATCTTCGAAGTGTTTGCAGCAGAGAACACAACTCGACGATGGCGTGAAATTCATTCGCTTCGTGCGAACAAAAGATATCCATTTACGTGCCCTGCTATCCTTTGGCCACTCATACAACTTTTCGTTTGAGTGAGAACAAAACATCGCCACACACCGCCGCGGCATCTTACCGAGAAGCAATGCAACAAACAATACTGTTCTATGGCGGACTTCCCTCGAACTTCCCGGTGTGACGTAATTTCCGAAGTTTTCTGAAGATTACCGAAGAAAAGCATTTTCGTTGTCAAGGGCGTTGCTATGGGTTAAACAAACATTCTGGAAGGGTTGCGTTAAAAAAAATAACGAAAATATGCTTATAAGTGTTTAGCCATTGATATTATTCAAAAACATGGTTGGCCAACCTTACTTCACATTACTGCTTTAAGGATTTTTCATTTCATTTTCTTTAATTACTGGAAAATACAAAACTTGCACTCTTAATTCAAGGTACTGAATTAAATTTTTTTCCATCAAAATAATAATACGCTAGCAACCACTTCAGGATGTACCTTGCTTACTACCCTTAGTTAGCTGGGATAGGCCCCAGAACCCCGGCTGACCTGGTGAGGATAAGCGGCAAGGAAGATGAATGAATTGGATGAATAAAATGTTGGGAAAAAACTAAAAATTCTAGTACCAGCAGTTTCTTCGACGCACACTTGACCAATGCCCCCCCCAAAAAAAGAACATCTCTACTGCTGCTGTAAAACACGAAAGATATCTTGTGAGATATCGAAAGTGGAAAAGCAAGGCAATAGTTGGAAGCTGTTGCTCGCTTGACCAAAAGAGTGTAACTTACTCTAATGACATGTGTGCTAGTGGAAATACAAATTATGTACACACACACCCCCCCAACTGCTGCAGACTCATTTTGAGATTAGTTGGAGTTGACTAGTGTGTGTGTGCATGTGTGTAAGTGAATGAGCATGCAGTGTGTCCACAATGAGTCAACGCCAGTCAAGTAAGCCAACAGAAATATACTTCAATAACACACTAATATACAAATGTCAACAACATGCAATTACATTCAAATAAATGAATTTAAAAAAAAACAACAACTAAAGCAGAAACCTCTCTGAGTAAATAAAAATCCCAAATATTCAACTAAACAGCAATAAGACAGCAAAATTTAACCTCATGCATTAGGTCTAGGGCTGAAAAAAGATTAAAAAATTTTAATCGAGTTAATTACAGCTTTAAAATTAATTAATCGTAATTAATCGCAATTCAAACCATCAATAAAATATGCCATATTTTTCTGTAAATTATTGTTGGAATGGAAAGATAAGACCCAGACGGATATATACAGTGGGGAGAACAAGTATTTGATACACTGCCAATGGGTTTTCCCATTGACTGTGTATCAAATACTTGTTCTCCCCACTGTACATTCAACATACGGTACATAAAGTACTGTATTTGTTTATTATAACAATAAACCAACAAGATGGCATTAACATTATTAACATTCTGTTAAAGCTTTCCAGGGATAGAAAGACTTGTAGTTCTTAAAAGATAAATGTTAGTACAAGTTAGAGAAATTTTATATTAAAACCCCTCTTAATGTTTTCGTTTTAATAAAATTTGTAAAATTTTCAATCAAGAAACAAACTGGTAGCTCGCCATTGTTGATGTCAATAATTACACAATGCTCATGGTGCTGAAACCCATAAAATCAGTCGCACCCAAGCGCCAGCAGAGGGCGACAAAACACCAAGAAACACAAGTAACAAGTGGACATTACACTGTGCAGTCATTTTAATGTGTATGAGCAGGGCATGTGCGTTAAATGTGTCAAATATTTTAACGTGATTAATTTAAAAAATTAATTACCGCCCGTTAACGCGATAATTTTGACAGCCCTAATTTGGTCATTAAAAAAAAAAAAAATGATGTGGCTCATATACAATGTCAAAATCAAACTGTGTACATGACAATCCCAACTGACATAATTCACAATAATGAAGAAAAAAAAAAAAAAAAAAACGCTGCCCAAAAATCTATCTAAAGCTGCACTAACAGAAAATAATTACAGTATCTCTATATGGATGACATCCAAGCATATACTTCCTTAATGATATTGACGGGACACCTTCCTGAGACACTGCGCCACGCCTTCAAGTAGGGGGCCCTCCCACACTCCATTTCAGTCGTCGCAGTTATTCTAAAAAATATGCAGCAATCCAACGCCGGATTTGGGTTGAAAAAGTACGAAAGCTGTACTGCAGGGGTGCCCAAGTCCGGTCCTCGAGAGCCCCTATCCAGCTTGTTTTCCATATGTCCCTCCTTGAACACACCTGACTCAAATGATTAGCTCATCAGCAAGCTCTGCAGGAGCCTTGATAATGTTCCTGATTATTTGACTCAGGTGTGTTGGAGGAGGGAGACATGGAAAACAAGCTGGATAGGGGCCCTCAAGGACCGGACTTGGACACCCCTGCTGTATTGCATACAAACAAGAAAGATTATCTCAGGAGTGATTTGTTTGAAGGTAATTATTATATTTTTCGTACCATGCATGCATTTTGAAACGTTGTGAAAAAAAATAAATGGGAGACATTAACCGCTATGGCATTGGCATCATAATTCGCAATATTTACGTAAAATAAATGCTAACTGCCCAGTTCTTTGCTCTTTTAATAAAGAATCGAGACTGTTTTACGTCCATATCTATAAAGAATTCAGGGATTTATGCATTTATTCACAAGAATTTTCAATGTAAAAAGCTCTTTGTGGTGATAAGGCGGCGCCACAGTGGCTTAAAAACTAGCAGCACATTCGACATATTTACGTAAAATAAATGCTAACTGCAGGTTTTTTTGCTTTTAACCAAGAATCAAGACTGTTTTACGTCCATATTTATAAAGAATTCAGGGATTTAAGCATTTATTCACGAGAATTTTCAACATAATAAGCTCTTGATCTGTGTTTCCGCTCGGTCAGCTTTGACGGAGATAGGCCCCCTATTATTCGGCCCTGCGCCCTGTCAATATATTATGAAGTCTATGATCCATGAAAAAAATTCATACGTATAAAAAAAATAAACTTCCCAGCAAAGGTTTGCAGTAACTAAAAGACCACAAAATCTACAAGTATATACAGTGGGGAGAACAAGTATTTGATACACTGCCAATGGGTTTTCCCATTGACTGTGTATCAAATACTTGTTCTCCCCACTGTACGTCTATCACATTGGAGAATAACAATAAAATAATAATTTATGCTTATTGTAATCTGCATTCGCCAAGATGGGTGAGTATTTCAGCTAGGGCTGAAGGATATTGGAAAAAACTGACATTGCAATTTTTGGGGGGTTTGTGATATAAAAACTAGAAGAATTTTCACCACACTTGAATAGCACTGCTTGGGAAGACTTTGGTTGACTCACTATGACTACACTGTATTAATTAGAGATGTCCCGATCTGATCACGATTGGAAATCAGACCGTTTTTCAAATTTAAAACAATATGTTTTTCTGCTTCATGCTCGTACAGCGCCACATCGTCCCTCCTGCTAAGCAGTGCTGCCTAACTGTCCAGTGCAGCTTGAACTTGGTACTTAAAGTTAACGATGATTGACAGGTTTGTTGCTTTGATCTGGCCAGAGACGCCTCTGTAGTGCTACAATCAAAGCCACAAATGCAGTAATCATTGTTAAGCTTGCGACATAGTCTGAAGTGTGTTGTGGCAACTCATTTATTGCGTAAAAGAAAGGCTGTTCTCAGCAGCGTGAGTGAGCGTAAAAGCAATAAAAATAATAAAATTTTGGTATCAGATCAGGACTCAGTATCGGCAGATTCTCAAAGTCAGGTGACTTGGACTCGGACTTGGGTGTAAAAATATGCGATCAGGACATCCCTAGTACCCATGATATATACAAGGAATCCAGGAAGCCATGTCTCTGCACAATTGCTGCTTTTATGAAGAAAAAATTGCGCGTCCTGCGATGGGACTATTGCGCATGGGCACATTGCGATTGCGATGTTCAAACGATATATTGTGCATGCCCAATTTCCGCTCATTTTTGAGGCGTTCGCTCGTCCATCACAAGTGGCAGAAAAACGACACTGCACATTTTGGCTCAAAATGCGACAAAGCTGAAAGTGGAAAAAATAAAACTCAACAAAGCAACAGCCGTTTAAGTCATTCACTTCCATTGATGGTAAGGGACATCCAATCCAATTTTACTGGCACCCAAGCAAGATCGATTGAACGTTTAGTCAAAAATGCCAAATTTCCATGAACCGTTTTTAGTAATGCAAAAAGTTGTGGTTTCTGCTTATTCTTGAGGGTTCAAGTCTGGGGATCCATCAACAGGCACACCTTTGAGTCAAAGATTTTTATTATCTATAAAACAGCGCTAAGCCATTGTTAGTGGCAAACAATATGCGGACAAACGAATAAATACAATAATAATAATAATAATAATAACAAACATCACATGGAAAGAGCAATTTTGTCAATAAACTTGGCCATCTTGATGTCTCGCTTGGAAAGCCCACCGCAGTCGTGCGTGGTCAACGTGATGTGCACCTGACACACAGACACAAAGACACACACCAGTATTTATATGCGTCACATTTTAGGAATACATCTTGGTCAGATTTTGCGTGTGGCGTGTGCCGCCTCTTAATTGCCATTACAATATGTGTGTGTATGTGTGTCTGTGTGCAGTCACCTTGTTGTAAGAGTTGAACCACTCAGGGTGATGGTTCATCTTCTCCGCTTGCAGTGCGACACGCGACATGAAGCCGAATGCCTGAAAATTCACACGACGACAAACGAGTGGTCAAATATTCAACAGAGATGTGACTGAAAATTCAGGGCCGAAAACAGCAAAAATTGCATTTTCGGTTAAAAGACCCCAAGTTTACCACTGAATAGAGTGAAGAACCGTAGACCTCTTGTGATGACACAATCAATAAACGGCGAGAAACAACATTGCTTCTTGTCCCGTATCACATCGAGTACAGTGCATTTGAGCCCATGCGTTAGTAGTTTGGTTTTTAAACAAGCGAGCAATATACAAATAAAGTAGTATTTAAATTAGGGCTGTCAAATGATTAAAATTTTTAATCGAGTTAATCACAGCTTGAAAATTAATTAATCCCAATTCAAACCATCTTTAAATATGCCATATTTTTCTGTAAATTATTGTTGGAATGGAAAGATAAGACAAGACGGATATATACAGTATTGTGCAAACGTTTTAGGCAGGACACCTGCCTAAAACGTTTGCACAATACTGTATATATATTTATTTAATTATTAAATTTATTAGGATCATGGAAGCTTCCACTTGGGGAAAATATATACATACAGTATATCCTGTATATACATACACACAACATACTGTACATAAGTACTGTATTTGTTTATATTTAGTTCTTAAAAGATAAATGTTAGTACAAGTTATAGTAATTTTATATGAAAACCCCTATAAATATTTTCGTTTTAATAAAATTTGTAAAATTTTCAATCAAAATATAAACGAGTAGCTCGCCATTGTTGACGTCACCAAGCGGCTCCCTGCCGTTCTTCCACAGTATCTTTAACTATGTACACGTAAGGTAGTGACTGAAATATACCACAAGGTGTCAATGGCGAGTTTTGAATTACCGTATTGGCCCGAATATAAGTGTGTTTTTTGCATTGAAATAAGACTGAAAAAGAGGGGGTCGTCTTATATTCGCGGTCTAGACATTATACTCATTCACGACGCTGAATGGCGCCAGATATCATTGAAGCGATGTTCTGACATGACAGATCTCAGCTTCTCTCAAGCTTAACCAGTTCGCAATTTTTTTTATTGCAAAGTTTTTCCTCATTCAGATTTGTTTCAAGTCTACAGTTACAGTTAGACTTCACTTTGATGGTTAATGCAGTTATTGCAATTTTGTTGTTAGGTCACAATAGATTGGTTTATTTACCGTAATTTCCCGAATATAAGGCGCACCCGTGTATAATGCGCACCCCAAATTTACTTGTAAAATCTAGGGGAAATCATTGTACCCGTTTATAACGCGCACCCTAATTTTAGCACCAATAAATAGAAGAATACAAGAAAACAGAGCTCGTGTACAGATACAGAGATGTCATTTTACTGAGTGGTGAAACACAGCACAAGCATAGCACATTGGTAGTTCAAAACATTACCGTAAACTGACAATATTTACGGTAATAATATGATTTGACAACTTCTCCAACTTACCAGAATCTAGGAGAAAACAAAACAGATGTGACTTTTCTTTTAAAGGCTGCTGTATAACTTGCTCGTTTCCTCATGATGAATAAATCTTTCTTCCATGGATTGATACGGTAAAATGAAAGTGAGAACGTAAGTCGGAAATCCGAGAGCGCTCATCGCTGTCAACACGACAGTAACAAAAGGAATTATTGTTATTTGGGTTTGAGTTTCCCGAGGGACCGATATAGTTGACGGACACAGGAAGTGTGTGTCCTTACATTTGTTATGGTCCGAATTGCGGAGCTGCAATAAACGTCGACTCAAATGAGTTCAAGAAACTAAATTCTGTGCTTTATGAAGAGTGAAAAAAGCAGAATTTAACACAGACGAAATCATTCGGCCGATTAGAGTGAAGTATTACCGAAACAAAATGGTGACGTCACGCACGTAATGGTCGGCAACGGGTCGCCGCATACGTTTCTTCAACACAACGTGGCCGTGTCAATGAAAAAAAATCGGTTTACATATATATGTAATACATATATATTTCTGTCTCCATCCATGTACCCGTTTATAATGCGCACCATGAGTTTACAAGTTGATTTTGGGGGGAAAAAGTGCGCGTTATATTCGGGAAATTACGGTACATTTCAAAACCAGAAGCCATTCATTTACGAATGTGATTGCACTTTAGTTTACATATTTAAATGTTCAGATATTAAGATTTGAATGAGGCAAAAAAACATTATTTTTCTCTCAAATATATTGTTCTAATCATTTGTTTCGGATGTACTGTAATTATTTTCTGTATAAAAAATAATTTGGTGTTCAAAAAGTCTTTTTTTCAAACTTGCCTCTTGAAAAAGAGGGGGTCGTCTTATAATCAGGGCAGTCTTATATTTGGGCCAATACGGTTTTGCCCCTCGACTGACGTCGTCGTTTCCAGGTTCATTGTACCTAACGTTCATTTGAGTGTTGGCTTCACAACGTACGAGACCTCTGATAGTATGTATATTGTGACTAAATATTGCCATCCAGTGTATTTGCTGAGCTAAACGAAATGTTTGGATAGAGTTTGACCGAAGTCTGAGTAAGTTTTATATGTATTTTGCATAGCTATTTTGATTGGGAATGCCAGTTCACTTTGCATTGTTGTTTAACTGTGTGAGAATAGGGCCTCATTAATACAGATTGAAGCACTTTTCTTTTTGTGAACATTATTTTTTGTTGTATTTTTATTATATGATACTTGTGTTTGTTGTGAAGGAGTTGCCGAAGTTTATGCCAATAAACAGCCCGGTCCGAGCTACGAATCTTTTTTTTTTTTTGTGAACTTTATTTTTTTTGAGAGATAGGAATATTGTTTTTGTTGTGCTTTCACTGAATGATAATTCTGTTTGTTGTGAAGGAGTTGCCAAAGCTTATGCCAATAAACGGTGCGGTCCAATGAACGCCTGTGTCCACTTGCCTTTCTATGCCTCTTATTATGAGCAAAAAACGGCGTCATTGTAATCTGAGGCAATGCATGAGCGGGTCAAATATTTTAACGTGATTAATTTAAAAACTTAATTACCGCCCGATAACGCGATAAATTTGACAGCACTAATTTAAATGCATACATGTGCATTTGCTGTGGTTTAGGACAGTGTTTTTTAACCGGTGTGCCGCGGGTCACTAGTGTAACATGAGAGATTGTCAGGTGTGCCGCAAGAAATTATGCTATATCCTTTTTTGTTTTTTTTGTCGTCAGGCAGAGTTGCAGTAGTAAGGAAGGAGTAGGTACAAATTTCTTTGTTTGCAGATGAGCGAGGTATTGCTTGTGTCGTGTTCAAAAACTGCTCAGATTTCTAGCCATCAGCCACCTTGCTGTCCACGACAATGTGTACCCCAGCATGTCTACTTTACATCATTTGATTAGATTCGTAAAGTGTCGATATACATCAAAGTGTCATTTCCATTTTACCCATATATGATGACAGTCAATCCTCCCAGTGTTATATTCCAACACACTGTCGAGGACAGCAAGGTGGCTGATGGCTAGAAATCCGAGCAGTTCTTGAACGCTATCTAACAGCGCCAACATCCTCTCCAAACGAAACACCCGTTACTTCAGAACAAGTTGATGGACTATTTTGTTCGCATTTGTGAACACAAACGTGCAACTTTTTTGAGAAAAACTACAAAGCGAGAAAGCCCTCAAATCCAGTTACCTTGTCGCTGAACTTGTATGATTTTGGAACTACATTCTAAAAATTAAAGCAAAAAATGGATTTTCTTTTACATGTTAGTAAAGCACTTCTCTCATCTTGAAATGTTAAATTTAAAAATTATACTTCCACTCATTTCATGTATTGGTTGGAAGAGCGCCGGGCCTGGTCGAAGCTTTCGTGTCTTCCCATTACCGCCGGCTCGGTTGTCATGGCAACAATTTAGAAGTCAAAGAGATGACTACAGCCTGAGTTATGCTCCTGCGTTGCGGTGACGGCGCAGCAACTACGGCATCATTTGACATTCGATGGTTCTCCGGCCAGGTGACGCGTTGCTCTGTAATTCACCGCCAAGCCACTAGAGGGGTGTGGCGTTATGTTTGTACGGTTTTGGGGTATGCTATTGACTTCCGCTTGTCTAGTTTAAAAGAGAAA
Source organism: Corythoichthys intestinalis (assembly GCF_030265065.1). Classification (NCBI taxonomy): domain Eukaryota; kingdom Metazoa; phylum Chordata; class Actinopteri; order Syngnathiformes; family Syngnathidae; genus Corythoichthys; species Corythoichthys intestinalis. The sequence continues at coordinate 29,618,084 of NC_080412.1, forward strand.
AAAATAAATAAACAATGCAAGATGGAACGCTTGAATGTGGATCTTCAGCTCATCAACATTGAATAAATGTTGATCATACAAATGTTGAGGCGCAGGCGACGCAGAAGACAGTTTCAAGGCGGTTTGTCCAACTTTTGATGCCGCATAGAGAGTTCTAGCCGCGGGCGGACACCAGCTAGCTGTAGTGGCTAGCTTCAAACTGGCGTCGAGCGTTTTGTCCAAGGTCTGCATAGCCCTCCAGCCCGATTTGTTTGTCGTGTCCTACAACCAGCCAGTGGGAAGCTATAGCCAGTTCTGGCGTCTATGGAACTTCCCAAACTGCGTTGGAAGCCTTGATGTTAACGTTATCATAAAAGCACCGAGACACTCTCAATCAGTGATGATGTATCGTGTGTGAACTGACAGTTGTTGAAAATTAAACGTCAATACAACTCTTTTGACACCAAACCTGTGCTTTATTCTTCATATACTTGAAGCGTGACACCTAAATAAGTCACAGACTCACAGCAAACATATGTACACAATAAATGATGAAGTGCACCAACAGTAAATACGACATAAAGTGATAAAAAGCTGGCAGTTTTTGGTCGACTGGGTCACCGCTTCGTGTGGCCACTCGATTCCGAACACACACATACTTGTCTCGTGGGTCTTCCATTTTTTGTTTTTTTTTGTTTTTTTTTTGTTTTTTTAAATTCAATCACTGGTTGACATCCAGCCCCGTATTTTCGGCAATCTCCTCCCACGAATTGCTTGCCATTTGGCAATCTTCATAATGTCTTGACGATACATAGTAGAAGTTGTCGTGCTTTCTCTTTGTTGATACTCTCGTCGGCTTGGTCCATTTTTGAGTGTAGAAAAATAATGTTTCACAATGCTGGTGATTTCGCGCTGAACTGGAAACAACACACTGAGCGGACCAATCATAGTCCATTTCCACCACGTCACACGCTTTGACGCGACGCGAAGTCAGAAAAAAAGGAAGGAGCCAGAGAGGGTCGTAAATCAGGTCTTCGTTGACGGCGCAGGTCTGACGCAGAAGCATAACTCTGCCTTAAGGCAACTATGGCTAACGATTTTCAAGCTAAACCGTCGTAATGACATTATTATTTTCTCTGTGGTCAGTGGTCACATTGATGAATTATCACGTTATGTTCATGGCAAAGGTTTCACTCTTGTTAACTTTTCTCGAACTTAACTGTCTGCATTTGTGGGCATTGATCGGCACACCTCACGGTAAACCTCGTTTTTTTGTCTCATCGCAGCCGAGCTGATTCCAGCGGTCTCGCCACTAGGGCTGAAACTTTCTTTCCCTTTTCTTTTTCATTTTGGACTTCGCTTTCCCTGAAATCCTCCGGTCACGTTCTCTTTCTTGAGTTGTCTCCGCCCCCCAGTGCTTGGCCAGTTGCTGGGGGTTTCAGAAACATGTCTTGCAGTACGTTAGGGAGATATTGACGATCAATTAGCAGCAGTAATCATGGTATGGCTCATGTGGGACTGATGGAGTGAACGAGGTGTGTTTACACCCCACGGAGAGCAACGGCTGCTGTATAGACTGTAAAGGTTGCCTTTGATTGGGATAGCGTAACGTCATCAAAACACGAAACCAGTATATGAAGTAAGATTTTTTTAAAATTATTATTTTTAAATCGACGCATTATTTGGGAGCATTCTGGTGGCCCTGATGGTTTTAAAAGTACGTCCCAGCCACCGGTCAATTTATATTGTTGACCTCCGTCAAGTCAAGTAAAAGTGAAATCTTGTACGAGCATTAAAAAGCAAATGTAAGCCCACCCCGGCCCCTTTGCAAACGAGACGAGCGTGTCTGACGGCACGTGCGCACGCAGGAAATGGCGAGTGCGCACACACAGCCGCTTCATATTTGGCGTTGGGCACGCGGCACATTCTCCAATCAGGACGCATGCGCTTCTCGTAATTATCTACAAAGTCCCGAGCGAAATCCCAACGCGAGGAAAGCGCTGGCCGGCCGGGCTGGGCCCATTTCGGAGCAATTTCCCACAGCAATCTCAATTAAGCCCCTAAACACTTCCTCCCCGCCTAATTAGATCAACTGAAAGGCCATTGTTTACACGGCCGCCCCACGCCACCTGACATGACCAAACACCATTACTCGCACAGGAAATTGCGTTAGGCAGGTTTGCGTCGTAGCCAATTGCGGTAAAAAGTCCAAAGGCGTAACACGAGTCGGCGGCCCGAGCGTCCAATTGGTTATCGAGCCACGCCGATCAATTCAAGTAATTGGCATATTCCTGCAACTTGACCCGGCTGCCACCAATTTGCTGTCCAAGGGGGTCTGCTTTGTGTCGGGGTGCCGTCAGCCACTGCGACGACCCAGTTGGATGGCTGTTTTGTCATATATTTATATTTTTCACATTTTTAACTCATTAGCTGCCATTGACGGCGACGGACGTCCAATTCATATTGACTAGGAGGGCTGACAGTGAATGATCGACTGTGTTAAGTTCACCTTGAGCCTGGCTGCATGGGGCTACTTTAGACATAGACCAAGAATTCATCTCCAGAACAGTATAGAGCTGGGAGGAGCGGTAACATTGGGTGTTACACAAATGTAAAAGATTTTTCAAGAAATGTAAGACATGGTGAAGGTGAGATGGGGTCCATTGAAAAAATGCTAACATGATGATGAGCGTTTGACAAAGGACTAATTTTTATAAAGATCATGTATATTTACTATTATACACATATATATGGTGGAAAACACTTAGGTGACTTGAAGTTGTGCTGTGAGACCCCCAATTTGGCCAACTTTCAAAATTGTCCGATATGCACGTGTGATACATCTTAGCTGAACAGCTTAAAATCTCAATTTTGTGGGGGAAGAAAAATTTTAAACAGGAGGGCATTTTTAACATTTTTATTTTAAAAAAAATGTTTTTTAAACAGCAAAACCCTATCTGGAGGCGAGAGCACCCGAGAGCAGGATTACAGACGCCATGACTTTAACAAGATATTTAAGATTATTTATCATCTAACATATCGGACAAAATGCGACAGTAACAAAAAAAATACAATTAAGCGATAGTCATGAGGTAGATATACGTGACTTTTTTTTACAAACGCCATTTTTTTTCATTGTGACGCCATTTGTTTAAGTTTAAAATATGCGAGTAAATAATTTTTTAAAGACTTTTTTTTTTTTTTTAATAAAAGACATCAATTAATGATTCTAAGCTATATATATCCGCCATATATTACAAACACACACACACATATATATTTTAGCTCAGGGGATATCATCTTTCATCTATTTTTAAAATGAATTTTCTGATAAAAATTTTAGGATTCTATAAATCCATAAAATATGCCATATTTTTCTGTAAATTATATATATATTCTGTAAAATAAATTGTTGGAATGGAAAGATAAGACACAAGATGGATATATACATTCAACATACGGTACAAAAGGACTGTAGTGGGCATTTCACTCTACTGTCATTTAAATCTGTCTATGCTGTCCTCACTCCGAAGCGTCTACTTTTTCCAAAGCTAGACAGCTAGTGAACAACGCCTTAATAATCAGACTTCTTCCTTTTTCATCTGATTTATTAATAAAATGGCCTCAAACCATTCTCCTCTTTAGACCGTCGTAAAACTACAAAAAAAAAGTACACAAGCATTGCATTAGCAACAACGTTAGCTTAGCACGCTATACAGGTTTTAGTGAACATAAACAAAAAGCGTCTCATACAAAAAATATAACATTTCGCTTACTAACATAATATGTACATTCTTTACAACAACCATACTTACGGACAAATCTTGTCCAAGGATCATATAAGCACAACATTATCAGCCCGAGACGTCGTGCAGCCATAATGAACTGGAAAGAAAACAATAAACCATGTCGCAATGTGACCACAAGAGTTCGCTGTTGGACAGCACAAAAAGTCTTGCTGTAAAACTTACCAAAAGGCAGAATACTTTCTGAGCGGGACATGTGCATTAATTGCGTCAAATATTTTAACGTGATTAATTTAAAAAATTAATTACCGCGCGTTAACGCGATAATTTTGACAGCCCTAATATATATATAGGGTTAGTTAGAGTGATCTTGTCTCACTATGACTCATGTATGTTAATAAGAGAGTGTGGGTGATAGGCTAATGGGGCTCTGACATTGTTGTCTCCTCTGCTAAAGCATGCCTGGTTTACCTATATGTCAATCAAAATATATATATATATATATACAAGTATACGAGTCTTGAAAAATAGGGGGTCGTCTTATAATCAGGGCCGTCTTATATTCGGGCCAATACGGTACTTCCCTCTGGCAACACTAGTCACACCATAACTGTTCCTACAACTGACATTTATCAATTTGTCACCGCCCAACTATGAACACACACTATTACACTATACAAGAGCGTACAAGAATGCTGTTAAGTTAATCAACAGAGACATATTTGCTTACAAAACATACAGTACCTCAATGGCTGCACAATAATACCGAGGGAAATAAGGTCCAAATCAACTAAGAAAACGACAGCTATTAGTGGCACCGCTCCAGCGATGAAAACGAACGCTGCTCAATAAGCTAGTAGGCTAATAGCGAGCTAACGTTTCTCTGCTTTCTTGAAATGTTAGCTGTCGTTCACCCCTGCTTCCCAACGTGAAAGCAATGCTCGAAACTAACAGAAAATAGCGCTGGCGTGACGTCAAACAAGTCCGAGTGCAACATAGGAAAGCGAACTGCACATACATTATAGTATAATGAAATACCAGATATGCATAGCAAGTACTGAAGAGATCAGCCATTTAAATTAATTAGACCAAATCAATAATTCAATTAAATGACAAAAAATATAATGTATTTACCATCAATGCTGAGAGGTGGCGGACGAGACACTGTGACGCGACTTTTATTTAAAAAAAAAAAAAAATGACTGGAGAAAAAACAGCGGACGAGACACGTGTCGTAAAGTCGAAATCACGCAAGTCGGATACGTCGTAACCCAGGGACTACCTGTACCGCTAGGCTGTCCCGTCGCATCTAGATAAACACGACAGTCAGGAACGTATGACCTCCTAAATCTATTTTCACTGATTGGTAGTGTTAAGAAGTTCAGATAATCCTTTATACATTACTTGAACCGGCACTTTCATCCTCACCAATGTGCACACACTAGGGCTGCAGCTATCAATTATTTCTGTACTCGATTAATCGATGAACCATTAGTTCGAATAATCGAGTAATCGGATAAGAACCATTAAAAATAGTAAGCATATCATACACGTCGACTTCGTTGTGCAAGCCCCAACATCGAAACAACACGTCACCATTGGTAATCCAAGTCATCTCTGCAAAGATGAAATTTGTCGACTGCATGTTTCTCAAGCTGAGCCTCAAACGGTATAATAAATAAATGAGGATCTATGTACAACAAAAGAACAATTGGCTAACTTACATAGCAAAAGTCGGCTAATTTAAATGCTATAAAATGCAAATTTTTTTTACAATGCTCTTAACAAATGGTTCAGACACATATTCCCACAAAAATAGGCTAAATATACCGATAAACTAAATCAAACAAAAACTTGGCTTATGTTGGGCTTAACAGGGAGCACCTGGATTCAGCCATGTGAAATGAGGCAGACTAGAAGGCAGTGAATCCACCCAAATCAATAAAACTAAATGCAAACACTTTCAAAATAAACCATTACAACGCCACTTAAATACTCAAAGCAGCAAAATTTAATTTGAATCTTTTTTTCTAATCGAATACTCAAGTTAACACTAGAAGTCCCAGAGAATTCTGATACTCCTACTAGTCCCAAACAATGACCGATATGGCCTCTCCCCCAGAAAACCCAGAGGTGGCAAAAATGACCCAAGTGCTTTTGAATTGGCAAGTCGTTGTCGGACAGACAACAGCCGTTCATATGGAAATGCAACCACTAGACATAGTACATTAACTTCAGACACAATGACCACAATCCATACTCCATGCCCCTGATTCAGTCCTTCTAAACTATAGACACAATTCCTGCTTTACACTCAAATTGCAGTTCTAAAATGCTTATTTTTCTTCTTCAAAACAATGTACACATTTGGGCCATTCTTTCTGTCATTATGTGTGGGGTATAGGAAAAGTGAATTAAAAAATGTGTAAAAAGTGTCAAACTTCATAAAGAAATGTAATTAAATAAATGTAGCTTGACTTGAACGGACACAAACTATCACATGAGTCAACGGAGGAGAGGCCAAATCGCCCATTGCCAGGGAATATTAGGAGTGTTTGTCTTGGGAAAGGCCAAGTCGGCCTCTGCTGAGTTTTCTATTGTTAATCGATTAATCGTTGCAGCACTAGCACTGACCAATCTAGCGCTGCGGAAGAACATTGCGCAATATATCATCGCCGCACATCCAATAACTTTCGGCTACGGCTGTTGACTGCACCGCCAAAAATTGGCTATCCGGTATCGTCATTGTTATGTTGTGGCTGATTAGTTGGGCGTGGATTCTCATACAGATACCGGAATTGTAACAAGAATAGGAGTCATATTTGCATGCGGAAACCAAGATAATACCCAAGTTACATTACATTTTACTGTGGTGTTCCCTACATGAATTCCTTGTCGACAAACAAAACGATAACTTTCACACAACGTTCTTTTTTTTTTAGTCTTAGCAAAAACACCAAAAACAACATATTTTGCATTGGTAAGTGTTCCTAAAATTGGGAAGGGAGTGAGAATGTGAAACTAAAGAAGAAGAATCGTGACGCAACATGAACCCCAAGAGAAGAAGATCTAGGAGACAAAACAGGGTTGGGTGGGGGTCCGCTAATCCCAAAGTACAAATGATTGGGAATTGAATGTCCAAAGAGGCTGGCGAGACATCGGCCTTCTCCCTCGGGGGCAGTGGCAGGCGGGACACAATGGCGGCCAAGTGGCTCACCCCGCTAACGGCCCCCCACTCGGACACGGGACACTGTCAATGGGGGTCAAGGACTTGGCGAGTCAATGCTTTGTCTACCCAGTGGAGTCGATGCTTTTCACGCCGACACGATCCCTTGACCTGGAACCAGGACTGGTCACCAGCCAATTGGAGTCAAGGTCGGAGGAAGCTCCTATCGTAGCCTCTCTGCAACATCCCGGACTGGTCACCAGCCCCACCAATCAGAACCCGGAAGAAAGTCGTTTGCAGGAAAAGGTGGCCAAAACACCGGTTGCCGCCCCCACCTTGGCGGCGTAGCTGTCAAAGTCGGCTAATTTGACGAGACGCTACGCAGGCCCCCGCCTCCAATAATCAGAACCACACTAGTCCCCCACCCCCACCCCCGTCGGCCATTTTGCAGCTATTACAGCGTGATTGTCACACAGCACGGGATGAGACGCTCCGACCGCGGCCGCCGCCTGGAAGGAACACATGTCTGTTATTTACAGATCGGCTTTCCGCCGCTGCGCCGTCCAAAAGGGGGCTTAAGACGAGCGCCCGCTATGTCTTGCCAGGACTAAGTGCATGCAGATTGCGCCTCGCCTTTCGCCGGGCTGTGCGTACAAAGACGCGCGCGGGCCCACATTCTTGACGGGATGGCAATTGCGCACTCCGTGGTTAGCAAGTAGCCACGCCTACTATTGGAACGACTTCAGCGGCGGCCAATAAGGTCGCCGACGAGGGCCACGCCTCTCATGTTTCATTCGTCTTCCATGAAGCTTTCGGCTGGAGAAGTGTGTGACCTCAGTGAGGAAGACGTCCGGATCCGCCATCTGCTTGTTAGCACGGAGGCTACCTTCTGGTTGATGGCGGATGATTGACAGATACTGAAGGCGCTACCATTAGGATTCAGGGGTTGGTGTACGTTTTTGTACATGCCAGATGACCAAAATCAAAAAGATAAATTGCAAGTTTAATGTCAATGTGGCGACTGATATTTTTTATCTTTGTATAAGAGTTGTTACTTTTGCTAGGCTTAAATGCCTGCTTTAAATCAAAATGGCCGACTTCCTGCTTAAGTTTGGCGGATGGGTTGAGACTTTTTTTGTGCAGACTGTCATAAATTACTTGTCCATCCAATTTGGGGTCCACCAGTGAAATTAGTGGAGAGGGCTGAATTTTTCTCTTTCCAAAAAGCTTCACTCACATAATTTGGTCAAAACAAACAATTGAAAAAAATGGCTGACCTTCCGTTCAGAATCGAGCACAGGTCCTTGAGACTTTTTTGTGCATCTTATCATAACAGACACGTCTAGGGCCGCACCTATTGATTGTTTAAGTAATCAGTTAATCTATTGATTAGTTAGTTCCAGTGTTGTTAATACGGTGTTAAAGTATAATGGCGTTACTAACGGCGTTATTTTTTTTTTTAGTAGTGAGGAATCTAATTAATTACTTTTCTCATCTTTGCAACGCCGTTACTGTTACTGAGGATGTAAAGGTGTGCGTTACTAATGTGTTACTACATTGGTTGAAAATGCAAGAAAATCTGAGAGACACGGACTCACGAAGAGAGCAGAGCGGGAGTAGGGAAGGGAGTTGTGACGCTGTTGCAAATGCGATGCTAGGTGACTCCAATAATACCTGACTGTAGCCGAAAGCCTACAAACTACGCCCACATGATGCTACGGTAGATAACACATGTGTATAGAACTAGATGAGAAATTATAGACTCGCCGGCGTTAGTAAGCAGCCGCCATCTTAAAGCAGTAGACTTCTCAGGAAGGCTCTGCTGTACAGTAGAGAACCTTCCTAGCGAACCTAAGTAACTTTTTATGTAAAATACTCTTAAATCGGCAAAATCTTGACTTGAATCAATCTTTAAATGATGAAACAGTTTTAAAACTTTCACATGTAGACAGTAGGGATTTTAACAACTTTAACGGTTGATTCACAACATTAAATGACTTCCAAACATAGCAAAGGTTACTATCTAGTTATCGCAATAGCCCCAATACCCCTGTGTCTAGTCAAGTTTAGGGTAAAGAATCGGGCTAGGGCCAACTGTCCCAAAAACCCATTGAACTTCACATAGTGTGACCTATGTTTTTTTTTTGAATGGGGAAAAAAAAAAACATGAAAAGTAACACCAGTTACTTTGCCAAGTAACCAATTACCTTACATTCGGGTAACTGAGTTACTACGTCAATTACTTTTTGGGAGAAGTAATTTGTAATTTTAATTAATTACGTTTTTAAAGTAAGTTTAACAACACTGGTTAGTTAAAATAATCCAGTAATCGGATTACAAACATTTAATGCCTTGCGGAATAAATTTTAGGAGATGTAAAACAAAAGAAACAAGCGTTCATGCTTGCAATAATTTTATTTCTGCTTGCTAAGATTGCACTTTCAAAATAGCATCAAATGTAAATACAAAATAAAATTCTTGAGTGTTTCTTCAAACTATGCAGAATTGTACTTTCATTTAAAAAATTAAAATACCAGACCTTAGCTTCAAACAGTATAAAAAGAATAAATGAGGATCTAAGTACAACAAAAGAACAATTAGCTAACTTGCCTAGCAAAATTCTGCTAGCTTAAATGCTATTAAATGCTAACTTTTTTTTACGAAGTTCTTAATATATCATTCAAACACATATTCCCCCCAAAAAATGTAAATATAATTGTAAACTAAATTATGACTGCATAAACACACATATAAACTCAAAATCTTACAGCCTTATGTTGGCTGTAACGGGGAGCAGTGGGATTCAGCCGTTACATAGGTTATGTCATTTCACTGTTGACACTAGAGGGCACTGTATCCACCCAAATCAATAAAACCATTACAACGCCACTCTAACTAATCCCTGAGACAGCAAAATTTGATACGAAGCATTTTTCTCATCTAAGTACTGGAGTTAATCGATCAGCATCCCACCAAATTTGGCAACTATTGGTGAAACTAGTGGCGGGTGCTTAATTTTAGAAAAAAAAATTCAAAACTCTTCACTTGATTTGGCCAAAATTTGATGCTTAAAACCAAAATGGCCGACGTCCACTCGATTTTGAGAAGACTCCTGTAGATGTTTTTGTGCATCCTTTCATAAAAAATATGTCCACCAAATTTGAAGTCAATCAACGAAACCATTGGCGGGGCCTGAATTTTTCTGAACTTTCCAGAAAAAAAAAAAAAAAAAAAACGCTACTCAAATAACTTTGCTGAAATTGACACTTCATAACAAAATGGCTGATTTACTGGTCAGAATTGAGCATGGGTCCCATGAGACTCTTTTTGGGCATCCTATCATAATACTTCAGCCAGTTTGGAATCAATTAGTAAAACTAGTGACGAGGGCTGAATTTCCTAACTTTCCAGGGCGTGCGACTGAAAGAATAACAACTTTAAGTACAATTTTAAAAATCATCGTATGTTCTTCCGAACATATAGTAGCGTAATCCCCAAAAGTTTGTGTGCGGTGTCCCTTTCAAACAGAACGATCGCGAGCAAATGCAAAACAGATGCTCGCATCCGTAAACAAGATGAGCGAGTAAACACTTTTCTAAAGTAATGCGGTGCAATTAAAAAAGGGACGCCATCATGCTGGCTGGTTTCCAACAGGAGCAGACACCGCCCCTTGGGATGAGTCAGCTGCTCACCGGCCTGATGTAGAAAGTGGGCTACTGGCGGTGGGAGTGCTAGGATGCTTCCAATCAAAGGGAAGTAAAGTGGCAACTCCAGCTGGAAACTCTTGACCTTTTTGAATGGGGAGTGCAGCGCGATCGCCCCCTGAAGGCCACCAGAAGATGACTTGGTTAGGGTAAGGAAATATTTGGAAGTGGTCAAATAATTTTCAAGAGGGTTGTAATGACTGGTTGCTGTTAGTAACTATTTTTCGTTTAGTAGGTATTTTTTATTATAAAATGTATTTTTAAAACACCTGGAGGAAGGGCTCAAATAGTCAATCCCTTTGTTGTTCTTGGTAAGGTCTAACTTAAATGGCTACTCAGTGGTTATTCGTGGGCGAATCATGATGAAACTTGGTAGGTATATTCCAAGAATGTATACACATAGATCCTTGGAACCTGATTTAAACCAAACCCCTTCCCCACCAAGGTTGATTAAATAATTGCAGATTGATTAAATATGAACTTGTTACTCCAACTATCCAAAAGATGGTAGTATTGCTTCACTTTCATTTTCGGTAACGGGCGGTCGTTGTTCATTTGGACTAATTTGCATTTTTAACACTTTCAGGGACAGGGGTCCCTACAGTGGATAGCTATTCAAAAGATGATACTTAGAAATTATTTTATTATTTATTTTCAACTACTAAATCATTATTGTATTATTTTCATGTACTTATAAATACTGTAAATCTATACATTAATACAATGTAGGGCTGCAGCTTTCGATTATTTTACTAGTCAATTAATTGATGGACTAGTTAGTTCGAATAATCGAGTAATCGGATAAGGAACATGAAAAATTAAAATTCCTGAGCTGAGCCTCAAACAGCATAATTTTTTTTTTAATGAGGATCTATGTACAACATAAGAACAATTGGCTAACTTACATAGAAAAAGGCCACCTGCTTAAATGCTATAAAATGCTAACGTTTTTTTTACAATGCTCTTAACAAATGGTTCAGACACATTCCCACAAAAAAACGGCTAAATATACCTATAAACTGAATCATGAATGCATTAAAAAACATTAGCTAAAAAAAAAAAAACAGCTTACGTTGGTCTTAACAGGGAGCAGTTGGATTCAGCCATGTGAATAGAGACAGACCAGAGGGCAGTTTATCCACCCTAATCAATAAAACTAAATGCAAACACTTTCAAAATAAACCATTACAACGCCACTTTAATTAAACGAATACTCGAAGCAACAAAATTTAATTTGAATTTTTTTTCTAATTGAACACTCGAGTTAATCGATTAATCGTTGCAGCACTAATACATTGTTTATAAAAGCCAGACTAATTAAATGAACAAAAACAGAGGCATACTCGGCCCCAAGAAACACTCTAAGGTTGATTTTATTTTAAAGTATTTAACTCATTGAATGCCAATGACTAATATAGACATCCAATTAATTTTAACTGGGTGGACTGGCCGTGTATGCACGTCTTTCAGTGCCATCGACTGCACGAGACGTCCAATCTATTTAGACTGGAAGGGGCAAATGACTCCCAGTCTACATAGATTAGGCGTGTATCGCCGTCATTGGTAACCAATAAGTCAAATGAGTGTACTGTAAAAGTTTTAAAAAGCTGTCACAATTCGTACATGCAAGGGTTAAACTCAATATTGTTAAGTTCATGTACTTTGTGCGTTCAAGATGATATTGTACAAAATTATTACAATCATGAATTCTGTTTTAGTTATGACATTGTAAACTTATGTTCAATTAGTACATATTCATTTAATCTGTTAAATTTCCATTATGTGTGTATGTGTATTTTCTGTAAAAGTCAAATTAATACACATTTCATTTATAATTTGATTGGACATCTATCACCGTCAATCGCAGCCAAAGACTTAAGAGATTTTTTTTTTTAATCATCATCACAAGTGTCACCCTTTTGTGGTTCTTATATGACTGGAGAATCAATCTCTGAAAATTCCAAACCCGTTTCCAGGCCAATAAAGCCGGCCGCAGTACTTTGGGCTGAAATTCAACTTTTCATGTTGCGCTTCTGTGCATCGTACCCAAATTGAAATTGTCGTTTTCATGACTTTTTGTCTTGTGGTCACAACTGGGCCTGCTTGTGTCGGATTTGTTTGGAAAATGATGATAAAAGAGAGTTTTGCCAACGTTTGTTCAGACTGCGACAACAGCAGGCTCGCGAGGACGGTTTTTCTTTCCTTGATTTTTTTTTTTTTTTTTAACGGCGGACAGATGAAACTTTTTATCCAATTTGATTTGTTTGCGAAAGGAGCGGCCACCTGGCACGTGTCAGCCTAACTGGGTTTGACGCGGAGGCGGTCCGCGGGGGAGGCCGGCCCCCCACTTCAAATGCGTAAAAGTGTAAAAACAGCCCAAACAGCACGCTTCCCAGGGGTGAAAACAAGTGTTGGGATTAGAGGAAGTCCGTTAAGTGGCCTTGAGCGTGCCCACCAAATGTTACACATTTTTTTACAACAATCCCTCCAGTTTCTCTTGAGTGTGCTTTTAAAATGTCAAGTAGTAAATGTAATGTAAGTAGTAAACACAGTATAAAAAGTGTTTTTACATGTTTGATAAAGCCACATAAAACAGAGCAATACAATAATGTGCATTTAAAATTAAATTTAAATGAAATTAAAATTAAATTGAAAAAAAATTAATTTATTAAGAATGGGGCGCAGTTTATTCTAGGCCTGTAATAACCTGTCCCAACCTTTACTTTGTTAAGGTGTCATTTTGTAACATTTTTGCTCTAATTGAGTTCCAATTCTGTGACCTCACCTGGTTGAAAGTTTTAAAGTGAAGCTCCTTGAAGATGGCGTCGCGGTCCTCCACCTCCATCCATCCCGTAGCCCTCAGCTCCATCACATGTTGGTCACGGTCAGCAGGTAAGAGCCAATGAGAGTCAGACGACTGCCAACAAGCACATTTTGTTGTTTGAATGCCATAATTACATACATTTCGGTTCAAAAATCACAATAAAACATTCAATTGCAAAATCCTAATGTAAAATGATTTGTGGTTGCTAATACTGCTGGAGCCACTAGATGGCAGTCTAGCGCCATTGATAATGAAAACCAACACTCCTATTAGACTGCAACCAACGAATAATCACTATTATTGTTTATGATGCACTCAATTTGACAACAATTAAGGCTAGTTTTAGAATATTTCGTGACTCGTTATTCAATTCGGCGTCATTATGATGTGATAGAAGTAACTTGGAGTAGAAATTAACAGGTTTACGACACCCAAAAAAGTGGAGTGGCACACAAAAACTCTAAAAATACGAACGAAGTGGCATCATTTGGGCCACTTAAGCGAATACAAACAATGACTCCTAAAATAATCGAAAACAATCTCGAATGTAATATAGTCGCAGTATTTTACGGCTGCGCGTGCTACTATTACAGCTTTTACCTGTAGTCAGGCGGAAGTTGCACGTCACGGTACGACCACGCGTTAATAATAATTGATTCCCAAACCCGCGACACTACTATGCTATTTATTTACTCACCATTTTAGTAGAGTACTTCCTGGAAAGGGGGACCAGGTTGAGGCCGTTGAGCCGGAGCAGACCGCGGGGCCAAAGGCTGCTTGCTGCCGGGCTAAATATTAACCAGGACATGCTGGGGGAGCTCAACTCATTTGTTTGTCCTCCTCCAACACCGCTCAACTACTGTACCCTCACAAAAATGTCATGCACTCTGTATTTATCCTCCTACTCTGTACTAGGGGTGTTCACTTCACTGCCTGATTAAAATGACCACGTTCAATTATGGTGTTATGGTGTTATACTTATATAGCGCTTTTCCACCTTTCAAGGCGCTCAAACCAGGTGACAGGTTTAAAATTCACTCCATAATGATATTCTAATCGAAATGATATAAATGTTCAGAAAATATGCAGTACATGGACATTTAAACGTTGAAAAGCTAAAAATTGACTTCCTATTTGGATATAAATTTCTCAGTTGACTTGAAATCAAATTTTAAACCCAGGAGACTATGTTGACTGATAGACATTTCTTCCCCTTATACACACAAACTCTCAGAGACTTCACAATCCACTTCAACACCAACTTTAATAGAAATGTTTGTCATGTCTCCAAAATGAAAACTGGACTGTTCCTTTAAACCGGCATCAGTCAGTCACTCCTGATGTTCATGCTCCTGGCCCGGGATGAGCCACCGTATGCTGTCAGTACGGAGGATTCCGTAGGCGGTAAAGCAGGTGATGAAGAGCACCGAGAAGACCAGCAGCCAGTCCACGCTCTTGACGGGCACGCTGGCCAGCGGGCCCAGACGATCAGCATCTGTCACGTTCCTCTCCGGCCCCGCTTCCAACCCTTAACGAGCAAGCTGATCTTAATTGATGACCGTTTTAAACTCTGAGGTTGCGCTTACCCGTCTGGTTGGTGATAAAGGAGGTCAGCACGTCCAGGGTTCTCTCGGTGTGGTTGAAGCGAGCCATGGGTTTGGCTCCTTGGAATAGAAGGATGTTGGGGACTGCCACCGTTCCAAATCGGGTCGACAGGCTGAAGCCACAAATTTAATAAATATGTCAAGAGGCATTCATTATTAATGGAATGGGTGTCCGAGAACATAAACGCAACCTTGTAACCATAACCTTCCTTTTTTTAATCATCTTAGAAGAAAGCACTAGACTTGACATATGACACTTTCCCCCCAAAATGGGTTCAGCAACATGATGTCCTTGCTTCTATTTTTCATATTTTCATAAAACTGTTAACCTTCATTGAATGTCATACTCCATTTAATCCAACCTAGTCATGTAAATATGATCACAATTTGTTTTTTTCTTTAGTTATTTACATGAGTTTGTCTTCTTGAGCAGCAGTAAAAGCTAGACAAACAGTTACAGTACTTCCTATTCCTGGGGAAAAAGAGAACATTTGTAAGAATTTGCAAACCAACCTGTAACTGTGATTGTGCCAAACATTGTTAACATGGTATCAATAGGTTTTCAAGGATTTTAAAACCAAAATGTCCTCCAGTTCTGGAATTACCCAATAGCGTACCGCACCAATGCTATTTTTAGACCGCAAGGCTGCGTGACGTCACTATCGTAAACCGGAAGGGGATCAACGTAGAAGCGTCCTCGCATACAACCCATGTTAGTACTGCTTGTTTTTTGCCGGTAATCTTTCCAAAAAAAAAACATGCCGAGTAAACACTGCTGCTATGGAACTTTTAGAAACGACTCTAGACATTACGACATTTGAAGGATGTTTTCTTCATACGTTTACCGAAGCCAAAAACTCAGAGGAAAAAATAAGAACAATTAATCAACTTGTGTGGATGTCCAAAAGACCAGTTTAACGCCAGCAAGGTGAAGCCATTCACCTTCATATGCAGGTAACTTTTTGTTGGGGGCCATGGTCCTACAGATCACAATGCTGATCCATTGCCTGCCCCAAAGAGGTAAGGCATTTTGATATTTTTACTTATTTTTTAGCGTGGCATTTTGCTGTGCTGCTTCTGTCTGACAATGAATGACCTAAATAAAATTAAAATGGTATCTGACTGCCACTGTTGTTACCTTTTCTGTTGTAAAGAAACAACTTTAGTAAGAGGGAAGTGTAAACAATAGTAATAATAAATAGTAATAATTAATAATAAAAAAATTAAAAGCGTTCGTTGGCTGTCACTGAGTAGCATTTGCGATCGCTACACAAAAATAGCAATACAAATTACCCCCAAGAACGGTCAGAGACGTAAGACAACCAGAGGATATAATATATAAGAAAGAGTATATGTTGGTAAAGGATAGCTTGTCGAAACAGGAGAATGTCATTGTCAGTGTCATAAGGCAATGCACACAAGACAAAGGTGTCGATAAAAAAGCTACCTCTGGATCAGGTCGGCTCTTTTTCCTGTCTTTTTCAGCCCTCGACACTTAAGCCATCTCTTTAACTGAACGTATGTTATGTTCTGCCACATCTTTACCAGTGAATTTGGCTCCAGGGACATCATTTTCGGACAGAATTGGTAGGTTTAGCTCATTAAACATCTAGTTCATACACTATTTACATGCATCTAGCATGAGGTACAAACGAAAGCTTGACACCCCCCGCCCCCCAGCAACAGCTGCTAACGTCATGAATATTAATGAGCAAAGGTGACGTGTTACGTGCAGTACGCTATTAGCTACACGCTACAATGTTAAACTGACCTGCTGTGCTGTGAGGCATCCAAGGCCAAGAAATGTACGGCTGGAAAGACCCGGGGCAGAGCGTTGAAGTGTGGCGCCAGACCGGCCGAGAACTGACACCACGCTGTGAAGAACAGAACCACAGAGCACTCGGTGCCGTTGGCGTTCAGGAACTCCATCAGGTCCTTTGATTTGACATGGATGCGAGTCGTCAGCAAATGCTGGCATGCGCTTTCCTATTATCAACTTGTGCGGTTAAGGTGGGTAACCTGCGACGCGTTGAGTACATTGACCATCAAGGCCTCGGAGCCGCTGACATTCCTCAGGTCGCAGTTGACTTTGAAAGTCTTGGCGGTCTCTGCGTTTTTCTCGTCGGTGGAAGGAGCATGAACCATGTCCAGCATCACCTGGAAGAGAGCCAGAGCACCATTCACAACATGTTCACGGCGTAAAACCGAGCACAGTTCGATTTACCGGCTGGGATGACTCGGCGCCGTCACCGTCGGGAACTGTGGCAGGACACCCGGAGTCATCGTCGCATGGCGGCGAGAAGCCCAACTGAAAGTCCTTGACGTTCTTGGGGTAGAGAGACTCCATGTCGGACTGGTCAATGGGGGCCTCGGTACCCATCACGGCGTCGGCGATCTCGGCCGTCTTGAACTGACGCTTGAGTGACCTCGGATCGGCGCCCTTTGTAAATTCAGGGACACTTTCGGAGGTTGATATCGCTGCCTGTTCTTTTGACAGATCCAACTCATCGTGCTCTACAAAAAAAGATAAAAAGAACAGAATACATCAAGTATACGCTAGCACCCCATTTATACCAGTTTGAATAGTTACTTCAGTAATAATTATGATATATACAAGCAGTATGTAGGAGTTACTAAATAGTCATGTCAACTGAAATTGAAAAAAAAAATATTTTATAAAAGTAATAATAATGTCTATGCTTATTATTGTTCGCTTTTAGCCAGTGTACCGGTTACCTACTTTTCTGAACAGCAGAAATTTAACTGTTACACATAAACGTGCATTACGTAGGTTGTTATACTTAACTAATGCAATAATGAATGTGTGGATAGATAGTTATGGTGAATACTGAGCATAAATTATCTTGCTAGCCGTCATGTTTTGCTAGCATGGCACTTACCGTGCGAAGACACCGACGAAAAGAGCAAAACGAGAATAAATATTAAATAATAAGACACTTTAAGATTCGTGGAAATACCTCCCGACATATTTCGTTTATATAACAGATAGCGTGTCAGGTTGTCAAGACATGTTTGAACCGGTGAGGTCTTCAATATTTACCGAAACGGAACCAATATTATTGACATGTTTAATGGCGGACAGTTTAAAGTGGGACACTTCTGTTAACTGATATACTTTCGTTTTTCAATGATTTGGAAAAATATTCACAGCAAATTTATAAGTGTAAAAAATAATTTTCTATTCAAAGATGAACTCATTAAAAGTGAAATACTTATCACAATTTAATTCTAACGTAAAAATATATCAAAAATACATTATATATATATATATATATATATATATATATATATATATATATATATATATATATATATATATATATATATATGTATATACAGTTGTGGTCAAAAGTTTACATACACTTGTGAAGAACATAATATCATGGCTCTCTTGAGTTTCCAGTTATTACTACAACTGATTTTTCTCCGATAGAGTGATTGGAACAGATACTTCTTTGTCACAAAAAACTTTCATAAGTTTGGTTCTTTTATGACTTTATTATGGGTTAACAGAAAAAGTGATCAAATCTGCTGGGTCAAAAATATACATACAGCAACACGAATTAGCAATTTTGACTTCACTAAGGCCATTTAAATAGTTGCCTGGTACGGCCGGACTGTTCTCCCTGTATTTTTCAAACACTGAGAGAAAAGTCTGGGAACCAGCCCATTAACGGCCTCTCGAGCAGGTACAAAATCAATCGACAAATCAGATTCGTTTATTTGCGTGACGTGTTAACGAGCAACTTGTACGTCGAAAGTCGTCTCCACAAAGACACAGATGGCGAACAGGAGAGCCGAGAATATGTTCCAATCCACGGTAAAATCAGTTTTAAATGGCCAAAAACACATCGACACGAGTCATTGACAACAGTCTGTCTCGCGCTAGCCATGTTGAATAAACTCCGCTCTCCTCGTATGTTTACTTCCGCGCGCAAGTCCCTCGTCCTGCCCTCGTTGTTTTACTAACGTCACGTCTGCCCGTCGCTGATTGGTCCACTCCGCTGTCTGTTTGCTGTGGCTTGCTCCGCCCTGGAAATTGTATCCGCTGAATGGTGGCCAGACTCAATAGCTGGAACAGCGGTGAGTCTGGTGTACCAGGGAATTTAAATAGGGCGCATTGGATGCAAACGCCCACACACGCTACAATGGGAAAGTCAAAGGAGCTCAGCATGGATCTGAAAAAGCGAATCATTGACTTGAACAAGTCAGGAAAGTCACTTGGAGCCATTTCAAAGCAGCTGCAGGTCCCAAGAGTAACAGTGCAAACAATTGTTTGTAAGTATAAAGTGCATGGCACTGTTTTGTCACTGCCACGATCAGGAAGAAAACGCAAGCTATCACCTGCTGCTGAGAGAAAATTGGTCAGGAGGGTGAAGATTCAACCGAGAATCACCAAAAAGCAGATCTGCCAAGAATTAGAAGCTGCTGGAACACAGGTGTCAGTGTCCACAGTCAAGCGTGTTTTGCATCTCCATGGACTGAGAGGCTGCCGTGCAAGAAGGAAGCCCTTGCTCCAAAAGCGGCACCTTAAGGCTCAACTGAAGTTTGCTGCTGATCACATGGACAAAGATAAGACCTTCTGGAGGAAAGTTCGGTGGTCAGACGAAACAAAAAACGAGCCGTTTGGCCACAATGCCCAGCAATATGTTTGGAGGAGAAAAGGTGAGGCCTTTAACCCCAAGTACACCATGCCTACCGTCAAGCACGGTGCTGGTAGTATTATGCTGTGGGGCTGTTTTGCTGCCAATGGAACTGGTGCTTTACTGAGAGTAAATGGGATAATGAGGAAGGGGGATTACCTTCAAATTCTTCAAGATAACCTAAAGTCATCAGCCCGAAGATTGGGTCTTGGGCGCAGGACAATGACCCCAAACACACATCAAAATTGGTAATGGAATGGCTAAATCAGGCTATGTTCAGGCTAGACTAGTCCTGACTTAAACCCCATTAAGAACTTGTGGACAATGCTTAAGAAACAAGTCCATGTCAGAAAGCCATCAAATTTAACTGAACTGTACCAATTCTGTCAATAGGAGTGGTCAAACATTCAACCAGAAGCTTGCCAGAAGCTTGTGGATGGCTACCAAAAGTGCTTTATTGAAGTGAAAATGGCCAAGGGACATGTTACCAAATATTAGCACTGCTGTATGTATATTTTTGACCCAGCAGATTTGATCACTTTTTTCTGTTCACCCATAATAAAGTCATAAAAGAACCAAACTTCATGAATGTTTTTTGTGACAAAGAAGTATCTGTTCCAATCACTCTATCAGAGAAAAATCTGAGCTGTAGAAATAACTGGAAACTCAAGAGAGCCATGACATTATGTTCTTCACAAGTGTATGTAAACTTTTGACCACAACTGTATATACACATATATATATATATATATATATATATATATATATATATATATATACACACACATGCATAAACCAATTATTATTCACATTGCCAATTAATACTATTGTTGCTCTGTTTTCAGGTAAAGATGATAATAATAATGGTTTTGGTAATTATGCTAATCATCACAATATTACAATTACATTGTCGAACAACTACAGTATTACAAAAAAAAAAAGTTCAAATGTTTGACGTGATATGCATAAAACCTATGAAACTGAATATCACACAAAAAATGTACAGCATAACAATTTGCATCACTTTTCTGTTTATTCCACAATTCTTTGACATTCCACAACAAACATGCAGTAGTAAAATGAACAACTATATATACAAGTCGCCTTTTTTTCTTTTTTTCCCCGCTCGTGTTACCATTCCCTTTAAGCTTGTAGACATTATATACAAGTCTCGTTTTTAAACAGTTTTCGGCAACAGGAGGAAATACCTACAACCAAGTGCAGTCCATTTGTGTTCATGTTTTCCTGACATTTTTATACATAATCGAGTCCAAAATGTGTTCAAATGTGATAAAAGAAACAGTACAGACTATTTCTTTTATCCATCCATTTTCACGTCACTTATTTGTATGAATCATAACAAATGCTTATACAGTATATACAGGTGCATCTAAATAAATTTGAATATCATGGGGGATAATTACCGGAATTATCAGCAATTAAATAAAAATATGTCAAATTTTACCTCTCATACGTGCTTAAAATACATTGAAACGTACAGCTTAAAATGCCTTGTGAATGTAACCCCCCCCCCCCACACACACACACACACACACACACACACTTTAAGCATAAAATACATTTAAAAATGTAAGTACAGTCATACCTTTAAGAGGCAGGGTCTGGTGGGTTGGCGCATGAGTGTCACTATATAAATGTATAAAAAGGACAAATGAACAAGAAGAAGTGGAGGAACAAGTTATTATTAATTAACTGTAACTTATTAAGATGCACTTGTAATACAATGAGCATTTGTGAATTGATTTCCAAAGTTGAACTATTGTACTGTAACATTTCAGAAATACTGTATTGCCTAAAAACTGAAAAAAGAAAAAAAAATCTGACTTGAGAAACATTTACAATGTGTTCAGATGGTTGCCTTCTAAACAGCTTTTTGTTCTCCCACCACAAACACTCGAGTTGATATCAATTTAGTGTCCCATGATGATTACATCATTCACATTCTTTGGTCCAGGCGAGCCACACACACATTCATTGAAATGCTAGCGTTTTAATAGCGTAAAATACATGTGACATGCTTACTGTGCCAAACTCAACATTCTGGGAGTGTTGGAATTGATATGCAGCCTTTGTAAGGGTTAAACGAGTTAATTGGAAGACGAATTAGCAAAAAGGCATGGGCAATTAGTCGGCTTTAGGCTTTGAACGATGACGAAAAATAGGAAAATTGACTTAATTAACCACTGAGCGATTGAGATTTTTTCTAAACTGTACTTTTATTGTTTTTTATTTTTGAAATAGTTATTAAAATGCTTCTTACTAATAGATTTTGCATATTAAAATTAGACTTACATTCGTGCATGTAGCGCAACAACTGTGAATTTAGGGGACTTAACTAAAAGTAAAAAAAAAAAAAGAGAGAAAAAAAAAACGAACTGTAGATATAAATAAAGTAAAATAATAAATTAATATATTTTTTTTTTTATTAAATCTGAAATAAAAATTATATTTATTTTTCTAATTCATACACTACATCAACAAAATAAAAATTAAATATGAAATAAAAATTATATTTATTTTTCTAATTCATACACTGCATCAACAAAATATTGGTGATAACTTTTAAAATGTGAATTTAAAAATATTGATTTTTATTGAACCAAAAATTATAAAAATCAATTAATATATTCTCTTTGAGAAAATACAAATAAGAAAAAATAAATAATAAAACAAAGTGTTATTAGTGTTTAAAAAGATCTTTCTCAAACTACTATTGTAATCCCGAAAACCTTGGATGGAAGATTTTATTCTTAGAACAAATTAATAATCCAATGTCTCTTTCTTTTGAACCCACAAAATGAAATAACAGGACTTTTGTCAAAAAAAAAAACTGGTCGCTGGCCAATCGAAAACATGAATAATCATTAAATTACATAAATATAAGACAAATGCAAGCGGTAGTGGCTCAAATGGCTTCAAAATGATGTCACTGACACTTGTTAGTATTTACACAACAATTTGACCCACATGCATTTTTTGTATTAGACACACACAAACACAGACTGGATTCCTTTTTTCTCCTAAATATTACACAGGTGTCCTAAATTGGTGTCTTTCAGACATGAAAAGTTTTTTTTTTTTTTTTTAGGGGAAACCCAATATTGATGTTATATTAAAAAACACTCACTCGCCCATTCGTACTGAACCCAAACCTGCCCGAAATTTAGCCACGCCGCCACTTCATGCTGATTTAATCTCCAGACTGATGGCTTCCCTTTTCCCCAAAATGTTGTCAGTGAACACAACATTCATGGTGCCTTCATCGCACGTCATTCCTAAGAAGTAGTTCAACACGCCCTAGGTAGTGTATCCTAATATTGTTTATGATATATTAGAAAAAAACGCAGAGAATGTTGATTAAAAAACTTCATTGGGGATACCTCACTCAGTAGGGGGCTTGTCCTCGCAGGAGGGTTCACAGAGGATCTCCTTGTGCGGTAATGGGTACGGGAAAGCAGCCCCGCTGCACGACCCTCCGTACGGCAGTTTGTTGAGGCGGGAGAGGCCCTTGATACTACCTGGGGGCCGCCCGGGACTCACCTTGTAGCCCGCCGCCCTGGTGGTGCCCAGCGGCCGCCCAGGGCTTGTTTTGAATCCAGCGGCGCGGGTGGTGCCTAGCGGGCGCCCCGTGCTGGTCCGGTAGCCGGCCAGCTTGGTAGTGCCCAATGGGCGACCGCGCCGCCCCGTTTTCCCGGCACCTTTGTTCTTCTTCTTACCGTCATTCGCTGGATCACCGTTTTTGGAGGTGGGGAGCTTGGAGGAGCCAAGGACGTCTTGTCGGGGGCACAGCATTGGTTTCAGCCCAGGGTTGGACAGCACCACGGGGCCTAGTGTCATCTGAACAGACGGAGGCGGCGTAGGGTAGAACTTGTTGGCCGGCGCGGGGCATAGGTCGAAGTGCGCTGCGGCGTGGTGGGCGTCTTCGGCCAGGCACGATGGCCGGGCGTTCATGCAGAAGTCACCACTCGTCACCTGGCGCATCATCTTCTGCAACGGGGTGAAAGGGTGATTATTCAGAATCACTTGACAATGCTCAACTATTAACTCATTAGTTGCCATTGACGGCAGTAGAAATTTGGACAAAGAAATACTTCAGTGTGACATTTTCATAATGTATATTTCAAAACAATGTAGAAGAATATCATATTTACAGTAGGAAAAATGTCGACTTAGCCAACCACAATTTACTCCATCATTCTATATAATGAAGCTTTCATTTTTTGGGGTAATTTCCCATCCATTAAATTAAATGAGTCTTGTATATTCCAAAATAAACAATGACCACTGCATAGCTATTGTACTCGCGTTTGCTATGCGACATTGTTGGTTCAATAATGTTTCTAATACTATTTTTTTAAACAAAGGTTAACATTTGGACAGAAGAGGCGGAAACTCGAAACATTTTGCGCCAGCACTTTCGATATTAGCGATATAAACAAGGCAGAGTAAGCAGTTGCTAAATCAGGAGGTGTGTACAATACAGTACTTCGTCACTCCCATTTATAACGGGTGTTTGACATTCATTCACAAAATGAAAATAAATAATGTGTACACCGCTCACTCGCTCGTTTACGATTCTGGCGTCCTTTTCGTGTGACGAAACAGCGAGTAGTGCACAATGGTTCTTTTTAAAATGTGTTAGCATTGATGCTAATATTTAATAGCAGCGATGTAAATAATAAAACAGACCTCGCGTTGAGGAAAAACAATTGTTTGAATTCTGAAAGAGTTACCTTAATTTACTGGTGGTTTGGCGTAGGCGCGGAAGGAGTTAAGGAGCAAAAAAATAAAAAGAAAAAATTCACCCCTCAGAGCGCAAACGGGTCCATTTGCCCCCCTCACTAATGTCTCAACGACTCCGCTTTCGTCTGCTTCTCGAGCAGATTTTTGGAAACGTCAAGGCGTTAATTATAGGTTAAAAATACTACGCTATTTTTTAATATTCTTTTTCATCTTCTGGCTCCGCGGCTTTGGATGAGAAAAGCAGCCATTTTCCATTAAAAATTAATAAGCGGCGAGACCAATGTCGACTGCGCATGCGCAACATGGGAACCCCTCGTAACAAGACTTCCCTGTTTTCCGCCCCCTCCATCTCCGATACCGTTTACTTGCCAATAAATGTCAATTTTGACATCAGATGACACCATTCATTGCCACCAAAAGCCCGATTTTGTTGATCTACAATCCTTTTTTAAAATATTCTCATCAGAGTCCGATTTTAACGCCTATATTAACCCCATTGCAGCATCCCACCACTAATGAATAATATACCAAGTAGACTATTAAATAATGTAAAACGCAGTCTGCATTGCAGCCACCCGTATTAATAAAAATGAAAAAACATCACGTCCTCACCAATGTTATCATTTATTAAAGCAGGGAGGTAAATTAAAAAGCGTCCTTCCTTGAACGATGGATTGCTTTTTTTTTTTAATACAAAAAGGTGATGATCAAAACCTTTAAACACATATAGTTCTGTGCTGATTTATGGATTTGTAGCTGGGAGGAATATACACATTGGAAAAAAATTAACAAACAATCTTCAAAAAATGTGGAGCAGTGAAAGATAAAAACAAAACAATTCTTGATTTCCTTTACAACACTTTGTATCGTCCTTTACTGGTCGGCTGGTAGGAGTTTTGCTGCAAAAAAAAAAAAAAAAAAAAGAGCAAGATTTTGGTATAAACGTTTTTTTTTTTCCTTAAACGTTTATGACTACATTAAAATAACACTTACTAATCTGATGAGTTCTTCCTTGATGAGACGTGTAATCTCGGTTTTCGCCTTCGTCACAGCCAGCTCATTTGCGCCTGGAAACAATCCACAATGAGTGACAATCAACACGATTTAAGACAATCCGAAGGACAAATACATACTTTCAATGGCCAAGTAGATTTTGCGCTCTCCCTCTTTCGGCTCCTTGCCCGGAGGGAAGTAGGTTCCTCTGATGGTGATGGCAGCTTCCGAGTACTCGCCAATCCTCTGTAGGGCTTCTTTGGAAGTCACCTTCCACCTGGCCGTCTACAAAATCGCGCAATCGAGAGGGCGTATTACAGAAAAGTCCATTTTAACATCTATAGTCTAGTGTCCGGAGGGCCGACCTGTGGAAAGTCGTTGATCTCCAGCTCCTCCTCGTAGCGTTTGACGGTCTCTGATTGCTCAGAAGCCTGCCGCTCCTCCTCCAGTTTCTCCACCGGCGTGTAGTTGAGCTTGGCGTTGATCTTCTCGGCCAGCTGCTCAGCAATGGTCTTGGCCGAAACCGAGGGCGTCAGGATGGTGCCGCCTCGCAGAATGGCGTTGGTGGCCTGCTGCATCACATCCTGGCAAAAGGACAGCAATGAAATAAACGGGCTTGCACAAAAGACAGTTTGCTAACATACTTGAGCTTCCGCTCCTAGGTTCTTCTGGGCATTGATCTTGAGTGCCAGTCGCTTAGCCATCTCCAGCTTCTGGATGTTTCCGGCAGACGTGGGCCCCAGGCCCGAGAGCCCGCTAAGCGAGCCCGCGGAAGCTCCAGACGAACCCCCCGCGCCCGCTGCCGCTCCGGGAGCCATCAGGTCCTTCACCCGCTTCTTGGAGTTGAACATGCTCTCAATCTGCTCCTCAATCTGCAAAAAGGATGGTCATAGACGTTACACACTTAATGTTCTTTTTTACATCTTCCTTGAGTTTTTTTTAATTTTAAATGGAGTTTCTTACATCCAGTGCTCCGTCCTCGTCATCAGAATCCTGCAAACCGAGCGCGGCCTTTTGGAGCTTCTTCCTCTCGTTGGCCAAAGCGTGCTCGGTCTCGTCGAACTTGAAGCCTTTGCCCGAGAAGCCGCTACTGCTCTTGATGGTCTTGCCCTCCTGTGATGGCAACACATTAATAAAAGAGATCAAATATACCTAACAGCGAGAAGAATATTTTTCTTTACAATTTTTAAATACATTGAAAAAACAGAATTTCATTTTTCTCATTTATAAAAGTGGAGAAAAATGTAAATAAATGGCCACCCTATGAGGGAGCAGACAGTTTATCAATGCCGGCACTATTTTTGGCCAATCCAATGAGAGTATCCCAGATTGCAGTCTCACTTTAAGATAAATATGGCTGTGGTTTTCCGCTCATTGTCTTACCGCTTTCTGCTGATCTTTGAATGAGGCCCACAGCTGTTCCAAGGCGGCCGGGACAGGGGAACCGGACAGCTCCAAGGCTTTGATGATGTCGCCAGCATATCGGACCTGGTCCTCCGTGATGAATGTGTAGGCGTAGCCCTTGTTGCCCGCTCTGCCTGTGCGTCCGGCCCTGTGCACGTAGTCCTCGTAATGGTTAGGGCAGTTGTAGTTGACCACCAGGATGAGCTGCTTGACATCCAGCCCTCGCGCCGCAACAGACGTGGCCACCATCAGGCGGCAAGCACCGTTCTTGAAGTCGTTGATGATGCTGTCTCTGTCGTACTGGTCAATGCCTGTGAGGGGAGACGAAGAACGAGCGTGAAGGAACCACCATGAGATGGTAAGTCGTCAGCGTACCTCCATGCAGGGACATGCACGGGTACGAGGCCTTCATCAGGTCTTTGAGGAGGCCATCGGCGTGTTCCTGCTTGTCGACGAAGATGATGACTGAGCCCTTCTCCTGATAGTGGCCAAGTATTTCCAGCAGCTTCAAGAACTTTTGGTCCTCCTCAATCACCAGCTAGAGGTGCAAAACATTAAATATCCCAGAAATGTGGGTTATTTTACATCTTACGATTGATCGCCGCCAAAGTTCAAATGAATTTGACGTCCTTCGCTGCAAATCAGCTGTAAACTTACCACATGCTGCTCGACGTCGGAGCAAACCACGCTGCGTCCGCCCACCTGGATCTCCAGGGGTTTAGCCAGGATCCGGCGAGCCAGCGCCTCCATTGCTCTGGGAAAGGTAGCAGAGAACATCACCGTCTGCCTGTCCGGACGAACGTTGTCCACGATGCGCATGACCTTGGAAGAAAATCTGCATGTCAAGACAAAATTTGAAGCGGGCCCGGTTATCACGGGGTCATTACAGCGCCCACCTGCGGCTCGAAGCCCATGTCGAACATCCGGTCAGCTTCATCTAGCACCACGTACGTAGCTCTGCGTAGGTTAGTGACGCGACCTACACAGAGATGAACGGGCGTCAACTAAGCCAAAATGTGCTGAGCGTTAAACTCATAAAATCTGTGCATCAACACTTGCGCCACTAAAGGTGGCTAATTTTGCAACTTTAATGTGCGGCTCATATTTGGCTATCTCAGGTCTTGCGTACCATCCTGTAAAAGTCAGAAAACAGCCTCAAGATACAAAACAAGAGAAGGAGCCCCATTCGAGCATTATCTGACCGAACGCCTTTTCACCTAGAAAAGGGGAAAAAACATATTGCAGATTACCTCGCATGTGTGGAAGCCACAAAAGCGCCTCAAAAAACACTTTTCATATACACATTTGCAATACAGCGTCACTCCCTACCTGCTTTTGCCCTCATCTTCAGGAAACACCACAGGCTTGTTGAAAGCACTCATCTCAAAAAGTGTTCAAATCATGTCAAGAGTTTAGTAAAGAGGTACTAACTTGACTCGGGCTAGCTTAGCCACTCCAGAGCCCTGCAACTAACAAACTGCACGGAATTTGTTTAAACCTACTCCACCAATTAAACTCCCGCTACCTCAGAAATTAGGCTTAATGTAAAAAGTTCTGAACTTCCCCTTTAAGACTTGCTACTAAACAATCATGTAATGCTTTTATCTGACTAAGCAGGCAATATATGTAAATTATTTGATGACAACAAAGTCCCAACACTAAACCTGGCTCCCTAAAAATCATCTCGTCAACAACAAAAGTGTGGGCGCACTCACCGCTGTTAGCACCCAACATGTCAATCATTCTCCCCGGCGTGCACACGATAATCTCGGCTCCTCGCTTCAGCTCGGCAATCTGATGGAAAAATAGCTGTTCAGTCAAACTGTGACAGTTTGGTTCATTTACCGTGCAAATGTTTACCTGTTCACTGATCCCCGTCCCCCCGTAGACGCACACCACATTGAGTCCCAGCGATTTGGAGAACTTCTTGCACTCCTTGGTGATCTGCAAGGCCAGCTCTCTGGTGGGCGTCATGATCACAGCTGAGAAAGAACGATACACCATTTTAAAAATGTTTTATCTCCGCTCTCTATTACGCTTGAGAGGCCTGAGAGAGTATAAAAATATGTATCACTTACAAATGGGTCCCTCAGACTCTTCCAGGGGTCTCTGGTCCATGATGTGTCTGAACATGGGCAGCAAGAAGGCAATAGTTTTGCCACTGCCCGTTTTAGCGATACCGATAAGGTCTCGGCCCGACATGATGGCGGGGATGGCTTGGGCCTGGATAGGGGTGGGCTTCTCGTAACCTTGCCTAGAAAGGTACACATGAAACAAAATTAACCTTTAAAAAATAAAATAATTATTTTAAAATATTTTAAAATGAGGCAGGCTTTTGGGGATTTTACCTAAAACTGCTCATATAACAATTAAACATAAAAAATAAAAAGCATTGACAATTATATTTTTGTCATAAATAAAAAATCATTATCATTTTTTAAAATCAATGCTTCATATGGTTAAAGGATTACAATAGCCTTCAGTAGAGGTCGACCGATATATCGGCCGACCGAGTTATCGGGCCGATAAATGGACTTTTTCCCCCAACATCAGCCGATTAACAAAAGACATAAGCTGATAAAAAAAGAATTTTGTTCAGGCTTCTTTGTGGGCAACTGTGGCTGCCGCTGACTGATGGTTGGACCCTGGAAGGACCCTGCCTCGGCAAGCCCGAAGCTTCCTTATTTTGTAAATATAGTCAGATTTTTAAAAAAATCTTGCAGTAGTGAATATGCTATGTTGCTTTAGCCTTTTAAGGTGTTTTACTGAGTGATCCTTACACTCTAAATGTAACTCATAGCGTTAGCGGCGCATTCACTTTAGCATTAGCTTTGGCATGGCAAGCTTCCTCTTAAACTCTCTCACTTGTTTACATCTAGTCGTGACATCGTGATGGGTTCAATTATTTGAAAATAATGTACAGGACTGTTCTTGCTGAATGTCTATAATCATAAAAAGAAGTGCTGTTTGTTTGTTCGGTAGCACAAGACCGAATTAATCCTTCAAGTCTAAGATCATCATTGTAAATTTGAAGCTGTTGAAGCAATTTTTTAAACATTGCCTTTCACAATATACGTGCTTTGAATTTTAAAAAAAGTATATCGGCCTCAAATATTGGCATTGGATATCGGCAATCGGCTTGAATTTTTTTTTTGATATCGGTTTCAGCATCAGCATTTGAAAATCCCATTTCGGTCGACACCTAATCTCCAGTCAAGTGCTGCACATAAAGAAAATTTTGTCTGCAGGGCTTAGCCTTGATACTAACTTCTTGAGGGCAGTCAGGATCTTCATGGAGACGCCGCATTGCACCCACGTTTTGATTGGCTTAGGGCATCCCTTCCCTTTCACCGTAATCCCCTCCAGTTCACTCCGGTACGCGTTCACCTCTGGAACGGTTCACCGAGTTGTCAGAACCAGAAGATGCGTTCTATTTCTAAACTCTAATTGGATGTTGCGCGATCAACAGACCGTCGACGGACATCCTGGCCAGATCGGGCACCTCCACATAAAAGTTCTTGCGGTAAGGCTCGTATTGGATCTTGCCGTGGTCCACGGGCTCCAGGATCTTCCTCTGCTTGGTCTGAAAGCCAGTCAGCGCTGTCTGGAGGTCCACTTCCTCCTCCTCTGATGAGTACTGTGTGACGCATGGCAAATATGAGCTTTGCTGAAAAATAACAAGAAGAAAATTTCCCTTCACCTCCATTGCATCCTGGTCATTCTCCATCAACTCGCCCTTCTTCTTATGAGTCTGAGGTCCTTTTTTGGTTTTAACCACCGTCACAACTTTGGTGACCGTTGCTCCTTTCTGTTGAGATTGATAAAAATTCGACAATTAAAGCAATCATAAGACCTTAATTACACATATTTGAATTCAATACTGTATAAAAACCTGCATGAAGACTATAATTAGTATATATTCATTTTAATGTGGAGATATTTCAATATTTACTTTTGTATATACTGCACTTTTGATTGCGTCAAAATCAAAATAAATGCATTATTGTTGGCACTGGTGGTCCTCCTTCTTGTATAAGTCCAACCAATTTAAATCAGTGAAACAAGTTTTGGGGTTTGAATTTGTATACCTTACAGGAGAGGCTAGCAAGCGCGCTCAAAAGTCGGACCCACCGCGTCGTTTCCTTTCACGCCTCCCATGTTGAACTTCTTCACCTCCTGCTTCACTTCCTCCATGTAGGCGTCAAGCGGGTCAACGTCATCCTCCTCGTCTTTTTTCTCCGCAGCCGTATCCTTCTCACCCTCGTCCATTTTCTCCTCCTTGACCTCGCCCTCCTTGGGCTCTCCTTTGCCTTCTCCATCCTCCTCGTCATCATCGTCCGCCTCCATGGGGACGGGCGTGTCATCGTCGTCGTCTGTGACAAGGATGCGCATGTTCAAAAGCATCCTGTGCGCATTTAGCGCAACCCATTGCTCACCGTCGTCGTCCTCCAGGCTCCACTTCTTGCCCTGTTTCATCTCCTCCAGCTCCTTCTTGATCTCGCCGATGTTCTCGATGGCCTTCTTGCGCTGCTCCTCGCGCCACTTCTCTACACGCTCCTTCCGCTTCCTCATCTCCTCCTCCAGTTTGTTCTGGTCAAAGTCCTGCTGCTTTGGATGTACATAACATAGATGTCAAACTCCTTTCTAGAGTTAAATCTTTGCACCTTACACTTACATCATCAACTTTCTCCTCTTCCTTCTCCTCCTTAATCTTTTTTTTGTCAGATGCAATATCAACATTTTCTTTCTCTCTACTCTTTGACCTGTGAAAAGGGGGGAAAAAATGAGTGCATAATGCAGCGCCCAGTCAATCATTTTGGTCGGGGAGAAGGCTGACTTTTCATCGGTTTTCTTGCTTTTGCCAGGACTGGCCGAGCGCGACCTCCTCGTCCGGCCCCTGCTTCCGGACTTCTTCCGTTCACGGCTTCTGGACCTCCTCCTCTCTCTGCTCCTGGAGCGCCTGCGCATAATACAGTGGCCTTAATTAAAGGAGAAATACTACAGAATATTGACATTTTGGGGCAGTTTACATGGCGACTCTGCGACACAAAGACGCAATGACTGAGTAGCGGACTCGCCTCGCATCCATATGGAGTCAGCGAAGGCAGAAGGCGAAGACGAAAAATTCTGAATCCTGCCTTCAAAGTGGAAGAATCCGATTGCGGGGGAATGAGGGCGCTTCCTCGGCATGCATATCAAAGGCTCCTGCGGCACGAGACCGCGCCATTAACATCAGCACTCGTACACGTCACATTGGGCGTGCGCAGCGGTGCTACTAAACATTAAAAACAGCAAATATGGCGGAATGTCGGCTTTACTGTTTTAATAATATTTTTCAATTAAATATGTTGAATGTTTCAATTTTTGTGCCTTTTTGAACAAAAGAAAAATGCCATTGCTTCGAGTGGGCGGGCATATTTTTTTCCGGGCTGAGGGAGCTTCGTGGGGTCAAAGTGCATCATTCTCTGTCGCCCTGTAAATCTGCACTGCCCCCTGGGGCCTGGCATGAATACTACATCGTTTTAATGTAGAACTGCCACATAGTTCAAATGGAGACGCAAATGCAAATTTAAAATTTTTCGTATTCTCGGAGAGTCACCATGTAAACGGCCCCTTTATTACACTGTATAGTCATTGATTGAAAAGTGCTCATCTTTTGTTTTTTTGAACATTTAATCAAATTTTCAGGATGGATCTTGACACAAGAGGGAATATCTGCTCAGAAAAACAATATTAATTCTGTGATAATTTCAGTTTCTTCAATAGATGAAGAAAAAGTATCCATCTAATCATGTCCCCTAATTCCCTTTACAAATGTCTAGTCCAGGGGTCGGCAACCTTTAACACTCAAAGAGCCATTTCGACCAGTGCTGCAACGATTAATCAAATAACTCGAGTAATTCGATTAGAAAAAACATTTTGAAAAAAATTTTGCTGCTTCGAGTATTCGTTTAGTTAGAGTGGCGTTGTATTGGTTTGTTGTGAAAGTGTTTGCATTTAGTTTTATTGCTTTAGGTGGTCACACTGCCCTCTAACGGCAACAGTGAATATGACATAACTCAATTAACATGGCTGAATCCTGCTGCTCCCTGTTATGACAAACATAAGGCAAGTTTTTGTCTGACCTAATATGCTTTTGATGCATTTGTAAATTAGTTATATGAGGCCAGTTTTTTTGGTAATATGTGTTTGAACGATTTGTTAAGAGCATTATAAAAATTAAAAAAAAGTTAGCATTTTATAGCATTTAAGCTAGCAGTCTTTTGCTATGCAAGTTGGCTAATTGTTCTTTTGTTGTACTTCGATCTCATTATTTATTTATTTATTTAATCTGATTATTTTATAGATTAATCGATTACTAAAATAATCGAGAGCTGCAGCCTTAATTTCGACCCAGTTTTGGCAAAATAGTCCTCACTTGGTGCCCCATGCACATATTGATTTTTGAACTTATTGCGTCAGGTCGACTGTGCTTGTGCACATTTATACATACTGTATATATACATATATATATATTAGGGCTGTCAAATGATTAAAATTTTTAATCGAGTTAATCACAGCTTAAAAATTAATCGTAATTAATCGCAATTTAAACTATGTATAAAATATGCCATATTTTTCTGTAAATTATTGCTGGAATGGAAAGATAAGACACAAGACTGATATATACATTCAACATACTGTACACAAGTACTGAATTTGTTAATTATAACAATAAATCAACAAGATGGCCTTAACATTATTAACATTATGTTAAAGCGATCCATGGACTTGTAGTTCTTAAAAGATAAATGTTAGTACGAGTTATAGAAATTTTATATTAAAACCCCTCTTAATGTTTTCGTTTTAATAAAATTTGTAAAACTTTCAATCAAAAAATAAACTAGTAGCTCGCAATTGTTGATGTCAATAATTACACAATGTTGCTGAGACCCATAAAATCAGTTGCACCCAAGCGCCAGGAGAGGGCAACATAACACCAAAAAAACACAAGTAACAAGTGCACATGACACTGTGCTGTCATTTTAATCTGTTTGAGCGGGGCATGTGCGTTAAATGCGTCAAATATTTTAACGTGATTAATTTTAAAAATTATTTATAAATTATATTAAATTATTATTATATTAAATATAATTATTATTATATTAAATTATATATATATATATATACATACACACAAAAAGATTTTCGCCTCCTTTACCCATCTGTAAATGGTGCAAAGACTTTTTCATGAGTCTTCTATTAATACAGAAAGCAGAGATCCTGACTTGATCTGCCAATTGAAGGGAAGTTAAACTTCGTTTTTTAAATTCGCAAGCCATAGAATAAGTTTTAATCAAATATTAGATTCTTTAATGTAAAACTGAGCTGCATCAGAATGTTCAAAGAGCCGCATGTGGCTCCGGAGCCGTGGGTTGCTGGCACCCTGGTCTAGTCGATACATATTTACTTACCTGGCACGCTTCCTGTCCCGGGATCGAGAGCGAGTTCTACGTCTGTCCCGGCTCCGAGACCTCTCCCTCCGGCTTCGGTCCCGGTCGTCCTTCTTGGAGCGTTTATCCGGAGAACGACTTCTCGAGCGGCTACCGGATCGCCGAGGAGACGCCGAACGTTTCCTGTAATGTCTAAATAATAACAGAATATTCATTTCATGGCGAAAGTTTGGGGAATATCTGCATTAATGTGGGCGCGAAACCTGACGGACAGTATTTTCTTGGGAGAGAGAGTTAGCATGCTAACTTTAGCCAGCTAAATTATAGCCTCATTCAGTGGCGCGGGACTTTTTAATTTGGCTCATACTATAAAACAAATAGGCGTACTTGAACGTACCGCGATTCCCGACCCATTGCAACCCTGTGAAATTGAGTCTTAAAACAAGTCGAGTGACTTGACAAATGTTTGACGTCGGTGCGCGGCTTTCACGGGAACTCCAGTGGTAGGTTCCGTTCAGGCATGTGACGTCACAACATAGCGACGCTTGCATTAGGAATGCGACACTCACAGGCGGGAGGTCGCAGAGGAAATTATATTATACTCATTTATTATCAAATTTTGTATGTTTAATGCATGCTTTTTGTTGTAAAAAATCGAAAAAGAAGCTAAAAATAAAAGTGAAAATTTATAGTCCTAAACCATAACTATTAGAAATTAATTTCCTACATTTACTAAGGATACATCTATTTTAGAAAATATAGTTTACTTCATTTTAGCAATGTTTATGAACCATTTTACATGCACATATTTCAAAATTAGCTGTAGCTCGATCAATATTGATTTCATGATGCAAAATAAACACTAAGTCTATAAAATAAAACAGCAATTTTATTAAGTTGTCATTTTGCACTTGTGCACACACCATTGATAGTTCTTTTTGTCCAAAAATGGGAGACAATGTGTAACAGGTAGTATTTATTTGGTTTGACCGTTTTCAAATGTCAACACTGAATTAGTTCACATGGGAATATGGATCATATGTTGTCAAGAGCAAAAACCCGTACACATATCAGAGCAAGTAACTCAGGACTGGTCTAAGAAATAGGAAGGGCGTTGTTGACCATGTAAAGAAAAGTCACAATAATAAATTAATAAAGGGGATATTGAAAACGCGAGTAAGTAGAAAACACGTAAGGCGAAAGCACGACACAAAAGCGGAATCACTCCAGCCAAGATGCACAACAACTGCTCCAAAAATGCTGTCACAATCATCATCTGAACTCATCGCCATCAACGGCACTGAAACTTTACCATTCATTAACCCGTCACCGCCGGAGAAGCTTCCCCGGTGGGCTCGCCCGCCTCTGATCC
This sequence comes from Corythoichthys intestinalis, assembly GCF_030265065.1. Classification (NCBI taxonomy): domain Eukaryota; kingdom Metazoa; phylum Chordata; class Actinopteri; order Syngnathiformes; family Syngnathidae; genus Corythoichthys; species Corythoichthys intestinalis. The sequence goes on from NC_080412.1 coordinate 29,653,737, forward strand.
AATGAGCAGCAGGAACTGGTGCGAGATGACAAATGTGAAGAAATATGCACAGAGGTCGGCAAAGACGTCGCCCATGCGCCGGTAAGTGTCCATGGAACGGTTGATGACTTCGCTAGGGATGCCTGATAGCAGCAGGGCGGCAGTCAGCACTGTTGTCTGCGCTTTTTTCTCCACCTACAGCACACAAAATTAGGATCAGCGGTGCAAGATTAATGTGGCCAGTGTGCAAACTCACCTTGGGAAAGTATTTGGATAAGCCCATAAAAGCCAGTTCCAGCGTCAAAAATGGCGCAAATATCGACTAAAAACACAAAAGAAAAAAATAAAGCGTCACATCCATGTGAAAAGACCACCCAAAAATCTGAGGTGTCAACACTCACCAGATACTTGCAGACAAACACTCGGACAAAAACTGCAAGGAGGACGCTGCAGACTAGCCTGAAAACGGTGAAAGGGTCAAACTCCTCGCCATCCGCCTCCCCGTTCTGCACCGGCTTCTCATTGGCTAGCTGACCCCTCAACTTGATGGCATCGTCGAAGCGGGAGAGGTACTGGTGCAGGCCGCTGGCATTGTCCCCCACCGACATATCCGGTTTGGGCCTCTGGCGGACGCCTCGAAGGTGGCCGTCCACCGGCGCTGCCTCCTCCGGGAGTGGAGAGTCCCTCCGCTCTGGTGTAGCGCCGCGGGATCGGGGGGAGGGTCTCGGGGAGGGTTGGGAGGATGACCAAGACTCTGGCCGATCGAGGTCAAGGTGAAAGCGAGGTTCTGTTGGCCGCCGGGTGAAGCCACCTGGACAAAGATGATGACAACATTCAAAAGTAGGAAACAAGTTGGAATAATGTCATCATGTAACTATCTTTTTTTTTTTTTTCAAGCAAATGTAGATGTTAATAAAGTTGGGACGTTGTGTTAAACAGAAATCCAAATTGATCCTAAATAATTCATGATGAAGAAAAAACATTTCTTTCTTATTCTCTGGTCAACTTTAAAGCATTTACAAAATGACAGATTCCAAAATGTAGTAAATTATCTTCTCCGATATCATTTTGGTGGATACTGGATAAGCATAAAAGATGGGCATCGTGAATGATGCAAGAATTCAGAGTTAATGATTATTTGCAAAAAACAACCAAGTTGATCACTTTGAAAATTAAATACAATCTTGTCTTAGAAGTGTATTCAACCAAATATAGGTTGAACATGCATTGCAAATTTGAGTTTATTCAAAATGTAATTTAAATGTAATTTAAAAATGACAACTATTACTATTTTTAGTTCAACAATGTCTATAAACGATTAATCAACTAAAAATGGATAGTGGGTAAGAGACAGTCGATCCGGGTACTTTCTGAATGACGTAGCCAAGTCGCAGCCATTTTGCTTTTGGGCAGAACATAGTTGGTCATCAACGTAATCGTAAAATACAAATGAAAAGATGGTCAGGACACGAACGAACCTTTTCAAATCAAAAAGTCAAACCAAAATGTAAAAATCACTAATTCGGTGCGGTCTTTAATACAACTGAACCTCTTAAAATGACTGGGATTTGCCTTTGGGACGTCACGTAAATGACGTCGACCAATAGGTAGGAGCGGATCCAGCTACGTCTTCGGCGTTCCAAAATCAACATACCGTTGTTGTCAGCCTCGTTCTTGGCGAAGCCTACAATTCTGTTCATCCTGTCCTCGGAATTCATGAGCAGCTTCCTCCTGCGGATCTCTGCTCGCCTTTGCGCCGCTGACAGCGACGAGCCCGCCGCCACCACCGTTGTGGTGGTGGTCTTTTCGTCGTCGGCAATGGCCTCTGCATGCTCCATGTTTCCAAAGATAATAAGCCCGCGTCAACCAAAACGAAATAAAATCATGAAAATAGCTAAATTAGGTCAGTAAACTCGCTGGAGTGTACCCGGATACGCGTAACACCAAAATGTCGCGCGGTGATGACGTTACTTATGGGGGGAGGTCAGTTCAACCCTTTTTTTTTTTTTTTTTTTTTTTAAATAATTCGGCAAAACGTAAAAATCATTAAAAATGGGAGTGGTTTAGTGACTCATACCTTTGTGTGTATTCTTGATTTTATTTTTTTAAACCGTATTTATCGTCACTCATGTCGCGTGGTGAAGACGTCACGGCATGTCAAATAATGCGTTACATTAGTTACAACAATTATGAATGTAAATCAACCTATAATACGTACATATTTTCACAATGTGGCTCAGGTTTTCCCTACGTGTTTTTAACCGCAAACAGGATTGCAATAACAATCACATGGCAATTCAAACGTGCAATTTTTTCTAGCTAGTCAGTCTTTATTTTCATACATTTTTTTTTAAAGAAATTGAAATTGCGAAATCTCTAAATACATAAGTTTTTATCATACATCCCTTACAAATAAAACTTCAATGATATTGACTTATTTGGTCCGCAATCTTTAGGCTTTTTATACCCTCGACCCCAAAAAATAACACACATTTAAAAAGTCCCAAAGATTTTATTTTTATTGACATTGCACCTAAACGGTCATACTAAAATTTTATTTGCATCTTTCCACCATCGATATAATGCGGTATTTTCAATATACAAGTATCAATAAGCATGATTAAAAGATCACAATGGCTTTTTCTGTTATGTCTCATGTTAATAAACAACCAAAAATTTCCTGTCCTATTATATTAAAATATTTTATATATAGTCTGTTTCAACGGGAGGCTTGGTAGTAAAATCAGAGTTCCTGTTCAAGGCAATCATTGAATTTTAATCACATTGGGAGGCTCATAAATTAAACAGGTGAGGGGCAAAAAAAAAAAAAAAAAAGGATGAGAAGGACGACATTGCGACGCAACATTCAAGTCGGTGCCTGACACGTCGCCTTTTTCCCCCCCCCCAAGATTTGTTCGGCACGACAAGTAGAAAGATGGAAAACTTCCCAAAAATGACAATGTGACGGCTGTTGAAAAATACTTCAGATAACAGTCAGACACCTCTTAGTCTTGACCAGGCACACGCTTGCATACATGTGACATTTTCGAGTCTGTGCTTTTGCCATCAGCGAGCTCACATCTGAGCCATACCTCAACTTTGGACATTGTTCTATGAGAATAAACACTGATAATTTCCATCTTTTATATAAATACAGTATATATACACATATATTTTTATGTATATATATGTATATAAATGTTTTTTTTTTTCTGGATCACTTTCAAAGCTTTGTTGAAAGTGACCATCACACATTTCGGTTCTTTCTCACACGCATGTACAAACACACAGGAACGGATCATTTGGAGATCTGCTGTTGCAGGTGGAGCAGGAACTCGTAGTAGGACAGTGCCGACTCGGTGCGGTCCTCGATCATGTTCTGCATCATCGAGACTCGCGTCTGGCTGTCCTCCCTAGGAGAAGAATTGTCGAATTTTGGTTAACCGTAACATTTTGGAGACGGCTGTCCATTTCTTGCACACCTGAAGACTTGCAGCGAGGCAAAGAAAGGCCTCTGCTCCCTCAGCCAACCCACGAACGCTCTGGTTCTCTGCGACTCGGCCGTGTCCAATTCTGGCAGCATATACTAGTGCAAGCAACCACATTAGAGCATAAGTGATAAAACATAAAAGCAAGCTCTTTTCATCCTTCTGTTGTGAATTGAATTGAGTTCAGCAATAGTAGACGTCCAACCCATTTGAACTGGGAGGGTGGCAGCGAATGAATGTTCGTTCATTCGCTGCCATCCCTCCCACTTCAAACGTATTGGACGTCTATCGTCATCAGTGTCAGCCAATGCCAGGCAATTAGTTAATTTTGTAGTATTTTGCAGTATTTCCTGTTAATTTTCGGTCACTTCCTTTTCCTTTAGAGGCATTTACGGGTCACTTCTTGTTGTTTTTGGCTTACTGAAAAGGGAGTGACTCAAGAATGTGCCCAAATAAATAGGAAGTATCTCAAAATAAACAAAAAGTAACCTGTAAATGCCCCAAAATTAACAGAAGAGGCCTGTAAATGCTCTTGGTTTTAGTGCCTTTGACGACGCCAGATGTCCAGTCCAGTCAAAATGAATTGGATGTCTAGCGCCGTCAATGGGAGCCAGTGAGCTGACGTAGACAATTTTAATAGAAAGATTTTGGGAGCAACCTGTTGGTTCCTTTTTTTTTTTTTTTTTTTAAATATATATACATACATACATATATATTAAAGATACACGATAATATCGGTCACCGATAATTATCGGCCGATAATGGCAATTATGACGTCACACAGATAATCCAGATAATAAAAAAATTCAACCGATAATGCAGTCCCATAATTATATACTTGATTTTGCCTCCAAATGTGCGCAACCAAAGAATTCAGCACACCTCCTCAACCCCTCCCCTCTCTGAAGCCCCTGAGGGAGGAGGGGTTGAGGAGGCGGAGTTACAAGACAAGAAGTAGTTGAATATTATGGCGGCTGTTACTAAAAAAACGACGCTCTCGCCATCTGCGAAACATGTACCGTATAAGTTCCACGAGGCAGAAAGAACGCGTCCTCATTCAAAACCACTAACCCAGCAGCCATTTAAAAATGCATCATAAAGAATTTTGGAACAAATACGAGGCTGCTGCTAGCAGGAATGCTAAAGCTATTGTAAACACTAAGTTAAACTACAGGGCTTGTGACGATACAGAGTCGGGCTGTTTGGGAATGCAGCCCAAGGCTGGTGGTAAATTCGCATCTAAGGCTAAACACCGGCACTACTGGAGACCGATAGTCGGCAAGTAGCCGTCTTCCGACGGAGCCCGCCGCTCTGGCCAGTCCGGCAGGCCGCCGCCGCCTCGCCACAGGCGGGGCAGGCCGAGCCCGGTTCCCCGGCCTCTGGACCTCCGGCGAACACCCCGGTTTCTCGAGCGTTCCCCCAAGGCGTGCGAGCAGAGCCAGGACCCGAATACGCCGCGGCGAACCAGCCTGGGCGGGCGGATTATCCGGTACGAATGTAGCTGCCGCCGCCGCCGAGACGAGACACGTGTTTTTTTTTTTTTTTTTTTACCTTAATGACCCGAGAACCAAAGCCCTGGATAAAAGAAATAATGCAGTTTATACGACCACCATTCTTCATGAAAAAGTGATGTCCGGTAAGCAAGCTTATCATGACGGCACAGTGGTTATAAGATAATTTAAACATGGAGAAAACGAAGTCAGCCAGTCAATAATGCATTCAGAATGTGAAATGACGAGCGGTCAGATGACTTTGTAACGCTCCCTTTATTTTTGGCTTAATAAAACTCAGGCACAAAACAACACGCACGCGGATGCGAGCTCCAACTCCGTCCAAATAGTACTGCCGTGTAGCAGTTTAGCTGCTGTAACGCAAATGTCGTGAAAGCCGCAAATGTAAACAAAGCGCTGCAGATTGGGTACATGACATCTCGCTCTTTTGAGGTAATCATTTTCACAGTGTGCAACAAAGCATATAACATTAACAATCACTTTTCAAATTATTTAACTTATTTGTCTGCTCAATTACAGTCACAGTAGATAATCAAATTCTTAAATCAATATTCTGTAGCCACAAATATTATTCAAAATCTTTCCTTCTTCAAGTTTTTTTTTTTTTTAGGATTAAGTATAATAATGTATTGCTTAAAACAAGGCTGTTAAGATTATTTTCAGCTAGCTATTTTTCTTCCAAGAAATCTGAGAGAAATACACTTGAAGCGATCGCAGATAATTTCACTTATTGCCAATAGATTTACACTTAAAACTGACTAGTTTTAAGGAGGTGTGTTTTGCAGCGGATTAATGTTATATATGTTAGGAATGGCTTACTTTTAAACGCATTTTTGTGTAACTTAGGTATTTACTCTGTAATTGTTGCCAAAGGTTTACCATTACACAATGTCAGACAATCTGTCATTATTTAGATGTTTGAATTGACGACTTGTTCATACTTTATGCTGAAAAAAAGAGCAATAAATTATATTTTTGCACAGTAATATTTTCTTTTGTGTATACTTTAAAATTTTACATAAATCTTTTAATAGAATTATCGGCTTGACATTATCGGTTATCGGTTGGAATGAGGAGGAAATTATCGGTTATCGGTATCGGGTGAAAAATGCATTATCGTGCATCACTAATATATATATATATACTGCTGGCCAAAAGTTTTAGCCCCCCTGCAATTCTGTCAGATAATATTAAATTTCTCCCAGAAAATGATTGCAATTACAAATGCTTTGGTAGTAATATCTTCATTTATTTTGCTTGCAATGAAAAAACACAAAATGGGGAAAAAAATTAAATCATGATCATTTTACACAAAAACTGGGCTAGACAAAAGTATTGGCACCCTCTGAAAAATCATGTCATGCTTCTCTAATTTGTGTAATTAACAGTACCTGTTACCTGTGGCACATAACAGATGGTGGCAATAACTAAATCACACATGCAGCCAGTTAAAATGGATTAACGTTAACTCAACCTCTGTCCCGTCTCCTTGTGTGTACCACATTGAGCATGGAGAAAAAAAAGACCAAAGAACTGTCTGAGGACTTGAGAAGCAAAAAGGTGAAGAAGCATGGGCAATCTCAAGGCCACAATAAATGTTAAACCCATGACACTATAGCTAACCTCCCTAGATGTGGAGGGGGGAAAAAAATTGACGAGACATTTCAACGGATGTGCTGATGGTGGATAAAGAGCCTCGACTAACATCCAAACAAGTTCAAGCTGTTCTGCAGTCCGAGGGTACAACAGTGTTAACCCTTACTATCCGTCGGCGTCTGAATGAAAAGGGACTCTATGGTAGGACTCCCAGGAAGACCCCACTTCTGACCCCGAGACACAAAAAAAAGCCAGGCTGGAGTTTGCCAAAACCTACCTGAGAAAGCCAAAAACATTTTGGAAGAATGTTCTTTGGTCAGATGAAACAAAAGTAGAGCTTTTTGTGAAAAGGCATCAACATAGAGTTTACAGGGGGGAAAAAACAAGGCCTTCAAAGAAAAGAACACGGTCCCCACACTCAAACATGGCAGAGGTTCCCTAATGTTTTGGGGTTGCTTTGCTGCCTCTGGCACTGGACTGCTTGACCATGTGCATGGCATTATGAAGTCTGAAGACTACCAACAAATTTTGGAGCATATTGTAGAGCCTAGTGTGAGAAAGCTGGGTCTCCCTCAGAGGTCATGGGTCTTCCAGCAGGACAATAACCCAAAACACACTTCAAAAAGCACTAGAAAATGGTTTGAGAGAAAGCACTGGAGACCTCTTAAGTGGCCAGCAATGAGTCCAGAGCTGAATCCCATAGAATATCTGGAGAGATCTGAAAATGGCAGCTGGGAGAAGGCCCGCTTCAAATCACAGAGACCTGGAGCAGTTGGCCAAAGAAGAATGGTCTAAAATTCCAGCAGAGCATTGTAAGGAACTCATTGATGGATATCGGAAGCGGTTGTTCGCAGTTACTACTGTCCAGCCCATTTTTGGAATTTTGTGAAAAATGATAATGATTAGATTTTTTCATTCTCTTTTGGGTTTTTCCATTGCAAGCAAAATAAATGAAGATATTACCACCAAAGCATTTGTAATTTCAATCATTTTCTGGGAGAAATTGAGCATTATCTGACAGTATTGCACTGGTGCCAATACTTTGGCCAGCAGTGTGTGTGTATATTATATATATATATATATACACACATACATACATACATGGATACATACATATGGCGGAAAACACTCAGGCGACTTGAAGTCCCGCTCTGAGACCCCCAATTTGGCAAAATTTCAAAATTGTTCTATATGACTGTGTGATGCATCATTGGAAAGCTTAAAATCTCAATTTCTGGGAGAAGAAAACATTTCAACAGGAGGGCATTTAAAAAAAAAAAAAAAACATTTTTAAACAGCAAAACCCTAACTGGAGTCGAGAGCACGCAAGAGCAGAATTAAATACGCCATGATTCGCGTACTTACCTTGTTTTGATCCAAAAACTCCATGTAGCATGTATCACTGAGTGTCAAGACACAGCTGTGAATGGCCACAGCCAGATTTTTATGGGATTTTATGGGTGAAACATGGTCATATAACAAAGGTCGCAATGCAGAAATTGCAGACAACAAGGAGTGGTTGAGATTTTCTTTTTCATATAGTTACCCTTTTAAACGTTTTCAATTTTTCTTTGTTTGGATCGATTATTTTTCATCTAACATATCGGGGAAAATGCGACAGTAACAAAAAAATACAATTAAGCAATAGTTATGAGGTCGATATCCGTGACTTTTTTATAGATGCCAAATTTTTCATAGTGACGTAATTTGTTTAAAAGTTTAAAATATGCGAGTGAAAAATTTTTTAAAGTCTTTTTTTTTTTTTTTTAACTAAACATTAGACATCAATTAATGATTCTAAGCCAGGGGTGGGCAAACTATTCCACAAAGGGCCGCAGTGGGTGTGGGTTTTTGTTGCAACCCATTAAGAGGACACCTTTTCACCAATCTGCTGTTTTACAAGTGCAATCAGTTGATTGCAGTCAGGTGCTTCTCATTTCTGCTGAAACCTCATTGGTTAAACTATCTGTGTTGGCTCAGTTGGAACAAAGACCAGGACCCACTGCGGCCCTTGAGGACCGGTTTGCCCACTCCTGTTCTAAGCTAAAAATGACATTTTAAATAATAAATATAAATACTTACCTTCTTTTTTTGGCTAGGTTGCACGACGTCTGTAAACGGGGATTTTCAGGGTAAAATGGCCAAATTAAAAATAGTTCGGGGGCGAGATGCGACATGAATCTGCTAAGGCAGCATATAGACATACTGTTCTGTCAAACAACAGTGATTTTGGCTTAAAATACTGCAGTTTCTTTTAAAGAGGAGTGCAAGAGCAGAAACTGCTTTTTCAGTCTTGTCTGTTTTCCGCCATATACATGTCATACATATATATAAACAGTGACACCTTTTTAAAACGATTCATCCTTTTTTTTTAAGCCTTACCAGGTTTTCAGGCACAGCGGCGAAGTTGGGGACACCCAAGACTTGAGTGAGGAAGTTGGGGTTGCAGTTGCATCCAATCCACAGATACATGATCTGAACAGAGACATATTGACTTAAGTGATGTTCAAGCTTCTAAGTTTTTGTGCCATTTCAATACATGCATGTTTGAGTTTCTGCCACAAACTAGTTTTTCTCTGCTACTGGCTATTGCGACATCATGATTCCCTACAATTATGTGGGTGTGATTTATGTATGTTTGCTTCATGGTAGTAAACATACTCAATTTTTGTGTCATTTTGATAGTAGCCATTACACACATGCTTGAGTTTCTGTAACAAACGAGTTTTTCTCTGCTACTGGCAATTTTGACGAAACGATTCCTTATAATTATGTGGGTGTAATTTATGTCTATTGGCTTAATTGTATGTTTACAATATGACAGGTTAAATTGAAAAGCTAAATTGTTTTTTTTGTGTGTTTTGGCCATTTTAACTAAGAAAAAACAACATTTACTTAATATTTTTTACTGGCAATTTTTAAAGCAACGGCCATTAAAATCAGAGTCTATGACTACATGAAAAATGTATAGCTTCTGTCATGTTAATAATCTGACTAATTTGTAATGTTCATTACTGGAATTTGTTTTTTTGGAATTTTCACAACAGCCTTCATCTAGATTTAAGTGTATGGAATTCACTCATTTTCACCATCTATTTTGAATGTTAATTTTAAACCGCACCGTTCCAGCATCCATAAGGAAGGCTCCATCCTTGGAGAGCTTTTCCGCAGACAGCTGCTGCACTCTGGGCTGAGGAACTGTCCGCTCGTTGACATTCAAAGCACCCTGGTAGCATGAGAAGACATTTGCGTAAACGAGAGACGCGTGGAAAACACTCTCGTAACGTTCTTCCCCACCTCGTCAGTCAGGTCATCCACACGGTACAACACGGGATGAATCATCATCATAGCGTAAGCCAACGGCTGGTATTTGAGCTGACACATGGAAGCCACGCGGTCGTCCAGCCTGGTGCTGGTTCCTGTCCTGAATGCTTTCTGAACATATCAAGAAAAACTTTCAGTGATGACACTGCTAGAGTGATATTTAAGATGGAAAGTTGTTTAAATTCTGATCGACCTGCTTCAGCAAAGCAAGAATGTAGAGCGGGAAGAGTCTGAGGCAGGCAGGCGCGAGCAGGCCGGGCTGCTGGATGGTCAGCACAGACTGGCGGTAAGACGACAGGGAGTCGATGGCGGCATTGGTCATGGCGTCCCTGGCATCGCTTAGGCTAGCTGTCACCGAACGGTCCACGGCTGAAAAGGGAGCACACGTGAACATGTCAGAGCAAACTTCCTTCCTTTATACTTTAATCCTTTCTTCGTTCCCATCTAAACAAACATCCTTTAAAAAGTACAGAATACATCACCACTTTGGTACAGGCCATCATCCATTTTTGCTGAGTATCTGATACTGCAGATGACCGAAAGTAGCCTCACTTGGATTTTTTTTTTTTTTTTTTTTTTTTTTTTTAAGCACACAAGAAGGTTTTGATCAAGAGTATCCCAGCGGAAAGAATTTGGTTTAACAAGTTGGGGGGAAAAAATCATCATTATGATGCGGGGAAAAAGAAACATAAATAAAAGCCGATATTTCCAGCAAATAGTCAAAATAGCTGTTGTCAGTAAGCTATTGGAGAAACAATAAATCGATCCATGAGACAATGCACAGCTACAGAAACTATAACATGTGTGTGGCTATTTTCAAAGTATTAAACAACATTCCTTCTTCGTCAAACCTTTTTTTTATCCCAGGCAATAGTAGGTGGTTTTATTTACCTGACATGTTCGGCGAGCACTTCCGCCTTAATATTAATTAATTTAAAATATTTTTTTTTGTTTTAATGTATTTTAACTAAACATTGTACTTATGGTCCAATTTGCTAGTATGTTTTGAAAACTAAAAATCCTGTCCAATGGAAAAAAGTTTTAGGGCTGTCAAACGATTACAATTTTTAATCAAGTTAATCACAGCTTAAAATTTAATTAATCGTAATTAATCGCAATCCAAACCATCTATAAAATATGCCGTATTTATCTGTAAATTATTGTTGGAATGGAAAGATAAGAAGACAGATATATACATTCAACATACTGTACATAAGTATGTATAAGTTGTTTATTATAACAATACATCAACAAGATGGCATTAACATTATTAATATTCTGTTAAAGCGATCCATGGATAGAAAGACTTGTAGTTCTTAAAAGATAAATGTTAGTAGAAGTTATAGAAATTTTATATTAAAACCCCTGTTAATGTTTTCGTTTTAATAAAATTTGTAAAATTTTCAATCAAAAAATAAACTAGTAGCTCGCCATTGTTGATGTCAATTATAATTATGGTGCTGAAACCCATAAAATCAGTCGCACCCAAGGCCAGCAGAGGGCGGCAAAACACCCAAAAACACAAGTAACAAGTGGAAATGACACTTTGCTGTCATTTTAATCTGTTTGAGCGGGGCATGTGCGTTAAATGCGTCAAATATTTTAACTTGATTAATTAAAAAAATTAACGCCCGTTAACGCGATAATTTTGACAGCCCTAGAACTTTTTTTTCTTAAGATATCTTAAAGTAACACATTTTAGAGCTGTAATTGCAATACCGTGATACTGTGAAACCGTGATGTTTTGGCTTAAGGTTATCATACCGTCAGAATCTCATACCGGCACATACCTACTTGGAAGTTTTTTTTTCCCCCAAATTTAATTGTCTCTGAATTCGGAGTGTGAGCTGTGAAAATATTGCAATAGCTCTAACGGAAGCGTGGTCCTCACCCATGCATGCCAGCAGGCCGGTCATGGCTTGGACATCGGCGCCGGCAAAGATGTCTGACAAAGAGTGGACCACTGGGAGGCACAGCGTGTGCACTCGGATCCGCCTCTCTCCTGTAAAGAAGAACAGACAAAAAAATTACATTTTTATACTGCCTGTGCCAGTGATTTGGTCATGTGCTGAGAGATACGAAAATTTCACTTGATTAAAAAAAAGTCAAGGCGTGCCTTGGTGTCCGTATGTATGTCGTTTACCTTTGCTGGAGGTGTATAACAGTGCCGCCTGGAAGGAGACCACCTGCATGTCATCCAGGTTTTCCTCGATGGACATTTGCACGGCAAAGCCGGCGTCCGGATTGACGTTAGGCAGTGACAGCAGATCAGTGGAGCGCACGAAGAAGTTGCCGTGGAACGTGTGAATGGACAGACCTGCAAAGAAGAAAAACGTTAGAGAACATTTTTTTTTTTTATTCTTGTATTTGAAATATTCTGAACCTTTGGTGCAGCGTATCCTCATGACTGCCTCAAAGCCGATTTTCCTGGTCAGGTATCGTTTCAGGTCCTTCTGGAAGCGCTCCACTTGGGCTGGGTTGTGTTGATGGTGATAGGACGGGAAGTAATAGATGCCCCCCGCGGAGTACCGTGAAATGCAGCCTGGCAAAGATGAACAGAAGAAGGAATTGCTCACTTTTTTTGTCAAGAACATTGGGCTGCATCATTATCAAGAGTGATCATGCATTACTGCCTTTGATGTCACTTGAGATCCGGCCCGAACCTGCGCGAGTTAATTTTTCTAGTCTATAAATGTTGACAAGTTCTTGTACGCGAACGGACATTGTTTTACAGCACCAAGATTCTCGTTTTGATTAGCACCTCAATTATGTCCTTATTTTCCATGTTACGTGTTCTAGTTTTGAAATTAACAGAAATTTGTGTGTAATAAACAGTTGGTAAACTAATCACTAGTAGACTGCATTTCTACCATGTTTGGCTGATTAATTATGTCGGGCTCAAATTTTTCTTAGTCATATCAATAGTCACTCATAACTCAAGCCTTCATTGTCACTCACCAAGTGATGCCAAGTCACAGTACTGAGAGCTGAGCAGGAACAGGTCAACGGCCACTTGCTGGCCCGAGCAGTCCAGCGCCAGCTTTTTGTAGAAGTCCGTTGCCGGTGATAAGTGCTGGACGTCCTGAAACATTGCAATTAACGTCACTGTTCTCCTTTTAATTTATCGTCATTTCCGCACCTTGGCAGACGCTCTTTGGTTGGGGTCCTCCCTGGACTGAAGTGCCCCGACACCCAGGTTGGGTAATTGCGTCTGAAAGACGGACAAGCGCCCGCCGGTGGGCGAGAGCAGCTTGAAAGCGGCCTGGAGGGCCGAGCCCAGCGCCGACTGGGTCTCCATGGTCTTCTCAAATAATGTTGGCAAGCTCTTCAGAAGATCCTGCACCAGCTGGAAAACAAACAGCATTCATATCTTCAATTTAACAAAACAAAAAGTACTTTCAAAAACGTGGAGTATTCGTACTTGTATTGAAATGCATGACATCCTTTTTGCAAGTGAAAATAGTATGAAATGTGACTTCAGGTTAATGCAGGACGCCAAATTTGAGATTTTTTCAGTGCCAATTCTGACATGTCATCAAGGACGCTCATTATTTTCACAACTAAAATCTATAAATATGAAGCATTTCACCTTAGTTCATCTAAAGTAACAACATTAATAAATGCAAACGACCTCATCTACCCTCAACTACATCAAATATTGACTTAATGAGTCATTTAGTTTAATCAGTTGTTGTGAAACTATGACTCATGGATTTTGAAGACCTTTGAATGGTGGATGAGACAATTATGTAATTTGTAAGGATACATTCGGGAAAAGCTACTTTTGAGTTTTTTTAATGAACTCATTGGATGTCACCGATAGAGGTGGGAATCTTGGCGAACCTAACGATTCTATTACGATTCAGAGGCCACGATTCGATTATAAATCGACTATTGAGGCCTCCCCTCAGGCCATTAGATGCTTCTAATGTTTCGTACATTAGTTAAAAAACTTGGAACAAAAATCCTCTCAGGCTTAATTAAACTACTATTTCAGTATCAAGTTAACAGTTCAAAACCAGTAAATAAAATACTCAAGTCCCCATTCTGTATCAGCAGCTTTAAACTACATACAATTAATGTAATGTTGTGAATCACCCGTTAAAGTTGTTAAAATTGCTCCCGTTATTCTATAATTTCCCTTCTGTCTACTTTTGACATGTTAAAGTTTTAAAACGGTTTCATCATTTAAAGACAGATTCAAGTCAAGATTTTGACGATTTAGGAGTACTTAGATAAAAAGTTAATTAGGTTCGCTCGGAAGGTTTGCTACAACAGCCTTCCAGAGAAGTCTACTGCTTTAAGATGACGGCAGTTTACTAGTCTGTCATTTCGCATCTAGTTTTCTATACATGTGCTAATGCCGCCAAGTCTTTTCGCATCTAGTTCTCTATACATGTGATATCCAACGTAGCATTACGTGGGCGTAGTTTGTAACGGCTGTCGGCCGCAGTCAGGTATTAGGTGTTTTTTAAATAGAGCAGTGGTTCTCAACCTTGCTAAAGGTACCGAACCCCACGAGTTTCACAGGTGCATTCACCGAACCCTTCTGAAGTTCATAATAAAGCCCGTTTTTTAATGTATTCAAAACTTAGTAACGTAACATCTCAGAGAACTCCAATTCATTTTTTTTTCCAGGTTTCAACTATACTAAAAATAATTTTGCCTTGTGCTGCAGATTTTCATGTTGGTAATGAAATTAAAACTCATTTTATTTCACACTGTTCCTGTTTTTGTTGTCATGTTTACATTCTCATTTTGTCACATCCTTGCGTCACATAGTATTTTCATAATGTAAAATGATGCAAATTATCTACGCAGTTCACGCTGTCTGGAAGTCTGTTAAACGTCTTCATACCAAGTGCCAGTCAACTTTCCACTGAGCAAACTGATTCCTCCTCCCATTAGCTAGAGGCCTAGCAGTTGAAAGAGATGGAATGAAGGCTGTAAATTGAGGGCAAACCAGTCCAAAACCTGGTCTAAAACGCCACTTTGCCACAATCCAAAATAGGGCTCTGCGTTTCTTAACCTTCACCGAACCCCTGAGGCTTACTCACCGAACCCCTGGGGCTCGATACACCCCAGTTTCAGAACCACTGATCTAGAGGCATGAAGTTGAGCCAGAGCCGTGAGTTCAGCATGATGTTTACTCTTGGTCCGTTCCTCATTGCGTCCCGAAGACCACGCTGTGTTTTAGTTCTGCTTTACTTGGCATATTTCAAAAATTGGAATTTGGATGTTTGTGAATCGTTCTTGAATCTTCCATGGCCATATCGCAAATAATCTAGGAATCGGAAACTTCACACACCTCTAGTCACCAATGTCCAATCTAGCCAATGAGTCATATTCTGTGTTGCCTGAAGAACAAAAAAGGCATAAAGACATCTCTTACCTCTTTGCTTTCATTGAGGTTCACTAGAAGGCTGTCTGGTGTAGGTAGGAAGATATCTACAGGGCACAAAAAACATAAATGTTTAAAAAATAAATAAATAAATAAATAAATAAAAAGCGGGTGGCCAACAGCCAATAGAAAAAAAAAATCTGCTGTCATACGTCTCTTTCCAGTATTTCTGTTTAAATGATGTTAATATAGAACGCTCTGATAATATTCGCTTGGTCTTTCGTTTGATTCCTTCTGTTTCTGTTATGTTTATTTTAGGGCTGTCAAAATTATCGCGTTAACGGGCGGTAATTATTTTTTTTAATTAATCACGTTAAAATATTTGACACAACACACATGCCCCACTCAGATTAAAATGACAGCAGTGTAATGTCCGCTTGTTACTTGTTATTTGGCGCACTCTGCTGGCGCTTGGGTCCAAATGATTTTATGGGTTTGGGGAGTGAGCATGTAATGACATCAACAATGGCGAGCTACTAGTTTATTTTTTGATTGAAAATTTTATAAATTTTAATAAAACGAAAACATTAAGAGGGGTTTTAATATAACATTTTTATAACTTGTACCAACATTTATCTTTTAAGAACTACAAGTTTTTCTATCCATGGATCCCTTTAAGAGAATGTTAATAATGTTAATGCCATCTTGTTGATTTAGTGTTATAATAAACAAATACAGTACTTATGTACCGTATGTTGAATGTATATATCCGTCTTGTATCTTATCTTTTCATTCCACCAATAATTTACAGAAAAATATGGCATATTTAAAAGATGGTTTGAATTGCGATTGATTACAATTTTTAAGCTGTAATTAACTCGATTAAAAATTTTAATCGTTTGACAGCCCTAGTTTGTTTTGACATTAGATATATTAAAGCCTCTGTTTTTCAAGAATTTCTCCATCTCTGCCATGCAGAAGTGAGTGGCGCAATGAAGCATTTTACCTTCTATGTCAGAAACGATAAGCATCTGAGGCTGAGAGAGTCCCTCTTGGAGGTTGTAGAAGTGAATGGTGCTGTCAAAAGTGATAAAGCCGATCTTGGTCCGCGCGTCTCCGGGTAGCCTTTGCGGAAACATGAAACTACTGTCAGTATGGGTCAAATGTAGGGTGTGAAGTTGAAAATGACATCATCGTCACATACGCGCTGATGTTGTCCAGAACCGATTGACAGAACACCTTCAGGTAGCCCGTTTCCACCGCGTTGTGGGATACGTCCAGGACGAAGAGATACACGGCAGGCTGCGGCGGCCTCAGCTAATGATAGCGAGAAAAAACATGCTCAGTTTTTTTTTTTTTTTTATTGTTTACAACATTATCTGAGAAAAACATGTACCATGTATTCTGAAGGCGCTATGAACTCAATGGTGGCATTCTGCACTTCTGGTCTCTTGTGTGGTTCACCGTAGGATCGGCTTACTGGATTATACATGAACTCTTCTGGAACTTTAAAAAGAGAGTTTAGACACCGGTCTCTGGTAATAATTAGAACACAGCGGAAGCTTGTGTCCTGTTCTCACCATCATTGACCCGATAACACAGGTTGCACTTCCACCTCCTCTGGTCCAGGAAGGACACGAATGGGTTGATATAAGTTCGGCAGGAACGACACCTGACTATGGTGCTGGACGTCACCACGGGAAGTTGCTGCGAGACATCCGCGAGGTCACACTTATATCTTGTCCACACATATCAAGGTATATAATCCACACACACAGGTTTTATTACTGGTCAACAAAAAATTATTGCAATGATGCACTTGTTCATAAGTAATTTTGGGGTGCTGAATCTAAATCTAATGTGACCATAGTTTTTTTCCTGTAAGATATATTTTACTTGTTTGTATTTTCAAATAAAGATTTAAATTTTCTGTGTATTGCAAAATCATTTCGCAGCAATATTGTTAACAAAACCGGTATATAACTGGCACTTAATAATAGCCCAAAAGTAACAATATGTGGCAAAATAATACCCGGGAATATTAGAATATCAAAAGTATCGATTGCATGAAAACTACAGCATACAGGGAAAGAAAAGTGATGTCAGATTTGAAATCATTGACAAAAATGCCACAGAAAAGGGGGAAAAAAACATTTGTTTGGGTGAGTGTTATGAATATGCTTGAAAATGTGTTTACGTGTGGATAATTTCTTTTCCACAAATGAAGTTGCATGAACTTTTTATTTCGTTTAAGCAAGGCCTTAGTCAAATGTCTTGCCGGGAATTGTTTAGAACATTTCCTCCACGGCTAAGTGGAACTAGTCTGGGAACAGAAGAAGAATCAACAAGCTCGGTGTTTGCAGACAAAGTAATATTTCCAAAACTTTGCATAAACAAGTCAATCAGGCACAAAAACATTCTATTTGCAGGAGTGGATATGATCACCAAAGGTTTACACTACTATGTTTCTGAGTTGCGCATACCGATAAGTCTTTGAATGGGTGCAGCAGCAGGCCTAGTGGCATCTTGGCTTTATTGAGCAAAGACTGGGTTTGAGGGATGCTGGTCAGCGTACAGCGAAACACCCTGCAGACAAAAAATAAATAGAAATTGTGATGACCCGCACAAATGATACATGTTAAAGCATCCTTACTCTGGGTTGCAGTTCATCTTTTGCAGGTCTTGGGGCAGGCAGGGTGTGGGGGCCGCAACAGGGCCCGTGGGCAGCAGATTGCGCTCCTGGAGCAGGTTGACCACTCGCAGACTCTCGGGGGTGCTTGACTGCAGGCTCATGGCTGCCATGGATGGGCTCAGCTGGGCCGGGCCAGGACCGGAAGGTGGCTAATGAGGGGAAGGTTAGGCCAGTTAGTGGTCGAATGATCGCCGTCAACACTCATAGTCAAATATGATTTATTTATTTATATGATAGGGACAGCGCACATTGATGAACATCTATTCGACACATCAAAAATACAGTAGGTAAATAAGCCGGATTATAGCAAAAATGCTAATTTACAAACTGTTCCAGATCCTACTGGCCTCTACAGAGAGAGATTTTTGACCGAAGGCTGTTTTTCTGAGGGGGACCTCACAATCCCTCTTTTAATTAATTAATTAATTAATTAATTAATGTATTTTTTTAAAAAAAACATTTTTTTTAAGTCCGACATTGGAGGTTGGGCAAGTCCATGTAACTCCATATACATTAGACAAGCGATTTTTTTTTTTTTTTTAAATTCTCAAGACTCAATAAATACTGAATTTTCGCACTATGAGACGCACCTGACTATAAGCCGCCACCCACCAAATGCAGCACGAAAATGGCATTTGTTCATGGATAAGCTGACTTGGACTATAAGCCGCAGCTGTCCTCACTGTATTATAGGATATTTACACCAAAGTATATTAACCGGTAACACTTTATTTGACAGCGGCAGTATACGACAGTCATAAGACCAAATGAACCACAAAGAAGATTTGAACCAATTGGCTGCAAAGCTTCGTTTCTTCAAGAAGCTTAATTTGGCAATCACTGCTTCCTTGGAGACAGCCAACCTCTTCTACCACCTGCTGTCAACGCTGTTGTCGTCCAACATGCCTCCTAGTATGCATTGCAGCGCTACAGATGTAAATAAGAATCAAAAGAATTCAAAATTTGTGTTTTGCACTAATTATGCAGACTAATTCACTGCTTTCACTCAAAAAACTTTTAGATCTTATTGAGAAAAAAAAAAAAAAAATTATATCTTACATTAAAATGCTGTTGCGCTTGATAACACACATCACTTAAAAGTTAGGATTTTTTCCCACGTGTTTCAGTTGAATTTCTATTTGTGTCAAGCCATTTTTAAGTTCTAGTTAAGTTTTAAGTTAGTCTAGTCTAAACTGTAAGTCCTGATAGGATTTTGAGTTTTTGCAGTGTTCAAAATAAATGTATGATACAGGCTGCATTGGAGCACATTAGGGACCAGCGCTACTTGGTGTTTTATCCAGCAATGACTACTGAGCTAAAATTGATAGTTAGCATTATTAAGTTTTTATTTTACACCCTCATCACTCCACAATGCTATGTTATGTTAAAGCCTGTATGTAAGACACGTTAGCCACGCATCGACAGTGGTCATAATTAATAGTAACCTAGCCCTCCGCAGGGCTAACGTTACGTGAGCTAGTAGTGACAGTAGCGTTAATTTTATTTATTAGCGTTTAGCGCTCGTTATTAGCGCTTAGCGCTCTACTGCTTTAAGATGGCGGCGGTTTACTAACGCTGCCCAGATGAGGCCGAGTCTGTCATTTTGCATCTAGTTCAACATACATGCGATCTCTATGAGACGCATCAGATGCTACCTGCAACTAACGTAGCATCGTGCGGGCTAGTATTTAGCAACGTCAGCGTCGTTTGTAGCGGCTGTTAGCTGCAGTAAGTTTTGTCCCCCCCCCCCCCTTCCTCTCCGCACGTAAACGTGATGCTTAGAGCTGTCAAAATAAACGATTACTCGAGGTGAATAAAATTACTCTGATCAGTTTTTAAACTCGAGTTACTCGAGTTGCTCAAGTATTCGCTTCAGCTCTACATTAGACTATTCTAATTATGACATGACACTGTCATGAGCATTAGTGCATGCTTATAACAGATGTCATTAGTGTTATCCGACAAATTATCTCACTTTTGAATGGATGCAAAAGATCCGAGCTGGACATAAATGGAGTTAGTAACATAATTTGCCTGATGACATGTAATGACATCTGTAATACGCATTCAGTAACGCCTATGATAGTATCATGTCATAATTATGACAGTCTTATGACGCCACTGTCAAATAACGAGTTACCAAATACCATAACAAGCAATTAATGAAACAACTGGAACAGTAACTGTATAAATAATTAGCACAGAACATGAATTTTGATTGTTATTTACATCTGTAGCGCTGCAATGCATGCTAGGAGGCATGTGTTGCCTATTAAACCAAATAAATCAACAAATAAGCCACACTGGACTATAGCCCGCAGGATTCAAAATGAAGGAAAAAGCTAGCTGCTTACAGTCCGAAAATTACGGTAGTACTTTTTTAAAAATGTTACAAACATGGAATGACATTGGTTTTCTGGCAAAGACCTTTAACGATTTTTCATAGAGTCATTCTATGTTACTGTATGTATACATATATATTTATACTAGTATATACTGTATATATACACATACATACAGGGGTTGGACAAAATTGTGGAAACACCTAACATTTTGGCATCATAATCATCGAACAGAATTGTTAAAGAATGGCATGAGGAACATTCTAATGAAGTTGAGCATCTCGTATGGCCGACAATCCCCAGACCTCAACATTATTGAGAATTCATAGTTTTAGAGATTCAATTAAGACGTCGATTTCCACCGCCATCGTCTCTAAAAGAGTTATAAGCAGGGGTGCACATAATTTTTTTGCCCAGGTTCTCAGAGGAGGACCTGGAGATGTGACTTGGTCCTCATTGAGCTTGAGAGCCGACCCGCCTGATGCGATAAATTTATGACAAGCTTTACTTAGAGCCAATTAACTTTAATTAATTATATTAACAATTAATGCTTGATTAACATCAACTGGCACAACAAAATTGCCATTACTTTGAAGTGAAATGTAAAGAAATAAGAAGCACCAATTCAAAATAAAGGGCATTATGCGGCTCCCACATTAACTCCAAGCCTTTTTAAAAGTGGGATATCCTCCTCATAAGACCTCATTGAACGTGCATGTTTAGATTTGTAAAATGCGAGCAAAAACACGTTTGTCAGTGCATGTCGCTGTTCATTACCTTTATTCCGCCACTTGTCCATAGGGCGAGTGGGGTCCTGTTTGACATCGATAGTTTGCTTAATTGCCACATGCTCCGTTTTTTTCGTGCTTTTCAAAGTTTGGATGGCTGAAATTCTTTGAGCCTACATAAAATGCGCTGCTCTTATCGGCGACACTGGGATTCTCACGGCACATTTTGTACCGCATTTCCGTGTGAGCATCATTTGCTTCTAGCCATGGTACCTCCTGTAGCCACTTTTCAGCAAAAGTCCTTTTTTTCGGTAGCTCTGGTGACGTCTGTCGTCTGTCTGTCTTTTGACGGGGGTGGGGGAACACGGAAGTAATTTAGTGATGGCCAAATGAAGCCTCATGAAGCAATGAAGCTTTGCAGCCAATTGGTTTGCACATGTAGCAAAGCTTCATGGTGCTTCATTTACCCTATGGCGCCATCAAGTGGTCTAGAAGCCCAAGAGGTCAACATTGTTAAGAATTCAATGGCTATTTGCTTAAGACAAAGATATGAATGTGCTTGTGTTAGTAATTTAGTATGTGAACAAAATACAACAAGTGCTAAGGGTAATTTGTTATTCATTTTTATTTAGAAATAATAGCTTTCCCACAGTGGCTGGCTTTAAACCGTTTCTTTTTTTTGGGGAAAATATTTCACCAGCTTTAGAAAATATTCTTTCACAAGGCACAGATGAAGGTGGGGTGCAGAGAAATGTGAGTGCCAGTTTATATAAATTTGGGTAAGTATTCTTTTGTGCCTCCCAGTACACTAATGGATTGTTCATTCTGTTGATGTTTGGTTCAGATAGGTACACACACACACTCACATTTATATTAAAGTAGTTTTTCTCCCTTACCTTATTGAAAGCAATCAAATCAAAATGTTCCCATACAGGGGAGGATCGCTCTTTTCGCGCAGGTTCCATCGCAAGCAAAGGACAAGGCTCGAAAAAAGATTGCACTGGTTGCACTGTTGCGCACAGATGTAACAAGTACAGGAGCCCGAAATCCACAAAATGTGAGATAACAGGCGATCGCCATTGCGTTTTGCAACCAATTTATACCGTAGTCTGTCCTGTTTTTGCAATGTGCGCCAAACGTTGGATCACTTCCGAAGCACTCACGAGATTCAGCCGGCCAGTGGCCGGCATGCCGGCCGCTGGCGAGGCTTCCCACGTCATCATTTCCGGGTTTTGCCGAAATGAAGCGCGCCTCGCTACAAGCTTCGTGGAAACCCCCCTCCTATTACTCGACATAAGCTTCGGAACCTCGGCTCATTTCGTCCCATCACTAAAGTAATCACTCAGTGTGGCCTGCCTCTTCAAAATTTTGA
This sequence comes from Corythoichthys intestinalis, assembly GCF_030265065.1. Classification (NCBI taxonomy): domain Eukaryota; kingdom Metazoa; phylum Chordata; class Actinopteri; order Syngnathiformes; family Syngnathidae; genus Corythoichthys; species Corythoichthys intestinalis. Next base: position 29,676,110 of record NC_080412.1, read on the forward strand.
GAAGTTATTTTCTCGTGTCCGCCGCAAATACAGTGGTCAGCCATCGGTACGCAAAAGCGTTTGGAAGTTGTTGAGGGCCAGCGCATTTGTCTACGTCCAGTACACATGTGCGCATGCGGACCACTTATGTGCACCCCTGGTTATAGGGTATTCTAACTGAAGAATGGCTTAAAATTCCTTCGGAAACAATTCACAAGTTGTATGAATCAATACCTCGGAGAATTGTGGCTGCAATTGTCGCAAAAGATGGACCTACACCCTATTAAATTGTTTTTTGTTGATGTTTTGTTGGTGTTTCCAATATTTTGTCCAACCCCTGTATATATATGTTTAAAGATAGATTGGGCATATATTGCTGTCAATGGCAGCCAATGCATAAATACTTAAGGATAAAATAAGATACATTTTCAAAACCTGATTTTTTCTTATCTAAATCCGATCCTCTGAAAACGGGCCCATTTCCGATCCCGGGATCGGCTCGGGGACATCCCTACTTGAGAATGACTTTACTTGTGCAAAACCTGTGCATGACAAGTGGCAAAGCATGCTGTTCTACAAACAAAAAATACACGCTGACACACCCGTGCGGTCATAAGAACACAGACACACCCATATCGAGTACACCAATTCATAAACCTGTGTGTTGCCTCTCACCTGTTGGTACGGCCGAGGTGTTTGGGTGTAAGGCTGCGTGGCGTTCTGAATGGCCTGGTGCGAGGTTGGAGGCCCGCCGTGAGGAGCCGCGGGGTGCTGGTACCCCGGCGGGAGGGAAGGGTAGTGGCCCAGGTGGTGACCCGGAGGGCCAGGCTTGGGCGGCCCAGCTGAGGAAGGAAAAAAAAATAACATGAGAAAGAACCGAAGACATTCTGCATTAGTCTTTGATTGCAACAGGCCAAATGGACATACCTGCTTTGTTGTCCACATGATTAGTGCCAACTGCACCTGTTTTTTGAGGCAAAATTAACATTTTTGTCATGAAATTTGAATACCGTTAATGAAAAGATGGTTAAAGAGGCCGTAAAAAAGGACTTGAAGCATCAATGAGGGCAAGTTGCTAAACCCCACAAGAACCCGCCGGCTTCATTTTGCTCCACTTGACTTGTGTGTTTAAGTGTAAAGAATTGTATTTTAGCAGCCTCGGGCCTTCAATAGATCACCTGATTAATATTTTTCTTCCAAGAATCCAGTGCGGTTAAACCACTTCTAAGTATTTTTCAAGATTGGATAACAATGTCACGCAAAAAATTCCAATGATTTACCTCCCGCAAGGCATATTTTCATGCATTCCCATGAGACGCATTAAAACACAGTTCAAGCTTTTATCTCAAATGAAGGGCATTCAACGAACTGGCATTTTCCTTTAAAAAAAAAAAAAAAAAAAAAAAAAAAAAAAAAAAAAAAAACATGAGTATAAATTGCCCCCAAAAATATATACTGTATATATCAGAGGAGAAAAAAAGAAATGACATAAGATGTCTACGCAGCTATCGACAGATTTAAGCACACCTGGACATTCAACATCCGTTTCCTGGCTATCGGGCTCAGTGAGGGGCAGATTGCTGCTAGCCCCGCACTGAGCTGGCGTGTGGGAGGAGCGGAAACACAAGAAAATCAATAAATGAACACATACTTTGAACATTACTGAGATAGAAAATGAAAAGTTTCACTAATGAACACAGAATCTGGCTAAAAAGGTTTACCGTCTGCCTTTGGTGGCAAAACTGTGGCGTTGGACATCGGGGGTGCTCCGGGTTTCACAGTGGGGGGTGGGCCCACGGGGGGTGTCCCATAGGAAGCTCTGCTTGGGTGGTATTGTTGTGAAGCTGCTGGATTCAGGGGTGGGGGAGCTGCACCTGATGGAAAAATTGTCTCATTAGGAATCGTCAGTGTTTGGGGGTAACAGACATCCAATACAGTTAGACTCTTCTTAGTCAAAGTGTTTTTTTGGTTTTTTTTTTGCTATGACAACAAAAGCACATGAACAGGATACACTCGTAATTACCAATGAGCAAGTGGTAAAGCTCATCCTTCCCATTAAACTAAAACAATGAGGGGGAAAATAATGTGAAAATCATTGAAGCTAATCAATTAGCATCGTACTTCCCCGCTTACTGCCCACAGTTAGCTGAGAAAGGATATGGGCACCCCCAAATCCCTTGTGAAAATACAAGGCTCAAAGAGATAAAATGAAAATTTTATTTTTTTAATTGTCAAAGCAAGGCATTTTAAATCCATCAATTTTCTCCTACTGCCATTCTAATATTAAATGCATTGAACTTAAAAGGTAAATAAAACTGAGCTGTATTTGGACAGATATTCGTTTGCGTGCCACTAGAAGGGGCACAGGTAACAGCTGTGGTATGCTTTATAATTGATTAAATCGACATGCCGTTTTCGCGCATTTGCTAAGGACTAGAGCTGGGAATCTTTGGGCACCTAACGATTCGATTACGATTACGATTGAGAGGCTCCGATTCGATTACAAAACGATTATTGATGCACCCCCCTCCCCTTTTTTTTTTTTTTAAATTTTTTTTTTATGTTTTGTACATTAGTTCCAAAATTGTTCAAATTTTTTTTTTTAAATGTTTGGTACATTAGTTCCAAAACTGTTCAAAAATACTCTCAGGCTAAACCAAACTACTATTTCAGTATCAAGTTAACATATAGCAGTAAACAAATATACAAAAATAACAGTAAATAAAAAACCCCAGTCCCCATTCCGTATCAGCAGCTTTATACTACATTCAATTAATTTAATGTTGTCAATCAACCGTTAAAGTTGTTAAAATTGCTCCCGTTATTCCATAATTTCCCTTTTGTCTACTTTCGACATGTGAAAGTTTTAAAACTATTTTAAAGATAGACTCAAGTCAATATTTTACCGATTTAGGAGTATTTTAGATAAAAAGTTAATTAGGTTTGCTTGGAAGGTTCGCTACAACAGCCTTGCAGGGAAGTGTACTGCTTTAAGATGGCGGCCGTTTACTAACGCCCGCATCTAGCTTTTTGTAGATGTGCTGCTAACGCGACCGAATCTATATGGCATCTAGTCCTATATAAATGATATCTACCGTAACATTATTTGGATGTACTTTGTAGCAGCTTTTCGGCAGCAGTCAGGTATGTTGTTGTGTTTTTTTATCTCGTGGCATGAGTTGAGCTAGAGCCGTGAGTTGAGCATTGGCATTACCCAAGGGGCCGGGTAATGAGAAGCATGATGTTTAGCTACTCTCGCTCCGCTCTCATTGCGTCCGAAGACCGCGCGGCGTGCTGAGTGTGTTGTACTTCCGCTTTACTTGGCATTTTTCAATAATCGGAATTTGGATGTTTGTGAATCGTTCTCGAATCTTCCACGGCCGAATCGCAAATAATCTAAGAATCGGAAATTTTCAGTTCAGTTTTATATTACTTTAAACAACAGTCTTTTAGATCTCTTTTCAAACATTTACATAGTGACAATTTCTATTGATTTTTTTTATGTGCAATAAAATTAAATGAATAATAACTTCTTCACATTACTATATTTTAACAGTGGCCGTGATGTTGGTGCTTGGAGAGCAGTGTATTTAGGTGGTTAAGTTTGCGAAACACTACTCTGAAGAGTGACACATTTTAGCAGGCACATCTTGTTAAATTGAAAGCAATGTGTGTCATTCTGCAGAGTTGAACTTTGGACATTTTGTGTGTCAACTGGTTGGAAGCAAGAGTGGAGTGCAAGGTCCTCCTCCAACATGACAACTCTGGAGAGATTTTATCTATGAAATCAGTGACTTGCATTTAAGGCAGCAAATCAGACTGCAATCATAAAACCATTTAATCAGGGATTATTATTATCACCATTATTCTTCTTTCAAGTGAAGAATGATGACTAAAATCAGTTCACTTATCTGATTTTATTCATACAGGTCGTGTCATTTTTTACCGATTTAACCTTACCTGGCGGGCCATATCCTTGTAAAGATGTTGGGGGCTGTCCAGCGTTAAAAGACACTGACGGTGCCGCCGAGCTGTAAGGTGCAGGTTGGCTCACGTGGTTAGTTGCCGGGCCCAGGGGTGGCGCATTCATGGACGATGGAGGTCCTATGGGCGGAGGAGCTGAGTTGTACTGCCATGGCTGTTGGGGGTTTGGGTAGTAGCCGCTAGAAGATGCCACAGGTGGCGGAGGGGTGCCCTGAGCGGCGGGCAGCTTGGGAACAGGACTGACAGACTGTGGCGGGGTGTGCGGCAGAGGTCCGCCCAGCGGAGGTCTGGTGTGGTGAGGTTGGCCTGGTGGAGCCGGATAGGACGTAGGTGGCGGGCCAGGTTGGTAAGAGCCCACGGGGGGAGCGTGTTGGTATGGCCCAGAGTGATAGAGTCCAGGACCAGGGGGCGCTGGAGCCTTGCCCTGCATTGGGTTGTAGTTGTGTTGGTGCGTCATGCCGTAATTGGTTGCTGGGAGGTGCTGGACACCAAGGGAATTCTGTGAAGGACCTGGAAAACAGTGGAAATTCAACTGTCATATGCAAACAAATAAGTTTGATTAAATTATGATTTGATGTTCACTTTGAAGATCATTTATTTAGCGGGCTTCCAACTGCAAAACATTTTTCTTAAAAAACTGCGTATCAAACTGTGCGTAGTTAGAAGTGTAAACAAAAATTGAGTTTGCCTATCTATGGATTTTCCCGTTAAAATTTAGCATTGAGATAGGCAACTACAAAAAAGCAAGGTTATGTCCTCTAGTTTGATGAATGATTATCTACTTCATGTTCTGTAGGGTGCTGCCACCACCATGCAGTGTTCATAACTTAAGAATGGAAAAGCAACAACTCATAATTCGAAAAACAAACACATTGGTTTTCATACTCTAATTACTGTATGTCTAAACACCTGCAGCATTGGCGCCACGCTTGTTGATTTTCACTTCTCCTTGACAGTTTTTAACTCGTCATCCGGCCTCATCTTGCCTCTGGGGTTTGAATGACAGCGTAAGCAAACAATTAATACAAACATCCAAATTCGTTTTGAACCCGAGGCAATACTTGTGAACACCAGCTTAAAATTTGAGCGGATTCGTCTGCTGATGACAAGTGCACAGTGGTAGAGTGACCAATGAGGTGACTGCACGTGCGTAATCTGGTTACCTTAATCTTGACCCGACCTGAGTAGCTCTGCGTGAGTGAGTTTTGTACGTTTGCTGACTCAAGTGATGATTGAGACTAGGAGTGGGAACCTTTTGGTACCTCACGATACGATACGCGATACAAAGCTCACGATGACGATGATCTGACGATATGGCGATACAACGATTATCGATACATTGGTCAGGAAATCATTCTAGGATATTCTACAAACAACTAATAAACAGAAAAACTAGTTTCTGCTGTGAATTAGAATGAGTTTATCACTAGTAGGCGTCCAATCCATTTGAACTTCAAAAGGATTGAACGTCTATCGCAGTCAGTGGCAGCCAATGCCAGGCAATGAGGTAATTTTAGGCCATTTAAGGTCATTTACCTGCTGATTTTCAGTTACTTCTTGTTGATTTTGAGGTATTTTATGGGTCACTTCCTGTTTATTTTGAGTTACAGAACAGGAAGTGACCTGGGAGTCACCCAAATGAATAGGCAGTGACTCAAACTCAACAGGAAATGACCTGTAAATGCCCTAAAATGAACAGCAAGTGACCTGTAAATGCCCCGAATATCAGACCGAATGACTGTGAATGCTCTGGTTTTGAATGAATGAACGTTCCCAGTCTAAATGGATTGGGTGTCGAGCACCGTCAATGGCAGCCTTAGAGTTAACTGAGACACTGTTATGGTGGAAAATTTTGGTAGCAACTTGATGGTTCCTTTAGTTTTTTTTTTGCTTTTTTTTTACACATTGACACCTTTTTCGATCATCATTTCGATATTTTGTCACATCCCTAATTGAAACGTAATGGATTATTAAAAACAGGAGCGTACTTTTGTTTTCTCTTGAATAGCTGAAAATCATTAAAACTATTGGGTTCTTCTCACTGCACCTCACAGTATGTTGTGCTGTAGGTAGGGCTGCAGCTATCGATTATTTTAGTCATCGATTAATCGATGCAGTAGTTTGTCGAATAATCGAGTAATTGGATAAGGAACATGAAAAATTAAAATACCTGAGCTGAGCCTCAAACGGTATAAAAAAATAATTAAATAAGGATCTATGTACAACAAAAGAACAATTGGCTAACTTACATAGAAAAAGTCCGCAAGCTTAAAGTGCTTGTGACACGAAAAAGCATGTTTATTTCATAATACACGCTGTATTTTATGCTCCTGAATGATATGGACCGCTTGGATGTGTGTGGAAGCGATCGCTATATTTATTTAGTTTTTTGAATCCCGCGCCAGGAAAATGAGTGACTTCCGGCTTCGGTCTCGCATTGAGGAGGAGGGCGCTGTGACGTGTACGGTAGAAGACGTCCTCTTCACGCTACAGTGTACTGTTGTGTATGAGGACGAAGGATTCAGCTGATTTTGCGGATTAATACTTTTATTTTTTGCATCACGCCAGCCAAACGGCTGCAGAAAAATCATTCTGTATGCGGGAGAGGCGTATGCGCCTTTTTGGAGTTTCAAAAGGTTCCCATTCACCGTGGATATTTACTGTGGGACCATTGGACTTACAAGGAAGTGAGTAAACATCTTGTTTTGTATTATGTCAAATACGAATACAGTGATTACAAAGTAAACACTATAAAATTCCTTTAAATAAAGGACTACTTACGTTTGATCATTGATAGGCATGTAAAAAGCTATCCTCATGCCCATTAGCAGTTAGCTGTTAGCACGTTAGCTGCACAACAATTCCAGCCACCCTCCTCCAGCGAACGAACTGTAAATTGCTCTCCGCCGGGCGGTTTGCCGATCCGCAAAGAAACTCGACAACCGGGTCGTCATGTCAAATAATCCAGGCTAGTTATGTGTGATTTTCCACTTCGAAGACTTTGAAACATCCCTCGGTTCGGGTTAGCATGTCGGCTAGCTGTCACTCCTTCTGGTCTGTTTACATTCTCCGAAGCCGGGGAAGGGAAATGACATATGTCCGATTTAGGTGTCATAAAATATCGTTCGGGAGGTGTGACAGTAAAGGTAAAGTCGACTGTTTTGACCATTATGGAGTAATTTTGCCATGTCGTCTTGAATAAATGGATTTTTATTATTTTATATTCCATTTAGCACAAGATTGTTATGTCATGACCATGCCATTTATTAAGCAATTGGGGAAAGTACTTGGGTAAAAAGAATATCCTGTAAAAATATTGAAGTAAAGAGACAGAAACAATGACATTTTGCCGCTCTCTTCGTCGCGTTTTCCTCATTGTGAATAGTTCCCCCTCGACGGGCTGACTGGTCCTTCTCAAGCCATTTATATAGCTAGTAGGGAAAAATACTTGGATAAAAAGAATATCCTGTAAAAATATTGGGAGTAGAGAGACTGAAACAATGACATCTTGCAGCTGTCTTCGTCGCGTTTTCCTCGTTCTGAACAATTCCCCCTCAATGGGCTGAATAGTAAAACCGATGAGCCCAGTCTACCGCTGACGTCATCCACCTGTTGGGGACGCTAAAGCCCTATAATGGTAGGCGTGGCTAACCGGCAGATTAAAAGACTAATTTCTCGTCATCTGCGCTTTACTAAATTGTTGTATATATTCGAATCGTCTCAAAATATGATTCTAATTCACATAATAATGCCATTTAAGACTTTTTTTCTGGTGTCGTATGCTCTTTAAATGCTATAAAACGCTAACTTTTTTTTTTTCCCTTTTTTTTTTTTTTTTTAACAATACTCTTAACAAATGGTTCGGATACATTTTCCCACAAAAACGGCTAAATATACCCATAAACTAAATTACGAATGCATTTAAAAAAAAATTTTTTTTAAAACATTAGCTCAAACAAAAACTTAGCTTACGTTGGTCTTAACATGAAGCAGCTGGATTCAGCCATGTGAAATGAGGCAGACTAGAGGGCAGTGTATCCACTCAAATCAATAAAACTGAATGCAAATACTTTCAAAATAAACCATTACAACGCCACAATAATTAAACGAATACTCGAAGCAGCAAAATTTAATTCGAACCTTTTTCCCCCCCTAAACAAATACTTGAGTTAATAGATTAATCGTTGCAGCACTAATAGAAAGTGTGTCACAGGTGGAAGAAAAGACTAATTGTCATGCAGTGAATGATAAACTGCATGTATGGAAGGAAGGAAGATTGTTTTCTGTTTTTTCAGTTTAACTAAAGAATTAAAAGACAGTTTGACAGACAGAATAGACAGATAGGTAGGATGAGTGTTTATATTGCCACGGAGCAAAATATTCTGTGGGTCAATCAAAACCCTTTAAAAAGGTGGGCAATGTTTATGATAATTAGTCAAACTGCTGCCATTCAAGTACTACACAATATGCAGTAAAAGACCAAACAAACGCTTTTCAACTTAATGTCAGAAGGCACCATTTATGTACCAGTTGCCAACAGAACACTATGTTGTAATACCATGGTGGTGACGAAAAATACTCACATTTTACAATACAGTGATCCCTCGCTACTTTGCAGCTCAACTTTCGCTTCCTCAGTGCATCACGGATTTTTTTTTACTCTTTTTATAAGTATCTTGTTATAGGGATAAAAGACGCAAACATTAACACGGGCTCTTAAAAACGTTTAAGTACATTTTATTTACATCTACGTATGTATGTTCACTTACGCACGTGTCATATGAGAGAGAATTAATGTACAGTACGTAATTATATTATTATACATTATTTTATGGATATCATTTATATGATTAGTATTTTATTTACATGTTTCTAACTATTCCTTAATGTTCTAAATGATAATATTTATTTATAGAGTTAGATATATACACTTATTGATGTATATGGCGGAAAACAGACAAGATTGAAAAAGCAGTTTCTGCTCTTGCACCCCTCTTTAAAATAAAATGATGTATCTTAAGCCAAAAGAACTGTTATGTTTGATAGAACAAGATGTCTATATGCTGCCATAGCAGATTCATGGCACATTAAGCCCCCAAACTGTTTTTGTATTGTCTGTTTTACCCAATTCGAAATATCTGTCTTTCATTTTTACCTTAGAATCATTTACTGATGTCTAATATTTAGTTTAAAAAAAGAATTACTTTGAAAAAATTATTCACTCGCATATTTTAACAAATTACGTCACAATGAAAAAAATGGTGTCTGTAAATAAGTCACGGATATCTACCTCATAACTATCGCTTAATTGTTGTTGTTTTTTTGTTACTGTCGCAGTTTCCAATATTTTAAATGATAAATACTCGACCCAAACATAGAAAAGTTGAAGAAGAAAAAAACGTTTAATAGGGTAAATATATTAAAAAGAAAATCTCGACCACTCCTTGATGTCTGCGATTTCTGCATTGCGACCCTTGTTTTATGACCAAGTTTCACCCATAAAATCCCCCAAAAATCCGACTGTGGCCATTCACGGCTGGGTCTTGACACCCGGTGATACATGCTACATGGAGTTTTTGGATCAAAAAGAGGTAAGTACGCGATAATATCTCGTTAAAATCATAGTGTCTTTAGTTATCCTCTTTCATCCTCTCACCTCCAGTTAGGGTTTTGCTGTTAAAAAAAAAACATTTTAAATGCCCTCCTGCTCAAAAAATTTCCTCCCCCAGAAAATGGAGATTTTAAGCTTTCCACTGATGTACCACACATGCATATAGGACAATTTTGAAATTTAGCCAAATTGGGAGTCTCAGAGCAGAACTTCAGATCACCTGGGTGTTTGCCGCCATATACACAAAAAAGGGGGCTTGGGGGGGTGACACTACTTCGCAGTTTTTCACTTTAAGCAGTCACTTCTGGTCCCCATCAACAGCGATAAGTGAGGGATCACTGTAAAACAGTTTGTGAGCAAATTTATATGACATACATTTCCTGATATTTTACAGGAATTTTTTGTTGGCGCATTGTGAGAATGTTCTGAAGTAAAGTATGTTCTGCTTTAGATGTCCATGATGGAATGAAACATTATCAACAAGTGAAGCAAAAAATAATAATAAAATAAAATAAGAGGCGCCTTTGCAAACTAATAATAAGAATAACAACAGTAAAACTTTACACAAGAGTTGAAGAGTCCTTCCATTTGGATTGAGTCCAATGTGCCACATGAACAGTGAGAAGGCCAAATATGAAAAAGATAAAAACATCGACCACGTCGAAAGCTACAACATTAAACGAACATATGTGAAAAGCACACTTTCCTAATAATTAAAGGAAGTGAATATTGACAAACCGCACGGAGGAAACCTTCCAGAACCCTAAAAGCACATGACGAGTTTGTTCTTTATATCAAAAAGTGGGTGCAAACCATAAAAGACCACCGCCGTTGTAATGCATTGTAAGCGTAAAAAATGGCATAAGCCTTCATTTAAAACAAGCGCCATGCTTTTTTTAAACTAGTAAACATGACAGAATCCTATACTTGCAACTAGTTTGTCACTCCGCCCAGAGATTTTTTACACACGTATCAAAGATAAAAAAGAATTAGAAATCTCACACGAGTGTTTATTTTTGAAACAAGGTACAAACTTTATGCTTAATGAACATGACGGTGTTGAAGAACTTATGACGACGTTGGTATTTTTTGTTGTTTTTTTTAAGGCGAGTCCGCGAGCTAATCGTTAGCAAGCGTCCAGAGCAAAACGAGTAAACGCAGCTTCGTAGCTTTCACTGAATGTGACGTTTCGACGTGACACTTTACCGTTAGCGTACGGTTGTCCCGTCCCGTTCTGAGCGTTGAAGCCCGCCGTTGACATCTTGGTAAACGGACACCGGGTTCCGATTCGGAGCGGTGTTAGCTTGAGGAGCGATTAGCCTCTTCTTCTTCTTCTTTTTTAAGCAACTGGTTGTGGTAGGTAGAAACCTCCGGGTCGGACAGTAAATGTCTCAACGGGCCGGGTTTGTCTTGAAACCGTGACCGAGTTGCTGGCTGCTTGGATCACACGGCCATAGTTGCGGGCCGAAAAGCCCCCGTTGGAAGTGACACTACGGCGAAATCCCGTTAGCATAGGCCTCGACGAGAGGAATCTCCAAACCGGAAATCGGGATCACCCAAGAAGGATCAACGTAGAAATTGTCGGGCATGCGCACTGTGGACACGTGGCATTTCCTCCTGTGCTCTCCGTTTCAGAGTCTACTAGAAACAACTGGCGATCGAGAGTTCAATGTATTAGGGTTGTAGTCAGGGCCGGCCCAGGCCATTTTGGGGCCCAAAGCAAAATAATGCAAAGGGGCCCATATTTTTTGCCCAACATTTCGTCACAGTGTACTGTGAAACCCATACATGCAATCCAACCCATATGTCCATATTTAGTATATTAACCAGATTTTGTTGCACTGCATACTTCAAACTTCTCACCCCAAATGATTGTCAGTACTTACAGTAGATATCGCCAAACCTTTTTCTAAAAGAGGAAATAAAGAAGTTACAGAAGAACTTTTATTTTTTTTAAGCTTGTAATCAAGTATCAAAACTCACAAAAGTCAAATAAAGCAAACTGTAGTAAACAAAATAGAATATAAATTAAACAATTGCCAGATTGGGGCCCCCCTAGTGGTCAGGGGCCCTAAGCAGCTGCATAGTCTGTGTATAGGCTGGGCCGGCCCTGGTTGTAGTCATCAAAACATTGGCTGCCAATGACGGCGATAGACGTCCAATTCATTTAGACTAACGGTTAAAATGGATTCATTTTGACCAAAGGTAAAAAATGATTGGTCATCTATTTCTTTTAATGGGTGTTTTCAGGGCTGTCAACAGACTTGCAGGGGCCCGGGGATAAGAGAACATTGTAGGGTCCACCGACCCCACCCCTGCCACCTGCTTGTCACGACAACATACCAAGTACTTTTAACGTTTTGCAAGCAATGACAGTGTAAATTTTAAAATTATTTGAGATGGACAGTTAAATTTAAAAGACCGTAATGTGATGTGACACAATATAAACAAACAATTTCCATCTACTGTCCTACGTAGGCTACAATACAATACAACTGAGAGTGCTATGCCTCCCTGCTAAGCAATAAAACAGTGTAACTGAACATCCTGTGCCTGCCCCCTCGACATCCCTGGGGTTATCAAGCCCTCAAACAGTGATTCGCCTAGATTTTTTTGACAGCAAAGTCATTTATAACATCAGTGAAATCCAGTTTTTGAGCAAGCTCACACTCAATGGAGAGCATGGCTAGGTTGTTAGGCCTGTCCTGTGATATGGTGGAGCTTGGGTAGTTTTTTATTATTTTCATTTTACTGAAGGTTCGCTTTCCTCCAGCTACAATCACTCACAAAGACAAGAAAATGCATAGCAGTGTGCTACGTATGTGCACATGTGTAACAGTGTGCTTCGTATTAGCGTTTGCTATAATGCACTTTGGGTTGTAAACCCAAGATAAATCCAGCCGCCGGACCCGAGTCTGTTCAGCTTCGCGCAGCTGCTGCCCACAGACTAACATATATCCCTGATCCCCCATCACCTTCTCTCTCCTCGGCTCAACGCGAGGAGCATGTTTTGTCATATCCTGCAGCTCAATAGGCTACAAGCGGCCGGTGACAGACTCGAATCGGACTTTGGTCATGGTGATCGCAAATGTAAACGTTCAGTGTTAGCGGCTGTTGTTCACTTACACCTACACATCACCGTCCTTAGCCAACTGTAGCCCTAATTCTCTGGCTTCTTGTCCCCCCTTTAAAAACTTAATAATTATTTGTCGTTCACCTCTATGATCTTCATCTCTTTTTCTTTTCTTCTTTTCTTTTCTTTTTCTTTCTCACACAAAAATACAGTACAATTGGTCAGATGAGACCGAGACTGAGCTTTTTGGCAACAAACACTCTAAGTGGGCCTGGCGTGCCACGAAAGATGCGCATGCTGAAAAGCACCTCATACCCACTGTGAAGTATGGGGGTGGGTCAGTGACGCTGTGGGGCTGTTTCGCTTCCAAAGGCCATGGGAACCTTGTTAGGGTGCATGGCATCATGAATGCTTTGAAATACCAGGACATTTTAAATCAAAACCTGTTGCCCCCTGTCCGAAAGCTGAAGATGGGTCATCACTGGGTTTTTCAGCAAGACAATGACCCTAAACATATGGCCAAATCTATACAGAAATGGTTCACCAGACACAAAATCAAGCTCCTCCCATGGCCATCTCAGTCCCCAGACCTTGTTTTGTTGGCAAAAGGGGGTTGTACAAAGCATTAACACCAGGGGTGCTAATAATTGTGACACACATTATTTGATGTCAAATAATTTTTTCTTTATGTGGGATTTTTTCCCCATTGAATGAATGCACTTGTATTGAAGGTTGGATTTTTCTCCTTTTTTCCATTAAGGTCCTATATTATTTGAATTACCTCGGCTAGGGTAGGAGGGACTTTAGCCACACGGTTGCTAACCGTCATATGCTATTGTTTAGCCTAGGGGTGTGAAAAAAATCGAAATGGTGATATATCGTGATACTTTGTATTCCAAATGGTTATCGATATGCTCCTGCCAAGAATCGAGATATCATTTTAAAAAGGTGTCAATGTCTAAAAAAATAAATAAAAAGGAACCAACAAGTTGCTACCAAAATCTTCCACCATAAAAGTGTCTCAGTTAACCCTAAGGCTGCATTGACGGTGCACGACGCCAAATCCATTTAGACTGGGAATGTTCGTTCATTGGAAACCAGAGCATTCACAGTCATTCTGTCCGATTTTCAGGGCATTTACAGGTCACTTGCGGTTCATTTTAGGGCATTTACAGGTCATTTCCTGTTGAGTTTGAGTCACTGCCTATTAATTTGGGTGATTCCCAGGTCACTTCCTGTTCTGTAACTCAAAACAAACAGGAAGTGACCCATAAAATACCCCAAAATCAACAGAAAGTAATCGAAAATCAACAGGTAAATGACCTTAAATGGCCCAAAATTACCTCATTGGCTGGCATTGGCTGCCACTGATGGCTTTAGATGTTCAATCCGTTTGAAGTGGGATTTGTTCATTTGCTGCCAACCCTCCCAGTTCAAATGGATTGGACGTCTATCAGTGATAAACTCATTCCAATTCACAGCAGAAGCTTGTTTTTCTGTTTATTAGTTGTTTGTAGAATATCCTAGAATGATTTCCTGACCAATGTATCGATAATCGTTGTTTCGCCATATCGTCAGATCATCGTTATCGTTAGCGTTGTATCCACGGGTGAAAGTGGCTAGAATTTCTTGCCGGAACTCCCCGACGTGAAGGTCGCAACGGAGCCAGAAATTTTATTTATTTAAAAAAATTTGGGGGGGGGCAAACCTCTTGAACTACTGAAATGCAAAGAAAACTGTTTTAGCACAGTTATTTCTATAACACATACAAAAACTGATTTTCATTCAAAATGGTATTTTTTCAATGTTTGCAAAATAAAAGCTAACAAAAACAGCAATAACCCCAACCTCCATCTTCTAATTTTTATTTTCCCTCATTTCCTCACATACTAAATGCCAAATCTCAGTTTTAACTACTTGAGAACATAGGATGTATATTAAAATTGAAGTAAATGTATAAACATTTACTTTTTTTTATAACAAAGATATAAATATCATACTTTCAGAAAAATAAGTACAAATGACTTATAGTATGCAGAGTGAAATGGAATATATTTTGAAAATCACGCAAACATTGACTTTTTTAAATCATAAGGTAATGAATAAGTATCCTAACATAAATGAACAAATATAAGTCCAAAGTGCACATTGACAGCTAACATGTTCTGAACCTCCCCATCAGAGCAAATAAAACTAAATATGATAAGCCTCCTCAACTCTTTCATTGCTCTTAAAGATTAGATCCATTTTATGTTGCATTGCCCTTTTTTTTGTTGCATGAATTCAACAACTTTTTTTTTTTTTGCTGTTCCAGAAAACATGCACATTTGAACCAATCAGAGCTAAGTATTACTGCTGATTACATGTCAGTATGTCAGCCTCTTGAACGGATAAATGAGTCCAGGTGTTTTGCTTTGCTGCATGCAATCGCACATTGACGTGACTGATCATCGTCAAACTCAAATAACTGCAGCAGCTAAGGAAACTTGCCGTCCGTGGAATATAATAAATAGTATTGGTGGAAACGGATTATGCTACACAAGCACTTTATTATGCTTGTTGTTAACACTTGTGTATGTAAATCTGATGTTGGTAAATTTGTTTTCTTCTTGGAGATGAAATGCATGTGTGGCAGCTAAGCATTTTTTTAATATAGTGTTTGACAGTTGCCATCATATTTTTGGAATCCAAGCACCGTGTACCAGAACAGCATTCCATCCCTGAATCTTATACCGGAACTGTGTTCTAGCCCTGAATCTTATACCGGAACTGCGTTCCTGACCGTTCTGGACCACTTTCACCCCTGGTTGTATCCCAAATCATATCGTATCGTGACGTACCAAGAGGTTTCCACTCCTAGTTTAGACACAACTGGATTCATTACCTTATTACTGTTCATCCTTCCCACAGCTGCTGGAAACAGAAATGTTGCTTAATCCATCTGCACGCAACTGGGAGATTGATTTTTGATGGATTGATGATTTTACGACACTGTGCGGGTGTGCGCTGGTCCTCATGGGAAACACAGTCTTCCTTAAGGCAAAACACTACCGCTTTTGTCCACAGGCATCACTAAATTCGCCCAAAACTGAAAAGTTAACTTTCCTAGTTATTCAGTTTATTAGAATGATTTATTTGTTCTTATGTTCTTGTATTTTTGGCCAGGAGCAGGAGTAAAAATCACACCGTTTGATAGGTGGCGGTAATGCACTATCACGATTTGCCAACCGCTGTCTAAACCCAAAGAAGAAGAAGCGACAGAAGCCATTGCGGTGTCGTGGCTCAGTTAACAAAACACGAAAAAAAAAAGGAAGGAGACAGGGTGAGCTGGCTGTCAGCGGGATCTCCTTTTATTTTTTCCCCGAGCCACATTCACATGACCAGGCGAGCCACCGCACTCGAAAACAGATTCCATACCTGAATAACGAGTAAGTTTCCCGGGAGTGACGCGCACTTTGTCGGTCGTTTGAACGCGGAACGTTCGCCGTCCCGGTTGCTAACGATGCTAGGCTAGCGGAGCTAACGTTAAGTTGGGCTAACTTTGATCATTTTCATCCGACTATTTCTTGTCGAAAACTATCAGGTGTCTTTCTTTAAGAAAGGTGATGTGAATATAGTACTTTTAATCGGAATGTGTTTTTGTGTTGGTTTGACAAGAATGAGTTTTCTCGCTTGTTGGCGCTTTGTCGCCGTTCGGAGAAAATGACACGTAACTAGTAGCTTGCTTGTTAGCAGCCAGCTTAATCTTTTAGTCAGCTACTCTTTAGCGCACTCATAACTGCCTCATTCGCGACTGTATATTTAAACTAAGGGTATTTATCTTCAACAGCCTATTCTCGATGTGACGTGGCGGGCCATGAAAAATAGACACTATAGTAGCATTTAACCTATTTTAGTGTCAATGACGAGAAAACGTATCAAGTAGAATCCAAACATTGATTTCCAGCCACCGTGTTCTCGTCAGTTACCTTAATTTACTAATAAGCTGCCATTGACAGTGGAATACGTCCAATCCATTTGAACTGGGGGACCTGACAATGATCAATCATTGCCAGACCTCACAGTTCAAATAGAATAGACGTCTACCGTCGTCAGTGTCATGGATATACAGCCAAGACTGCCTAAAGATGTGCAATTGAAGTGAATATTTTTCCTGCCCGCAACGGAGGAAATATGATATAACTTTCAATCTGATGTCCTCATTTTACGCTTGACTTGTGTTCTGTTGAGCGTAACCTCCCAAATAACCCATTTACCGTTAATATGTATGGCTGAATAATTTCCTCCTCAAATTACACATAGGATAATTGTGCTCTCACGTTTAGCAGTGACCAATCCAGGGTGAGGTTGATAATGGGCCAACCCAGAACATTTCTTCCCATCGTCACAGTAAAGGTTTTCGCTTGTTTTGTGTCTCATGAATCTCACTTTGCATATATGAGAGTGCTCGCTCTGTCGTAATGACACTAATCTTGCGCTTATTGGATGTTAATTAACAAGGATCAAACTCAAAACGCCAACTAAATATATGGGGGTGTAACTATATATCGATCTAGATCGATAAAATGATTGGTTAAGGGAGTCCTACCCCAAAAATTGTGACCGTTTAAGTTCTTATTTTAGTGTCTAATAGCTTTTATGCCATAAGAATGTATAAGCATTGACACAAGGGATGTCAGAGTCACCTGATTTTGAGAATCTGCCGATACAGTGTCCCAATCCGAGATGGGGAAAAAAGTTTTTTTTGTTGTTGTTGTTGTTTTCACTTGAACAAAAGTTCCAACCTTGTTACAGTACTGTACTTTTTACTGTATTTAGATATTTTTAGCCCTTAAAAAGTGAAAAAATATATATAAATTAGGCCTGAAGGATATTGGGAAAAAAATAACATTGCGATATATATTGCCAAGGCTCCACACTAACTTTTTGCATTGGTTGTACTGTTGCACCTAACTTTTTTCTAAAGGTGGACCAGCACAAAATGTAAGGGTTCCCACATTTTTCATTGCATCACCTTTAACGCCATACTTAAATCACTCTCCCTAACATTCATGTAATTCATATGAGTGAGTCCACTCAAATTTACTCACGCTTTTGACGCTCACGCTGCTGAGAACAGTATCTCGACAACGAAGATTGACTAAACGATGATTATGAACTGTATTACTATGTTGAACTGCCTATTTGCTAATTGTTCATTGCATGAACTGAAAGTTTATGGCCATTTGAACATTTGAATTAGCACGTTACATGTTATTCAGCACCACTTACTAGCTTTGGACGGGGGATGTAACGATAGCTATGCTACGAGAGTCCTATAAAGGGTTTTACTTGGTCTTAGATCATGTAGTCACATGACAATAAAAGCTAGCAGCTCACTGAAGCTTGCTACCTAATGTTGCAGTTGATCGTAGAGTGACAGACTTCAGTCACAAGATCAAAGCAACAAACCCGTCAATCATTGTTCACTTTTAAGTACCAAATGCCAGCTGCACTGGTGAACAAGAAAACAGCAAGAGGGAGAGTGAGAGGATGTACGAGCATGAAGCAGAAAAACATAAATATTTATTTCTTAATTGAAAACCGGATCCTTTTCACCTGATTCTGATACAAATGGCGCGATCAGCCCAATTTCCGATCCCGTGATTGCATCGGGACATCCCTAATTGACACCTTTCATTTTCAATTGCCATTTACACATGTTTTTATATGACTTGTTCACAAATTGTGTTGAAACTTGAGAATGTGCAAAATATCATCTTGAATATGGTTATTCATATGTAGTTTTCCCATAAGGCTTGCTTGCTTGTAATTATTGGCACACGCAACACCAGCTCCTCACAGCCGGCGTATTGACAGCAGTGATTTTTATGTGACCTTTGGCTCTGTTACTCTTTAGCCCCGGAATTGTTACATCACTAGGTAAAACAGAGGTTGCTATTGTTCAAGCTAGTATAGAACTGGGTTTGACCCGAGGATACATTTCATAGATTTGTAACAAAAAATGCAAAATTTAAAGTCACATTCTTAATTTTATTCCCGGTTGCTCTGCTTGTTTTCTGTAGTCATGTTTTTTGTATTCATTTGATGGTTTTTCTTTCACAGGGTTGAACAGCTCCGGATATGTCATTCTTATTTGATTGGATTTATAGCGGGTTCAATAGCGTACTACAGTTTTTAGGTAAGTATAAAGAAAACAAAACAGCTTTTTCAAACATAAATACGCTGAGTATTAAACACTCCGCAGCAGCTCATCCTCAAGACTGCTTGTGACACCCCATTGATAATCAGAAAATGCACGAGAGGACCATCCATAACCGCCTAGCAACCACCCTTCTTTGCAAAGCCGGGCGGTCAGTCCAGTTCTCCCTGTCACGCAGGTGGCACGCCAAGCTCATCGTGGCTTTCACTCCATGCTGAGTAGCGTTGAGTCACGAATGACGGCGATAGCCGCACGCTGACTCATAGGAGGGAACACACAAAAGACAGTGGCAACAATTTATAATCGCAAAGAAGCCTGTCTAGTTCTATTTTTGTGGAACAACACGGTAGATTTTTATCTAAATTTAGAATACTGTTTTTTGGACTATTAGTCCCTTTTTTCCCCATGTAGCTTTATTGTTTTTTGTTATTAAATTAAATTAATTAAATTAATAAATTAAATTATTGTTGGAATGGAAAGATAAGACACAAGACGGATATCTACATTCAACATACGGTACATAAGTACTGTATTTGTTTATTATAACAATAAATCAACATGATGGCATTAACATTATTAACATTCTGTTAAAGCGATCCATGGATAGAAAGACTTGTAGTTCTTAAAAGGTAAATGTGAGTACAAGTTATAGAATTTTTATATTAAAACCCCTCTTAATGTTTTCGTTTTAATAAAATTTGTAAAATTTTCAATCAAAAAAAAAACAAGCTAGTAGCTCGCCATTGTGGATGTCAATAATTACACAATGCTCATGGTGCTGAAACCCATAAAATCAGTCGCACCCAAGCGCCAGCAGAGGGCGACAAAACACAAGCAACAAGTGCACATGACACTTGTGCTGTCATTTTAATCTGTTTGAGTGGGGCGTAGGGCTGGGCGATATGGCCTTAAGTACATATCACGATAAATTGAGCAGATTTACCTCGATAACGATAAATGACGATAAATTCGCCCAAGCAAACTGTTATATAATTTGAAAATTTGAATCAATGCATGGAATACAAATTAACAGTTTCTCGTTAAATTTATTTACCAGCTTTCAATTTAACAATTGCACATGCAGTCTAAACATTAAGTATTAAAAAAAAATCTTGTAAACAATAAGAATTCTTGTGTGACCATTTATAACAGCTTGTATGACTTGAAAAATATCATCACTTGAATTTCATTAAATTCATTCCGCATTGTTATACACTAGATAGTGGCATACGTTTAGATATTTAGAATAGATACAAATACGACACATCCACCCGCCCCCCAGAAATTATACTTAATTAAAAAATAAAATGTTTCACAAACCTTTCCTTTCTTTTATTCGGCTCAATTATTTACATCTTATGATTTTGGAAATCCTTACAGTATGCAATAAATAATATTCCTGTTCCCAAGCCCTGTGCTTACTGTACTGTAATTTTTACAAAAAATAAACAATACATAGGTACTCCCCGTCATCTAGGACGAGCCACTTACAAGACTAGCACTGTCGTGTATTACAAATACTGCTTTGAACACATCTTCACAGACAAAAGCAATGACACAGGCTTAAAGAGGTCAACTTTAATTGTGTAAATCAGACTTAATGACGACACGATCTCCTGGTTGAAATAGACGACATCCACTTAATTCTATTGAAGATATGTAATGCTGAGGCAATTTGTCAACTTTACTTTTAAAAAGAAACGTGCACTGTTTATCCAGTAGATGGGGCTCTTGCAGTGTGTCAAACAGTGATTCAATTTTGGGCAATTGTCTTAAAAGTGGTTCATTGTTTCAGAAAGCCTCGGTTTTTCCATCCCTATCTGGAACCCGTCAAGAGTTTACTTAATGTCGGGTGAAAGTTTGGCGAAGCTAACTTAAGCCCGACTTCATCCCGTTTACTTGTAGCGTTAGCCGCTAGCGTTAGCTGCTAGCGTTAGCCTACCGGGCTTCTGTTTGATTGGCTTCCTGAAAACCATGTGACTCCAAACGTAAGCACACTGTCTGCTTTCTTAAAGGGGAATGAACATAGCCGAACAACACAGAGTCAAAGCGGGATGAAAAGACTATATTTTCTTCTTTTATTAAATTACCGAATTTACCGACATGGTCAAAATTACGTCGGTCATCGTGAAGAATTTCGGTAACTGTAAATTTTCGGTTTACCGCCCTGCTCTAGCGGGGCGTGTGCGTTAAATGCGTCAAATATTTTAACGTGATTAATTTAAAAAAATTAATTACCCCCCGTTAATGCAATAATTTTGACAGCCCTACTCATTATGTATTTGTAGCCAAATTAGTGATTTCAATAGTAGGCTAATATAGATACATATAGCATGTGTTGCCTTCTTTTTAAGGCTTAAATAAGGTTTTTAATTTTTTGCGGCTCCAGACATATTTGTTTTTTATTTTTTTGGTCCAATATGCTCTTTCAACATTTTGGGTTGCCGACCCCTATACTCAGGTGTCATTTATAGTCCAAAAATATACAGTAAAGCATACTCTGTGACTTCTATACATTAGGGGTGTGCCATCTTAGGTACCCCACGATTTGATTCAGTTACGATTCAGGGTGTTATGATTCAATTATTGAACAATGATCACGGTTATCACAATTATCGATGCATCGTACATTACAAATTAGTAAATTAGCCAAACAAATGTATGTCCATTATTTATTTAAAATATCCAAATGATTCAACAGGAACGATGGAAACATGCCCATACAACTAAAAGCTGCCCCCCCCTTTTTTTTTTTTTTTCTTTACAAGAAAGTGCAAAAAACATTAACCATTTTAAAGGCAGTACTTATTTCACTCAACAATACAATAAAATTTACACTGGTGGAATAAATTCTACATTTTCTGGAAACAAAGTGTCTTTAGAAATAAGACTTCTTTTAACCAATATATTTTGTTTTCACAGATTTCTGTACTATTTCGCATGTTTGTAGTGTTACCGCTGTGCTTAATCCTGGTTTTACACCCTCTGAATCCCGAGTAACTTTTGTACACCACCAAAGAACTCATAAATTGTGATGGAAATACATGTTAGCGAAGTCGCTAACTAGCATAGCGCTCGGCGCTAACTAGTAACATCTGAAAAACAACAGTTAAGGCTAAACAGTAGAGAGAGGATTCGTGTACTCATTTCTGATAGACGGACATGGGACTTAGCAAAACACTAGGGACTTTTTCCAATTACCACGACTTGAACCTACTGCTGGACAACTGAAAGACAATGAGCAACAAACTATCTCTCTTCCCCTCTCTTTCTTAAAAAAAAAAAAAACTTGCGCACAGAAGCGCGACCACCGGGTCCCTGCCTGTCTCATACACAAATTTATTTTCCACTCTTTTAAAAGGTGTAAATCTCTCACTCAGTAACCGGCAGCATCCATCTTAACGTTGTGCGTGCGTCCGTTCAAGGTGTCCTGACAGCAGACGTTTCTTGAATTTCATTCTGTTACGAGTGGCTGTCATAAAGTTATTAGGGAAAATCATCGTTTTTGAACATTTATGAATCGTAATCGAATCGAGATGCATCTTATAATTGTTTTTTTGGCACTCCCTTACTATACATACACCTAGGCTGGCAGTCAATGAGTTAAAATGCGTTTTGAATTTTTTTATTTTCAGGACTGTACAAGAAGTCAGGCAAGCTCGTATTCCTCGGCCTGGACAATGCCGGCAAAACCACGCTACTGCACATGTTAAAAGATGACAGACTGGGCCAACACGTGCCCACTCTCCATCCCAGTCAGTACTGCGCCCTGTCACCAGTCAGCACGTTTCAACGTTCGCACGTTCACTGACTGTTTTGGTTTTCCTTCCCCTCGTCCAGCCTCGGAAGAGTTGACGATCGCCGGCATGACATTCACCACTTTTGACCTTGGAGGCCACGCACAAGGTTGGTCGAGTTTTGAGGGTACGGTCAAGCCAAATGGCTTCAAATAACGTGCATGTGTTGTGCCGCCAGCCCGGCGAGTGTGGAAACACTACCTCCCCGCCATAAATGGCATCGTCTTCCTTGTGGACTGTGCGGATGGCTACAGGTTGGCAGAATCCAAAGCAGAACTTGACGTGAGTGATATGACCTGAAATGGAAATAAAATTTAAACTTAAGTGTTGTCATGTATATGTATATCAGGGGTCGCGTTGACCGAATATTTTCCGTCGTTGACCGTTTTTTAAAACGGTGACGGAAAAAACTGAAGTCCATCCGTCATTTTGACAGGCTGCAATTCACACCCCAGACCACAGGGTGGCGAGTGAGCATATTAATTAGCTATTGTCTCTCTTGATGCATGACGTCGTTGGCCTTACTTGGAAAAATGTCAAGGCAACTGAGTGTTTGCCTGGCACGGCCAGACTGTTCTCCCTGTATTTTTCAAAAACTGAGAGAAAAGTCTGGGACACGGCCTCTCGAGTAGGTACAAAATCAATCGACGAATCAGATTTGTTTATTTGCGTGACGTGTTCTTCACGAGCAACGTCACTCTTGCGCGCCGAAAGTCGTCTCTACAACAACACGGATGGCAGGAGAGCCGAGAATATGTTCCAATCCGCGGTAAATTCAGTTTTAAATGAGCTATAACACATCGACACGAGACATTGACAACAGTCTGTCTCGCGCTAGCCATGTTGAATAAACTCCGTTCTCCTCGTATGTTTACTTCCACGCGCAAGTCCCTCGTCCTGCCCTCGTCGCTTTGGTAACGGCACGTCTGCCCGTCGCTGATTGGGGCACTCCCCTTTCTGTTTGCCTCTTGTTAAGCTTGTTCGGACAGAATATTAATTAAAAATGAATGAAAACTAAATACTATTCAATATGTCATTATTATCATTTTAAAAATGTAAGTGACGGGTAAAAATAGATTATGACCGGATTTTTATGACACTGTCAGTCAAAATGACAGACAACGAAAAAGTCTAGCGCAACCTCTGTACTATTCAATATGTCATTATTATCATTTTAAAAATGTAAGTGACGGGTAAAAATAGATTATGACCGGATTTTTATGACACTGTCAGTCAAAATGACAGACAACGAAAAAGTGTATATATATATATATATATATATATATATTTTTTTTTTTTTTTAAATTTCTTAAATCTTTAATTGGATAGGACAAGTATTGGGCCATTCTATATCACGATATCGATATGCTATGATGGATACATTTTTAATTATTCGGTAAAAAAAAAAGTATGACAGCTATGATTACTTTTGAGTTGCCATAAAACCAACCTGCCACAATTGTAAAATGTATCAAGTAGTGCATCTGCTAATACTTGTGACTAGTGGTTTTGACTTTTTTTTTTTTTTTTTAAATGCTGTATATTAAGTTAGCATTATTTTATTAATATTAAATTATTATTGATATTTTGACACGAAGTGTGTAATATGTGTGGATTATATATGTTGCTATTTTCAATTGTCATTCTTGTGTTACTCGGGTACAGTTGTCAGGGGCAGATAGGGACATCTTGAGGACGATTAATGGTACTACTATATCATAAGAAATCCCAAAATGTACAAGTCTGAGCAAATTGGTCACTATTTTATTTTCTTGCCAAAATCAGGCCTGTTTATGGCGATAATGATGATATTTATATTGTTTTAGCTAGGTTTGTCCAATATTATTGATAAAAGCATTTTTAAAATGATATTGACGTCGGTTTTGGGCCAATATGCCTGTTGCCTTCAAAGTGA
This sequence comes from Corythoichthys intestinalis, assembly GCF_030265065.1. Taxonomy (NCBI): domain Eukaryota; kingdom Metazoa; phylum Chordata; class Actinopteri; order Syngnathiformes; family Syngnathidae; genus Corythoichthys; species Corythoichthys intestinalis. The sequence continues at coordinate 29,700,671 of NC_080412.1, forward strand.
ATGTAGAAGCTTTCTGCCTTTGTACTAGGGCTGGGCGATATGGCCTTAAGTACTTATCACAGTAAATTGAGCAGATTTACCTCGATAACAATAAATGACTATAAATTCACCCAAGCGAACCGATATATAATTTGAAAATCTGAATCAGTGCGTGAAATACAAATTAACCGTTTCTCATTGATTTATTTACCAGCTTTCCGTTTAACATATTTAACAATTTTACATGTAATGTTAAAATTAAGTTTAAACTGTTATGTAAGCAATAAGCATTAAAGTTAGTATGAACATTTATGACAGACTTGCACAATATACAGCATTATAAATATCGATATGGCCACTGTGCAAACATGTCATTGTAACACAAATGACTTACAATAAGAGGGGCTTGAACAGTACACTTCAAGCAGAAGACAGAGTATCATACAACTTACTGTTAATGGCTGCTGTGACATGATTACTCAACACAAGTGTTTACTTCAAGTTTGTTTTTTTCCTCAGAGCATTTTCTGAAATGCGTGCACGCACGCACACACACGCTATGCTGCTCTAAATCTTATGCCAACGAAAAATATAAGATTTTATGATGGCAGTAATGACACAGAATAAAGCATGCACATACAGAAAAATATCTATGGCCATTAAACGGTCATATAATTGGCTACACTGTTGGATTATACTTTATGCTGAATGCTGTTAGAGGCTTGCAAAATTTCCGATTCTTAAATTATTCGTGATTCGGCCGTGGAAGATTCGAGAACGATTCACAAACATCCAAATTCCGATTATTGAATTATACCAGATAAAGCGGAAACAAAACACAGTCAGCGCGGTATTACGGACGCAATGAGGAACGGACCGAGAGTAAATATCATGTTCAACTCATGCCGCTAGATAAAAAAAAAAAAAACAATAATACTTGACTGCGACCGACAGCCGCTACTAACAGCGCCCAGTTGCTATAAACATACGGCAACATACGGCTTTGGTATCACATATATGTATAACTAGATGCAGAATGACAGACGACAGCGGCGTAAAAGCATGTAAAGAGAGAACTAAATGCGAAATGACACTTGCCGGCGTTAGTAAACAGCCGCCATTTTAAAGCAGTAGACTTCTCTGGAAGGCTCTGTTGTAGCGAACCTAATTACCTTTTTATCTAAAATACTCCTAAATCGGCAAAATCTTGACTTGAATCCATCTTTAAATGATCAAGCAGTTTTAAAACGTTGAAAGTAGACAGAAGGGAAATTATGGAATAACGGGAGCAATTTTAACTAGGGCTGTCAAACGATTAAAATTTTTAATCGAGTTAATGACAGTTTAAAAATTAATCGTAATTAATCGCAATTCAAACCATCTATAAAATATGCCATATTCTGTAAATTTTTGTTGGAATGAAAAGATAAGACAAAAGACGGATATATACATTCAACATACGGTACATAAGTACTGTATTTGTGTATTATAACAATAAATCAACAAGATGGCATTAACATTATTAACATTCTCTTAAAGCGATCCATGGATAGAAAAACGTGTAGTTCTTAAAAGATAAATGTTGTTACAAGTTATAGAATTTTTTAATTAAAACCCCTCTTAATGTTTTCGTTTTATTAAAATTTGTTAAATTTTCAATCAAAAAATAAACTACTAGCTCGCCATTGTTGATGTCATTACACCATGCTCACTCCTCAAACCCATAAAATCATTTGGACCCAAGCGCCAGCAGAGGGTGCCAGACAACAAAAAACAAGTAACAAGCGGACATTACACTGCTGTCATTTTAATCTGAGCGGGGCATGTGCGTTAATTGTAGAGCTGAAACGAGTACTCGAGTAACTCGAGTTTAAAAACTGATCCGAGTAATTTTATTCACCTCGAGTAATCGTTTATTTTGACAGCTCTAAGCATCATGTTTTGCTCGGACTACTTTTAATGCGGGACAACGCGCTGTCACGTGCGGAGAGGAAGAAGGGGGGGGGGGGACTTACTGCAGCCGACAGCCGCCACAAACAACGCCGACGTTGCTAAATACTAGCCCGCACGATGCTACGTTGGTACAGGTAGCGTCTCATGCGTCTCATAGAAATCACATGTATGTTGAACTAGATGCTAAATGACAGACTCGGCCGCGTCTGGGCAGCTTTAGTAAACAGCCGCCATCTTAAAGCAGTAGAGCGCTAAGCGCTAATAAAGAGCGCTAAGCGCTAATAAATAAGATTAACGTTCCTGTTCTGAAATCACGTTAGCCCTGCGGAGGGCTAGGTTTCTATTAATTATGACCACTGTCGATGCTTGGCTAACGTGTCTTACATACAGGCTTTAACATAACATAGCATTGTGGAGTGATGAGGGTGTAAAATAAAAACTTAATCATGCTAACTATCAATTTTAGCTCAGTAGTCATTGCTGGATAAAACACCAAGTAGCACTGGTGCTAATGTGCTCCAATACAGCCTGTATCATACATTTATTTTGAACACTGCAAAAACTCAAAATCCTATCAGGACTTACAGTTTAGACTAACTTAAAACTTAACTAGAACTTAAAAATGGCTTGACACAAAGAGAAATTCAATTGAAAGACGTGGGAAAAAATCCAAACTTTTAAGTGATGTGTGTTATCAAGCGTAACGGCATTTTTAGGTAAGATATATATATATATTTTTGTAATAAGATCTATTTTTTTGAGTGAAAGCAGTGAATTAGTCTTTTTTTTTTTTTTTTTTTTTTTTTTAATTCTAGTTACATCTGAGATGCAATTGTTGGCTGTTTTCAACAATATACATCGAAAATAAAGACATTGATTGACTGAAAATGGTTCAAAATTAGATGAAATGTCTTGTTTTCTCATGTATATTTATAATTGCTCTTCACCTAAAAATATATTTGTTTTATCCGATTACTCGATTAATCGATAGAATTTTCAGTCGATTACTCGATTACTAAAATATTCGATAGCTGCAGCCCTAGTTAATTGCGTCAAATATCTTAACGTGATTAATTTAAAAAATTAATTACTGCCCGTTAACGCGATAATTTTGACAGCCCATATTTTAACAACTTTAACGGTTGATTCACAACATTAAATCAATTGAATGTAGTTTAAAGCTGCTGGTACAGAGTGGGGACTTGAGTATTTTATTTACTGTTTTTAACTGTTAACGTGATACTGAAAAAGTTGTTTGGTTTAGCCTGAGATGATTTTTGAACAATTTAGGAACACTAATGTACAAAACATTAAAAGCGGGGGGGCATCACTAATCAATTTATAATCGAATAGGAGCCTCTGAATCGTAATCGAATCATTAGGTGCCCAAAGATTCCCAATTTCCCACCTCTAAATGCTGTACCATCATAAAAGCTATCAAGGAAATCACACACACACACACACACACAAAGTAACGCCACATACTGATTGCTAGATGTAGTTCGTGCCCAATCCATTCAAGTTCAGCCGCTTCGCACGGAGCCGCTTTCACAGGTGGCGATGGCGATTTCGAGTCCCACGCATAGAGCATATTTTTCAGTGCCTGAGCGGGCATTTCACCCATGTAGTCGTCCGAGAAATAGGCTGTATCCAGCAGCTCCCACACGTTGTGTATGAAATGGACCGTCAAATTGATGTCCGGAGGGCTCCATGGTTTGTCGTCGGTCTCATATCCAACATTTTTCCAGACATTCAACGTTAAGTTCTTTCTTGACACCAACATCACACTATGAGAGTCAACTAATGCTATACTCGAAATGCCTGTGGCCTGGCTACCAGTAGCTATTTCACTATTAGCAGACTCCCATCACGTTCACTTGTAGTGTTAGCCGCTAGCGTTAGTGTACCCAGCTTCTGTTTATTCTGATAGCCACGTGACTTCACACATAAGCACATTGGCTAATTTCTTAAATTGGGAGAATGAGCATAGCCGATCAACACATAGTCAAAGCGGGCTGAAAGGACGTAATTTTTTTCGTTTCATTGAAAAGACGAATTTACCGACATGGTAAAATTACGAGAACTATCCCGGTAACAGTAAATTTTCTGTAAACCGACTGGCTCTGTATCAGGGTATCTGATATCCGTTAAAAAGTCTTTATCGGACAACTCCTAGCTATAGCAATATATATCGTCATATCGTACAGCACTAGACAGACATGCACGTACTCCTTGCCCACTTTTTTACGTCTTAGAAAAATAAAATGAACAGGATTGCTCCGTGTTGAATGTGAATACATTCTGCAGGCATGAAAATCTCTCACCTTTCAGCGAAGTTCGCCATTTTGAAGTCAAAAAGGGTGACCTACGCGAATTGTGTAGATCAGAGGAGAAAATGTATAGCGTCAGGAGATTTTTTTAATGTCGGACGCTTGGTATGCAAGCGGGGAAAGCGACACAAAGCCAAAAAAGAGCACCAGAGTGGCCAAAACATTGACTTATTTCAATGAAACAAAGGACGGTTCACTGTTGTCGTGTCTCTTCAATGCCAAACTTGGCCGTGAATGAACACCTTATAAGCGCCGTCACCCAGTTTGTAAGTCCATCTAACTAACTAACGACATGTTTTATTGAAGTTGCTAAGCCTGTTGCGATATGCAATGAGTCCATTTATCTCACGGTAAATAAAAGTGAAGGTGTTTTTTTTTCACGGCTGCGTTTTATCACCGCGTACGTGCATACATTTGTGCGTGCGTGTACACGTGCGTTTTGATGGCACATGAGACTCAAGTTCCTTTCACAAAAGTTTATTGGTAATCAACACGTCGTAGAATTAAAGTTCAAACATACAAAATAAGGAAACGCATGTATATTAAGCACTGTAAACGTTAGCATGAGGGCTGCAGCTATCGATTATTTTAGTAGTCGATTAATCGATGAACTAGATAGTTCGAATAATCGAGTAATCGGATAAGAAACATGAAAATTTTAAATACCTGAGCTGAGCCTCAAACGGTTTAAATTTTTTTAAAAATGAGGATCTATGTACAACAAAAGAACAATTGGCTAACTTACATAACAAAAGTCTGCTAGCTTAAATGCTATAAAACGCTTACTTTTTTTTTTTAAAGTTCTTAAAAAATGGTTCAGACACGTATTCCCACAAAAAACGTCTAAATATACCTATAAACTACTTTACGAATGCATTAAAAAACCATTAGCTCAAACAAAAACTGAGCTTATGTTGGTCTTAACAGGGAGCAGCTGGATTCAGCCACGTGAAATGACGCAGACTAGAGGGCAGTGTATCCACCCAAATCAATAAAACTAATTCCAAACACGTTCAAAACAAACCATTACAACACCACCTTAATTAAACAAATACTTGAACCAGTAAAATTGAATTCGAATCTTTTTTTCTAATCGAATACTCGAATTAATCGATTAATCGTTGCAGCACTAGTTGGCATTGCTACATTGAGGCTAATGGGGAGCCTGCTATACAACATTGGCACTCTTCTCCAAAACACAAACTTGCGGTTAAAAGGTGACACTTCAAACATGAAAAATCGCTGGTTAACAGTATTTGCAAACAAAAAGAAAAGATTACGGACACTCCATGCAATGACAAAAAGCTTTTATTGCGGAGTGTAAAGCTAACTGTGAGCGGTTTAGCAAACGTACTTTCGGTAAACATTTCAAAATAAAAGCACGTCATGTTCGTCATATAAATATCGATTTCTGGAGTTAATCCCACATACTTCAGAATTCAGATTCTACAATAAGAATAGCTTTAAAATGACACCCTTTATGAAGTATCTGATTGGCATTGATTATAATACTATTATATACAGTGCCCTCCATCATTATCGGCACCCCTGAAAAGGATGTCTTTTTTTAGCTTGTAATATATAAATTTTTTTAAAATTCAAATAATATGGGACCTTAATGGTAAAAAAGAGAAAAATCCAACCTTCAGTGGGTATAAAATACACACAAAAATACACACGGTCCCAGTTGTGCTTTGGTCAGATGAGACCAAGATTGAGCTTTTTGGCAACAAACACTCTAAGTGGGCCTGGCGTGCCACGAAAGATGCGCATGCTGAAAAGCACCTCATACCCACTGTGAAGTATGGGGGTGGGTCAGTGATGCTGTTGGGCTGTTTCGCTTCCAAAGGCCCTGGGAACCTTGTTAGGGTGCATGGCATCATGAATACTTTGAAATACCAGGACATTTTAAATCAAAATCGGTTGCCCTCTGCCTGAAAGCTGAAGATGGGTCGTCACTGGGTCTTTCAGCAAGACAATGACCCTAAACATATGGCCAAATCTACACAGAAATGGTTTGCCAGACACAAAATCAAGCTCCCCCCAGACTTTGTTTTGTTGGCAAAAGGGGGTTGTACAAAGTATTAACACCAGGGGTGCTAATAATTGTGTCACACATTATTTGATGTCAAACTATTATTTCTTTATGTGGGATTTTCCCCACTGAATAAATGCACTTGTATTGAAGGTTGGATTTTTCTTTTTTTCCCATTAAGGTCCCATATTAATTGAGTTAAAAAAAAAATATTAGAAGTTAAAAAACACATCTTTTTCAGGGGTGCCAATGATTATGGAGGGCACTGTATTGTAGTATACTATAATATTAATGCTAGATATTTTTTTAAGAATTGCTTTGAATCATGTTGGAAAGGCAAAGTCAGTGTTCTGAATCTGTTACATTCCATTTTTTTGTACTAGTTAATGTTATCAGCATTTAACCCCATTGTTTATTTGTGATGTATTGTTATTTACGTGTTTATTGGTACTTTAATAAATAATTTAAGTGTTCCAAAATATTTTTATGAATAAATAAGCGTCATCAAAAATGTCATTGCTAAATTAGTTCTCACCTTTTTAACCCCTGACCAATTTTCATGCCTATTTCTGTATATAGTATGTGTCGCTTCAGGTGTCCTATAAGGAGTAAGAACAAGTCAGTTCCTCCATTTTTTAGCACAAGTACTTTACACCTTCTGAGCAATGCAGATTGGTTGGAAGGATGCACTGCCAACTACAGCTGGACTTTTCGCGCTGTTTTTCTTGAACTTGAACCTTTATTTTTGCCGTTCCAGGGCTTAATGACGGACGAGACCATCGGCAACGTGCCCATCCTCATCCTGGGCAACAAGATCGACCGACCGGAGGCCATCAGCGAGGAGCGGCTGAGGGAAATGTTTGGACTCTACGGGCAGACGACAGGCAAGGTGAGGCACGCTTGCAGCCGGACGGAACAAGTTGGGGTGAAACTTTCTCACAATGCATCCTTTGTTGGATTGTCAGGGCAACATTCCCACGAAGGAACTGAACACGAGACCCCTTGAAGTTTTCATGTGCAGCGTGCTAAAGCGTCAAGGCTACGGCGAGGGATTCCGCTGGCTCTCCCAGTACATCGACTGAAAACGGCGCCGCCTGCCTCTCCCTCACCGCAACAACAACAATAACAGACGTACAACAGCGGGTTTGCCGACCGACCACCACGACAACGACGACAACAACTCGATCCCAATAGACTTTTATTGGTTCTTTGGGTTCTGCACTTACACACACACACGCACACGTTTGTTTGTCCCACTCTCATAGCTCCAAATGGACAAGTCTTCTTGTTTTCGTATGCCGGCGTCCGTTTGGAAGCTTCCAGTAGTTCCATACGTGGCATTTTTATTCTATCATCATTTTTCTTTCTTTTTATGACGCTTGTTAAATCGAAGGACCAACATCCCTTCCTTGCCTTGCCCACCCTGATTAAAAACAAAGCAATTTTTTTTTATACATACTATGGTAGAAAAGCATAAAAAAGTAGCGTAATGGCTCAATATTCAAAATAATGTATGAAATGTACGCCAACTTGGTACATGGACGTTGTATCCTTTCTCATTATGCATGCATGCCTTGTTCTTTTTTTCAGCTGTAACCACCCCTTTTATGATTATTATAACCGTTAGGACGATAATTAGGATTACAGCAGACAGGGAGGAAGATGCCAAAATGGAGGGGAGACAATATTATTAACACACATACACACACGCGCGTGCGTTGCATTCCTTGTGTGTCTTTCATTCCGGTTAGCAGCATTCCAAATGCGAGGCTGCTGGTGGTGGTAATGTTGTTGTTTGCATCATAAATGTTTAAGAAGAAGAATGATGATGACCATGATAATAAATGTTTGCAATGAATAACAGGCTTTAACATCCATACAGCAATTGAGGCTGCGTTTTTCTTTAGTTGTTTTTGGGTTATGTTTTAATTATGGAACCGCAAAAACTTTTGGCAAAGAACAATATTTAGATAAATCAACGAAGCATGCACACAGCTTAGTTGACGGTGAGTGAAATAGAGAAATTTGATCAAAAAGATAACTTAAGGAACTATTTGTGCACATACAAGTATACAGTATACCAATGTCTTGGCAGCCTTTTTTAGTCTTAGTGTGTTAATAACACTTATTACTGTAATTTTCTGACTATATTTTTGGCCGCTTTTTTGCTTTATTTTGTATCCTGCGGCTTATGGTTCAGTGTGGCTTATTTGTTGATTTATTTGGGTTAATATGGGGTAACTTTATTTGACAGCAGCGTCATTAGACTGTCATAAGACAGTCATAATTATGACATGACACTGTCATGGGCATTACTGAATGAATATGACAGATGTCATTAAGTGTCATCCAGCAAATTATGTCACTAACTCCATTTATGTCCAGCTCAGATCTTTTACATCCATTCAAAAGTGAGATAATTTGCCGGATGGCAATAAATGACATCTTTTATAAACATTCATTAATGCGCATGACAATGTCATGTCATAATTATGACTATCTTATGACACCACTGTCATATAATGTGTTACCAAATCCCATAACTAGCAATTAATGAAACTGGAACAGTAACTGAAGAAATAATTGGCACAGAACCCATATTTTCATTGTTATTTACATCAGGAGCGCTGCAATTCATGCTAGGAGGCATGTTGGACAACTGTTGACAGCAGGAAGCAGCAGAGGTTGACCGTCTCACCCAAGGGAGCAGTGATGGCTAAATAAAGCTTTTTGAAGCAATGAAGCTTTGCAGCCTACTGGTTTTAAGCTTCATGGTGGTTCATTTGGTCTTAAGACAGTCTTCTGAGGCCGCTGTCAAAGTATAACCGGTTAATATCTTTTGGTGTAAATATCCAATAATGCAGTGAGGACAGCTGTGGCTTATCTATGAACAAATGCCGTTTTCGTGTCAGATTTGGTGGGTGGCGGCTTAGTCTGAAAATTACGGTAGTCTTTGTCATATTTTAGCAGAGGTGGGTAGAGTAGACCAAACTTTTACTCAAGTAAGAGTAGTGTTACTTATAAATAATATTACAAAAGTAAAAGTAGTCATCCAAAAGTTTACTCAAGTACAAGTTTAAAAGTATTTGTGAAAAGACTACTCAAGTAATGAGTAACATTGTAACTGCTTAAAATGTCTATAATTTTAATTTTCTAATGGTATATTTTTTCCCAGCACAATTTGAGCTGTGTAAACCCATTATATGATCATAGTAGGCCATAAAGATGACCCAAAAAAAATCATCTAATTCAGACCAGAACAACACTTGAAACACCACCCGTCCAAAGTGCATGAGCGCCCTCTCGTGGAGTAAAAACATTGTTACCTCTGATTCGTATAATGGAGTCATGTGATTATTTTTGCGATGACTCATTGGTGAAACTGAGACAGGCATTGTCGGCATTTCTGGCAAAAATTAAGTCCATATGTAGAATAAAGAGGAAAAATGTAAAAACTAAGAGTAGTGTTTCTTCACAAATCTACTCAATTAAAAATTATTGCGTGGTAAAACTAAGAACTAAATGTAACGCGTTACTACCCACCTCTGCTTTCAGTCATCTCAAAATGTGTAGTTTTTGTTGCCGAAAACTGAGGACTAATTTCGTCAAATTTTAGTCAACGTTGACTAAAAATGTTTTCGTGTGTAAAATAAAAAATATCAATCCCAAACTAGCCCTGCAAGCGGGACTCAATGGGCCCTCGGGAGTCCTGTGTCGATTTCTACAATTTCTTTTCGGTGATTTATGGGGGGGGTTATTAGGTATTTTTCCCTTCCAGGAGGAGTCGGTCTTGTAAAAAAGGCCATTTCCTGTTCCCAGCAGGGGGCGCCAGGCCTAATGGGTGATATTTCAATGAAGTCGAGTTCAGGCTGGGATAGATACATCACGTACATGCCAAATATGAAAAAGATTGAACGTTGTATGGGGGAGTTATTAGTCATTTTCTGAATTTGGTGTTTTGTCAAAAAAATGTCCGACTTTGGCACGATAAAAAATACATTGTATCTTTTTTTTCTCCTACAGATGACGTAGCAGAGTGTGAAGCAACAGCCTTAATGCGTCAAAGCAGTTCTTCACTGCTGTCATCAGATGAACCAATTTATCCATAATATATTTATTGGAAAAAAAACAGTGGGGCAAATAAGTATTTAGTCAACCACTAATTGTGCAAGTTCTACCACTTGAAAATTTTAGAGAGGCCTGGAATTGTCAACATGAGCAAACCTCAACAATGAGAGACAATGTGGGGGGAAAAAAACAGAAAATCTCGTTTTGATTTTTATAGAATTTCCAAATCATGGTGGAAAATAAGTATTTGGTCAGTACCAAAAGTTCATCTCAATACTTTGTTATGTACCCTTTGTTGGCAATAACAGAGGCCAAACTCTTCACAAGCATTTTTACACTCTGTTGCTGGTATTTTGGCCAATTCCACCATGCAGATCTCCTCTAGAGCAGTGATGCTTGGGGCCTGTCGTTGGGCAACACGGACTTGCCCAGTCAGACGGGCCTGGACGTGTACTTTCTTCAGCAGGGGGACACGTCTGGCAGTGTAGGATTTGAGTCCCTGGCGGCGCATTGTGTTACTGATAGTAGCCTTTGTTACTGTGGTCCCAGCTCTCTGTAGGTCATTCACTAGGTCCCCCCGTGTGGTTCTGGGATTTTTGCTCACCGTTCTTGTTATTATTTTGACGCCACGGGGTGAGATCTTGCATGGAGCCCCAGATCGAGGGAGATTATCAGTGGTCTTGTATGTCTTCCATTTTCTAATAATTGCTTCCACAGTTGATTTCTTTACACCAAGCGTTTTACCTATTGTAGTCTTCCCAGCCTGGTGCAGGTTTACAATTTTATCTCTGGTGTCCTTCAACAGCTCTTTGGTCGTGGCCATCGTGGAGTTTGGAGTGTGACTGACTGAGAATGTGGACAGGTGTCTTTTATACCGATAATGAGTTAAAACAGGTGCCATTAATGCAGGTAACGAGTGGAGCCTCATTAGACCTCGAAGAAGTTAGACCTCTTTGACAGCCAGAAATCTTGCTTGTTTGTAGGTGACCAAATACTTATTCTCCACTCTAATTTGGAAATAAATTCTTTAAAAATCAAACGATGTGATTTTGGGTTTTTTTCCACATTCTGTCTCATGGTTGAGGTTTACCCATGTTGACAATTACAAGCCATCTCTAATCTTTTCAAGTAGGATAACTTGGACCATTGGTGGTTGACTAAATACTTATTTGCCCCACTGTAAATGTTGGATTGTTCCAAAAACAAGATGTTTTAAGCTATTGCCCAGCTATTTTTATTTATTTATTTTTACTATTTCACATTTAAAAACGGTTCATTTTCAGAGTACTGTACATCATAGGATTCATCAACTGAAATCCATTAAAATAACAATATAACTTTTTGGGGCTGATATGATGATTAATCAAGATTTATTAAATATCAAACCTCTATGTCCTATCTCTAATACAGTGCCTTGCAAAAGTATTCGGCCCCCTTGAATCTTGCAACCTTTCGCCACATTTCAGGCTTCAAACATAAAGATATGAAATTTAATTTTTTTGTCAATAATCAACAACAAGTGGGACACAATCGTGAAGTGGAACAACATTTATTGGATAATTTAAACTTTTTTAACAAATAAAAAACTGAAAAGTGGGGCGTGCAATATTATTCGGCCCCTTTACTTTCAGTGCAGCAAACTCACTCCAGAAGTTCAGTGAGGATCTCTGAATGATCCAATGTTGTCCTAAATGACCGATGATGATAAATAGAATCCACCTGTGTGTAATCAAGTCTCCGTATAAATGCACCTGCTCTGTGATAGTATCAGGGTTCTGTTTAAAGTGCAGAGAGCATTATGAAAACCAAGGAACACACCAGCCAGGTCCGAGATACTGTTGTGGAGAAGTTTAAAGCCGGATTTGGATACAAAAAGATTTCCCAAGTTTTAAACATCTCAAGGAGCACTGTGCAAGTCATCATATTGAAATGGAAGGAGCATCAGACCACTGCAAATCTACCAAGACCCGGCCGTCCTTCCAAACTTTCTTCTCAAACAAGGAGAAAACTGATCAGAGATGCAGCCAAGAGGCCCATGATCACTCTGGATGAACTGCAGAGATCTACAGCTGAGGTGGGAGAGTCTGTCCATAGGACAACAATCAGTCGTGCACTGCACAAATCTGGCCTTTATGGAAGAGTGGCAAGAAGAAAGCCATTTCTCAAAGATATCCATAAAAAGTCTCGTTTAAAGTTTGCCACAAGCCACCTGGGAGACACACCAAACATGTGGAAGAAGATGCTCTGGTCAGATGAAACCAAAATTGAACTTTTTGGCCACAATGCAAAACGATATGTTTGGCGTAAAAGCAACACAGCTCATCACCCTGAACACACCATCCCCACTGTCAAACATGGTGGTGGCAGCATCATGGTTTGGGCCTGCTTTTTTTCAGCAGGGACAGGGAAGATGGGTAAAATTGACGGGAAGATGGATGCAGCCAAATACAGGAACATTCTGGAAGAAAACCTGTTGGTATCTGCACAAGACCTGAGACTGGGACGGAGATTTATCTTCCAACAGGACAATGATCCAAAACATAAAGCCAAATCTACAATGGAATGGTTCAAAAATAAACGTATCCAGGTGTTAGAACGGCCAAGTCAAAGTCCAGACCTGAATCCAATCGAGAATCTGTGGAAAGAGCTGAAGACTGCTGTTCACAAACGCTCTCCATCCACCTCACTGAGCTGGAGCTGTTTTGCAAGGAAGAATGGGCAAGAATGTCAGTCTCTCGATGTGCAAAACTGATAGAAACATACCCCAAGCGACTTGCAGCTGTAATTGGAGCAAAAGGTGGCGCAACAAAGTATTAACGCAAGGGGGCCGAATAATATTGCACGCCCCACTTTTCAGTTTTTTATTTGTTAAAAAAGTTTAAATTCTCCAATAAATTTTGTTCCACTTCACGATTGTGTCCCACTTGTTATTGATTCTTGACAAAAAATTAAAATTTTATATCTTTATGTTTGAAGCCTGAAATGTGGCGAAAGGTTGCAAGGTTCAAGGGGGCCGAATACTTTTGCAAGGCACTGTATATACCAGACAATTGACTCAGACTTGATACACATCATGCTCCAGCAAAAAAACACCATGTAGATGGGTTTCTTCAAAAAATTACCTTTGACTGAAGAGATTTGGGAAGTGAGTCGTGCTAAAAATACAATTTTTTAATTCATTTTTTTGGGGATGTAAATAGAAATTCAATTTTAAACTCACTTGAACAAATTGAACATTTTAAAAAATTGAATGCGGACAAGCCGAGTCATCAGTCGAAAATGGGAAAACCCATAAAATACCTTCAAGTAACTCAAATCATTTGTATTCAGCTGCTTTATTTGGGAAATTACAGCAATCCTGTGGAGAAGTTTGTATAAAAGGAAAAGTTGCAACACTAAAAGATGACTTTGTGGTATTTTACAAAAACAAACATACAGTACATCTATTCCTTCTATTTTGATCCATTGTCGCTCCTATGAAAAGTCTGTGGGTCAAAAAGTCCGGTTTGTGCCGGGGGTCCGTCCGGTCTTAAGGCGTCGGGGGGCCGGCGTCATTGCCGCTGTCCACGTCGTGCTCGGCGGTGCCGTCGTCATCGTCCTCCAGCGTCTGGCTGGTATAGTTGGTGATTTCCAGGAAGCCGCTGGGCTCCACCACCACGTTGGAGCGGCTCGAGTCCGGCACGATCGAGTACTGAGGGATCACCTTGGCACAATAAAACATCTCAGAAATTAACCGGTTGATTTAGTGGTAAAACATCTTCCCTAGAAAATATCTATACGCGTACCTCGATGACCTCCAGACGCTCTTTGCCAAAATGCTGCGCCTTGGCCTCCAAGGGGGGCCGTTCGGTGGACGAGTCCACCACCACTACCGGCTCGGTGCTAGGATCGATTTGGGCTTCCATCATGGAGATTTTGAGGATGTCGGACACGGAGGCCTCTTCGCCCGCCGGCCCCGTGACCGATTCGTCCGTGAGCTCGCCGTCAGCGCTCAGTACGGACGGGGCGTGGGCGGCCGCCTGCTGGTGCTGCTGCTGGTGGTGGGTGCTGCCGAAGGTGATCTTCGTGACGGTGGCGCTCTGCGTGATGATTGGCTGCTGCGTTCAAACACAATAATAACGAACACGCTGACTCAATTATTGCAATCAAATCATGATTTATATTGAGATCTTTTTAGCTTCAATTGTCTGACAGATAGCCTCGGGATTTCCTGCAAAACATCCTTTTGAATTCATTCTTCCATTAATGATTGCAAGTTATCCAGGCCCTGAGGTAGCAAAACAGCCCCAAATCATGATGCTCCCTCCACCATTCTTCACGGTAGGGATGAGGTGTTGATGTTGGTGAGCTATTCCAATTTTTCCTCCACACATGACGTTGTGTGTTACTCCCAAACAATTCAACTTTGGTTTCATCAGTCCAAGTACCTATTGGCGAACATTAAACGGGCAACAATGTTTTTTTTTTTTTTTAGACAGCAGTGGCTTCCTCCGTGGAGTCCTCTCATGAACACCATTCTTGGCCATAGTTTTACATATAGTTGATATGTGTACAGAAATATTGGACTGTTCCAGTGATTTCTATAAGTCTTTAGCAGACACTCTAGGATTCTTTTTTTACCTGAGTATTCTGCGCTCAACTCTTGGCGTCATCTTTAGTGGACGGCCACTCCGTGGGAGAGAGGCAACAGTGCCAAACTCTCTCCATTTGTAGACAACTTCTCTGACTGTCGACTGATAAACATCCAGACTTTTAGAGATGGTTTTGTATCCTTTCCCAGCTTTATACAAATCAACAATCCTTGATCGCAGGTCTTCAGAGAGCTCTTTTGACCGAGGCATGATGCACATCAGACAATGCTTCTCATCAGGACAATTCTTACCAGGTGTGATTTTTATAGTAGGCAGGGCAGCTTTAAACCACTCATCAGTGATTGGGCACCTGACTTAAATTGTTTGGTAAAATTTGGTTTCAATTGCTCTTTAACTCATTTGCTCCCAAAAACGTATAAATACGTTATATTTTTAATTGTTTCAATGTCCCAAAGACGTATTTATACGTCTTTTACTTTTTTTTTTTTCGCAAGAGACATCTCTAGGTTGTGATTCAACCTAGCTCCAAAACACAATGCTGAAAATCAATTTTAAAGCAATAAAACTAGCCACTGGAGGGCAGTAGCGCATTTGATAAGATCCCCAACCCGATTCAATGGAACAAATGGCCGGGGCGCCGGCGGAAGACGACTGAATGGATGTCCAGGATGCCAGGCGGCGGGCGACCGAGCAGAACAACCGGGAGGATGACAGGCGCTGGACGACCGAGCAGAACGACCGGGACCACCAGTGCAGCGGACAATGCCGTTGAGTCCGTGCTGCTTGCCGAGCAGAGCCCGCGCCACCGTGCTCTGCCGCTCGCGTCCCCCGCACCCTCCAGTGTCCCGCACGGAAACGCGCACGGCCAAACCAGTTCCCCCCTAGGAACACAAGTTCCCCAGGCGAACTCAACCACAAAAGAAAGACTAAAAAAAAAATCCATCTTCATGAGACAGGCAGCGACAGCAGCATCATCAGTTAGTTATGTGTAAATAAATTGTTACTTTGCTATTAAAAGCTCTATTTGCCTTGTTGTTTAAGTTATTTTGTAAAAGGAAAACATTATTCAGATGTTTGGAATCTAACTAAAGCAAAAAATAGCTGTGTTAAAGTCAAAGTTATGTTTGAAATGTATGCGTTTACAAAAAGCTCAATTTCTCTGTTTTTTCATCAGAAATTGGAAAATTGCTCAAACTAAGCTATTTTCTAATGCTGATTTCTAAAGAATGGAAAAAGATATGAACTAACTTTTTTCCTGCTGAAAGAAGAGAGTCTAATCTTTCTTTTGGTGGGTTCCATGTTTATATAGCAATACAACAGAATTTCTGTGGGCCTTGCATGATCAGTCAAAATCCAGTAAAACGGCCGGGAGCGAAGGGGGTTGCACCGGTGAAAATGGCTGGGAGTGAATGAGTTAAGTCTCCTTAGGCAAAGGATTCACTTACTTATTTTTCCCCCTTCTGTTATTGTTTGCATGCTATCCTCATTAAAATATGAAAACCTATAAATGTTTGGGTGGTTTTAGATAAAGCAGACACTGTTTTTACATCTGTGTGGTTTTGACAAAGATCGGATCACATTTGATGGTGATTTTATGCAGAAATGTGAGAAATTTCAAAAGCTTCAGAAATTTTTTTCATACCACTGTATATCACCATTTCGATATTTTGTCACACCCCTAATAATCAGTGTTGTTTGTCCCTTTAAATGACTGACCTGCGCTGTCACGGCCTTTTCGGTGCCAACCGGGTGGTGCGCCTGCAGCGGTGGCGGGTGCGACATGGGCGCGTGCAGCGGTCTGTGGTGCGAAGTGGGCGCCTGCTGCAGTTTGGGCAGCTGTGGCGTGACGGGCGAGGTGGCAACAGCGCCCGCCGGCTTGGTTTGACTCTGCTCTCGCAGTTTGGGGAGCTTTTTGACCGGCGACGACGTCAGAGAGGAGGATGATGAAGAGGAGGTGGGAGGCTGGCTGAGTTGAGGTTTACTCTGCAGTTGAGGAGGAGGGGGAGCTTGAGGGGAGTTCTCTGCTTGGCTAGGTGGTTGTGGGGCGGCTGGCTTGGGGGCTTCCGTCTGGCTGGCAGCACGGTAGAACAATCCCGTCTGGGGGTCCAGAGTATCGCCTTCCAACTCGCTAACCTCCAGCACTGACTCACTTTTACTGTCAGGAGGCTGAAACGCAATAAAAAAAAAAAAATAAAATAAAAAAGTTGTTTTTTGCAACAAATTCTTTAATAATTAGGGAATACAGTGATCCCTCGTATTTCGCGGTTCATGGGGACCAGAACCCGCCGTGATAAGTGAAAAACCGCGAAGTACCACAAAAAAAAAACAACAACAAAAAAAATTTGGCTGGGTGTGTGTTCAGTCTATTTATTCAGATTTAACATTGGAAAGAGATACATATAAGACATGTTTTTTTTTTACTTTTTTTCTCCCAAAGTATAATAAAATAAAAACTTTTATGTACATATACATGTATATGGCGGAAAACACAGACAAGACTGAAAAAGCAGTTTCTGCTCTTACACTCCTCTTTAAAAGAAACTGCTGTATTTTAAGACAAAACAACTGTTGTGTTTGATAGAACAATATGTCTATATGCTGCCATAGCAGATTCATGGCACATGAAGCCCCCGAACTATTTTTAATTTATCCGTTTTACCCTGAAACCCCCTGTTTACAGATGTCGCGCAACCACTTTTGTTTCAACCCAGCCATAAAACGAAGGTAATTATTTATATTAATTATTCAAAATGTCTGTCGTTTTAAGCTTAGAATAATTAACTGATGTCTGATATTTCGTTTGAAAAAAAAAAATGACATTAAAAAATTATACACCCACATATTTTACTTTTAAACAAATTATATCAAAATGAAAAAAAAATGGCGTCTGTAAAAAAGTCAGGGATATCTACCTCATAACTATTGCTTAATTGTATTTTTTTTGTTACTGTCGTATTTTTTCCGATATGTTAGATGATAAATAAATGACCCAAACAAAGAAAAATTGAAAAAAAAAACAACAAAAAAAACATTTAAAAGGGTATATATATGAAAAAGAAAATCTCGACCACTCCTTGATGTCTGCGATTTCTCCATCGCGACCCTTGTTATATTACCGTGTTTCACCCATAAAACCCCAAAAGAATCCTGCTGTGGCCATTCACAGGTGTGTCTTGACCAGAGGTTGCGCTAGACTTTTTCGTTGTCTGTCATTTTGACTGACAGGGTCATAAAAATCCGGTCATATGCTATTTTTACCCGTCACTTAAATTTTTAAAATGATGATAATGACACTGTGGTGACCCTTTGTTTGGCATAATTCACCTTCCGTACTTGTGTGTCCATTTGGCCGAGCGCGTTGGCGTCTACGACACAGTCACGTGACGGAGGCACTTAAGAGCTGCGCGCGTTCCAGCTTGAATAGAGAGTTCACAGAGAGCAGCAGAGCTACAGCGGCTGGACACAGCAATTCGAGCTAACAAGACTCTTAACATTGCATACCGCTTCAACATATTCAATAGTATTTAGCTTTCATTCATTTTAAATTAATATTCTGTCCGAACAAGCTTAACAGAGAATCCACACCGTGCCATCACACATCAAGCAGATGAATAAGTAACTTTTTCTCTGCAGTGACAAAAACAGCTGACTGTGGCCCCAGTAGGTAGGCTACATTATGGAACAATGAAATTAACACTTCACCTGCTGTGGCCTGAACGTAGTTTCACACCTTCCTCCTGGTGCGCATGGACTTGAATTGCGTGCCCGCTTGTGCAGTCCCTGTTTTTTCACCTCTTTTATCAACACCATCGTCGTTTTGGGGCTTTTTGAAGAAACTTCGGACAATCAGTTGCCTTGACATTTTTCAGAGTAAGGCCAACGACGTCACGCATCAAGAGAGACAATAGCTAATTAATATGCTCACTCGCCACCCTGTGGTCTGGGGTGTGAATTGCAACCTGTCAAAATGACGGATGGACTTCAGTTTTTTCCGTCACCGTTTTAAAAAATCGGTCAACGACGGAAAATATTCGGTTAACGCGACCCCTGGTCTTGACACTAGGTGATACATGCTACATGGAGTTTTTGAATCGAAACAAGTACGCGATAATATCTCGTTAGAGTCATGGTGTCTGTAATTCTGCTTTCACCTCCAGATAGGGTTTTGCTGTTTTTTTTCCTAAAAAAATGCCCTCCTGTTCAAAATTTTTCTTCCCCCAGAAAACTGAGATTTTAAGCTTTCCAATGATGTATCACACATGCATATCGGACAATTTTGAAATTTGGCCAAATTGGGGGTCTCAGAGCGAAACTTCAAGTCACCTGAGTGTTTTCCGCCATATGTACTTACAAATGGTTTCTACGCACTTTAAATTCTCAATAATTTAAGCTTTAAACACGTTACTGTCCCATCAAATTATATATAAACCAGAATAAAGTAGAAAAATGCTTGTCTCCACAGCAACTGGAGACAAGTTAATCAAGTTAAACGATGATTGACGCATGTGGCGCTTTGGAGATTCGGATTCCAGGCATCTGTGGCAAGATCAAAGATTAAACGTCTGTCAATCATCGTTAACTTTAATAAGCAACTCCAGTGAATTGCCTGATGGACAAAGAGCAGGGAGAAGGAGGGAGAGTGAAACTACGCAATCAGCTCGGGACAGCTCATTTGTATTTTTTTTTTTTTTTTTTTTTGATGGAGAAAATTCCGCAATGGACTGAGGGGTCAAAGTTTGAAGAGCGAAGTAGCGAGAGATTACTGTATACTATCAAAGGCTTGTGATAGTTAGTAAAAAAGGGAAAACAGCTGTTGAAAAGACCAATTGATGGCAATAGACGTCCAATCTATTTTAACTTGGAGGGGCTCCTCCACATTTAAATAGATTGGACCTCTATTGCTGCCAATGGCAGACAAAGAATTAAGCATTGCGAGGTCACAAGAGATTTATAAAACAAAATATATCAAGAAATAAAATTCCCACAGCATACAGTGTTCTCCATAATTATTGGCACCCCTGAAAAAGATGTGTTTTTTAGCTTCTAATATATATATTTTTTAATTCAAATATTATGGCACCTTAATGGAAAAAAAGAGAAAAATCCAACCTTCAATACAAGTGCATTCATTCAGCGGGGAAAAAATCCCACATAAAGAAAAAAATATTTGACATCAAATAATGTGTGTCACAATTATTAGCACCCCTGGTGATAATACTTTGTACAACCCCCTTTTGCCAACAAAACAAGGTCTGGGGACTGAGATGGCCATGGGAGGAGCTTGATTTTGTGTCTGGTGAACCATTTCTGTGTAGATTTGGCCATATGTTTAGGGTCAATGTCTTGCTGAAAGACTCAGTGACGACCTATCTTCAGCTTTCGGGCAGACAGCAACAGATTTTGATTTAAAATGTTCTGGTATTTCAAAGCATTCATGATGCCATGCACCCTAACAAGGTTCCCAGGGCCTTTGGAAGCGAAACAGCCCCACAGCATCACTGACCCACCCCCATACTTCACAGTGGGTATGAGGTGCTTTTCAGCATGCGCATCTTTCGTGGCACGCCAGACCCACTTAAGAGTGTTTGTTGCCAAAAAGCTCAATCTTGGTTTCATCTGACCAAAGCACACTGGGACCGTGTGTATTTTTGTGTGAGACCAAGATTGAGCTTTTTGGCAACAAACACTTTGTTGGGTTGTACAAAGTATTAACACCAGGGGTGCTAATAATTGTGACACACATTATTTGATGTCCAATAATTTTTCTTTATGTGGGATTTTTCCCCCAATGAAATTTTCTCTTTTTTTCCATTAAGGTCCCATATTATTTGAATAAAAAAATATCAGAAGCTAAAAAACACTTCTTTTTCAGGGGTGCCAATAATTATGGAGGGCACTGTAATACAAAAAGTTCATTTAAATTGATGTCTTCATTCTTACTATTATTAAGAAATATTTAAATACACATACTAGTACAGTGGTACCTCTACGTACGAAGTTAATTCGTTCCAGGACCTTGTTTGTAAGTCGAAATGGTCGTATGTCGAGCAGGATTTTCCCATTGGAATACATCATAATTCCATTAATCCGTTCCACAGCCCAAAAACCTACACTAAATCCTTAATAAATACTGCTGGAACGATTACAAATGGCAGTTACACATAGCAAAACAAATAAATTATAAATAAATATCGGAATAATAATATAATAATAATTCCTGTATTAATGTAAAGAATCGGGTTCTAGTGTGGCGGACGTTTTTTGCTGGACCTGAACGCACCGTGCGGCTGACATGTCAGAGAGAGGAAGCAATGCAGGTTAAGAGTTTCACTTTCAATGTTTTCTTGAGAACACTGTCAACTTTTCTGTTGGATAAGTTGTGAAATAAATGATGAAAACCTGACGAAGCTGGCGATGTTACCACAATAATAATTGTCACCTCTACTCATCAAGTCTGGCGAACAGATGCGCACCCCACGCTCATATTTCTCTATAACTTACATCTTTATTTAGAAGGTAAGCGTCACCTTTTTGCTTGTTTCACTTTCACCACCTGTACCAATCTTTTTGAAACCTGAGTTTATTTCTCACACAAGAAAATCCGCTGTGCGTTCGTGTGCGGTGCTGTCATGTCGTCGTATTTCGAGCATGTCGTCGGATGTAGAAACAAATGGCGAGTCAAATTTTACGTCGGATGTCAAAAAGATCGTGTGTCGAAGCGATCGTATGTCGAGGTACAACCGTATATACCATTCTAATATGTCTTTTACAGGGAATTCAATCGCAAGTGTTCTCCTTACCTTGAGGCTGACATGTGTCGCCGTAGTTACAGGTGGGGCACTGACTGGCTTGGTTGCCGCGGCGACCTGCTCAACGCTTTTGGAGGCCACGTCATCCTCGGTCGGCGGGCTCTCTTTCGCTGCGAGGGAAACATTTAGCAAGACACACGACGTCATGATTCGGCGACCCGGTATGTCGTACCTGCCGTCGGGGCGTCGGCCTCCTGGACCGGTGTCACGGGTGCCTCGGGGGCACTCCTCTTCTCCTGCGTTAGCTGGATGGGAACGGCCATTTGGCTCAGGTCAATGTGGGGGTGTTGCCTGGGTTTGGACTCGCCCTTTTCCTTCGCTTCACATGCACATAAACAATTTTGCAGAGAGTGGGGGGAGCGTGCCGTTTCGATTCCCTGTCACGAGAGCCTTACCCGACGTCTGCTGCAGCTCCAGCAGAGCTTTGATGGTGGACGCGGCCGACTGCGATTCCCCGGCGGTCACTTCTTGGTAGATGACCGTCGGGGCAGACTCCACGGACACTTCCTGCTCAGTCCAATCATGTTCTCTGGTGGACAGCACGTGTAGCACGGACTGCGCGTCTGCAGGTGAGCGGAAGACCGCGGTGAACTAGTGCGGCGAGAACCAGAATTGTGGGACATTTTACATCCCCCTCTTTTCATTAGAGTTATCCGATAATATCGTCAACCTTAGTAAAATCGACTGCGCTTAAATGGTTCCGATGATTGGGATTTGTTAACTGAGGGGAAAGAGCCTAGTCACTCATGGTGCACAAACATAATGACCAATAAACGGAAAACAATTCATTTTAAACTAATCAAATATAACTACGGCATCACCAAAAAGAAATAGTCGCTAAGAAAAGTAATAAAACAAATAATTCTAATTAAAAATCTGTGTAAAAGCCCAGCAAAACGCATCTGGGGAATTGTCATTGCATTGGCACGTCTTATGATTGCCTGTCTTTATTTGTAATGCTTTGGTCGCCCCATCGTGGCTATTTGGGGTAACTAGTGTAAACGTGATTTATTGTCAATTATTCTTTTTATTTCATTATGGACATTTTGACTCAATTCAATTAATTTTATTTCTATGGGACATTATTTTTTTCCCATAACTTCAGTTGAAGTTGTTCCCTTTTCACAGAATGTTTTTATTATTTGGAAAACATTGAAGTTGTTATGTTCACCATTATTAAAGCATCCAGTGAGGCATCACAGTACAATCAGCAATAATAAGTCCACAACCGTACATATCGGTATCGGATTTTTTTAATTTAACAACATCAGGATATCGGTTAAAAAGTCATTGTGGACAACTCTACTTTTCATTCTAAATAATCCATATACTGTACAAAATTGTAAAACATGCAGAGTCAATTTACTTGCCCAGAGATGCCCCCCGCCTCACAATGAACAAATTGAATCTCTAACAAAACAGTTAAAATAAATTTTAAACATAATTTTTAGAATATTATTTCATTGTCTCGTGTTAATAAGCATAAAATATCAAATATTATTATTTGTGCAATGAACCCTGTTACCATACTCCTTTCAGTAACGCAGTGAATTATAGTTGTCCGATATTATCGATAAAACCATTTTGAAATTAAATCCTATAATATTGACATTGGTTTTTCCATTATCAGTTATTGGCTAACATGCATGTTGCCTTCAAAGTGAATGTAGAAGCCTTCTGCCTTTGTACAAGGACTGGTCACGGCTTAGCACAGCAGTTGTGCTTATTTACCATTGGAGGGCTCCAAACTAAGATGCTTGGGATTTTTTATATGGGCAGACCATTTGCATTCATGGTGCAAAAATTAAATGAACAATAAATGATTGAAAATGAATGAATTACAAAATTGAATGGTGCAATATAGGCTTTTTCCATAACTTTAGTTGAAATTGTTCTCTTATTTTTCACACAATGTTTATTTGTAAAACCTGGAAGGTTTTACATTCATCATTATTAAAGTATCCAGTGGGATATCACAATACAATTAGTCATAACATGTTACTTCCACGACCGCATATATTGATATCGGTTTGATATCGGTATCAGATTTTTGGTGTTGGACAAAATCGGGATATCGGTTAAAAAGTCAATATCGTACAACTGTACAGCGAATCATTCATTTTGTTTGTTTGTTTTCTTGGCTTATTTTAAATTAGTTTTTTTCCTTTTCGTTTGCGGTAACGGCTAGCTAAACAGTTAGCTTCTACTCCAGAGATCTCCAAAATCTAACTTATTACCAGTTATTGATGAATATGTTGCAGAAAAGAGGGAAGTGAAGGCTTATTTTTTCAAGAATCTTAAAGGCAAAATGTCCAGCAATTCTAGAAAGACCCGCCCAATACCAATTGTACAACTTCATGTTACCGTGCGATGCTTCCGCTGTCGAGCCGCCGGTCTCCACTCCACTGCTATCATCTTTAGCGGATCCCTCTTGAGCGGTAACGGGGTCAGCCGAGCGGATGGCCTGCTGCAGCGTCTCGGTGACCAGCTGCCGGGTCTGTTCGCTCACTACGGCAGTCTGGAAAACCGGCTTGGGCTTGATGAGCACCTAAGAGAGAAATCACAGTTTATTACAATGACTGTTCATTTCTATATGATCCTGACTTGTGACCCATGAATGTCAGCAGAGTCTGACCTGCGTCTTGCCCTGCTGGCCGTAGACGATCTTGGTGGGGATGATTTTCGTTGCGGCGGACGGCGAGCTGGCGCTTAGGCCTTTGGGCTGTGTGACGATCATCTTGGTGATAGGCCTGGTAGTGGTGATTATAGCCGGTTTGCTTCCTTGGACGGCCTGCAGGCTCTTCTCGCCCTGACGCCAACGGACAACGCTCATTGAGATGATTCATTGCTACCAATAGTAGTTTTTTTCTATAGCGTTTGACTGACCCCCGCATTCAAAAGTGTGGTGACCACGTTCTTGCCGGGCAGCCCTTGGATGGTGGCCCCTTTGCCGCTTGTTTTCTGGACCACGATCACGTTGGGTTTGGACGACATGGGGATGGTGGTGATCTTGGTGGTGGTACCTATGGAAGGAATACAAAGTTAGACGGCGATTATATTCAGCACTGAAGAGCACGCTTACCAGACACAATGTTGCTGCTGATGATCTTCCCACCCAGCGTGGCCAACGACTTGGGCACAACAGTGATGATGCTGCCGCTGGTTGTCTTGACGTAAGTGGCGCCGCCGGCTGACGCCGAGATCCGGGCACCAAGGTTGGGAGTGACAGTGGGACGCGTGTATGTGGCCTGGGTGGCTGAGAGCACAACGAAGAAGAGCCACCTTGAGTAAACCACCGTCCAAAATGGGTCCTTCCTTGCCAAATCATCCAATACAGGCTACATATGTGGACATCACATTGACTGCCACTAACGAATGTCCAATTAATTTAAACTGGGAGGAATCTCTCATCTACATGCAGCTAAAAATGGGGGAAAACGTGTTGAGTCAGTATTTTGACTGCTTATTGCAAATGTCTAACAAATTCTACCAGGAAACAAATTATACCAATGAAAATAACAACTGTAATTGTAAATCTAATTGATATATCTTTCAATTTTAAGTTGGCAGTGTGAACAAAACTATATACTATATAGAAAAGACAATTATGAACAAACCTGTGGCTTGAGTGACCAGTTTAGTGGTCATAATGGCTCCATTGCTGCTGACCACCATGATGGGGGAGGAGCTACTGCTGGACAGAGCCACTGAGGATGGCTTGGGCAGGATTTTGCTGGGCTGGACCTGCTGGGTGATGATCTTCACACCTGCATGCACACACACAAGCGGGTTTAAGGGACAGAAAACACCTTGATTATCTACACCTCAGCAGAAAGAACATTTATTCATTCATTTTCCATGCCGCTTTTTCCTCACGGGGGTTGCGGAGGTGCTGGAGCCTATCCCAGCTAACTACGTTGTTCTATAAATTGAACACTATCTAATTTTTCTGATATGTCTTAAACTAGAAAAACAATTAAAATATTTATTTTATTTAGTATTTCCCAACAATTGCTGCCTCTAGTCAGGGTAGATGAAACTTTTTTAACCAGGCAACTGAGAGTACAGCGACCCCTCATTTTTCACGGTTAATGGGGACCTCCTCTGCGAAAATAAAAAATCTGTGAAGTAGAAGCAGAGCTTATTTACATAATTTTTTGTGTGTGTTCAATGTATTTATTCAGATTTAACAGCATTGGAAAGAAATACATATAAGATAAATTGTGCCCTTTTTCCCCAAAGTATAAAAAAAAAAGAAAACCTTATATGTATATTTTAATAAATGCTTTTTAAGCACTGCAAATGTAATAATTATGATATAAATGCAATTTACAGTGTATCACAAAAGTGAGTACACCCCTCGCATTTCTGCAGATATTTATATATATCTTTTCATGAGACAACACTGACAAAATGACACTTTGACACAATGGAAAGTAGTCTGTTTGCAGCTTATATAATACTGTAGAGTTAATTTATCGTCCCCTCAAAATATAGCCATTAATATCTAACCCCTGGCAACAAAAGTGAGTACACCCCTTAGAAACTACGTACATCCCTAAATGTCCAAATTGAGTACTGCTTGTCATTTTCCTTCCTAAATGTCATATGACTCGTTACAGGAGTGCTGTCAGCATTGCTGCAGAGATTGAAGAGGTGAGGGGGGGTGTCAGCCTGTTAGTGCTGAGACCATACGCCGCACTCTACATCAAATTGGTGTGCATGGCCCGCCCGTCTCATCAGACCATAGGACATGGTTCCAGTAATCCATGTGCTTTGTTGACATGTCTTCACCAAACTGTTCGCAGGTTTTCTTGTGTACAGTCTTCATAAGAGGCTGCCTCCTGGGGTGACAGCCATGCACACCAATTTGATGTAGAGTGTGGCGTATGGTCTGAGCACTAACAGGCTGTCTCCCTACCTCTTCAATCTCTGCAGCAACGCTGACAGCACTCCTGTAACGAGTCACATGACATTTTGGAAGGAAAATGACAAGCAATACTCAATTTGGACATTTAGGGGTGTATGTAGTTTCTAAGGGGTGTACTCACTTTTGTTGCCAGGGGTTTAGATTTTAATGGCTTTGAGTTATTTTGAGGGGAAAATAAATTAACTATCATATAAGCTGCCTACAGACTATTTTTCATTGTGTCAAAGTGTCATGTTGTCAGTGTTGTCCCATGAAAAGTTATACTTTAATATCTGCAGAAATGCGAGGTGTGTACCCACTTTTGTGATACACTGTATACAGTATATAAAAGAAAACAATCATTTGTACATATATACAGTGCTGGCAAAACGTATTGGCACCCCTGCGATTCTGTCTGATAATGCTCAACTTCTCCCAGAAAATGATTGCAATTACAAATACTTTGGTAGTAATATATTCATTTATTTTTTCTTGCAATGAAAAAACTCAAAAGAGAATGAAAGAAAAAAATTAAATCATTATCATTTTACACTAAACTCCAAAAAATGGGCAGGACAAAAGTATTGGCAACCTCAGCCTAAGACTTGGTAGCATAGCCTTTAGACAAAAAAACTGCGAACAACCGCTTTCGGTACCCATCAATTGGATTCTTACAATGCTCTGCTGGAATTTTAAACCATTCTTCTTTGGCCAACTGCTCCAGGTCTCTAAGATTTGAAGGTTGCCTTTTCCAAACTGTCATTTTCAGATCTTTCCACAGGTGTTCTATGAGATTCAGGTCTGGACTCAATGCTGGCCACTTTAGAAGTCTACAGTGCTTTCTCTCAAACCATTTTCTAGAACTTTTTGAAGTATGTTTTGGGTCATTGTGCTGCTGGAAGACCCATGACATCTGAGGGAGACCCAGCTTTCTCACACAGGGCCCTACATTATGCTCCAAAATTTGTTGGTAGTCTTCAGACTTCATAATGCCATGCACACGGTCAAGCAGTCCAGTGCCAGAGGCAGAAAAGCAACCCCAAAACATCAGGAAACCTCCGCCATGTTGGACTGTGGGGGCCGTGTTCTATTCTTTGAAGACCTCATTTTTTCCCCCAGTAAACCTTATGTTGATGCCTTTTCTGTAAAAAAAGCCCATAAAAAAGGTAAGTTTTGGCAAACTCTAGCCTGGCTTTTTTATGTGTCTGGGTCAGAAGTGGGGTCTTCCTGGGTATCCTACCATAGAGTCCCTTTTCATTTAGACGCTGACGAATAGTATGGGTTGACACTGTTGTACCCTGGGACTGCAGGACAGCTTGAACTTATTTGGATGTTAGTCGAGGTTCTTTATCCACCATCCGCACAATCTTTCTTTGAACTCTCTCGTCAATTTTTCTTTTCCGTCCACATCTAGGGAGGTTAGCCACAGTGCCGTGGGCTTTACACTTATTGATAACACTGCACACGGCAGACACAGGAACATTCAGGTATTTTGAGATGGACTTGAAGCCTTGAGATTGCCCATGCTTCCTCACAATTTTGCTTCTCAAGTCCTCAGACAGTTCTTTGCTCTTCTTTCTTTTCTCCATGCTCAATGTGGTACCCACAAGGACACACGACAGAGGTTGAGTCAAATTTAATTTATTTTAACTGGCTACAAGTGTGATTTAGTTATTGCCACCACCTGTTATGTTATGTCGAGCTCATCATAGCACTGAAACCGCATTAGTTAAAGTAACTAATGACTTGTTAAAAGTAACTAATGACTTGTTACTTGCCGCTGACGTTGGATTAGTCTCGATCCTGGTTCTGTTGGACCTGAGCGCAGCCTTTGACACAATCGACCATAATATCTTATTGCAGAGATTAGAATGTGACATAGGCATTAGAGGAGCAGCCCTCTGCTGGTTTAAATCATATTTATCTAATAGGTACCAGTTTGTCAATGTAAACCAACAATCATCATCGTACTCTAGAGTTAGTTATGGTGTGCCGCAAGGATCTGTCCTCGAGCCCATCTTGTTTACGCTGTATATGCTTCCTCTAGGTAATATCATCAGAAAACATAGCATTAACTTTCATTGTTACGCTGACGACACACAACTGTATTTATCAATTAAACCTGAGCAGGTCAGGCAAGTAGAAAAACTAAGCGCCTGCGTCCGAGATATAAATACCTGGATGAGCACTATCTATCTTCTGCTTAACCCTGAAAAGACAGAAGTCCTTATAATAGGCCCGAAAAGTGTTAGAGACTCTTTAGCTGCCCAGATAGTCACTCTGGACAATGTAAGTGTAGCCTCCAGCACCACAGTTAAAAACCTAGGAGTTTTATTTGACCCTGACTTATCGTTTAAAGCACACATTAAACAAACCTGTAGAACGGCTTTCTTTCACCTGCGCAACATCGCCAAAATTAGAAATATTTTATCTAAAAGCGATGCAGAAAAATTAATTCACGCGTTCGTTACATCGAGATTGGATTACTGTAACTCCCTACTTGCAGCTTGTCCTAAAAGCTCTCTAAAAGGTCTTCAGCTAGTCCAAAACGCAGCAGCAAGACTTTTAACAGGAACCAATAGAAGAGAGCACATCACCCCTGTGCTCCAGGCACTTCACTGGCTTCCAGTCGAGTTTAGAATTAAATTTAAAATACTTCTTCTTACATTTAAGACCATTAATGGGTTGGGGCCACCTTATCTCACCGATGCTCTGGTTCCATACCGCCCCAACAGAACACTCCGATCTCAGAATGCAGGTCTACTGGTAGTTCCCAGGGTTCATAAAAGTACTGTCGGAGCTAGAGCCTTTAGCCACCAAGCCCTGTTTTATGGAATCAGCTTCCAGCTAGTATTAAAGAAGCCGAGACAGTCTGCACATTTAAGATTAGATTAAAAACGTTCCTATTCGACAAAGCTTATGGTTAGGCTAGTTGAAGTCGGAGTAGACTCACAGTTTAGTCTAAGCTGCACTAGAAGCTATAATGCTGGGGGCAGTACAGCCGCTGAGTTCTATCTCCTTTTCTTACTCTACCTACCACTTGTCTTACTTTGTTTCTATTTTCCAATGTTAATATCTAGTTGTCTAGTCTCTTCATCACTAGTCACCCGGTGTCCCCTTTCCCCCCTCCCCTCTGGGGAGGGGCTATTTTTCAGCTGCAGCCTCCTGACTGTCCGGACCCCTGGCTGGATAGACGTCCTCGCTGCTACCCCCGTCTCATCTGACTAGAGGGACTTCTTCTTGCACCTTCACTCCACTGTATTTTTACGGACTATAATTTCGCTTGCTAATTCCCATTAGCCGTTCTGGGGTTCCTGTCTATCCGTCCTGGGAGTGGATCTCTCCTGACTGTGGTACTCCCCAAGGTTTCTCATTTTTCTCCCAATTGACTCTGGAGTTTTTGGAGTTTTTCCTTGCCGGCATGGAGGGTCTTAAGGATAGGGGATACCCAGGACTTGAACTGCATCTATTCATCTTTGTTGCTTCATTTCTAATTGTGTATCATATTGCCTCTGTAAAGCCCTTTGAGACTTCTGTTGTGATTGAGGGCTATACAAATAAAATTGAATTGAATTGAATTGTGCCACAGGTAAGTCACAGGTGCTGTTAATTACACTAATTAGAGAAGCAAGTGCTAATACTTTTGTCCGGCCGATTTTTTGAGTTTTGTGTAAAAAGATAATGATTTTTTTTTTTCCCATTGTCTTTTGTGTTTTTTCATTGCAAGCTAAATAAATGTAGATATTACTACAAAAACATTTGTAATTGGAATCATTTTGTGGGAGTAATTGAGCATTATCTGACTGAATTGCAGGGGTGCCAATACTTTTGGCCAACGTTGTAAGTTTTGTGTAAAATGATAATGATTTTTTCCCCCCCATTGTCTTTTGTGTTTTTTCATTGCAAGCAAAATAAATGTAGATATTATTACCAAAGCATTTGTAATTGGAATCATTTTCTGGGAGAAATTTAGCATTATCTGACTGAATTGCAGGGGTGACGATACTTTTGGCCAGCACTGTACATGCATATATCTTAGGATAAAAGAAAAAAACCGACTAACTTGCAGGATATATACTAGTGACTAGTATATATATTACATTTTGGGGCAATGAGGTCAAAGCTGTCAGAAGTATATCAATGTTTTGAATTTGGCTGCTTAGGTAGAGCTTTGCTTTCTCAGAGTGGTCCTGTAGTTTGTTTTTAAAAATATTCTTCTTCATTATTGGAGGTTTAGGATATTCACGAATTGCATACTTTGATCATTTGAACAACTGTCTTTCACATGGTAACCACTTATAGTATACTAGGCGTTGTCTAGTAATTTCTCTATCAAAACTAACCTTATGATGCTGAAAATTTTCAAATTGAACAGTCTTGAAGTGAATTAAAGACTGTGTAGAAAGAAGGCACAATATAGGAATGGAAATTTTGATTGGTTGGCGCTGTAAAGTTGAGTTTCTTGTAGAATTTTTATTGTATTTTACATTTCATTTCAGATTTCAATGTTTTTTTTAATGTTCCTTGGACAAGTTAAAACAGTGAAATGAATTCCTTGTAGCTTATGTTATTCTAATTTACTTGACTTATAAAGAACATTTTCATTACCAGACTCTTGCTTGATCTGAATGGTGGGCTTGGTGCCTGGCAAGGTGGCGGAAGCTGCAGCGCTCTGTGCCTGGGCTGCGCCAGAAGCCCCGGCGACTGTCGCCTGCAGCTGTTTAGGCGATTGTTGCTTGGGGAACTGGCTTAGTATCTGCGTAGTCGAGCCCACCAGAGTTTTCGGGGAGGGCAGCCTGGCCGAGGCCACTTTCACTCCCGCCGAGGCGGCGCCTGAGGCAGAAAACAATAGTGATACGTTTTGTCGTGTTCGACTCTGTTGCCGGGAAGGAGCTGGACAACTACGCTTACACGTGGACGCGGTCGACATGACACCCGAGGGCGTGGAGGACACTACGGCAGTGACGGCTGTGGGACCAGAACCGGTCGCCGGGAAGACAACTGTCTGCTTCTGGGCGGGTGTGGTCAGGATGGCGCTGGAGGCCAGCTTGGACACGGCGGCGTTGCTGTGGGACTTGGACAGGATGTTGGGAACAAAATTGGAGCTGGGCGACGTGGTCACGATGATCACCTGTTGAGCAGAACGCATTGCGGTTGTAGACGTGTCGTAGTAGACGAGTAAGCGGGCACCACCTTTTGCGTGGCGGCACTAGTGGTCTGGATGGTGGGCTTGGTAAAGGTGATCTTCACGGGCGACAGGTGCGGCGGCAGGGAGTTGGCGATGCTCTGCATGATGTTGCTCATCTTAGGGCTGCCGCTCACCACTGGCGTCGCTGCCATGTGCTTGGCAACGGGCGGCGACACTTTGGCCACCTCCTTCAGCAGCACCGGGGACGAGCCGGACGAGTTGGTGCGCCGTCTCTTGCGTGGCTTTTCGTCTTCGTCGGAGCAGCTCACGCCTGGTGGGGGAAAATATATGAATTTACGCGTGACTACGGAGACTTCTGTTGATCTTTTGTCATTACGCCGACTTTTCACGTAGACGGTGCTCCCGCTGGGCAGCACCACCACGCTGGATGACGGACTGGGCGGCCGCGGGGACTTTGTGGCAGTTCCTGTGGCACCAACGGTGGCCGTGGAGCTGGTGGACGTGCCTGTCGTGCTCGTGTAGGAATAACACACCACCACTGTGTGAAAGAGTAAAGTTTCGAATTTAGACATTCATTGTGTACAGTAGACATGTGCCGATAACCGGTTTAGAGGTATGAAAATGTCAAGGTTTCAAAACCGCAAAAAAATTCTATCATACCGTCTTTAACATATTAGCTTTTTTTTATGTCCCAAAAATGCCTTGAGAAATCCCTCGCTTGCAGCTGCAAGGCTCAACCATCCCCCACCTGTTGTTGCTCAGTGTCAGTGAGTCAGCTGTGCTACACGATGGCTGGATAAGTTGAAACTTCTGAACTTTTTTTCCCTAATTGAAGGAAACGAAATCGCTGGTATGGGAATACTTCGGCTACAGAAAAGTTACAGACGGCCGCGGCTTAGAGGAGGAGGGCCAACCAACATCTAAAATATGTTTGCGGAGGGTGGCTGCCGAGGAGGCAATACCTCCAATATGATTTAGCATTTATACAAAATTAAAGGTTAGTAAACACTGTCAGTTAACTCCAGCGTGTTTTGTGTGTCTAGCGGTGGTAAAACGTGTTTTTTTTTTCTCTCTGGCAACTGTCTGTGTTGAGAAACAGTAGAATGTAAACATTATACGAGTCATACACACATGCTTTTTATGGAATATAATTCAATTATTTTTGTTTTAATGGTAATAATATTGAGCTGTGGCTGCGGGTTTGGGCTCCCCTAAAGGACTGCATTTATTTTAATTGAATTTAGAATATTTCAGTTATTATTATTATTATTATTGTTTTAAAGTTAACATTATACTTATGTTCCAATGTTTTGAAAAATAAAAATCCTATTTTTATTTTTAAAACCCAGATAACAAATTTTCGAGTTGTAATTGCAACACCGTCATACAGTGATATTTTGGCTTTAGGTAATCATAATAATAATAATAATAATAATAAAAAAAATTTATAACGC
The DNA here is from genome assembly GCF_030265065.1 of Corythoichthys intestinalis. NCBI lineage: Eukaryota > Metazoa > Chordata > Actinopteri > Syngnathiformes > Syngnathidae > Corythoichthys > Corythoichthys intestinalis. Next base: position 29,733,949 of record NC_080412.1, read on the forward strand.
ACTTTACATTTGAAAAACAAATCTCAAACCGCATAGACTTCAGAATATGCATACTGTCAGAATCTCATACCGGCACATGCCTAGACTGTACAGTAATCCTCCATCCAATTTCAGTTTTTGCTTGTTTTGCTCTTTTTGAAACATCCTTATAAGGAAAGAAAACAACTTCATCATGTCCATTCCAGCTCCTAGAACACAGTTTCATTTTTCTGATGTGTAATAGCGGAAAAAAACGTGAATGAAAATCCAGTATTTCCAGGAAGTAGCCGCCCAACATGGTGGCAGACATTCTATTGTTACATTAACAGACACCTATTCAGCTTATTCTCCATTTTATTGTTATTACTAGAGACGTCCGATATATGGGCCGATAAAAGCATTTTAAAATGATATCGAATAATATAGATATCGGTTTTTCATTATCGGTTTTGGGCTAATATGCATGTTTCCTTCAAAGCGAATGTAGAATGTACCCTTTGTACAACGGCTGGTCACAACTTAGCACAGCAGTTATGCTTATTGGCCATTAGGTGTCTCCAAACTAAGATGCTTGGGATTTGTTATGTGAGCATGATCATTATTTAAACATCCAGTGGGGCATCACAATACAATTAGCCATAAAATATTAAGTCCACAACCCCATGTATCGGTATCGGATACTTGGAGTTGAACAGTATAGGGATATGATTTAAAAAGTCATTATCAGACAACTATTCATAATATTTGTTATTGATCAATTCCTCACAAAAACAACTAGTTGTTTCATTTTCCACTGTGCATTTTTTGACTGGTGTTAATTATAACTGGTAGGGTTGTTCCGGTCATGTTTTTTTGTCCCCGATCCGATCCTGATCGTTTTAGTTTGAGTATCTGCCGATCCCGATATTTCCCGATCCGATTGCTTTTTTTTTTGCTCCCGATTCAATTCCAATCATTCCGATAATTTTTCCCGATCATATACATTTTGGCAATGCATTAAGAAAAAAATGAATAAAACTCGGACGAATATATACATTCAACATACAGTACATAAGTACTGTATTTGTTTATTATGATAATAAATCCTCAAGATGGCATTTACATTATTAACATTCTTTCTGTGAGAGGGATCCACGGATAGAAAGACTTTTGACTTTGTATATTGTGACTAAATGCATGATGGGTGGATGTAACACGCCTTTAGCAACCATGACTGTACGTAGTGCTACCAATTGATATATCTTCTCTGCGTTGGGAAATAACATAGGGTGTTACGAAAAAGATCAATTGCTACCTTGCTTCCCCACATTGCTTCCCACGATATTTCTAATCGTAGGGAGAGGGATTGTAAGGCTTTAGCCAATTAAAAAAAGGCTCCTAAAGCTGCCAAAATTCACTCTACTCATTGTACGCTGCCTTTTAGCTCTCTATATAGGTAAAACGGCACCATAACAGATTGTGCGCGACAATGTGTGAGTGGGTCACGCAGCGCATGCATTAATTGCATTAAATATTTTAACGTGATACATTTTTTAAAAAATTAATTACTTATCGGGATAAATTTGATAATCCTATCTTAAGCCTAAACTAAAGACTCTGGATGAATGTAACATATTATGTCTGTAACGTTAAATACAATTACAAAACGATTTAATTTAAAAAAAAAAAAAAATATATATATATATATATATATATATATATATATATATACGTATATATATTAAAAAAAGGCATGTCCGATATTTTTTTGCCGATTCCGATACTTTGAAAATGACGTGATCGAACCCGATCGATTGGTGTTACTTTTAGTGGCTGCGGGTCATCTATAGTCAAAAAATAACGTAATTGAGCCTAAGCAGTCCACAATGATGAAACAATATATCATATTTGAGAGAAAAGCTCTCTACATCTGCGAGGTGCTAAGTGTGGGGTTTATTCATTTTTATGTTGTAAAATGATGTTTTGGAATCATTTGTGGTGTGCAGTTTAAGCCTTTGTTGTGACACTCGAGCAAATCTACTATGTCACTCTGCAAATAAAGATGAAAGAGCCTTGAAATATGATGTCACATAGCCAACCCATGCGCATAGTGGCGCAAGTGTTGAGGCTGTAGTGACAAGGCATAAAGAAAAACCTTATGACAAGGAACCCAGTAAACATGCAGTATAAGCCTTGCGCCCCTTTATTATCCGATTATGATTATGAAGGTAAGACCATTTTCATTCATTCAAGCTGTTGATGATCGATGAATCTAACAAGATATCCGTGAAGTTGTAACCACTATGAAAAAGAATTTCAAGCAATCTATTCGGCGTGTATCGCTTTTAAAAAAAGTATAAATCTTAGGAATAATACAGAAAGTGTATCGTTTGGATGTGCCACGCCAAATAGTGTTTACAAGGAAACAAACTATTGACACGTTGCAAATTTGTTGAATTGAGACCACTGTTTGTTGTTAGAAATTGTTACATGGCTGAAAGCAAAGGGAAAAAATTAAACTATTTTATTGCGGACATACCAGCTCATGTTAGCATTGACACAAACAAGGATTTAAAATGATCCACGGATAGAAAGATTTGTAGTTCTTAAAAGATAAACGTTATTTTAAGTTATAATTTGATATTTTCGTTTTTATACAATTTGAAAAATTTGTTTAACTAGTAGGTCGCCATTGTTGTTGACGTCGTAGGGCGGTGACGTCACATGGTTACGCTGCTAGGCTTCCAGAGAATGACTCTAGAAACACAAACATGTCAATACTGTTCAACCTAGGGGTGTGACAAAATATCGAAATGGTAATACAGTGGGGCAAATAAGTATTTAGTCAACCACCAATTGTGCAAGTTCTCCAATTTGAAAAAAGATTAGAGAGGCCTTTAATTGTCAACATGGGTAAACCTCAACCATAAAAGACAGAAAGTGGAAAAAAAACCTGAAAATCGCATTGTTTGATTTTTAAAGATTTCCAAATTAGAGTGAAAAATAAGTATTTGGTCACTTACAAACAAGATTTTTGGCTGTCAAAGAGGTCTAACTTCTTCTAACGAGGCTCCACTCGTTACCTGTATTAACTCATTATTGGTATAAAAGACACCTTTCCACAACCTCAGTCAGTCACACTCCAAACGCCACTATGGCCAAGACCAAAGAGCTGTCGAAGGACACCCAGAGACAAAATTGTAGACCTGCACCAGGCTGGGAAGACTGAATCTGCAATAGGTAAAACGCTTGGTGTAAAGAAATCAACTGTGGCAGCAATTATTAGAAAATGGAAGACATACAAGACCACCGATAATCTCCCTCAATCTGGGGCTCCATGCAAGATCTCACCACGTGGCGTCAAAATGATAAGAACGGAGAGCAAAAATACCAGAACCACATTGGGGGACCTAGTGAATGACCTACAGAGAGCTGGGACCACAGTAACAAAGGCTACTATCAGTAACACAATGTGCTGCCAGGGACTCAAATCCTGCACTGCCAGACATGTCCCCCTGCTGAAGAAAGTACACGTCGAGGCCCGTCTGCGGTTCGCTGGAGAGCATTTGGATGATCCAGAAGAGGACTGGGAGAATGTGTTATGGTCAGATGAAACCAAAATAGAACTTTTTGGTAGAAACACAGGTTCTCGTGTTTGGAGGAGAAAGAATACTGAATTGCATCCGAAGAACACCATACCCACTGTGAAGCATGGGGGTGGAAAAATCATGCTTTGGGGCTGTTTTTCTGCAAAGGGACCAGGACGACTGATCTGTGTAAAGGAAAAAATGAATGGGGCCATGTATCGAGAGATTTTGAGTGAAAATCTCCTTCCATCAGCAAGGGTATTGAAGATGAGACGTGGCTGGGTCTTTCAGCATGACAATGATCCCAAACACAGCCAGGGCAACAAAGGAGTGGCTTAGTAAGAAGCATTTCAAGGTCCTGGAGTGGCCTAGCCAGTCTCCAGATCTCAACCCCTTAGAAAATCTGTGGAGGGAGTTGAAAGTCCGTGTTGTCCAACGACAGCCCCAAAACATCACTGCTCTAGAGGAGATCTGCATGGAGGAATGGGCCAAAATACAAGCAACAGTGTGTGAAAAGCTTGTGAAGAGTTACAGAAAACATTTGGCCTTCGTTATGGCCAACAAAGGGTACATAAAGTATTGAGATGAACTTTTGGTATTGACCAAATACTTATTTTCGACCCTGATTTGCAAATAAATTCTTCAAAAATCCAACAATGTGATTTTTTGGGTTATTTTTTCCACATTCTGTCTCTCATGGTTGAGGTTTACTCATGTTGACAATTACAGGCCTCTCTAATATTTTCAAATGGGAGAACTTGCACAATTAGTGGTTGACTAAATACTTACCGGCATTTGCCCCACTGTACATGAATCAATATTGAGCCACAACAGTTTTTTTTGATATTGCATTTATATTTCAAAGAGAGATTTGTTCACAATGGCCTGGTTTGGTTCCTTTTTTTAGGACACCTTGAACTTCATGTCCACACTGTTGTTTTCTTCACTGACCAATTATAAATCAACATTTGGGGATCAAAATGACAAAAAATTTACCCCAAAATTTGAATAGTTTTGTATTTGATAATTCAACATAAGCAGCAGGTATAGTCATAGGCGTTTTTTTTATTTTTTTTTTTATACATGCCCTGGTCAAATGCAGTGCATACATTGCAAAACAGTGGAAAAATTATAACCCATCTAACGCAAAAAGGGTGACTGTGGAAAAGAAAAAAGCTCCCTTCTACTATGAGATTTAAATGTTGCACTACGTTTCACGTTGCTGTTGTGCTGCTGTATTGTTGACATTCCCTTTAACGCAGCACCGTCTAATACATGCATAAAATAACCCCAGGCTCTACTGTAGCGTTTATTCTAGTGCTGCAACGATTAATCGATTAACTCGAGTATTTGATTAGAAAAAAAAGATTTGAATTACATCTTGTTGCTTCAAGTATTCGTTTAATTAAAGTGGCGTTGTAATGGTTTATTTTTAAAGTTTTACATTTAGTTTTAGTGATTAGGGTGGATATATTGCCCTCCGGTCTGCCTCTTTTCAAATGGCTGAATCCAACTGCTCCCTGTTAAGACCAACATAAGAAAAGGTTTGTTTGAGCTATTTTTTTTTTTAAAGCATTCGTAATGTAGTTAATGCAGTTCAAATGGATTGGACGTCTACAAGTGACAAACTCATTCCAATTCACAGTAGAAGCTTGTTTTTCTGTTTTAGTTGTTTGTAGAATATCCTAGAATGATTTCCTGACCAATGTATCGAATCACTCCATCTAGGTTTTTCATGGATTTTTTTCTAACCATTCATTCACCCGGTTACAAAAACAAATACAGGCATGCAAACTGGTTAGTAGTGAAATAGGTGACAAAGTAACATGGACACGCGGCATGCGCGGAAAAGTGCATTTCATAGTGCAACCAGAGACATTTCGAATTAAACACAGTACATAATAATTTAACATATACAAGTCTACATCTCTCATCCTGAAATCAGAACATATAAGACGCATTAAGTAGCAAATTATACAAAATCTAAATTATAAAATATACAGTATGTCCCCTTTGCATTAAGCAGAGAACAGCTGTACTCCCGTCTCTCACTATTGTCAGTCATTTGTTGTCACGAGAAGAGAGTGGCAGTGATAGGTCTAGGTCATCGGACTAGAGCAGGGGTCCCCAACCTTTTTTGCACCACAGACCGGTGTTATTTGGGTCTTTTTTTCACGCACCAGTGTTCTGACAAATTTTGCAACCCATCAAAAATTGCAACGATGTGATTCTGCGCATGCGCGTAACGTTAAACATAGCCGCAAAATGCGCAAATGCAGCGATTCCAAAGTAAACACTACACAAACTTTCTTGAAAGAAAGGAATATTAACTTACGTTTGATCATGGAAGGACTTGTAGAAAAGTTCTCCACAGATACATCCTGCAATGTTAGCTGCAAACAAAACCTGCGCACCGCTGTCACCATTAACGACTTCGCCTTGTCGTTAAGCATTATTTAAGAAGCCCGCTTCACAAAGATACGATGTTGGAAATTGCAACAAGGTTTTCAGTGCTCTCGTAGCGATGTCAGGATATTCCGGAATGACTTTAATCCAGAACCTCGGTAGAGTTGTTGTCTCAAATGTACGTTTAATAAGGTCGCCGCCATTTGCGATATCTACAAGTTGATCCTCCTGTTGCAGACATGCTCGAATCACTCAGTTTATTCACAAACGGGTCACGAATCCACTCCTTCGCCGTTCGTGGGTCTTCGAGGTTGTAGGCTCGTCAGGTGCCCTTTTCGCCGTAAAAATATCTCCAAAAGTCGTCTGTTTTCCAGTCATATTCGCTTGTGTGGGGGCTAATTATTTCCGGGAACAAATGTGCTGCGTCGGCAGCCTAGTAATACGTTATTATCGAGGACAAGCGCACATAGATATATTATATACACAAACAAGATGTACTGCTAGCAGTCAAATCAATGGATTTCTATGACGACATTCTAATCTATCCCGTAGTATTATATCTAGAGTAGACAGGGATATTGGTGTGTTAAGCAGGGGCACAGGGTTAATTCAGCCAGAATGCGGTCGTTATTAAATTATTATTTCTGTGCGGCCTGGTAGCAAATGCGCACCGAAACCGGTCCACGGCCCGGCACATGGGGACCCCTGGACTAGAGTGTAGTTTTGAGCATGGACTACGGTTTTGAAGTTAACGGTTTCACTTGCTCGTTGGCACCCCACCCTCCCCCGCCCCATTTTTTTCTCCTCGGATCTACATGTTTCAGAAAAATTACCCATTTTGATTTCAAAACGGCGAAATTTCGCCGAAAGGTGGCAAGTTTGCATGCCAGAAATAGGTGCCAACCCACCTTCCTTGTTCCCCGTTTCAGCTGGCAACAGCAAAGAGGCATTGTGAGTGGCAGTGGCGCCAGCGACAGCGTTCGCCGTGGCAGTAAATGCCGTCTGCGGAACCAGCCTCGGCATCAGCGGCACCAGTCGGCGGCCCTCGATGGACCACTCAGACGAGCTGTTCTGACCCGCCATGCTGCAGGGACGCCAAAAGGTGAGTGTGCCTCAATTTCTACACTGTTGATCAACGATCGGTCCGTTACTCACTGATACGCGATGGTGCACAGACGCTCATCATTGACGGCCCGGCGGACTTCAGCGCGGTGGCGCTCGGTTGAGATGCTGAGAAGAGTAAGATTAAGTAAAAGTCAAATTTCAGAAGGATCGGTGCTTAAAATGCCAAATTAGACGGGAAGCATGACAACTAAATAGAGATGAACTCGAAGCACATTCATTTGTAAAAGTGCAGTGGTTTAAACAGGTTGATAAATATGTAGGGGTGTAACGGTACACAAAAATCTCGGTTCGGTTCGTACCTCGGTTTTGATGTCATGGTTCGGTTCATTTTCGGTACAGTAAGAAAACAAAATGCAAAATATAAATTTGCTAGTTGTTTATTAGACACCTTTGTGCTTTCAACAATAGGAGCATTAGCCTATACAAAGCTAGAATTCTGCTCAAAAAGTAGCGGGTATTTAAAGATAATCCAACAACAATTTGCCTTTCAGACCCCGCGTATTGGTCAGCTTTCTTTCTGAAAGAAAGAAGAAAAAAGAAGTCCTGTGCTAAAGAGAAAAGCAATCCCAATGACAAAGATTTTAACTAGGGCTGTCAAAATCATCGCGTTAACGGGCGGTAATTAATTTTTAAAATTTATCACGTTAAAATATTTGACGCAACTAACGCACATGCCCCGCTCAGATTAAAATAGCAGCACAGTGCAATCTCCACTTGTTACTTGTGTTTTTTGGAGTTTTGTCGCCCTCTGCTGGCGCTTGGGTGCGACTGATTTTATGGGCTTAAGCACCCATGAGCATTGTGTAATTATTGACATCAACAATGGCGGGCTACTAGTTTATTTTTTGATTGAAAATTTTACAAATTTTATTAAAACGAAAACATTAAGAGGGGTTTTAATATAACATTTCTATAACTTGTACTAACATTTATCTTTTAAGAACTACAAGTCTTTCTATCCATGGATCGCTTTAACAGAATGTTAATAATATTAATGCCATCTTGTTGATTTATTGTTATGATAAACAAATACAGTACTTATGTACCGTATGTTGAATGTATATATTCATCTTGTGTCTCATCTTTCCATTCCAACAATAATTTACAGAAAAATATGGCATATTTTATAGATGGTTTGAATTGCGATTAATTACGATTAATTATTAATTAATTTTAACATGTATTTTACAAATGAAATGCCTCAATGAATCTTTTTTTTCTTCTTATGAACGGTTTTCAAAAGCTTTATTGGTGGATTTTCTCAAGTTAAAGCACTACACAGAAATTAATTAATTTAATTGTGTAAGCAGAATCTGTGTATTATTCTTATTATTTAATTACAGGTGTTTTAGCTCATTTCAATTTATTTTATTTAAATGGACTATTATTTATATTGTATATTTTATGTTGTATAACTTTAGTTCCTATGTGAATATTAGTTCCTACTTGTTTTGTTGTGGTAGGAGGGTTTTGTATTGAACACGGGGCCGTGTTGGTTATTATTATAGCAGAGACAGCAGTAAATCAACAAAGACAAGTCAACTGTGCCCCGATCTCCCACTCAAGAGATCTGATTGACTCAAAAAGTGTGTTACGATTGCATATTAGTTTGAAAATCGACCGGATCCACCGTATTTTTACATGAGTGACTTCGGGTCTGCCCGATCCTTGCTACCGGTAGTAGTATTGACGCAGGAGGGTCGCGTCTCGCGTCAAATAATAAACTCTAGATTCTTGTCGCGTGCGTCGTCTTGAGCCGCTTTTGGGACGCGTCTAACACGCGGCCGCACTGCGACTGGTGTTCATTGGCTGATTGACTTTAACGCCCACGTTTCACTGCGTTCTCGCGGCGGCCGCGTAGTCACGCCGTTGACGTTTCTGGGTTATACTGCCCTACCGTGTTGGTCCCCATTATAGTAGAGAAGACGGAGTAAATATAATCTAAACAAAGAAACTGTAACCCGATCGACTCACAACCTCAAAAAGTAAGGGTTACATTACGTCAGAAACTCGTTCAGTATGCCTCCGTACCGAACCGAGCACCACGTCCCGAAACGGTTCAATACAAATACATGTACCGTTACACCCTTATAAATATGCATAATATAATTACACTTTGGTGCAAAATATGAGAACAATTGCTCTGTAGTAGCGTTTCTATTGTGTTTCAAGAAAAACAGTCATGTGTTCAAATGACCCGAGGATTTTGGTGAGCTCCCCCAGCAGATCCTTCTTGTCCTTAGTCAGGTCTCCTTGGGCTCGGAGGGCGCTGATGACGCCGGCGTATGCCTCCAGCTCTGGAGACATGAAAAGAACATAGGTGCGTGTTAAACACTGGAAAGCTTTCTCAAAAATGTACATGACATAGTTCTCGAGTTTCATTGAACATTTCAATGTCGGGATTGTTGTATCGCACCCAGTTTGCGCAATATCCTTTTGCACTCATCCCGGCCCAGGTCAAGGATGGTGGGCCAGACCACCGGCATGGTCCCAGTCACCACCGGTTTCTCCAGCTGAATCATGAGCTGAAATGACAACATGGTGCCACTCATATCTAAAGGCAGGACCTTAAATTGTGATTAAGATGATGGTTTATTAATGATAAGCACTTAAATTTGAATACAAGACAGCACTAGTGGATCAATCTTAATAAACTCATGCGCGATTCATCTAAAAAAAATGCGAGATCGCGTCAATGTAGAGGCTTCTACAATCAACTGGAAGAGAATAACGGGAATTGACTGCGGGCGATGGGTGTGTTTTGTGTACGACTTGACACGATTTGACCATTTCGTACGAATATTCCAGCGTTAGATTACTAAAACAACAATGTATCGATATTCCTGCAGCAAGACTGCGATGCAAAAAGGGAATTTTTGAGAGGGAAAATTAACTAAAATGTCGTTATCTAGCCTTTTCGCCTCTGCTGAGCGTCTGATTATCTTACCTTCCGTTTGCAGGACAAACTCAAGGCCTCGGCAGCGTTAAAAATGCACAAATCCAAACACCCATAGCGGACTGCTCACATTTATTCAAGGCATTGCATAGCAACGTTATCCTCGAAAAAACATAAGAGAGTAAAACAGTCGAAAAAGCAGTTTAGAGTCAAATGTGTTGCCAATGTTTACGTTGTCTGCTAGCTGTGATTAGCCCAATGGATGGAGGTGTTTTCTTCTTCGTGTGCGAGTTTTTTTTTTTTTTTCTTGAAGGCTACCATCTATCGACCGTAAAAAGTAGTGCACGTACAAGTGAAACAATCACTTCGAGGCCGATTGAAATACACGTGTACGTGGGCTGGAAATAACAATAAAATGATTTATTATTTCTTATTCGCTATTCACAACAAGTGATTTTACGATTAAAATATTAAATAAATCTTAAACATTTACAACATATTGTAAAAGAAACAGATTTCCTCTAATTTAATGATAGTATCCGAAAAGTCCGACGGGCATTTGAACGCAGCATTTTTTCCCTACCGAGGGGAAGAGGGCAGAGGCGAAAGCATTTCCTTCAATTTTGCATCAAAGTGAAGTTTCGGGAGGAAAAAAACAATTGACGTCGGCCGACCGAGAGAGAAACGACGCTAATAAAACTGCACGTGACGGGACGCGGGGGATGATTTTAAAATCTGGATTTTTATCCGGCCAAAACTTTGACACAACTCCCCCCGCCGCCCCTCCATCCATGACACCACAGTGTCACGAAGGAACATTTTCCCACGGAAAATAAAATAGATACAGCCGTCACGGAGAAGGAAAGTACACGCCAAAGGAGTTTTATTTTTTTTTACGGGACAAAGGATTTGGCAAAATGGAACATACTCCAAGGAAAAATCCAAAAGAGGAGCGGCAGTTGTGATTTTTTTCTTCCCAGGAAACACTCCCAAAGTGAAATATAACGGACTTTGGTTAGACGTTTCAACAAACGAAGACAAAATGTTTTAATTGCTCCAAAAGCTCTTTATAAAGATGTTATCGGACTGAAAAAGTTTGACAATTGCAAAGGAAGCCCAATGAGTGGGATACAGACAACCCTCACTGATAGGTAAGCTCACTATTGAACAGCATTGCATAATGACCATTGAGGCTTCGAGCTCACTTTGAACTTTCAATTTCGTGGTTAAATTAAAAGTTATGGATTCCGACTGAACAAGAAGGTCTTATTTAACATAGAAAGTGTAAAACCACAGTTAAAAATGTAGCAGTTTGGCTAGTTTTGTGGGAACACACTTTTTTTTTTCGTAAGCTCAGGATATGTTGTCTTCCTTGCTGTTAATTGAACCCTAAACGCTTGCTTTTATCGTACAACAATGTTTTTAAAAAAAAAAATTTTTACCACATGTAAATACGATATTTTACGTGTATTTTTATCTATTATGGCTGTCTTGCCCAGATATATGAAGATGGTAGATTGTCGTCACTAGGCATGTGCCGGTATGAGATTCTGACGATAACCTTAAAAAAATATCACGGTTTCACGGTATCACGGTATTGTAATTACAGGTCTAGAATGTGTTACTTTGCGATATCTGCGTTTAAAAAAACTTTTTTCCATTGAACAGGATTCTTATTTTTCAAAACATATTAACAAATTGGAACATAAGTATAATGTTAAGTTAAATAAATTAAAAAAATAACTGAAATATTCTAAATAAGGCAAGGCAAATTTATTTCACAATTCAACACAAGGCAATACAAAGTGCTTTACATCAGTGTTTTTCAACCTTTTCAGAGTCACGGCACTTTTTTTTTTTTTTTTTTTGCCAATAACAGCAACACAGAACAGAAAGTCCTTTGTTCGAATATCTAACTTATAAACTATTAAGAGTCCATACCTTGTAGTAAAAATATGAAAGAAAACATTTTTGAGCCTTCTTTTCCCCCCAAACCAAACCAAACAAAACAACCCCGCCCCCCCAAAAAAACAAACAAAACAAAAAAACACACACACAAAAAAAAACTATTGAAGAACCAACCCAACCCCACCCCCAATACCCATGGCACATATCTCCAAAGCCATATATTATTATTATTATCGTTCCCCTTTAAGGGGGGGAAGAACAAGGCACGTTTTTACATAGGAAAAAATGTCGCGGCACACCGAAAACCAAAACTGTTCCAAAATTACTTCACAGTATATTTAATTATCCAACAATTTCTTAATATTTATTCTAACTCATTGTGATTTGAGCCTGTTTAGATCAATACAAAGCCGATATCCTGCTCTGATTTCTAGCCATCGGCCACCTTGCTGTCCTCGACAATGTGTTGGAATAAAACACGGGGAGGATTGACGGTCGTCACATGGATAAAATAGAACACTTTCGTGTATATCGACACTTGACGAGTCTAATCCAATGACGTACAGTAGACGTGCTGGGGTCCACATTGTAGCGGAGAACAAGGTGGCTAGAAATCCAAGCAGTTCCTGAACGCGACACGAGCAATACCTCCCTCATACCTTCTACCTAGTCCTTCCTTTGTTCCTTCTGCAACTCCGCCCAACGACGTTAAAAAAAAAAAAAAAAAGGGTGATATTGGATAATTTCTCGTGGCACACCTCACACTTACGGCACACTAGCGTGCCGCGGCACACCGGTTGAAAAACACTGCTTTACATCACATGAAGACCATAAGCGGAGATAAAATGATTCATAAAAATCACATTAAATCAAAAGAAAGTTAAAACAGACATTTGAGACAGGAAATAAATCATACATAAAATGAATAAAAAGCAAATAGCTTGAAATTTGAAATATACAGGGTATAGGCAGTTATGGATATGCTGTGATAAACAGTAGCGTTTTTAGCCTTGAGTTAAAGGAGCTAAGAGTTTGAGCACACTTCAGACCTTCAGGTAATTTGTTCCAGAGGTGAGGAGCATAATAACTAAATGCTGCTTAACCCTGCTTGGTTCTTGTTCTTGGACCATACAGGAGACCGGTTCCAGATAACCTTAGGGGTCTAAATCAGGGGTGGGCAAACTATTCCACAAAGGGCCACAGTGGGTGCGGGTTTTTGTTGCAACCCACTAAGGGGACACCTTTTCACCAATCTGGTGTCTTACAAGTGCAATCAGTTGATTGCAGTCAGGTGCTTCTTGTTTCCCCTGACTCCTCATTGGTTAAACTGCCTGTGCTGGATCAGTTGTAACAAAGACCAGGACCCACTGCGGCCCTTGAGGACCGGTTTGCCCACCCCTGGTCTAGATGCTTCATAGGGATCCAATAACTCAAGCATGTATTTTGGTCCAAGGCCATTAAGTGTTTTGTAGACAAGCAGTTGTATTTTATAGTCTATCCTTTGACACACTGGAAGCCAGTGTAACAATTTCAAAACCGGTGTAATGTGGTCCAGATTCCTTGTATTTGTAAGGACTCTAGCAGCAGCATTCTGTACTAGCTGCAGTTTCCTGACTGTTTTTTTTTATCAAGACCTGTATATATACAACCTTTGCAATGGTCCAATCTACTGAAAATTAATGCATGCATAAATTTTTCTCTGTCTTGTTAAGTCAGAAGCCCCTTAACTCTGGCTATATTTTTAGGTGGTAAAAAGCAGATTTAGTGACAGACTTTAGATGGCTATCAAATTTTAGGTCTGAGTCAATTAATCTGAGTAACTATGCCAAGATTTCTCACTTGATTTGTAGCTGTAAGCAGGGGTGAAAGTGGGCCAGAATGGTCAGGAACACAGTTCCGGTATGAGATTTAGGGCCGGAACGCAGTTCCGGTATAAGATTTAGGGCTGGTATGCTGTTCCGGTACATGGTGCTTTGATTCCGAAAACATGACAGCAACTGTCAAAACTCTTATGTAAAAAAAAAAAAATAAAAAAATGCTAAGTTGCCACACATGCATTTCAGCTCCAAGAAGAAAACAATTTACCAACATCAGATTTACATACACAAGTGTTAACAACAAGCATAATAAAGTGCTTGTGTAGCGTAATCCGTTCCCACCGATATTTATTATTGATTTTATCCCACGGGCGGCATGGAGGTTTCCACAGCTGCTGCAGTTATATGAGTCTGACGATGATGAGTCATGTCAATGTGCGAATGCACGCAGCAAAGCAAAATGCCTGGACTCATTTATCCATTCAATTGGCTGACATGCTGACATGTGATCAGCAGAGATGGGTAGTTCTGATTGGTTCAAATGTGCATGTTTTCTGGAACAGCAAAAAAAAAAAATCTTGTTGAATTGATGCGACAAAAAAGGGCAATGCAACATAAAATGGATCAAATCTTTAAGAGCAACATAAGAGTTGAGGAGGCTTATATCTCATATTTAGTTTTATTTGCTTTGATGGGGAGGTTCAGAACATCTTAGATGTCAGTGTGCACTTTGGACTTATATTTGTTCATTTATGTTAGGCTACTTATTCATTTCCTTATGATTTAAAAAAGTCAATGTTTGCGTGATCTTCAAAATATATTCCATTTCACTCTGCATAATATAAGTCATTTGTACTTATTGTTTCTGAATGTATGTTATTTATATCTTTATTATTAAAAAAAAAAAATGTTTACATGAACTTCAATTTTAATATATATCCTATGGAGGAAATGAGGGAAAATAAAAATTAGGAGACGGAGGTTGGGGTTAGTGCGGTTTTTGTTAACTTTTATTTTGAAAATCATTGAAAAATAAAATTTTGAATGAAAAAAATAAATAAAATTTCTGGCTCCGTGGCGACCTTCATGTCGGGTAGTTTCAGCAAGAAATTCTAGCCACTTTCACCCGTGTCTGTAAGTGACATTGTGCCAAGGTGCGTGCTTAATTTTGACCTTTCCTTTTTTTGGCCCAAAAATGATGACTTCTGTCTTCCCCACATTTAGCTGGAGAAAATTCTGGCACATCCATTCATTGATTTGATGCAAGCATTTACTCAGGGAGACCAAGGGAGTATAGTAATGTGGGGACCCTGAAATATAGAGTTGTGTGTATATGTGTGTAAATAAAACGAAAATAAATGCAGTCCTTCAGGTGAATGTAAAGCCACAGCTTAACATTATTATTATTAGAACAAAAATAGGAATTATTTTCCATAAAAAGCACATGTGTATTACTCATACCATGTTTACATTACTGTATACACACTCTTTCTCAACACAGGCAGTTGCCAGAGAGAGGAAAACACATATTTTACCACCACTAGACACACTAAACGCGCTGGAATAACTCTCGTAGCTGGTGGGAAACATTCATGATAGTGTTTACTAACCTTTAATTTTGTACAAATGCGAAATCATATTGGAGTTATTGCCTCCTCAGCAGCCACCCTTCGCAAACATGTTTTATGTCGGTTGGCCCTCCTCCTCTAAGCCGCGGCCGTCTAACTTTTCTGTAGTCAAAGTGTTCCCATACTAGCGATTTTGTTTTCTTTAACGGGGGGAAAACGTTCAGGAGTTTAACCTCCTCCAGCCATCGTGTAGCACAGCTGACCCACGAGGGTTGAGATTTTTTTGCGGTTTTGACGCCATGACGTTTTCATACCACTGTATACCTTGAAACCGGTTTTCGGCACATGCCTGGTAACGTATCACGTGTACTAAGTAGCCAGCAATCCTTTAATAATGTCTCTCTGACAATATTTTTTTTGTTCCGTGTTTTTAACATCACAAAAGCCTGGCATTTCAACAGGGGTGAGTAGACTTTTTAATATCCTGTTTTGTAACTGATTACCCGCTATTGACAGCGATGCATGTCCAATCCACTTAAACTTGAATAGTCGCTGCCAAACCTCCCTGTTCATATTGGATTGGGCGTTGCTGTGTTTATCCCGCCTTGTCACGAAGCACATGAAGGAGTGTACCCCTTGGAGCAAGAAAAAAAGTTAAATTAAAAGTCCTTATTGGTGGCGGCGGAGCATCAAAACAATCGCTCACTTGATTTCCTGACCTTCTTCAACAATGGGCCACTTTTTCCTCTCCAATCGCACATTAGAAACAGCAAAGGAGCTCATTATTGGATACTTTATGGCATCATGTCATACAGTGAAACTGAAGACTTGTATTATCTATATCTACCACATGTGAAGAATATTGGGGAGCAGTGTTGTTAATCTTACTTTAAAAAGTAATTACAGTTACAAATTACTTCTCTCAAAAAGTAATTGCATTAGTAACTCATTACCTCATTGTAAGAGGAATTGGTTACTCGGCAAAGTAACTGACGTTACTTTTCATGTTCTACACGTTATTACATTATCCATTCTCGTAGGGTTGTGACAAAATATCACAATGGTGACATATCATGATACTTTGTATCCCAAAAGGTTATCGATATACTCCTGCCAAGAATCGAGATCTCATTTTAAAAAGGTGTCAATGTTTGTAAAAAAAAAAAAAAAAAAAAAAAAAGTTGCTACCAAAATCTTCCACCTTAACCCTTTAATACCTGCAATATGAAGCAATTGTCAGAGAATCACAAAATTTTAAAAGTAAGGTCTTACTGAAACCTTTTTTTCACATTTTTAAAAAAGAAAAAAAAAGATATGTGTAATAAGCGCTCTTATATCTATAACCCTTGCTAAATCCTGTATTATTTTTTCTCATGGAACCTGCAGATGCATAAGTTGACTTGCATCCATTATTTTTTTTTGAGGAAAGATATTTTTAAAATCTGAATTAGTCTCAAATTAGTCTCACATGATTTTTAAAAAAGAAAAAAAAAGATATGTGTAATAAGCGCTCTTATATCTATAACCCTTGCTAAATCCTGTATTATTTTTTCTCATGGAACCTGCAGATGCATAAGTTGACTTGCATCCATTTTTTTTTTTTTTTGAGGAAAGATATTTTAAAAATCTGAATTAGTCTCAAATTAGTCTCACATGAGTTTATCACGAGTTAGACGTCCAATCCATTTGAACTGGGAGGGTGGCAGCGAATGAACATTCGTTCATTCGGTGCCATCCCTCCCACTTCAAACGGATTTATAGTCTATGGCCGTCAGTGGCAGCCAATGCCAGGCAATGAGGTCATTTTGGGCCATTTAAGGTCATTTACCTGTTGATTTTCAGTTACTTCCTGTTGATTTTGGGGTATTTTATGGGTCATTTCCTGTTTATTTTGAGTTACATAACAGGAAGTGACCTGGGAATCACCCAAATTAATAGGCAGGGACTCAAACTCAACAGGAAATGATCTGTAAATGAACAGCAAGTGACCTGCAAATGCCCTGAAAATTGGACAGAATGACTGTGAATGCTCTGGTTTCGAATGAACGAGCATTCCCAGTCTAGATGGATTGAGCGTCGAGCACCGTCAATGCAACCTTAGAGTTAAGTGAGACACTATTATAGTAGAAGATTTTGGTAGCAACTTGTTGGATCCTTTTAATTATTTTTTTTTTTTTAGACATTGACACCTTTTTAAAACGATATCTCGATTCTTGGCAGGAGCATATCGATAACCTTTGGGGATACAAAGTATCACGATATATCACCATTTCGATATTTTGTCTCACCCCTACTCACTACTAACAAAAACGTCGTTAGTAACGCTGTTACCTCTCAACACCGTTATTAACAGCACTGTTAGGGACCCGAAGTTTGAAAAGGCATCAACCACTGTTAGTGTAAAGGTCAAAACTAGAGTTGTCCAATAATGACTTTTTAAAGGATAATTGATATCCCGATCTTTTCCAGCACCAAAAATCCGATACCGATATATGTGGTCGTGGGCTTGCATTATTGTTAGTAATGATAATTATTATTTTTACATATTATTGCTAATAGTATTGATGCTCCACTGAATGCTTTAATAATCATAAATGTAACAACTTCAAAGTTTTCCAATTAAAACAAACATTATGTAAAAACGTTGGCGAACAACATCAACTTAAGTTATAGAAAAAGTGCCAAAATAATGTTCCGTATACCGTAAATGAAATACTTTGAAATGACCTAATATGTCTGTAATTTGATAGAGGAATAATTCACAAATAAATCACGTTAACACTAGTGACTCCAAAGAGCGACTAGGGGGCGACAAAGCATTAGAAATACAGGCAGGCAAGCAATCATATGACATGCCAATGGAATGACAATTCCCAAGATGCATTTTACTGGGCTTTTGCACAAAATTTTAATTATGTGTTTCTACTTTTCATATTGACTGTTTCTTTCTGGTGCCACAGTAGTAATATGTGTTGACTTTATAATTCATTATTTTTCATTGAATGTTCATCTATTTGTGCACAATGGGTGACTAGGGTCTTTCCCTTAGTTAAAAAATCCCAAGCATCTTAGTTTGGAGAGGTTACTCGTAAGCACAGCTGCTGTGCTAAGCTGCGACCAGCCCATGCACAAAGGTTGCATGCTTGTACATTAACTTAGAACCAATGGCGCAAGACCAATGCCAATATTTTGCGATATTATTTTAAATGCTTATATCTGCCGATATTATCGGGTGGCGGATATTGTAGGACAACTCTTGTCAAAACCATCTTTCATTACTTAACTGCGTGCCTACTTATGGTTGTAAATCTCCCCTCAAAAACAGAACATTCATTAGTCGGTAAAGATGGATAACATGATGAGAGTGCATACATGAAAAAATGTATTTCTTGCCAACGCTGCATTTCATGAGCTGTTTTGTTTCCACATTTTGCTAAAGTTTTGGCCTCATTTGTGTTCTATTATCTGAAGCAGGAAGAGCAGGAAAAGGTTGAGTTGCCCAGCAACGGCGCTGCCAACTTCTTTTTTCTTTCCAAGGGTTTCTCAGAGGAAAGAATCCGCTTCGTGGAAAGTTGCTCATTGCGATCATCTGAACAGTGCGATGAATACTTGTTGAACATACTTAAGTAGTTCTTAAGAAGTTCTCTGACAACATTTCACTACTCGCTATTTCTGGATTCTGTAAAATCTGTTATTGTCAGTACAAACCGGACAAAGACACTTTAGTCAAGGAGTGGACCACAGAGGCCCCCGTTTACGTCTTATCATTGCAACAACATTGCCCTTTGCTACGTAATCGACAAGATTTGGAAAATGAGGTAGCCATTCTATAAATATTCTTCCCAAAAAGGAGACAAAACAAACATAAGTGCTCCTTCCAGTTCTGTTTGTAAATGGAGCATATTATGCAATATTACTGGAAGCATGTACGCTGATAATTCAAGTACTGTACGTAGGCCGCGCACACACGTCGATAATCGTGCTCGTTAATTATACTAGTTTAATTTTTATTGTCAAATTTGAAAATGTTTTTAAAACAAGCACATATTTTGATAGTGTTTTTCATATTAGGAGAATAGGAATCATATATTAAAAAACCCGGTGTGATGGAGAAAACTGATCAGTTTTGGATTCCACACCCAAAAATAGGTTTTGGACAACTGTTTTTAACCCTTTATTGCTGAATGTATCACATTTGATACACCTAAAATTTCATGATTTTGAGAGTAATTCAGAATTTTGACATTTTTTCTTTTTTAAAAAAAAAAAAAGATGGCTGCAAGTCAACATATGCATCTGACATGAGAATAAAAAACAGGATTTAGCTAGGGTTAGAGATATTAGAGCAATTATTACACATATTCATTTTGACATTTCTTTTTACAAATTAAAAAAAGGTTTCATTAGGACCTTATTTTTCAAATTTTGGGATTCTCTGATAATTGCTTCATGTTGCAGGTCTTTAAGGGTTAACCTAACTCTCTCCAATGTGATTATTTTTCTCCACTAGTTGTGAAAGAAATGAGAACCACACCAAAACACAATGGTTTATTTCTAGGTACAAGGTTTTAAAAGTGTTTAAAATTCAAATTTTACTAATTTGGATTATTTTAAAAGGCATCAAACCCCCCCCCCCCCCCCCCCAAAAAAAAATCCGTCAAATTTAAATGGCTCTGCATCATGCTAATAAATAATGTATTTATTACCATTTTGTGACATTCTAGGAGTTCTTGATTTTTTTGTTTGTGTTCTCGAAGGGACAGACAACCTCTTGTATAAATGACCTTCATGTGAAAAACGGTTGCTCAAATTATTTAAGTATACAAATAGTGAAGTTTTAGATATTTGATAATGTTGAAAACCACACATAAGACACCGCTTACAAACGCAGACATTTTGTGACGTCATTTATACACCCACACACATACAGTATACACATTAGGATTGTCAAACTATCAAAAGTATCAAAGTATCGATACTGAAATGTCTCCCTATACAATATTTGACTGCAAAAGCATTAATACTCATTTGTTTTTGCATGACCACCAGTGATGTTTAACGGCAGTTGAGTATCACAGCGTTTCTAACCGCGTTATGTTTTTCAGTAGTGAGTAATCTTTGAAGGGGACGTTACTAAAATTTGGTTGAATGAAGCGCAAGTTGTCTGAAATTGTTCACAGCTGCCTGGGAGAGAATAGAGCGGAAAGGGGTGACTCAGTTGCAAACGCGATGATGATTGGCTAGGTGGCTCGGAGCGTTAGAATAGCATTTGTGTTCCCGTTAGCAGTAGCATTTAGCGTGGCAAGCGTTAAACTCTCAGGCAACTTTTTTTTTTTTTACATACACATCATGGCATCCAGTTCGGTACAATTAATTGAAAATAATCTACGGTTTTCCTGCTGAGTGTGCAATGTCATCACCAAATTGGCATTGTCCTTGTAGATCAGGGGTCCCCAAACTACGGCCCGCGGGCCAGATACGGCCCGCCCCCACATTTGGTCCAGCCCCCTGAACAAAAAAAAAAAAAAATTTTTGAAAAATTAAAAAAAACATTTTTTTCAATAGTGTTATTTATTTCCTGGCTTTTTTCTGTGAAGAACCCAGAGAGGGTTATTTGGTTATTATCTATTTAATTAATACTGTTATTATTATTTATTATTATTATTTTATTTACTTTTGTTCCGTGAAAAATCCAGAAAGGGTTATTTGATTGTGGCTTTCTGAAAAACAATAAGTCTTTGCTCTGATGACTTTTTTGCACACTCTTGCCATTCCTTGAACTTAAAGAGAGAGTCACCTAAAATGTTTTTTGACTTCACAGCTATGCCCTTTCAGGGTTAATTAGTGTAGTTAGTTATTAGTTAGTTAGTTAGTGCATTGCTTTATCAATGGATTTGGGACCTTCATTGGTGTTGTATTGAATGAGGCGTGTCCAAACTTTTGGCCTGTACTGCGCCTCGGTACAGGGGTCAAGGTTCGGTGTGGGTTCAGTAAAACAGGAGAAACAAAAAGGCTTTTTTTCTTACGGCATTTGAAAGTTAACGTTTGCACTGTTATACAAGTGAAATTAAAAAAGAAAAAAAAAATTACAAAGTGTGACGTAGGGTTTTTTTTTTTTTTTTTTTTTCTGTCATGAGTAATCTAATTAATTACTTTTCTCATATTTGCAACACCATTACCGTTACTGAGGATGTAAAGGCATGCGTTATTTTGCGTTACTACGTTTGTTGAATAACGCGAGAAAAGTCTGCGAGACACGGAGAGAGAAAAGCGGGAGAGAGAAAGAGGGAGTTGTGACGCCGTTGCAAACGCGATGCTAGGCTAGGTGGCTCCAATGATACCTGACTGTAGCCGACAGCCTACAAACTACGCCCACCTGATGCTACGCTAGATATCACATGTATATGAACTAGATGTGAAATGACACTCGGCTGCATTAGTAAATGTATAGAGAAGTAGATGCGAAATGATACACTTGCCGCTGTTAGTAAAGAGCCGCCATCTTAAAGCAGTAGACTTCTCAGAAAGGCTCTGTTGTAGAGAACCTTCCTAGCGAACCTAAGTAACTTTTTATCTAAAATACTCCTAAATCGGCAAAATCTTGACTTGAATCTATCTTTAAATTGTAAAACAGTTTTGGTAAGACTTTACAATAAGGGTCCCTTAATTAACATTAGTTAATGCATTTTTAGACAATAACTCATGTTTAAGTAACACTACAATAATTAATATAATTGCTTATCTAACATTTATTAATATATTTACATTAGTTAATGCATTAGCTAATGCATTAGGTAATGCATTAGTTAATGCATAACCAGACAGTAACTAATGGTTTGGTAAAATTAAAAATATATACAGGCTTGTATAGGGTTAGGGTTTACTGTTAGGGTTTGTTAAATTAGCATTTATAATTTCTTAGTTAAGTATTAACCTTAATTAACCATTACTAAATGTTTTTTGAACCCTTATTGTAAAATGTAGCACACGTATCCCTTAACTAAGAAATTAGAAATGCTTAAGTTCCCCCCTCTCAACCTTTATTAACCATTACTGAATGCTTTTTGGACCCTTATTGTAAAGTGTAGCACATGTGTCCCTTAACTAAGAAATTATAAATGCTTAAGTTAACAAATCCTAACCCTAAACCCTAACTTAATCAACCCTAACCCTATATAGGCCTATATATATTTTTCATTTGACCAAACTATTACTTACTGTCTGGTTATGCATTAACGAATGCATTAACGAATGCATTAACTCATGTTAATTAATAGATTAATAAATGTTAGATAAGCAATTATATAAATTATTGTAATGTTACTTAAACATTATTGTCTTAAAATGCCTTACCGAATGCATTAACTCAAGTTAATTAATATATTAATAAATGTTAGATAAGGGATTAAATGAATTATTGTCATGTTACTTAAACATGAGTTACTGTCTAAAAATGCATTAACTAATGTTAATTAAGGGACCCTTATTGTAAAGTGTTACCACAGTTTTAAAACTTTTTCGTGTAGAAAGTAGACTGAAGGGAACTAATGCAATAACGGGAACAATTCTAAAGGTTGATCCACAACATTAAATGACTTCCAAAGGTTACTATCTAGTTATTGCAATATCCACAATACTGCTGTCTAGTTAAGTTTAGGGTAAAGAATTGGGCTAGGGCGACTGTTCCAAAAACCCTTTCAACTTCACATAGTGTGAGCTATGTTTTTATTTATTTTTTTAATAGAAAAAAACATGAAAAGTAAAACCAATTACTTTGCCAAGTACCGGTAACTAATTACTCTTACATTCAGGTAACTGAGTTAATAACTCAATTACATTTTGGGAGAAGTAATTTGTAACTGTAATTAATTACTTTTTCAAAGTATGATTAACAACACTGGTGAAAACAGCAACACACATAGACACAGGCACGGGTGCATTTGATAATAAGCATTAATGATGTCACGATGAAATGCGGGAAATTTGTGATACTCGCATTTGATTGGATAGAAATATCCGGCACCACTTTTTATGGTCACTTCTTTGAAATGTTGGATTTTATTTTATTTTTTTTAATTAATTCAGTGTTATTTGAATTCATTAAACGAAATTCTTGCCGCTACCCCTTTAAAAAGTCTTAATTTTCACTTGTTGAAATTTGTAGCAACTCTGAAATAGATATGACTCAGAGTCTAGTCAGATAAGCGAGGTCCACTTTTTCGCCCCTCTTTGCTGCTCTTTTGGTCTTTTGGCCCCCCCACCCGCCATCCTGACAGGAAGAGCTGACGTCACATTTAAACAATGTCCAGCCAACATCAGGCGACACGTCGACTCAACACCGAGGGCTCTCGCACACCTCCTTTTACTAGTCTTCTATTTTATACATTTTGGGGGTGGGAGGCTATCTTAAGACTAGGACAACAGTCAGGAGTCCCAAAAAGCTTCCTCCTGTCTCCGCTTTCCGGGAATGTGCCCCTGGAAGCACCCCCACCCCCCCCACTGCCTCCCGTGTGACGCTGTGAGCATTGTTGAAAAACCCAGGGCCCCTATTGTCACTCCAGTCCAAACAAAACCCCCTCCTGCTTAATGAGTCAAAGAGCCCAACCTGGACTATTCATACAAAAACTTGAACCATTAAGTCTGAAAGTCCCCTCCCAAAATAGTCAAAATTTTGTTTGTGTCTCTGCAGGACCCCGAACATTCTCAACAAGGATCCTCCAGAGAGGAAGCCCAAAAACGACAAATGTGGCGTCTCGCTCAAGCACGAGTTTGACCCCACCGGTAAGAAACTGGCGTCGAATCGCCGCTTTGCTTAAAAGTGAAGTGCACCATCACCTTGTAAGCACAAAGTCAGGCAAGTTAGCTTACTTTTATGGAAGTAAATGTTTAAGGCAAATCCCTTAGCTTGTCGCCTTGCTCGTTTGAAGTCAGAAAATGTTATTTTGGGAGCCAAGTTTGAATCACAGCAAAGGCAATTACACTATCCTGAGTGTTGGGAGAGTTGATAAACATGTGACGCGACTGGAAACAGATGAACGCAACCTCCTGACTGTACATTAGTACGTTATGCTAGGGGACTTAATACAGAAGCTTGTGTCACGCCACCTGAAGTTAGCCGCTTCCAGCACCTCCCCATTCAAATGAATTGGACCATAGACTTCATAATATATTGGCAGGGCGCGGGGCGGATTAATAGGGGGCCTAGCTCCATCAAAGCTGACCGAGTGGAAACACAAGAGTTTTTTACGTTGAAAATTCTTGTGAATAAATGCTTAAATCCCTGAATTCTTTATAGATGTGGACGTAAAACAGTCTCGATTCTTGGTTAAAAGCAAAAAAATGGGCAGTTAGCATTTATTTTAAGTAAACTTGTCGAATGCGATGATAGTCTTTAAGCCACTGTGGTGCCGCCTTATCACCACAGAGATTTTTACGTTGAAAATTCTTGTGAATAAATGCTTAAATTCCTGAATTCTTTATAGATATGAACGTTAAACAGTCTCTATGCTAGGTTGAAAGCAAAAAACGGGCAGTTAGCATTTATTTTACGTAACTGTCGAATGTGCTGCTAGCCTTTAAGCCACTGTGGCGCCGCCTTATCACCACAAAGAGCTTTTTATGTTGAAAATTATTGTGAATAAATGCTTAAATCCCTGAATTATTTATGGATATCAGTGTAAAACAGTCTCGATTCTTGGTTAAAAGCAAAAAAACGGGTAGTTAGCATTTATTTTACGTAAATATGTCGAATGTGCTGCTAGTCTTTACGTTGAAAATTCTTGTGAATAAATGCTTAAATTCCTGAATTCTTTATAGATATTAACGTTAAACAGTCTCTATGCTGGTTTAAAAGCAAAAAACCGGGCAGTTAGCATTTATTTTACGTAATTATGTCGAATGTGCTGCTAGCCTTTAAGCCACTGTGGCGCCGCCTTATCACCACAAAGAGCTTTTTATGTTGAAAATTATTGTGAATAAATGCTTAGATCCCTGAAATCTTTATGGATATCAGCGTAAAACAGTCTCGATTCTTGGTTAAAAGCGAAAAACTGGGCAGTTAGCCTTTATTTTACGTAAATATTGCGAATTATGTCACCAATGCCGTAGCGTTTAATTTCTCCCATTGATTTTTTTCACGTTACGAAATCCATAATATAATAATTACCTTGAATCCTCGAACAAATCACTCCTGAGACAATTTGTATGCGGTACAGCTTTCGTACTTTTTCAACCTAAATCCGGCGTTGAATCGCTGCATGTGTTTGAGAATAACTGCGACCGACTTCGACCGACTATTGTGGGACGGCCCCCTACTTGAATGCGTGGCGCAGTGTCTGGGGAATGTGTCACGTCAATATCATTATGAAGTCTATGATTGGACACCTATTGCCGTCAGTGGCAGTAAATGTGTTAAAAGATGTTTGCGTTCTGGTCCCTTGAACTTTTACTTCCTGTGTGGGTGCGCTTTCCCACCATGTGAAATATGAGCATATTTATCAGACTAAGCGCTTGGCGGTGCTTAATCAGGATAAACCCGCATGCGCTTCACTAGCGGCTTGCCTCATTCTAATTATAATTATCATTAAGATGAGTACCATTTATTTGTTTGTGTCCGCTTACGTCAGGTCTTGTCCAGCGGTGCGTGATAATCCAGAGAGATGAAAATGGGTTTGGGTTGACAGTGAGTGGAGACAACCCTGTGTTTGTTCAGCTGGTCAAAGAAGGTGAGGATTTTACACACACTGACGAATGCATTTGTACAACAACATGACTTTTGGTGTGTTTGACGCTTGCTAGATGGAGCTGCAATGCGAGCTGGGGTCCAGACTGGAGACCGAATCATCAAGGTGTTTTCTTGATTCATCATCTTAAACACAAAAAGACTAGGGATGTCAAAGGATTAAAATTTTTCATGGAGTTAATTACATCTTAAAAATTAATTAATCGTAATTAATCGCAATTCAAACGATCTATAAAACATGCCATATTTTTCTGTAAATTATTGTTGAACTGGAAAGATAAGGCACAAGACGGATATATACATTCAACATACTGTACATAAGTACTGCATTTGTTTATTATAACAATAAATCAACAAGATGGCATTAACATTATTAACATTCTGTTAAAGCGATCCATGGATAGAAAGACTTGTAGTTCTTAAAAGATAAATGTTAGTACAAGTTATAGAAATTTTATATTAAAACCCCTCTTAATGTTTTCGTTTTAATAAAATTTGTAAAATTTTCAATCAAAAAATAAACTAGTAGCTCGCCATTGTTGATGTCAATAATTACACAATGCTCATTCATGGTGCTGAAACCCATAAAATCATTCGCACCCAAGCGCCAGCAGAGGGCGACAAAACACCAAAAAACACAAGTAACAAATGGACATTACACTGTGCTGTCATTTAAATCTGTTTGAGCGGGGCATGTGCGTCAAATGCGTCAAATATTTTAACGTGATTAATTTAAAAAATTCATTACCGCCCGTTAACGCGATAATTTTGACAGCCCTAAAAAAGACATTTTTTAATTCTTAAAAATATCTATGGGGTTGTATCAAATTATTTGCAGTTTCTGCTATTTTTAATGAGTTTTGGTCTCGCACACAGTTCAACATTGTTACTGAGAGAAAAAAAAATATTTAGTCGAATGTTCAAACTGCAACTTATGCAATGGTACAGTAATTTCAACACTTAGTATTTCTTCAGAGATGTTAAATTTGAACATTATATTGCATTATTTTTCACAAATACTTTTTTACAATGATCAATTAAACGTATAATGCAATTTAAATAAAATAACACCTGCAAAAACATCATAATCTATCAATAGCCGAGCAAAATACAGTGGTGCCTCGACATACGATCGCTTCGACAACGATCTTTTTGACATCCGACGGAAAATTTGACACACCATTTGTTTCTACATCCGACGAAATGCTCAAAATACGACGATTACAATAGAATAGAATAAACCGCCTTTATTGTCATTACACAAAGTGTCATGAGATTCAAAGCTGCCCCATGGAGTGCACACGCACTTACACAAAGAATGGAAATAAAAATAGAATAAAAAGTATGTACACAATAAGACACAATATAAGTAGACTTGTAATAGTGATACTCGTGCAGTTTAGGTAAGGTGACCTGTGATAGCAGCATTTAGTAATAAATATTGGATGGCAGCGTTGCAATTTCATTGTTTTCCCGCAAGACTGACATACGGTGGATTTTCTTGTGAGAGAAAGCAACATGGGTTCCAAGAATGCAAAAGCAGGTGGTGAAAAAAATGAGGGGCTTACCATTGAAATAAAGATGGAATGGTAGAAAAATATGAGCGAGGGGTGCACGTCTGTGAACTGCTTGACAATACTCCTCCGACCTCTGTTAGCCCGTCTTTATAAGTTAAGGTGACAATTATTATTCTGGTACCATCGCCAAAGAGATCGACAGCTTCGTATGTTTTAATAATTTATTTCAGAACTTGTGCAACAAAACACGCCAACTGATAGCAACAACAGGACGTGAAAAGAGAAAGTCAATTGCACTCTTCCATTCTGCCGTCAGCCCCGCGCTGCGTTCAGGTACACCACGCAAAATACACCTGCCACTATAGAACCCGATGTGTTACATTATTACAGGTATTATTATTATTACGTATTATACTATTATTCCGATTTTTATTCATAATGTATTTGTTTTGCTCTTTGTAATTGCTTCTTGTAATAACAGCAGTATTTATTAAGGATTTTGTAAATTAGCGCTGGTCTGGTGCGACTAGAAGAATGGATACCACTGCAGATTGTCCGGTTAGAACAATAATGATACCCATCCCAAATTAATCAGACCAAAACTTCATCATCAACGCGTTGCTTTTTTATTTTCTTTCTGAGAACGTAGGTCATGGCTTTCTTTAAGTGGCCAAAATATGCCTGATCAGAAAAACAATTGCAACTCGCCACCAGGGAGGTCAGAAACACGTAACATGCAAACAGGAGCACCGCGACCCGCAGTAAACTCCAAAAACAGCACGTCCAAGCTGACGCAGGTCCAGACGTCCTCGTCGCCACTTTTGTTATGTACTTCCTTGCTCTAAGTACATGTAAGGCCGAGACTTGAATGGAACAACACTTCTTTATTCAGTGTGCTTCTCATCATATATGTCCCAGAGACATAACAGAGATTCCTTTTTATACTGTAATACCACACCCACAGGAAGTGCACACTATGGCAACAGCAGTGTGACATAAATATGTCACACAAACTGGCATTTTTAACAGATTTAGTGTAGGTTTTCGGGCTCTGGAACAAATAAATGGAATTATAATGTATTCTTATGGAAAAATCCTGCCCGACATACGACCATTTCGAATTACAAACAAGGTCTTGGAACGAGCTGATTTCGTATGTCGAGGTACCACCATATACTATATATCAATTCAAAAGATACCACAAAATTAGTACGAGCCACTTGGATTTTCTCATGAGTATTCTAATATTTTTGCTGCTTGCACATGTACATTTCAGAATATTTTGGTTAAATATATCTTTTTTTATACATCGTCACCAGAGGTGTGTAGTAGCAAGTTACATGTATTCCGTTACAATTACTTGAGTAACTTTGAGAAAAGAGTAGTTTTACAAAGCCATACTTTTTACTTTTACTTTAGTTGATCTTTGAAGAAATGCTACTCTTACTCCGCCGCTACCCTGCGCTACACACTAGTTATTACATTTTTCCTCTTTATTCTACGTATTTGATTAATTATTTTTTGATGCCAGTGATGCCAAGAGTAGCTCTACAAATTTCACTAATGAGACGTTGCAACAATAATCACATGACTCCATTACACCAATCCGACGCAAACTTGCTGTTCTATGATCACGCCAGCCTGTTCAATCACATGGTGTCTTTAAAGCACTGTAAAAGATGGAAGTATTTGACATGGAGTGCTGCGCTCAACATGAATCGAAAGCGCGGATTTAAACCTCTCTTCCAGTTTTTATTTGGCGCCGATTGACCACAGAAACGGATCCTGTTAATTAAATCATAGTAACTATGAAGGAACTATTCAGTATTCAAAGTAGGAACTGTTTTCTCCACTAGAGGGCACTCATGCTCTTTGGACAAATAATGCTTCTTTTTTGTAATTTTTTTTTTCTCAGCGGAATTCAGTGTTTTATTTATTTTTTGTATTTCTTTGGCTTAACGTGGTTATGTAATATCATTATAACAACAGTTCATATAGATAACTTTGTGTTAAGAAAAAAAAAGGCCATTGTTAAAAAACCAAAAATGCAAGCGGTTACTCACAATGTTACTCATTACTTGAGTATTTTTTTCACAAAATACTTTTTTACTTGTACTTGAGTACAATTTTTGGATGAATACTTTTACCTGAGTAATATCATTTGAAGTAACGCTACTCTTACTTGAGTACAATTTTTGGCATATCTAACTAATGTATCGAAGAATACCAGGGGGCCTGTGATTGACTCCTTGAGAACTCCGCAATTCCGTACTACAGTGTGCATTTATTTCAATAAATTGAAATGTTAACCCAAAATGGCCATTTAAAAGGAAAGAAAATTGCTTTAACAATGTGTATGTGTGGGAGTGTAACTGATGTCACAATATGCGGCTGCTAGGGCCGCAACTAACGATTTTTATAAACGATTTAATCGGACAATTAAACGATTAATCGAATAAATGTCACTTTTTTTCAATTACCTTCACAATTTAACTTGAAGTTTTAGACATGTTGCAGGTAAGAATGACGACAAAATGGGTGACTACTTCCTTCAAATAATATTTACAATGATATTTTATTACAGCTTCCTGACTTAACTGTTGTCTACAACTGTACTTTTTTAAGTACATAAAAAGTGTTACTTTTCTTAAATAAAGGTTCTGATTATAAAACATAAAAATAAATTCTCAGATAAAAGTCCTGTTCATTCAAATAAAAAATAAAAAAAGTGCAACTTACAACATTTGCAACATTTTTTTCTTGTGGGCAAAGCACTAATATAAATTGTGTCAATGGCAATTTATTTTCTTGAAACAAACTAGACAACAAAATTGAATAATAAGTAGGCAGACCGTAAACAGTAGTTCATAAATACAATCCAAATCCAATTTCAACACACACTCTCGTATGACAATTTACAGTTTGAATGGGAGTTTGTGTTGAAAGAAGACTGTTATATGAGAACTTTCCTATCTACCAATAACTCAAGTTCTAATATGCTTCTCCAAAACACATTACAAACGGATACTTAAGACACTAATTAACATAATCGCTAACTAGCTATGCACGCCGTGCTTAGTAGGAACGTCTTATCAACAAAGAATACAAACAATACAATTGGCTTCATTTACTCACCTCTGATGGATGACACACTGGATCTAACAACACAAGACAATCTAACCCTCGACACTTCATAATATAATTGATTTATCAACCCGAGTGTAGCAGTGAACTCTCTCTCTATCTTGTTCTAATCACTGGTGCACGCAGCCTCACAATACATACAAACAAGGACCCAAACGGGACTGCTCATAGCTGCCGGCAAAAATTGATGATCAAATTAGTTTGCAACTAATTTATTAATCGATTAGTTGTTGCAGCCTTAGTGACTACATTAATAAATGGTGTCAAACTGTGTTTTAAGAATTTTCTTCATTATCAGAGGTTTAAGAAATTTTAGCAAGTGTCTTTTACTTGTAGGTCAGTTATACTAGGTGTTGTCGTTCCCTTAATCAAGTAAATTTACTTTTTTTTTTTTTTTTTAACACGTCCACATATTCAATCATTTTTAGGTTAACGGGACCTTAGTTACACACTCCAACCACACTGAGGTTGTAAAGCTAATCAAATGTAAGTATGTTTCAGTTCCCGGCCTAAACCGCAGTATGGCTTTATTCACAATTTTTGTATTTGACACTCTTAGCTGGGTCCTACGTTGCGCTGACTGTGCTGGGAAGACCTCCCGGTATTCCTCAGATACACCTGGAAGAACACGAAGAAGACACATTGGAGGAAGAAGACCAGGATGACAGCGACCAATCGGTGCGCCACTCATTCGGTGGTGATGGACGAGGAAGCACCACCTGTAGTCCTGAGGCGCACTTCCACTCCTCGCTTCTTGATGGGGTGAGAAATTGAAGAATTTGGTTTGTTGGTCTTAGTGACGTCATGGAGGAACTTTTAATGCCTTAATTTACCAGTTCAACACATCATAGACTTTACTATCAATTGACCGGACACGGGGCTCAGGGCCAATCCGTAGGGGGCCTATTTTCAAAAACTTAAAATTCAAATATTTTCAAAACCAAAGCTGCTAGCGACCTAAAACCAAAACAAGACACCTCCAATAGGCATATATGAGTCTCCATGAGCAGCAGCATGAAAAATTTAAAGTTAGAATTATTAATTTTTTTTTTTATACAATGATAACAAAAACTTAAAATGGCTATAAAATTCTCAAATGTTACAATAGATGCACAAAAATCACCAAATGCAGAGATAATCACCTATATTGTCAGGATCAATAGCAATATTTAACATATATAAGTTTTTGCCCAACATAGAAACTTAATTTTTTTTTTTTTTTTTTATTTAGTGCAAATTTTCAGCAGCTAATAAATCATTCAGTTTTCATATCAGAAACTTAATACGTGAGGAAAGTATGCAGAATCATTTTAATCTTACTCAACAAAAGCAAAATTTGCATTATTCTATATACAATCACAACTTATTTAGGTTGAATTCCGCTATTGTGTAGAGATACAAAATCCAAAATAGCGGCCGTCACGAAACAAAGAACTTTTAAATTAAAAATTCTTGTAAATAAATGCTTAACCCTTAAAGACCTGCAACATGAAGCAATTATCAGAGAATCCCAAAATTTGAAAAATAACGTCCTAAAGTAACCTTTTTTTCAAATTTGTAAAAAGAAATGTCAAAATGAATATGTGTAATAGGCGCTCTAATATCTATAACCCAAGCTAAATCCATTTTTTTTCCTCATGAAACCTGCACATGCTTGTGTTGACTTGCGTCCATCATTTTTTTTTTCAAAAAGAAATGTCAAAATTCTGAATTACTCTCAAAATCATGAAATTTTAGGTGTATCAAATGTGATACATTTGACAATAAATGCTTAAATTGCAGAATTTCTATAGATATGAATGTAAAACAGTCTAGATTATTGGTTAGAATAAAAAACAGGCAGTTATTATTCGTTTTACGTAAATATTTCAAGCCAAAGTTACACAAATTTTATCCACTGATTTTTATTCACGGTTTGGAAGTGCATGCAAAGTGCTATTTAATATAATAATTACCTTGAATCCTCGACCAAATCATTATTGAGACACTCCTGCTTGGTAATGCAAAAAAAAAAACTTTGTCCTATTCCCACCTAAATCCGGCGTTAGAACGCAGCGTGTGTTTCAGTTTATCACATTTATGAAAGCCAACTTAATGTTATGCCTGAGTCGGCCCCCTACGGGAAGATGTGGCGCAATTTCTGTGGGAGCTGTCTTGTCAACTGATGGTGGAGTCTATGCAACACATAATGCTAACCCACATAGACATAATTTTATTCTTCACACTGTTTTCCTTTTTTTGTGGTCCAGGATGGATCTTCCAAGATCTCGGAAACCGAGGAAGGGGACTGCGGGGACGCTGTTAGCGACGGGCTCGGTAGCAATAGTACCCCGGTAGGTGAGATATTTAGATTTGCGAGTTTTTTTGTAACTGTCTACTGAAAGTTGTACTTCTACTTCACTCAAGTATTATCTAATCAGATGAAAACAGGAAGTGTGAGCACCCGCTGCTCTTCGGCAACAATGTTCTCATCGTGAGCGTCTTTAAATAGCCGCCCAACCCGCTTTGAAAAATTCCCCGGAATTCCCCCCACTAGACCAAACAAGCAATTTAGCCTAATTGTTGTGATGTGGTCAGTCTATGTTTGGATTAGCGGCGAGTTCCTAGACAAGGTTAACGCATTGGCTGCTATTGACGTCTATCGCCGTCAGATACATGTAAACGCTTAATTTTGGCTATCATCACTCAGGACACGGGCGTCGCAGCAAGCCCGCCATACCTCCTCAACCCGCAAATCATTGGCGCAGAAGACGACTACTTTGACTCACAGCAGGAACAAGTATGTCAAAAAATTATTTTTATGTCCATTTTGACAAAATTCAAAAAACGAATATGAATGTTTCAGAATAACGGGCAGTGCAGCTGCTTCCAAAGCATCGACACCCTCAAGGGTCGGCCCGCCCACCTAGCCGTCTTCCTCCATCACGTCGTGTCACAGTTTGACCCCGCCCCCCTGGTGCGAACACCATGATGGATGCTTTAAAGGAAGGATTCGATGATGGCAGCTTTCTATTTCTGTTTCTTTTAGCTGTGTTTCCTGTACGCCGACATCCACAAGCAAACAAGCTCCAAAGAAAGTCGGCGATTTTTCATGGAGTTTCACTCCCTCTTCATGGATCGGGCAGCGGTAGGTGCACATTTGTTTCCTTTCAATTTGGGTTTGATTTTATTTTGCTCACATTATATGAAATGTTTTTTTAGGGTACATAAATTCTACATATCTTTTTTTATTTAGTCAGTTTTATTTATTGTGTTTTATACATATTTTTCATTTTTTTATTCTTATTGTTTTTGGAATTTTGGGAATTTTTAGGATTTTTTTAATGCTCTCATATTTTGTGGAAAATTCATTATGTAATCATTTGGCTGTTTTATTACTTTTTTCATATTTTATACTGAATTGTACTTTTTTATTTAGGGTATTTGAGACTTTCTTCTCTAAACCTTTGAAATTTTTGTTGTTGTTTATTGATATTGTTTTACATTTCCTTTTCTCATCCTTTGTTATAAAATGCAAATTGATATCATTTTAAGCATACCGTTAATTCTATTTCATTTTATTTCACCAATATTAATTTTTTAAGGGTATTTTAAATAGTGTTTTCAAATCTTGTAATAAAATATAAATTGATTTCGTTTTATTCAGGATGTAATATCATTTTATTGTGCCATTGTTACTTTTTAAAAGCAAATTTTTGGTCATTTTTCTTGTCTTCTGAAAATCTCGTATTTGATATACTTGCATGTTTATGTTATTTGGTTCTAATAAATATTAATTATATGGGGCTTTGCAAGGCAAAGGCCAAAATAGTAAACATTTTTTTAAAAATTGCATTTCTAAGGTGCGCCACACAGACCAAATCATTTGACCGACCATCACCGTTAAAATATCAAAATGACCGGAATTTTCACGCGACGCAGGGAATTTTTCGAATTACCTCCCCAAAATTTTCCCAAAAATTGAAAACGCGACTTGTTGTACAATTTTTGACCAAATCACATAATTTACAAAGCAAAAATTCCAAGACGGTAAGAGGCATAAATGTTGTATAAAGAATTTGGCAAAAACCAACGGTTCCCCCAAAATTTGTCTGTCCTATTCATTTTTAATGGGATGCCTTTGACACCCATGTACGTCTAAATTTCCCATTCATTTTCTATGGCAAGAAAACATAAGTTCTTGTTATTTTTTACCATTTGCTATTACAGCCCATTGACATTCAACTGGTTCCCAAGTAAGTCAATGCCATTGACAGCCATGAGCGTCATAAGCGATTGACTGCCATGTATATCCAAATTTTCCATTCGTTTCCGATTGCTTTTACATTGCATTGAAACCCGTGTACACAGATGCCAATGAAAGCTATGCATGTCCATGCCATTGACGGCCATGTATATAGATTCTATTGATGCCGATGTACTTGGAATCCATTGACGTATATGTAAGTCAATGCCATTGACGGGAACGTACGTCCAATTTTCCCATTCATTTTCAATGGCAAAAAAATCTATCTCCAAATCAACAGGAAATGACCTGATGTCAATAGGACGGTCCCACTAAATGTCCCTTAATAAACAGGAAGTGACCTGATATCAACAGGACTTGTCATGTCCCCAAATCATAAGGAAGTGACCTGATATCAACAGGACGTGTCCCCCAAATGTCCCCAAATCAACAGGAAGGGACCTGATATTGTCCCTGAAATGTCCCCAAATCAACCTTGGCAGGATCGTAGATCCGTATCTACCACAGCAAAGCCCCTTAGTAATTTCTCCAGAAATTCAGTTTCTATTTTGTCGGTGAATTAATCTTACAGAGTGTCTTTTCTTTGTAGAATCTGAAAGTCCCCGTGCCAGAAGCAGTTGCAGCTGAATTAGGTACTGAAAAAATGGTGATTTGTTACTATGAATATTATGAGGATAAGTTGATTACTGTAACTTTTCATTTCAAACAACATACAGGAGAATACTCCTGTATGTTGTATGGAGCCAGTCACGTATTCATGACAAATCATTAGTGTGTTTATATGTCTTACACAGAGAAGCGCAGGCTGGAGTTAATCCCAGAGGAAGTGTGCAGACAGTACACACAAAATTTACAGGACTCACTGATGCCAGACCTGCACAAGAACCTGGACGACTTCAGGTGGGCGTCCAAAAGAACGCGTAAGCGTTTAAGCTATGTCACGCGTTGACACCGCTTGTTCGTCCGCAGGCAGAAGCGCAGCATGGGGCTTACGCTGGCCGAAGACGAGCTTTCCAGGCTGGATGCGGACGGCGCCAAAGAGCCGCCGGCCTGGGAGAGGGAGTGCTCGTGTGCCGAGCAAATCCTCGCCAAGATTGAAGACATCTTGTAAGACGCGCATGCTTGTGCACCATAAAAACACACGTGCACCATTTTTTGATGCTTTGTCAAATGGTCGTCATTAGCAGAAAAAAAGGGAAAAACCTTTACAGGGAGCAGTTGGTTTATAAGTTTGTAGAAATTTTTTTGCGTTTGAAATAAACATGTGCCGATAACCGGTTTCAAGGTACATCGTGGTATGAAACGTCACGGTTTCAAAACCGCTAAAATTTTCCGTCATACTGTCCCTAGCTATTATGTCCCAAAAATGCAGGGAGAAATCCCTGGCTTGCAGCTGCAAGGCTTAACCCTCCCTCGCCAGTTGTTGCTCAGTGTCAGTGAGTCAGACGTGCTACACGATGGCTGGAGGAGGTGAAACTCCTTCACTTTTTCCCACATCGAAGAAAACGAAATGGCCGGTATGGGAATACTCCAGCTACAGAAAAGTTAGACGGCCTTGGCTTAGAGGAGGAGGGCAAACATGTTTGCGGAGGGTGGCTGCCGTGGAGGCAATACTACCTCCAATATGATTTCACATTTATACAAAATTAAAGGTTAGTAAACACAGTCATGAACGTTTCCCACCAGCTATGAGAGTTAACTCTAGTGTGTTTAGCGTGTCTAGTGGTGGTAAAACATGTTTTCTTTTCTTTATGGCAACTGTGTTAAGAATGAGCGTGTTTGTATAATGTAAACATGATACGAGTCATACACACGTGCTTTTTATGGAAAATAATTGAATTGTTTTGGTTCTGATGGTAATAATGTTGCTCACCTAAAGGACTGCATTTATTTTATTTAAAATATTTCAGTTAATTTTTTTTAAATTTATTTTTTACTTAACATTCTTATGTTCGAATTTGCTAACATGTTTTGAAAAATAAAAATCCTGTTTAATGGAAAAAAGTATTTTTTTAAACCCAGATATCTCAAAGTAACACATTTTAGAGCTGTAAATGCAATACCGTGAAACCGTGATATTTTGGCTTTAGGTTATCATACCATCAGAATCTCATACCAACACATGCCTAGATTGAATTATTTTTTGAATGTCACATTTTAGAATGTAAGAAGTGATCATTTAATAATAAGCAATGTTGAGTAAATAAAAAATGGGCACATTTTACAATCGCTTATATCTAAAATAGTCATAATTATATTACAAAGTAATGAATATGTCAATAGTTTTCTCAATTCAATGGTCCTAATGTGGTACAATAATTTTAGATTATGAATAAGGATTTTTATGAAGCTTGTCATTTATGAATGTCTTTTGAAATAAATATGCATATAATTAAGTCATAGTTTGATCAAATTTTTAAACATGTTTAAATATTAATCGTAAAATGTATTAGAATTGGATTCATGTAAATCCGAAATTTTCAACCAGTATTTTAAAGCAATTTTAAAAATGCTTATTAAAGAAACAATAATATTTAGAAAAAAAAAAAAGTCAAAATTAACTTTTTAGGTTTCTAAATAAAATACATCATTAATACGCTACTCATGTGTGTTGCAGGTTGACGTCACAGCCCACTGAAGAAGAAAAATGGTATGTATTTTTCCGCTCATGTATATCTATCGTGTTGCAACGATACCCCATACCGATTTTTTTGTTTTAATACCAAATTACTGCACACACATTTCAAAGTAAAAATAATTCCTATCACACACTGCTCACTCATTGTCTGCTATTGCTAGTCATTTAAATTCGCAGCAGACGGATGATTGGATAGGATAGGATAGGATGTCTTATCATCCTCTTTGGAAGGGCGAAAAGTGATGTTATTTCTTCCTACTCACCGATACAAATGACGCCCTTTGAGTGCCATGTCGTTACTGATACTAGTATAAGTATTTGTGCAACACTAATATAGTCTATGCCATATACAATATAGACAATTTACTGTCTTGTATATGTCTGCGGCAGCCAAACGATGCAGTACGTCATCCTAACGTACATGAAGCACCTGGGCGTCAAAACCAAGGAGCCCCGCGGCCTGGAACACAAACGAGCGCGCATCAACTTCCTGCCCAAGATTAAGGTGACGCTCTGATAGCCGATCAATTGCACCTTAATCAACATGTCAGTCCAAGCATCAATGTAAATATGTCTAAGTTGATATACAGTGGTATGAAAAAATATCTCAACCTTTTGGAATTTCTCACATTTCTGCATAAAATCACCATCAAATGTGATCAGAGCTTTGTCAAAATCACACAGATGAAAAAAGTTTGCTTTGACTTTAACCACCCAAACATTTATAGGTTTTCATATTTCAATGAGGATACTATGCGAAAAATGACAGAAGGGGGAAAAATAAGTAAGTAAACCATCACATTTAATATTTTGTGGCCCTCCCCTTTGGCAGCAATAACTTCAACCAGACGCTTCCTGTACCTGCAGATCAGTCAGGCAAATCGATCAGGACTAATCTTGACCCATTCTTTTCTACAAAACTGCTGTAGTTCAGTCAGATTCCTGGGATGTCTGGCATGAATCACTGTCTTTAGGTCATGCCACAGCATCTCAATGGGGTTTGAGTCTGGACTTTGACTTGGCCACTCCAGAACGTTTATTTTATTCTTCTGAAACCATTCTGAAGTTGATTTACTTCTGTGTTTTGGATCATTGTCTTGTTGCAGCATCCATCCTATTTTTAGCTTCAACTGTCCGACAGACTGTCTCAAATTTTCCTGCAAAACCTGTGAATTCATTCTTCCATTCATGATTGCAAGTTGTTCAGGCCCTGAGGCAAAAAAATCGTGATGCTCCCTCCACCATGCTTCACGGTGGGGATGAGGTGTTGATGTTGGTGAGCTGTTCCATTTTTTTCTTCCACACATGACGTTGTGTGTTACTCCCAAACAATTCAACTTTGGTTTCATCAGTCCACAAAATGTTTTGCCAAAACGTCTGTGGAGTGTCCAAGGGCCTTTTTGCCAACATTAAACGAGCAACAACGTTTGTTTTAGACAGTAGTGGCTTCCTCCGTGGAGTCCTCCCATGAACACCATTCTTGGCCATAGTTTTACATATATGT
Organism: Corythoichthys intestinalis; assembly: GCF_030265065.1. Lineage (NCBI taxonomy): Eukaryota > Metazoa > Chordata > Actinopteri > Syngnathiformes > Syngnathidae > Corythoichthys > Corythoichthys intestinalis. The sequence goes on from NC_080412.1 coordinate 29,773,004, forward strand.
GTGCACAGAGATATTGGACTGTGCCAGTGATTTCTGTAAGTCTTTATCAGACACCCTTGGGTTCTTTTTTACCTCTCTTGAGTATTCTGCGCTGAATCTTGCGGTCATCTTTGGTGGACGGCCACTCCTTGGGAGAGAAGCAACAGTGCCAAATTCTCTCCATTTGTAGACAACTTAACATCCAGACTTTTAGAGGTTGTTTTGTATCCTTTCCCAGCTTTATACAAATCTTGATCGCATGTCTTCAGACAGCTCTTTTGACAGAGCCATGATGCACATCAGACAATGCTTCTCATGAAGACAATTCTTACCAGGTGTGTGTTTTATAGTGGGCAGGGCAGCTTTAAATCACTCATCAGTGATTGGGCACACACCTGACTTAAATTGTCTGGCAAAAATTGCTTTCAATTGCTCTTTAAGTCTCCTTAGACAGAGGGTTCACTTATTTGTCCCCCTTCTGTCATTGTTTGCATGTTATCATTAAAATATGAAAAGTAAAAAGTATCGCGATACTTTGTATCTCAAAAAGGTATTCATATGCTCCTGCCAAGAATGATATCGTTTTAAAAAGGGAACCAACATGTTGTTAAAATCTTCCACTAGAATTGTGTCTGTGGTTGCACTTTGAGGGCCAATGACGGTGCTGGACGTACAATCCATTTTGAATGGGAGGGTCAACGATAGATTGGACGTCTAGCGCCAGCAATGGCTACAATAGATGGGGATTATTACAATAAATAAATTATTACAATAGATAGGAGATTAATTTGGGGACATTCCTGAGTCACTTCTTGTTCAGTAACCCATAAACAGGAAATGATCCGTAAATGCCCCGAAAACAACAGGAATGCCCCAAAATTAACAAGTGACCAAAAATCAATATATTTATTTTAATAATATATTTACTATAATAATACATCTATAATATATCTAAATAGTAGAGGTGTGCATCGGCACTGCCCTCACGATTCGATTCGATTACGATTCGGAGGGCCACGATTCGATTCGATTCAGAGGGTCACGATTCGATTTGGCAATGCATCGCGATGCATCAAAGCCTGGGATGCATTAAAATTCTAAAGCAAAGCATATTTTTCGTGAATCATGAGGCAACACAAGCGGTCAGACATTAAACAGCTTTTTATTGGCTCTTGTGTCACTCCTGGTTGAAGTCAAATGAAAATACTTTCAGATATATATATATTAAAAAAAACAACGGGTCACAGCATTTAATTAGTGCTTTAAATGAGACCAGGGCTTTGTCTTTTTTTTACACACATTAGCAGCCTTTCACACAGTGCTACATCTGAACTCCTGTGCAAAATCAGTAATAACAGTCACCGTATTTTAGTCTCAACGACCCATCAATAAAAATATTCAAGTAAATATTAAAGAAAACGACAAAGAAAATATTGTAGTGCAGCAGCATCTTTATCGCAATATCAATTCAGGGATCAGTTCAGTTGCAAACAAAACAACTAAATTGCAATGTAGAACAAAAGTAAAATGTTGGCCTAGCCCACTATATATGTGCAATAGAGGTTAGATCAGGCCTAAAAAATCCAACCCGACCCGACACGGCCCGCTGGGATTGAAGCCCGACCCAGCCCGAGCCCGGTCAATTAACTAGATTTGCAGGCCCAGCCCAAAAACCAGATTTTTTTTTTTTTTTTTTTGGAGTGACGCGAAAAAAGAAACACAGCAGCACCAATTTTTTTTCATTTCTTGGGGTTGGCAGAAAAAACGCAAGTTTTCTTAATGTTTAAATAGTCTACATATTTTTATGATCATTATAAAAGCATTTACACAACGAAATAACGCTGGGAAAGTTTAATATGAAAAAAAAAAAAAAACTTGTGTTTTGCAGACACACAGAGGAGAAGATTCAAAAGGATCACATTTCTCTTGCCTTTGTGTGCATAAATAAAAGTGTCCTTCGTAATGAATTCTCAGTTGGCATAAAAAAACGCAAGTTTTCTTAATGTTTAAATAGTCTACATATTTTTATGATCATTATAAAAGCATTTACACAACCAAATAACGCCGGGAAAGTTTAATATAAAAAAAAAAAAAAAAAAAAAAAAAACATGCGGTTTTGCAGACACACAGAGGAGAAGATTCAAAATGATCACATTTGTGTTGCTTTTGTGTGCATTAATAAGTGTCTTTCGTAACGAATTCTCAGTTGGCAGTAAAAAACACAAGTTTTCTTAATGTTTAAATAGTCTACACATTTTTATGATCATTATAAAAGCATTTACACAACGAAATAACGCTGGGAAAGTTTAATATAATTTTTTTTTTTTAATAATATATTAGTCCGGCGCGACAGCCCGACCTGACCCAAAATGTTAATCGGGTTCGGGCACAAGATCTAACCTCTAAGAGATAGGACCTAACATAACAATGGCTGAAGCGGAGAAAGAGGGAGCGAGAAAGATTATTGGTGCACCTAAGACATTGAAAGCAGACATCTGGAGACATTTTGGCTTCTACGAGGTTGGTGGGAAACTTGTCCAGAGTTATGCGGTGTGTAGAAAATGAAACATGAGAATAATAATACAAATGGGGAAACCAAATCCGTTGCATTACGGGAATTGCGCAGGGAAGAATTTTGAACGTACTTAGATATTTTAAAATTTGGCTTGTTGCCCGCATCGAATCGAATCGTCCATGCCCCGCATCGGGATGCATCGCCACATCGATTATTGTTGACACCACTACTAAATAGACGTTATAGCAGGAGTATCTAAATACTGTAATATAATAATATATCTATAATATATCTAAATAGACATGTCAAAATGTAAAGTAGATTTGTTCAAAATTAAGCTGCTATCAACAACAGGGAGATTACTTTGACGAAGGAGCTCGACGAAGGAGCGCTAATCGACAGAACAGTGGCGTGATCACAGGACTTTCGACTGAAAGTCTGTGTGTGCTCATGTGATTATTGTTATGTCTGACTGGCATAATGGAGTCGTCTGATTATTGTTGCTACGTCTCATTGGTGAAACTGTTCTGACAAAAATCAAATCTAATATGTAGAATAAAGAGGAAAAATGTAACGACACTGGAAGCCCAAAGTAGCGGAGTAAGAGTAGCGTTTTGTCTGGTTTCATACAGACCACTGTTTAAGTGCTGGGGGTTCTTCTTCTTTTCATTCACAGAATCGTATCAAGCCCGACAAGGAAGGCGAAGAGAAGGTGAAAAAGCCTCGCTTTCCCAACATCCTGGTCCCGCAGCGCCGTCTCAGCAGGGTGGACTCCACTTCAGGTAACAAAAGGAAAAAAAAGTATATATATTTATTTTTTAAAGGGTCTTTAAGTCACCTGCATCGTCATGGTCATTTGCAGTGGGCAAGGCGACAGAGGGGATCAAGCAGCGTTCGCCGAAGCTCCTCTCCCACCCAGCTTCGGAGCTGCCCGACTCTTCTCCCTCCAATCCCGGAAGGATTCGCGGGAATCAGCCGAGCGAGGGTTCTGACGTTTTGAGCGCCTCGTCCGCGCACAGCTCGCCCACCACATTGGCCTCCGATGCCAGCGGTCAAGACTCGGACACCAGTAAGAAGCGCCGACCGGGGAGACTGTTGGATGATGGCCTCCTTCTTAATTTCTTTGGGCTTTTTCCAGATCTCTCTCCATTCTGCGTCCAGCCGCGAGTTGGCGAGGTCGCGGCGTTCGCCGGAGACCCGCAAGATGGCGTCTGCTGCCACTCTGGTACACAATTTGACTTCACTCCTTCCAACTTGGACCACTTGCAGGAAGAGGGAGACCATGATGCATTCAGGTAGAAACACATTAGATAGTGGAGCAGTACTTTTAAGATAAAGAGTTTTTCAGCTTTTGGACCAGGACTGCCAAAATGAGATAAATACATAATTAAATGTCCCTTTAAATCAGGGGTCCCCAAACTATTCCACATTGGGCCGCAGTGGGTGCAGGATTTCTTTCCAACAAAACTGGATGACATCTTTGCACCAAGTGTCCTACAAGTAGGGATGGGAATTGATAAGATTTTTACGATTCCTATTCCATTATCGATATTGTTTAACAGTTCGATTCTTTATCGATTCCCTTATCGATTCTAATTTGGACTAATGGACTGTATGAGGTTCTGGGTTCAGTATTTTTTGTGGTTCATTCACCTCGGAGTGTCGGTTAGAACACAAGAAGCGGAGAGTGGAGTTGGTCTTTGGCACTTTTATTCCAACTTGGCAACAGGCACAACTATATACAAGCAATGGCACTTGATATGACAAATACTCAATGAGCAGATGAGAGCATGCGTGGAAAGATGTTGATGTATTTGTATGTGTGTGGAAGAAGACTGGAATGTGTAGGTACTAGTATATGTGTGGTTCTGAAAGGAAAGAAAATGACATCATATTAGTGCTGATGCAATAAACAATGCAAATTGACTGTAAAGCAGTCAGTAACACACATGCATGACTCGTAATATTATAATGACACAAAAGTGGGGGGTGCGAGCGCACGCGCACAACCCGGAAGCAAGCTGCGTGCACGTGCGGTCATCTTGGTGTGGCAAAAACTAAGCACTTTACACTCATGGATGTACAACATCATCTTAAGATGCTAAACTAACACCCTCTTAACACAAATGTGCAACGCTGCTAAAAATAATAATAATATATATAATATAATTATAATATATATTGTATATATGTAATATAATAATAATAATATATAATGTAAACAACGCTCTCCTCAACGCAGCGAGAACGAGCGGTAAAACGACCTGTAAAAACCAATGCAAATTCACTCGGCAACAACTCTCTCCAGGTTACACTTGATGAAAAGTCTCTCCGTGGGTAATTTTGTAGCCGAGCTTACCGACACTTGATGAAAAGTCTCTCCGTGGGTAATTTTGTAGCCGAGCTTACCGAATTGAATGTGTGTATCATGCGTAAATTTCAAAACGTACGTCCTGCTGGTTGGAACTGATAAGAGAATCGTTAGATAAATTCTCGATTCCCATTCCTACCTACAAGTATAATCAGTTGATTATAGTTAGGTGCTGCTTGTTTTTTGTAGAAACCTCATTGGTTAAACGGTCTGTGCTCGATGGGTAGGAACAAAAACCAGGACCTACAAAGGTCCTTGAGGACTGGTTTTGGCACCAATGCGTTAAAAGTTATTTATTTTGTCAATGTTAATTTCCATATTTGTTTTACATCAACATTTATTTCAATTTTGATTTCTTGGTCCTCCATTTCTCCAAAAACAAATAAACAAAAGAAATGGATCATTTAATATGTATTTAGGCATGTGCCAATACGAGATTTTGGCAGTGTGATAACCTAAAGCAAAAATATCAGTTTCACAGTGTTGCAATTACAGCTCTAAAATGTGTTACTTTGAGATATCTGGGTTTTAAAAAATCCATTGAACAGAATTTTTATTTTTCAAAACATATTAGTAAATTGCAACATAAGTGTAATATTAAGTTACTTTAAAAAATATTCTAAATAAAATTAAAATAAATACAGTCCTTTAGGTGAGTGTAAACCCACAGCCATTTCTTAACATTATTATCATCAGAACAAAAATAATTGAATTATTTTCCATAAAAAGCACGTGTGTATGACTCGTATCATGTTTACATTATACACACACTCTCTTTCTCAACACAGACAGTTGCCAGAGAGGAAAAAAACATGTTTCAGCACCGCTAGACACACTAAACACGCTGGAGTTAACTTTCATAGCTGGTAGGAAACGTTCATGATAGTGTTTACCAATCTTTAATTTGTATAAATGTAAAATCATATTGGAGGTATTGCCTCCTCGGCAGCCATCCTCTGCAAACACGTTTTACATGTCGGTTAGCCCTCCTCTTCTAAGCCGCGGCCCTCTAACTTTTCTGTAGCCGAAGTATCACTGAGCAGCAACCAGTGGTGGGAGGGTTGAGCCTTGCAGCTGCAAGCGAGGGATTTCTCCCTGCATTCATGGTACATAAAAAAAAAAAAAGCTGATATCTTGGGGATGGTATGCGGAAAATTTTTACGGTTTTGAAACATTGACGTTTTCATACCACGGTATACCTTGAAACTGGGTATCGGCACATGCCTAGTTGTAATTCAGTAGTTAGTTCAAAATTTTAATATATATTTCAATTAATGTATATTTTCCAATTTTTTATTCTGTTTTCATTATCCGCAATATAATTTCTCTTTTACTAACTAACCTGGGGTGGCAGAGAATGAGTTAAGATAATTATAACTTTTGTATAGATGAAAGGGTTAACTCAAAATTAGTAAGTTATGTAAAAAACGATGAGAGAAGGTCAAAGGTCACAAAAGTCAGATGCTTTGAATTTGGTTCTAGATGTAAGTCTGCTCTTTGAGTGCTTTATTTTTAATATTAATATTTTTTCATTACATTTTCTACTTCCAAAGTATTTTGTTTGGGCACTCCTCGTTCTCCATACATTTATGCGCAATATCCTGTTTGCAGGATGGAGGCGCCGGACGCGGCGAGCGAGGACGAGCAGGTGTGCGAGGCGGCGGGCGAGGACGACCCGCTCAACTGGCGGAGCCTGGTGAGCCGCGAGGTTCTTGCCGCGCTGGCGCCGCAAGATATCAAGAGACAGGAAGTCATCAACGGTACATCTCACTAGCTCTCTGCGTCGCAATATCCCGATTAGAGGTAGACTGATCTATCGGTCGATCGATATATCGGGACCATATATGGACTTTTTTCAAAAAGAGCCTTCAGTTGATAGCTGATATTAGGGGTGTGCCATCTTTGGCACCCCACGATTCGGTTTTTGGACGATGATCGCGGTTATCGCGATTATCGATGCATCGTACAGTACTGATTAATAGAGTAGCCAAACAAATTTATGTCCATTATGTATTTACAATATCCTTATGATTCCACTGGAAAGATGGAAACATGCCCATTAACAAAAAGCTGCCCTTAAGCTGCTTATTTATTTATTTTTTTACAAGAAGGTGCAAAAACATTAACCATTTTAAAGGGAGTACTTATTTCTCTCTACAATACAATAAAATTTACACTGGTGGAATGAATTCCACATTTTCTGGACATAAAACAAAGTGTCTTTAGAAATAAGACTTCTTTTAACCAATATACTTTGTTTTCACAGCCTTACTTCCCTTGTGTAACTCGGAGTAATAGATGGAAATCTCAACTGCTCTTGATCACTATTAACTTGTGGCGTTTATTGCCGAGCACATAAAAAAGTCCGGCAGCCTCCAACATCACCACACACACACACACTCATTACAGCGAGCGGACTTTCTTCTCTCCGTGCCCGCCCACGCGCACACACACCTGTCGGCTCCCAGGCAGCACTTGCAACAACAGATTTCTCTACTATTTTGCATGAGCACTTGCAACAACAGATTTCTGTACGATTTCGCATGTTTGTAGTGTTACCGCTGTACTTCATCATGGTTTTACACATTCTGCATATGAAATACACGCTAGCGAATTAGCTTGGCGCTCGGCGCTAACTATTAACATCTCCAAAACAACAACAATAAAGGCTAAACAGTACAAGAGGGTTTGTGTACTCACCTCTTATAGACACACACAGGTCTTAGCAACACACTCAGGACATTTTTCAATTGAAATGCCTTAAAACTACTGCTGGACATCTAAAAGACAAGGAGCAACGAACTATCTCTCTTCCCCTCTCGCTCTAAAAAATAACTTCTGTTCCTGCCTGTCTCATACACAAATTTATTTTTTCAGTCTTTTAAAAAGGAGTAAATCTCTCTCCCAGTAGCTGGGAGCATCCAACATAATGTTGTGCGTGCGCCCGTTAACGGTTTCCGGGGGGCAGATGTGCCTTGAATTTCGTTGGGCAACGAGCGGCTGTCATAAAGTTATGAGTGAAAATCATCGTTTTTGAACATTTGTGAATCGTAATCGAATCGTCACGTGTCGAATCGCGATGCATGTAATAATCGATTTTTTTGAACTCCTCTAGCTGATATGATAGGATAATGGTTATGTTCACTGTTTGAGTGATGATCTTTGCTTACATGTGATATTCTAACACCTAGTGACCATTGTGACAAAGGAAATGGTAAAAGAACTTGTAATATAGACATTTATATAATGAGTGGTTCAATTGCCTTTCATAATCGACGTGCTTTAAGAAAATAGGTTTACAAAATTGGCTTTAGACATTGGCAGTCGGCTGAATTATTTTTAAAAAATCGATATCAGCTTCCGTCCTTTGAAAATCCAATATTGGTCGACCGCTAATCCTTTTGTATTTTCGTCTGTAGAATTGTTCTACACGGAGCGAGCCCACTTGCGCACGCTAAAGGTTTTGGATGGTGTGTTCTACCAGCGGCTCAGCAGGGATGCCATTTTACCTCCCGATGATGTCAAGAGCATCTTCGCCAACCTGGAGGACATCATTCAGCTGCACGGTGAGCTTCGTGATGATGGATGGAAAGTTGTAAACAAATGCCTTGGCTGTGGTAAAGAAGTGAAATCCGTAACTTGTGTGGATTGCGTGACGCGAGGTGTATATTTATTACATTACAGTTGAATTTTGGTTCAATTTTATGTTACTTGGCAATTTTTAAAAAAATTTTAAAGGTATTTTTAATATTCTTTTGGAATAAATTGTACATTTATTTCATTTTTCCTTTTATGCATGTTTTGGTTGTATTTTTCTCTACTGTTTTTAAATCTTTCTATTTTATTTTCATTTGCTGTTGATGCTTTTTTTTTTTTTAATGTAGCATATATATATTTTTTTTCTAATGTGTGCCATTCCCCCCCCCCAATTTTCTGAGGATTTGAAATGTAATTGTAGAAAGGTTTGTAAATTCCATTTAAGATGTCCTGATCGCATATTTTTGCGTCCGAGTCTGAGTCACCTGATTTTGAGAATCTGCCGATACCGAGTCATTTCACGCTCACGCTGCTGAAAACGGCCTCTTACTTACACAATGAGTTGTCACAGCACTTATGCAAGTTTAACGATGATTGACACATTTGTGCCTTTGATCATAGAGCTACCAAGCTTCTCAGGCAAGATCAAAGCTACAAACCTGTCAGTCATTGTTAAATTTAAGTACCAAACGCAAGCTGGACAGTTTGGCCGCACTGCTTAGCAGGAGGGAGGGTAACAGGCTGTGGCGCTGTGTGAACATGAAGCAGAAAAACATCTATTTTTTTAATTAAAAAACCCATCCTTTTCAAATGATTCCAATCCTCTCACACGTCCTGAAAAAATAATTACGTCTACACCACTACGTTTGAAAAAATAAAGCATTTACATCCATCTATATTCAGTTGCTTTAAAGTATATTTATAACAATGCATTAAAAATACTTGTCCATAATCTCGTTATATGGAGCAATGCTAGTGTTTGTAAATAAATGGAATGTCTTATAAGTAGATCTAAAACCACTGCAAAGTTATCCCATGTTTACTCCAAATCATTGCTGCAACAATTAATCGATTAACTCGAGTAATTCAATTAGAAAAAAGCATCGAATCAAATTTTGCTGCTTCGAGTATTCGTTTAATTAGAGATATTGTAATGGTTTGTTTTGAAATTGTTTGCATTTAGTTTTATTGATTTGAGTGGATACACTGTCTTCTAGTGGGAACAGTAAATATGACATAACTTATTTAACATCTTAATCCAGCTTCTTGAAAGTGTTTGCATTTAGTTTTATTGATTTTGGTGGATACACTGCCCTCTAGTGGGAACTGTGAATATGACATAACTTATTTAACAGCTAAATCCAGCTGCTCCCTGTTAAGAACAACATAAGGTATGGTTTTGTTTGAGGTAATATGTTTTTTATACATTCGTAATTTAGTTTACAGGTATCTAGTCTGGGTCACCGGATTTTGAGAATCTGCCGATAACGAGTCCGGATCCAATAGTGTCAAAAAAGTTTTTTTTTTTTTTTTTTTCAACAAAAATCCCACCGTAATAATGTGAATTATTTTAAAACAAGAATAACGTAGAGAAATGCTTGTCCTTATTAAGTGTTTCATTAAGTGAATCCACTCAAATCCACTCATGCTTTGACGCTCACGTTGGTCCCCCATACGTTTATGTGCGAAAACGGCCTCTCACTTACACTATGAGTTGTCACAGCACTTATGCAAGTTTAACGATGATTTACACATTTGTGCCTTTGATCGTAGAGCTACCAAGCTTCTCTGGCAAGATCAAAGATACAAACCTGTCAACCATTGTTAAATTTAAGTACAAAACGCAAGCTGGACAATTTTGCTGCACTGTTTAGCAGGAGGGAAGTTTAAAGGCTGTGGCGCTGTACGAGCATGAAGCAGAAAACCCTTTTTTTTTTTTTTTTTTTAAACCTGATCCTTTTCACCCGCGTCCGATCCTCTAAAAAATGGTGCAATCGGCCCGTTTTCCGATCACGGTATCGGATCGGGACAACCCTAATTTTCATGGGTTTTAGAATATTCATGGGTAATTATAATGATTTTTTTAAAAATTCTTAAAAGATCTCGTATTTGATATACCGTATTGGCCCGAATATAAGACGGCTCTGCTCTTTTTCAAGACACCAAATTACACACCCACAACACCAAATTAATTTTTATACAGAAAATAATTACAGTCCCTCCGAAACAAATGATTATAACAATATATTTGAGAGGAAAAGCATGTTATTTTGCCTCATTCAAATCTTAATATCTGAACATTTCAATATGCTAACTAAAGTCCAGTCACATTCGTAAATGAATGGCTTCTGGTTTTTGAACTGTAAATAAACCAATCTATTGTGATAAAACAACAAAATTGCAATAAATGCATTAACCATCAAAGTGAAGTCTAACTGTAACTGTAGTCTTGAAACAAATCTAAATAAGGAAAAACATGGCAATAAAATAATGCAAACTGGTTAAAATTGAGAGTAGCTGAGATCTGTCATGACAGAACATAGCTTCAATGATATCTTGCGCCATCTAGCGTCGTGAATGGGTATAATGTCTAGACCGTGAATATAAAACCCCCTCTTTTTCAGTCTTATTTCAATGCAAAAAACACCGTCATATATTCATGCCAACACGGTACTTGCATTTTCATGTTATTATTTGTGTAATTATTCGAGTGTTTGTATTTGCTTTGCCAAGTTTCTTTGACAGAGCAAATGGCGGCCATCAGGAAGCGGAGTGAGACATCTGTCATCGGTCAGATCGGAGAGGATCTCTTGGCCTGGGTACGCACGCTCGATCCTGGCAGTTGAGGACGATACCTAAACTTCATGTTCGTGTACGTATGTGTATTAATTGCAGTTCAGTGGCGAGGAAGAGGAGAAGATAAGATGCGCGGTGGCAACTTTCTGCAGTAACCAACCATCTGCGCTGGAGCTCATCAAGAGCAAGAAGAAGAAAGATCAGAGGTTCTCCATCTTTATGCAGGTTAGGAACGCGCACGAACACCAACAACGCCGTGCCACATAGCGCTCGTTTAAGCGATGCTGATTTTCGCCCAGGCGGCCGAGAGCGACCGGCTATGTCGCCGCCTGCAGCTGAAAGACATTATCCCAATGGAAATGCAGCGAGCCACCAAGTACCCACTTCTCCTGGATAAAATTGCCAAGTACACAGGTGGACACGCTTACCATCCTTAGCTTTGAAATTTCAATCAAACTTTTGATAATTTATTGTTATATTTATTGACTAATTAGTATAACTATAATATCTATAATATAACAAAATTCCACCAAAAGGTTTTTAGACAAGTCAGTATTCAGTATGAGAAAGTGTCTCAAAACTTCTGATTGGAATATTTGTTCATTCTATGGTCATTTTAATTCGTACGTAATGAAATAAATGTCTGATGCCATTTCATGCCATTTCTGAGGATTTATGATGTTCTGGCCGTTATGGCGATGTTGCAGAGGACGACGAGGAAGCGGACAAGGTGAAAAAAGCCGGGGAATGCTGCAAGCAGATCCTCAACCATGTCAACCAGGCAGTTAAAGAAGCGGAAAACAAACAGGTATGCATGAATTTGAACCCTTATCGTGTACTCACTTTATTCAATGGACGCCATAGATGGCACCAAACGTCCAATCCATTTTGAATGGATTATTAAATGTTCCTAATCCGATTATTCGCACTAACTAGTTGATAGATTAATTGACTACTAAAATAATCGATAGCTGCAACGTTAAGCCTGAGTTATGCTTCTATGTTGCGGTGATGGCGTAACGACCACGGCGTCAATGACCATTCGATGGTTCTGCGGGAAGGGAACTCGTTGCTCTGTAATTCACCGCCAAGCCACTAGAGGGGTGTGCGGTTGTGTTTGTATTTGAGGGACTCTTGTCGACTTTCTCTAATTTACTTCCGGTTACACAACAATGCCTATGGAGATGGAACACTTGAATGTTGATCATCAGCTTATCAACATTGAACAACAAGGAAGTGGTCTGTCCGACTGTTGATGCTGCACAGAGAATGGTAGTCACACTACGAGTTCTAGCATTGAGGGGTGGAAGCCGGTGTTTTGTCTGATTATTTTGCCGTGTCCTACAACCAGCCGGTGGGAAGCCATAGCAGAATTCTGGTTGCTATGGAACTTCCCAAACTGTGTTGGAAGCCTTGATGATAAACACGTTATCATGAAAGCGCCGAGGCACTCTTAATCAGTGATGATGTATGTATTGTGTGAACTGTCTGTTGTTGAAAATTAAACATTAAAAAAACTCAAATTTTGACACCAAACCTGTGCTTAATTCTTCATATACTTGAAGTGTAAAATGTAAATAAGTAACAAATAAGAACAAATGTGTACATATATTACGTGAAAAGGTGTGGGGAGAAGCCAAGCTTTTTTTGGGTCCCACTCCCAATTCACTCTTAAAAATTCCATGAGAATACAGTCACTTTCCAATTTAACAACAACTATGCTAATAATGATTATACCGATAATAATAATAATAGTTGCAGTAATCATAATAACACCAAATATATGTATTAGAGGAGTTCCATAAAATCGATTATTACATGCATCGCGATTCGACACGTGACAATTCGAATTTAAGACACGTCTGCCGCCCGGACACCGTTAACGGACGCACGCACAACGTCATGATGGGTGCTCCCGGTTACTGGGAGAGAGATTTACTCCTTTTTAAAAGACTGGAAAACAAATTTGTGTATGAGACAGGCAGGCACGGAAGGGTCGCGCTTTTGTGTGCATGTTATTTTTTAGCGCGAGAGGGGAAGAGAGATAGTTCGTTGCTTCTTGTCTTTTAGATGTCTAGCAGTAGTTTTAAGGCATTTCAATTGAAAAATGTCCTGAGTGTGTTGCTAAGACCTGTGTGCGTCTATAAGAGGTGAGTACACGAACCCTCTTGTACTGTTTGGCCTTTATTGTTGTTGTTTTTAGATGTTAATAGTTTGTGCCGAGCGCTAAGCTAATTCGCTAACGTGTATTTCATATGCAGAACGTGTAAAACCATAATGAAGTACAGCGGTAACACTACAAACATGCGAAATAGTACAGAAATCTGTTGTTGCAAGTGCTGCCTGGGAGCCAACAGGGGTGTGTGCGCGTGGGCGGGCAGGAAGAGAAGAAAGTCCGCGCGCTGTAATGAGTGTGTGTGTGCGTGTGTGTGGTGATGTTGGAGGCTGCCGGACTTTTTTATGTGCTCGGCAATAACCGCCACAAGTTGTGTGATCAAAAGCAGTTGTGATTTCCACCTGTCACTCTAAGAGTTACACAAGGGAAGTAACACTGTGAAAACAAACAAAGAATATTGGTTAAAAGAAGTCCTGTGTCTAAAGACACTTTGTTTGTGTCCAGAAAATGTGGAATTCATTCCACCAGGGTAAATGTTATTGTATTGTTGAGAGAAATAAGTTCTCCCTTTAAAATGGTTAATGTTTTTGCACTTTGTTGTATAAAATAAATAAATAAATAAAGCAGCTTAAAGGCAGCTTTTTGTTGTATGGGCATGTTTCCATCGTTCTTGTTGAATCATAAGGATATTTTAAATAAATAATAGACGTAAATTTGTTAGCCTACTTTATTAATCAGTATTGTACGATGCATCAATAATCATGATAATCGCGATAACCGTGATCAGCGTCAATACCGCGATCATCGTTCAAAAATTGAATCGTAGCACCCTGAATCGTAATCGAATCGAATCGTGGGGTGCCTAAGATGGCACATCCTTAATATGTATATATAAATATCAGTAATTATACATATAAGTAACCATCACATTTGTAATCATTATTATACATAACACGTCATATTTATATATATATATATATATATATATATATATATATATATATATATATATATATAGCCAAGACATCTACAGACCTCTTTCTGTGTATCGTGACTAGACCTGTGTTTATAAAACAATTTCAATCTCTGAGTGCACCAACCAAAACTTCAACATAAAGTGATAAAAAACTGGCAGTTTTTGGCCAACTGTTTCACCACTTTGTGTGGTCATTCGCTTCTTCCATTTTTTTATGCAGTCGCTGACCTCCAGCCCCGTATTTTCAGCAATGTCCTACCTCGAATTATTTGCCATTTGGCAATATAATGTCTTGACGAGACATTGTAGAGGTTGTCGTACTTGTGGAGATGCATGTCAGGCTACGGCGAAGGGTCGTAAATCGGGTCTGCCTTGGCGGCGTTGGTCTGCCACAGAAGCATAACCTTTACTCCAAATGTAAACATTCGTCTCAAGTGTAACGTAGGAACAAAGTTTGACGCAGTCAGTGACGTTTCTACAGTTAAATCTTTGGTTCTCAGTGTCCATAGGATGGTGCTACAAACGCAGAATTGGCAATCTTTGGTAGGAGTTTATAAAAACCCTCGTTTTCAATGCCCAAAAAATGCGTGTGTGTGTGTGGATGATATGGTAAATGGACAGTACTTATAGGCCAAACGAAGAAAAAGTTATTCTTTTTGTGAAATACCCTGCTACGTGGGTACAAACTATGGGGGAAAACAAGTACGATTTATAGTCCGGAAAATACGGTATATATTAGGGTTGTTCCAATCATGTTTTTTTGCTCCCAATCCGATCCCGATCGTTTTAGTTTGAGTACATGCCGATCCCGATGTTTCCCGATCCGATTGCTTTTTTTTGCTCCCGATTCAATTCCAATCATTCCCGATCATTTTTCCCGATCATATACATTTTGGCAATGCATTAAGAAAAAAATGAATAAAACTCGGACGAATATATACATTCAACATACAGTACATAAGTACTGTATTTGTTTATTATGACAATAGATCCTCAAGATGGCATTTACATTATTAACATTCTTTCTGTGAGAGGGATCCACGAATAGAAAGACTTGTGACTTTGTATATTGTGACTAAATATTGCCATCTAGTGTATTTGTTGAGCTTTCAGTAAATGATACTGTAGCCATGCCCAAATGCATGATGGGAAGTGGAACCATGATTGTGCGTAGTGCTACCAATTGATATATCTTCTCTGCGTTGGGAAATAACATAAGCTGTTAAGAAAAAGATCAATTGCTACCTTGCTTCCCCACATTGCTTCTCATGATATTTCTAATCGTAGGGAGAGGGATTGTAAGGCTTTAGCCATTAAAAAAAGGCTCCAAAGGCTGCCAAAATTCACTCTACTCATTTTACGCTGCCTTTTATCTCTCTATATAGGGAAAACGGCGCCATTACAGATTGAGCGTGACAATGCGTGAGTGGGTCGTGCAGTGCATGCAGTAATTGCGTTAAATATTTCAACGTGATACATTTTTAAAAAACGTAATTACCGCCGTTATAGGGATAAATTTGATAACTCTACCTTAAACCTAAACTAAGGACTCTGCATGAGTGTTACATATTATGTCTGTAACGTTAAATACAACTAGAAAACTATTTAATTAAAAAAAAAAAAAAAAAAAAATCTATATATATATATATATATATATATATATATATATATATATATATATATATATATATATATATATATATATATATATATATTAAAAAAAAGGCATGGCCGATATTTTTTTGCCGATTCCGATACTTTGAAAATGACGTGATCGGGACATCTCTAGCATATATAATTCTGAAAAGATAACAAATTACATAATTTTCGTTTTATTTTAAATGACAAAAAATGGTCACTTGCCCTATCAAGGATTCAAGGTTAACTTTTGAATAGCTGTCCAATGTCAAATAGGTTCAAATTGGTAAACCTAATCTGTTTTTTTGTTTCACAATAGAGGCTGCTGGACTATCAGAGAAGGTTGGACATCTCGTCACTGAAATCCAACGAGAACCCGATGATCGTTGAGCTGAGGGTGGGAAAACATCTGCTCAGAGTGTCTAGTATTTCCCTAACAAAATTGTAACGTTGTCTAGAATCTGGATTTAACCAAGAGGAAGATGATCCACGAGGGTCCGCTGTCCTGGAAAGTCAACAAAGACAAGAGAATTGGTACGGGGATGAGGGCTGTCGAGCCGTTGCAATTTTCAAGTCTTAACTCGATGTCCTCCATTGGTAGATCTGTACACGCTTCTGCTGGAAGACATCCTGGTCCTGCTTCAAAAGCAGGACGAGCGTCTGCTGCTCAAGTTCCACAGCAAGAACGCCGCCGCCGGCACCGCCGACTCCAAGCTCAGCTTCAGTCCGGTCGTTAAACTCGGGACCGCGCTGGTCAGACCCGTCGCTACCAGTAAGGGCTCGCTGTTTTTATTATTCCTCGCGACGTTCCTGAATGCCGGCCACATGGTCACGTTCATCGCTCGACTTTAGACAAAAAGTCCTTCTTCGTGCTGTCCATGTCGGAAAACGGGGCGCAGATCTACGAGCTGACGGCGCAGAGCGTATCCGACCAGAGGACGTACGTCTGACCCGGGCCCGCCCGCTGAGTCCCGCTAGCTTTTTCTTTGATGATTTTTTTCTCGCCCACAGGTGGCAGTGTCTCATCACACAATGCGCTGACGCCATGAAGGCCAATTCGCACAGTGGTGACACCGCCGAAAGCAGAAACCCATCAGTTGGCTTATTAAGGCAAATGTCTTTTAATTGGGGGGGGCTAGACAGTCAAAACTTTTTATGGTAACACTTCATTTGAAGTAGCGTCATAAGACCGTCATAATTATGACATGAAAATCTCATGAGCATTAATGAATGATTATGCATAGACTTCACAGGGCTCGGGGCCGATCCATAGGAGGCCTATTAAAAAAAAAAAAAAAAAAAAACAGAACAGGCATACTGTATATGAGTCTCCATGAGCAGCGGCATCAAAAAATTCAATCGTTCCCTAATAAAATCCCGAATACCGTAATTTTCGCACTATAAATTGCACCTGACTATAAGCCGCCACCCTCCAAATTTGACACGAAAACTTAAATAAATGCGTAAGTCCCTGAATTTCTATAGCTTTGAACGTAAAACAGTCCAGAGTTTTGATTTAAAGCAAAAAAACGGGCAGTTATCATTTTTATGTATTTTTCTTTTTCTCAAAAGGTTTTAAAGTGCATGCATGCTATTTTATAGAATAATTACCGTAATTTTCGCACTATAAGGTGCACCTGAATATAAGCCGCCACCCACCAAATTTGACACGAGAATTACAATTGTTCATAGATGGGCTACACTGGACTATAAGCCGCAGCTGTCCTCACTTTATTATGGGATATTTACACCAAAAGATTTTAACCGGTAACACTTTATTTGACAGCGGCATCATTAGACTGTCATAAGACCAAATGAACCACCTTGAGACTTTGAACCAATTGGCTCTAAAGCTTCATTGCTTCAAGAAGCTTCATTTGGCCATCACTGCCCCTTTGGGGGAGAGAGAATCAATCTCTGCTGCCACCTGCTGTCATCACTGTTGTCGTCCAGCATGCATTGCATCGCGACAGATGTAAATAACAATCAAAATTCATGTCCTGTGCTAATTATTTCTTCAGTTACTGTTCTAGTCGTTTCATTAATTGCTAGTTATGGAATTTGGTAACACTTTATTTGACAGTAGCGCCATAACACTCTCATAAGACCATCATAATCATGAGATGACACTGCCATGAGCATGAATGAATGAATTAAATCCCTTTTGAATGGATGTGAAAGACCAGAGCTGAACATAAATGGGATTAGTGACATAATTTGCCCGAAAATTACGGTAATTATGTTTTATATAAGTAGAACAAAACTTAAAATGGCTATAAAATTCTCAGATTTTACGCTAGATGCACAAAAATCACTAAATGCAGAGATAATCACCTATATTTCCAGAATCAATAGCAGTATTTAACAGTTTTTAAAGTTTTTGCCCGAAATAGCGACCTAATATTTTATAAATTTAGTGCAGTTTTGACATGTTTTCAACAGCTAAAAGAAAATAATTTATGATAAAATAATAATTTTCACATTAGAAATGATCATTCGTTTTTCACGGTTAATGGGGACCAGAATCCGCTGCAATAAGTGAAAAAACCTCAAAGTTGTGCCCCCCCCCCCAATTTTTTTTCTTCGATGTCTTTATTCAGATATATCATTGGAAATCGATACATATAAGACGTTTTTGTTTTTTTTTACCTTTTTCCCAAAAGTATAAAATGTAATTGTAGTATTATTATGTTATATTATTAATAGTATTAAATGTAACAACTATGATAAGTTTTAACATGTTATTGTCCCACAGAATTATTTTTAAACAAGAAAAAAGTAGACGCCCAATCCATTTCAAAAATGTAAAAAGAAATGCTTGTCTTTATTAAATGCTTCATTAAGCGTCCACTCAAATCCGCTCCAGCTGCTCACTTACACACAATGAGTTGCCACAGCAACTGTTTAACAAGTTAAACAATGATTGACGCATGCAGCCCTTTAAAGATCGAGTCTCTAGCTAGATCAAATCTTAACCGTCTGTCAATCATCGTTTACTTAAATAAGCAACTCCAGTTCACTCTCTGAAGAACAAAGAGCAGGGAGAGGGAGGCAGGAAACGGGCGTGCGACTATGCGATTGGCTCGGGACAGCTCATCTGTATTTTTTTTTTCTTTTAAATTGATAAAAAATCTGCGACTGAGGGCGCAAAGTTTGAAGCGTGTAGCAGTGAGGAATCACTGTACTCGAGGAAAGTATGCTGAATCATCTTTTAATTTTACTCAACAAAAGCAAATTTTGCATTTTTCTATGTACAATCACAACTTATTTAGGTTGAATTCAGATGCCACAATTGCCTCAGCACGTCTTGCCAGGTATCTGGCCGTCGTCGTTTTTAGATTGAAAAGTTACATAAGATAAAACATGTAAAACTCGTTTTTTTTTTTTTGTATGGACGCAGAAATGTCTGAATGACTAGGGGGGGTTTTTTGCCAAAAAACGGGCAGTTGGCTGAAAATTACCTGATAATTTGAATGTAGATTTGTGTGTGGATACAAAATCCAACATGGCGGCCATCACAAAAAAATAGCTTTTTAAGTTGAAAATTCTTGTAAATAAATGCGTAAATCCCAGAATTTCTTTAGCTTTGAACATAAAACAGTCCAGATTCTTGGTTGAAAGTAAAAAAACGGGCAGTTATCATTCATTTTAGGTATTTTTCTTTTTTTCCCACAAGGTTTCAAAGTGCATGCACGTTATTTTATATAATAATTACTTTAATTTTCGCACTATAGGGCGCACCTGACTATAGGCCCTACTCACATGACGTCACAACCATGCCTCCGCGCCATATTGTCCGTCAACTCGTCGTGTTGATGCATTACCGCTACGTAAATTCCTCCTATTATGGCGTGTTTTTCTGCTCGTTAACATTAATAATCAAAATGGTGAAGGCGTGTGTGGCGGTCGGTTGCAATAACAGAAGATAGACAGAGAGACTTGAAGTTCTACCGTATTCCGAGAGACCCGGAGAGGAGAGCGAGATGGACTGCTGCAATTCGACGAGAAAACTGGGCTCCAAACGATTACCACAGATTATGTAGTAGTCATTTTATATCTGGAAAGATGCATTTAATATGTTTAGAGGGTTTTGGGCTGACAACCACAATTAAGATCATTGCTAGGCTAATCGCCGACAACCATTTCAAATTCAAGATGCTTATTTGTTCCACCATCTTTATTTTTTGAATAATATTTAGCTGGTAACAAATGAAAGAAGCTGGCCTCGTCTATGGATCATCGGTTAAAAAGGGGTGTCCAAACTTTTTGCAAAGGGGGCCAGATTTGGTGTGGTAAAAATGTGGGGGGCTACCTGGGCTGATTTACGTAGAACAATACATTTAAAGAAATTTTAGCAAGCCCTTCTGTGTGTCACATTTGCTTTATTATTATTTTTTTTAATTCATAATTTCAACAATCTCGCCTTTATGGCGTTCTCTTTCGACCCTCGGGCTCTTGCGAAATACTGCTGCTATGAAATTAAATTAGCTTCAAGTTGCTTTAATTTCTCGTTGCATATCTTCCGCGACTGTCTCTTTGCAAATGAGGCAGACACAGTTGTGTATTTTATTGAAGAAACAGTCCAATATGCACCTATCCTTGACGCGTCGCAGTCAACTTTTTTTTTTTATATATTTTGTCGCCATTTTAGAAAATTGGGAGTAAAGGGTCACACGAGGTAATGTTGCTTAGAGTGCTGCTCTTAATTTTTTTCAAACTTTCGAGAGAATAGGCTGATTTTTGTGGACAAGATAGTTGTAGATATCAGGGTAGCAGATGTCAGGCAGAGAGGGCGCAGACAGCGGGTCGAAAAATATCGATTTAGGCATTAAATATGGATCTGGCGAATGGATAGACTGAACTTTTCCACATAACGGCTTTTATGCAACGCATCCAATGAGTTTACAGCGTCTGAAAGCACCGGGGCTTCCATGAATTGCACTATAAATTGCACGACAAATCTAAACCATTGAGAATACGGATAAACACTGACGGACAATATGGCTGCCGGATACAGCGACACGTCATTCTGTGAAGTTGGTGAGTAGGGTCTATAAGCAGCCACCCACCAAATTTGAAACAAAAATGACATTTTCTCATAGATAAGCCGCACTGGACTGACTATAAGCTGCAAATGTCCTCACTGTGTTATGGGATATTTACACTACAAGATATTAACCGGTAACACTTGGTTTAACAGCGGCATCATACGACTGTCATAAGACCAAATGAACCACCATGAAGCTTTGAATCAATTGGCTGCAAACCATCATTGCTTCATGAAGCTTCATTTGGCCATCAGTGCCCCTTTGGGGGAGATAGTCAATCCCTGCTGCCACCTGCTGTCAACACTGTTGTTGTTCAACATGCCTCCTAGCAATGCATTGCAGCACTACAGATGTAAATAACAATGAAATTCATGTTCTGTGTTAATTTCTTCAGTTACTGTTCCAGTTATTTCATTAATTGCTAGTTATGGTATTGGGTAATACTTTTTTTGACAGTGGCGCCATAAGACTATCATTAGACAATCATAATTATGATATGGCACTGTCACAAACATTAATGATTGCTTATAACATGTCATTTAGTGTTATCCGGCAAATAATCTCACTTTTGAATGGATGTAAAAGATCCAAGCTGGACATAAATAGAGATGGTGACATGAATTGCCCGATGACATCTGTCGTAAACATTTAGTAATGCCCATGATAGCGTCATGTCATAATTATGAGGGTTTTATGACACTGCTCTCGAATTAAGTGTTACCTATTAACCCAAATAAATCAACAAATAAACCGCACTGGATTATAAACCGCAGGATTCAAAATGAAGGGGAAAAAGTAGCGGCTTGAATCCTCGACCAAATCACTCTTGACTCTCCTGCCTACTTGTTTGCAGTAAAACTTTCGTCCTGTTTCTACCTAAATCCAGCGTTAGAACGCTGAGTGTCTTTGAGTTTATCACAGCGAAAACCACCACAACGCTCTGCCTCGGTCGGCCCCCTACAGGAAGGTTTGGCGCAATGTCTGTAGGAACTGTCTCGTCAACTGATGGTGAACTCTATGGGTTATGACAGATGACATGCATTCATTCATGCTCATGACAGTGTCATGTCATAATTATGACAGTCTTATGATGACACTGTCAAATAAAGTGTTACCCTTTTTATTTCCTTTGATTTTTTATATTATTTAAACTTGTGTAATTTGGGGGGGGTTTTATCAGGATATTTTTTTTTCCACTAAAAAAGTTTTTTTTTTTTTTTTCTAAACGTTGTATTCTTTTAATTTTTAAAAGTGTTTTATGGATAGTGGAAATTTTATGTATATGATTACATTTTTATTTAGAATTTTTCAATTGGGAACCTTCATGAGTAAAGTTTGTGTTTTTATTGTAGCTTTATAATTATAATGAAACTTGTTAATTTTTAAAAATTATATTCGTCATGAAGGTTTTATTTCATTTGAAATATTATAATTTCTTGTTTGGGTGTTTAAAAAATATGTTGTTTTTTTTTAAGTGTAGATTTTATTTTTCTCAAAATTTTGTTTCATTGGATTTTTGGGGACTTTTATGAGTTTGGTTTGTATTTTAATGTGCTTTTTTTATTGTACGTTTTATATTTGTGTTTATAGTGTTGTATTTTCGCAAAATGGATTTTTCAAAAAAAGTGTCTTTTATAATTTTTTTCACTATATTATATATTAACCATCTGGGATTTATTCCTTTTACCTAATGTGTGATAAGAATTGTATTTATAATTATTTCTTTTTCACACTTGTACCATGCTTATTATGATAGATTGATGTGATAAGTTAATTTTTTAATCAAATAATTTTAAATAATGAAAAGTTTCTATTGTTTTTGGTTTCTTTCATGAGTCTTGTTATTATGTGTTGGGCTTATGATGATTCTCCCCTTCATTCCCCCAGAGGTGAGCAAGAGGCCATTGAGATGATAAACTGTGAGATGGACAAACCCAACAAAGACGTCAACGACACTTCAGGTAGCGACGATGTGACATTCAGACCATACGCCGCTCTACGTTTCATGCATTTCAACGATGCGTTGACCCACTCCATCAGAGTCATCGGACATCCCGCCTGCCCCGGCGACAAACCCCTTTGACGGCATCAAGTCGGAGGACGAGGACGAGGAGAAGGCCGAGGACGAATTGGGGGTGGAGGAAGAGGAGGGCGAGGTCGACGAGGAAGAGTTGGAGGCCTTCCTGGACGCTCGGCTGGAGGAAGACGAAGACGATGAAGTCCGGGCGTCGTTCTCGTCCTCCAAGGCAGAAGAAGCTCTCGGGACGTGTAAGTTGGCACTGAGCTTGGACAGTTTATAATACAGTCCCTGACAAAAGTCTTGTCCCTTATCCATTTTGTAGAAACGATTGCTCATAAGCTGACTTTTAATTATACAATTGGTTTCAGAAATGGTTCATATGAAAACTAAGACCCTCCCAAATGATGTTGAATGTACAAAAATACATTTGTTTCACTGAAAAAAGATCTAACATTTAATGAAGACATAAAGGTCAAATTTTGGCAAGTCAAAAGTTTTGTCGCCTACAGAAAGTAGTGTGTAAATTGAACAAAAAATGTACTTCAAATACAAAAATATGTTACATAACGTAAGCGAATTAAGTAGTGGTGCTGTGAGATCCAAATTTAAGATTTTGGTTGACTTGCATGGGCTTGAAGGACTGCATCCATGCAGTTCGGCAAGGATTCATACAATTTGATGAAGTTCAGGAACATCAAAGAAAGCAGTCTTGCATGCCTCCCAGAGTTCATCAACATTCTTGGGTTTCGTCTTCCATGCTTCCTCTTTCATCCTGTTCATGTCTGGTGACTGGGCTGGCCAGTCCTGGAGGATCTCAATCTTCTTTGTCTTGAGGAACTTTGAGGTAGAGATTGAAGTATGCGATGGAGCACCATCCTGCTGCAGAATTTGTCCCTTTTTATGGTTAGGAATGTAAGAGGCAGCTAAGATTTCAGACTATTTATCTCTCAGGGAGCAGACAATTAAAAAACCGTGTGGCATTTGCCAAAGCCCACCGCCTGTCAAAAGGATGGACGCTGGAAAAGTGGCAAACGGTGGATTTTTCAGATGAATCTTCCATTGAATTACACCACAGTCGCCACAAATATTGCAGGAGACCTACTGGAGCCCGCATGGATCCGAGATTCGCTCAGAAAACAGTGAAGTTTGGTGGTTACATCATTACCAAAATCATGGTCTGGGGTTAAATCCAGTATGGGGGTGTGCGAGAGATCTGCAGGGTGGAAGGCAACATAAATTGTTGACCCATGGCACTCTCGCTGCATGCGGGCAACGTTCAAGATCACAACGTTACGCAACGTTCACTAACACCACACGTGCCACCAGTAGATCACAACGTTAAGCAATGTTCACTTAACACCACACGTGCCACCAGTACCGACCGAATCTAACAAAATGGCATGCTCAAAGTTGACCAAGAGAAGAAAAGTGGACAACGAAAATTGCCGTTTCAATGAGAAATGGAATGACAAACATGAGAAGTCGTTCTCTGATGGAGAAATATAAAAGAGTATGACTGAATGACAGCAATGTTCAAAGGAAAAGAAAAGGAGGAAATGTCAACAAAAATCAAACAAATCTTACTCTCAGATAGACCACAAGACGCACTGAAGTACTGGCTGATGATGTGGGTAAACAGCTTTGTGACCCCAAATGCCATTTCTCTCATTGAGCAGTGTTTTACAGTTAAAGTTGCTGTCAATAATTGTTATGTTTGCACCTTAATGACAGAGCTTGTCATTTATGTTGTACATGTTTGTCCAGCAGTGTTTTACAGTTACAAAATGTACTGTCAACAGTTATTGTTTGCACCTCAATGACAGATCTTGTCCATTATTAAGTGTACATGTGTAAACATTGTACTTGCATGTTTTTTTTTTGTATTTTTATTTTAAGTCAAACAAATGTTTTTTTGTTTTTTGTTTTTTTTTAATTTAATCAGAATGTACATTGTATTTTTGTTTGGTCAAAAGAAAACCACCTTCGACCTGCCTTGCACTTGACATTAATAAATGGACCCATGCTTGTATGAAAAAAATAATAGTGGACCTTCAAGATTATTATTTGAGGACCCCTGATCTAAATAATTGAAAAAATTAAAACAGAAAAAAAAAAATTTAAAAATTGAAAAAAAAAATGTGAACACAAGTTTTAATATATTGAAAAAAGAATTTCAATTTCTCCAGGAATTGCTTTTTTTTTTTTTTTTTTTTTTTTCTTAAATTGACATTATTTTTTTGTAATTGTTTTGTTTTATAAATCTCTTGTGACATCACATAGCTTCACTCTTTGGCTGCCATTGACGGCAATAGACATCCAGTTCGTTTGAACTGGGAGGACTAGCTGTGAATGCAAGTCTTTCAGTACCATTGACGGCGCTAGACATCCAATCCATTTTGACGGGGACTGACTTTCATTCGCCCCTCCCAGTCAAAATGGATTAGACGTCTCGTGCTGTCAGTGGCAGCCAATGACTTAACATAGACACTGTTCGGAGTTTCAAATGTTCAACATACATTTTTCTGCCCATGATTATACTTGCCACTGGACAAAATCAATGTTTTTTTACAAAATGGCAAGTAACAAAAATGACTTTGAATTTCTCATCTACTTGCTTCTGTTTCAGTGGTGACGCTGAAGCAGCTCCTCTTTAATCACATGATTAAGGACGAGGAGAAGAGCTCCCCACCGCTAGCTCAGACCGGCCCCTCACCCGACGGGGGCGCCGGCGCCGAATGCGATGAGGTCGCCGCCTCGGGCCAGAGCTTCCAAAAAGACGAGCCCGAAAGTCAACGCAACGGTAAAGCTTCCGTCCGGCTTACGTTCGAGAAAATTACAATCCTGATTGGGCATTACTGGTTACCGTGTAGAGGTGCAACAATTAATCGATTAATCGACAACTATTTTGATACCCAATTAATCGTTTAGGACCTTTAACTTAAAATTGTCTACATTCTAGAAATTATAACATACAGTGCATATAACTTCTCAGATATCAATATATATGGAGGTAGATTTGTGTGTTTATTATTCAGTCCAAAAAAGTCGCTTCAATTAAACAATATATTTTCAATTAAAAAAAAGTCACTTCAATAAAAAAAAAAGGGAATGCAAAAATAAATTTGAAACTCTAAAAAATGCATTTTTTTTTTTTTTTTTTTTGGATTGAATTAAAAACATTTTTGTAACAACTTCTTTGAAGTAATGGGTTTTGCATTTGGGCCACATGTTGGCTAAGGACATTTGTGTCTTTATTATTCAATCAAAAAATAAGTTGCTTTAAACAAAAAGAAATATATTTTCAGAAGAAAAATCACTTCAATCAAAAGAAAATTTCATCGAAAAATTATTTAATTTTTCCTTGAAAACGTTTTGCAATCCTTTTTGTGATTCAGCCATATTATGGGTTGGGCATTTGTGTCTAAACCAGGGGTGTCCAAACTTTTTGCAAAGGGGGCCAGATTTGGTGTGGTAAAAATGTGGGGGGCCGACCTTGGCTGATGTACTTTACGTAGAACAATATATATATAAGCATATAATAACATAATAACATATAAGCAAATTTTATCAAGCCATTCTACGTGTCACATTTGCTCTATTTTTTTTTTTTTAATTAATAATTTCAACAATCTCGCAACTAGCCTTTGTGGCGTTCTCTTTCAATTCTCGGGATCTTGCGAAATACTGCTGCTGTGAAATTAAACTAGCTTCAAGTTTCTTCAATTTCTCGCTGTGTATCTTCCCTGTAATCTTGTCGTACATATCAGCGTGTCTTGTTTGGTAATATTGCCTCACATTAAACTCTAAAAACAGTCCTTAAACACATTAAACTGTTTCTTTGCAAATGAGGCAGACAGAGTTTTTGCGTATTTTAATGAAGAAATAGTCCAATTTCCACCTATCCTTGAAGCGTCGGCCGTCGCAGTCAACTTTTTTGTTGTTGTTGTTGATTGTTGCCATTTTAGAAAATTGGAAGTCAAGGGTCACACGGGGTAATGTTGCTTGGATGGCTGCTGCCTTTTAGTGGGTAAATGAGGATCAGCATTTAAAGTGTAAGCTACTTCATATGCTGGTAGCAGTACTGCTGACCAATTTATTAAGTCTGTGTGAGGGTCAGACGTTATTGATCTTATGACAGAGGCTGGGGGCCGGATGAAATTTGACCACGGGCCGCATTTGGCCCCCAGGCCGCACTTTGGACATGTCTGGTCTAAACCATTCAATCCCAAAAAAAGTTGCTTCAATCACAAAAAATATTTTCAATCACAGAAAAAGATGATTTTAAAATTAAATTGCCCTCCTCAATTTTTTTTTCGAAAATATTTGTATTCGAAATTATTTTTTGAACTACCTCTTTTTGATTAAAGAGGAAAAAGTTTTGAAGGCACTTTTTTTTAATTGAAATTTTGACACAAATGCTCACTTCGTGCTATTGGTCAGACATGTTTGAGTGACAGGTGATTACGCCAATGGCGTAGGCCATAACAGCAGGATGAAGCAAAAATCTTGGCCACCACTCGTCGGGCCCCAGGCGTCGACTTGAGTCAAGCCAAAAAAAGCGTGTCTCAGGCGGATGACTTTGATGCGAGGCAGCGCCTCTATGATCCGAGAGCCTGCTGCTTAATTTGATTAAACACGGGAAACTTCACCCGCTGGCCTGAAGGCTGGCTATCGGGGTCACACAGGAGGTCACGGCACTCTGGTGGGACCCCGATAGCGCGCCCCCGTCCTAGTCAAAATGCAAAACAATATTACTTCGATCTGAAAAAGTTGTTTCAATTAAAAAAAATAGATCAATCAAAGAAAAAAAAGTTTTCAAATGCATTTTTTTGGAAGTAAGTAATCAAAGTAGGACATGAACAAAAATCTGCTCTTACTTTAAAAAACAACAATTCACACTTTTGCCAAATTTCGGACATCTTACTTTCTAAACTATCTTCTAAATAAGGCTGCAACAACTATTAAATTATTAAATTAAATCGAATAAAACGGTTAATAAATTAGTTGCCAATGAATTTGATAATCGATAGTTGTAAACTACAGTTAAGACAGGAAGCTGTAATAAAATAATATTTTTAAAGGAAATAATCATCCATTTGTCTTCATTGTTACTTACAACATGCCTAAAACAACTTCAAGGTAAATGGTGAAGGTAATTGAAAAAAGTGACATTTATCCAATTAATCACTTAATTAATTGTCCGATTAATCGATTATGAAAATCGTTAGTTGTAGCCCTATTACCATGGCAACAGGAAGAAAAACTAGCAATAAAAAGTGGTTTCTTACCACAGTTTAAAGGCAGAAATAAGCATTTTGGCAGTAACCAATTACCTGTATGCATAATTTGTTACCATGTGCAGTGATCCCTCGCTACTTCACGTGGATTTTTTTCAATTAAAAATTAAAGAAATAAAAACAATATTTTATTTAAAAGTGTTCAGATGTATGGATGTATATACAGTGGGGCAAATAAGTATTTAGTCAACCACTAATTGTGCAAGTCCTACTTGAAAAGATTAGAGAGGCCTGTAATTGTCAACATGGGTAAACCTCAACCATGAGAGAAAGAATGTGGAAAAAAAAACAGAAAATCACATTGTTTGGTTTTTAAAGAATTTATTTCCAAATATGAGTGGAAAATAAGTATTTGGTGACCTACAAACAAGCAAGATTTCTGGCTGTCAAAGAGGTCTAACTTCTTCTTACGAGGTCTAACGAGGCTCCACTCGTTACCTGTATTAATGGCACCTGTTTTAACTCATTATCGGTATAAAAGACACCTGTCCACAACTTCAGTCAGTCACACGCCAAACTCCACTATGGCCAAGACTAAAGAGCTGTCGAAGGACACCAGAGACAAAATTGGAGACCTGCACCAGGCTGGGAAGACTGAATCTGCAATAGGTAAAACGCTTGGTGTAAAGAAATTAACTGTGGGAGCAATTATTAGAAAATGGAAGACTTACAAGACCACTGATAATCTCCCTCGATCTGGGGCTCCACGCAAGATCTCACTCCGTGGCGTCAAAATGATAGCAAGAACGGTGAGCAAAAATCCCAAAACCACACGGGGGGACCTAGTGAACGACCTACAGAGAGCTGGGCCCACAGTAACAAAGGCTACCATCAGTAACACAATGCGCCGCCAGGGACTGAAATCCTGCACTGCCAGACGTGTCCCCCTGCTGAAGCCAGTACACGTCCAGGCCGGTCTGCGGTTCGCTAGAGAGCATTTGGATGATCCAGAAGAGGACTGGGAGAATGTGTTATGTTCAGATGAAACCAAAATAGAACTTTTTAGTAAAAACACAGGTTCTCATGTTTGGAGGAGAAATAATACTGAATTGCATCCGAAGAGCACCATACCCACTGTGAAGCATGGGGGTGGAAACAATAAGCTTTAGGCCTGTTTTTCTGCAAAGGGACCAGGACGACTCATCTGTGTAAAGGAAAGAATGAATGGGGCCATGTATCAAGAAATTTTGAGTGAAAAACTCCTTCCATCAGCAAGGGCACTGAAGATGAGACATGGCTTGGTCTTTCAGCATGACAATGATCCCAAACACACAGCCAGGGCAACAAAAGAGTGGCTTCATAAGAAGCATTTCAAGGCCCTGGAGTGGCCTAGCCAGTCTCCAGATCTCAACCCCATAGAAAATCTGTGGAGGGAGATGAAAGAATGTGTAGCCCAACGACAGCCCCAAAACATCACTGCTCCAGAGGAGATCTGCATTGAGAAATGGGCCAAAATACCAGCAACAGTGTGTAAAAAAAATGCTTGTGAAGAGTTACAGATATTTTTTTCCCCACTATGATTTGCAAATAAATTCTTTAAAAATCAAGCAATGTGATGTTCTGGTTTTTTTTCCACATTCTGTCTCTCTTGGTTGAGGTTTACCCATGTTGACAATTACAGGCCTCTCTAATATTTTCAAGAGGGAGAACTTGCACAATTAGTGGTTGACTAAATACTTTTTTGCCCCACTGTATGTAGAAATTGTTTTCTTTTATACAGTATATCTCAATTATATTTTAAATTACAATTGAAGTGTATAAAAAAAAATTAATCAAAATTTTCGCATGGCAGAAAACACTCCGGTGAAGTTCTGCTCTAAAACCCCCAATTTGGCCAAATTTATAAAATGTCCTATATGCATGTGTGATTAAATCTTTGGAAGCTTAAAGTCTCTCTTTTATGGGTGAAGAAAAATTTTGAACTCGGGGGGCATTTTTGACACCCTAAAAGTAGGACAAATTAGGTGAGTGAAAAAGACATTTTTGAGACTCAGTGGGCTTTTAAAATATTTTTTTCAATTATGATTAAAGAATGTGAATGTGAGATACTGAGAATAAAAGGCTACATATGCATAAAGGGAACATATAAATGTGAGTACATAACACTATTGTATTTAGCCTTGAAGCTTAGGACCTAGGCTTTATGATTTAAGCATCTACTGTATCTAATACATCGATATCATCCCATAATAAGCAATCCAAACGGCAGTAAGGGTTGATAAGATAATGAATAGCACGCTAGTCAGTTACCCTGCTGTTTGCGTAATTCTCGCGATAGCGTTCGACTGCTATGTTATCTTTTTGGGACTTTCCGGTAACTCTAGGTGCGAGCATGAGCGAACGTCATTAAAGACACAATGATTTTAATGAGATATTATCGCGTAGTTACCTTGTTTCTATCAAAAAACTCCATGTAGCATGTATCACCGAGTGTTAAGACACAGCTGTGAATGGCCACAGCCGGACTGTGTGGGGATTTTAACGGTAATATAACAAGGGTCGCAATGCAGAAATCGCCGACATCAAGGAGTGGTCGAGATTTTCTTTTTCAAATATTTACCCATTTAATTTTTTTTTTCTCAATTTTTCTTTTTTGGATCAATTATTTATCATCTAAAATATCGTGGGAAATGCCACAGTAACAAAAACAAATACAATCAAGCGATAGTTGTAAGGTAGATATCCGTGACCTACTTAGTTTTTTTCATTGTGACGTACTGTAATTTGTTCAAAAGTTTAAAATATGCGAGTCCCTTTCAACCCTTTAAACTAAATATTAGACATCAATTAATTATTGTAAGCTAAAAATGATAGAGATTTCAAATAATAAATAAGTAGCTATCATAATAAAAAAAAAAAGGCTAGATGTAAACAAAAGCGTTTGCGCTGTGTCTGTAAACGGGGGTCTCCAGGGTAAAACGGACAAATTAAAAATAGTTCGAGGGCTTAATGCGCCATGGAACTGCTATGGCAGCATATAGACATATTGTTCTATCAAACACAACAGTTCTTTTGGCTTACAGTAGTTTATTTTAAAGAAGGGTGCAAGAGCAGAAACTCCTTTTCAGCCTTGTCTGTGTTTTCTGGTCCAGTGCTGTTAAATCTTAATACATTGAACACACCCAAAAAATTACATTTATTTTCAATGTAAATAAGCTCCGCATTTATTTTGCGGATTTTTGCCGTGGGTGGTCATCCCCGTCCATGTTAACCACGAAAAACGAGGGATCACTGTATACCATTGAGATAGCAACATGGTTTTGTTTTTTTAATGTGAAGTACAAATTTCCTCAACGGCCGTATCGCAGGCGCCGTCGATCCGGGCGGAGGTTGCGAGGAGGCCGATGACGGCGACTTGTCTGTGGACACCGTTGACATGAGCAAGCTGCTGTCGTCGGAGAACGGCGGGCGACCCAACCTCAACAGGCGTCTCATGACGCACCTGCGCCTCCTGCAGGCCGACTTGCAGTACCTCAAGGTATGCCGTCCGGTTGCGCTTTGGAGCTTTGTGGAGTTACGTTTGAGGGATTTGCTATGAGAATTGGAAATACGTTCGCATTCGTAGCATTTAAGATAGCGGACTTTCTTTAGGAAAATTAGGCTGTTTTTTATTGTTGAAATGCGTGTTGTTTTTAAGGTAAGTGTGCAAATGTGTGTTACAGCTTTACAAATTGTCAAAAGTGAAGGAAGTAAAAAGCTTCAAAAAGCACAATTGCTTGCTTGTTTTCTAGCAAGCTGAAGAACTTCACCTTTAGTGAGGACAGAACACGCCATATTAATAAAGAAAAGTAAAAAATAACATAATGTGAGGTTCAATGAGGTACTGTTTACAAGACTTTAAAAAAAACAAAAAACAACTGGAGACAAAATGGCAGACGAGACTCCAGCGTCATGAAGTCGAAACACGTAAGTTGAGTATGTCAAAACCTAGGGGACTACCTTTACAGTGCTGCCCAAAAGTATTGGCACCCCTGCAATGCTGTCGGATAATGCTCAATTTTTCCCAGAAAATAATTGCAATTCCAAATGCTTTTGTATAGGGCTGTCAAAATTATCGCGTTAGCGGGCGGTAATTAATTTTTTAAATTAATCACGTTAAAATATTTGACGCAATTAATGCACATGCCCCTCTCAAACAGATTAAAATGACAGCACAGTGTCATGTCCACTTGTTACTTGTTTTTTTGTGTTTTGTCGCCCTCTGCTGGCGCTTGGGTGCGACTGATTTTATGGGTTTCAGCACCATGAGCTTTGTGTAATTATTGACATCAACAATAGCGAGCTACTAGTTTATTTTTTGATTGAAAATTTTATAAATTTTATTAAAACATTAAGAGGGGTTTTAAAATTTCTATAACTTGTACTAACATTTATCTTTTAAGAACCACAAGTTTTTCTATCCATGGATTGCTTTAACAGAATGTTAATGCCATCTTGTTGATTTATTGT
Source organism: Corythoichthys intestinalis (assembly GCF_030265065.1). Taxonomy (NCBI): domain Eukaryota; kingdom Metazoa; phylum Chordata; class Actinopteri; order Syngnathiformes; family Syngnathidae; genus Corythoichthys; species Corythoichthys intestinalis. Next base: position 29,805,746 of record NC_080412.1, read on the forward strand.
TATAATAAACAAATACAGTACTTATGTACAGTATGTTGAATGTATATACCCGTCTTGTGTCTTATCTTTCTATTCCAACAATAATTTACAGAAAAATATGGGATATTTTATAAATGATTTGAATTGCGATTAATTACGATTAATTAATTTTTAAGCTGTGATTAACTCGATTAAAAATTTTAATCCTTTGACAAGCCCGACTTTTGTAGTAATATCTTCATTGATTTTGCTTTTGCAATAAAAAAACACAAAAGACAATGGGGGAAAAAAATGATTAACATTTTACACAAAACTCCAAAAATGGGCCAGACTAAAGTATTGGCACTAGGGGTGTGACAAAATATCGAAATGGTGATTTATCCCAAAAGGTTATCGATATGCTCCTGCAAGAATCGAGATATCGTTTTAAAAAGGTGTCAATGTCGAAAAAAAAAAAAAAAAACGAGTTGCTTCCAAAATCTTCCACCATAACAGTTAGAGCTGGGAATCTTTGGGCACCTAACGATTCGATTACGATTCAGAGGCTCCGATTCGATTATAAAACGATTATTGATGCACCCCCTCCTTTTTTTTTTTTTTTTTTTAATGTTTTGTACATTAGTTCCAAAATTGTTCAAAAATACTATTTCAGTATGAAGTTAACATATAGCAGTAAATAAAATGTACAAAAATAACAGTGAATAAAAAACTCCAGTCCCCATTCTGTATCAGCAGCCTTAAACTACATTCAATTAATTTAATGTTGTGAATCAACCGTTAAAGTTGTTAAAATTGCTCCCATTATTCCATAATTTCCCTTTTGTCTACTTTCGACATGTGAAAGTTTTAAAACTATTTTAAAGATAAATTCAAGTCAATATTTTACCGATTTAGGAGTATTTTAGATAAAAAGTTAATTAGGTTTGCTTGGAAGGTTCGCTACAACAGCCTTGCAGGGAAGTGTACTGCTTTAAGATGGCGGCCGTTTACTAACGCCCGCATCTAGCTTTTTGTAGGTGTGCTGCTACCGCTACCTAATCTATATTGAATCTAGTCCTATATAAATGATATCTACCGTAACATTATGTGGATGTACTTTGTAGCAGCTTTTCGGCAGCAGTCAGGTATGTTGTTGTGTTTTTTTATCTCGTGGCATGAGTTGAGCTAGAGCCGTGAGTTGAGCAGTGGCATTACCCGAGGGGCCGGGTAATGAGAAGCATGACGTTTAGCTACTCTCGCTTCGTTCCTCATTGACCTCGCGGCGCGCTGAGAGTGTTGTACTTCCGCTTTACTTGGCATAGTTCAATAATCGGAATTTGGATGTTTGTGAATCGTTCTCGAATCATTCACGGCCGAATCGCAAATAATCTAAGAATCGGAAATTTTGCACACCTCTAATAACAGTGTCTAAGTTAACTCTAAGACTGCATTGACGGTGCTTGACGTCCAATCCATTTAGACTGGGAACGTACATTCATTCGTTCATTTGAAACCTGAGCATTCACAGTCATTCTGTCCAATTTTCAGGGCATTTACAGGTCACTTGGTCATTTTAGGGCATTTACAGGTTGTTTCCTGTTAAATTTTAAGTCACTGCCTAATTATTTGGGTGATTCCCAGGTCACTTCCTGTTCTGTAACACAAAATAAACAGGAAGTGACCCATAAAATACCTCCAAATCAACAGGGAGTAACTGAAAATCAACAGGTAAATGACCTTAAATGGCCCAAAATGACCGCATTACCTAGCATTGGCTCCCACTAACGGCCATAGACGTTCAATCTGTTTGAAGTGGGAATGGATTGGACGTCTACTAGTAATAAACTTATTCAATTTGTGTAATTAACAGCACCTGTTACTTACCTTTGGAACATAACAGGCGGTGGCAATAACTAAATCACACTTGCAGGTGTGAGGGTTCACTCATTTTCCCCCATTCTGTCATTGTTTTACATACTATCCTCATTAAAATGTGAAAACCTATAAATGTTTGGGTGGTTTTAGTTCAAGCAGAAGCTGTTTTTTCACCTGTGTGATTTTGACAAAGATCCGATAATATTTGATGACGATTTTATGTAGAAATGTGAGAAATTCCAAAAGGTTCAGATACTCTTTCATCCCATTGTAGAACTGGTTTGTTTTGAATTGCACACTGTCCATTGCAGGAAGTGGAGCTAAAGTACAAGAAGCTACTGGAGACGCCGACCGACTCGGACAATGGTGTGTGACGGTCGCGCTTGTCTGGATTTTGCAAAATTGCCATTCGTTTCTTATTTTGTGCACTTTTCAGATGCGCTTCATTGAAGACACGCTTGTTTTTCCCGCCTTCACTGCTGCTGTCAAGCCACTGAAGTCAAGTGACTCTCCAAATCTTCTCATTTTAACACTGGACGCTCACCAACGACACAAAACAACCTCATTGATGGGACCCCGTGCTAAATGCTTCTCTAGCTTCTATATAAATCTAAAATCACAGGCCGCAAGACTGCACAACTTGTCGCTTTTTCCGCTCATTTAGAGAACATGATTTTAAAAAATTGATGTCAACCTTTAAACACTATTGTTGTTCAAATTTGTTCTTGTAAATTAACTTATGATTGTTTTTCGTGTATTCATGTCGTAGCACGCAAAAAGACGCTAATGTACTCACTTTCATTAATCTTTTAGTTTTTGTTTTTTTTAAACAATGTGGTATTTATTTTTTTGTGTTTGTGCAATGTGCATCGTCTCTTGTTCAATAAAAAGACAGCGCATATTTTTGTTGTGATATTTTTATATAGTCGATGTTTTGGGAAAATTGGCAGTGGTGGACGTAGGCGGAGTTTGTTTTTTGGGGCTGGGGGTGCACAACATGTTGAGGACCTCGAAACGCAGTGTCAGCAATAAAATTAACTTACAGGAATATTTATAATAATAAGTTGACACTAAGGGTGTCACGGTACATGTATTTGTATTGAACCGTTTCGGTACGTGGTGCTCGGTTCGGAACGGAGGCGTACAGAACGAGTTTGACGTAATGTAACCCTTACTTTTCGAGGCTGTGAGTCGATCGGGTTACAGTTTCTTTGTGCAGATTATATCAACTCCGTCTTCTCTACGATAATGAGGACCAACACGGTAGGACAGTATAACCCAGAAACGTCAACGGCGCGACAACGTGGCCGCCGTGAAAACGTAGTGAAACGCAGGCGTTAAAGTCAATCAGCCAATACACACCAGTCGCAGTGCGCCCGCGTATTAGACGCGTCCCAGAAGGGGCTCAACGCGACGCACGCGAAAAGAACGGCAGAGTTTGTTATTTGACGCGAGACGCGACCCTCCTGCGTCAATACTACTACCGGTAGCTAAGATCGGGCAGACCGGAAGTCACTCGTGTAAAAATATGGTGGATCCGGTCGATTTTCAAACTAATATGCAATTGTAACCCACTTTTTGAGTCCATCAGATCTCTTGAGTGGTAGATCGGGGCACAGTTAACTTTGTTGATTTACTGCTGTCTTCTCGGCTATAATAATAACCAACACGGCCCCGTGTTCAATACAAAACCCTCCTACCACGACAAAACTGTTATACAACATAAAATATACAAAAGAAATGAATACTACGTCACATTTGTAAAATATAAACACAAAATAAATAATAGCCCATTTAAATAAATTGAAATGAGCTAAAACACCTGTAATTAAATAAGAATAACACACACATCCTGCTTACACAATTAAATTTATTAATTTCTGTGCGGCGCTTTAACTTAAGAAAATCCACCAATTAAGCTTTTGAAAACCGTTCATAAGAAAAAAAAATTCATTCATTGAGGCATTTTATTTGTAAAATACATGTTAAAATCTTTGTCATTGAGATTGCTTTTCTCTTTAGCTCAGGACTTTTTTCTTCTTTCTTTCAGAAAGAAAGCTGACCAATACGCGGAGTCTGAAAGGCAAATTGTTGTTAGATTATCTTTAAATACCCGCTACTTTTTGAGCAGAAGTCTAGCTTTGTATAGGCTAATTTTCCTATTGTTGAAAGCACAAAGGTGTGTAATAAACAACTAGCACATTTATATATTGCATTTTGTTTTCTTACTGTATCGAAAATGAACCGAATCGTGACCTCAACACCGAGGTACGTACCGAACCGAGATTTTTGTGTACCGTTACAGCCCTAGTTGACACTGAGCGTTTTTTGTTTCCCATCATTTTTGAGGGGAATTGTAAATCAGGCTGCTTAGGCAATACTTTTCGCCAAGATAGTCATCCATTGAATATGTTACGCCCACCGGTGGCGTGCCAATGTAGTTACCCCAGTCAAAAATTGTATGCCCTGGGTGAAGCCATATGGAGGTAGATTTGTGTCTTTATTATTCAATCAAAAAAAGTTGCTTTAATCAAAATATATATTTTCAACCAAAAAAAGTCGCTTCAATAAAAAAAAAGGTGTGTTTGAATGCAAAAACAAAATTGAAACTGAAAAAAAAAAAAAACGCATGTGAAAGCTTTTTTTTTTTTTTTTGATTGAATATTGAAGCAACTTTTTTGATTCAAGTAATGTTGATTTGTGTTTGGGCCACATTTTGGCTAGGACATTTTTGTCCAATTTTTATTCAAATCTAAAAATAAGTTGCTTCAAAAAACAGATTTAAACATAAAAATCACTTCATTCAAAAAAAAAAATTCAATCATGGAAAAGGTTTTTGAATGCAAAAAAATATTTGAGATAGAAAAATTTGCATTTGAACACAAATTTTCATTGAAAAGGTTTTCTTTGAAGCAATCTTTTTTGTGTTTGGGCCATATTTTGAATCTAAATCATTTAATCCCAAAAAAAGTTGCTTCAATCAAAAAGAAATTTTTTTTTGCAAAGACAAAAAATCATTTGAAAAAAATTTTTTTTTTTTTTTTTGTTGAAAATTATATGAAGGGCAAATTACCGTCTAAGTTGCTAGTCACATGATCTGTTTGAAAAAATAATTTTGACCCATTATAAAAACATTTTTTTGTTCATTTCATTCATTTTTGTTACTGTTTTATTGCTTTCATATATATATAGACCCTACTCACCTACGTCACAAAATGACGTGTCGCTGTATCCGGCCACCATATTGTCCGTCATTTTTTAGCCCTATTCTCAATGGTTTCAATTAGTCGTGCACTTTATAGAGCAATTCATGGAAGCCCCGGTATTATCTGACGCTGTAAACTCATTGGATGCGTTGCATAAAAGGTGTTATGTGGAAAAGCTTCAGTTTATCCATTCGCCAGATCCCTATTTGATGCCTAAATCGATGTTTTTCGACCCGCTGTCTTCGCCGTCTCTGCCTGACATCTGCTACCCTGACATTTACAACTATCTTGTCCACACAAAATCAGCCTATTCTCACAAAAGTTTGAAAAACTTTAAGAGCTTGGAGGCTTATAAACACTTCGTTGCTGGTTGGGTGAAACGGGTCCTCGTCCACGAAAATTCGGCAGGAATCTATCTTGTGCTCGGGAAGGTGGGTTACGAAATTTTCAATTCAAAATCTTTTTTTCTAGCTAACATCCGCTGTCAAGTCTAATGTATTTCATGTCATTTGTCAATGGAGCTAGAGCTTTTAATGTTTATATGGTTTAGCGATAGCACTCTCACTACATACATATATAATATGTAATAAATATGAATTGCGATAGCACTACTCCAGATTGTCCCTAGTTGAATATATTTTTTGGCTTTTGACCTCAATAGTGAAATTGTAAATTAATTGTATGACAACTGTCTTATTATCCCCTTATAATTATATATTTTCAGGTAGTTCATTCACAACGTCTGAGTGTATGTTGTCGGCGATTAGCCTAGCAATGATCTTAATTGTGGTTGTCAGCCCAAAACCCTCTAAATATATATTAAGTGCATCTTACCAGATATAAAATGACTACTACATAATCTGTGGTAATCGTTTGGAGCCCAGTTTTCTCGTCGAATTGCAGCAGTCCATCTCGCTCTCCTCTCCGGGTCTCGGAATACGGTAAAACTTCAAGTCTCTCCGTCTATCTTCTCTGTTATTGCAACCGACCGCCACACACACCTTTACCATTTTGATTACTAATGTTAACGAGCAGAAAAACACGCCATAATAGGAGGAATTTACGTAGCGGTAATGCATCAACAGTGACGAGTTGACGTATAGTGGTGGAGTGTAACGAAGTAATTTTTATGTGGCTCTGTACTTTAGTGTTTTTCTCATGGAGATTTAGAGGTGCAACAATTAATCGACAACTAATAAATTACCGAAATAACCGACAACTATTTTAATAACCAATTAATCGTTTAGGACCTTTTTCACCTTAAACTTGAAATTCCTGAAATTATAACACAACATATAATTTTTCACTTGTAGTATTCTTTAGTTATGAGATGTTAAACATTATAAACATTTGTCTATACATCTTTAGTACTGAAAAATATAACAAATAACTATAAAATATGGTTTTGAGTAACTTTTAGTGTTTAAAAAATATTTTTTATTTCGTAAAACGCTGGAAATTCTGGCCCATAGACCACTATATTTTACTCAACAAAAGCAAAATTTGCACTTTTCTATATACATTCTTAACTTATAGGTTCAATTCGGATGTTACTATTGCCTCAGCACATCTTGGAGGCTATCAGGCCCTCGTCGTTTATAGATTAAAATGTTACATAAAACACGTGAAATGCACATTTTTTTTGTATGGACACAGATATTTTTAAATTATAATATCTAAAAACAGGTAGTTGGCCAAAAATTACCTGCTCATTTTCATGGCGGCCATCACAAAACAAAGACCTTTTTAAGCTGAAAAGTTCTTCTATATAAATTTGTACACCCCAGAATTTCTATCGATATGAACATAAAAACAGTCTAGATTCTTGGTTAAAAGCAAAAAAACAGGCAGTTATCCTTCATTTTACATTAATATTTCAAGCTAAAGTTCCGCTATTTTCTACGGATACAATATGGCGGTCATCACAAAACAGAGCTTTTTAAGGTCAAAATCATTTTAAATAAATGCGTACATTCCAGAATTTCTATCAATATGAACATAAAACAGTCTAGATTCTTGGTTAAAAGCAAAAAAAAAAAAAAAAAAAAAAGGGCAGTTATCATTCATTTTACATAAATATTTCAAGCTAAAGTTACACTATTTTGTACGGATTCAACACGGCAGCCATCACAAAACAGCCTTTTAGGTTGAAAGTTCCTTCTTAATAAATGTGTAAATCCCAGAATTTCTATAGACATGAACATAAAACAGTCTAGATTCTTGGTTAAAAGCACAAAAAAAAACAAAAAAACTGGCAGTTATTATTCATTTTACGTAAATATTTCAAGCTAAAGTTAAGCTAATTTTTTTCCCATTCATTTTTTTCACAAAAGTGCATGCTTGGTGATATTTTAATAATTACCTTGAATCCTTGACCAAATCACTCTTGAGACACTCCTGCCGGCTTGTATGTAGTAAAACTTCTGTCCTTTTCCACCTAAAGCCAGCATTTGAACGCAGAGAGCTTGTGTTTATAGCAAAGAAAGCTGCAAGACGCTCTGCCTGGCCCGGTCCTCTACGGGAGGGTGTGGCGCAGGGCCGACCCAGCCTATACGCAGGTTATGCAGCTGCTTAGGGCCCCTGACCACTAGGGGGTCCCCAATCTGGCAATTGTTTAATTTATATTTGGTTTACTACAGTTTGCTTTAGTTGACTTTTGTGAGTTTTGATACTTAATTTCAAGCTTGAAAAATAAAATTTCTTCCTTAACTTCTTTGTTTTCCTCTTTTAGAAAAAGGTTTGGCACTATCTACTGTAAGTACTGACAATCATTTGGGGTGAGAAGTTTGAAGTATGCAGTGCAACAAAATCTGATTAACATACAAAATATGGACGTATGGGTTGGATTGCATGAATGGGTTTCACAGTACACTGTGACGAAATGGTGGGCCAAAAATATGGGCCCCTTGGCATTATTTGGCTTAGGGCACCCAAATGGCCTGGGCCGACCCTGGTGTGGCCTCATGTGGAGCCTTCTAGTCCAGTGTTTTTCAGTCGGCGTGCTGTGAGAAATTACATAATACAGGTAGTCCCCCATTTTACAACTGACCCGATTTACATGAGTTCGACTCTACAACACTGGTGTTTCGGCCGTATTTTTTTTTACTTTATTCTATTAATAAAGCATAAAATATATGTTTCTGGATAGTGTATTTTTAAGAGGGTGCTTAGAGGCACTTAAAGGATAATTCCGATTTACATGGAAATCCGGGTTACATTGCCAGCTGTTTCCCATTTTTATTTTTTTTACGTCGCCGGGCGGAGTATGTAGAAAGTTCTCTGTCGTGTGCAGATGAGCAAGGTATTGCGCGTGCCGCATTACAGAACAGCTATTTCTAGCCATCAGCTACCTTGCTGTCCGCAACAATGTGGACCCCAGCACGTCCACTGTACAGTCCTTTACAAAAGTTGTCGCTTATCCATTTTGTAGAAACAATTGCTAATAACCTGACTTTTAATTATTCAATTTGTTTCAGAAATGGCTCGTATGAAAGCTAAAACCCTCCCAAATGATGTTGAATGTACAAAAATATACTTTTTTCACTGAAAAAAAGATTTATCATTTAATGAAGACATCAAGGTCGAATTTTGGCAAGACAAAAGTTTTGTCGCGTACAGAAAGTAGTGTGAAAATTGAAACAATGTACTTTCAAATACAAAAATATGTCAGGTAACATAAGCGAATTAAGTAGTGGTGCTGTGAGATCCAAATGTAAAATTTTGAATGGCTTCCATGGGCTTCGGCAAGGATTCATACAAATTATTAATGAAGTCATCAGGAACATCAAAGAAAGCAGTCTTGCATGCCTCCCAGAGTTCATCAAGACTTTTGGGTTTCGTCTTCCATGCTTCCTCTTTCATCCTGTTCATGTCTGGTGACTGGGCTGGCCAGTCCTGGAGGATCTTGATCTTCTTTGCCTTGAGGAACTTTGAGGTAGAGATTGAAGTATGCGATGGAGCACCATCCTGCTGCAGAATTTGTCCCTTTTTATGGTTAGGAATTAAGAGGCAGCTAAGATTTGTTGATATTTCAGACTATGTTGCATTCCATCCTGCAGATCTCTCAGGGTGCAGACAATTAAAAAACAGTGTGGCATTAGCCAAGGCCCAAAGCCTGTCAAAAGGATGGATGCTGAAAAAGTGGCAAAAGGTGGATTTTTCAGATGAATCTTCCGTTGAATGACACCGCAGGAGACCTACTGGAGCCTGCATGGATCCAAGATTCACTCAAAAAAACTGAAGTTGGGTGGTGGCAAAATCATGGTCTGGGGTGACATCCAGTATGGGGGTGTGTGCGAGAGATCTGCAGGGTGGAAGGCAACATACACTCACCGGCCACTTTATTAGGTATACCATGCTAGTGACGGGTTGGACCCCCTTTTGCCTTCAGAACTGCCTCAATTCTTCGTGGCATAGATTCAACAAGGTATTGGAAGCATTCCTCAGAGAGTTTGGTCCATATTGACATGATGGCATCACAGTTGGTGCAGATTTGTCGGCTGCACATCCATGATGCGAATCTCCACATCTCCACCACATCCCAAAGATGCTCTATTGGATTGAGATCTGGTGACTGTGGAGGCCATTTGAGTACAGTGAACTCATTGTCATGTTCAAGAAACCAGTCTTGAGATGATTCCAGCTTTATGACATGGCGCATTATCCTGCTGAAAGTAGCCATCAGAAGTTGGGTACATTGTTGTCATAAAGGGATGGACATGGTCAGCAACAATACTCAGGTAGGCTGTGGCGTTCCAATGATGCTCAGTTGGTGCCAAGGGGCCCAAAGAGTGCCAAGAAAATATTCCCCCCACCATTACACCACCACCACCAGCCTAAACCGTTGGTACAAGGCAGGATGGAGCCATGGTTTCATGTTGTTGACGCCAAATTCTGACCTTACTATCCGAATGTCGCAGCAGAAATAGAGACTCATCAGACCAGTCTTCCCAATCTTCTATTGTCCAATTTCGATGAGCTTGTGCAAATTGTAGCCTCAGTTTCCTGTTCTTAGCTGAAAGGAGTGGCACCCGGCGTGGTCTTCTGCTGCTGTAGCCCATCTGCCTCAAAGTTCGACATACTGTGCGTTCAGAGATGCTCTTCTGCCTACCTTGGTTGTAACGGGTGGTTATTTGAGTCACTGTTGCCTTTCTATCAGCTCGAACCAGTCTGGCCATTCTCCTCTGACCTCTGGCATCAACAAGGCATTTCCGCCCACAGAACTGCCGCTCACTGGATATTTTTTCTTTTTCGGACCATTCTCTGTAAACCCTAGAGATGGTTGTTCGTGAAAATCCCAGTTGATCAGCAATTTCTGAAATACTCAGATCAGCCCTTCTGGCACCAAAAACCATGCCACGTTCAAAGTCACTCAAATCACTTTTCTTCCCCATACTGATGCTCGGTTTGTACGGCAGGAGATTGTCTTAAACCATGCCTACATGCCGAAATGCACTGAGTTGCCGCCATGTGATTAGCTGATTACAAATTAAGTGTTAACGAGCAGTTGGACAGGTGTACCTAATAAAGTGGCCGGTGAGTGTAAATAGTCATGCCATGACTCAGAAAAGGTTGAAAAACACCGTTCTAGTCAACTGATGGCCATTCTTCGAAAACATTTTTCTTTCGTGTTTAGAATAAAAGCCTTAAAAATGCCACAAGCAACTAAAAACAAATCACACAATATTTGGCCAGAAATATTTTTTATATAAAATTTGAACAAGTGGATACAGCACAGGCGATTACGCATAAAAAAAAATACATACAATAGAAGGGAAAAAAATAAATGCATCTTTTACTATGTGAGGAAGCAGACGTTCAAGTTAGCTGATGAAATGTAAAAGGCACTAAATGTACAACATTCCAGTTTTTTTCCCCTCTTTCTTCAAAGGAGTGGCCAGTCATACAAAAATAAAAATCACAGGGCAGGTTTTTTGTCTTGTGTATTTCAGACGTAGTGCATCTTTTTTTTTTTTTTTTTTTCCACCAGAGAACTATTTAGCACAGAGAGAGACAAAAAAAGCGCAACTACAACCATCTTTTTTCTTTTTTTAAATATAATTTATACTTTACATCACCACGAGGACGACGGGAACGCGCTAACAGTCAAGAGCGGCACACAAAGAACGCGTCTACTTTTTCCGGAACAGGTCGACGACACGTCTTTCACAGGAACGCAGTTTTGGCTTGAAAATTTTCCACACATTAAAACATTTTAAAGCTGCAACAGATATTTGGCCCGTTATTTAAATTAAATAAAATGCTTCCACATCAACTAGCATTTTTTTTTTTCCATTTTAAACTTATATAAGTAGACTGCATGCAAACATTTTTTTTAACATGCCCAATATGTCACGATCTACTTGCAGTGATATGAATTTTTTCGTGAACAACGGCGACATGCTTCACGAGCGATGATGTTGCATGCAAAGTCATTCGCTGCCATTGACGCAACAGGAGTGCAATCACTTTTGACCGGGTTGGACGTCTATTGACGTCAATGGCAGCCCGTGAGTTATTTTTGAGTGCCACCGAATTGTGTTGGCGGCGACTCAGATTTGCGATTTTTACCTGAAAGCAGCACCAGTTGTTTTTTTTTTCCTACGAACAAATTATTGTTCTCTTTCAGTTCTCATAGTAACCCAAGTTGACGTTCCGAAGCTTAATTAGAATTGACATCAACGCACTGGCTGCCATTGACGGCTGTAGACGTCCAATACATTTTGACTGGGAAAGCCAGCCATGGATTGGACGTCTAGCGCCTTCAATAGCACTTAAATATTGTCTTTGACAGCCAGTTTTTCCAGTTAAAGTGAGTTAAATAATAGGAAAATAAAATCAACTTTAGATTGTTATTGGCGGGGGTCATATCAGTGTATTTTTTGTTTGTATTCACATTTTATTAATTTATATTTCTTTTGTTGATATAAAAAAAATAATGATTTACTATAAAAAATATATATAATTGAGACCTGGAGTCCTCATACAGTCATGGACGGAATGATTGACACCCTTGGAATTTTTCCACAAAATACAGCATTTCTCACAGAAATTAATCCAGTTACAAATGTTTTCTGTATGAATGCGCTTATTTCTTGGATGTGCATTGGAAAAAAACACAAAACAGTTGAGGAAAAAAGTCATAATTGACACAATTTTAGACAAAACTCAAAAAATAGGCTGGGCAATTGTTGGCTTTGCACATTCTTTGGAAGAAATAGCCAAAATCAATCTGTTCCTATAACCATCAACAAGTTTCGTGCAACTCTCAGATGGAATTTTGGACCACTCTTTTGCAAACTGTTCCAGTTCTCTCAGATTTGCAACAGCAATTTTAAGATCTCTTCATAGTGTTCAATAAGATTTAGATTCGGGCTCATCGATGGCCACCTAAGAATTCTCCAGCGCTTTGTCTCCAACCATTTCTTGGTGCTATTTGAGGTATATTTTGGGTCAGTGTCCTGTTGGAACACCCATGACCTCTGACGCAGACCCAGTTTTCTGACACTACACCCTACATTGCCGCCCAGCTCCAAATTTCATGACTCCTTGCTCACTGTCAAGGCACCCAGTACCAGAAGCAGCAAAACAACCCCAAAACATTATTGGACCGCCACCATGTTTGACTATAGGCACTGTGTTCTTTTCTTTGTGGGCCTCATTCTTTTTTCTGGACCTGGACACTGGTCTCCAACCATTTCTTGGTGCTATTTGAGGTATGTTTTGGGTCACTGTCCTGTTGGGACACCCATAACCCCTGACTCAGCCCCAGTTTTCTGACACTACACCCTACATTGCAGCCCATCCCCAGATTTCATGACTCCTTCCACACTGTCAAGGCACCCAGTACCAGAGGGAGCAAAACACCCCCAAAACATTACTGGACCTCCACCATGTTTGACTATAGGCACTCTTTTCTTTTCTTTGTAAGCCTCTTCTTTTTTTCTGGCACTGGACACTGGTCTCCAACCATTTCTTGGTGCTATTTGAGGTATGTTTTGGATCATTGTCCTGTTGGAACACCCATGACGTCTGACGCAGACCCACACTACACCCTACATTGTGGCCCATCTCATGACTCCTTGCACACTGTCAAGGCACCCAGTACCAGAAGCAGCAAAACAACCCCAAAACATTATTGGACCTCCACCATGTTTGACTATAGGCACTGTGTTCTTTTCTTTGTAGGCCTCATTGTTTATTCTGGCACTGGACACTGGTCACCACCCATTTCTTGGTGCTATTTGAGGTATGTTTTGGGTCACTGTCCTGTTGGAACACCCATGACCTCTGACGCAGTCCCTGTTTTCTGACACTACACCCTACATTGCGGCCCATCCCCAGATTTCATGACTCCTTGCACACTCTCAAGGCACCCGGTACCAGAGGCAGCAAAACAACCCCAAAACACAGCCCAAGTTTTCTGACACTACATTGCAATCCATCTCATGACTCCTTGCACACTGTCAAGGCACCCAGTTCTAGAAAAAGGATTTAGGCCTACAAAGAAAAGAACACATGCCTGTAGTCAAACATGGTGGAGGTCCAATGATGTTTTGGGGTTGTTTTGCTGCCTCTGGCACTGGGTGCCTTGACAGCGTGCAAGGAGTCATGAAATCTGGAGACTATCAAAATGTTTTGGGCCGTAATGTAGGATGTATTGTCCGGAAACTGTCACCCTTCAAATTTGAAAGACCTGGAACAGTTCGCAAAAACGGAGTGGTCCAAAATTTCATCTGAGCGACGCACGAAATTTGTTGATGGCTATCGGAAGCGATTGCTTTCTGTTATTTCTTTTAAAGCATGTGCAACCAAATAGAGTTAAGGGTGCAAACAATTTTGTCTAGCCTATTTTTTTAGTTTTGTCTAAAACTGTATCAATTTTGGATTTTTTTCAGTCCACGTCCGAGGTATAAACACATTCACACTGAATACATTTCTATTGCGTTAATGTCTGGGAGAAACTGTGTATTTTCTGGAAAAATAATTCCAGTGGTGCCAATAATTTCGCCCATGACAGTATATGGACATCACATTTTGGGTCATGTAAACCACTTATATACAAAACCAGCGGCGAAACTTAGGAGGGGGTGCAACCCGACCTGGGCCTCTAAGGGGACTCGTTTGCGTGGGCGAGGGGAGGGTCAAAAAGAAAGGGAAGATAATGCCCGGGGCTCTGTAATATGCTGGAAGTGTTTCCTGGAGGTGCCTGCAACAAAACAAAATTCCACTTGCACCACTCACACACCGGTTGATCGTCTTGAGGGTCCGATGAATAATTGTCCGCTAGCACCCCGCACCCAGTTGGACGGTCCACTTCGGGGGTCCCGTTTATCCTCATCGCACCTGAGCCCTGTTCACATTTCTTCCGCCACTTTACCAAACATGCCGCCATGACCCAAAATGTAATTTATGTATGTAGTCTTAGTTGTGTTTTTATTTAATGACCAAAAATAGTCACTTGGCCTCTAAGAGTCCTCCTACACGAACAAAAACTTTTTGAATTCCCCCAAGAATAAATACATTTTTTGTTAGGGATGTGCAAGTACAGTACACTAATACCAGCTTCAAAGGAGTGGTCAATAGTTGTGGAGTTCAAAAAGTTCGGACAAAAGGTCATTTTACGTCAGTATCAGAAGTACTAGTGGTATTCAGTTACGAGGTAAGAATATCCATGAGTACTCAAGTGTCAAGTACTCGTACTGGTATCGGTCTGGAAAAAAAAAGTGATATGGAACATCCCTAATATTTGGTGTATTTACTGCCATTTTTCATGTGACAAAATAACGCTTTGTGAAAAATGTATTGCTATGTTATAAACCAACTCAATTTCACTTAAATACTACTCATAAGTCATCGTAAAAAAAATAAGTGTTTAAAGCATAGTCACTGGTCCAACTCATATCTCAAAGGCTGAGAAAGGAATGTAAAATAATTCTGTATCAACGTGTCCCTACTGTGCACCAGTTTGAAGTTATAAAGCATTCAAAAGAATGACCATGTCACGTAAAATGCGAAAAGTAACAAGGGACGTGACAGCAGAGAAAAAAAAAAGAAACCAAAGCGTCCCCGAAAGTAGCTGACACCAGAGGTCCGATACTTGACTGCTTGTGTTTCTCCACTTTTAGTTGCGCGCGGCTCCTCCCTTCGTCCGTTTCAGTTTTTGCGAATGTCGGCGTAGACCACCGGCTCCATCTTGTGGAAGGAGTTTTTGCTGCCCGAGTGGTCCAGCTGGACGTATATCACCGGGCCCTGTTGCAAAAAAAAAATTTCACCGCTGGGATCGTTGATGACGAACATTTTTTTTTTTCTTTGCCCGGGGATTTGCACCAGCCCCCTCGGCTCCTACCTGCGCTTGACCCGGGGGGCTGGTGCTGGGGGGGCCCTCCAGCTTGGGCTCCGTCTTCTTTATGGGTTGCGGCGGAGGGGCGCACGCGTTTTCCAAGTTTATACAGCTAGTTTGGGGTTACCGTTTGCCACGTTGGTGCACGATGGAGAGACACACAGCAAATGGGCACATAAAATAATGACAAAAAAATCAAAAACAAACAAAAAAAGAAAGAGTGATGAGCAGGTGAAGCAATGAAGACAGATGTACAATTTTTGGGATCAAATTGTTTCACAGGTGTCAAACTCAAAGCCAGGCTAGGTCCGGCCTGCAAAATCATTTTGTGTTTAAAGAGCATACGACACGAGAAAAAAAGTCTTAAATGGCATTATTATGTGAATTAGAATCATATTTTGAGACGATTCGACTATATACAACAATTTAGCAAAGCACAGATGACGAGAAATTAGTCTTTTAATCTGCCGGTTAGCCACGCCTACCATTATAGGGCTTTAGCGTCCCCAACAGGTGGATGACGTCAGCGGTAGACTGAGCTCATCGGTTTTACTATTCAGCCCATTGAGGGAGAATTATTCTGAACGAGGAAAACGCGTTGAAGAGAGCTGCAACATGTCATTGTTTCAGTCTCTCTACTCCAATATTTTAAAGGATATTCTTTTTATCCAAGTATTTTTCCCCAATAGCTATATAAATGGCTTGAGAAGGACCAGTCAGCCCGTCAAGGGGGAACTATTCACAACGAGGAAAACGCG
The DNA here is from genome assembly GCF_030265065.1 of Corythoichthys intestinalis. Classification (NCBI taxonomy): domain Eukaryota; kingdom Metazoa; phylum Chordata; class Actinopteri; order Syngnathiformes; family Syngnathidae; genus Corythoichthys; species Corythoichthys intestinalis. The sequence goes on from NC_080412.1 coordinate 29,821,885, forward strand.
ACGAAGAGAGCGGCAAAATGTCAGTGTTTCTGTCTCTTTACTTCAATATTTTTACAAGATATTCTTTTTATCCAAGTATTTTCCCCAATTGCTAAATAAATGGCATGGTCATGACAAATAACAGTCTTGTGCTAAATGGAATATGAAATAATAAAAATGCATTTATTCAGGACGACATGGCAAAATTACTCCATATTGGTCAAAACTGTCGACTTCACCTTTACTGTCGCACCTCCCGAACGATATTTTATGACACCTAAATCGGACATATGCCATTTCCCTTCCCCCGGCTTCAGAGAATGTAAACAAACCAGAAGGAGTGACAGCTAGCCAACATGCTAACCCGAACCGAGTGATGTTTCAAAGTCTTCGAAGCGGAAAATCACACATAACTAGCCTGGATTATTTGCAATTTACAGTTCATTCCCCGGAGGAGGGTGGCTGGAGTTGTTGTGCAGCTAACGTTCTGCTAATGAGCATGAGGAGAGCTTTTTACATGCCTATCAATGATCAAACGTAAGTAGTCCTTTATTTAAAGGAAGTTTGCAGTGTTTACTTTGTAATCGCTGTATTCGTATTTGACATAATACAAAACAAGATGTTTACTCACTTCCTCGTAAGTCCAATGGTCCCACAGTAGTAGGGCTTGGCCAATATCCACAGTGAATGGGAACCTTGTGAAACTCCAAAAAGGCGCATACGCCTCTCCCTCATACAGAATGATTTTTCTGCAGCCGTTTGGCTGGCATGATGCGAAAAATAAACGCATTAATCCGCAAAATCAGCTGAATCCTTCGTCCTCATACACAACAGTACACTGTAGCGTGAAGAGGACGTCTTCTACCGTACACGTCACAGCGCCCTCCTCCTCAATGCAAGACCGAAGCCTGAAGTCACTCATTTTCATGGCGCGGGATTCAAAAAACTAAATAAAAATAGCGATCGCTTCCACACACATCTAAGCAGTCCATATCATTCAGGGGCATAAAATACCGCGTGTATTATGAAATAAACATGCTTTTTCGTGTCACAGGCACATCAATTAAAAAAAAAAAAGATATATATATATATATATATATTAGGGCTGTCAAATGATTAAATTTTTTAATCGAGTTAATTACAGCTTAAAAATTAATTAATCGTAATTAATCAATTCAAACCATCTATGAAATATGCCATATTTTTCTGTAAATTATATATATATTCTGTAAAATAATTTGTTGGAATGGAAAGATAAGACACAAGATGGATATATACATTCAACATACGGTACATAAGCTGTAGTGGGCATTTCATTCTACTGTCATTTAAATCTGTCTATGCTGTCCTCACTCCGAAGCATCTACTTTTTCCAAAGCTAGACAGCTAGTGAACGACGCCTTAATAATCAGACTTCTTCTTTTTTCATCTGATTTATTAATAGAATAGCCTCAAACCAATGTCCTCTTTAGACCGTAGTGAAACTAAAAAAAAAAGTACACAAGCATTGCATTAGCAACAACGTTAGCTTAGCACGCCATACAGGTTCACTAAACAAACAAAAAGCGTCTCATACAAAAAATATAACATTTCGCTTACTAACATAATATGTACATTCTTTACAACAACCATACTTACGGACAAATCTTGTCCAAGGATCATATAAGCACAACATTACAACGTAGGCGTCAACCAGAGACGTTGTGCAGCCATATTGAACTGGCAAGAAAGCAATAAACCATGTCGCAAAGCGACCACAAGAGTTCGCTGTTAGACAGCACAAAAAACCTTGCTGTAAAACTTAACAAATGGCAGAATACTGTCTGAGCGGGACATGTGCGTTAATTGCGTCAAATATTTTAACGTGATTAATTTAAAAAATTAATTACCGTGCGTTAACGCGATAATTTTGACAGCCCTAATATATATTAATATTTTTCTGCTTTATGCTCATACAACGCCACAGCCTTTCACCCTCCCTCCTGCTAAGAAGTGCGGCCAAACTGTCCAGCTGCATTTGGTACTTAACGATTATTGATCAGGCATGAAAATGGGTCAGGGGTTAAAAAGGTGAGAAGGGTGTGGAGGAAATATGTTCCGGTAGGGCTGTCCCAAACGAAGAGTTTTCTCCCGATTAGTTAGCCGACTATTTTTAAAATTAGTCGACTAATATATATATATATTTTTTACTAATTTAGCAATGACATTTTTGTTGACGCTTATTAATTAACAAAAACATTTTGGAACACTTAATTCTTTATTAAAGTACAAATAAGCATGTAAATAACAATAATTAATCACACATGAACACTGAGGTCAAATGCTGATAGCCTGATAGCATTTACTAGTGCGAAAGAATGGAATGTAAACAGATTCAGAACACTGACTTCGCCTTTCCAACATTATTCAAAACAATTCTTATTAAAAAATAGTATATTACTATATATAATAGTATTATAATAATTCTAATATTAATTGCCAATCATATTTTTTTAAAAAGGGTGTCATTTTAAAATTATTCTTAGTGTAAAATCTGAATTCTGTAGTATTTACATGTGACAGTATTAATTCTAAAGTCTGTGGGATTAACTCCAGAAATCGTCATTTATATGACAAACGTGACGTGCTTTTATTTTGAAATGTTCACCGGAAGTACGTTCGCTAAACCGCTAACAACTTTACACTCTGCAAAAAGCACTTTTCGTCATTGCTTGTGGTGTTACTAATAGATATTTATCTTCATTTTTTCGTTTGCATTTTTTCGTTTGCAAATGCTGCGAACCAGCGCTTTTTCATGTTTGAAGTGTCACCTTTTAACTGCAAGTTTGCGTTTTATAGCAGGCTAAAGTTGTCTTTTTCCCCCATTAGTGTCAGTGTAGCAATGCTAACGTTTACAGTGTTTAACATAGATGTGTTTCCTTATTTTGTATGTGTGAACTGTAATTCTACGGCATATTGCTGTCCAATAAACATCTGTACATAACAACTGGAGTCTCATATGTCATCTACACGCACGCACAAATGTATGCACGCACGCGGTGATAAAACGCAGCCGTGAAAATTAGCGCCCTCATTTTTATTTACCTTGCGATAAATGGACTCATTGCATATCGTGACAGGCTTAGCAACTTCAATAAAACATGTCGTTATTTAGTTAGATGGACTTACGACCCCCCCCCCCCCCCCCCTAAAAATGTTCTCCTCAGATCTACACAATTCACATAGGTCACCCTTTTTGACTTCAAAACGGCAAATTTCGCCGAAAGGTGAGTGATTTTCATGCCTGAATTTGATAGGTTTATAACTTTGATCTTGCCAGAGAACCTTGGTAACGCTACAATCAAAGGCACAAATGTGTTAATCCAGGGTTTCCCCTAGGATTTTTTGAAGCTGCGGTGGTGGGCTGCATCGGAGTGGGACCGCCTCATCATGTCGTGCCACGGCAAAATTGCGTCATATCATGACAAATTCATTTTTTTCCCCAGATTTTGTTTCCCAAGAAGAACCAGGCTAATGTCGTAGCTTTCAGCTACGGCACATGTATGTAAAATGCTTAGCTGATTACAGCTACATTACCCTCTGTAATACGACTTTTTTTTCTTGCAGCAATAGTACGACTTACATCTCCTAGTCCTTTTTCCTTTCATTACTACATTAACACACCAATAATGGTCCTTCTGTTAATGAAGCGACGGCGTAGGTTTGCATAGGGACGTTAGAGACATAACTCTAGGAACTTTTCAGGATGCTCAAATTGTCCCCACCAACTTTTAAGCAACCTCATTTGCATTATATAATGAGTTCAGTTAAATAGGTAATTTAGATTGTCTTCCCATATGTTGTAAGGATAGAATTGATCATACCATTATTATTAAGTGAATTACTTTGATTATGTTCAGACTTACACTGAAGCACACGTTTGATTGGCTGATGACTAGTTAAATTCCCTTGTTTTCAGTGTAATTCTACTAGAAATAAGTGAAATTATGCAAGTGCTTCAAGTAAATTTTACTCAGATTTCTTGAAATGAGAAAAATACTTTTCTTCTAAATTACTTTTTTGGAGAAGAAATCTGTAACTGTAATTAATTACTTTTTTTAAAGTAAGATTAACAACGCTGGTTACATGACGCATAAAAAACGAACTGAGAATGGGATCAGTATGTTAACGTAACATAGCTATTAAGAGTTAGTCAGATATTTATATGATAAATATTAGGGGTGTAACGGTACACAAAAATCTCGGTTCGGTACGTACCTCGGTTTTTAGGTCACGGTTCGGTTCATTTTCGGTACAGTAAGAAAACAAAATGCAAAATATAAATGTGCTAGTTGTTTATTACACACTTTTTTGCTTTCAACAATAGGAACATTAGCCTATACAAAGCTAGAATTCTGCTCAAAAAGTAGCGGGTATTTAAAGATAATAATCCAACAACAATTTACCTTTCAGACCCTGCGTATTGGTCAGCTTTCTTTCTGAAAGAAAGAAGAAAAAAAGAAGTCCTGTGCTAAAGAGAAAAGCAATCCCAATGACAAAGATTTTAACATGTATTTTACAAATGAAATGCCTCAATGAATCATTTTTTTTCGCCTTATGAATGGTTTTTAAAAGCTTTATTGGTGGATTTTCTCAAGTTAAAGCGCCACACAGAAATTAATCAATTTAATTGTGTAAGCAGGATCTGTGTATTATTCAGGTGTTTTAGCTCATTTCATTTTATTTAAATGGGCTATTATTTATTTTATGTGTTTATATTTTACAAATGTGGTGTAGCATTCATTTATACTGTATATTTTATGTTGTATAACTTTAGTTCCTATGTGAATATTAGTTCCTACTTGTTTTGTTGTGGTGGTAGGGTTTTGTATTGAACAAGGGGCCGTGTTGGCTATTATTATAGCAGAGGAGACAGCAGTAAATCAACAAAAACAAGTCAACTGTGCCCCGATCCACCACTCAAGAGATCTGATGGACTCAAAAAGTGGGTTAAGAATGCATATTAGTTTGAAAATCGACCGGATCCACCGTATTTTTACACCAGTGACTTCCGGTCTGCCCTATCCTAGCTAGTAGTTTTGACGCAGGAGGGCCTGGTCTCGCGTCAGTATTGACGCAGGAGGGCCGCGTCTCGGGTCAAATAATAAATTCTGCCGTTCTTTTCGCATGCGTCGTGTTGAGCCGCTTCTGGGACGCGTCTAACATGTGGCCGCACTGCGACTGGTGTGCATTGGCTGATTGACTTTAACGCCCGCGTTTCACTGCGTTCTCGCGGCGGCTGCGTAGTTGCGCCGTTGACGTTTCTAGGTTATACCGTCCTACCGTGTTGGTCCTCATTATAGTAGAGATTACGGAGTAAATATAATCTACACAAAGAAACTGTAACCCAATCGACTCTCAGCCTCGAAAAGTAAAGGTTACATTACGTCAGAAACTCGTTCGGTACGCCTCCGTTCCGAACCGAGCACCTCGTACCGAAACGGTTCAATACAAATACATGTACCGTTACACCCTAAATATTTAATCTTAAAAAAAAAAAAAAAAAAGCTTAATTCAATAAGTAATGTTGTTTAAAACATTATTTGAAAGCATTTTCCACTTGATTTTGGTGAAAAATGACCAACCTTTAGATCAAGGGTGGGCAAACTATTCCACAGAGGGCCGCAGTGGGTGCGGGTTTCTGTTCCAACTCATCAAGAGGAAACCTTTTTACCAATCTGGTGTCTTGCAGGCGCAATCAGTTGATCACAGGCAGGTGCTTCTTGTTTCAGCAAAAACTTCATTGGTTAAACTGTCCTTGCTGGACCAGTTGGAGCAAAGACCAGGACCCACTACGGCCCTTGAGGACCGGTTTGCCCACCCCTGCTTTAGATGTATGGGCTTAATAAGAACAAATGGTAATATTTACCTAAAGTAAATTGAATAATCTGACCCATTAATTGGTTAACTAGTCTTTGACATTCTAAACAAGATAGAGAAAATTATTCGAATAGATTTAAGAAAAATCATCAGATTAAAACACTATGTGAAAGTCACTACAAGTCAATACAGATTTATTTTTGCATTGATCATTTAGCCTATCAATTAATTAGGTTCATATTAGTGAGAAATGCAGCCCCGTTCACGTAATCTGTTTGGTTTTATTAATGTCCCGTCCCCAGCAAAAAATGTACATGCAGGTTATGGAGTTATATCGTCCCCACTGAGACCAAACCTACGCCCTTGTAATGGACTCATTTCAAGGAGTAGGGGGAAATTCTAATTGCCATATAAAGAGTTTTACTAGTTTCGGTGAGAAGGTGAATAGTTTTTGTTGTTGTTGTTCGTAAGCTACATTTCCACACAAACGCACATCGATGTACCAATTAGCTCAGCAAGGAGAAGTATGAGAGTCATTTTTCGAGTGTCCCAGAGCTCGCGAAATTTGGATAAAAAAAGCGCATTTATCAAGGTTTCGTCCGCCGAATGCGTTGTTGACATTAGCGCGGCGGCGCTCTGCCCGCCTCTTGGCGCAATTTCATTCAAACTTGCCGTTCCGTCCAAGACGGCCGTCCACCGCTCACTTTCGCCGAATAGTCCCATCCAAAACACTGTAATGCCTCGGATGGGGGGGAAGAAGGAGCGGCGTCTGTATTGGCTTACCCACTTTATTGTGGCAACAATAATAAAGAAAAACAATAACAAAATAACAGCGGGCTTCCGCAACATGCGACTGCTATCTCGCTTCCCTCTACGTCACAGTTCCCCGTCCGATCGTCTCTTAAGGTGGCCTCGCGTAGTTAAGGACATTACAATACACAATGAATAAATTGCCGCTGAACCCTTCACCATGGCTGCCGCCAGTTTGAAACGAGCTTAAAAAAAAAAACTTGGACTCTTTTCCACGGCGTGGCGGCTTTTATTTTTGTGTGGCGGTGCGCCACAATATTTAGTATGTAGGGGAAACACTGTAATCATTGTTAAACTTGTCATAACTCATTGCATAAGTGAAAGCAGGGTTTCCCCTACATAGAACAGATTGTGGCGCACCGCCACACCAACATAATAGCCGCCTCGCAAATGACTTTTTCTTTAAAAGTACATTCTAATTTATAATTTGTATGATTTAACAATACGTCTAAATGAATATCTATAGCTCATTATTTACGCACGATTTGCCAGAAGTCGTCTGAAATAGCACATCAAATACAAATTATTCCTTTACACGCTTTATTTTGAAAATCATATCGGTTCTCCTGTTGCAAGCGTGAGTGTTGGCGCAGAGTCAGGAGAAAAATCCATAGAAGTATTTCCAGTTAATGAATGAAATTTTGGATTAAACCTTTGAAAACGACCTTAATTTTGACATTGACATGACGTTTAGGTTCTTTTTGGCGTGTTTTATCCGAATCGTCGCGTTCTAGCATAGCATTTGTTCATTGCTGATGTCACTAGTAGTAACTGTAACTGGTAACAGAAGGACTATTATTGCTGTGGTAATGTAGAGCATATTAGGGCCAGAGAAAGAAAAGAGATGTAAGTCATACTATTGCTAAGAAGAAAAACGTCATATTATTGAGTAGGGGTAATGCAATAAGCTACGCATTTTACGTACAGGTATCGTAGTGGAGAGCTACGACGAAGTATTCGAACTAATCCTTCTGTTGATTATAATTTGATGTAGATGAGGCAAAATATTAAGGATTTGATTATTTGTTAAACAGATTCTAAAACACAAGATGCTTTTAATATTGTTAATTTTAATGGAGGCCGCAACGTGCGATGTGAAGTAATATGTATTTGGACGATTTGTTAAGAACTTTGTAAAAAAAAAAAAAAAAAAAAAAAAAAAAAAAAAAAAAGTTAGCATTTAAGCTAACAGACTATTGCTATGCAAGTTAGCCATTTGTTCTTTTGTTGTACTCAGATCTTCATTTATTTTTTTATACCGTTTGAGGCTAAGCTCAAGTATTTCGGTTTATTTTTAAGTACATTTATTGCTCTTGTGAAATGAAAGTGCAATTCTGCATAGTTTGAAGAAACACTCAGGAATTTTATTTTGTATTAGCGTTGAATGCTCTTTTGAAGGTGCAATCTTACCAAGCCAAAATAAATGTTATTGAAGGTATAAACACTTCTCTGTTAGACGTCTCCTAAAATTTATTCTGTAACGCATTAAATCAAGGGTCTCCAAACCGGTCCTCAAGGGCCGCTCTGGGTCCTGGTTTTTGTTCCAACCGATCGAGTACCGACAGTTTAACCAATGATGTTTTTGCTAAAACAAGCAGCACCTGACTGCAATCAACTGATTACGCTTGTAAGACACCAGATTGGTATATAGGTGTTGTCTTGTTTTGTTGAAATGAAATCCTGCACCCACTGCGGCCCTATTTTATTTTTGTTTTATTTATATAGCACAATTCAACACATGGCAATTCAACACAATGTAGAATAGTTTAGAGACCACTGCATGAAATGTTCGTAATCCAATTACTCAATTATTCTAACGAACTATTTGATAAATTAATCGATTGGTTAAATAATCGAGAGCTGCAGCCCTAATCCTAATGTTGTTGTTGTTGTATTATTATTATTTTTTTTTACGATGAGGCAGAAATAAAATATGGTGCCTTCTCACAAGTACGCAAACATCTTCCAAAACGTGACCCCGTAGGCTCGAGAAATTTATTTTGAAAGGTACAGATTCTGAAGCTCCCGAGGAGAGTGCGTTGCCGGCGGCAGTGAGCGTTGCTGGCGTAGTCATAGAATGCTGTTTGATGGCTGGAGACACGTCATGGCCGAGGAAACCTTGATGAATGCGCTTTTTTTTTTTTTTTTTTTTAAACTTTGGGACACTTGAAAAATGGCTCTCACTCCTCCAATTGCTAAGCTAAATGATACCTCGATGTACAATAGTGTGGAACTTTAGTTCACACCAACAACAAAAAACTATTCCACTCTCACCGTAACTAGTAAACCAAGGCTCTTATACTCTGCTGCTCCTTAAAATAAGTGGCTATTTTCTTGCGCAACAAGGAGAGTCGATCAAAAACAGGCGAGTAGACTGAGCTCTTAATACACACGTTCTATCTAGTGATGCACGATAATGCATTTTTCAGCCGATACCGATAACCGATAATTTCCTCCTCGTTCCAACCGATAACCGATAATGTCAAGCCGATAATTTTATTAAAGATTTATGTAAAATTTTAAAGTATACACAAGAGAAAATATTGCTGTGCAAAAATAATATTGCTCTTTTTTTTCAACATCAAATGTGAACAAGTAGTAGTAGTAGTAGTAGTAGTAGTAAATTCCAACATCTAAATAAAGATAGATTGTCTGACATTGTGTAATGGTAAACTTTTGGCAACAATTACTTACAGAGTAAATACATAAGTTGCACAAAAATGGCTTTAAAAGTATGCCATTCCTAAAGTATAACATTACTACACAGCAAAAACACAGCTCCTTAAGACTAGTTAAAGTCCCTTGTTCTCAGTGTAAATCTATTGGAAATAAGTTAAATTAACTGCCAGCACTTCAAGTATATTTCACTCAGATTTCTTGAAGAAAAATGGCCAGCTGAAAATAAGATTAACAGCCTTATTTTAAGCAATAAATTATTATACATTATCCTAAAAAAAAAAATAAAAAATAAAAAAAAAAAAATTGTCAGAAATGTTCTTTATTCAAGAATATGTATGATTCAAAACATTATTTGAAAGCAATTTTTTCTTGATTTAGGTGAAAAATGACCTTATTTTTTTTTAGATGTTTGGGCTTAATAAGAACAAATTGCAATATTTAGTTCAAGTAAGTGGAATAATCTGGCGCATTCAACAGTCTTCAACACTCCTCAAACAAGATGGGGAAAATTATTTGACTAGATTTAAGAAGAATGCTCTGATTAAGACGTCATAAATTTAAAGCGTACTGAATGCATTACTGACTGGATGACTTCTTTGTGTCGTTTGGTGCATGTTACAATTATCAACTAACCACTGTGCCGTCATGATAAACATGGTTTGTTGACATCACCTGTGTAAATGTCCGTGGTAAAACTGATGTGATCGACATGTCTTTCACGAAGAATCGTGGTCGTATAAACTGCATTATTTTTTCATCCAGGGGTTTGGCTATCGGGTCATTTCGGGAATTTCCTCCCGCCTGTGCCCTTCAGTCCGCCCGGCTGCCAAATTAGCACCCGCGCCAGGCCTCTGTCTTGAACCGGAGTGGCGGCGGCAGCAAAGTTCGTACCGTATATCCGCCCGCCCCGGCCGGCTTGCTGCGGCGCATTCGGTGCATGGCTCTGCTCTCATGCTCTACCCGCCTAGGGCGAGGCGGCGGCCTGCCGGACCGGCGGGCTCCGTCGGAAGACAGCTACTTGTCAACTATCGATCTCGTGAGGTGTTTAGCCATAGATGGGAGTTTACCACTCGCTTTGGGCTGCATTCCCAAACACCCCGACTCCGGGAGGACCGCAGCGTCTCTGTATCGTCACAAGCCCCGTAGCTTCCTTTATAGTTTATTTGTTAACAATAGCTTTAGCATTCGTGCTAGCAGCAGCATATTCGTTCCAAAAATCATTGTGATGCAGTTTTAAATAGCTGCTGGGTTAGTGCTAGTGGTGTTCAATGAGGACGCTTTCTTTAGGCCTTGAGGAACTGTTTTGTAGATGGCGAGAGCGTCGTTTATTCCATTTCACACACGGGAAAAGCAACGCACGCTAGTGAGAGCGCCTCAACACTGATGTGTAACACCGCCTCCTCTATGACGCCGTACTCCTAAACCCCTCCTCCCACAGGGGCTTCAGAGAGGGGAGGGGTTGAGCAGGCGGCAGTGAAGAAGTGGAGAAAACTGCTTGGTTGCGCACATTTGGAGGCTAAATCAAGTATATAATTATCGGATTGCATTATCGGTTGATTTTTTTATTATCTGTATTATCTGTGTGACGTCATAATTGCCATTATCGGCTGATAATTATCGGCAGCCGATATTATCGTGTATCTTTAATTCTATCTGTGTTGCCATCGCTGTCTATGACCAGAGGAAAACTAAAGGAATTCAACAAGAGTCCCCCCAAATCGTACAAACACAAAGCAACACCCCTCTAGTGGCTTGGCGGTGAATTGCAGAGCAACGTGTTTGCTTCACGCAGAACTTCGAATGCTCAATGACGACATAGGGTCTATGCCTTCGCTCCACCATCAACGGAGCGCAGAAGCATAAATCAGGCCTAACACTTCCAAGCATTTTCAAGGACTTAACGCAAAATTCGAGCATTTTTCAGACCTTGAAAAAAATCGACAGTAAATTCCAAGAATTCCCAAAAATGTCAAGGACCCGTACAAACCCTGTAATATGTTACCTTGTCAGACGGATGTATTGCCTTCTGTTCCCCATTTTATTGTTATTATTACAATGCATGATGTTTTTTCTTAAACGTGCATTACTTCGCTGGTGCAATTAATTAATTCCCAGTGTGATTTATAACCCACAAAATAAAAATAAGCGGCAAAGAATGTGAATTGATGGCTTCGATTAGTTGAAAGCGACAGCAATGTGCTTTACAGACTGATTATTAGCATGTAATGGGTTAGTGCGGCATTAAAGAGGGACAAAAAATGATGTTAGGAAACAAAAAAGACGGATGCAAGCAAGCGACACCAGCGCAAAAAGCAAACTCAAACATAGCCAAGTACAGTATGTTTAACAATTCCCCCCCCCCCTCCCCCCCGGCAACCTGTCCTTTGCTTCATGAATCCACCAGGCAGTTTGCCTGAGCTGGGTTTGTTTGTGTTACCAAATGCCAAGAAAAAGGTTCATGCTCAAATAGGCATGCAATGTGTTAGAAGGTATCTAGATTGCGTATACACTAGTGCTGCAACGATTAATCAATTAACTCCAGTAATTTGATTAGAAAAATGCTTCAAATCAAAACTTCGCTGATTCGAGGATTCGTTTAATTAGATTGGCGTTGTAATGTTTGTTTTTAAAGTTTTATTGATTTGGGTGGATACACTGCCCTCTAGTGACAACAGTAAATATGCCATAACTCGTCTAACATGGCTGCTCCCCGGTACGACCAACATAAGGTAAATTTTTGTTTGAGCTAATGTTTGTTTATGCATTCGTTTTTCATTTTAGAAGTACAGTATATTTAAGTTTTTTTGTGTGTGAACATGTGTTTGAACAATTGGTTAAAAGCATTGTTAAAAAAAGAAAAAAACGTTAGCATTTTATAGCATTTAAGCTAGCGGACTTTTGCTATACAAATTAGCCAAATGTTCTTTTCTTGTACTTAGATCCTCATTTGTTTTTTTCTTATATCATCTGAGACTAAGATCAGGTATTTTATTTTTAAATGCATTTATTGCTCTTGTTAATTGAAAAAGCAATTCTGCATAATTTGAAGAAAACACTAAAGAATTTTATTTTGCATTCGCATTGAATTCTCTTTTGAAAGTGTAATCTTAGCAAGCCAAAATAAATATTATTTCAAGCATAAACACTTGTCTCTTTGTTTTACATATCCAAAAATTTACTCTGCAATGCATTAAATATTTGTAATCCGATTACTCGATTATTCAAACGCACAAATCGATAGATTATTCGATGACCTAAATAATTGATAGCTGCAGCCCTAGTATACACAGTTAGAAAAGCTGTATTATTCAACCATCACATAACACAGATGCACTACACCTCTGTGAAGTTGGCCAACCCATCAGACGCAAATTTATACAAAAAAAATAAGTCAATAATTTGTGCCAGTTTGTGCTGTAAAATGTTTCATTTGCGCCGCTATTGTTTTTGAGATATTTATCATTCTTTCATCAGTCAATTGGAGGTCAACCAGCCACCCATTTTGATCGAAACCAGCTAAAAATTGTGTCAATTGTTTGTGCTGCAAAGGTTTTGTAGATATTCTACTTTTAATTTACAATGATGATGTCACGCAGCCCCCCGTATACGGCTGAATGGAACCACAACGGTGCCGTTTGTTTGTGCTGCTACAGTTACTACAAATAATGTTTTTTTTAAGGTCATCCAGAATACACATAGCCCCCACACTACCATCACCACTCAAAATGACCCGGAAACGTCATCTTTTGTTTGTGCTGTAAAAATGCTTCGACCGTTTTATAGATATTACGTTTTTTTTTTTCTTTTCTTTTTAAATAATGGTGTTAGCACCACAACCAAGTTTTTGGTAAGTTTATGGTTATTTCAATCCATTGTATAGGGTGCTGGGTGAACACTGGATGACCTAAAGACAAAAGCATTTTTGCAATAACTGAAACTTATAATAACTGCAGGGCCACCTTCACAGAGGTATGCACTATACCTAAATTTCAGGACGAACCTAAAATAAACTTTAACCTTTACAGGTGAACTCCATTTGAGCTGAATGGCAAAACTGACTAGTGTTTGACCATTGCGTCCTTTGGCCAATTACAAAGTAAAAGGGCAATTTTGCACTTAGGGCAGTTTGCAATATACCGTATTGGCCCGAATACAAGACGGCCCTGATTATAAGACGACCCTCTGTTTTTCAAGACTCAAGTTTGAAAAAAAGACTTTTTGAACACCAAATTCATTTTTATGCAGAAAATAATTACAGTACATCTGAAACAAATGATTATAACAATATATTTGAGAGAAAAAGCATGTTATTTTGCCTCATTCAAATCTTAATCTCTGAACATTTAAATATGTAAACTAAAGTTCCATCACATTCGTAAATGAATGGCTTCTGGTTTTTGAAATGTAAATAAACCAATCTGTTGTGATAAAACAACAAAATTGCAATAACTGCATTAACCATCAAAGTCTAACTGTAACTGTAGTCTTGAAACAAATCTGAATAAGGAAAAACACTGCAATAAAATAATGCAAACTGGTTAAACTTGAGAGTAGCTGAAATCTGTCATGACAAAAAATCACTTAATTGATATCTGGCGTCATCTAGCGTCGTGAATGGGTATATCGTCTAGACCGCGAATATAAGATGACCGCCACTTTTTCAGTGTTATTCCAATGCAAAAAACAGTCTTATATTCGGGCCAATACGGTAGACTGGAAAAGCCCTTCAAGTAGAAAAATGTGACATGGTAGGCAAAGCAGGCCAGAATTCCGAGGTGGGGCTTATAGTATGTTGTATGTTGAAAGAAAAAAAAAAAACTACCGTATTGGCCCGAATATAAGACGGCCCTGATTATAAGACAACCCCCTCTTTTTCAAGACTCAAGTTTGTAAAAAGACTTTTTGAACACCAAATTAATTTTTATGCAGAAAATAATTACAGTACATCTGAAACAAATGATTATAGCAATATATTTGAGAGAAAAAGCATGTTATTTTGCCTCATTCAAATCTTAATATCGGAACATTTAAATATGTAAACTAAAGTGCACTTACATTCGTAAATGAATGGCTTCTGGTTTTTGAAATGTAAATAAACACATCTATCAAACCATTAAAGTGAGGTCTAACGGTAACTATAGTCTTGAAACAACTCTGAATAAGGAAAAACATTGCAATAAAATCATGCAAACTGGTTAAACTTCAGAGTAGCTGAGATCTATCATGACAGAACATTACTCCTCAAGTTCAGCATTCGCTTCGATGATATCTGGCGCCATCTAGCATCGTGAATGGGTATAATTTCTAGACCGCGAATATAAGACGACTCCCACTTTTTCAGTCTTATTTTAATGCAAAAAACACTGTCTTATATTCGGGCCAAAACGGTAGAGGTATCACACGGCAGTATATATATATATATATATATATACATATATATATATATACAAAAGTGAAATAAAAAAATAAAAAAAGTTCACCTGGAAAGATAACTTCAAAGGCTAACAGCCCCCATTTTTATGTGTTAATTGTAAAACAGGAGCTCATTTCTCAACAAGGGTCACAGAAATAAAAGCGTTTAACAGACTAACCATACATTCCGGAATTAGAACAAGCGCAATCAGTGGGGGGTTAAAAGAACTTACCCTTCATAATCGTTGCGACTGTGAATCACCTTCATCACAATGCACACGGCCACCAGGATGAGAACCAGCAGCAGTAGAACTCCAATCACTGCCCCCACGATAACGGGTGTGCTAGCCCGAGGGAGAGCACCTATGTCACACAATCAAGGATATCAAAAATACATATGTAATTATGTATGACTTCTGCCAAAGCAAGCAAGAAGAAAAGTACCGTCATTTTCGGACTACAAACTGCTACTTTTTCTCACTATTTCGAATACTGCGGCTTATAGTCCAGTGGGGCTTAAACGTTGATTTGTTTGGGTTGATTACGTATCATCCGGCAAATTATTACTGTATAACTTCATTTATGTCCAGTTCGGATCATTATATCAATTCAAAAGTAAGGTAATTTGCCGGATGACACAAAATTACATCTGTCATAAGCATTCATTCGGCTCATGGCAGTGTCATGTCATAATTATGATGATCTTATGACAGTTTATATGGCTCCACTGTCAAATAAAGTGTTACAAAATTCCAGAGCTAGCAATTAATGAAACAACTGGAAGACTAACTGAAGAAATAATTAACACAGAACATGAATTTTAATTGTTATCTATATCTGTAGCACTGCAATGCATGCTAGGAGGCATGTTGGACGACAACAGTGTTAACAGCAGGTGGCAGCGGAGGTTGACTGTCTACCCCAAGGGAGCAGTGATGGCCAAATGAAGCTTCTTGAAGCAATGAAGCTTTCTCATGACAGTCTTACGATGCTGCTGTCAAATAAAGTGTTACCGATTAATATCTTTTGGTGTAAATATCCCATAAAACAGTGAAGGTAGCTGCGGCTTATCTATGAACAAATGCCATTTTCCTGTCAAATTTGCTGGGTGGCGGCTTAAAGTCAGGTGCACCTTTGAGTCCGAAAATTACGGTATATCTTATATATGAGATTTTTTTAAATCTATAAATTTTTTAAATTTTGTACATTGACATATATCACCAAATGTTTAAAAAAAAAAAAACGCAGCCAAGTAACAGAGAGTGGGCAAAGCCTGCAAAAGAGTTGAAGTCATGAGCAGCCGAATAAAGTCAGCAAACCACACAGACGTGTGTCATAGTCCTTTCGGAGCTTAGCTCGATGTCTAGCTAGGACTTAGCTCCAACGTCTTAGCGAGGACAGTACACTGATGTTTAATGCATGTTTTTGGATAGTTACAGTATTTTGAGATTTGTGGGATATTTAGGGGTACTTAAAGGGTTAATTCCGATTTATGCGGAAATTTGGGTTATGTCGCCAGCGTAGGAATGGAACTCGTTCGTAACGAGTAACCCGGGGACTACCTGTATTTTTTTTTTACTTCCAAATATACAGACTACGCTTCACACAGTGCATTTAGGAATACTGAGTCTATGGCTAAAATGATGTGTGGCTGTTTTAGATGTACTTTTCTACGGAAAGCTACTTTTGATAATTGGAAAGCTAAGATTATTATACTTTGTTGACAGCTAAGTTTTAATTTTGAAAAATGGCAAATATTGAAAATTAGCCTAGCATGCTTATACTCTTCTATTGGAGCTTAAATTTGTGTTCTCAGCGCATTGC
The DNA here is from genome assembly GCF_030265065.1 of Corythoichthys intestinalis. Lineage (NCBI taxonomy): Eukaryota > Metazoa > Chordata > Actinopteri > Syngnathiformes > Syngnathidae > Corythoichthys > Corythoichthys intestinalis. The sequence goes on from NC_080412.1 coordinate 29,838,448, forward strand.
TTGCTATGGATTTCATAGCTGTGTCATTAGTCACATGAATGCAGCAGACATGAAGTCCCTCCAACTTCTGCTTTTTCCAGTTTTTCACAAGTTGCCGTTGAGAATGTTATGCAGTCGGGCAAACAAGCAGCTACATGCGTGCGTGCTTTTGATATGCTTTTGATAAGATGACGTTTAACTGACACAACAAGAATTTGAAAACGCGCGACATCGGGAGGACGCGACACTCCAAAGTTAAGGCTAAAGGTGCACCAATCGCTCATATATTTTGAGGGATCGGTGATGAGTCAATCATGAAAAATCTAGCCGATCTAAGTCAGCCACATTATACTGCTAGCATTTGGTCATTAATATGATCATATAAGACCACTTTCACCAACCACTGTTTGGTCCTTTTTAAACGGACCAAAGTTCTTTTTCTCAGATAGTCCCCTTCGTTTGTAAATGTGAACCCGCATCCGAACTCTAGTTCTAGTTCCGACCAAACAAACAAACTCTGGTACGCTAAAAAAATCGTGGGTCTCGGTGCGCTTAGGCTATATGACGTGCAGTGTCACAGTCGCTCCCTCTCCTCCCGAGGGGGAGATATTTCCTCTTCTAAATCTGTCCAATCAATGAGTGCGCCTTACGCCCACGTGATACTACTTGGAAAGTTCAGTTGGCGTAGTGTGAATACTGAACCTTTTCAACAGGTCATTTGAAAAGGTGTGCGAAATTTCCGATTCTTAGATTATTCGCAATCCGGCCGTGGAAGATTCAAGAACAATTCACAAACATCCAAATCCCGATTATTGAAATATGCCAAGTAAAGCGGAACTAAAACACAGTCAGCGCGGTCTTCAGGATGCAATGAGGAACAGACTTAGAGTAAATATCATGCTTGTCATTACCTGTGTAATTACAATGCTCAACTCATGGCTCTGGCTCAACTCATGCCGCTAGATTAAAAAAAAAAAAAAAAAAAAATCCCGGACTGCTGCCAACAGCCGCTACAAACTACACCCACATAATGCTACGGTAGATATCACATGTATAAAGAACTGGATGTGAAATGACAGACTCGGCGGCGTTAGCAGCAGGCAGACATGTAGAGAAAATTACCGTAATTTCCCGAATATAACGCGCACTTTTTCCCCCCAAAATCAACTTGTAAAATCATGGTGCGCATCATACACGGGTACAGCGAAGGAGACAGAAATAAATAAATATATATATATATATATATATATACAGTGGGGAGAACAAGTATTTGATACACTGCCAATGGGTTTTCCCATTGACTGTGTATCAAATGCTTGTTCTCCCCACTGTGTGTATGTATGTGTGTATATATATATATATATATATATATTAGGGCTGTCAAAATTATCGCGTTAACGCGCGGTAATTAATTTTTTAAATTAATCACGTTAAAATATTTGACGCAATTAACGCACATGTCCCGCTCGGACAGGATTCTGCCTTTTGGTGTGTTTTACAGCAAGGTTTTTTGTGCTGTCTAACAGCGAACTCTTGTGGTCCCTTTGCGACATGGTTTATTGCTTTCTTGCCAGTTCAATATGGCTGCACGACATCTCGGGCTGACGCCTACGTTGTAGTGTTGTGCTTATATGATCCTTGGACAAGATTTGTAAGTATGGCTGTTGTAAAGAATGTACATATTATGTTAGTAAGCGAAATGTTATATTTTTTGTATGAGACGCTTTTTGTTTATGTTTAGTGAACCTGTATAGCGTGCCAAGCTAACGTTGTTGCTAATGCAATGCTTGTGTACTTTTTTTGTGTAGTTTTACTACGGTCTAAAGAGGACAATGTTTTGAGGCCATTTTATTAATAAATCAGATGAAAAAGGAATAAGTCTGATTATTAAGGCGTCGTTCACTAGCTGTCTAGCTTCGGAGTGAGGACAGCATAGACAGATTTAAATGACAGTAGAGCGAAATGCCCACTAGTCCTTATGTACCGTATGTTGAATGTATATATCCATCTTGTGTCTTATCTTTCCATTCCAACAATTTATTTTACAGAATATATATATAATTTACAGAAAAATATGGCATATTTTATGGATGGTTTGAATAGCGATTAATTGCGATTAATTACGATTAATTAATTTTTAAGCTGTAATTAACTCGATTAAAAATTTTAATCGTTTGACAGCCCTAATATATTTATAAAGACCGATTTTTTTTTTTTATTGACACGGCCGTGTTGTGTTGAAGAAAACGTATGCGGCGATCCGTTGCCGACCATTACGGTACATGACGTCACCATTTTGTTTCGGTAATACTCTGATTGGTCGAATGATTTAGTCTGTGTTATTTTCTGCTTTTTTCACTCTTCATAAAGCACAGAATTTAGTTTCTTGAACTCATTTGAGTCAGCGTTTATTGCAACTTGGCAACTTGGACCATAACAAACGTAACACAACACAGACTTCCTGTGTCCGTCAACTACAGTGGGGAGAACAAGTATTTGATACACTGCCAATGGGTTTTCCCATTGACTGTGTATCAAATACTTGTTCTCCCCACTGTATATCTGTCCCTCGGGAAACTCAAACCCAAATAACAATAGTTCCTCTTGTTAACGTCTGCAGTGATGCGCTTTCCGATTTCCGACTTCAATCCTCACTTTTATTTTACCGTATCAATCTATGGAAGAAACATTTATTCATCATGATGAAACGAGCAAGTTATACAGCAGCCTTTAAAAGAAAAGTCACATCTGCTTTGATTTCTCCTGGATTCTGGTAAGTTGGAGAAGTTGTCAGATCATGTTATTATCGTACATATTGTCAGTTGACAGTAATGTTTTGAACTACCAATGTGCTATGCTTGTGCTGTGTTTCACCAGTCAGTAAAATGACATTTCTGTATCTGTACACGAGCGCCGTTTTCTTGTATTCTTCTATTTATTGGTGCTAAAATTAGGGTGAGCGTTATACACGGGTACAATAATTTCCCCTAGATTTTACAAGTAAATTTGGGGTGCGCGTTATACACGGGTGCGCCTTATATTCGGGAAATTACGGTAGATGCGAAATGACAGACTTGCCGGCGTTCGTAAACAGCTGCCATCTTCCCTAGAAGGCTGTTGTAGCGAACCTTCCAAGCGAACCTAATGACCTTTTTATTTAAAATACTTCTAAATCGGCAAAATCTTCAGTTGAATTTATCGTTAAATAATGAAACAGTTGTAAAACTTTCACATGTCGAAAGTAGACATAAGGGAAATTATGGAATAACAGGAGCAATTTTAACAAATTTCACAGTTGATTCACAACAAGCATCAATAATCGATTTGTACCCGAATCGTAGCCTCTGATTCGTAATCGTAATCGAATCGTTAGGTGCCCAAAGATTCCCACCTCTAGTCGTTTGCAAGTGTTGTTGCGAGTTAGCTCTCTAACCACACCCTGGTCCTCATGGTCCAATGCAGTGTTTCTTAACCTTGCCGAATGTACCCAACGAGTTTCACAGGTGCAATCGCCAAACCCTTCAGGATTTCATAATAAAGCATTTTTTTTTTTTTTTTTTTTTTACGAATTAAAACCCTAGCAAGCTAACATCTAAGGTTCAGTTCATACCACAGGTCTTAATGCACAAATCCGATTTTTTTGTGTTTTTTAACACGAGTGAGACATTAAATTGACGGTCTGAATGTGACAAGTTGAATGGAAGTGGACCATTTTAAATTGGATCTGGGTCACTTTCGTATGTGGTTTAAATCCGATCTGGGCCACATTTTTCCAGAATATAGCTGTGGTCTGAAGTCTCCTAAATCGGAATTCATGCAGCATTTACATCAGCAAAGAACGAGAGAGACAGGGCGCTACGGTGGCGGTGAAGCTGTGCATTATTAGCGTTAGCTCCTAGTTTGAACGTGGCTTTTAGGGAAGGAGCGGGCTTGACAACAGTCATAAAAAATGAAATGGGTTGAGGATAAGCCTGACAATGCTCGGTTTTCTCTCTTCTCCAAAAGAGTAATGTTTCAAGATTGCTTACACGGCCGGGAGTCGGGCCAAACAGTCCGTATGTGTGTGTGTGTCATGTTTTGTCATTTGTTTTGATGCTCCTGCGGATGCGGGTCAGTTGCTCAGCACGTCTCGGACTGCGAATTAGTGCGCATGCGTGATACTTGAACGGTCTCATGGACAAAAGCATTCTGAATGGGCACACGAAAAAACACAGATATGACAAAAAAAAAAATCGGAATTGTGCATTAAAACCTGCGGTATGAAACTAGCTTAAGTGAATTCCTTTAGCTGTAGATTTTGACGTTGGTAAATAAAATGAAACTCATTTCATTTCACACTTCTCCTTTTCTGTTTTCATGTCTCTATTCTCATTTTATTGTCACATCCTTGCATCACATACTATTTTTATTCCGTGAAATTATGTTTTGTATTATTATCTATGCAGTTCACGCTGGCTGTAGGTGTTATAATTCCTAATATCAAGTGCCAGTTAACCTTCAACTGAGCCAACCGATTTTCTCCTCCCATTAAATAAAGGGCTAGCAGTTGAAAGAAATGGAATAAAGCATGTAAATTGAGGGAAAAAACCCAGTCCAAAACCTGGTCTAAAAATGCCCCTTTGCCTAGATTTAGTCAGCATACAAAACAGAGCTCTTTCTTAACCTTCAGCGAAAACCCGAGGCTTACTCACCGAACCCCAGTTAAGAACCACTGGTCTAATGATTAAAGTACCCGAAGTGCACTTAATTGGCATTTTTATACATTTTGCTCCCAAAATGTTTCCTTTGAGAGTGAATTCAGTCAGAAAGTGTTTAGTGAATGCACACATTTGGATCACATTTAAACTGTTACAGTATTTATAGGCATTGATATGGGGGCGGGGGACTCAAAGGCCTAATCTCTTCTCAAGAAAATCAATTCCATTTCCTCAAACCCTCAGATTTCTTTTGTAAAGCAATACACTGCTGCAATTTAAATTGGGTAAATTTACTTTTCAATTATTTTTTAGAGCACTACTGCATTAGCAGTTAAAAAAAAAAACGTATTGGTTGAAAGGTAAATACTTTTCAATAAAACAAGATTACTAGGAATATTAAGGGTGCACGCTGCCTTTTATCAAAATTTAAGATCGGGAAAATAAGGACTTTGGCAGATTAGGTTTTTTCTAAAATTGGTGATCAGACAGAAAATTATGATCGGTGCACCCCTATGTTAGAGCTTCTCATGAAATATCACCTTTCAGGACCACGCGCAACTCGGTTCGCGCCCGCTTGCCAGAGATGTCAGGCGGATTCTTGACCTCGCAGGTGTATGTGCCATTGTCACCGAACTGCACCGGGTTTATCCGAATGGAAACGTCCTTCTTGTTAATGTCGCCGATGAACTGCAACCGGTCCTTATAGTCCTCCGATGACTGGCCCAATCCCCCACCGTAAAAATAAAAGATCTGCAGTCCGAGAAGGGAAGATAACTTAGGGGTGATTTCATGTTACAGGGCCTGACACGCATCTCCTGGTACTTTTCTTTGGCATTGTCTAACACGACATAGAAGCACTCACCGTGTTAGGCTCCTTGAAGAACTTGTGGTCGGGCTGATTCGACTGAAAATACCAGGTGGCGGCGATGTAGCTGCTGACCACTTCATTGGATTTGAAAGTGCAGCGCAGAACGCACGCTGTCCCGTTCTCCACCATCACTTCGGGCTCGGTGTAGATGTCGATGGCCAGCGCTGGCACCGAGGCTGAACAACGTAGTATTTCGATAGATTATTTAGCAATACTTCAAACGTCAAGCGTTAACCACAGATTTACGTAGAAAGTCTGTTTGGTTCTATCCCAATTCATCATTTTGCAACATCAAATAGGGAAGTGAATGTTCGCTAGTAATTCTGTCTGTGGCAATTACACCAGTCAAACAGTGCAAGGTATCACTGGCACTGCTATACGCAACCCCCTGTAAATATTACAAATATGGCATATCATTGTGGAAATGTGATGAAAAAAAAAATTAATATAGTATTGTGGCAATTGCTATTAGGAGTGAGACAATATATCAAAAAGGTGAAACTGTGATCCCTCGCTACTTTGCGCTTCAAACTTCGCGCCCTCTGTCTATCAGGGATTTTTTTTCAATTAACTCATTTGCTCCCAGAAACATATAAATACGTTCTATTTTTAAATGCTTCATTGTCCCAAAAACGTATTTATACGTCTTTTGCGTTTTTTTTTTTTTTTTTTTAACAAGAAGAATCTATAGCTTCCGATCTGTCTGAGAAACAAAAAACAAGGCTCCAAACCCATTTTAAAGCAATAAAACTGGCCACTGGAGGGCAGTAGCGCATTTTGTAAGACTCGCAACCCTAGCCAGCACGGTCGGAGCACTGGCAGCATGATGCCAGGCGGCGCTCCGACCGAACAAAACAACCGAGAGGACGCCTGGGAGGCCAGGCGCTGGACGATCGAGAAAAACGAGTGGGACCCCCAGTGCAGCGACTCACCGAGCAGACCCCGCAGAGACGCAAAAATAATCCATCTTTGTGAGACAGACAACGATGAGGGAAAAGTTTACATGGCTGATTCAGTGACAAAGCGTCATCTCTAGTACTGCAACGATTCATCTATTAACTCGAGTATTCGATTAGAAAAAAAGATTTGAGTTAAATTTTGCTGCTTCGAGTATTCGTTTAATTAAAATGGTGTTGTAATGGATTGTTTTTGAAAGTGTTTGCATTTAGTTTCATTGATTTGGGTGGATACACTGCCCTCTAGTCTGCCTCATCTTACATGGGCAAATCCAGCTGCTCCCTGTTAAGACCAACATACTATGTTTTTGTTTGAGCTAATGTTTTGTAATGCATTTGTAATGTAGTTTAAAGGTATATTTAGCCATTTTTTGTGGGAATATGTGTCTGAACCATTTGTTAAGAGCATTGTAAAAAAAAAAAAAAAAATAAATAAATAAAAAAAGGTGGTATTTTATAGCATTTAAGCTAGTGGACTTTTGCTATGTAAGTTAGCCAATTGTTCTTTTGTTGTACATATATAGATCCTTATTTTTTTTATTTATCTTTTTCTGTTTGAGGCCCAGCTCAGGTATTTTGATTTTTTCATGTTTATCCAATTACTCAAGTATTCGAACTACTTCATCGATTAATCGACTACTAAAATAATCGATAGCTGCAGCCCTAGTGTGTTATCAAGCAAAATGAATTTTTTAGGTAAGAAATAAGACTTTTTAAAAAAAAAAATCTATAAGTTTTTGAGTGAAAACAATAAAGTTTTTTTCGTCACTTCTGAGAGGCATTTGTTGCCTGTTTTCAACAATGTACATCGAAATAAAGACATTGATTCACTGAAAATGGTTCACTATTAGATTAAATGTCTTGTTTTCTCATGTATATTTATAATTGCTCCTTACCTAAAAAAATGTTTTATCCGATTACTCGATTAATCCATAGAATTTTCAGTCGAATAATCGATTACTAAAATATTCGATAGCTGCAGCCCTAGTCATCTCTCAGTAGTCATGCATAAATAAATTGTTACTTTGCTATCAAAAGCTCTATTTGTCTAGTTGTTCATGGTATTTTGTAAAAGGAAAACATTCAGATGTTTGGGATGTAACTATCGCAAAAAATAGATTTTTTAAAGTCAAAGTTATGTTTGAAATGTATGCGTTTACAAAAAGCTAATTTTGTCCGTTTTTTCATCAGAAATTGGAAAAATGCTCAAACTAAGCTATTTTCTAATGCTGATTTCTAAATAATGGAAAAAGATATGAACTTACTTTTTTTTCTGCTGAAAGAAGAGAGTCTAATCTTTTTTTGGGTGGGTTCCATGTTTATATAGCAATAGAACAGAATTCTCTGTGGGCCTTGCAAAATCAGTCAAAATCCAGAAAAAACGGCCGAGAGCGAAGGGCCTTGCTCTGGTGAAAATGGCTGGGAGTGAATGAGTTAAAAAATACAGATGAGCTTTCCTGAGCCAGTCGCGTAGTCTCACTCTCCCTTCCTCTCCCTGCTCTTTGATGGTTAAACAGTGTACTGGAGTTGCTCATTAAAGTCAGCGATGATTGAAGGACAGTTTAGCTTTGATCTTGCCAGAGACGATGGTAAGACGAGACTTCAAAGCGCCGCACGCGTCAACATCGTTTAATTTGTTAAACAGTTGCTGTGGCAACTCATTGTGTGTAAGTGTGCAGCTTGAGTGGACTCACTCAATGCAGCATTTAATAAAGACAAGCACTTTTTTAAAAAATGGATTGGACGTCTACATTTTTTCTCGTTTAAATATAATTTGGTGGGACAGTAACATGTTTAAAACTTATTACATTTGAAGTGCTTAAAAACTTTTTATTTTTGTAATTTAGTTGTGTAATTATTACTGGTGCACGATAGTTATTGGTCCGATAATTATCGGTCCGATAATAGGAATTATGACGTCGTCCCGATAAATCCAATAACATTATTAATAGGACCTACATACATATTAATTATTAATATGTATGCTGGTTTTACAGTTTACACACTAGTATGGGAAATCAGTTGACCATTTACGGGGCATTGCTGCCACCTGCTGGTCAGAATAATTCGCTGCATCTATTTTTTGTTAGAGTAGTTTGGTTCATTCACTTACACATTGCGGTGTCTAGCGGTAGCATTGACAATCGTGAACGCATTCGGTTACGTTTCCGCCTCGGAAATATATGTCTGCGAGTATTCTATGTTTACTATTACATAATCGATGTGCAATATATGTTTACTTTTGTGGTGAAGGGTCATATGTACAGAACTTCATAAGTTGTTGTGTTATAGAAGCCAGCCAATGCTTTAGTAGCTCAAGCTAGTGTGTTATGCTATACATATAACAGTTGTGTATATAAGTGTATTGTGCAGTTTGTTGTATATTATTGAGTATTGAATATGTGTATTTTTCTGTTGTACTTTCACAATATTAAGACGAGTGTCTCCCCATAAAAGCAAGAAAAGACCAAGCCTTGTGGTTTACGGAAGTGCATTCTTAGCTGGCTGTTGGGCAGTGCAGAAGTGAAACGCACTGTTTTGTTCATGTCATTATGAAAAATCTGGTGAGATCAAAGGCAAATCTATGTTGAATCCATCACTATTTTTCTAAACCTCCAGAATTTCAAAAACTCAGGTTATACATTAAAAAAATTATATATATTTATCGGTTAGCGATATCGGTATCGGCTTTGAATAGCAGGAAGTTATCGGTATCGGTTTCAAAAAATGGATATCGTGCAGCCCTAGTAATTATACTTTGAAAACTGAAAAAACTTGTCATATCCATCCCTTTCCAATGATAAATCTGAATGAATACATTGGATAAATAAATAAATAAATTTTTATAAGCATTTGCGGTTTTTCACTTATCGCGACGGGTTCTGGTCCCTATTAATTAAGAAAAACAAGGGATCACTGTACTTCACGATAGATCACTTTGTAGTAGTCTAAATGGATTGGGCGTCAAGCACCATCAATGCAGCCTTAGAGTTAACTGAGACACTATTATGGTGGAACATTTTGCTAGCAACTTGTTGGGTCATTTTTATTTTTATTTTTTTTTAGACATTGACACCTTTTCAAAACGATATCTCAATTCTTTGCAGGAGCATATCGATAACTAGGAGTGGGAAACCTCTTGGTACCTCACGATACGATTTGCGATACAAACCTCACGATAACGATGATCTGACGATACGGCGATACAATGATTATCGATACATTGGTCAGGAAATCATTGTAGGATATTCTAAAAACAACTAATAAACAGAAAGAAAAACAAGCTTCTGCTGTGAATTGGAATGAGTTTAACACTAGTAGACGTCCAATCCCTTTGAAATGGGAGGGCCATCCCTCCCACTTCAAACGGACTGAACGTCTATGGACGTCAGTAGCAGCTCATTTTAGGTCATTTACCTGTTGATTTTAAGTTATTTACTGTTGATTTTGGGGTATTTTATGGGTCACTTCCTGTTCATTTTGTGTTACAGAACAGGAAGTGACCTGGGAATCACCCAAATGAATAGGCAGTGAGTCAAACTCAAAAGGAAATGACCTGGAAATGCCCTAAAATGAACAGCAGGTGACCTATAAATGCCCTGAAAATCTGAAAGAATGACTGTGAATGCTGTGAATGAATGTGAAAGTGGCTAGAATTTCTTGCCGGAACTCCCAGACGTGAAGTTCGCCACGGAGCCGGACATTTGAATTATTTATTTACTTTCATTATTTACTGAAATGCAAGGAAAACTGTTTTGGCTTATTTCTATAACACAAACAAAAACTGATTTTCGTTCAAAATTTTTTCAATGATTTGCAAAATAAAAGGTAAGAAAAACAGCAATAACCCCAACCTCCAACTCCTAATTTTTATTTTTCCTCATTTCCTCACGTACTAAATGCCAAATCTCAATTTTAACTAAATAAGAACATCGGATGTATATTAAAATTGAAGTTAATGTAAACATTTACTTTTGCTTTTTTAAAATTTATATATAATAAAGATATAAGTAACATACATTCAGAAAAAAAAAGTACAAATGACTTATATTATGCAGAGTGAAATGGAATATATTTTGAAGATGGCGCAAACATTGACTTTTTTAAATCATAAGGAAATGAATAAGTAGCCTAACATAAATGAACAAAGATAAGTCCAAAGTGCACACTGACAGCTCAGATGTTCTGAATCTCCCCATCAGAGCAAATAAAACTAAATATGATAAATAAGCCTCCTCAACTCTTTCCTTGCTCTTAAAGATTTGACCCATTTTCTGTTGCATTGCCGTTTTATTGTCCCATCAATTCAACAATTTTTTTTTTTGCTGTTCCAGAAAGCATGCGCATTTGAACCAATTGGAGCTAACTATCTCTGCTAATCACATGTCAGTATGTCAGCCAATTAAACGGATAAATGAGTCCAGGCGTTTTGCTTTGCATTCGCACATTGACGTGACTCATCATCGTCAGACTCAGATGACTGCAGCAGATGTGGAAACCTCTATGCTGTCTGTGGAATAAAATAAAATAATAAATATCAATGGAAACGGATTACACTACACAAGCACTTTATTATGCTTGTTGTAAACTTGTGTTTGTTGTAAATTTGTGTATGTAAATCTGATGTTGGTAGAGTGTTTTCTTCTTGAAGATGAATGCATGTGTGGTATCTTAGCATTTTCATTTTTACATTTGCCGTCATATTTTTGGAATCAAAGCACCGTGTACCGGAACAGCATTACGGCGCTGAATCTTATACCGGAACTGCGTTCCGGCTCTGAATCTTATACCGGAACTAAGAGTGTGACAATATCTCAATACAGCGATATATCGCGATATTTTGCAACCGGATTGGTTATCGATATGCTCCCGCCAAGTATCGATACTTTTAGTTGACATATTGGTCATACAATGGAGTATGAATGCTGTAAACTGCTCAATGTTTGTTGAGCAATTCCTTGGGGCACTCATGAGTGGCGGTGCAGGTAAAGTGCGCACAAGTCGTCTAGAGAAGAAGAGACGAAGCTCCAAGTGGGTTGAAAAAAAATAAAAAAGCTCTGTGAGAATGGTGGAGGAAAAAGTGAGAAAATATTGCCACAAATCACACATGTGGACACACTTTTGATTTTACACTAACAAGAAAGGAAGTAAAGTGAACAAGGACTTTGCTGTATGCAAGAATTGTCTAAGAAAAATAAAGTTCACTGGCAGATGGTGACGTAGTGGACACCGGAGTTTGTGTGCTTCGCTTTCATCACTTGCGGTAAGAAAGTTTTGCTATGTAATTGACTTTTTAATTCACATGTATTATTTTGATGATATTTGGTGTTGAATGATATAAAATAAACCAGGACCCTAAACTGGATGAAAAGGAATATCGGACAAGCCGACATGAATTTACTGATTTATTTGATACTATTTGAGTACCACTTTCCATCTAGTTTACTACACAAACTGTTATTACTACCATTTTGATACAATAAGCTATAAAAATGGTTTGAATAGCTTCCAAGATATATAAGGTGATGTGCATGATAATTAATGTAGCCTACATATAAAAACTAAGTAATTATTGCATTTTCAATTTCTATAAATTCATATTTTTTTAAATTTACTCAATACTTCCAACACAACAACAAAAAAATCAGGATTTAAACTCAAAAGCTATTAAGTAGCTAATATTTTTTGTTTTATTTTGTTTTTAAGGTGAGGAAGAATGCGACTGACCGAGTGCGACATCTCAAATGCTGAAGCAGATTGAGGAAGTGCTCAAACCAATGCTTTTGGCTAAAAAGGTCATATATGAAGAAAAGACCCACTAATTTTATCATTGCCCCACTCCAAGCTCAACTGCTGACAGACACCTAAAGCTCTGTTAATTATTTTTTTAAAGATTTAAAACTTTAAAGAAATTAAGGGTGCCATTCATCATGATCTCTCCAAGAGATATCAGTGGTTGTGGTGTGTTTCATCTATATGTGCAGGTACACAATTTGCAGTAGATGTATATTTTACAGCAATGTTGCACAAAACAAGGTGTCACTGTTCAATAAATACTTAAACAGTATTTTTTTCTATTTTGAAATATCTTTTTTTTTTTTTCCGTTTTAACAGTTGTATCGTAAAATATCGTATCAAATTTCTGACCAGTATATCGATAATCGCTGTATCGTGATATCGTGAGATAATCGTTATCGTGTTGCCTGGTACACCAGACTCACTGCTATTCCAGCTATTGAGTCTGGCCACCATTAAGCGGATACAATTTTCAGGGCGGAGCAAGCCACAGCAAACAGACAGCGGAGTGGACCAATCAGGGGCAGACGTGACGTTAGTAAAACGACGAGGGACTTGTGCGCGGAAGTAAACATACGAGGAGAGCGGAGTTATTCAACATGGCTAGCGCGAGACAGACTGTTGTCAATGACTCGTGTCGATGTGTTTTTGGTAATTTAAAACTGATTTTACCATGGATTGGAACATATTCTCGGCTCTCCTGTTCACCATCTGTGTTGTGTGGAGACGACTTCCGACGCGCAAGAGTGACGTTGCTCGTTAAGAACACGTCACGCAAATAAACAAATCTGATTTGTCGATTGATTTTGTACCTGCTCGAGAGGACGTTAATGGGCTGGTTCTCAGACTTTTCTCTCAGTGTTTGAAAAATACAGGGAGAAGAGTCTGGCCGTGCCAGGCAAGTTATTGTGAGCCTTGTATCGCGAATCGTATCGTATCGTGAGGTGCCCTGAGGTTCCCACTCCTAAGTTCCGGCTCTGAATCTTATACCGGAATTGCGTTCCTGACTGTTCTGGCCCACTTTCATCCCTGGATATATCACCATTTTGATATTTTGTCACACCCCTAGTTGCCACCCTCCCACTTCAAATGGATTGGATGTCTATCAGTGATAAACTTATTCAAAGCAGAAGACTCGCCTTTTCCCCAGATTAGGGTAGCCTGGTTTAATGAAGTTTTTTTTTTTTTTTTTCTTCTGATTTTATCTGTTTCATTTGCTGTCTGAGTTTTATCGCGATGAACTGTTTTTGTTTCTTTTTTTTTTAATTTTTTTTTTTATAATGTCATTGTATAATAATTACCTGGCTTTTATTTATCTTGAGCCTTGCATATTTGTTGTAAAGCAGTTTGAGGACCTTTCAGGTTTTGTAAAGGGCAATAAAAATAAATTTGATTGATATCTCCATGTTGTGAGATCATCATTATCGTGAGCCTTGTATCGCAAATTGTATCATGAGGTACCCAGAGATTCCCACCCCGAATTGCTAATCGCTGCTTTGATAATATCGATTTCACAACAGCCCTAACGATATGAACGTTAAAGAGCACGTGACATTAAAAGAATAAATCCTGCTTTGTATTGCCAGCATCAAAGAGACAAACAAACAATGAGATAGTGGAGAAGTTGGGTAACCAAACATATTTTGTATTGTTGTTACGTGGTTTAATTTTCTGTCAAAGATTTTTCCAGTACGTTTTTCTTAACTTCAACTAGCTTTGATTAAAAGGTTTTTCTTATCAGGAAACTAAAGCATTTTAGTGCAATTGTGCAGCCCCATAGACGGAGGCGTTGAGGGCGGCCAACAAGACTTGTTTGTGTTTTGGTCCGATTTTCCCCAACACCTCCAACTAGCTCACTCCGTTTAAACACGTCGGGTCAATACAACGCCTACCGGCAGCAAACCGGACCGACGGAGGATTCGGCCGTGCTAATATGAACATAAAAAGTGATATTCGTGAGTGAAGGTGTCGAGCATGAAGGTGTATCCCGTACGTGATACCCGAGAGCGTCGTCGAATTTCCTGAAATCACAACCCACCCGAAAAATACATATTTCCTTACTAAATGGCACTCACCTGAGAGAATAAACGCAATAAATCCAACCACTAAAACACGCTGATGAAGCTTTCTGAGCCGTTTAAGCTCCATAGTGTTGTCAAAAAACGGGCAGTTTTTGATTTTTCTTTTTCCCCACCCTCATCAAAGAACGGCTTCTTCTTCTTCGCGTTGTAGTTTGACACGTAACATCGCTTGTCGCCTCCCTGTCGGCCCACCACTGTATTGCATCAAAGTCGATGATGGACACTGAAAGCAGCTTGGTACGACATCGAGAGAGAAAAAATTGAGGGGAGAAGCGGCAGTACAAGGTTGTCAAACTCATCTTTGTAGTGGACCACATCATAATTACGGACGCCATCGGTGGGTCAGTTTCTCTGTCAGCCTGTAATATACTTAATGTATAATGGCCTCCTATTTAGTGGTGGAACAAATATGAACAGGGACGGAGTGCAATGAGCATCAACGGTACCCATAAGCGGATTTGAAGGTGGGGCCAGGCCCCCCCCCGTGGGCGAAAAGTGTCATTGCATGTAATTGCCTTTCCTATTAAAAAAAAATGTAGTAAAGCAATAAAACTGCAACAAAAATAAATGAAATGAACAAAAAAATATATTTTTATAATGGGTCAAAATTATTTTTCGAACAGATCATGTGACTAGCAACCTCGACGGTCATTTGCAAGCAACTTTTTTGGGGATTAAATGATTTAGACACAAATGTCCTACCCATAATATGGCACAAAACAAAAAAAAAAGGATTGCTTCAATCAAATAAAACCTTTTAAATGAAAAATTAAGTGTTTAAATTAGGGCTGTCAAAATTATCGCGTTAACGGGCGGTAATTAAGTTTTTAATCACGTTAAAATATTTGACGCAATTAACACACATGCCCCGCTCAAACAGATTACAATGACAGCACAGTGCAATGCCAACTCGTTACTATTGTTTTTTGGAGTTTTGTCGCCCTCTGCTGGCGCTTGGGTGCGACTGATTTTATGGGCTTAAGCACCCATGAGCATTGTGTAATTATTGACATCAACAATGGCGGGCTACTAGTTTATTTTTTGATTGAAAATTTTACAAATTTTATTAAAACGAAAACATCAAGAGGGGTTTTAATATAACATTTCTATAACTTGTACTAACATTTATCTTTAAGGAACTACAAGTCTTTTTATCTATGGATCGCTTTAACAGAATGTTAATAATGTTAATGCCATCTTGTTGATTTATTGTTATAATAAACAAATACAGTACTTATGTACCGTATGTTGAATGTATATATCCATCTTGTGTCTTATCTTTCCATTCCAACAATAATTTACAGAAAAATACAGCATATTTTATAGATGGTTTGAATTGCTATTAATTACGATAAATTAATTTTTAAGCTGTAGTTAACTCGATTAAAAATTTTAATCATTTGACTGCCCTAGTTTAAATGCAAAATTTTCAATCTCAAATATTTTTTCGCATTCAAAAACTTTTTCCATGATTGAAATTGTTCTTTTTTTGATTTTTCTTTTTTAAAATATGTTTTTTGAAGCAATTTATTTTTTATTTTTTGACTGAATAATAAAGACAAAAATTACCTAGCCAAAATGTGGCCCAAACACAAATCAACATTACTTCTATAAAAAAAATCAAATCGGGTCTGAAGGGCTTAAATGGATGCCAAGAAATCCAGCATATGCAGTTTTTTTTTTTTTCGCCAACAAGCCTAGTATCAAAATTTTAGCGTTGATTTAACAAAGTAAAATGTTTTGTATGAACGTCTATGCCTGCTTATTTTAATGGAGAAAGTGACCAGATATTGAAGAGAAAAAATGTCCAAGAGTGTGAGAGGTGCACTCCAATATATGATCACATATTAATTATATTTATATTGGCTCTTAATGGCAACTGACAACACCTTTCGTCTGATTGGCCGTCTGAAAGTTATCAGATGCATAACCTCACCCATACACGTTTTAAAATGTAAACACATTTAAATATCTATGGCAGTGAATGTCTTAGCAGCAGATTCACTTTGCATGATAGGTTTTAGGGGGAAAACATCATCTGATTGCGTTCCACTTTGGAGGCTCTCCTGTTATACACAGTTGTGTACTTACCTGACGACCGTAGAAGTTGGGATTGAAATTTGAAGAATATAACCCACATCTCACTGGGTTCTTCACTGTATTACTGAATAATAAAGAAAACACACACACACACACAAATTGAGAAACAGTAGCTTTAGCTTTTAGATTGGACTCCGTGGAACAGTAATTCCATTAATTCCTTCATCTTGTTTGTTGAAGGCTAGAAAACAGGGATTCTCAAACATTTTGGGTCCAGAAACTCCCATGTTGCAATACCAAGTTCAAGAAAAAAAAGTCATCAGCTTCACATCCGTAGGCGGAGTTTGACTTTTGGGGCAGGGGGGCACAACTTGTTGATGAATCCAAAACGCAGTTTCAGCAATAAAATTAACTTCCAAGAATAATTATAATAGTAGGTTGAAAATAAGAGTTTTTGTTTCCCATCATTTTTGAGGGGAATTTTATAACAGGCTGCTTAGGAGAGCTATACTTTTCGCTAAGATCGTCATCCATTGAATTTGGTATGCCTGCCGGTGTTAACAGGTGTTCTGTCAAATTTTGCACCCCATCAGAAATTGAAACTTTGTTTTAAAAATGGCAGTGAATACAACGGTTACAAAGTTGACACTACAAACTCTCTTTAAATAAAGGAATACTGTATTTACTTATGTTTGACCATGGACGGACAAGAAGAACAGTTGTCCTCGGACACATTCTGCCATGTTAGCTGCACACAACAACTGCACACCGCCCTATCCCTGTTTACGTCTTCGCCGTGTAGTTGAGCATTAATTTACGCCATATTCGTGTGGAACATGTATGTTTAAGACGTTATCCAGTTTACAATACAATAAAAGAGGGCTTATTCACCGCCACAACAGCTTTGGGAGAAAAATATTAAAAGGGTGCAAAATTTGTTGTACAATTAGCGTCTTTAGTGGGGCAAATTAAAACTCCGCTCACCATTTTAGCGATGCTCTTTGGCTTTTCATGGTCCACATTTTCAATCCTTGGTTCTTGCTCAGTAGTTGTTGTCGCTTTTTAAAGCTTAGGTTTGAAAAAATTCATATATCCATCTTGCCTCTTCATTCATCTGGTGGTTTTGGCTAAGCAAAGCAAATGACCGTCCAAGGTTCTAGTTGTGTTACTTACTTGTGTTACTTAATAATAAGACAACTTACTAAAAGGGTTGTGTGACAGATCTTTAGTTACAGAACAGAAGAGAGGCATCATCAACATTAACTGTCCACTTGCGGGCAGCCGTCTCGAGTTCGCTGTGTATCTCTGACTTCCGTGTGCTGTGATGAGCAGACATTACTAATTGAACATGCAGCTACGATTTGCTCATATTATTACAATAGTCACATGATCTGTTTGAAAAATAAGTTTGACCCATTATAATTTTTCTTTTTGGTCATTTCATTCATTTTTGTTGTTTTATTGCTTTACAACTTGTATAGACAATATTTTACCGGAAAATTCTTAATTCTAAAATCATATATAGGAAAGTCAATTACATGTAATGACACTTTTCTGCCACCAGGGGGTCCTCCCCCCTGGCTCATCCGTAAAATCCGCTTATGTTCACATCCATCCTATATTTTTGAAAATTGTGAGGAAAAAGCTGTTTGACATACTGAGTTGCCTTGAGATACATGTGACCAAACTGGAGTTTATCCAGATATAAGATGCTGGTTTGACTTGAGAGCAAAAATTTATAGATGTGAGCACTGTGCATTGGCAGGAGCAGCACAATGTCAATGAAATTGAAGCATTGTCCAAACTGCATATTTTTTTATGACACTACATTATAGAGTGGTACTTATTTTAAACAAATATTGTGCATTTTTGAAAGGGAGACGATTTGAGATCAGTGTTTTGAATTAAACTCACACCTCGAGGCATCACTGAGACAAAATCTTATGACAAAGTTGTATTCTTCCACATAAAGTTGTAAAATGAAATTAAAAGAAACAAATGAAGTTGAACAACTTTTAATATTACAAATGTTACATTGGAAAATATGTGATATGTCATCATCAGATTTTAATTGCCTCAAAGTTAATGTAAGGAGTAATCTTTTGTCTTGTACAACTTGTTCAATGTTAAATAACTTGTTGCGAATGATTCATGCTCTCTGGACCCAGTTTGATAACTCCTGATGTGGAAGAAAAAATTCTACCAATATGGAAGATGAAGGATCTTGAGCGGGAGGGGGCATCCAAGTTGTTACCCGGTAAGGAAAAAGTGCTTCAAGACCACCCTTTTGTGATGGTTTAAAGCTAATCAGACAATTTCTTTAATTGAATTAATAGTCATATCTACAGTAGGAAGATGTCGTCCATAGACAAGATGGGACTTCCATCTGTCTGCACGTCTTTTTAAAAAAATTTTTTTTAGTAGTGTTCTTCAACGCGCCTCCATCATTGAATGTACCCAAATTGCCGCCGCCACTCCTTCCTACCTGCCTCTTCTTTCGTGATGGTTATGAGGAAGAAGAGGAGGAGGAAGAAGAGGATCACCAATGTTCACAGGTTCGAGAGCTTTTGCCTATCATGTATCCGGCAGCTGGTTGATGTCATTGAAGTCGGTACTGTTGAGAATGAGTCGTATTCGTTCCAGCTGCACCCGTCCACAATGACCCCCAAAACACAGAATGGAATTTCTGGAGAAACTGCAGTCAAAAATAATTGGATCCGTCTTCAAATTATTACCTGTAGTGTCTGCGAAAGCTTGACAAAGTCCTTCTGGACCTGCTCGCTGACGTCCAACTCAGTTTGCAAACGCAAAGCTTTGTCTTTTCCTTCAAACGCTTGACTCTCCAGCGCACTCTACATAATATTGATGTTAACTTAGAACAATCTATAAAACTATTTCTGCTGCTCTACCTGCTGTACAACGAGTGTGACCAAATATTGTAATGGTGATACAGTGGTTTGAAAAAGTATCTGAACCTTCAGGAATTTCTCACATTTCTGCATAAAATCACCATCCAATGTGATTTGATCTTTGTCAAAATCACACAGATGAAAAAACTGTCTGCTTTAACTAAAACCACCCAATCATAGGTTTTCATATTTTAATGGGGATAGTATGCAAACAATTACATAGGGGGAAAATAAGTAAGTAAACCACCACATTTAATATTTTGTGCCCCCCCTTTGGCAGATCTGAAAATGGCAGTTTGGAGAAGGCACCCTTCAAATCTCAGAGACCTGGATCAGTTGGCCAAAGAAGAATGGTCTAAAATTCCAGCAGAGCATTGTAAGAAACTCATTGATGGATACCGGAAGAGGTTGTTCGCAGTTATTTTGTCTAAATGTTGTGATACCAAGAAATAGGCTGAGGGTGCCAATACTTTTGTCCGGCCCATTTTTGGAGTTTTGTGTAAAATGATAATGATTTTTTTTCTTTCATTCTCTTTTGTGTTTCTTCATTGCAAGCAAAATAAATGAAGATATTAATCCCAAAGCATTTGTAATTGCAATCATTTTCTGGGAGAAATTGAGCATTATCTGACAGAATTGCAGGGGTGCCAATACTTTTGGCCAGCACTGTACAACAGAAGAACAATTGGCTAATTTGCATTGCAAAAGTCCGCTAGCTTAAATGCTATAAAATGCTTTGAAACAATTTAAAAACGGCTGTATATACCTCTTAACTAAATTATGCTTAAAAAATCATATTAGCTCAAACAACATTATGTTGGTCTTAACGGAGTTGCTGGATCCAGCCATTTTAGATGAGCCAAACCAAATCAATAAAACTAAATGCAAACACTTTCAAAACAAACTATCACAATGCCACTCCAATTACAGGAATCTTTGAAGCAGCAAAAAAAATTTTTGAAGTTTTTTTCCTCGTTGCCGCACTATAGGTTATAGTCTTTTTCTTCAAAGTATAATAATAACAGTTGATATAGTTAACTTATTGCTGAGGGGAAAAAAAAAAATCAAACATTGTATACTCACAATGTTACTCGTTACTTGAGTATTCTTTCCACCAAATACTTTTTACTTGTACTTGACATTTAATGGATGACTACTTTTACTTCAGTAATATTATTTTGAATACTTGAGTAAAATTTTTGGCTACTCTACGCACCTCTGGCAACACTTAAAAATGTTGGTACAGTGGTATGAAAAAGTATCTGAACCGTTTGGAATTTCTCACATTTCTGCATAAAATCACCATCCAATGTGATATGATCTTTGTCAAAATCACACAGATGAAAAAAACTGTCTGCTTTAACTAAAACCACCCAAACTCATATGTTTTCATATTTTAATAAGGATAGTATGCAAACAATGACAGAAGGGATAAAAATAAGTGAACCATCACATTTAATATTTTGTGCCCCCCTTTGGCAGCAATAACTTCAACCAGATGCTTCCTGTAGCTGCTGATCAGTCTGGCACATCCATCAGGACTAATCTTGGCCCATTCTTCTCAACAAAACTGCTGTAGTTCAGATTCCTGGGATTTGTTAGGGTTTAATGCCAACTGTGAGGGTCCGGGACCCTACTAAGGGTCCAGAGATACCGGATTACTCCTCTATCCTATCTTTAATCGTATTCGTTACTCATAAGAGAAGTATACTAATAATTGAATTAGGGCTGCAGCTATCGAATATTTTAGTAGTCGATTAATCGATGGACTAGTTAGTTCGAATAATCGAGTAATCGGATAAGGAACATGAAAAATTAAAATACCTGAGCTGAGCCTCAAACGGTATAAATTTATTTTAAAAAATGAGGATCTATGTAAAACAAAAGAACAATTGGCTAACTTACATAGAAAAAGTCCGCTAGCTTAAATGCTACAAAATGCTTTTTTTTTTTTTTTTTTTTTACAACACTCTAAACAAATGGTGCAGACACATATTCACAAAAAAAAAAAAAAAAACGGCTAAATATACCTATAAACTAAATTATGAATGCATTCAAAAACATTAGCTCAAACAAAAACTTAACTTACGTTGGTCTTAACAGTGAGCAGTTGGATTCAGCCATGTGAAAAGAGGCAGACCAGAGGGCAGTGTATCCACCCTAATCAATAAAACTAAATGCAAACACTTTCAAAATAAACCATTACAACGCCACTTTAATTAAACGAATACTCGAGGCAACAAAATTTAATTTGAATATTTTTTTTCTAATCGAATACTCAAGTTAATCGATTAATCATTGCAGCACTAAATTGAATGCTAATCTAAATAAAGAAGAGTCACAGACCTTAACAAAGCAATCGACAGTTACAGATATCTGGCTGATAGTTCTCTAGTCTGAGCAATTACAGAAAAGCAGAAGTATCAGTCAAGTTCTACAGCCAGGCACAATCCTTATATACTCCATTCGTAAGAAAATTAGCACATGTACATAAGGCCTGTATTTGTTTGTTATAACAATAAATCAACAAAATGGTATTAACATTAACATTCTGTGAAAGCGATCCATGGATAGAAAGACTTGTAGTTCTTAAAAGATAAATGTTAGTACAAGTTATAGAAATGTTATATTAAAACCCCTTTTAATGTTTTCATTTTGATAAAATTTGTAAAATTTTCAATCAAAAAATAAACTTGTAGCTTGCCATTGTTGATGTTAATAATTACAGAATGCTCATGGTGCTGAAACCCATAAAATCAGTCGCACCCAAGCGCCAGCAGAGGGTGACAAAACACCAAAAAACAAGTAAGAAGTCGACATGACACTGTGCTGTCATTTTAATCTGTTTGAGCGGGGCATGTGCGTTAATTGAGTCAAATATTTTACCGTGATTAATTAAAAAAAATTAATTACCGCCCGTTAACGCGGTAATTTTGACAGCCCTAGTATTTTGTTCTTCTGAAACCATCAGAGACGTAATATAATTTAGATTCTTCTCGAGAAACTCGATTGCATTTCCTCAAACCCTCCGGTTTTCTTTCTGTAAAGCAAAATATTAGTGCAGTTTTAATTGGGTAAATTAGGTTATAATTCATTAGTTTGACTTTTCAAAATTTTTTTGAGCACTACTGCATTAGCAGTTTAAAAAAACTGCATTGGTTGATTGGTTAAATGTTTTCCAATAAAACAAGATGCTGCTGCCTTTTATCAAACTATCAGGAGCGGAAAAAAAGGACTTTGGCAGATGACGGTTTTTCTAAAATTGGTAATCAAACAGAAAATTATGATCGGTGCACTCCCTACGTTAGGGCTTCTCATGAAATATCACCTCTCAGGACCACGCGCAACTCCGTTCGCACCGGCGTGCTAGAGATATCAGGCGGATTCTTGACCTCGCAGGTGTATGTGCCATTGTCACTGAACTGCACCGGGTTTATCCGAATGGAAACGTCCTTCTTGTTAATGTCGCCAATGAACTGCACCCGGTCCTTATACTCGGATGACACGACCACTTTTCTATCATAAAAATAAAGGATCTGCATTTAGAGAAGGGAAGGATAACTTAGGAGTGATTTCATGTTACAAGGCCTGACATGCATCTCCTGGTACTTTTCTTTGGCGTTGTCTGACACGACATAGGAGCACTCACCATGTAGGGCGCCTTGAAGAACTGGTTGTCGGGCTGATTGGACTGGAAGTACCAGGTGGCGGTGGTGTAGCTACTGACCACCTCGTTGGATTTGAAAGTGCAGCGCAGCACGCACGCTGCCCCGTTCTCAACTATCACCTCGGGCTCGGTGAAGATATTGATGGCCAACGCCGGCACCGGGGCTGAAGGACGTAGTTGTTTGATTATTTAGCAATACTTCAAACGTCAAGGGTTAACCACACATTTACATAGAATGTCTGATTGGGTCTATCCCAATTCATCATTTCGCAACATCAAATAGGGAAGTGAATGTTCGCGAGTAATTCTGTCTGTGGCAATTACACCAGTCAAACAGTGCAAGGTACAGTGGGGCAAATAAGTATTTATTCAACCACCAATTGTGCAAGTTCTCCTACTTGAAAAGATTAGAGAGGCCTGTAATTGTCAACATGGGTAAACCTCAACCATGAAAGACAGAATGTGGAAAAAAAAAAAAAACAGAAAATCACATTGTTTGATTTTTAAAGAATTTATTTGCAAATTAGAGTGGAAAATAAATATTTGGTCATCTACAAACAAGCAAGATTTCTGGCTGTCAAAGAGGTCTAACTTCTTGTAACGAAGTCTAACGAGGCTACACTCGTTACCTGTATTAATGGCATCTGTTTTAACTCATCGGTATAAAAGACAGCTGTCCACAACCTCAGTCAGTCACACTCCAAACTCCACTATGGCCAAGACCAAAGAGCTGTCGAAGGACACCAGAGACAAAATTGTAGACCTGCACCAGGCGTGGAAGACTGAATCTGCAATAGGTAAAACGCTTGGTGTAAAGAAATCAACTGTGGGAGCAATTATTACAAAATGGAAGACATACAAGACCACTGATTATTTCCTTCAATCTGGGGCTCCATGCAAGATCTCACCCCGTGGCGTCAAAATGATAACAAGAACGGTGAGCAAAAATCCCAGAACCACACGGGGGGACCTAGTGAATGACCTACAGAGAGCTGGGACCACAGTAAGAAAGGCTACTATCAGTAACACAATGCGCCACCAGGGACTCAAATCCTGCAATGCCAGACATCTCTCCCTAGTGAAGCCAGTACACGCCCAGGCCTGTCTGTGGTTCGCTAGAGAGCATTTGGATGATCCAAAAGAGGACAGGGAGAATGTGTTATGATCAGATGAAACCAAAATAGAACTATTTGGTAGAGACACAGGTTCTTGTGTTTGGAGGAGAAAGAATACTGAATTGCATCCGAAGAACACCATACCCACTGTGAAGCATGAGGGTGGAAACATCATGCTTTGCTGCTGTTTTTCTGCAAGGGGACCAGGACGACTGATCTGTGTAACAGAATGAATAGGGGCCATGTATCGAGAGATTTTGAGTGAAAATCTCCTTCCATCAGCAAGGGCATTGAAGATGAGACGTGGCTGGGACTTTCAGCATGACAATGATCCCAAACACACAGCCAGGGCAACAAAGGAGTGGCTTCGTAAGAAGCATTTCAAGGTCTTGGAGTGGTATAGCCAGTCTCCAGATCTCAATCCCATGGAAAATCTGTGGAGGGAGTTGAAAGTCTGTGTTGCCCAACGACAGCCCCAAAACATCACTGCTCTAGAGGAGATCTGCATGGAGGAATGGGCAAAAATACCAGCAACAGTGTGTGAAAAGCTTGTGAAGAGTTACAGAAAATGTTTGGCCTCCGTTATTGCCAACAAACGGTACATAACAAAGTATTGAGACATTTGGTATTGACCAAATACTTATTTTCCACCATGATTTGCAAATAAATTCTTTAAAAATGAAACAACATGATTATCTGGTTTTTTTCCTCCCACATTGTCTCTCGTGGTTGAGGTTTACCCATGTTGACGATTCTAGGCCTCTCTAATATTTTCAAGTAGGAGAACTTGCACAATTAGTGGTTGACTAAATACTTATTTGCCCCACTGTAGCTTTAAATGACGAAACAGTTTTAAAACTTTCACATGTCGAAATTAGACATTAGGGAAATTATGGAATAACGGGAGCAATTTTAACAACTTTCACGGTTGATTCACAACGATTTGTAATCGAATCGTAAGGTGCCCAAAGATTCCCAACTCTAGTCGTTTGCAAGTGTTGTTGCGAGTTAGCTCTCTAACCGGACCCTGGTCCTCTTGGTCGAATGCAGTGTTTTTAACCTTGCTGAATGTACCCAACGACTTTCACAGGTGCAATCACCAAACTCTTCGGAATTTCATAATAAAGCATTTTTTTTACTTATTAAAAACCTAGCAAGCTAACATCTATGCTCAGTTCATATCGCAGATCTTAATGCACGAATCCGATTTTTTTGTGTTTTTCCGACTCGAGTGAGGCATTAACTTGACGGTCTGAATGTGACAAGTCGCATAGAAGTCGATCATTTCAAATCCGATATGGGTCACTTTCGTATGTGGTTTAAATCCGATCTGGGACACATTTTTCCAGAATGCAGCAGCGGTCTGAACTGTTAAATCTCCCAAATCGGAATTCCGGCAGCAATTACGTCAGCAGAGAGCGAGAGAGACAGGGTGCTACGGTAGTGGTGAAGCTGTGCATTATTGTGGGCACACCAAAAAAACAGATACGACAGAAAATCAGAATTGTGCATTAAGACCTGTGGTATGAACCTAGCCTAAGTGAATTCCTGTTCAAATTTCTTCCATATTTCAAGTTTACCACAAATAATTTTGCCTTTTGCTGTAGATTTTGACGTTGGTAAATGAAATTAAACTCATTTCATTTCACACTTCTCCTTTTTGTTTTCATGTCTATATTCTCATTTTATTGTCACATCCTTGCATCACATACTATTTTTATTCCGTGAAATTACGTTTTGTATTATTATCTATGCAGTTAAGGCTGTCTGTAGTTGTGTTATAATTCCTCATTTCAAGTGCCAGTCAACCTTCCACTGAGCAAACCGATTTTCTCCTCCCATTAGTTAGAGGGCTAGCAGTTGAATGAAATTGAATAAAGTCTGTAAATTAAGGAAAAAACAGTCCAAAACCTGGTCTAAAAATGCCACTTTGCCTAGATTTAGTCAGCGTGCAAAATAGCGCTCTGCCTTTTGTTGGGAAGAAAAAGGGAATTGCATTTAACCTTTAGTTAACCTTTAGTCTTTAGTTATTCATTATAATCATTTATGCATGCACTCAATTATCCTAGTTAGTAGTTTTATTAAATTGGAACCCATGTATTCACTGTGTTGTCTGTGTTGGTATATGACTTTTTGGTTCCACTGCCTTTACGTGCCTTTAAGTTGCCTTCTTCTGCAACTGTGTCCGGGGGAAAGAGTCAAAGGTCACATTCCACAGTAAAGAGGGGGTGGTGGGCTGGCCACTCATTACCTCCCGTGGGGGAAATTTACGAGAAACAGAAGTTAAACTGCTTAGGGGAAGATAACATTGTCATAAAACATTGAGACCACACACCACAATCTGTTTCATGAATATGTATCCATGTTGCTATAAAAGAGGATGTGCCAGGAGAATAAACAAGTTTGGTTTGTAACGCATCACCTAAGTGCCTTACTCTCCTTCTTCCATGCGCATGTAAAAGGTAGATACTCCAGTCGATGTATGGCCTGATGATTTAATCCCCAATGGGCGGGAGGCGAGATTTTTCCTGACACCTTTCTTAACCTCCAGCGAACCCCTGAGGCTGACTCACCGAACCCCAGTTCAGAACCACTGGTCTAATGTGAAAGTACTCGAAGTGCTCTTAATTGGTATTTTTATACATTTTGCTCCCAAAATGTTTCCTTTGAGAGTGAATTCAGTCAAAATGTTTTTAGTGAATGCACACATTTGGCTCACATTTAAACTGTTTTTATAGTAAACAGTATTTATAGGCATTGAGATGGGGGGAGGGGGGACTCAGAGACCTAATATAATTTAGTAATTCTCTTCTCGAGAAAATCAATTGCATTTCCTCAAACCCTCTGATTTCCTTTTTGTAAAGCAAAATATTAGTGCAGTTTAAATTGGGTAAATTAGGTTACAATTCATGAGTTTGACTTTTCAATTATTTTTTAGAGCACTACTACATTAGCAGTTTAAAGAAACAGTATTGGTTGATTGGTTAAATGTTTTCCAATAAAACAAGATTACTAGGAATTTTAAGGGTGCATGCTGCCTTTTATCAAAATATCGGGAAAGAAAGGACTTTGGCAGATTAGGTTTCTTCTAAAACTGGTGATCAGACAGAAAATTATGATCGGTGCACCCCTACGTTAGGGCTTCTCATGAAATATCACCTCTCAGGACCACGCGCAACTCCGTTCGGGCCGACGTGCTAGAGATATCAGGCGGATTCTTGACCTCGCAGGTGTATGTGCCATTGTCACCGAACTGCACTGGGTTTATCTGAATGGAAACGTCCTTCTTGTTAATGTCGCCGATGAACTGCACCCGGTCCTCAAACTCGGATGACACGACCACTTTTCCGTCAAAAAAATAAAAGATCTGCATTTAGAGAAGGGAAGGATAACTTAGGAGTGATTTCATGTTACAAGGCCTGACATGCATCTCCTGGTACTTTTCTGTGGCGTTGTCTGACACGACATAGGAGAACTCACCGTGTAGGGCGCCTTGAAGAACTGGTTGTGGGGCTGATTGGACTGGAAGCTCCAATCGGCGGTGATGTAGCTACTGACCACCTCGTTGGATTTGAAAGTGCAGCGCAGCACGCACGCTGTCCCGTTCTTAACTATCACCTCGGGCTTAGTGAAGATGTCGATGGCCAACGCCGAGGCTGAAGGACGTAGTTGTTTGATGGATTATTTAGCAATACTTCAGACGTCAAGCGTTAACCACACATTTACGTAGAAAGTCTGTTTGGGATGGACAGACAGTTAAGCTTTGATCTTGCCAGAGGCGCTGGTAAGTCGAGACTTCAAAGCGCCACATGCGGCAACATTGTTTAACTTGTTAAACAGTTGCTGTGGCAACTCATTGTGTGTAAGTTTGCAGCTTGTGTGGACTCACTCAATGAAGCATTTAATAAAGACAAGCATTTTTCAACTTTTTAAAAATGGACTGGACATTTTTTCTTGTTTAAAAATAATTTGGTGGGACAGTAACATGTTCAAAACTTATAATTATTACATTTGAAGTGCTTAAAAACTTTTTTAAACTAAGTTTTTTTTTTATTATACTTTGAAAAGTGAAAAAAAAACGTCATCTATCTCTTTCCAATGATAAATCTGAATAAATACATTGAAAAACAAAATTTACTTGGCGGTTTTTCACTGATCACGATGGGTTCTGGTTCCCATTAATCAGTCACTGTACATCGCGATACTTTGTAGCCCAAAATGTTATCGATATATCGATTCTCGGTGTGAGCATATAATTTTAAATAGGTGATTAGGCATCTGTGTGGGCAACTGTGGCCTTTTTGTTAAGCGGAATTGTGCAGCCCCATAGATTAAGGGTGTAACGGTACATGTAATAGTATTGAACCGTTTCGGTTCGGGGTGCTCGTTTCGGAACAGACGCGTACCGAACGAGTTTCTGACGTAATATAACACTTACTTTTCGATAGAGGCGTGCGAAATTTCCGATTCTTAGATTATTCACGATTCGGCCGTGGAAGATTCAACAACGATTCACAAATATCCAAATTCCGATTATTGAATTATACCAGGTAAAGCAGAAGTAAAACACAGTCAGCGCGGTCTTTGGGACGCAATGAGGAACGGACCGAGAGTAAATATGTTCAACTCATGCCGCTAGATAAAAAAACAATCATACCTGACTGCGGCTGACAGCCGCTACAAACAACGCTCAGTTGCTAGTTGCTAGAAACATACGGCTACAGTAGATATAATGTATATGTAGAACTAGATGCAAAATGACAGACAACGTTGGTGTTAGAACATGTATTATTGAACAGAGATGCAAAATGACAGACTTTCCGGCGTAAGTAAACAGCCGCCATCTTAAAGCAGTAGACCTCTCTAGAAGGCTCTGTTGTAGCGAACCTAATTAACTTTTTATCTAAAATACTCCCAAATCGGTAGAATCTTGTCTTGAATCTATCTTTAAATGATGAAATAGTGTTAAAACTTTGACAAAAGTAGACAGAAGGGAAACTATGGAATAATGAGAGCAATTTCAACAACTGTAACAGTTGATTCGCAACATTAAATTAATTGATACAGATACAGAATGGGGACTGGAGTTTTTTTATTTACTGTTATTTTTGTATATTTGTTTACTGTTATATGTTAACTTGATACTGAAATAGTAGTTTGGTTTAGCCTGAGAGGATTTTTGAACAATTTTGGAACTAATGTACAAAACATTTAAAAATAAATAAATAAAATAAAATTTAAAAAAATAAAAAAAGAGGGGGGTGCATCAATAATCGTTTTATAATCAAATTGGAGCCTCTGAATCGTAATCGTAATCGAATCGTTAGGTGGCCAAAGATTCCCAGCTCTACTTTTTGAGGCTGTGAGTCGATTGGGTCACAGTTTCTTTGTGTAGATTATATTTACTCCATCTTCTCTACTATAATGCGGACCAACACGGGGAACATTTTTTTTTTTTTTTGCCGTTCTAGAATAAAGTGTACTTGCACATCCACTCAGTGGGTGGCAGTGGCGCTCTCATTTTCAAAGTGCGCACAGTATTTTTGAAGTAAGCAAGAGCACACGGAAGAGACTCATGAAGAGCTGGAGAGCTGTGCGCAGTTTTCGAAAGCCGTTTTCCGGCCGGTGTAGGTTGACTCACGCAGCGACCCACTGTCTTCTCCGGTTCTCACGTGACCGCCCAAGAAGTGCCATTTTCGGCTTGGGATCGTCACGACGACCGCCCTCACCTACGGTTCTCCCTCGGCCGCCGAGAATGCGCTTTTTTCGGGCCGTTTGCCTTTTGGCTTTGACATTTAATACAGTGGTAGACGAGGAAAGACCACTGTTTACTGTGTCTAAAAATGATTATAGCGGACAGCCGGAAGCCAAATCAAGTAAGACACCACTTAAAGACATTAGACCCCAATCTCATTGATAAGCCGCTTGGTTGTTTTTCAGCAAAAACGTGCCGAATTTTGCCAACAATCGTCCCGCTTTGTCAGAGTTATATCAGTAAACCAGTGAGTACTGTTAGCATGCTCGGTGCAATATAACCCCACATCATTACAAACTGGAGGTGACACTGGGAGCAGCGAAAATAAAAACTGTTCTTCTGTCCAATGACACTTTTTTTTTCTTCTTCTTCTATTCAGTTTTGTTTTTTCGGTCAAATTTTTTGTCATATTGTCCTCACGAGTTAATGTTTCTAATCAATTTGAATTTGTTATTATTTACTGATTTTATTTTTCAGTATCAAATGGTCAAAAATGTACTTTGAGTGTATTTTTACAGTTTGGATGTGACTTTTTTTTTTTTTTTAATTCAGGCAAATTGATGCGTGTTGTTTTTTCTGTTACAAACAAAACAATGTTAATAAAGTTATACTATATAAGTTGATCTGTTATTTTCCCTAATAGAAAAAAAAGATACAATGTGAGGCAGAGGCGTACTTATAATAGTAATATTATGGACAAATGATACTATTTACAGTGACGGCAGAGTTTGGGGGGGCGCGAAACATTTACGTCTTCTTAGGGGGGGCGTAACAGAAAATAATTGAGAAGCACTGAACTAGACCAATTGATTACTTAATCTACTTATTTAATTAATCAAATAATTCACATTCAGTCAAGCATACTTTAACATGAAGTGACTTGTCAACATTTTAACGTACAAGCTGAAATATACTCATGCTTTGCTAACTAGATTCAAATTCTAACAGAAAATGCTTACAAAGGGCAGCCTCTCAGGCCAGTCTAACACCTAAATTGAAACATATCAGCCTACAGCTGTCCAACTTCTAAACTCCTAGCTGTCTCATTTTTACACTCACAAAAGCTTATTCTAGTAGCCTGATCATTCATTACTTGGAATTGGAAAGCAAACTGCAACTCACCAGCAGCGTCTGTGCTCTGTTGTTTGGGTGCTTACAGACACACCTGATTCCCCTTACCTATATAACATTGCTCACAGACACACCTGGCTTCCATCCCCCATAGTGGATCATTAGAGGCCAACTCTTAGGTGGCTCCATCTGGTGGCACCAGGGGTGACTACGCAACTGTTCTAAATAAAATGAGAGTCAGTAGTAAAGACAGGAAAGGAAAATTTGTGGAAAATAGAGAAAAATAGAGAAAGTGAAAAGATTTGCTTTTGCTGGATCTGTGGATCTTTATTCGCCGCGACAGAGGGTTCGGTCGTGCTAATATGAACATAAAAAGTGATATTCGTGAGCGAAGGTGTCGAGCATGAAGGTCCCGTACGTGATACCCGAGACAACGTCGTCGAATTTCCTAAAATCACAACCCACCCGTAAAATACACATTTCCTAACTAAGTGGCACTCACCTGAGAGAACAAACGCAATAAATCCAACCATGAAAACACGCCGACGAAGGTTACTGTGCTGTTTAAACTCCATAGTGTTGTCAAAAACGGGGAGTTTTTTCTTCTTCTTCTACTTCTTCTTTTTTGTTTATTGGCAGTTTGCCCCTCGGTTCATCCCCATCTCTCCCTCTCCCATTCCCCACTCCCCATCCCCTCTCCCTCTCCCACCAGACTCCTCTCCCATCCCCCACCCCCCATCCCCTCTCCCACCAGACGCCTCTCCTGGATTTTTCTTTTTCCCCACCCTCTTCAAAGAACGGCCTCGTATTCGCGTTGTACTTTGACACGCAACATCGCTTGTCGCCTCCTTGTCGGCCAATTACTGTATTCCACCAATGTCGATGATGGACACTGAAAGCATAAGCGGAGTTTAAGGGGGGGGTCAGGCCCCCCTGGTGGCCGAAAAGTGTCAGTGCATGTAATTGAGTTTCCTATACAGTGGTACCTCTACATACGATCGCTTCGACACACGAACTTTTCGACATCCGACGTAAAATTTGACTCGCCATTTGTTTCTACATCCGACGACATGCTCGAAATACGACGACAATGGCAGCACCGCAGACGAATGCACGGAGGATTTTCTTGTGTGACAAATCAACACAGGTTTCAGAAAAGGTTGGTACAGGTGGTGAAACAAGGAAAAAGTTGATGCTTACCTTCGAAATGAAGATGCAAATGACAGAAAAATATGAGCGTGGGGTGGGCATCCGTGAAATGGCTCAACAATACATCTCCACGGTCCTCCTCCGACCATCGTTCGCCAGTCTTTATAAATTAAGCTGACAATTCTTATTGTCTCCAAAGAAATCGCCAGCTTCGCCACGTTTTCATCATTTCTTTCACAACTTATTCAACACAAAACGCCTGCTGTCTGCCGCAATTGATGGTGTTTTCAAGAGAACATTCAAAGTGAAAGTGAAACTCAAGCTCATCGGTCCGTCTCTGGCACGTGAGCCCCGCGGTGCGTTCAGGTACACAAAAAAACGTCCGCCTTATTAGAACCCGATTCGTTACACTATTACTGGAATTATTATTATTCTTTTTATTACATTATTCCAATTTTGATTTATAATTTATTTGTTTTGCTACGTGTAATTGCCATTTGTAATAGCACCAGCAGTATTTTTTAAGGATTTAGTGCAGGTTTTTGGGCTGTGGAACGAATTAATGGAATTATAATGTATTCCTATGGGAAAATCCTGCTCGACATACGACCATTTCGACTTACAAACAAGGTCCTGGAACGGATTAACTTCGTATGTAGAGGTACCACTGTATATATAAAAGTTGTAAAGCAATAAAACAAACAACAAAAATGAATGAAATGAACAAAAATATATATAATTTTACCCATAATTTATAATGGGTCGAAATGATTTTTCGAACAAATCATGTGACGAGCACCTTAGACGGTCATTTGCTTTGCATATTATTTTCAACAACAACAACAAAATTAGGGGAGGGCAATTTTATTTTTCAAATGATTTTTTCTTTGTTTGAAAATATTTTTTTTGATTGAAGCAACTTGTGACAAATGTCACACAAAAAGGATTGCTAAAATCATAGATTTTTTTTAAAATGAAAAATTAAGTGTTCAAATGCAAATATTTGAGTCTCAAATATATTTCGTATTCAAAATTTTTTTTCTATGATTAAAATGTTTGCTTTTTGATTGCACTGATTTTTCTTTTGAAAATATATATTTTTTTGTTTGAAGCGACTTATTTTTTGATTGAATAATAAAGACAAATGTCCTAGCAAAAATGTGGCCCAAACGCAAAACATTACTTCAATCAAAAAAGTTGCTTCAACCCAAAAAAATTGACTTCAATCAAAAAAAAAAAAAAAAAAAAAAAAAAAATCCAAAGAAAAATAGCATTCAATTTCAAACGCATTTTTTTGAGTTTCAAATTTATTTTTGCATTCAAACACATTTTTTTGATTGAAGTGATTTTTTTAAAATTGAAAATATATGTTTTGATAGAGATTTTTTTCGGGGGGATCGAATAATGAAGACACAAATCTACCTCCATATGGCTCCGCCCAGGAGATACAATTTTTGACTGGGGTAACTACATTGGCACGACACGGCGGGCGTACCATATTCAATGGATGACGATCTTGGCAAAAACTATAGCTGTCCTAAGCAGCCTGATTTAGAAATCCCCTCAAGAATGATGGGAAACAAAAAAAAAAAAAAAAACGCTCATTTTAACTTATTACTATAAATATTCTTGTAAGTTAATTTTATTGCTGACACTGCGTTTTGGGGTCATCAACATGTTGCCTGCCCCAAAAGTCAAACTCTGCCTATGACTGAAAGCAGCTTGGTACTACATGGAGAGAAAAAATAATAGAGGGGAGAAGTGGCAGTACAAGGTTGTCAAAGCCATCTTTGTAGTGGACCACATCATAATTACGGACTCTTTCAAAGGGTCAGTTTCTCTGTCAACCTATAATATATTAAATGTATAATGGCCTCCTATTCAGTGGCGGAATAAAAATGTACAGGGACCGAGTGCAATGAGCATCAATGGTACCCCCGTCGAGTGGACCGTCAATAAGCGGATTATATGGGGGGGGGGGCAAGGGGGGCAGACAGTCATTTGCTTTACATATCATTAAAAAAAAATAGGGAAGGGCAATTTTATTTTTCAAACGATTTTTTTCTTTGAATTTTTTTGTTTGTTTTTTGATTGAAGTAACTTTTTTGGGGATTAAATGATTTAGACACAAATTTCCTACTCATAACATGGCCCGAACACAAAAAGGATTGCTTCAATCAAAGAAAACTTTTTCAATGAGAAATTAAGTGTTCAAATGCAAATTTTCAATCTCAAATATTTTTTCGCATTCAAAAACTTTTTCCATGATTGAATTTTTTTTTTTTTTTGATTGAAGTGATTTTTCTTTTTGAAAATATTTTTTTTGAAGCCACTTATTTTTTGATTGAATAATAAAGACAAATATGTCCTAGCCAAAATGTGGCCCAAACACAAATCAACATTAATTCAATCAAAAAAAGAAACAAACAAAAAAATCAAAGAAAAACATGAATTTTTTTAGTTTTACATTTATTTTTGTATTCAAACATTTTTTTTGATTGAAGCGACTACTTTTTGGTTGAAAATATATATTTTGAAGCAGCTTTTTTTGATTGAATAATAAAGACACAAATGTACCTCCATATGGCTCCGCCCAGGGGATACAATTTTTTACTGTGGTAACAACATTGGCACGACACTGGCAGGCGTACCATATTCAATGGATGACGATCTTGGCGAAAAGTAGTGCCTAAGCAGCCCGATTTAGAATTCCCCTCTAGAATGATGGGAAACAAACAAAAAAAAAAAACCTGCTCATTTTCAACTTATTATTATAAATATTCATGTAAGTTAATTTTATTGCTGACACTGCGTTTCGGGGTCATCAACATGTTGTGCCCCCCTGCCCCAAAAGTCAAACTCCGCCTATGGGACCGTCCATCAACGGTGTATGTGCTAGTGGACAATGTTTCGGGGACCCTCCACTTTCGCAGGCCCCTCATGACGATTTTCCGGTGTGAGTGGAATTTTTTTGCGGGCTTCTCCAGACAACCGGCTGCCACAGATATTTTAACACTTAAACACTATTACAGCATCACATATCATCTTTCTGTTTGACCCTCCCCTCGCCCAGCCACGCCCACTTTACGCCTGAAAACGGGCTCCTAGTGCTAGGTTCATATTGCATATTAATGCACAATTCCGATTTTTTTGGTCACGTTTTCTTGGTGTGCCCGTTCAGACTGCCTTTATCCAATGAGCCAATAGGCGGAGTTTGACTTTTGTGGAAGGGGGGGGGACAACATGTTGATGACCCCGAAACGCAGCGTCAGCAATAAAATTAACTTACAAGAATATTTATAATAATAAGTTGAAACGGAGCGTTTTTTTTTTTGTTTCCCATCATTCTTGAGGGGAATTCTAAATCAGGCTGCTGGCAGAACAGCTATACTTTTCACCAAGATCATCATCCATTGAATATCGTACGCCCGCCAGTGTCGTGCCAATGTAGTTACCTCAGTCAAAAATTGTATCCCCTGGGCGGAGCCATACGGAGGTAGAGTTGTGTCTTTATTATTCGATCAAAAAAAAAAGTTGCTACAATCAAAATACATATTTTCAATTTTAAAAAAAGTCACTTCAATAAAAAAAAAATGTGTTTGAATGCAATAATAAATTTGAAATTCAAAAAAATGCATTTGAAAGCAATTTTTATTTGAATGTTTTTTTTTTTTAATTGAAGTCAAATTTTTTTTGATTGAAGCAACTTTTTTGATTGAAGTAATGCGGTTTTGTGTTTGGGCCACATTTTGGCTAGGACAGTTGTGTCATTATTAATCAATCAAAAAATAAGTTGCTTCATACAAAAAATATATATTTTTTCAAAAGAAAAATCACTTGAATCAAAAAGGAAACATTTTAATCATAGAAAAAAAAGTTAATTTTTTCCAAAAATATTTGAGACTCAAAAATTTGCATTTGAGCACTTATATTTTTCGTTAAAAAAAGTTTTCTTTGATTTTAGCAATCCTTTTTGTGTTTGGCCCATATTATAGGTAGGGCATTTGTGTCTTAAATCATTCAATCCCCAAAAAGTTGCTTCAATCATAAAAAAATATTTTCAATCAAAGAAAAAAATCCTTTATATATATAAAAAAAAGTGCCCTCCCCATTAATTTGTTTATTTTTTTGAAAATGATATGCAAAGCAAATGACCGTCTAAGGTGCTAGTCACATGATCTGTTCGAAAAATCATTTTGACCCATTAGAAAAATATCTTTTTTTGTTCGTTTCATTCATTTTTGTTGTTTTCTTGCTTACAACTTTTATCAATCATAGGAAAGTCAATTACATGCAATGACACTTTTCAGCCACCAGCCCCCCTTAAACCCCGCTTATGCTTTCAGTGTCCATCATCGACATTGGTGGACTACAAGGAGGCGACAAGCGATGTTGCGTGTCAAAGTTGTCCTTGGATCGGAGGGTTAGTGGTTGGATTCCCGCCTACGACTGCCCACTGTCAAAGTGCCCTTGGGCAAGGCACTGAACCCTGATTTGCCTCCAATGGGTTCACATGGCAGCAGCCCCATTGGTGTGTGCGTGAACAGGTAAATGTGTGCTAATGTAAAGCAGTTTGGGCATGGTAACCATGCAGACAAATGCACTACATGAGTACTGTCCATTTAACATCGTGTGGACATCGGGGACAGTGCCTCTGGATTGGCAGACCGGGATGGTGGTCCCCCTTTTTAAGAAGGGGGACCGGAGG
Organism: Corythoichthys intestinalis; assembly: GCF_030265065.1. Taxonomy (NCBI): domain Eukaryota; kingdom Metazoa; phylum Chordata; class Actinopteri; order Syngnathiformes; family Syngnathidae; genus Corythoichthys; species Corythoichthys intestinalis. The sequence continues at coordinate 29,875,239 of NC_080412.1, forward strand.
GTGTGTTCCAATTATAGAGCGATCACACTCCTCAGCCTCCCTGGTAAAGTCTATTCAGGGGTGCTGGAGAGGAGAGTCCGTCAAGAAGTCGAATCTCGGATTCAGGAGGAGCAGTGTGGTTTTCGTACCGGCCGTGGAACAGCGGACCAGCTCTACGTCCTCGGCAGGGTCCTCGAAGGGTGCATGGGAGTTCGCCCAACCAGGCTACATGTGTTTTGTGGATCTGGAGAAGGCGTTCGACCGTATGCCTCGGGGAGTCCTGTGGGGGGTGCTCCGGGAGTATGGGGTACCGAGCCCCTTGGTAAGGGCTGTTCGGTCCCTGTACGACCGGTGTCAGAGTTTGGTCTGCATTGCTGGCAGTAAGTCAAATTCGTTCCCAGTGAGGGTTGGACTCCGCCAAGGCTGCCCTTTGTCACCGATTCTGTTGATAATTTTTATGGACAGAATTTCTAGGTGCAGCTGAAGCGTTGAGGGGGCCCGGTTTGGTGACCTCAGCATTGAATCTCTGATTTTTGCAGATGATGTAGTGCTGTTGGCTTCATCAAGCCGTGAATCTCCAACTCTCATTGGAGCGGTTTGCAGCTGAGTGTGAAGCAGTTGGGATGAAGATCAGCACCTCCAAAGCCGAGACCATGGTCCTCAGTCGGAAAAGGATGGAGTGTCCTCTCCGGGTCGAGGATGAGATCCTGCCCCAATTGGAGGAGTTCAAGTATCTTGGAGTCTTGTTCACCAGTGACGGTAGGAGGGAGCGGGAGATCGACAGGCGGATCGGTGCAGCATCTGCAGTAATGCGGACTCTTCACCAGTGGTGAAGAAGGAGCTGAGCCGAAAGGCAAAGCTCTCGATTTACCAGTCGATCTACGTTCCTACCCTCACCTATGGTCACGAGCTGTGGGTCGTGACCGAAAGAACAAGATCCCGGATACAAGCGGCCGAAATGAGTTTCCTCCGCAGGGTGTCCGGGCTCTCCCTTAGAGATGGGGTGAGAAGCTCGGTCATCCGGGAAGGACTCGGCGTCGAGCCGCTACTCCTCCGCGTAAAGAGGAGCCAGCTGAGGTGGCTCGGGCATCTGGTCCGGATGCCTCCTGGACGCCTCCCTGGAGAGGTGTTCCGGGCATGTCCCACCGGCGGGAGGCCCCGGGGACGACCCAGGACACGCTGGGGAGACAATGTCTCTCAGCTGGCATGGGAACGCCTTGGGATCCCGCCGGAGGAGCTGGTTGAAGTGGCTGGGGAGAGGGAAGTCTGGGCTTCCCTGTTTAAGCTGCTGCCCGCGCGACCCGACCCCGGAACAAGCGTAAGATGATTGATTGATGGATGGATGGATGGATGGATAGATGGATGGATGGATGGAGTACAAGGAAATGCTCCACAATTTCATTGTATACAATAAAGGGCGATTCTATTCTATTATATTGTATAATAAGTTGTGATTGTGTATACAATGTATTAATAATCTATTTATATATCATTTATAGTTTATTCTGCATGTTTTCCTCAAGTATTAAGTTTCTGATGTGAAAATTGAGTGATTTATTATCCGTTGAAAACTTGCAGTAAATAAAAAAAATAAGTGCTATTTTGGGCAAAAACGTATGTTTAATATTGCTATTGATCCTAAAAATATAGGTGGGTATCTCTGCATTTGGTGATTTTTGTGCATCTAGTGTAAAATCTGAGAATTTTATAGCCATTTTAAGTTTTGTTATACTCATTAAAAAAATAATTAATCGGGATTTTATAAGGGAACAACTTTGAATTTTTTGATACCGCTGCTCATGGAGACTCATATATGGCTAAGGTAGGTGCCTGTTTTCATTTTAGGTCGGTAGCAGCTTTGGTTTTGAAAATATTTGAATTTGAAGTTTTTGAAAATAGGCCCTCTACGGATTGGCCCCGTATCCCGTCAAGTATTATGAAGTCTATGATATACTGTAACTACGCACTGTGCCATATGTGTGCGTCAGTTTGCCCCGACTTGGCCATGTAAGCACTACTGATATATTGCTCATTTGGCGCACAGTAAAAAACCAAGCAGTATCAGGCTTATCCTTTTCTTCATTGTATTTTTTCATGACTGTGGTCAAGCTCGCCTCCTGCATAGTAAAAGCTAGGCTCTAACACTAATGAACAGCTACATTGCTGCCGTCTTGCGTGCTGCTCTCGCTCTTTGCTGACGTAATTGCTGCATGAATTCCGATTTGGGAGACTTGACCGCTCAGACCGCCGCAACATTCTGGAAAAATGTGGCCCAGATCGCATTTAAACCACATACGAAAGTAACCCATATCGGATTTGAAATGGTCCACTTCTATGTGACTTGTCCCGTTCAGACCGTCAAGTTAATGCCTCACTTGAGTCTGAAAAACACAAGAAAATCGGATTCGTGCATTAAGATGTGCAGTATGAACCTAGCCTTAGAGGCCCGGGCTCGGTCACAACTTCCTAATTTCCGCCCCTGCTTGTATTATTACATATACCACCAATTTAACCCCTTCAGACCGAAACAAATCGCTGAAGGACATGACGCGTTCGCCTCTCTAAACCAATAAATACACTGAATTTAGTTGCTATTGCCATTTCTGGGAGATGATTGGATGAAACTTTACCCATCGAAATCAAATCATGAAGTTTGGCACGCCCTCTTTGCTATTTTTGGCTCTTTGAAAATGGCTGACTAAACGCAACTTCAAAAAGGATAACGTCGTAAAGTGCTCATTTCTCATTAAAACTACATTAATATGAACATTAAAAACAACCAAAAAAAAAGCATACGCTGTTTTTTGCGCCAACAAGCCTAATTTTGGTACTGGTTTTAGCCTGGTACACCAAAATATGTTGATTTCTTAGCAAGGCAGGACTCGAGATTAATTTACCATTTTACTTGCCTAAACTGAATTTTTATTGTTGCAGTGAGAAAATTAAGGTGTACACAATTTAAATGAACTTCCCATGTAAATATTTACATTTCCACTCAGTTTCACTATTATATTACGAAAAATTTGAATACTTAGCAGCTCATTTATGCTTTATCACTCACAACTGGTTTAAGTGCACAGAAATTTTTCGAAACAAAAAAAAATATGGGCAAAAATCGTAGTCACACAAATGTTATTATTTTTACTTTATCAAATTTTATGGACAAAATGCCCTTTTTTGGAACAGTCTGCAGATCGGATCCCTTTTTTCCCCCTCCAAATTAGTTTCTCAAGACATGGTTTCAAAATAAAAGCCAGAAAAAATATCTTGATCAACGACTACAGTGATCCCTCGTTTTTCACACTTAATGGGGACGAGAACCCGCCGCAATAAGTGAAAAACTGCGAAGTAGCGCCAACATAAGCGAATTAAGTAGTGGTGCTGTGAGATCCAAATTTAATATTTTGTATGACTTCCATTGGCTTGAAGGACTGCATCTATGCGGTTCGGCAAGGATTCATACAATTTATTGATGAAGTAATCAGGAACCTCAAAGATAGCAGTCTCGCATGCCTCCCAGAGGTCATCAACATTCTTGGGTTTCGTCTTCCATGCTTCCTCTTTCATCCTGTTTATGTCTGGTGACTGGGCTGGCCAGTCCTGGAGGATCTTCATCTTCTTTGCCTTGAGGAACTTTGGGATAGGTATTGAAGTATGCGATGGAGCACCATCCTGCTGCAGAATTTGTCCCTTTTTATGGTCAGGAATGTAAGAGGCAGCTAAGATTTGTTGATATTTCAGACTATTTATGTTGCCTTCCACCCTGCAGATCTCTCGCACACCCCCATACAGGATGTAACCCCAGACCATGATTTTGCCACCACCAAACCTCACTGTTTTCTGAAAGAATCTCGGATCCACTAGGTCTCCTGCAATATTTGCGGTGACTGTGGTGTAATTCAATGGAAGATTCATCTGAAAAATACACCTTTTGCCACAAAACATTGAAGTTCTGTCTGTTCCAAGGAAGCACTTCATTGAGTGAGTCTACTCAAAACCTCTTATTTACACACAATGAGTTGCCACATCAACTGTTTAACGAGTTAAATGATGATTGATCAGTAGGGGTGTAACGGTACACAAAAATCTCGGTTCGGTACGTACCTCGGTTTTGAGGTCATGGTTCGGTTCATTTTCGGTACAGTAAGAAAACAAAATGCAAAATATAAATGTGCTAGTTGTTTATTACACTTTTGTGCTTTCAACAATAGGAACATTAGCCTACACAAAGCTAGAATTCTGCTCAAAAAGTACCGATATTTAAAGATAATAATCAAACAACAATTTGCCTTTCAGACCCCGCGTATTGGACAGCTTTGTTTCTGAAAGAAAAAAGAAGTCCTGTGCTAAAGAGAAAAGCAATCCCAATGACAAAGATTTTAACATGTATCTTACAAATGAAATGCTTCAATGAATCTTTTTTCTTATGAACGGTTTTCAAAAACTTTACTGGTGGATTTTCTCAAGTTATAGCGCCACACAGAAATTAATACATTTTAATTGTGTAAGCAGGATCTGTGTATTTTTCTTATTATTTAATTTTCAGGTGTTTTAGCTAATTTCAGCTTATTTAAATGGGCTATTAATTTATTATGTGTTTATATTTTACAAAATTGATGTAGTATTCATTTATATTGTATATTTTATGTGGTATAACTTTAGTTCCTATGTGAATATTAGTTCCTACTTGTTTTATTGTGGGAGGAGGGTTTTGTATTGAACATGAGGCCGTGTTGGTTATTATTATAGCAGAGAAGACAACAGTAAACCGATCTACCACTCAAGAGATCTGATGGACTCAAAAAGTGGGTTACGATTGCATATTATTTTAAAAATCGACCGGATCCACCGTATTTTTACATGATTGACTTCCAGTCTGCCCGATCCTAGCTAGTAGTATTGACGCAGGAGGGCCGCGTCTCGCATCAAATAATAAACTCTGCCGTTCTTTTCTCGTGCGTCGCATTGAGCCGCTTCTGGGACACGTCTAACACACGGCCGCACTGCGACTGGTGTGCATTGGCTGATTAACACCTGCGTTTCACTGTGTTCTCGCAGCGGCCACGTTGTCGCTCCGTTGACGTTTCTGGGTTATACTGTCCTACCGTGTTGGTCCTCATTATAGTAGAGAAGACGGAGTAAATATAATCTAAACAAAGAAACTGTAACCCGATCGACTCACAGCCTCGAAAAGACATTACGTCAGAAACTCGTTCGGTACGCCTCCGTTCCGCACTGAGCACCCCGAACCGGTTCAATACAAATACATGGACCGTTACACCCTTATTGTTCAGCATGCGGCGCTTTTGAAGCCTGTGACTCTGGCAAGATCAAACACAAACATGCGTCAACATTGTTAACTTTAATAAGCAACTCCAGTGCATGTGCTCTGGCTGCCTGGGGAACAAAGAGCAGGAAGAGGGAGGGAGGGAATTAGAGTGAGACTAAGCAATCGGCTTGGAACAACTTATCTGTATTGTTTTGTTTTTTTTTAAATTGAAAAAAAATCCGCGATGGAGTGAGGGCGCAAAGTTTGAAGCGCAAAGTAGCGAGGGATCATTGTCAGTTTTGTCACAGATTACTTAAAAAAGTCGTTTTATTACTGATTACACCTCATAAAAGTAATCTACTGATTACTTTATTATCAAAGTAACTAAGTTACTTCAAAAGTAACTTATCAGTTACTTTTTACCAATTTTTCCTCCTTTTGCTGCCTCAACATAAAAATGAAGACAGAAAAATGTCATCGCATGTAATAGAATTTGAGTTAGCGAGCGTTTATTAGTCGATGGAGTTGACTTCAACCACCATTGACTCGCACTAGCTTATCCACTCTGGAGCCCTGAAACTAACAAATAACTGACAAACTGCACGGAATTTGTTCAAATCAACTCTAACGACTAAATAAACCCCTGCTAACTCCAACATAAGCCTAATGTCAAAAATTCTGAACTTCCCCTTTAAAATAAAGACCTAGCTGTTAAAATATTGTCTATAAAAGTTGGAAAGCAATAAAACAAACAACAAAAATTAATTAAATGAACAAGAATCCTACAACATACGGGTCAAAATCATTTTTCGAGGAGATCATGTGACTAGCACCTTAGAGATTATCCTTTGCTCAGCCAAAACTACACCTGTGGAGGCTAGATGGATATTGAGAATTTCTGTAAACCTTAGCTTTCAAACGCAACCAACAACAACTAAGTTTGAACAGTTTTATATAGATTATATATATACAGTATTGGCCAAAAGTTTGGCGACACCTCAAAGGTGGATACTTTGAAGACTGTAGAATATAAAAACTGTTTTCAGTTATTTCACTTTTTTTGATATTCCACATGTTCGTTCATAGTTTTGATGTATTCAGTGAGGATTTACAATAGTAATGAAAATATATAAAACGAAAAAATGATGAGGTGTGCCCAAACTTTTGACTTTTGTTTCAGAGTCATCAACATGCTTTGCCCCCAGTCCCACAAAAGTAAAACTCCGCCTATGGTTACAAACTCTAACAATAAAATGTGCATAAAGGCTGGTTACAAACTGTAGAAGTGCTGGCTGTCTTGTTACCTGTAGGCTTTGTTTCGAGTTTTCCTGCATTGTGCTGTAATTCCAAGTGCTTCCTTGTTGAATTGGATGTAGAGTTTTTAGCGGCTGACGGTCTTTTTCAGCCAGCGCAAAGTTTGCAACGCACAGAGATATTTTTGTCATCTTTACTGGACAAAAATGTGAAGTAATGGCTGTATTTCCAGTGAGCAAAGGCCGCCATTTGCGGTATATATCTTGCCTTTCACTGTTAGCATTATGACGAGGAAGCGGCTATGTTGTTGACCGCCGTGGCAGACAGCGCTCAAACAGCATTGTAATACACGTGACCCGTTAATTTTTTTTCCCTGATGAGAAAACGTGAGCTGTGATGTCACTCCCAAACTCAGAAGCAATATTTTCTATTCAAATGCTCTTCGTACATGACTACAGTATTCTTCATTCTACATACATTATGAGGCAAAAACAAAATAGTAACGCACAGGCACTAAGGAAACTAACTTTAATCGGATTACTGGCTTGGAAAAATGAACGCGTTAGATTGCTCGATACTGAAAGAAAGTAATCCGATCTGACAACGCTGATCATTGTATTCCATTTTAAAAGGGAGAATGAAGTCGATGCACATAATTTACTTTGGTGGTGTGGTGTGCTAGATCTGGCCCCTGGCCTTGTGTTGGACACCGGTGATGCAGCCTGACAACTTACAAGCTGCACAGTAATTTCCACTCATTCTGAGTAGCACCATAGATTTAAACATCTAGAGACAAACATATTGTAATATCTGCAGACTGTAAAAGGTGGGACTACTAACTGGCGAATGAATTTAAAAAATATATATATTTTTAAAAATTGTCATTCGGGAGAATGACACGTACAGAAATGTGCAAAACTGATTAAAATAAACCCAAAAAATATATATACACATCAAGACAGGTTATGACATACCCACCATTGCTTTATAGGATAGATGTCTGAAAACTATCCATTGAGATGTTAAGTTTACACCAACAATAAAAAATTGTCAAGTAAATAACTCTCATATAAAACATGATATACCCACTACTAATATTGTTAAATGTTCCACTTTAATCATGTTACTTTACCAACCTGTTTGTACAAAAACAAATGCAATAAATACATATAGCATTGATTTAACAAAGCAAAATATTTTGTGTGAACGACTGTTTAATTCAATGGATTCTGGCTCTTAATGGCGACTAACAACACCTTTGTAGACTTCTTTCATCTGTAAGTTATCAGATGTATGACCCCACCCGTACTCTTTTTAAAATTTAAACACGTTGAAATATCAATGGCAGTGAATGTCTTAGCAGCAGATTCACTTTGCATAATAAGTTTTAGGGAGGAAATCAAAATCTGATTGCGTTCCACTTTGGAGGCTCTCCTGTTATACAGAGTTGTGTACTTACCTGACGACCGTAGAAATTGGGATTAAAATTTGAAGAATAAAACCCACATCTCACAGGGTTCTTCACTGTATTACTGAATATTAAAGAAAACACACACACAAAGTGAGAAACAGTAGCTTTGCCTTTTAGATCAGATTCCGTGCAACAGTATTTCCATTAATTCCTTCATCTTGTGTGTTTGTTGAAGGCTAGAAAAGAGGGATTCTCAAACATTTTGGGTCCAGAAACTCCCATGTTGCAATACCAAGTTCAATTTGTTAGAAAAAAAAAAAGTTGTGAGCTTCACATCCTGTGTTTTTGAAAACGGGGAGGAAAAAGCTGTTTGACATACTGAGGTGCCTTGAGATACAAGTGACCAAACTTGAGTTTATCCAGATGTAAGATGCTGGTTTGGTTTGACTTGAGAGCAAAAATTAGAGATGCGAGCACTGTGCATTGGCAGGAGCAGCGCAATGTCAATGAAATTGAAGCAATGTCAAAACTGTATTTTTTTTTTTAACGAAATACTATACTATCGAGTGCTACTTATTCAAAAAAAATGTTTTTTGAATTAAACTCACATCTCAAGGCACCACCGAGACAAAAATCTTATGACAAAGTGGTATTCTTCCATGATACAGTTGTAAAATGAAATTAAAAGTAACAAAGTAACAAATGAAGTTGAACAACTTTTGCTTACAAAAGTTACATTGGAAAATATGTGATATCATCAGATTGTAATTGCCTCAAAGTTAATGTAAGTCGTAATCTTTTGTCTCGTATAACTTGTTCAATGTTAAATAACTTGTTGCAAATGATTCATGCTCTCTGGACCCAGTTTGATAACTCCTGATGTGGACGAAAAAAATTCTACCAACATGGAAGATGAAGAATCTTGAGCGGGAGGGGGCATCCAAGTTGTTACCCGGTAAGGAAAAAGTGCTTCAAGACCACCATTTTGTTATTGTTTAAAGCTAATCAGACAATTTCTTCAATTGAATTAATACAGTCATATCTACAGTAGGAAGGATGTCCACAGGCAAGATGGGACTTCCATCTGTCTGCACATTTGTCATTTTTTTAGTAGTGTTCTTCAACGTGCCTCCATCATTGAATGTACACAAAATTGCCGCCGCCACTCCTTCCTACCTGCCTACTCTTCTTCCGTGATGGTTATGAGGAAGAAAAGGAGGAGGAAGAAGAGGATCACCAATGTTCACAGGTTGGAGAGCTTTTGCCCACAGGCGTCTTATCATGTATCCGGAAGCTGGTTGATGTCAGTGAAGTTGGTATCGTTGAGAATGAGTCTGATTCGTTCCAAAGAGTCCGCCTGTCGTATTCGTTCTAGCTGCACCTGTCCACAATGACCGCCAAAACACAGAATGGAATTTCTGGAGAAACTGCAGTCAAAAAAAATTGGATTCATCTTCAAGTTGTTACCTGTAGCGTCTGCGAAAGCTTGACAAAGTCCTTCTGGACCTGCTCGCTGACGTCCAGCTCAGTTTGCAAACGCTGAGCTTTGTCTTTCTCTTCAAACACTTGACTCTCCAGCGCACTCTACATAAAATTGATGTTAAATTAAAACAAGCTAGAACTATTTCTGCTGCTCTACCTGCTGTACTACTAGGAATGTGACCAAATATTGTAATGGTGATACATTGGTATGAAAAAGTATCTGAACCTTTAGGAGTTTCTCACATTTCTGCATAAAATCACTATATGTGATCTGATCTTTGTCAAAACCACACAGATGAAAAAACAGTCTGCTTTAACCAAAACCACCCAAACATTTATAGGTTTTCATATTTTAATTAATGCAAACAATGATAGAAGGAGAAAAAATAAGTGAACCATCACATTTTAATATTTTGTGGCCCCCCCTTTGGCAGCAATAACTTCAACCAGATGTTTCCTGTAGCTGCAGATAAGTTTGGCACATCGATCAGGACTAATCTTGGCCCATTCTTCTCTAGAAAACTGCTCTAGTTCAGATACCTGGGATGTCTGGCATGAATCACTGTCTTTAGGTCATGCCACAGCATCTTAATGGGGTTGAAGTCTGGACTTTGACTTGGCCACTCCAGAACGTTCTTCTGAAACCATTCAGAAGTTGATTTACTTCTGTGTTTTGGATCATTGTCTTGTTGCAGCATCCATCCTCTTTTTAGCTTCAACTGTTTGACAGACTGTCTCAAGTTTTCCTGCAAAACATCCTGATAAACTTTTAATTGAATTCTTCCAGTAATGATTGCAAGCTGTCCAGGTCCTGAGGTAGCAAAACAGCCCCAAATCATGATGCTCCCTCCACCATGTTTCACGGTGGGGAAAAGGTGTTGATGTTGGTGAGCTGTTCCATTTTTCCTCCACACATGACGTTGTGTGTTACTCCCAAAAAATTCAACTTTGGTTTCATTAGTCAACAAAATATTTTGCCTAAACTTCTTTGGAGTGCTTTTTTGCGAAGATTAAAGGAGCAATAATGTTTTTTTTTTTTTTTTTTTTTTTTTTAGACAGCAGTGGCTTCCTCTGTGGAGTCCTCCTATTAACACCATTCTTGGCCATAGTTTTACATGTAGTTGATGTGTGCACAGAGATATTGGACTGTGCCAGTGATCTCTGTAGGTCTTTAGCAGTCACTCTCAGGTTCTTTTTTACCTCTCTGACTATTCTGCACTGAACTCTTGGCGTCATCTTTGGTGGACGGCTACTCCTTTGGAGAGAAGCAACAGTACCAAACTCTCTCCATTTGTAGACAACTTCTCTGACTGTCAATTGATGAACATCCAGACTTATAGAGATGGTTTTATAACCTTTCCCAACTTTATACAAATCAACAATCCTTGATCGCAGGTCTTCAGACAGCTCTTTTGACAAAGCAATGATGCACATCAGACAATGCTTCTCATCAAGACATTTCTTAGCAGGTGTGTGTTTTATAGTGGGCAGGGCAGCTTTAAACCACTCATTAGTGATTGGGCACACACATGACTTAAAATATTTGGTAAAAATTGGTTTCAATTGCTCTTTAAGTCTCCTTAGGCAGAGGGTTCACTTACTTTTTCCGCCCTTCTGTCATTGTTTGCATTCTATCCTCATTAAAAGATCAAAACCTATAAATGTCTGGGTGGTTTTAGTTGAAGCAGAAACATCTGTGTGATTTTGACAAAGATCAGATCACATTGGATGTTGATTTTATGCACAAATGTGAGAATTTCCAAAAATGTTCAGATACTTTTTCATACCATTGTATATCTTGATATGGTGCATCCCAAAAGGTTATCGATATGCTCCTGCCAAGAATCGATATATCGTTTTAAAAAGGTGTCATTGTTTACAAAAAAAAAATGTGTGTCTGTTAACTCAATGGCTGCAATTAACAGTGCTAGATGCCCAATCTATTCAGACTGGGAGGGATGAATGAACATTCATTCATTCGAAACCAGAGCATTTGCAGCCAGTCTTTTCGAGTATCGGGGCAATTACAGCTCACTTCCATTTGAATTTGAGTCACTGTCTATTCATTTCCGGGTCACTTCCTGTTCAGTAACCAAAAAATCAACAGGAAGTGACCCATAAATGCCCCAAAATCAACAGAAGTGTCTAGAAAATCAACAGCAAATGACCTGTAATGCCCCAAAATTTAACTCATTGGTTGCTATTGTCTGCCATAGACGTCCAATTCATCTGAAGAGGGAGGGTGGCAGCGAATGAACTTTCATTCGCTGCCACCTTCCCTCTTCAAATGAATTGGACATCTACAAGTGATAAACTCAATCAAACGATTTCCTGAACTATGTCTGGATAATAAGTACTAGTATATTGCCATATTGTGAGATAAACGTAATCATGAGCCTTTTATGGCAAATCGTATCGTAAGGTACCCTGAGGTTCCCACCCCTACGTACTGCAGTATTTTTTTTGTATGGAAAACCAACCTTGGCTGCGTTAAGCTCTTTCAGCTGCTGCTCCAGACTGATCCTCAAGGCTTGGATGCTTTCCAGCATCTCCGTCTTTTGCGATAAACTGCTCTGCAACTACGCACATAAATGTTATTAATCACAATATTAATACGCGGATTGCTTCGAACACTAGTTGGGTTTCATTAACTTTCTATGTCGTTGATGGCGATAGGATCCAGTCAAAAATAAACTGGACGTTTATCGCCGTCAATAGCAGCAAGGCAGTAAATCATGTGAGCAAAGTGTAATTTGACAGACGAACCTGTTCCTTCTCTGCCTTTATCCTCTCCAGTTCCGCCTTCAAACTGGAGAAGCAAGCTGTTTGGGAAGAGACAATGTGACAGGATGACGGGAATAGAAAAGTCCCCGCAAAAAATAGTAATGACTCATCCTGGTCTTAACGTTTTTTTTCCACCAAACTGCGGGTGGTAGACTTAAAAGGAAAAGATGAGGACAGGCACTGTCCTAAAAGACGGTGGCTCTTTGTTGCTTTTGTTAAACAAGAGTTCATGTTGGGGGATGTGAGCAGCAAACTAAAATAGCAAGGACGTGAGCTTCTACAAAGACGATTAAAGGATGGATTCATAAATGAGCCTTATTAATCAAGTGTGAGTGAAAATGAATGGGGAAGAAAGATTTTACTTTAAGGCATTATTGCTCAGCCTTAGTTGCCACTATGAGTAAGAAAAACAAAAATTAAAGAATCATGTCTATATTACTTCAGTCCACCAATGAGTGTACGCAAAGTTGAACGGAATCCACTTCAAGGGTTAACTTTAGCAGGGTTTCCATAGATATCAGCAAATCTCATGCCTCTTTAAACAAATTAAATGCCCATGCCCAACTGAAGTTAGCTTCACATACACACATTTTGAGTAGAGTTGTCCGATCATGAATTTTTTACCAATATTGTCTAACTCCAAAAATCCTATTCCGATATGAAACCGATACATGCAGTCATTGACTTAACAAATTATGGCTAATTGTATCGTGGTGCCCCACTGGATACTTTAATAATGATAAATGTAACAACTTCAAGTTTTTCCAATAAACATTCTGTGTAAATAAGGGAACAACTTCAAATGAAGTTATGAAAAAAGTGCCTATATTGCACCATTATATTGTCTGTTGAAATAAAAAATGAGTGATCCCTCACAACTTCACGTCCTCAGTCCATCACAGATTTTTTTCCCAATTAAAAAATAAAGAAATAAAGAAATACAGATGAGCTGTCCCGAGCCGATTACTTACTCTAACTCTCCCTCTTGCTGCTCTTTGTTGGTCAGGCAGTGCACTGGAGTTGCTTATTAAAGTTAACAATGATTTACAGACGTCCAAATTTGATCTTGCCACAGATGCATGTAAGCCAAAACTTCAAAGCGCCGCATGCGTCAATCATCGTTTAACTTGTTAAACAGTTGTTGTGGCAACTCATTGTGTGTAAGTGAGCAGCTTGAGGAGATTTGAGTGGACTCACTCAATCACGCATTTAATAAAGACAAGCATTTTTATACTTTATTCTTGTTTAAAAAAAAAAAAACAAATCCTATCTTATATGTATCTTTCCAATGCTAAATCTGAATAAAAACATTGAACACACACCCAAAAAAAAAAGAAATAAAAATGTGTGTGTGTGTGTGTGTGTGAGTGGGGGGGGGGGGGGGGGGGCTACTTTTAACCACGAAAAACGAGGGACCACTGTTGTGCAAAAATCAGTTTTTTGGATCAGGTGCAAGTACAAAGTGCCAATAAGGCACTGCTATATCACATACGGCTCACACAGTGCTTCCGGCTCAAAATAACAACAAAGGTACACAGCTTCAGTACAATGAATGGGGTATGTCATGAGTTTATATTTCATTACATTTTAATCATTTATTGTTCATTTAATTTTTGCACTATGGATGCAAATGGTCTGCTCACATAACTCCCAAGCATCTTAGTTTGAGGGCATCTAAAGGTCAATAAGCATAACTGCTGTGCTAATCTGTAACCAGGCCTTTTACTAAGGCAGAAGGCTTTTACATTCACTTTGAAAGCAACATATGCAACATGCATATTGGTCCAAACCTGATAATGGAAAAACAGATGTCAACATTATCTGATATCATTTTAAAATACTTTTATCGGGGGATATTATCGGCTAACCCATTATATCGGACAACTCTAATAAATTATTTTAAAAATGTTTCTTTAACTGTCGAGTTTACATAATATTTAATGCCTCAAATATTTAGTTTAATGCTTTTTAAGGCCTACATTTTGACAAAATCCATTTAATGACTTTTAATGCTTTTTAATGACACACATAAACCCTGTTTAACTTGTTCGGATTCCAAAATAAGTTACGATACAGGTTATAAAGTAATGTCATATAAATATTGGTTGCTATTGTCGGGAATTCCTTCTTTTTTAACTTTTGGGTCGTTCCACTTTGGAGGATCTGCAATGTTAGGTCGTGAGTGTGGTTAAACAAGTCTGACTGACTTACTCATACCTTCTGAGACATCTAGAGTTACAAAGTGGGGGGAGCAAGAGCAAAAACAGAAAGGGATGTAAACACTCTACAAACACGATAACCATGGAGAATTTTTTCTTGAGACCAGGTTGACCTTATCTACAAGAACCTCTTGTGTTGCTTAGTAACACTTCACTGAGCAGCAATCGGTGGAGGAGGCTCACCTAACTCTTCCTTGCATCCCTCGATCTCCATCTGCAGCGTGTCTTCCAGGTTCTCCTTGAGGCACTGCTCCGCTTGGATCTGCTCCTTGAGGAAGAGGATCTCTGCCTTCAGCTTCTCCTCAACATGCTCGGCGGACGTCTGTAGCGACACCGTGTCCTCGCGCAGCTGCAGCACCGTCGCTTGAAGTTCCTGAGATGAAACATCACAGAGACTGAGTGTGTTTCAATATTTATTTCTGTACTTTTTACAGTATGCCTTCACACGTTTCTCCCGCATTTTGACCCTGTGCTTTTTGTGGAGGAGGCACCTCGGATGCTCTTATCAACTTGTCGATGATTCAACAAGCTGTGCGATAACGTGCGACTAAAACCACGACTCAAGTACTTAACACCACCGCATTTACTGCCTCAGTGTGAAAATGGATGTTTTTTTTCCTTCAAAGGTATGCACAAAACACTAAGACTTGTAGTTCCACAAGAGCAGAGAGAACATACTTTATGGTGAGTCATTGTATTAGCTATGTTTTTTGCTGCTCTGTGTGGTAAAGCAGCAGTTGATTTCTGCTTTAGGTGAAAGACAACACTTTTTATAAATGACCTTTATGTGAAAGACTGTTGTTCAAAGAAGGTAAGTACACAATCAGAAAGTAATGTTCAAACACAGAAATGACACTGCTTACAAGCGATGGCATTTTGTGACCCTAGTTAAACCCACAGCGTGCATGAAAACACTTTCTTCTAAAATTTTGTTACAAACCGTTTACTTGTGACACCAGTATATGAGTTTGTTATTCACAGTAGCTAGTAGAAACAGAGCAAGCGACAGACAGGGTAGACGTAAGTCACACAAGACTAAACTGGTCTGTATATGAGAAGAACAGGTCGCTGAAGATATTAAAAGATCTTAAAAATGTTTAAAGACTTGATGGTGGAAAACTGGGAAAGACGCACGAAATAAAGCTAACATTTACAGTGGGGTAAATAAGTATTTAGTCAACCACCAATTGTGCAAGTTCTACTTGAAAAGATTAGAGAGGCCTGTAATTGTCAACATGGCTAAACCTCAAACATGAGAGACAGAATGTGGAAAAGAAAAACAGAAAATCATATTGTTGATTTTTAATGAAATTATTTCCCAATTAGAGTGGAAAATAAGTATTCGGTCACCTACAAACAAGCAAGATTTCTGGCTAAGAGGTCTAACTTCTTCTAACGAGGTCTAACGAGGATCCACTCGTTACCTGTATTAATGGCACCTGTTTTAACTCATTATAAAAGACACCTGTCCACAACCTCAGTCAGTCACACTCCAAACTCCACTATGGTCAAGACCAAAGAGCTGTCGAAGGACACCAGAGACAAAATTGTAGACCTGCACCAGGCTGGGAAGACTGAATCTGCAATAGGTAAAACGCTTATATTCGCGGTCTAGACATTATACCCGTTCACGACGCTAGATAAGGCCAGATATCATTGCAGCAATGTTCTGTTGTGACAGATCTCAGCTACTCTCCCCATTCACGACGCTAGATGGCGCCAGATATAATTGAAGCGATGTTCTGTCATGACAGATCTCAGCTACTAGTTTAACCAGTTTGCATTATTTTATTGCAATGTTTTTCCTTATTCAGATTTATTTTAAGACTACAGCTACAGTTAGACTTCACTTTGATAGTTAATGCAGTTATTGCAATTTTGTTGTTTTATCCCAATAGATTGGTTTATTTACATTTCAAAAACCAGAAGCCATTCATTTACGAATGTGATTGCACTTTAGTTTACATATTTAAATATTCAGATATTAAGATTTGAATGAGGCAAAATAACATGCTTTTTCTCTCAAATATATTGTTATAATCATTTGTTTCAGTTGTACTGTAATTATTTTCGGTATGAAAATTAAATTGGTGTTCAAAAAGTCTTTTTTCAAACTTGAGTCTTGAAAAAGAAGGGGTCGTCTTATAATCAGGGCCGTCTTATATTCGGGCCAATACGGTAATACCTGTAATAATGTAACGAATCGGGTTCTAATGTGGCGGACGTGTTTTGCATGGTGTACCTGAACGCATCGTATGGCCGACTTGACCGAGTGGGAGAGGACGTTTTACTTTCACTTTGTTCAGCTGCGGCGGACAGTAGGCATGTTGTGTTGCACAAGTTCTGAAATAAATTATTAAAAACCTGACGAAGTTGGCGATTTTACCACAATAATAATTGTTACCTTAACTTATAAAGACTGCCAGATGGAGGTCGTCGGAGGACCGTCGAGAACTGCGGCGCTGGCATAAATCGTCGTATTTCGAGCATGTCGTCGGATGCAGAAACAAATGGTTAGTACAATTTTACGTCTGATGTCGAAAAGATCGTGTGTCGAATCGATCGTATGTCGAGGTACCACTGTATATTTAGTAATGATGCCTTTACATGCCGTGGGAAAGATGAACCTTACCACATTGATAATTACGAGTATGTCCAGTTCATGTACTTTTGTTGTCGTAGCAAAAAAACATAGAAGACGGACTTTATTTTGGTTTGTTGTGTGGGGAAAAAAAAAAAAAAAACAGTTTTAGAGCAATTAATTCACCTAAAACAACAAGAAAAGAATGCATCAATTGTGTTTGTAACTGAAGATTTTTAGCGTCCACTACATGACAGGTAGTTCCTGGGTTACGACGTACCCGACTGAGGTGATTTTGACTTACGCGTGTCTCGTCCACTGTTTTTTTGTTTTGTTTTTTCTTAAAGTCATCTAATAGTGTCTGGTCCACCACATCTTAGCATTGATGGTCATTACAGTTTATTATCTAGTATTTCATTATACTACAATATTTGTGCGGTCCCGCTTTCCTTTGTTACATTCGGACTTGTTTGACGTCACGCCAGCGCTATTTTCTGTTAGCTGTTAGTTTCGAGCGTTGCTTTCACGTTGGGAAGCGGGGGTGAACGCCAGCAACATTTCAAGAAGGCCGAGAAACAGAAAACGTCGACACCTTAGAAATGCCCTCCCGTTAGCTCGCCATTAGCCTGCTAGCTTATTGAGCAGCATTCGTTTTTACCGCTGGACCACGAATAGCTGCCGTTTTCCTTGTTGAATTTCCCAAGATTTGGACCTTATTTCCTTCGATAATATTGTGCGGTCATTAAGGTATGTTTTTGTAAGCAAATATTTTGTCTATTCATTTACTTTATAGCATTATTGTACGCTCTTTGTCATTATTGTATTTTATTTGCTAATAGTGTGTTCATAGTTTGACGGTGACAAATTAATAAATGTCATTTGTAAGAAGAACAATGGTGTGATCGGTGTTACTAGACGGAAGTAATTTCTATCTTTTCTTTTTTTACTTTATTTTACTAATATGACTTATGATACGTGTTTTTGGATAGTTATTTTGAGATTTTGGGAGTATTTGGGGTACCTAAAGGGTTAATTCCGACTTGCGCAGAAATTCGGATTACGTCGCCAGCGTAGGAACAGAACTCATTTGTAACCCGTGGATTACCTGTATTATGCTGGCATCAAAAAAAAACTTGCATATTGATGATAAATCTTTAAAAACTTAGCTTCTTACCGTATTTATTTAACAGAATTACAACCCCACACGAACGCAGCATCAATCTGCAAACAACTAACTTGTTCTGACTGACGCATGAATACGCAAGACCTAATCAGGTCAATACTTTTAGTGTCCATGAACACAGTGCATCCGATCATAATTTTAATCTGTATGCTGATCGGATTGAAGAAATTTTGTCCATGTAAGCATACCCCTTGGTAGATTAGATGTGATAATGTGTATTAATGATGTCATGAGGAAGGGCAGGCAATCTGGAATAAATTCAAGTTTTAATGTTAAATTTGACCAAGATCTATACTTATTTATCTAGATTTGACAGAAGCACCTACTTGCACAGTTTCAGGCATGGTGAAGCCATCTTGCTGCATAAGTTCTGTATGCAGACGATGTTTTCCCTGCAGACTCTCATTATCTCGCTGGAGTCGGCTCAGCTCGTCGGCCACTTGCTCCCGTGACTGCACCAGCACAGCCTTGAAACCAGACAAAAATGAAGACCTTCTTTTGACTTGAAGCGTCGCCTGAAGCTCACCATCTGCGCCTGCGTGTTTCTCTTAGCTTCACCGAAGGCTTCCTGGAGCGTGCCGAGCAGCGTTTCCGACTCTTGGACTCGCTGGATGAGGGCGGACACCTGCCGCACAGGACAACAATTGTCTTAGTTGAGGCAAAATATTTGTGGCCTCTCTCGTTTTGGATCGCTTGACATTAGAGATGTCCCGATCACATATTTTTAGCACCCGAGTCGGAGTTTTGAGTATCTGCCGATGCAGAGTCTCGATTCGATACCGGGGGAAAAAAAGTTGTCTTTTGTTTTTATTTGAACAAAAGTTCCATACCGGGCCTTCACTCGCCAGATCAAAGCTACAAACCTGTCAATCATCGTTAACTTTAAGTACCAAACGAAGAACAGGTTCCTATAGAGGACTGGTTCTGTGTAATCAGATTCCATGAAATCGTTTGGCAATTCACCTAACGATTCTCTTATCACTTCCAACCAGCACCATTTATATTTCGAAATCTACACATTTTGCACACACTTGCTACAGCAAGCACGGCTACATAGTAACTAATGAAGAGTCTTCTCATCATGTGTAATCTGGAGAGAGTCGTTGCCAAGTGAATGTTCATTTATTTTCACAGGCCAGGTCATTATTCATGAGACTACTTAAAGAAATGGTGATTTTTCCAAAAAAGTCTATTAATGGGTCTATCGTATTCCTCGTCAAATACTCTATAAGAAAATATAACTTATATGCATCTAAAATAATCCTAAATGATTTTATTAGCAATTTTATTACTCCTGTTAGAAAGATTTCATTGGTATGCGTTCGTTCCCATAGCAACCAGTCAGTTACTTCGGGTTATTGTCCAACGTCATGCGCGCTGCGTATTCTGGGACCGAGAATAGGTCTAAGGTGCGCATTTCGAGCAGATGATGGCCACTTGTGAGAGGAAGTATCTGTGTGCGTCCATGAAGGAATGTAAGTATTTCCTCTTTATGCCATAAAGTTCTTATGATAAGTTAGAGCCGTTATCAGCACGACCGTTTCGTGTTTTTACCGTTACGTCAGCTGGTTGCTCCCGCTTGTTCTTGCTGCGTCGAGGAGAGCGTTGTTTACATTATATTCGCGTTGCACATTTGTGTTAAGAGGGAATGTGTTAGTTTAGCATCTTAAGATGATGTTGTACATCCATATGAGTGTAAAGTGCGTAGTTTTTGCCACTTTTATGGCCAAGATGATCGCATGCGCACACAGCGTGTTTTCGGGTTGTGTGCGCTCGCACCCCCTCACCTTTGTGTCATTATAATGTGCGAGTCGTGTATGTGTGTTATTGACTGCTTTGCAGTCAATTTGCATTGTTTATTGCATCAGCACTAATATGATGCAATTTTCTTTCCTTTCAGAACCACACATATACCCACACATTCCAGTCTTTTTCCACACACAGATACATCAACATCTTTCCACGCATACTCTCATCTGCTCATTGAGTGACTTTCATATCAAGTGCCATTGCCTGTATATACTAGTAGTTGTGCCTGTTGCCAAGTGGGATTAAAAGTGCGCAAGACAAACTCCACTCTCCGCTCCTTGTGTTCTAACCGACACCCCGAGGCGAATGAACCATAAAACATATTGAACCCAGAACCTCATACAGTCCATTTGTCCAAATTAGAATCGATAAGGGAATCGATAAAGAATCGAATCGTTAAGCATACCAATAATGGAATCGGAATTGTAAAAATCTTATCAATTCCCATCCCTAAAAACAAAAACATACTTTTTATTATACAGTTTATTTATATTATATATTTTTTAATTAAAAACCCGATCCTTTTCACCCGATTTCGATCATCTGAAAAATGGCGCAATAGGCCCAATTTCCGATCACATGATCCGATCATCCATACTTTAGACCGCACACGCATATCACCTTGGCAGTGGTTTCCTCGTTCCCCAGCTTCACAGAATCTTCCAGACTTTGTTTCTCCGTCATGGTTTTCTCCAGATGATCGTTAGCCTGCCGGAGCATCACCTGGAGTTTCTTCACCTGTGGAGAAAGCCGGAACGCTTACCCGGTAAACATTCTACTGGCCAAAGTAGCTGACATGTACGACGTGCGATGTAAGGGATACCTGATCTCGAGTGTCGGCCTCCTGACTCTGGATAACCTGCAGCTGCTTTTCGTAGTTAGAACACATATCGCAGCGACGGCCCAGCTTTCGACCTGCGTTCTTTACCTAAGTTGGCAAAACAAACGACAACAAAAAACTAAATCTACATCATTCGATACAACAGATTCTATAACAAGTACAATGTACATATTTTTAATTTATAATGTACATACACTTTACAGACCTGTAATTCAATGTGTCACAATGGAAGTCATTACTAAGGCTGCACTAGGACAGATAATTTTCTCCAGGGCATTTCGCCGACTAATTCTATACTTGTCCGCACTGCTTTCAAGGTGACTATGGTATGTGGATACATTATTATCATAATGCTCACAAAATTTATATTATAAATAAAAAAAATTACAATAATCAGGTAAAATTGTATACCCTGTGGAGATTTCTTATCTGTAATTTTTGAAAAATATGATTGAAAGATTACTTTTTGAATTTCTTGCACATAAGAATTGGAGAGTAATTCCCACATATTTTGTATTTATGAATTTACCTGGGAATATTTAACCTGTGATGTTAGTGGAATGTACAGTCGTTACAAGTGCAATTCTGCTGTATTTGTCCAAAAATGTGTCATCTATACTAAAGGGTAACATTGTGAGTTTAATATCAAACACATAGTGTAAGGTAAATTTTATAAGCCAATGCTAAGACAAAAATTCAGGTAACCCATTTTTATCGCAATTTTTACATTATTAAAAGATTTAGAGGAGAAAACCTTTTTTTTTAAATCCTTTAACATGAGCATAAAGTTACAATGTATTAGCGTACCTCTTGTTGCAGCAGGTTCCACTCGCTGTCGCTGACCAGTCGGTATCCCGCGGGGGGTAAGAATGCAGTGTCGGGGGCTTGCGAGATGCTGGACAGCAAAGACGCCGTCTCCTCCTGCTCGGGTGTCATAGCCTTAATGGCCTTCTCTTGGTCTTTTGTGAGGAGGAAGTGACTGGCCGTCAGCTTGACGGAGCCCACGGACCAAGCCTCGCCTGAGCCGACGTCAGGCGTGCCGCAGTCGGCCCCCACCAGGGGACCGAAGTCCGACTCGTCCAAGTAACTGGCCGACTTTGCTTTGTGGTTCAGGCCTTGCTGGATCGACGGTGATGAACCCAGGCTGTCTGTGGACTGGACCCTCCGGAGGTTCTCTTTGTAGGGGTCCAACAGCCCGCCCGACACCACGTCGGCGTCCAGGGAGTGCAAGGAGCCGTGGGCACTTAGGTTGGTCGGCGGCTGGGCAAGCCAAATATGAGGAGAAAAAGATAAAACATAAAAAAAAGGATGTGTACTTATAGTTTTAGAGACAAATCTGTGTGTGTGTGTGTGTATATCAGGCATGAAAATGGGTCAGGGGTTAAAAAGGTGAGAAAGGTGTGGAGGAAATATGTTCCGGCGTTCTGCCAAAATGTCCTCCGTTAGCGAAACGTCCTACATGAGGCGAATTTGACTATTTTAATTTTTCACATGAGGCTTAAGATTCGAGTTAGTGGGGATTTAATTAGTTGAAGGAGTTGATTTCAACCACCATTGACTCGCGCTAGCTTAGCCACTCCGGAGCCCTGAAACTAACAAATAACTGGCAAACTGCAACAGAATTTGTTCAAATCAACTCCAACGACTAATTAAACCCCGGCTAACTCAAAGATTAAGCCTAATGTAAAAAATTCTGAACATCCCCTTTAAAATAAAGACCAGTGAATATGGCCATTAAATGTTGTCTATAAAAGTTTTAGAGCAATAAAACAACAAAAATGAATGAAATGAACAAGAATCCTTCAAAGTATTTCATAATGGGTCCAAATTATTTTCCGAACAGATCATGTGACCTTAGAGACAGCCGTTTGCATTGCTTAGCCAAAACTACAGCTGAGGAGGCAAGATGGATATTTAGAATTTCTTTAAACCTATGCTTTCAAAACCTTCAACAACAACTGAGCTGTAACCAAGGATTGAACACGAGCAGTATCAAAAAGTCCTGGCTGTCGTGTTACGTGTTGTGCTGTAATTCCAAGTGGTGCTTGAATTGGATGCTTATAGCGGTCGACAGTCTTTTTGAGCCAGCACAAAGTTCGCAGCGCACGGAGATGTTTTGTCATATTTACTGGACAAAAATGTGAAGTAATGGCTGTGTTTCCAGTGTGCAAATGCAGCCGTTTTTAGTATATCTCCTGCCTATTTCATTGCATCATGGCGAGGTAGCAAGGCTATGTTGTTTTGGCCGCGAACTCCCAGCGCTCACGGCTCACGCATCATGGTAATACACGTGACCCGTTTTTTTTCCATCCCCGATTAGAAAATGTGACACGTGATGTCACTCCCATGACTACAGTATTCTTCATTCTACATACATTATGGGGCAACAACAAAATAGTAACGCACAGGCATCAAGGAAAGTAACTTTAATCAGATTACTGATTTAGAAAAATGAACGCGTTAGATTGCTCTTTACTGAAAGAAAGTAATCAGATTACAGTTACGCATTACTCACATAACGTGTAACTGACAGCACTGCTTTTATATTACTGTTAAATACACAAGCTTGACGCTAACTTAACGGGAGCTAGTTTTTCACTGGAGATTTGGCTAGCTCTGGCAGTGTTCAACGCAAGCTGCAACGAACGGCAGTAACTTTGTCATACTGCAAAATATGAAAACGTTTGAAACCATTACTCACCAAATTCACTATGCTGGCAAATGCATTCATCTAAAAAAAATTGGGAGTGAGACCTCATCTCGTCCAGCGAACGTGAATTTGTGCTTAGGACAAGATCATCTGTCGCAATCAGCGATCTTTGACGCTCTCTTTTTTTCCCCCCCTGCATACAAACTTGTTTCTCTCTCAGCGGCTGTGATTAACCTCAATGAAGTTGCTCTCCTAGCTAAGCTTTGCCTATCATTCGTCTTTGTAAGTTTTTAGTAACTTTGTGTATTGAATTTGAAAGGAAAATGTGCGTTTTGTTTTTGGCGAACTTTTTCAAGAAGCTAAACTGTTGAAGCTACTCACACGTGGAAAAATACGATTGTACGTTTTAAATGTATTCATTTGGTATATTTCCGTTACCACGATTTGAGAGATCAATATATTGAAGAATTTACGCCTTGTGTTTCGAGTGTTTATTTTTGGGTTTGCTGGAATTGCGTCACTGACACACGCAGCATCAAACAGGGGAAGGGTAAGCGCTGCCGCACCAAGCCACTTCTGGCTGCATTTTTGACACATGAAAAATAACGAATACGTACTACTTACTCTATGACGGAAAATTTTAGTGGTTTTGTAACCGCGACGTTTTCATAGCATGGTAAACCGTGAAGGTAACCGGCACATGCCTACACCCGACCCCCCCATCCCCCTTAAAAATTTTCTCCTCGGATCTACACGATTCACGTAAGTCATCCTTTTTGACTACAAAACGGCGAATATCGCCGAAAGGTGAGAGATTTTCATGCCTGGTATATATATATATATATATATATATATATATGTGTATGTATGTCTGTGTGCATGTAGTATATATGGTGGAAAACACAGACAAGGCTGAAAAAGCAGTTTCTGCTCATGCACCCCTCTTTGAAAAAAAGTGCTGTAGTTTAAGCCAATAGAACTTTTGTGTTTGATAGAACAATATGTCTGTATGCTGCTATAGCAGTTTCATGGCGCTTTAAGCCCCCAAACTATTTATAATTTGTCTGTTTTACCCTGGAGACTCCCGTTTACAAACACCGTGCATCCAACCAGCCTTAGAAAGAATTATATTTATTATTCGAAATGTCTATAATTTTTAGCTTAGAATCATTAATTGATGTCTTTTACAAAAAGAAATAAAAATAAAAAGAATTTATAAAATTATTCACTCGCATATTTCAAAGTTTTAAACAAATTACGTCACAATGAAAAAAATTGTGTCTGTATATAGGTCACGGATCTCTACCTCATAACAATCGCTTGGTTGTGTTTTTTTTTGTTACTGTCGCATTGTCCCCGATATTTTAGATGACAAATACTCGATCCAAACAAAGAAAAATCGAAAAAACGTTCAAAAGTGTAAATATTTGGAAAGGAAAATCTCGACCACTCCTTGATGTCTGTGATTTCTGCATTGCAACCCTAGTTATATTACCATGTTTCACCCATAAAATCCCCATAAAGTTTGGCTGTGGCCATTCACAGCTGTGTTTTGACACTCGGTGAGACATGCTACACAGCGTTTTTGGATCGAAATAGGGTAAGTACGAGATAATATCTCGTTAAAATCATGGTGTCTTTAAGTATGCTCTCTCATGCTGTCACCTTGAGTTAGGGTTCAGGGGTTATAAAATAAATAAATAATTAAATTTAAATGCCCTCCTGTTCAAAAAATTTCTTCCAGAAAATTTTGATTTTAAGCTTTCCAATGATGTATCACACATTTTGAAATTTGGCCAAATTGGGGGTCTCGGAGCGGAACTTCAAGTCACCTGGGAGTTTTCCATCATATGTATTGCCTATTTGCAATGGCGCATAGAGATGGGGGGGGTGGGCCGCAAAACGTTTATGTCTTCCTGGTGGGGGGGAGTAACAGAAAATAATTGTAAAGCACTGGACAAAACTACCGAGCCTTCACGCGCCAGATCAAAGCTACAAACCTGTCAATCATTGTTAACTTTAAGTACCAATTGCCAATTGCACTGGAGACCAAGAAAAGCAGCAGGAGGGAGAGTGAGAGGATTTACGAGCATTAAGCAGAAAAACAAATATATTTTCTAAATTAAAAACACTATCCTTTTCACCCGATTCCGATCCTTCGACAAATGGCGTGATTGGCCCGGGACATCCCACGTTTTTTTTATATTAGCCTCATGGTATTTTTGCTTTTGTTTTATGTGGTGCACGTTATAGTGAAGTTTTAAATTTTGTTGTACTCTGTACAAAGACAATAAAGGCTTTCTATTCTATTCAATTCTATTCTATTCTGATGAAGATGCTTGTCCCTTTAAGTCATTGGCTATCACTGACGGTGACGGCCCTGAATCATCATCATTCACTTTTAGCCCTTCGCTATTACTGTATGACTGGTAGAAACATGATATGTGGGGAGCCGCCCGTTGCCTTTCTGACTATCACGTTACTCCCCGTGGACATTGAATAATGTCACAGCGCAACGAGTGACTTAACCGGTTACCTCGTCGATGCTCATCCCCAGGAAGATATCCTCCAAGGGCTCCGTATTGTCCGCGGCATCTTCGTCATGCAAATCCTTCACTTGGCTCAATCGCTCCTTCTCGTCTTCTTCCTGGAAGCCGTAAACCGAAATGAGGATTTTTAGCGGCCATTTCATACAACTATTCTGGGGTCCCCTATGTAAAAAGTTAACCTGGTCTTTTTTCTTCATCTCCTCCACCTGTCGCAGTTGCTCGGAGGAGAGCACGCTCTCGATCCTCTGCATGTCCCTCATGAGGAGGCGCTGAGACTCCAGAAACTGGTCGTTGGCTCGCTGCCACGTGTGCTTCAGCTGGTTGTGCTGCTGCCGCTCCAGCTCCAGCTTGTGACACACTGGAGGCAAAAGCTCTTATTACCAACAAAATAAAACTGACAAACTTTACTAGACAGCAATATCAAACAGGCATTAAAATGGGTCAGGGGTTAAAAAGGTGAGATGGGTGTGGAGGAAATATGTTCAGGTACACTGTACAACTAGTGTTGTCCCAAACGACAATTTTTTTCCCAATTAGTCAGCCGACTTCTTTTACGATTAGTTGACTAATCTATTACGCTTTTTTTTGTGTTTTTTTTTTTGTTTTTTTTTTTGGAGAAGACTGGCAATGTTTTATAGCAGGCTAAAGTAGGTTGTCTTTTTTCCCCATTGGACTCAATGTAGCCATGCTAACGTTTACAGTGTGAAATATACGTGTTTCCTTATTTTAGGTAGGAGGCTTCATACATGCGTAAAAACTGCTTTTGAACGGTGAGTTGGAAGGCCGAGGGTGCATTAGACTGGAGATATTTGGGTGTGTACCTTCATGAAGCTCCCTGCGGAGTTTCTCAGCATCCTCCTGCAGAACGGACTTCTGTGTGTTCAGCACGGCCACGTACATCTCCAAGTCCGTGCGACATGATTTCTCGGCCTCCAAAACGTGATTAAGCTCCTTCACCTGTCAAAGAAAATCATATTTAAATCTTTACAACTAGAGTTGTCCGGTAATTACTTTTTAACCGATGTCACGTTATTTTTTCAACTCCAATAATTCGATACAGATATCAAACCGATCCCAATATATGAGGTGGTGGACTTAAAATATTATGGCTAATTGTATTGTGATGCCCTACTGGATGCTTTAATAATGATAAATGTAACAACTTCAAATGTTTCCAATTAAACATTCTGTGAAAAATAAGACGAACTTCTGAAATTATGGGAAAAGTGCTTATATTGCACCACCATATTTAATTCATAATTAATTATTTTTCAATCATTTATTTTTCATTTAATTTATGCACCATGAATGCAAATACACATAACAAATCCTAAGCATCTTAGTTTGAGACAGCTAACGGTCAATAAGCATAACTGCTGTGCTAAACTGTGACTATATCAGGCAACTACTGTATTTACAACTTTACCAAAACTTTTAAAAAGATGAAATTTGTGCATTTTGGATATAGTATAGTACAGTAAAAAATATACTGTATGTCTATATATATTCTTCTTAAGTAAAAATGTAAAAAAGAAGTTTTTTTCACAATGTTACATTGCATTTTTCTGAACTTTTGTTTTTCTCTACATGACCAACTTTTTTCCATCCGTAAAAATGTTCACCTTGGACGCCTCCAGTTCCTTGATTCTGTCTTCAGCCGTGGACAGCTTGGCTTTGAGCGTCCCGATCTCTTGTTCCATGGGCATTACTACTGAGCGAAGCTTCTCTGCATCCTCTTGAGCCTTCAAAGAGTTTTCACAATTACACATAGTTCGCAAGAAAACAAAATGACTTTATTCTTGCTTTGAATTTGAAACAAATTTTAGAACCAGTTGTCACTTGTGCTCTAAGTTGTTGTAGTGTGTTTTTGTTCTGTTTTTTAATAGCATGCATGTGGATTCTGGTAAAGGTGAATGTACGATGCGCACCTTTTTCATATCGTCCTCCAGGTTTTGCTCCTCCTGGCCGTCGGTAAGCCGCCGTCTGAGGTCTCCCACCTCCCTCTCCATGGCCTCGCGGTACTGGCCCCACTGGGCTCGCTCCTGTTCTAGACGCTGGTGGAACTGGACCTCATACTCACGAACAGTGTCTAAGGCAGGACGTGACAAAAACAAGGTTCACAAGGAAGGCATAAAATATACTAGTCCTTCTCAAAAAATTAGCATATTGTGATAAAGTTCATTATTTTCTGTAATGTACTGATAAACATTAGACTTTCATATATTTTAAATTCATTACACACAACTGAAGTAGTTCAAGACGTCTATTGTTTTAATATTGATGATTTTGACAAAAAAGTCAAGAAAAAACAAAAATCCCTATCCCCAAAAAATAGCATATCATGAAAAGGTACTCTAAAGATGCTACTAACCTAATCATCTGAATCAACAAATTAACTCAAAACCCCAGCGAAAGATTCCTGAGGCTTTTAAAAACTCCCAGCCTGGTTCATTACTCAAAACCGCAATCATGGGCAAGACTGCCGACCTGACTGCTGTCCAGAAGGCCATCATTGACACCCTCAAGCAAGAGGCTAAGAGACAGAAAGAAATTTCTGAACGAATAGGCTGTTTCCAGAGTGCTGTATCAAGGCACCTCAGTGGGAAGTCTGTGGGAAGGAAAAAGTGTGGCAGGAAACGCTGCACAACCAGAAGAGGTGACCGCACCCTGAGAAAGATTGTGGAGAAGGGCTGATTCCAGACCCTGGGGAACCTGCAGAAACCTGGAAATGGGCTACAGGTGCCACATTCCCCAGGTCAAGCAACTGAAACAGCAGCAGAAGCGCCTGACCTGGGCTACAGAGAAGCAGCACTGAACTGTTGTTCAGTGGTTCAAAGTACTTTTTTCAGATGAAAGCAAATTTTGCATGTCATTCGGAAATCAAGGTGCCAGAGTTTGGAGGAAGACTGGGGAGAAGGAAATGCCAAAATGCCTGAAGTCCAGTGTCAAGTACCCACAGTCAGTAGCCACGTTTACATGGAGCCAAATATTCCAATTACAATCTGTTTAGATGTTCAAACCGAATAAATGTGTTCCATATAAAAACCTCATTCGGAATGAACAGGCCCAAACCGAATGGAATTTCATTCCGTTTCACAGGGGTGGAATATTCCTTTTCCCAAACCGATTAGAAGTAAAATTATATCATGTAAACAGGGAAGCGGAATGGTGTCTGGTTGCGTTCTTTCTGCACATGCTCCGTACTGACGTGGTGACGTCACTTGGTGACGTAAGTAACGTCACTTGCAACATGGCTTCCAAGCACAGCGGACCTAATTGGAGTCCGGCGGAAAGTTTGTATTTAATTCAAACTTTAAAAGAATTGAATATAATTGCTCGCTTAGACGGGCGTAAAACGAGGAACAGTGAACTGTTTAAAAAAGTTCACGAGAGGTTTGGTTGGTCCTTTTAACATGCCCTTACAAAACATGTACGTGAACTTTTTCACAGTGCTTTTGTGGATGCCAAATTGGTTTGAGACGAGGCGATACTCAGCACAGCTACCGAGTCTGTAAAGAACAATTGCGACGCGCATAATGCAGGGAATTAGTGCTCTGACGGTAACTGCATCAGGAGCCATGAATCCCTCCACCAGCCCACTTTTTAAATGAACGGCGTGTCATTCTGAAGTTTTGTTTCCACTCGACATCTGTAAACTCCTGAAGAACAACTCGTTCCCACCAGTCTTTGCTGCGGATCTTCATCCAAAGTTTTCTGGTCTTTGGAGGGGGCATGGGCACTACAGGGAAACATCGCAAAAGGCTAACTTGTCCACCTTGTGTACACCTTCTTCGTAGTGCCTTCACTAGGAGCACCCTGAGGTCGAAATGGTTCTTGAACAACAAGTGGGTAAAAGTTAAAACAGCAGCACTCTGACGATCGATCGTTTTGCAACGTGACGCTTTGTTTTGAATAATCTGCGCATGTCAGACGGCAGTTGTCAAACGTCCTTTCGGAATAAAGGCAGACACATGTAAACGCTGGATCGGGATAGATGAAGTGACATGTAAACAGCTGATCTGAAATTTCCATTCGGAATGATTTGAATCAGTATGAATAAAAGTCAGCATGTAAACGTGGCTAGTGATGGTCTGGGGTGCCATGTCAGCTGCTGGTGTTGGTGTACTGTGTTTTATCAAGGGCAGGGTCAATGCAGCTAGCTGTCAGGAGATCTTGGAGCACTTCATGCTTCCATCTGCTAAAAAGCTTTATGGAGATGAAGATTTCATTTTTCAGCATGACCTGGCACCTGCTCACAGTGCCAAAACCACTGGTAAATGGTTTACTGACCATGGCATTACTGTGCTCAATTGGCCTGCCAACTCTCCTGACCTGAACCCCATAGAAAATATGTGGGATATTGTGAAGAGGAAATTGAGAGACACCAGACCCAACACTGTCGATGAGCTGAAGGCCGCTATCAAAGCATCCTGGGCCTCCATAACACCTCAGCAGTGCCACAGGCCATGCCGCAATGAAGCAGTCATTTCTACAAAAGGATTCCCGACCAAGTATTGAGTGCATAGCTGATATAATTATTTGAAAGTTGACTTTTTTTGTATTGAAAAACACTTTTTTGTATTGGTCGGATGAAATATGGTAATTTTTTGAGACAGGGATTTTTGTTTTTTCTAGACTTTTTTGCCAAAATCATCAATATTAAAACAATAAAAGGCTTGAACTACTTCAGTTGTGTGTAATGAATCTAAAATATATGAAAGTCTAATGTTTATCAGTACATTACAGAAAATAATGAACTTCATCACAATATGCTAATTTTTTTAGAAGGACTAGTATAAACCTGTAAATCA
This sequence comes from Corythoichthys intestinalis, assembly GCF_030265065.1. NCBI lineage: Eukaryota > Metazoa > Chordata > Actinopteri > Syngnathiformes > Syngnathidae > Corythoichthys > Corythoichthys intestinalis. Next base: position 29,906,061 of record NC_080412.1, read on the forward strand.
GAGGTGTCTGAACTTTTTGCAAAAGGGGCCAGATTTGGTGTGGTAAAAATGTGGGGGGCCGACCTTGGCTGACGTCCTTTGCGTAGAACAATATATTCAGGCAAATTTTAGCCAGCCATTTTGTGTGTCACATTTGCTTTATTATTTTTTAAAATAATTTCAACAATCTCGCAACTAGCCTGTGTGGCGTACTCTACTCTCGGGCTCTTGCGAGCTAACTTCAAGTTGCTTCAATTTCTCGCTGCGTATCTTCCCTGTAATCTTGTCGTACATGTCAGTGTGTCTTGTTTGGTAATATTGCCTTACATTGAACTCTTTAAAAACAGCGACTGTTTCTTTGCAAATGAGGCAGACACAGTTGTTGCGTATTTTAGTGAAGAAATAGTCAAATTTCCACCTATCCTTGAAGCATCGGCCAACGCAGTCAACTTTTTTTTTGTTGATTATCGCCATTTTAGAAAATTGTAAGTAAAGGGTCACACAGGGTAATGTTGCTTAGAGTGATGCTGCCTTTTAGTGGGTAAATGAGGAGCAGCATTTAGTGTGTAAGCTACTTCACATGCTGGTAGCAGTGCTGCTGCCCAATTCATTCAGTCTGTGTGCGGGTCAGACGTTACTGAATTTATGGCAGAGGCTGGGGGCCGGATGAAATTTGACCACGGGCCGCATTTGGCCCCCGGGCCGGACTTTGGACATGTCTGCTGTAAATGAATTTAAAACATAAAAACAATACATCACACCATATTTGCATTTAAGTGGCTGAAAAACGAGAATTTTGAACATTTTTCAGTCCACAAAGTTTAAACAATTCATCAACAATCAAAATACTGTATTTGTCGATTGCTATGATCATCAATTAATGGTTATTATTTATTATTCGAACAGCACTCGACATACGTAATAGGTTGCCGAAAAAAACAAACTGTGATGCTTAAAGACGTCTATCGGTGTACCTTTCATGATGGCCTGCAACGACGCCACTTCCTCCTGCCACTGGCCGCGGACCTGGTCGATGGCTTCCTGTTTGGTGTTCTCCGACACCGTGGCGACTGCCTTGATGGTCTCAATCTCGGAGCGGGCCTGCGCTAGCTGGGCCTGGACCGAGCTCAGCTCGGCTTGGGCCGACTCCAGAGCTGACATCTGCCTCTTCAGATCCTCTGCATGCATGGAAAATCAGCACATGTCAGTAAGATCCGTTACTGCCAATAACAAAAGTTTGACGCCCTCTTACGCTCTTTGGCCAAGTAGAGGTCTTTGAGCTTGGCTCTCTTCTGGTTGAACTCTGCCTCCAGCTGATGCTTGACCTTGCCGAATTCTGCCCTCTCCCGCTCCAGAGCTTCCACCCGCTGTCGGAGCTCATCTGAAAGCAACAAACATCAGCGTTAGCAGGCCGGATAGATCTGTCACGACTTCAGAAAAGGGAAAAGTGACTGTGACTCCATGCTTCAGGTTGTACACGTGTCACTAAAACATTTGAAAAACTACAGCTGCTTGTTTACTTTCTAACTTCAGCTCCTGCTGCCAACACGAGTGATGTCACACACGATGTAATCACTACATCTATGATCCAGCCTCTCTAATACTTTCAAAGGAGAAGCTATCAACTTGTATTGATTTGTAGTTTAGCGTTGGTTGAAGACACATATGGCTTATTTTGATTGATTTTGGAGAATTAATGTTCAATGAGTACTGTAATTTCTCTTGTATACCGTGCTCTCCAGTGTATTTTCCGGACTATAAATAGCACTTCTTTGTCATACCGTATTTTTCGGACTATAAGTCGCACCAGCCATATAATGCCCAACGAAGAGGGAAAAAACATATATAAGTCGCACCGGAGTATGAGTCGCATTTTGGGGGGAGATTTACTTGATAAAATCCAACACAGAGAACACACACATATGTCATCTTAAAGGGCAATTTGAAATAAAAATACAATAGAGAACAACATGCTGAATAATTGTACAGTGCGATAATGTTACATGATGCATTAACAACAAAATGCGAATGTGGCCAGTATGTAGAGGTGAACGATAATAGGAATTATGACGTCATCCCAATAAATCCAGTAATATTATATAATATATTATTGGGTCTATTGATAATATTTTTGGCACGGTGTTGAATTGGGATGTGAGCGTTAGTTTCCACTCCTGTTTTGCCAGTATGCAAAGTTTTGTTACCATTCTAGAGGCCGTATTTTTCCTTCACTGAGGTTTAAACCTTACTATGGCAATTAGAAAAAGGTTGCATTTTATTGTGTTATGTTTACAAGTTCTTCAGAGGCCTTTTGGTTATTGATAGCCTTGCTGTTCTATAATTGCCAGGTTAAGAAAGTTGTTTCATGGACCAAACGACAAAAGTCTCCTCTCCTGTTTCACCAAATGTTTTATCTGCTGACAAAGCACAATACCTGTTGGGTTTATGTTTGTTTTAGATCAGTACTCATTGTTCAGGGGAACACATCGTCAATGATATTGACTGATTGATTGTGATAGACTCAAATTATATTTATTTGAAAAAATTAATATGGGCACTTTTTTGAAGTCAAAACTGTTCTTCTCTTTGTTTTGTTCATTATAACAATGTTCATGTCATCATGAAAATTCTGGTTTAGACAAAGGCAAATCTATGCTCAACCATTAGTGTTTTTGCCCTACAGGTGTTCAAAAACTCAGGTGAATATTATACAGTACATTGAAAAATTATATATGTATTACCGGTTATCGTATCGGTATCGGCCTTGAGGAGCAGGAAGTTATCGCTATCAGTTTAAAAAAATAGATATCGTGCACCCCTACCAGTATGTTAACGTAAAATAGCTATTAAGAGTTATTCAGATAGCTATAGCATAAACAACATGCTAACAAGTTTACCAAACAATCAGTGTCACTCTAAAACACCAAAATAACATGTGAAATAATATAATAATGAGTTAATAATTTCACACTTAAGTCGCTCCAGAGTATAAGTCGCACCCCCAGCCAAATTATGCCAAACTGCGACTTATAGTCTGAAAAATACGGTATTTTGGCTAGGCCTTCAACTTGGGCGCGAATTATATCCTGATACTTATACTCTAAGCTTGCCCTCTTCTTCGAGTCGGTGCAATTGTTCAAAAGTGATACTGAAGATGAAGATTTCAATAGATTTGGTAGTGGTAGTAGAGTAAGGGTGTGACAAAATATCAAAATGGTGATATACTGCGTTACTTTGCATCCCAAAAGGTTATTGATATGCTCATGCCATGAATCGAGATATCGTTTTAAAAAGGTGCCAATGTTACAACAACAACAAAAAAAATAAGGAACCAACAAATGATACCAAAATCCACCATAATAGTGTCTCAGTTAACTCAATTGCTGCCATTAACAGTGCTGGAGGCCCAATCCATTAAGACCGGGAAGGGCGACTGAACATTCATTTGTTCAAAATAGTGCTGCAACGATTAATCGATTAACCCGAGTATTCGATTAGAAAAAGAGTCAAATTAAATTTTGCTGCCTTGATTATTCATTTAATTAAAGTGGTGATGTAATGGTTTGTTTTGAAAGTGTTTGCATTTAGTTTTATTGATTTGGGTGGATACACTGCCCTCTATTCTGTCTCATTTCATGTGGCTGAATCCAGCTCCTCCCTGTTAAGACCAACATAAGCTAAGTTTTTGTTTGGGCTAATGTTTTTTTTTTAAAAGCATTCGTGAAGTAGTTTCTAGGTATATTTAGCCGTTTTTGTGGGAATATGTGTCTGAACCATTTGTTAAGAGCATTGTAAAAAAAAAATAAAAAAATAAAAAACGTTAGCGTTTTATAGCATTTAAGTGGACGTTTGCTTTGTAAGTTAGCCAATTGTTCTTTTGTTGTACATACATCCTCATTTTTAATTTTTCTATACCGTTTGAGGTACAGCTCGGGTATTTCAATTTTTTATTTAACATATCCGATTACTTGATTATTCGAACTAACTAGTTCATCGATTAATTGACTACTAAAATAATCGACAGCTGCAGCCCTGGTTCAAAATCAGAACATTCACAGTCACTCATTCTGATTTTCGGTCCATTTATACGTCACTTTCTATTCATTTTAGGGCATTTACAGGTCACTTCCTTTTGAGTTTAAGTCACTGCCGATTTATTTTGTAATCCAAAATCAACAGGAAGCGACCCATAAAAAGCCCCAACATCGACAGGAAGTGACCCTGAAATACCGCAAAATCAACAGGTAATGACCTGAAATGGCCCAGAATTGCCTCGGTGCCTGGCATTGGCTTCCACTGACAGCTTTGGAAGTGGGAGGAGCTTGTTTAAAGTAGGAGGGGTTCATTTACTGCTACCCTCCCAATACAAATGGATTGGACGTCTACTGGTGATGAACTTACAGCAGAGGGATGAAGATGAAGCTCGTTTTTCTGTTAATTAGTTGTTTTGTAGAATGATTTCCTGACCAATGTATCGATAATCGTTGTATCGCCATATCGCAAGATCGTTATCATCAACTTCGTATTGCAAATCGTATCATATCGTGAGGTACCATGAGGTTCCCTGCCTTGATCTAGTGTGAAATCGAGGGTTTGTTTTGTTTATCGTTATCTGAAAAACTGTTAATATTTTAACAGATACCTATTTAGCACTTTGTTCTCCGTTTTATTGCTACTACAGTGGTATGAAAAAGTATCTGAACTAGGGCTGTCAAAATTATCGCGTTAACGGGCGTTAATTAATTTTTAAAATTAACCCCGTTAAAATATTTGACGCAATTAACGCACTGTGCCCGCTCAGACAGATTTAAATGTCAGTACAGTGAAAGGCCAACTTGTTAATTGTGTTTTATGGAGTTTTTCCGCCCTCTGCTGGCGCTTGGGTGTGACTTGCATATGTTATGTGGCGTAATGTCGCCCTCTGCTGGCGATTCAGTGCAGCGGATTATTTGGGTTTCGGCGCGCTTTTCTGACGTGATTATATGTCGACGTGAACTCACACTAATACAGTGCTATTCAGACCAGCTAACGTCCGCATCCAGTATTCAGTGGCAGTTCTCATAGCCCCATAACACTGTTTGTGTCTAATACATGCATCGCTTGTGAGTTATATTCCTCCTTTGTTTGTATTCATGAGCATTAGATAGTTATTGATGGTGTGTATTTGAATTTATTCACATATATGGTGAAATGCAGTTACATTGTTAGATGCTTGTGAGCTAATTGGCTAGTGCTACTGCTCAAATGGACACGTGTGTGTACATTTTATGTTATTTTGTGATTTATGCAAGTTATTGACACATTGCCTTGTTATTTTCAGTTTTACAAAAATACAAGAAACGTGCTCCTGTCAAAAAGAGATGACTTCAGTAAAGCCCATGCAACTTTGCCACACCGTCTGATTTCTTTTTGGAACTTATGTTCGCTATCTGTCAATTTGTGTACTCGCACACATTGAGGACAGAATAGGGCTACTAGTTTATTTTTTGATTGAAAATTTTACAAATTTTATTAAAACGAAAACATTAAGAGGCGTTTTAATATAACATTTTATCCATGGATCACTTTAACAGAATGTTAATAATGTTAATGCCATCTTGTTGATTTATTGTTATAATAAACAAATACAGTCCTTATGTACTGTATGTTGAATGTATATATCCATCTTGTCTTATCTTTCCATTCCAACAATAATTTACAGAAAAATATGGCATATTTTATAGATGGTTTGAATTGCGATTAATTGCGATTAATTACGATTAATTAATTTTTAAGCTGTAATTAACTCGATTAAAAATTTTAATCGTTTGACAGCCCTAATCTGAACCTTTTGGAATTTCTCACATTTCTGAATAAGATCACCATCAAATGTGTTCTGATCTTTGTCAAAATCACACAGATGTAAAAACAGTGTCTGCTTTAACTAAAACCAACCCAATTTGTAGGTTTTCATCTAAGTAAGCAAAACCTCAGGTTTTCATATATTAATGATGATAGCATACAAACAACGACAGAAAATAAGTGAACCCTCTGCCTAAGGAAACTTAAAGAGCAATTGAAACCAATTTTTACCAAACAATTTAAGTCAGGTGTGTGCCCAATCGATGATGAGTAGTTTAATGCTGCTCTGCCCACTATCAAACGCACACCCGGTAAGACTTGTCTTGAAGAGAAGCATTGTCTGATGTGCATCATGGCTCAGTCAAAAGAGCTGTCTCAAGACCTGCGATCAAGGATTGTTGATTTGTATAAAGCTGGGAAAGGATACAAAACCATCACTGAAAGTCTGGATGTTCTCAGAGAAGTTGTCTAAAAATGAAGAGAGTTTGGCACTGTTCCTTCTCTACCAAGGAGTGGGCGTCCACCAAAGATGACGCCAAGAGTTGAGCGCAGAATACTCAGAGTGGTAAAAAAGAACCCTAGAGTGTCTGCTAAAGACTTACAGAAATCCCTGGCACAGTCCAATATCTATGTGCACACATCAACTATATGTAAAACTATGGCCAAGAATGGTTTTCATGGGAGGACTCCACGGAGGAAGCCACTGCTGTCTAAAAAAACATTGTTGCTCGTTTAATGTTCGCAAAAAGGCACTTGGACACTCCACAGAGGTTTTGGCAAAATATTTTGTGGACTGATGAAACCAAAGTTGAGTTGTTTGGGAGCAACACACAATGTGTGGAGGAAAAATGGAACAGCTCACCGACATCAACACCTCATCCCCACCGTGAAGTATGGTGGAGGAAGCATAATGATTTGGGGCTGTTTTTCTACCTCAGGGCCTGGACAGCTTGCAATCATTAATGGAAGAATGAATTGAAAAGTTTATCAGGATGTTTTGCGGGAAGACCTGAGGCCGTCTGACAGACAGTTGAAGCTAAAAAGAGGATGGATGCTGCAACAAGACAATGATCCGAAACACAGAAGTAAATAAACTTCAGAATGGTTTCAGAAGAACAAAATACACATTCTGGAGTGGCCAAGTCAAAGTCCAGACTTGAACCCCATTAAGATGCTGTGGCATGACCTAAAGACAGCGAGTCATGCCAGACATCCCAGGAATCTGACTGAATTACAGCAATTTTGTCGAGAAGAATGGGCCAAGATTAGTCCTGATCGATGTGACTGACCGATCTGCAGCTACATGAAGGGTCTGGTTGAAGTTATTGCTGCCAAAGGGGGCCACAAAATATTAAATGTGATGGTTCACTTACTTATTTTTCCACCTTCTGTCATCGTTTGCATACTATCCTGATTAAAATATGAAAACCTATAAATGTTGTGGTGGTTTTAGTTAAAACAGACACTGTTTTCTCATCTGTGTGATTTTGACAAAGATCAGATCACATTTGATGGTGGTTTTATGCAAAAATGTGAGATATTCCAAAAGGTTCAGATACTTGTTATACCTCTGTAGGATTTCCGAAAATTGGCAAAAATGTGAATTTTTGTTCTACGCAGTAAAAGCAGGTTTTTGCTCATGTTCTACTTTGGCTTAGCAAAAATATAATGAAGAAATCTGACTGAGACGTTACATATATGTTACAATTTCAAGAATTTAGACAGGTTTAAGGTGAAGATGGTCCTAAACGATTAATCAATTATTAAAATAGTTGCCGATTAATTTGCTAATCGATTAGTTGTTGATTAATCGATTAATTGTTCATCGATAATAATGTATAATGTTTGTGCTTGGTCTCTGACTACATAAAATGACCTCCTCGAAATGTGACTTGTTATTTTTCCCTCTTCATTGCGTTTTTTTGACTGGTGCGAATTATACTCAGGTGCGGCTTATAGAGCGAAAAATACGATACTCACTTATGCTGAGGAATTTTTCTTGGACTTATTTGTGTGATATGCACCCAGAATTTCTGGTATCCATGCATAATATGTACCAATGATGTATAATGAAATGCTGAGCAAAACTGATCAATTGTATCCACGATAAATTACAGTAAATAAAATGTGATGAAAAGTTTGATAAATGTCCATAACTAGCTGAATATTATGTACTGTTTCAATTTAGAAAAGATGAAAATGCAGTAACTTCTGAATGTACATGAAAGTCAAAGTATTGTCAAGGGAAAAGAAAAATCATGCAAGCTGTGAGAATTTGGGGGATGCGACCTCACAAAAAATGAACAACATAATTTATTTTGCGTGCAAGATAACATGTGAATGTTATTACCCATAATGATAATCAGCTCCAATGAACCGCTTAAATCCTAGTTTACGCTGCATGTTAGACACTTAGCAGGTTAGCAAAACATGAGGTGTTTAGCCAGCAAAAATCAATACGGATCGCTCTGGGAGTCTGTCACGTATCATTTATTAACAAATCATATCAATATACATCAACGCCATGAGCTAATAATGAGTGTCATGCTCTGTTCTGTGTATATGTCTGCGCGACACGTAGCCCGAGGGGGAGGCTAATAGGCTAATGTTGTCAGAAGATGCAGAGGCCGCTCGCTACTAAGCAGCGTTGCACAAACGGACGCGCCATAAAACACACAAGAAATCTTACCGTCATGCTGGGATGACGGAGGGGGTCCCGAGGCCTGCTCGGCCATGCTTTCGTGGGGGGGCTTGACGATCTAGGAAGCAGGTCCGAGCTAGGAGTGTCACACAAGAGAGGCTAACAACATGACAGCCACAGTCAAGCAAGCTAAGGTAAAAGACGCCACGTCCGGTTGAGGCTTCAAACTAAATGTATGAAGGTGGCTTTAGTTGTATGATATGTAATAAAATGAGTATAAAACCAAAATTAGATACGCTAAGAATACTAAATCTGCATCTAAGCATCACAAATTTTCTACTCCAACGACTTATTTCGTTTTTAAATGCAGATGTTGAAGAAAAATAATTACCAAGTTCCGGTTTCTACTTTCAAAATAAGTGTACAATTAGCGCTAGAATAATCGATTTTGCGCATTGATCTGGAATCACTATCATTTTTAAAAGATGTTTTTGTAAACCATGGGTCCCCAAACTACAGCCCCCTGAACAAAAAAAAATAATAATTTTTTTCCCCCCAATACTGTTATTTATTTCCTGGCTTTTTTTTCTGTGAAGAACCCAGAGAGGGTTATTTGGTTATTATCCATTTAATTAATAGTGTTATTATTATTATATTATATTATATTATATTATATTATATTATATTATATTATATTATATTATATTATATTATATTATTATTTTTATTTTATTTACTTTTGTTCCGTGAAGAATTCAGAAAGGGTTATTTGATTGTGGCTTTCTGAAAAACCATAAATTTTTACTAGGGCTGTCAAAATTATCGCGATAACGGGCGGTAATTAATTTTTTTAATTAATCATGTTAAAATATTTGACGCAATTAACGCAAATGCCCGGCTCAAACAGATTAAAATGACAGCACAGTGCAATGTCAACTTGTTACTTGTGTTTTTTTTTTTGAGTTTTGTCGCCCTCTGCTGGCGCTTGGGTGCGACTGATTTTATGGGCTTAAGCATCCATGAGCATTGTGTAATTATTGACATCAACAATGGCGGGCTACTAGTTTATTTTTTTGATTGAAAGTTTTACAAATTTTATTAAAACAAAAACATTAAGAGGGGTTTTAATATAAAATTTCTATAACTTGTACAAACATTTATCTTTTAAGAACTACAAGTCTTTCTATCCATGGATCGCTTTAACAGAATGTTAATAATGTTAATGCCATCTTGTTGATTTATTGTTATAATAAACAAATACAGTACTTATGTACCGTATGTTGAATGTATATGTCCTTCTTGTGGTTTATCTTTACATTCCAACAATAATTTACAGAAAAATATCGCATATTTTAGAGATGGTTTGAATTGCGATTAATTACGATTAATTAATTTTTAAGCTGTAATTAACTCGATTAAAAATTTTAATTGTTTGACAGCCCTAATTTTTACATTTAGACACTCCTGCAATCGTCACACCTTTTCTGTTACAAACTGACCCCGGCCCCTCATTAGAGAAGGGAAAATTTATGTGGCCCTCAGGAAAAAGTTTGGGGACCCCTGTTGTAAACAATTGTTTTAAAAAATTCACACTTTAAAAAATTTTTCTTATTTGTTCTTAATTTCACACAAATAATCGTCGTCAAAATATTTTTAAAATCACATGAATTTATATTTGAAACTATAATAAATATTGTTTTATACACTTACAATAAATATGCAATTCTTAGTCATTTTTAAAAATATTGAATAATTTCATAATTTTAGTTTAAAATGATTTCATTTAAATATAATTGACAATCATCTATGTTTACACAAATGTTTTCATAGTAATATAAATGTAATATGTAAATATAATATCAAATTAATTATTGTAAATTTGTGCTTTTTGCCATTCCATATATTATTCAATTTGTTGTGTTGTTCATTTAATTATTATATATTATATATATATATAGCGGAAAACACTCAGGTGACTTGAAGTTCCGCTCTGAGACCCCCAATTTGGCCAACTTTCAAAATTGTCCGATGTGCATGTGTGATACATCATTGGAAAGCTTAAAATCTCAATTTTCTGGGGGAAGAAACATTTTGAACAGGAGGGCATTTAAAAAAAAAAAAAAAAAAAATTAAACAGCAAAACCCTATCTGGAGGTGAGAACACGCGAGAGCAGAATTACAGACGCCATGACTTTAACAAGATATTATCGTGTACTTACCTTGTTTCTAGAGCTGGGAATCTCTGGGCACCTAACGATTCGATTACGATTACGATTCAGAGGCTCCGATTCGATTATAAAACGATTATTGATGCACCCCCCTCCTTTTTTTTTTTTTTTTTTTTTTTAAATGTTTTGTACATTAGTTCCAAAATTGTTCAAAAATACTCTCAGGCTAAACCACACTACTATTTCAGTATCAAGTTAACATATAGCAGTAAACAAATATACAAAAATAACAGTAAATAAAAAACTCCAGTCCCCATTCTGTATCAGCAGCTTTAAACTACATTCAATTAATTTAATGTTGTGAATCAACCGTTAAATTTGTTAAAATTGCTCCCGTTATTCCATAATTTTCCTTTTGTCTACTTTCGACATGTGAAAGTTTGAAAACTATTTTAAAGATAGATTCGAGTCAATATTTTACCGATTTAGGAGTATTTTAGATAAAAAGTTAAATAGGTTTGCTTGGAAGGTTCGCTACAACAGCCTTGCAGGGAAGTGTACTGCTTTAAGATGGCGCCCGTTTAAAACGCCCGCATCTAGCTTTTTGTAGATGTGCTGCTAACACTACCAAATCTATAATGCATCTAGTCCTATATAAATGATATCCACCGTAACATTATATGGATGTACTTGTAGCAGCTTTTCGGCAGCAGTCAGGTATGTTGTTGTGTTTTTTTATCTCGTTGCATGAGTTGAGCTAGAGCCGTGAGTTGAGCATTAGCATTACCCGAGGGGCCGGGTAATGGGAAGCATGATGTTTAGCTACTCTCGCTCCGTTCCGTCCCGAAGACCGCGTGGCGCGATGAGTGTTGTGTACTTCCGCTTTACTTGCATATTTCAATAATCGGAATTTGGATGTTTGTGAATCGTTCTCGAATCTTCCACGGCCGAATCGCGAATAATCTAAGAATCGGAAATTTTGCACACCTCTACTTGTTTGTATCCAAAAACTCCACGTAGCATGTATCACTGAGTGTCAAGACATAGATGTGAATGGCCACTGCTGGATTTTTTGGGGGGATTTTATGGATGAAACATGGTAATATAACAAGGATAGCAATGCAGAAATCGCAGACATCAAGGAGTGCTCGAGATGTTCTTTTTCATATACTGTATTTACCCTTTTAAATGTTTTTTTTTTTTTTTTTTCTTTGTTTGGATCGATTATTTATCATCTAATATACCGGAGAAAATGCGATAGTAACAACAAAAAAATACTATTAAGCGATAGTTATGAGGTTGATATCCGTGACTTTTTTACAGACACCATTTTTTTCATTGTGACGTAATTTGTTTAAAAGTTTCAAATATGCGAGTGAATCATTTTTCAGTCTTTTTTTTTTTTAACGGAATATTAGACATCAATTAATGATTCGAAGCTAAAAATGACAGAAATTTTGAATAATAAATATAATTAATGACCTACGTTATGGGCTGACGCAAAAGCAGTTGCGCGACGTCTGTAAACGGGGGTTTTGAGGGTAAAATGGACAAATAAAAAATAGTTCGGGGGCTTAATGTGCCATGAATCTGCTATGGAAGCATATTGTCATATTGTTCTTTCAAACACAACAGTTTTTTTTGGCTTAAAATACAGCAGTTTATTTTAAGGAATGGTGAAAGAGCAGAAACTGCTTTTTCAGTCTTGTCTGTGTTTTCCACCTTATATATTATCTAATTATGATTCACAATCATCAGTTTCACATTCTTTTAAACAAATACAGTAATACTTAAATTACAAAAATCAACAATTGGCAACTGCACTATTATACTAAATACAAATACTTGAATTTTAAGTCATATTTACTGTCCTAATCCAAAGGATAGCCTATCTGATGTATCATTGTCAAACGGAAGCAGCAAAGGATGTTGAGGATACAGATAAAGCCAAATATACAGTAGTATATTATTCAAATGTTTGCATAGTTACGTGCACTTATGTGGATATTAGTTACAAATAACTCATATAGTGTGACAGCTTGAAAGCTTTTTATGCAGGAACCAAACTTAGTCACAACCAAAAAGTCCCATGAGACGCCACATTTGCTCGACGATCTGCCGTGCGGCATTAGTCAAAGTGCCAAAAAGGGGAAGTGCCTGATGCTCTTGTTTCCAATACAATTTGCTGAGTGTGAGCCAGAAGCTCTCATGTCTCGTTCCTGTTGAAACACTTAAATTTGGTCTGATTTTAAAAATGGATTCTCTGCGAAGCCACTTTTGGTTTTGGCTCTTGCTCGGTATGATTTTTACTTGTTTGATAATTGGCATCATCTTTGTCTTCATCAACATGTGCATCCGGAAAAAAGGTTGGTTCTGTAAAAATTTTGAAGAAAAATAATAATTATCATCTTTGAGAATGATGTACTTTCTGATTTTTTATTTATAGTTTTCATCATATTTTGTATTTAATTTTGATTGGGTATTTAATGTAATACAGATTGAGCTATTTATTATTCTTTAAAATACTGTATGTGGTGTTTTATCTGATTGGATGTTTTCACTGCTAATTATTTATAATTTTCTCTTTTAATGCACGTGTATTTTTTAACACCCAATAAATAACGAAAATTAAACAGTTAAAATTCCACAATATTGTAAGGTCACAAACAATAAACCAAATACTGTACCACAAAAATTGTAAACAATTTTAAAAACATTCCAAATGTACATTTCTTAAACCGAGCGCCAAGTATGAATGAAGATGTTTTTGAGGAGTTCTTTTATTAAAATGTGCTGATAGTGGCTTCTGTATGTACTAAAACATATTGCGGTGAACCCCAGAAAAAACATGACCCGGTTAGTTTGGAGAAACCACAGAGCTCACTTCAATTTTTCCCAAGAATTCTGGAGTGACATCCAAACAGCGTCTCGCCTTCCAAGTAAAACCTTAGTGCCCATTTCCAGACATCATGACACGGCAATTCTTTAGCTCGATTTTCTTCCTTCTAAAAAAATCAGCCGTCGAGTTTTACTTCTCCACTCAAGGGTTTAATTTACTATCGAGATCCGCGTAATGTTTTTCAAAGAACGAGGAACTATCAACATGAATTACCGCACTCTAACTCAGTTTATCTTACCAAGCTATAGCATTGAACCACACCCTCGATCTTAAATCATTTGAAGCAACAAAAAAGCTTAACGACTGAAATAAAATAGAAAATGCTGTATATGGGTATGGCATTGTAGGATAACAATATTTCTTGTGCCAAATACCAGCAAAACAGGGATGAAAAGGAAGGTTTGTATAACAGTTTTTAGCATATTATACATCTTTTGAATACCAAAAAGTCATAACATTGTTAAAATTTAACAAAATGGTGCGATTTTTGAACCACATGGAGATGTCAAGTATAGTGCTGTGTCTAAATATGTACAAAACCGGTATTTTGCCCAGTAGTTACTAGGGATGTGACAATATATCAAAAAGGCAACGGCGTAGGTTTGCATAAGGATAGTGGGGACGTAACACTACTAACTTTTCAGGATGCTCAAATTGTCCCTACCAACTTTTAAGCAACCTTATAGAGAAACCACACTGGACATAAGACGCAGGATTCAAAATGAAGGAAAAAAGTAGCGGCTTATAGTTCGAAAATTACGCTAGTTACTTTACTTAACAGAAGGTATGCTAATGCAACATTCATTTACTCAAGGGTGTAGGTTTGCATAGGGACGGTGGGGACATAACACTAGCAACTTTTCAGGATACTCAAATTTTCCCCACCAACTTTTAAGCAACCATATTTGCATTGTATAATGAGTTCAGCTGTATAGGTAATTGTACTTAGATTGTGGTCCCATATGTTGTAAGGATAGAATTTACCCTAACATTATGAAGTAAATTATTATTTTCATAATGTTCTGACTTTCATTTATCCCTTTTCACTTGCTGAATGTGACAGTCCATTTTTTTGTTCAAATGCACATTTGATTGGTTGAAGACTTGACCCCCACACACACACACACGCGCACACATACCCGACAGAAATTGACCCCCCCCCACGCACGCACACACGCACCACCACACACACAGCCCTGACAGAAACACAAAATGTTGAGAACATGTCGCCTCCTCCGCACCCTTCAAAGAGTGAGAGATATTTAGATTTTTTTTTTTTCCGGCCAGCAGCAGCCACTGCAGGTAATGTAAAAAGGTGGAGGTAGGGAACACATGACAAATTTTATAGGCATAACATTAAACTGTGTGAATTTGCTAAGCTGCAAAACACGAGTAGGAAGCTGCTTAGAGAGGTGTGTCCTCCTGTATGTGTTTTCTATTGTTAATGTTAAATTAAACAGTGAGAAATGCAGCGAACCGAGGTTTACCCCCTTCTCTCCAATTTTCTTTTTTATTTTATTTATGTGGTGTTAAAGCAGCCCAAATGAGCTTTCATTTTTTTGTTGAGTTTGGCTGTGCTTATGGACAAAGCAGTAGTGTTTTACCTGAAGGAAGGCTCCATTTTTATTTAATGTTATTCCCTGACTAAGTTTTTTTCAGTTATATTTAACTTTTTTAAATTTTATTATTTAGACAGAGAAGGTTGAGTGGTAAATGTCTATTTGTTGCATTTCTGGATAGTTAAGAGATTATTAACAAGTTTGTATTTCTTGTGTACTGTATATTAATATAACATGTTCAAACATTGCAATTTAAATTTGTTAATGAAATATAAATAATATATAAGCGGTGTAATTAAAAAAAATATTTTTTAAAAAAATATTCAAAATGTTTCTTTAGTAGTTTTTAAAAAACAAAGGTTTACAGTGGGGCAAATAAGTATTTAGTCAACCACTAATTGTGCTAGTTCTCCCACTTGAAAATATTAGAGAGGCCTGTAATTATCAACATGGGTAAACCTCAACCACGAGAGGCAGAATGTGAAAAAAAACCCAGAAAATCACATGGGTTGCTTTTTAAAGAATTTATTTGCAAATCATGGTGGAAAATAAGTATTTGGTCAATATCAAAAATTCATCTCAATACTTTGTTACGTTCTCTTTGTTGGCAATAACGAAGTCCAAACGTTTTCTGTAACTCTTCACAAGCTTTTCACACACTGTTGCTGGTATTTTGGCCCATTCCTCCATGCAGATCTCCTCTAGAGCAGTGATGTTTTGGGGCTGTCGTTGGGCAACACGGACTTTCAACTCCCTCCACAGATCTGGAGACTGGCTAGGGCACTCCAGGACCTTGAAATGCTTCTTACAAAGCCACTCCTTTGTTGCCCTGGCTGTGTGTTTGGGATCATTGTCATGCTGAAAGACCCAGCCACGACTCATCTTCAACGCCCTTGCTGATGGAAGGAGATTTTCACTCAAAATCTCTCGATACATGGCCCCATTCATTCTTTCCTTTACACAGATCAGTCGTCCTGGTCCCTTTGCAGAAAAACAGCCCCAAAGCATGATGTTTCCACCCCCATGCTTCACAGTGAGGATGGTGTTCTTCGGATGCAATTCAGTATTCTTTCTCCTCCAAACACGAGAACCTGTGTTTCTACCAAAAAGTTCTATTTTGGTTTCATCCGACCGTAACACATTCTCCCAGTCCTCTTCTTGATCGTTCAAATGCTCTCTAGCGAACCGCAGACGGGCCTGGACGTGTACTTTCTTCAGCAGGGGGACACGTCTGGCAGTGCAGGATTTGAGTCCCTGGCGGCACATTGTGTTACTGATAGTGGCCTTTGTTACTGTGGTCCCAGCTCTCTGTAGGTCATTCACTAGGTCCCCCCGTGTGGTTCTGGGATTTTTGCTCACCGTTCTTGTTATCATTTTGACGCCACAGGGTGAGATCTTGCATGGAGCCCCAGATCGAGGGAGATTATCAGTGGTCTTGTATGTCTTCCATTTTCTAATAATTGTTCCCACATTTGATTTCTTTACACCAATCGTTTTACCTATTGCAGATTCAGTCTTCCCAGCCTGGTGCAGGTCTACAATTTTGTCTCTGGCGTCTTTCGGCAGCTCTTTGGTCTTGGCCATAGAGCTCTTTGGTCTTGGCCATAGTTGAGTTTGGAGTGTGACTGACTGAGCTTGTGGACAGGTGTCTTTTATACCGATAATGAGTTAAAACAGGTGCCATTAATACAGGTAAAGAGTGGATCCTCGTTAGACCTCGTTAGAAGTTAGACCTCTTTGACAGCCAGAAATCTTGCTTGTTTGTAGGTGACCAAATACTTATTTTCCACCCTAATTTGGAAATAAATTCTTTAAAAATCAAACAATGTGATTTTCTGTTTTTTTTCCCCCACATTCTGTCTCTCATGGTTGAGGTTTACCTATGTTGACAATTACAGGCCTCTCAAATTTTTCAAGTAGGAAAACTTGCACAATTGGTGGTTGACGAAATACTAATTGCCCCACTGTATATCGAACGGTGTATCACCTGAACCAATACATATGAAAGTTAGCATAAGTCAATACAGATTTATTTTTCATTGACCATTTAGCCTATAAGTTATTTAGGTTCATATTCATGACAAATGTAGCCCTGATCCCCGTTCACCCAATCTGTTTGGTCTTATTAATGTCCCGTAGCCAACAAAAAATGTACATGCAGGTTATGCTGTTACAGCATGTCGTCCCTACCAATACTGAGACCAAACCTATGCCCTTACATTTACTCTTCATGTGTGGAATATCGCCAATATTAGTAGCACAACTTTGTTAAAACTAAAAATATAACAATAAAAGAAACATTATTGGATTCCTTTGGCACAGTAGTACCCAATCGAATTAGCACAATGGTGGGTTCATTTTTCTGCAACCACAATCAAGAACAGGAAGTGTTTTTTTATATGTCTCTTTCACTGTGACTGCACACTATTACGGTATTAACTCATTCACTGCCAATGAAGGTAATAGAGGTTAATATTCACTGATAGCTCTCCGTTGAAATGGGGAGGGAGAACTTCTATCATGGTTAATGGGACTGGAACATGATCATTCACTGGCTGTCCTACGCAGTCGTCAATAGCATGGCATTATTGAATATCATTTTTAACTCTAGAATTCACTCACTCAACTAAAAGGTTATATTTGTATGAATGTCTATTTATAGCGTCTGTATTTGATTAGCTTGATTAGCTCAGATGAAACATTCATAACTGCTTTGGCAAATTAGTTGCATGATTTGTCACAGGCGGCACAGTTTATACTAGTATTAGGTCACCTGAAGCTGATAAAGTGAAGAATAAAGTCCCTCAAATGTTGACTGATTTTTAATTCTTCTTTTCTTTGCTTATTATTTGACATATCGTACTCATCTTTGTGCATTTATTTTCACAGGGAAAAAACGATTCTTACGGCGTCACGGAGACTCCCAAGACATGTAATACAAATATATTTGAAATATTTCACATCATGTTTAAAGTGCCTAACAGTGGTATGAAAAAGTATCTGAACCTTTTGGAGTTTCTCACATTTCTGCATAAAATCACCATCGAATTCGATCCGATCTTTGTCAAAATCACACAGATGTAAAAACAGTGTCTGCTTGAACTAAAACCACCCAAACATTTATAGGTTTTCATATTTCAATGAGGATAGTATGCAAACAATGACAGAAAGGGGAAAAAAAGGTAAGTGTACCCTCTGCCCAAGGAAGCTTAAAGTGTGTTTTTCATCTGTGTGATTTTGACAAAGATCAGATCACATTTGATAATGATTTTATGCAGAAATGGGAAAAATTCTAAAAGGTTCAGATACTGAACTTTTCCATACCACTCTAAGTTGTTTGTATTGAAAATTGTAGCTTCTTAAGGGTAAAAATACAGTAACTATCCTTTTACTTCCCAAAAAACAATTTTGTTAAATTACCTTATATTCATCTCCCCTAACTGGTTGCCAATCAGTCGTGACCCATCTTTAAATGACATAAATTGTAAATATTCAGTGATGCTTGTTGGGGAGAGGAAAAACGTGACACATATTTCTTGTATTTAGATATTAATTTCAGGACTACAAAACATTTTTTTCCGTCTCATCTCTCAGGAACAGCAGAAAATACGAAGAATTGAGCCATTCAAATCCACCCTTGCCTCCTCGCACTCAATTCCTACTCACCGGTAAATTAAAATACATTGAATCGTCCAAGTTGTTGGATTCAAAATGCAATTTGATCCAATTCCGCTGACTTCTTTGTTTTTTAGAGGCCCAGTCCTATGAGAATGTTGCAGAAGTCACTGATGACAGACTTAAATCGATGTCCCTAAACCAACATCAGCAGAACATGGCCGACGTACCCGAACATATGCACATCCTGGACCAGAAGCCTTACCAGAACCAAGATCAAAACATGACCAACCTTCATCGCAAAGACCAGACAATTAATAATAACTTTGATTATCAAAATGAGAACCTGAACCTCTTTTCCAACCAAGACCAGACCCTTACTAACTTTGATTATCAAAATGAGAAACTGAACGACTTTCGCAACCAAAATCATCCCTTGAGCACACCCCAACATCATGATCAAACAATGACTCGCTTCCAAATTCAAGATCACTACTTGAGCAATCTCACTAATCGAGATCAGAAGCTGGAGACCCTCCACAACCAAGATCAGACTCTGGCCGACCTTCACGACTATGTTCAGATCCCTGACTTGCAACCGGACTACGTGGACATAAAGGACCAAGATGAAGACATGTTAGGAGGAGTATTGGATTTGGCGGAAGACACAGCTGAGGACTATGATGACATTGGAGAAGAAATTCACGAGGAGAAGGACTACGACGACATTGGCTGAGTCTCCACTTTATAGATGATAAACACTTTGGTCCATTGGGGTTTCTAATGCTTTGGATTTGACGTCTGTTGCTGTTGATGGCACAGAAAAATGCTCATTCACTGCCAGCCCTCCCAGTTCAAATGGATTGAATGTCTGTCGCCGTTGACAACAGCCAATGAGTTAAACATGAGATGCGAATAAATAATAAAAGACACAAGTTGAGAGCACTTGCGCTGTTGTGACAACAGTGCTCTAAGATATCTTGACAATCGCCAAATGTTTGCTTCAGGCTGTGCTTTTTTTTTTTTTTTTTTACATGGCAGCAGCATTGCAGAAAAAAGAAAAATAGATCTCCTTGGGCTAACCACCTGATTAGAATATCAGTCACTTCTTCAGCCAGGTTTAAGAGATTTAATGGATGCGAGTGGCTTTGTGGTATTATTCAACGTCACTGAACTGAAGGCGTGAATTACGTTGATAGAGAAAAATGCACGACTTGTGGAAATGTCAGGATGAGCGGGGTGAGTATTACAAACTCATTGGCCACCATTGATGGCAATAGACGTCCAGATCATTTTGACTGGAGGGGTTCGCAGGGATTATTCCTCCAAGTTGAAGTGGTTTGGACATCTATTGCCCTCAATAGCACTGAAACATCATTCACTGCCATCCTGCCAAGCTCAAAACAAATTGGACGTCTATCACTGGCAATGGTAGCCAGTCAGTTAATTTGTACAGCAGCCATACTAGATGTCACTTGACAAATATATCTGTGCAAACTATAACGAAACAAACTTGATAAACAGTTTTCATTCATGCAACAAAGTAAAATTGAATTTTTTTTTTTTGTATTAAAAAGTACCAGAACGTTTGGAATTTCTCACATTTCTGCATAAAATCACCATCAAATATGATCTGATCTTTGTCAAAATCACACAGATGAAAATACAGTGACTTTTTTAACTAAAACCACTCAAACATTTATAGATTTTCATATTTTAATGAGGGCAGTAGAGGCGAGCGAAATTTCCGATTCTTAGATTATTCGCGATTCGGCCGTGGAAGATTCGAGAACGATTCACAAACATCCAAATTCCGATTATTGAATTATACCAGGTAAAGCAGAACTAAAACACAGTCAGCGTGGTCTTCAGGACGCAATGAGGAACGGACCGAGAGCAAATATCATGTTCAACTTATGCCGCTAGATATAAAAACAAATATACCTGACTGCGGCCGACAGCTGGTTCAAACAACGCCTAGTTGCTAGTTGCTACAAACATACGGCCACATACGGCTATAGTAGATATCACATATTTTCAGAACTAGATGCTAAATGACAGACAAGAGCGGTGTTAGAACATATAAAAAGAACTAGATGCGAAACGACAGGCTTGCCGTTTAGTAGTTGCCGTGTTGTAAACAGCCGCCATCTTAAAGCAGTAGACTTCTCTAGAAGGCTCTGTTGTAGCGAACCTAATGAACTTTTTATCTGAAATACTCCTAAATCAGCAAAATCTTGACTAGAATCTATCTTTAAATAATGAAACAGTTTTAAAATTTTGACATGTTGTATGTAGATAGAAGGGAAATTATGGAATAACGGGAGCAATTTTATCAACTTTAACAGTTTATTCACATCATTAAATTAATTGAATGTAGTTTAAAGCTGCTGATACAGAATGGGGACTTGAGTATTTTGTTTAATGTTTTTAACCGTTAACTTGATACAAAATATTAGTTTGGGGTAGCCTAATAGGATTTTTAAACTATTTTGGAACTAATGTACAAAACATTTAAAAAGGGTGTGTGTGTGTGTGTGGGGGGGGGGGGGGGGGGGGGGTGACATCAATAATCGATTTATAATCGAATCGGACCCTCGGAATCGTAATCGCAATCGGATCGTTAGTTTCCCAAAGATTCCCACCTTTAACTAAAACCACCCAAACATTTTTAGGTTTTCATATTTTAATGAGGACAGTATGCAAACAATGACAGAAGGGGGAAAGATAAGTAAGCGAACCATCACATTTAATATTTTGTGGCCCCTACCCACTCCCTCCCCCTTTGGTAGCAATAACGTCAACCAGACGTTTCTTGTAGCTGCAGATCAGTCTGGCACATTGATCAGGACTAATCTTGGTCCATTCTTCTCTACAAAACTGCTGTAGTTCAGTCAGATTCCTGGGATGTCTGGCATGAATTGCTGTCTTTAGGTCATGCCACAGCATCTCAATGGGGTTCAAGTCTGGACTTTGACTTGGCCACTCCAGAATGTGTATTTTATTCTTCTGAAACCATTCTGAAGTTGATTTACTTCCGTATTTTGAATCATTGACTTGTTGCAGCATCCATCCTCTTTTTAGTTTCAACTGTCTGACAGACGGCCTCAGGTTTTTCTGCAAAATATCCAGATAAACCTTTAAGTTCATTCTTCCATTAATGATTGCAAGTTGTCCAGGCCCTGAGGTAGCAAAACAGCCCCAAATCATGATGCTTCCTCCACCATGCTTCACGGTGGGGATGAGGTGTTGATGTTGGTGAGATGTTCTATTTTTCCTGTGTGTTTTATAGTGGGCAGGGCAGCTTTAAACCACTCATCAGTGATTGGGCACACACCTGACTTAAAATGTTTGGTAAAAATTGGTTTAAATTGCTCATTAAGTCTCCTTAGGCAGAGGGTTCACTTACTAATGTTTCCCCCTTCTGTCATTGTTTGCATGCTATCCTCATTAAAGTATAATACCCCATAAATATTTGAGTGGTTTTAGTTAAAGCAGACATTGTATTTTCATCTGTGTGATTTTGACGAAGATGAGATCACATTTGATGGTGATTTTACGCAGAAATGTGAGAAATTCAAAAAGGTTCAGATACTTTTTCAAACCACTGTTTTGCTTTACTATTGTTTTAGGTATTTTATGTTTCCATTAAATTAAAATTGAAAATTTTCAGTCACTGTTTCTATTTATGAAGAGTGATGTTGACGAGAGCTATTTTTCTGTTTAAAAACTTTTATCATGTTTACATTTTACACACACTCTCTTTCTCAACACAGACAGTTGCCAGAGCGAAAAAAAAAAACACACACCACCTTTTACCACCGCTAGACATACTAAACACACTGGAGTTAACTCTTGTAGCTGGTGGGAAACTTCCATGACAGCGTTTACTAACCTTTGATTTTGTATAGATGCAAAATCAAATTGGAGGTATTGCCTCCTCGGCAGCCACAGTGCGGAAACATGCTTTACATGTCGATTGGCCCTCTTCTGAGCTATGGCCAACTGTAACTTTTCTGTAGCCGAAGTATTCCCATTGCGGCGATTTCGTTTTCTTCGATGGGGGAAAAACTTCAGGAGTTACACCTCCTCCAGCCATCGTGTAGAACAGCTGACTCACTGACACTGAGCAACAACCGGTGGAGGAGGGTTGAGCCGTACAGCTGCAAGTGTGGGATTTCGCCATATAATTTTGGGACATAAAAAATAGCCAGAGGTGGGTAGTAATGCGTTACATGTACTCCGTTACATTTACTTGAGTAACTTTTTGAGTTAAATGTACTTCTAAGAGTAGTTTTACTAAGCGAAACGTTTTACTTTTACTTGAGTAGATTTGTGGAAAAAAAACAAACACAACACTTTGGGTTTACACAAGAGTCGTTGCATTTTCCTCTTTATTCAACATATTAGATTTTTTTTTTTTTGGGCCAGCGATGCAAGGAGTAGAGACATGCCTGGTGTATTACCGGGGTAGCTCTACCGATTTGACCAATGAAACGTCGCAACAGTAATCACATGACTCCACCATAACAATCAGACACAAGCTTGCCGTTCCATCTTTACGCCAGCTTGTTCAATCATGTGGTGTCTTTAAAGCACAGTAAAAAATGAAATATTTGATATAGAGTGCTGCCCTCAACATGACTCGAAAGCGTGGATTTTAACCTCTGTCCTAGTTTTTATTTGGCACCGTTTGACCACGGAAAACCGGAAATATGATCCTTTTAATTTCAAAATAGTAATAATGAGGGACTCCTTCTTCCCTATTCAAATTAGGAACTATTTTCTCCACCAGAGGGCAGTCATGCTCTTTGGACGAATAATGCTTCATTTATGTAATTTTTCTCATGTCGGAATTTTTTTAATGGTATTTCTTTGGCTTAATATGGTTATATAATGGGTTTTTCTACAGCATCATCATAACAACAGTCCAATTGTTTGTGCTCAGAAAAAAATACCATTGTTAAAAAAATCCAACTAAAATATAAGTATTTACTCACAATGTTACTCATTGTTACTCGCTTGTACTTAAGTACATTTTTTGAACGACTATTTTTACTTTTACTGGAGTAATATTATTTTGAGGTTTGACGTTTGCATACAATGGTATACCTTGAAACTGGTAATGGGCACATGTCTAGTTACGAGCAGTGTAATACGAGTACAATAGTTTTACTACACTATATGCTACCATACTGTACAGTCTGTGGTTACGAGTAGTGATGTGTCGTTCGCGAACGAACTGGCTCTTAGAGCCGGCTCTTTGAAGTGAACGACGGGAGCCGGCTCCTAATCGGGAGCCGCTCTTAATAGGAGCTGACTTCTCTCTCTCCCCCCCCCCCCCTCGGTTAAAGCCGCACGTGATTGGTCAAGATCAGGGGTGGAAGAGGGAGGGGATGGTTACACACACACACGCTACAGTGACGAGAAGGGCGAGGGGTTAGATCAGAGGTTGCGCTAGACTTTTTCGTTGACTGTCATTTTGACTGACAGGGTCATAAAAATCCAGTCATAATCTATTTTTACCCGTCACTTAGATTTTTAAAATGATGATAATGACATTGTGGTGACCCTTTGTTTGGCATAATTCACCTTCCGTACTTGTGTGTCCATTTGGCCGAGCGCGTTAGCGGCTACGACACAGTCACGTGACAGAGACACTTAAGAGCCGCGTGCGTTCCGGCTTGAATAGAGAGTTCACAGAGAGCAGCAGAGCTACAGCGGCTGGACACAGCAATTCGAGCTAACAAGACTCTTAACATTGCATACCGCTTCAACATATTCAATAGTATTTAGTTTTCATTCATTTTAAATTAATATTCTGTCCGAACAAGCATAACAGAGAATCCACACCATGCCACCACACATCAAGCAGATGAATATGTAACTTTTTCTCCGCAGTGACAAAAACAGCTGACTGTGGCCCCAGTAGGTAGGCTACATTATGGAACAATGAAATTAACAGTTCACCTGCTGTGGCCTGAATGGAGTCTTACACCTTCCTCCTGGTGCGCATGGACTTGAATTGCGTGCCCGCTTGTGCAGTCCCTTTTTTTTCACCTCTTTTATCAACACCATCGTCGTTTTGGGGCTTTTTGAAGAAACTTCGGATACTCAGTTGCCTTGACATTTTTCAGAGTAAGGCCGACGACGTCACGCATCAAGAGAGACAATAGCTAATTAATATGCTCACTCGCCACCCTGTGGTCTGGGGAGTGAATTGCAACCTGTCAAAATGACAGGTGGACTTCAGTTTTTTCCGTCACCGTTTTAAAAAATCGGTCAACGACGGAAAATATTCGGTTAACGCGACCCCTGGGTTAGATATATACTAATTTATCTATCTGTCTGTCTGTCTGTCTGTCTGTCTGTCTGTCTGTCTGTCTGTCTGTCTGTCTGTCTGTCTGTCTGTCTGTCTGTCTGTCTGTCTGTCTGTCTGTCTGTCTGTCTGTCTGTCTGTCTGTCTGTCTGTCTGTCTGTCTGTCTGTCTATCTATCTATCTATCTATCTATCTATCTATCTATCTATCTATCTATCTATCTATCTATCTATCTATCTATCTATCTATCTATCTATCTATCTATCTATATTTAGATAATATATGGTTATGATATGGTTTTTCTTAATGCCAATCTTCGCTAAAGACTAGCTAAAACTTTTACCTGGATGCTGCTTTTTTCTTTTTGTTTTACAAATTTTAATTGATAATTTGTTGTGCCGTAATCAAAGCTTACTTATGCTGTTTTACTGCATATAGTCAAAAGCTTATAAATATACACAATCAGACATTGGAACTTTTTGTTGACCTTGTTCTGAGATGGGTCTTTGTTTTTGTACTTTATACTTTATTTTTTTGTAGCACTCCATGTTATGTTCAGAAGAATATAAAGAAAGCCATATAAATAATAAATATTTGATATACTGTATGTTTTTTACATTAGTAATACGTTTTCCACATAATTTTACATTATTTTTGGTAATAAATTAATTTAAGCAACAAAAAAACTGAGTAACCATTTGGGAGCCGAAAGAGCCGGCTCTTTTTAGTGAGCCGAGCCAAAAGAACCGGCTCTCTAAAAAGAGCCGAAATTCCCTTCACTAGTTACGAGCGTGGTCACACAATGAATTCAACTTGTAAATCAAGGCACCACTGTGCTGATCGCAAATACTTACGAGCTTTTATTTTCCAAGTCCCATTACCTCGTTGAGGTCTTATTTTGGTGGAGCTAACAGGAAGTGCTCCACAGTACGCGATAGCTTCTTGGGTTTGACATGTTTCTAGCGTTCACATTCCAACGTGAGCCGCCGACAGCATCGAGATGTGAGGCGGCCGCGCGGAGGACTTTCTGCCTTCCTCAAACTGTCTTTTGACTGATTTTAAAGGACTGTAAACCATAAACACCGAAATGGAGGCGACCGCTAGCCCGGACGGCTACAGGTCTCTCAACACCGGTGAGCTGAGGGAGCTTTTACAAAGCGACGACAAAATGGAGCAAATCATTCGACTCAATGAGAAGGTGGGTACGAAGCTATCAGTATCAGCTCCCCCTTAAAGTGCCTCTAGCAATGTTTTCTGGGTTATCTGTTTTTATCTCTAACTGCATGACAACAAAGGGGTTTTTTTGGGGGGACGTTTTGTCACAGCAAATCCCCTTTACATGGTTTGTCGATTGGCTGTGTGTCAAGCGGTCGATTTAAAAATATGCGCTATAACCAAATTAAGTATTGGGTTGGTATTCAATATAAATCAAATTCATATGCTCATCCATTGACTATTGTATTTATTCACGCTCCCTACCTGGAAACACCCATATTTTATGCTGCTGGATACCATGGCTACCCCGACTTCCTTTGTGGCTTCAACCAGAACCCTGTTTAGAACAATACCCCATTTTATTGAGTTCTCTATTTCATGTATGTTTCTTTCATCAACGTGATCACAATTCTTCTAACGCACATCCTGTATTCCATGTAACAATTCGGCTGTACTCCAAAACACTATTATATTCTATTTTGACAGAAATTCAAACTTTCAGAGGAATGTTGTCATTCGATCATGCCCCTGAGTAGCCGGGGTTAAGGCGTTGAATTCGGGCAAAAGTGTTCTTAATAGCGGTTGTGTCACGTCTTTGTGTAATCCAACCATACCGAATTAAAGAATCTTGCTGGAACTCTACACCTCTCTTTGTTTGGATGATATCTTGCGGGAAAATGTACGGTTTAACGAGATTAATTAGAACTATCCAGTTTGTCAACGGAGTTCAGCGCGCATTGCGGCACATGCCTGAGAGCAGGCTGATTTCTGGTGACTTACTGGGATCCTCTTTGTCATGCACATACCATGTTAGTGTTTTATATCAGGCTTCAACTTTGCATACTTATGTTTTGGATCACTTTTGAGAGAAGAATTTCCAAATGTTAATCATCTGTAACAAATTAGGAACTGTGATCCAGAGGTGCAACAATTAATTGATTAATTGACAACTAATCGATGAGCAACGATTTTTTATAACCGATTAATCGTTTAGGACCTTCTTCACCTTAAACCTGTCTAAATTCTTGAAATTGTAACATATACGTAACATCTCAGTTTTAAATATCATATTTCTTCACTATATTTTTGTTAAGCCAAAGTAGGACATGAGCAAAAATCTGTTTTTACTTTGGAAAACAACAAATCACATTTTTTCCAATTTTCCGACATCCTAGAGTAGTATGAAAAAGTATCTGAACCTTTTGGAATTTCTCACATTTGTACATAAAATCACTATGAAATGTGATCTAATCTTTGTCAAAATCACACAGATGAAAAAAGTGTCTGCTTTAACTAAAACCACCCAAACATTTATAGGTTTTCATATTTTAATGAGGATAGCAAAAATCTGCTTTTACTTTGGAAAACAACAAATCACATTTTTTCCAATTTTCCGACATCCTAGAGTAGTATGAAAAAGTATCTGAACCTTTGGAAATTTCTCAAATTTGTACATAAAATCACTATGAAATGTGATCTAATCTTTGTCAAAATCACACAGATGAAAAAAGTGTCTGCTTTAACTAAAACCACCCAAACATTTATAGGTTTTCATATTTTAATGAGGATAGTATGTAAACAATGACAGAAAGGGGAAAAATAAGTAAGTGAACCATCACATTTAATATTTTTTGGGCCCCCCTTAGGCAGCAAACACTTCAACTAGACCAGGGTTCACTAAATCCGGACCTCGGTGCCACTTTTCCTGTCGTGTTTTCCATGTCTCCCTCCTCCAACACACCTGAATCAAAATCATCAGGCTCATTATCAGGCTTCTGGAGAGGTTGCTGATGACATAATCATTTGATTCAGGTGTGATAGGGGAGAGAGACGTGGAAAACACGACAGGAAAAGTGGCACCGAGGTCCGGATTTAGTGAACCCTGAACTAGACGCTTCCTGTAAGTGCAGATAAGTCGGGCACATCGATCAGGACTAATCTTGGCCCATTCTTCTCTACAAAACTGCTATAGTTCAGTCAGATTCCTGGGATGTCTGGCATGAACCACTGTCTTTAGGTCATGCCACAGCATCTCAATGGGGTTCAAGTCTGGATTTTGACTTGGCCACTCCAGAACGTATATTTTGTTCTTCTGAAACCATTCCGAAGTTGATTTACTTCTGTGGTTTGGATCATTGTCTTGTTGCAGCATTCATCCTCTTTTTAGCTTCAATTGTCTGACAGACGGCCTCAGGTTTTGAATGTATTCTTCCATTAATGATTTAGTTCTCCAGGCCCTGAGGTAGCTAAACGGCCCCAAATCATGATGCTCCCTCCACCATGCTTTACGGTGGGGATGAAGTGTTGATGTTGGTGAGCTGTTCCATTTTT
The DNA here is from genome assembly GCF_030265065.1 of Corythoichthys intestinalis. Taxonomy (NCBI): domain Eukaryota; kingdom Metazoa; phylum Chordata; class Actinopteri; order Syngnathiformes; family Syngnathidae; genus Corythoichthys; species Corythoichthys intestinalis. The sequence goes on from NC_080412.1 coordinate 29,934,628, forward strand.
CCTCCAAGCATGACCTTGTGTATTACTCCCAAACAATTCAACTTTGGATTCATCAGTCCACAAAATATTTTGCCAAAACCTCTGTGGAGTGTCTAAGTGCCTTTTTGCGAACATTTAACGAGCAACAATGTTTGTTTTTTTTTTTTTAGACAGCAGTGGCTTCCTCTGTGGAGTCCTCCTATGAACACCATTCTTGGGCATAGTTTTACATATAGTTAATGCGTGGAGGGATATTGGACTGTGCCAGTGATTTCTGTGGGTCTTTAGCAGACACTCTTTGGTTCTTTTTTTACCTCTTTGAGTATTCTGCGCTGAATTCTTGGCGTCATCTTTGGTGGACGGCCACTCCTTGGGAGAGAAACAACAGTTCCAAACTTTCTCCATTTGTAGACAACTTCTCTGACTGTCGATTGATGAACATCCAGACTTTTAGAGATGGTTTAGAATCCTTTCCCAGCTTTATACAAATCAACAATCCTTGATCACAGCTTCTCATCAAGACAATTCTTACCAGGTGTGTGTTTTATAGTGAGTAGGGCAGCTTTAAACCACTCATCAGTGTTTGGGCACACACCTGACTTTTAAATTGTTTGGTAAAATTGGTCTCAAATGCTCTTTAAGTTTCCTTAGGCTGAAGGTTCACTTACTTATTTCCCCCCTTCTGTCATTGTTTGCATGCTATCCTCATTAAAATATGAAAACCTATAAATGTTTGGGTGTTTTTTGTTAAAGCAGACACTGTTTTTTCATCAGTGTGATTTTGACAAAGATCAGATCACATTTGATGATTTTGTAAAGAAATGTGAGAAATTCCAAAAGGTTCAGATACTTTTCATACCACTGTAATGTCTAAACTAGCTTCTTCATAGAGCTGGAACAACTAATGGATTAAATCGATTAAAAAATTAGTTGCCAACAAATTTGATATTCCATTTTGTCTTCATTGCTACTTACAACGTGCTGAAACCCACTTTAAATTGTGAAGGTAATTGAAAGATGTGGCATTTATCTGATTAATCGATTACTCTTTTAATGAATCGTCCAATTAATCTATTATCAAAATAATCGTTAGTTGGAGCCCTACTAAAATCACATTCGTTTTAAGGGTAGAGATTGTGAGAATACATGTTATCTTGTACCATCTATTTAGAAAGAAATCCCTGGATTGACTTTTACATGCTCTTTAACTTACTGTATCTTTACTGACTGATCCTCTACCCTTGAGGTCACATTTCTAATTAAAACAGACATGCTGAGTTTACGCAGCAAAAGTCGCCACTGCTTTGCGAAGTCCTCTCCTTCCTTACTAAAAGGATGTGACATTTGACACCGGGCGGCGAGGAGGATTTTAGTGAATGTGGACCGCGACATTGTTGGGGTCCGTCCAAACACGCACATCAGCAGGATGCCTGTGATGTAAATTTAGTCCCAAGGCCCCCAGGGGTTTCGGTTTGACCCGGCAGCCGGACCAGCCTTGCAACAAGTACACGTGAATGGTGCCCGTCCAGCGTGTCGCGTCTTTGTGTGAGGTCTGGCAGGCAAAGCCAAAAGCACGCATGAGTACTTCTATGTAGCTTCGTGGGCCTCTTTTTGAAAGATTTGACTGGGTACTTCCAACTGCTATTTCACCAGCAATTGGTCAGAGCTAAGCCTGTCGCCATATGCAATAATTCCATTTATCGCACGGTAGGTAAAAATGAAGGTGGTAATTTTCCCGCTGCGATTTATCGGCAGATGTGCTGATAAAAGTTCGGCTTCCTTGTTACCATCTACGCAAAATGCATCTTCGTTCTGGGTTCGGTCTGGGTCCGGCAAAAAGTAGCGCCGGAGCCAATCCGTTCCCATTATATCATATTGTATACCGGCCGCGTCAGTGCTCTGGATTTACTGTGGACCATTTCCGGCGTGCCAGAGCCAGCCGGATGGTTTTGGCTATTTTCCATTTTTGCCGGAAACGCATCGGTCAAAACAGGTGGAGCCTGGAGTCAACAGCCCAGTGTCTTATTCACGGTTTAAACACCAGCAAACATGGACGAAGAACGTTTCATCATGGAGGTGGAAAGTCACAAAGTGATTTTTGATGCAGCAGATCATTACTATAAGGACAGCATTGAAAAGGAAGCTGCAAGATGTCCTATTATGTGTGTTTTTCTGGCAATGATATCGAACACACGATGTGCTGACGACTTTTGTTTTAATTAACACACGGCGCTAACAACACTTCTGTGGCACATCACTGTAGCGTGCTCTTCAGGGTGCCTCGGAAAACATCCAATCACAATATTAAACATGGAACAACAAAGCAGAAGCTATGAGGATGGACGGGGATTTTAAAAACATTTTTTTATGCAAGTCATGTAATTTAAAATAGTAATTAAATAGTGTCGCAAACTCATGGTAAAAGCCCCCCCCCCCCCCCCCAAAAAAAAAAAACATCGAGGGAAAAAAATGTTCAATCAAATTAAGTCCACCTCTCTTTCTCTGCTTCTCTGGTGAGTACAGACTCCATGTGTTTTTCGTTGTTTTGAATGCCACATTACGACGGGATGGAGTTGGCGTACCGCAGCGGGTATGTTTTGCCTGTTTTTGATGTACTGCGGGGCACGCAGTCAACACAGAGCCGTGCCGGACCCGGAACGAAGATGCGCCTGATGTATATGGGCCCTGTGTCTCTCTCACTGCCGCGTCACATGAACAAAACAACATCACCGTTGCATGCGCTTCAGGGTGCCTCGGAAAACATCCAATCAGAATATTACACATGGAACGCCATAGCTGAAGCTATGAAGGGGAAACGTTTTCATTTGCCTAAATGCTTGTTATTAAGTGCAATTTATTTTTTTCTTGAAAAAGAAATTTTTTTTATTCTGTGTTTCTGTGCGGTATTAATTAGAGGTGGGAATCTTTGAGAGAGGCTCCGATTCGATTATAAATCGATTATTGATGTCACCCAAAACCCCCTTTTAATGTTTTGTACATTAGTTCCAAAATAGTTTAAAAATCCCATTAGGCTAAACCAAACTAATATTTAAGTATCAAGTTAACAGTTAACATTAAATAAAATACTCAAGTCCCCATTCTGTATCAGCAGCTTTAAACTACATTCAATTAATTTACAGTAATTTTCGGACTATAAGCCGTTACTTTTTCCCTTCAGTTTGAATCCTGCGGCTTTTAGTCCAGTGCGGCTTATTTGTTGATTTATTTGCGTTAATAGGTAACACTTTATTTGAAAGCTGCATCATAAGACTGTCATAAGACAGTCGTAATTATGACATGACACGATCATGGGCATTACTGATTGCTTATGACAAATGTCATTAAGTGTGATCTGGAAAATTATGTCACTAACTCCATATATGTCCAGCTCAGATCTTAAATCCAATCAAGAGTGAGATAATTTGCCAGATAACACTAAATGACATCTATTATAAGCATTCATTAATGCACATGACAGTGTCATGTCACAATTATGATTGTCTAATGACAGTCTTTTGGCGCCACTGTCAAAAAGTGTTACCAAATATCATAACTAGCAATGAACGTTTTGAATGTTTGAAGAAATGAAGAAATAATTAGCACAGAATGATTGATTGTTATTTACATCTGCAGCGCTGCAATGCATACTAGGAGGCATGTTGGACGACGACAATGTTGACAGCAGGTGGCAGCAGAGGTTGACTGTCTCCCCAAGGGAGCAGTGATGGCCAAATGAAGCTTGTTGAAGCAATTAAGCTTTGCAGCCAATTGGTTCAAAGCTTCATAGTGATTCATTTGGTCTTACGACAGTCGTATGAAGCCGCTGTCAAAGTTTCAACGGTCAATATCTTTTGGTGTAAATATCCCATAATACAGTGAGGACAGCTGTGACTTATAGTCCAGTGCGCCTTATCTATGAACAAATGCAGTTTTCGTGCCAAATTTAGTGGATGGCGGCTTATAGTCAGGTGTGCCTTATAGTGTGAAAATTACGGTAATTATGTGAATCAACCGTTAAAGTTGATAAAATTGCTTCCCTTATTCCATAATTACCCTTCAGTCTACTTACAACATGTCAAAGTTTTGAAACGGTTTCATTATTTAAAGATCGATTCAAGTCAAGATTTTGCTGATTTAGGAGTATTTCAGATAAAAAGTCAATTAGGTTCTCTACAACAGAGCCTTCTAGAGAAGTCTACTGCTTTAAGATGGCGGCTGTTTACAACGCAACAAATACTAAACGGCAAGCCTGTCATTTCCATCTAGTTCTTTTTATATGTTCGAACACCGCAGTCATCTGTCATTTAGCATCTAGTTCTGCATATATGTGATATCTACTATAGCCGTATGTTTGTAGCAACTAGCAACTGGGTGTTGTTTGAACCAGCTAGCGGCCGCAGTCAGGTATTTTTGTTTTTTTTATCTAGTGGCATGAGTTGAACATTATATTTGCTCTCGGTCCGTTCCTCATTGCGTCCTGAAGACCGCGCTGACTGTGTTTTAGTTCTGCTTTACCTGGTATAATTCAATAATCGCAATTTGGATGTTTGTGAATCTTTCTCCAATCTTCCACGGCCGACTCGCAAATAATCTAAGAATCGGAAATTTCGCACACGGCTAGTATTAACAGCGTTGTCTTTTACTTAAAAGAGGCATGGTGTTGTTTTTAGTTGTGATTTCTTAAAAATATTTTTGAATTTAAGAGTAATTTATTAATATATACTGTATTCTCACTGTGTCATTGTAAATTGGTTTAAAAAAAAAAGGGGGGGCCGCAATAATATCGCATATCGCAATAATTTATGAGATAAATTATCGAACACAAAAATTTGTTATCGTGACAGGCCTAGTCAGAGCCGTCTTTCTCCACGGTCATTTAGGTTTTCAACTTTGTGTAGTCGATAACTGATGGCAAACTTGTTTTTGTCTTGATCCCTACGACTAAATCCTAATGCGCTGGCGATAAACCTGCTTTAGTTTCTCTTTCCTCATTTGGCATATAAGCAAAAACCTATCAAAAGCACCAGTTCGCTCCTCTTTTCACATCTCCACTTGATCTAATCAAGTGGCACGCTTCATTTATCTGGCAATAATAGCATTATGCAAAGTGACTCAGTCATTATGATCCACCATGATGAATCATTGCTCCCATTTTTTAAAACTGTATTGAAAACCAACTGCGCTGTTATATAATTGCCCGAAGCTTTAATTATGCGACACGTCAATAGATTGGCTACGAGCCTCGGGGGGGGGGGAGTCTGCTTGACACACATTCTGATTACTATTAACATGTTAACCAATTTGAACTTTTACACTGCCATCGCCGTCAATGGACTGAAATAGAGGACGAAAACAATGCGGATTTTCGTTATCATCTCGGCTCCCACGATCCCTCATAGTGTCATCTTTCAGTGTTGGCTAAATCCAAACAAAACTCCCTGGGCAGTTCCAGTAGGATAAGCCCCGGCAAGACATGACCGTGACGAACGTGTTATCTTCTTCCATACCGGAGAAGTTTAGAATAAACAGCCAAATGTTTTGTGAATTCTGCAGCTTTTTAGACTACATTCACCCTTTTGGTGACCCGTAAAAAATGCAATGTATCTCTCCAGAAACTGCCTTTGGGCTTTTTGTGACTCTTTGAAAAGAAAGAGTGTGAGTCTGAGCTAATGTGTTAGACACAGAGCAGTTTTATTACAGAGCTGTTCCAGACTGCATTGTTCAACCATAATGGAAATGCATTTGAATAATTTATTACTGTTTTCTCATGACCTGCAGACAGTTAACATTTCAGAGAAGCCTTTGAATTTTTATTCAGTATCCGGGTGCAACAATTAATAACCCGAAAAGTACATGTACAAATAGTCCAAAAATACTTTTTGACTACATTCACACTGTCCTATTCAGATTTTTTTTCTTTCGTTAATTCCTTTCTCCGCCATTGCTTGTTCTCGTCTGTTGTTTGTTTTGAAAATGTTTGGTGACGTATTTCACTTGTTGATGACATTTGGGTCGCGTTCACACAGGTACTGTATGTGTTCACATGCAGAAGTGTTATAGAGACATCCGATTTTTATAAAAATATAAATGAGCCTATGTCGAATATGAAAAAATCCGAATTGTACTGTTCACACTGCATGGGAAAAATCAGATATGTGTCGCATATGGACAAAGAAATCAGAATTCATGTTAAGCTTGATGGGTAAATGACGAGGGAGACAGGGTGAACCAAACAAAATATTGTATTACTGTAAAATATAACATTTATAATATGCAAATTGATAGATATATACAGTGCTGGCCAAAAGTATTGGCATCCCTGCAATTCTGTTAGATAATGCTCAATTTCTCCCAGAAAATGATTACAATTACAAACGCTTTGGTAGTAATATTTTCATTTATTTTGCTTGCAATGAAGAAGCACAAGAGAATGGGGAAAAAAATTAAGTGATTATCATTTTACTCAAAACTCAAAAAATGGGGCGGACAAAAGTATTGGCACTGTTTGAAAAATCATGTGATGCTTCTCTAATGTGTATGTAATTAACAGCACCTGTTACTTACCTGTGACAATAACTAAATCACACTTGTAGCCAGTTAAAATGGATTAAAGTTGACTCAACCTCTGTCCTGTGTCCTTGTGTGTACCACATTGAGCATGGAGAAAAGAAAGAAGCCCAAAGAACTGTCTGAGGACTTGAGAAGCAAAATTGTGAGGAAGCATGGGCAATCTTAAGGGTACAAGTTCATCTCCAAAGACCTGAATGTTTCTGTGTCTACCGTGCCCAGTGTCATCAATAAGTGTAAAGCCCATGGCACTGTGGCTAACCTCCCTAGATGTGGATGGCAAAGAAAATTTGACGAGAGATTTCAACGAAAGATTGTGCGGATGGTGGACTAAAATCCAAACAAGTTAAAGCTGTCCTGCAGTCCGAGGGTACAACAGTGTTAACCTGTAATTTCCGTTGGTGTCTGAATGAAAAGGGACTCTATGGTAGGATACCCAAGAAGACCCCACTTCTGACCCAGAGACATAAAAAAGCCAGGCTGGAGTTTGCCAAAACTTACCTGAAAAAGCCCAAAACGTTTTGGAAAAATGTTCTCTGTTCAGATGAGACAAAAGTGGAGCTTTTTGGGAAAAGGCATCAACATAGAGTTTACAGGAAAAAAAGAGGCCTTCAAAGAAAAGAACACTGTCCCCACAGTCAAACATGGCGGAGGTTCCCTGATGTTTTAGGGTTGCTTTGCTACCTCTGTCACTGGACTGCTTGACTGTGTGCATGGCATTATGAAGTCTGAATACTACCAACAAATTTTGCAGCATAATGTTGGGCCCAGTTTGAGAAAGCTGGGTCTCCCTCAGAGGTCATCGGTCTTCCAGCAGGACAATGACCCAAAACACACTTCAAAAAGCACTAGAAACATGGTTTGAGAGAAAGCACTGGAGAATTCTAAAGTGGTCAGCAATGAGTCCAGACCTGAATCCCTTAGTACACCTGTGGAGCGATCTGAAAATGGCAGTTTGGAGAAGGCACCCTTCAAATCTGACACCTGGAGCAGTTGGCCAAAGAAGAATGGTCGAAACTAAGAAACTCATTGATGGATACCGGAAGCAGTTGTTCGCAGTTAATTTGTCTAAAGGTTGTGCTACCAAGTATTAAGCTGAGTGTGCCAATACTTTTGTCCGGTCCATTTTTTGAGTTTTTTCTAAAATGATCATGATTTTTTTTTTCTCTTTTGTGTTTTCTCATTGCAAGCAAAATAAATGAAGATATTACTACCAAAGCATTTGTAAATGCAATCATTTTCTGGGAGAAATTGAGCATTATCTGACAGAATTGCAGGGGTGCCAATACTTTTGGCCAGCACTGTTTATACAGGGTGTTCCAAAATGGTTGACCCCATTCTAAATGCCCATATCTCGGAAAGTACTTGATGGATCTTAATGAAACTAAATACACTTTATTTTGAAGGTCATAAGTTTTATTGGTTAAATTTACAACGAAAAGTACAAATATTTGTTGGTTCTATGACAGACTTTCATAAACGTTCAATATGAGTGCCGCCTGTGACTCTGCACACGTCGAGTCGGTATTTGAGCTCGTGCCAAACTCGCTGAAATTTCTTGAAATTTTTGGAGCCAAGTCCGAAATTGTTTTGTAGTTGGTGCCTCTTTGCAAATTTTGTGAAGGCACGCTGCACTGTCTTCGGTGACTGAATCCGAGCATACTCTAACACGCAAAATGCCTTTTCTTTTGAAGTAAATGGCATTTCTTAACCTGAAAAGATAGAAACGCCAAATGTTACACACAAAAACTTGAAACGTTTCTACACAAGCTGTGAAAATTTGAAGTCATTCCGACGAAAATTGTCAAAATTATTGGCCTACGAAATGGGGTCAAACATTTTGGAACACCCCGTATATTTTTTACAAAGTTGCAAAGTTAAACACAAAAGACAAAGTGTTGTAAAAGTCAAATGTTTTGCCTCTAATACAGTATTACTGTAAGTGTACGAAGGGCACTTTAGCTGGCGACGTTTGTCCTCCTTTGTTCCAAGCTACACTAAACAAAAGGATGCTGCTCATTTCCTGAGAAAGCGTCCACTTTCATCCGGAGGAAACAGCACGGCGAGGAATGTCTTGACTATTTCAGAAGACTTCAAAGCGCCAACACGTAAAGCACGTCCTTCAGCCAAAACTGCCTCCCCCTCCTCCATGCAGTATGTAAGGCACGTACATAAAGTGCAAAGCCTGCCCACTAGATCCCTTTTTGTAAAAATAAACCCACCGTCCACTGATATTTTCAGGAACTCCGTTATGCAGTGTGTCTATGGTGTAGTTTACGTTTCTTGCTGTTTATGATTTTTTTGAGTGTCAAATATGTTACCTATATTACCTTGCTTCAAAAACGTGTACGTCATGAGCTTCCTCAGGGTGGTATTTAGGTAAAAACTTTAAAACAAAACCTGTCATCCAGGACATTGTTGACCTCGCTGCGCCATGAAGCGGAAAAATGGTCATGGCCTTGTGGCCGTTGAAGGCCCGGTGGGCACAGCCAAGGTGGTCTGACTGGTGACGGTGATCAGTTCAGGCAGCTCCCTGTGAATCCAACACGCACACAACAAACTCTGACTCAATTGTAAAAATAACTCCCCCAAAAATATTTGGACCATTTGTTCCAAAATATCCACTTTATGATCTATGTACGGCAGTGTAAAAAAACAATGGAATTGTGTTGTGCTTCCAGTTCCAGGAGCTCCAAGTAGACAGAGAGATGATGCTGGTGTCCAATCGCAGCCTGGCCGACACCAGCCTTGCTCGGCAGCCCCGCCTTAATAATGGCCGAATCCAGTTGGCGGAAAAATACCGGGAGCTGTCCAACCTGGCAAATGTTTGCTGGGAAAAACAGAGTCAACTTGGTGAGTTAACCCAGAAGCTTTTGGTTCCATATTAGATGCCAGCAGGGAAATGTCAAGAGTTGAGAGGCTGTGATGACAAGGTCACAAGTTCGAATACCAGGACAGGATAGGAAAATATGCTTATAGTTGTAGAAGAGGGGTCTCAAGTTCGTTTATTCTGGAGTCGCTGGAAATAGTCTGGACTAGGGGTGTGACAAAATATTGAAATGGTGATATATCGTGATTAAAGATACACGATAATATCGGTCACCGATAATTATCGGCCGATAATGGCAATTATGACGTCACACAGATAATCCAGATAATAAAAAAAATCAACCAATAATGCAATCCGATAATTATATACTTGATTTAGCCTCCAAATGTGCGCAACTGAAGAATTCAGCGCGCCGCCTCCTCAACCCCTCCCCTCTCTGAAGCCCCTGAGGGAGGAGGGGTTGAGGAGGCGGGAGTTACACGACAAGAAGTAGTTGAATATTATGGCGGATGTTACTAAAAAAACGACGCTCTCGCCATCTGCGCAACATGTACCGTAGAAGTTCCACGAGGCAGAAAGAAAGCGTCCTCATTCAAAACCACTAACCCAGCAGCCATTTAAAACTGCATCACAAAGATTTTTGGAACGAATACGAGGCTGCTGCTATCGGTAATGCGAAGGCTATTGTAAACATAAGCTAAACTACGGGGCTTGTGACAATACAGAGTCGGGCTGTTTGGGAATGCAGCCCAAGGCGGGTGGTAAATTCGCATCTAAGGCTAAACACCGACACGACTGGAGACCGATAGTCGGCAAGTAGCCGTCTTCCGACGGAGCCCGCCGCTCTGGCCGGTCCGGCAGGCAGCCGGCGGGGCGGGCTGGTCCGAGCCCGGTTCCCCGGCTTCAGGACCTCACTCCGGCGAACACCCCGGTTTCTCGAGCGTTCCACCACGGCGTGCGAGCAGAGCCAGGACCTGAATACGCCGCGGCGAACTGGCCGGGGCGGTCGGATTATCCGGTATGAACGTAGCCGCCGCCGAGACGAAACACGTTTTTTTTTTTTTTTTTTTTTTTTTTTAACCTAAATGACCCGAGAACCAAAGCCCTGGATAAAAAAATAATGCAGTTTCTACGACCACCATTCTTCATGAAAAAGTGATGTCCAGTAAGCAAGCTTATCATGACGGCACAGTGGTTAGATGATAATTTAAACATGGAGAAAACGAAGTCAGCCAGTCAATAATGCATATGTAAAATGACGAGCGGTCAGATGACTTTGTAACGCTGCCTTTATTTTCGGCTTAACAAAACTCAGGCACAAAACAACACGCACGCGAATGCGAGCTCCAACTCCATCCAAATAATACTGCCGTGTATCAGTTTAGCTGCTGTAAAGCAAATGTCGTGAAAGCCGCAAATGTAAACAAAGTGCTGCAGAATGGGTAAATGACATCTCGCTCTTTTGAGTTAATCATTTTCACAGTGTGCAACAAAGCATATAACATTAGAAATCACTTTTCAAATTATTTAACTTATTTCTCTGATCAATTACAGTCACAGTAGATAATCAAATTCTTAAATCAACAGTCTGTAACCACAAATATTATTCAAAATCTTTCTTTCTTACAAGTTTTTTTTTTTTAGGATTAAGTATAATAATGTATTGCTTAAAACAAGGCTGTTAAGATTATTTTCAGCTAGCTATTTTTCTTCCAAGAAATCTGAGAGAAATACACTTGAAGCGATGGCAGATAATTTCACTTATTGCCAATAGATTTACACTTAAAACTGACTAGTTTTAAGGAGGTGTGTTTTGTAGTGTATTAATGTTAGGAATGGCTTACTTTTAAAGGCATTTTTGTATTGTATTTGTAACTTACGTATTTACTCTATCAGTAATTGTTGCCAAAAGTTTACCATTACACAATGTCAGACAATTTGTCATTATTTAGATGTTTGAAATGACGACTTGTTCATATTTTATGTTGAAAAAAAGAGCAATACATTTTATTTTTGCTCAGTAATTTTTTTGGGTGTATACTTTAAAATTTTACATAAATCTTTTAATAGAATTATCGGCTTGACATTATCGGTTATCGGTTGGAATGAGGAGGAAATTATCGGTTATCGGTATCGGTTGAAAAATGTATTATCGTGCATCACTAATCGTGATACTTTGTATCCCAAAAGGTTATCGATATGCTCCGGTCAAGAATCGAGATATCATTTTGAAAAGGCCATTGACGGTGCTCGACGCACAATCCATTTAGACTGGGAACGTTCATTCATTCAAAACCAAAGCATTCACAGTCATTCGGTCCGATTTTCGGGGCATTTACAGGTCACTTGCTGTTCATTTTAAGGAATTTACAGGTCATTTCCTGTTGAGTTTGAGTCACTGCCTATTCATTTGGTTGATTCCCAGGTCACTTCCTGTTCTGTAACGCAAAATAAAGGCAAGGCAAGGCAAAATTGTTTATATAGCACAATTCAACACAAGGCAATTCAAAGTGCTTTACATCACATGAAGATCATAAAAATCACATTTAAATCAATACAACATAAAAACCAAGACAGTCAAAATAGGAAATAAAATATACAAACAAATAAACAGCAAGTGACCCATAAAAAATACCCCAAAATCAACAGGAAGTAACTGAAAATCAATAGGTAAATGACCTTAAATGGCCCAAAATTACCTCATTGCCTGGCATTGGCTGCCACTGACTGCCATAGACGTTAAATCCGTTTGAAGTGGGAGGGATGGCAGCAAGTGAACGAATGTTCATTCGCTGCCACCCTCCCAGTTCAAATGGATTGGACGTCTACTAGTGAAAAACTCATTCCAATTCACAGCAGAAGCTTGTTTTTCTGGTTATTAGTTTTTTTGTAGAATATCTTAGAATGATTTCCTGACCAATGTATCGATAATCGTTGTATCGCCATATCGTCAGATCATCGTTATTGTGAGCTTTGTATCGCAAATCGTATCGTATCGTATCGTATCGTATCGTATCGTCAGGTACCAAGAGGTTCCATTCCTAGTCTGGACTGTATCAAGGATTTCCTTAAAAGAGTTTTGAGTAATCAAAAAAAAAAAAAAATCCAAAATTCTACATCTTTAACATTAAATATTCAAAACATTAATGGTCCTTAATGGAGTTGTCCGATGATGACTTTTTAAATGATATTCCGATATTGTCCAACTCCAAAAATCTCACACCGATATCAAACTAATTCCGTTATGTGGGCGTGGACTTAACATATTATGGCTAATTGTATTGTGATGCCCCACTGGATGCTTTAATAATGATAATGCTCACATACTGTAACAAATCCCAAGCATCTTAATTTGGAGCTCTCTAATGTTCAATATTGCTGTGCCAAGCCTGTGACCAGCCCGTGTACAAAAGCGTAAGGCTTCTACATTAACGTTGAAGGCAACAAGAGTATTGGCCCACACCCGGTAATGGAAAAAAACAATTTTGATATTTTCCGATATTAAGGGTATGCCATCTAATGCACCCCACGATTCGATATGATTACGATTCAGGGTGCTACGATTCGATTATTCAACGATGATCACGGTATTGACGATGATCACGATTGTTGATGCATCATATATTTTTAATTAATAATGTAGCCAAACAAAGTTATGTCCATTATAATGATTCAACAGAAATGATGGTAACATGCCCATACAACAGAAATGATGGTAACATGCCCATACAACAAAAAGCTGCTTTTTTTGTTGCAAAAACATTAACCATTCTAAAGGCAGTACGTTTTGCTCAACATCCCTATACAGCACACAGCTGACCTTAAATTGCTCTTTTTCACAAGAAAGTGCAAAAACATTAGCTGTTTCAAAGGCAGTACCGGTACTAATTTCTTTTAACAATACAATAAAATTTACACTGGTGGAATGAATTCCACATTTTCTGGAAACAAACAAAGTTTTTTTTTACAAATAAGACTTCTTTTAACCGATATACTTTGCTTTCACAGATTTCTGCACTATTTCACATGTTTGTAGTGTTACCACAACCGTACTTAATCCTGGTTTTACACATTCTGCATCTAGAGTAACTTTTGTACACCACCAAAAAACGCATAAATTGCCATGGAAATACATGTTAGCGAAGTCGCTAATTAGCTTAGCGCTCAGCGCTAACTAGTTACATCTTAAAAACAACAATAATAAAAGCTAAACAGTACAAGAGGGTTCGTGTACTCACCTCTGATAGACTGACACGGGATTTAGCAAAACACTAGGGACTTTTTCCAATTAACACGATTTGAACCTACTGCTAGACAACTGAAAGACAAGGCGCAACGAACTATCTCTCTTCCCCTCTCGCTATAAAAAATACCTTGAGCACAGAAGAGGACCAAAAGTACGACTGCCGGGTCCCTGCCTGTCTCATACACAAATTTATTTTCGAGTCTTTTGAACTGGAGTAAATCTCTCACTCAGTAACTTCAGCTGCAGCCATCATAACTAACTAAATTTCGTTCCGCTACTACCGGTTGTCATGAAGTTATCAGGGAAAAACGTTTTTGATCATTTATGAATCGTAATCGAATCGTCACGTGTCGAATCTCGATGCAGCTAATGCTTTTGTCAGCCGACTCTAGCTCTTAACAAAATTCAAGATTGGTGACCTCATCTCTCCCTCTCGTGAACTTACGTTTTGAACGCTCCTCAGCATGTCTAGTCATGAAATGACGTTTAATTTGATATTTTGCGAACACTGCACTGTACATATAAGATAAAGTCTCCCACTTTTCCTGTAGTTTGCTTATCGGCAACCTATCTATTCAGAGCAGTTTTTGAGAAAGACATGACAGGATATATTTTTATATATTTAAAACTCTGTTATTACAAAACCACATTACAACTGAGTGACTAAGGATGCTAACTCACTTTGGCTAACTTGACAATAAATATAAAAAGCTATCATACGCCTGAGCTATAGTAGTGCTAAAATAAAAACAGAACGAAACATAAAATGCCCAGGGCAAAACATACGCGGGCCACACTAAGAATCCACTTCATTGTCAAGTAGGGTGGCACAAATTATTGTCCCACAGGTCTCAGTGGGCCCCCATGTCACAGGTTTGAGGACTGCTGTTGTCTGACAAGTCTAAGCACTGGGTGAGGCTGCTGTTTGTCACTTTTGATCAAAAGTTAGTGTTTTATGTGTGGCTGCATAAGACAAAGTTGAATGAAATCCCTTTTGACTCGTGACTCTGACACTCTTATGGCACATTTGGCATGACTGCAAGTCTCTTGTCAGCCTTTGGAAACCCTCTGACTTTGAGAAGAGTCATCAATTGCTCTGCAAAAAAGCCTCAGCATGACTTTGGAGTTTGGTCATGGGAACCAAATGGGGCATATTAAATTCCAGCTGGAAGCCTGCCGCAGTTGTCAAGGAATTTACTGTGGTGAAGGGGCCCTCGTTTGGTATTTGACAGATGATGTCCCTCTAAGCATCAGCCTTAAAATTCGAAGTTTTGCGGACGCACCGGAGAAAATCTTGTCAGTGGCGATGCCACGCCGACAGCGGATGATAAAGTAAATCCTCACCGCTTCATTTTCTGAGGAAATTTCCAGTGCTGCTTATGTTATTACTCTGGGCGTTAGCTTTGAAGAATCAGCAGAAAGTTTTTTTTCCTCCTCATGAAAATGATTTCTGTTTTAGCTTCCAGTCAATGATGAAACGTTTGGCAGATTTGTTCAGCTTCAGGTGGTGTGTTAGTGTATTACACACAGTCAATTTCACATGGAAGGATGGGAGGGGGTCCGTCCTTCTGCGAAACATCTGAATCCTATTTGGGCAATGAGTGAGTCTGACTGAAGATTCACAAGTAGGCTATAAGGGCTATTAGATAGACTTCCAATCCTTTTGAACTGGACTATGAAAAGTATGCAAACTCTCTACAACAGTGTCATTGCTTTCCAAAACAAAAGCAAATGTTAAGTATCTTAATGTGATTAATTACAGTGATGGTCAGTCTGATTTAATGGAGGACTACAGAAATCAGAATGTTTACTGTTAGTGACTCAAAGATGAATCGGACGTTTCTTAGGTTAAAAAAAATGTCTCAGGGCTGACTTGATTGATATTGAAAAGATGAAACATTCAAGATTGGTTGTGATTCCATTGCCGCTAGTGAGTTGTAAAACCAACATTTCGCAATTAAATACTGGTAATGGCAACACCTGAATTTTGAAAACCCACTCAAATGTTGCAAATATTTTTTATGCATTCAGTGACACTCGATCTAAACAGAATTTTTGGAAGAAACCTCACTTCAATTGCCGCCCAGAGAAGAAAAGTGGCACAGGTTTTCTCCTACATATAAAAGATTGGGGCGCACATAAAAGCCGCCACACCTCGCAAATTAGTTTTTGCAAAATTTTTTTTTTTTTTATTGTTATAAAGATTCGTACTAATTTGTATAATTTAACAATACGTCTAAGCTGGCTATAGGTGCTTAGTGTAGGAAACCAGTTGACCTTTTGCAGTGCGTTGCTGCCACCTGTTGGTCAAAATAATTCACTGCATCTATTTTGTGACAGTTTGGCTCGCAAGTCATTTACTTGCTCAGTGCTGTGTCTTTCGGTCGCTTTGACATTCGTGAGTGCTTTCTGATATGTTTCCACCTCGGAAACATATGTCTGTATTTTACCTTTACAGTAATCTATTGATCTAAGTCATTTGTACAAAATTTCTTGTTGTTTTATTATAGAAGCCAGCCTATGCTTAAGGCTAGTAATAGCTCAAGCAAGTTCTGATACCGATATATATTGTTGACTAAAACGACGAAATTTTAGTTTTCCTTGACTAAAACTAGACGAAGACGAACACATTTTGAAGTGACTGAAATATGACTACGGCTAATTAATATTGTCGTCCAAAATACTAAGACGAAAATTAAAATGGCTGCCAAAAACAACACTGGACGCTATGTGACTGCGATGCTATGTGACTGCGACACCCACCGCCCTCTGCCTGTGCATCATCGCTCGTCTCTGATTGGCTATGAATATGGAGGGCATTTTAAAATTTCCGGTATTTTCTGAGCGCCAACAACTTTCCATACTGCTGCTTTTTTATTTATGTCCTGAAAATCATGCCGAGAGGTATCATAAAGTATGTGCTAGTCGCACGCTACTAAAATGATATGCTCCTCCATGTTAACAAAGTGTGGCGTGTGGATGTCAATTTCTGGGTTGGCCAATGTCCTCATAGGTGATTTGTCGATCAATAAATTCGTTGCCAGGTGACGGAGACAAAAATAGAACAAAATTCCCATGCTAACCGACTTTCTAAGTACAGGTATAGTCCTCGGTTTACGAACGACGACGTAACCCAAATTTCCGCGCAAGTGGGACTTAACCTTTTAAGTACCCTTAATCTCAAAATAACTATTTAAAAACATGTATTATAAGTCATATTCATGAAATACAGTAAAAAAATAAGATAAAAATCAAGATCACACCATAGTTCTTCTTACAGCTGACATTTATTTATTTGTTACCGTCAAACTAGGAACACACATTTAGAAATTACAATCATGACAGCGTACAATAATGCTATCAAGTAAATCAATAGACATATTAGCTAGCGAGCTAACAGGGGACATCGCCGAGCCTGCACCGTTTACCCTTTCTCTGCCTTCTTGTAATGTTAACTGCCATTCACCCTCGCTTCCCAACGTGAAAGCACTGTTTGAAACTAACAGAAAGTAGAGTTGGCGTGACGTTAAACAAGAACAAGTGCAACAAAGGAAAGCGGGCTGGACATATAGTATAATTAAATACCAGATATGCTTAGCAATCAGAGCTCAACCGTTTAGATTTTATTAATAACAAAATTAAACGACAAATGATATACTCTACTTACCATCTATGCTGAGAGGTGGACAAGACACTGTTACGCGACTTAAAAAAAAAAAAAAAAAAAAAGACTTGAGACAAAACAACGGACGAGACTCCGGCGTCGTAAAGTCGAAATCGCCTAAATTGGGTATTTCATAACCTGAGCACTACCTGTTGTATACTGGTTGATGTAAAAACTGATAGAGATTAACATATAGATTCATAAGTTTGTAGTTTTATGCATTTAATATGAAAGTATTGGCGAAACAGTGAAAATTAGAAGAAAACTTTGCATGTCGATTTACAGTGTGTGACCCTGAATCCTCTGCTCGCGCCCCGAAAATTTAAAGTCCGGCGCCACTGTGCTCCTTGTAAAAAAGTTAGTCTGGAGACCTGTAAAGTTTGCTAGAACCTATGATTGGTCAAAGGTTGTTTTGGGTTTGGGAAAGATCCATTGTCATCCCAAAACCTTTGCCTGAAGCTCTGGTAGGGAAAAATACACCCCACGCTATCTATGAGGTAATCTCTCCGGATAATCTTTCTCTGACATCTGCCAATCTGTTTTTTTCTGACTTCGATCAATCATGGCACGAATCAATATGGGTGGGAAACCTCTGGACAATAAAGCCTTTAAAGAACCCTGTCATCAGACATGAGCCTGATTCTTCTGAAATGTCATTTTCAAGCTCAAGTATCCTTTTTTTTTTTTTTTTTAAATGTGCCTAGAGCGGAACCCTTGGAGCTTGTCAGATAAGGTGATCGCTGTTGGTCCTGTGACTCATATGTCTTTGGTGTCAAATGTCTTTCAGTCTCTGGTTGCTGCACCACGCAGGGCCAGGCTTCAATCAACTCCTTTTTCTTAAATGTGCCTTGACGTTTTTTCCCTGAAGCTCACGAGCAAATCTTTGCCGGACTGCCCTTAAAATGTATTTATTTTTTCTATCTGGATGCCCGACAGCTTTAATTTTGGTCCGCGGAGCACGAGAACGTTTGATGTGTTGGAAATGTTCTCAGCTGCACGACGGCTGCAGTATTGCGATGACAACAAGACGCCGCGTCGTTTCCAGTTTTTCTTTTAATCTCCTTTAATCCTTGAGCCAATATCTCCCAGAGGCTCAATGGGAGGAAATGATCTCCTCATGACAGCAACAATGCAGTTGCAATTAGGATAGCGCAAAGTTACTAGATCTAAAACATCCATCAGCGCTTGTGATGCTGGGCGTGGGATTTGTTTGTAACCATCATCACACACTCTGCTGACTTAGACCAGACAAGCTTTTTTTTGTTTTGTTTTTTAAAAATTGTTCCCTCTGAGATGAATTCCTGTGACTGGAGCACAGAGTCCACATTGTTAGGGACTTTCTCGATTTCTCAACAGCTTCATACTCTTTGACGCAAATGTTAACGATTCAAGATGTTGAATGATGAGGTGTTTCCTGGTGTTGCCAGGAGCTCGCTAATGTGGGGAACAGTACATGCGTTCCTATTATCGGGCCAATTTTGAACATTTATCTTGTATTGCGATCAAAGTCAGCAAAAAAAAGAGCAATTATGGGATGTCCCTAAAAGATTATCCAGAGTGATTATCCTGTGATGTGTTAAGCAGTAATTTATCTTTTTCACTCTCTAGCTAGTCGGGGAATGTAATTCACAGTTCTAGCCTGTTAATATTTCTTTTACAATATTGTAAGAATCGGCGCTGTCAGAAAATTGGTTTTCTTGACGAGATTCGATTTATTTAATTTTGTCTTTTTACGTGAAAGCTGAGAGCTTTTTACAGAAACAGGAAGCCGGTGACAGCGACAGGAAATAAGCGCTGTGGGAATAACGAGATGTGACACTATACAGGCTTGCCCATTAACCACATGTCAGACACCATTCACCCTTCCCTTCCCCCCTTTTGTTAGCCAGAGCTTTAGCTAATTCAGTTAACTAGACATACAACTGTGGTCAAAGGTTTTGAGACATTTTCTCATCCCACTGAATAGTGAATTGTCTCAAAACTTTATGCCGCGAGTGTCCAGTATAATAGTTTGTCACCTTTGTTGAGAGATTCAAAGCCATCATGAACTTCTCCATGTTTCTGATACATTCTTGATGAAGTGAGACAGGTCACACAAACGAATTCAATTTTGTTAATTCTGTGCTTTTTTTTTGTTAGACTAGTACAATAACCTCAAGCTGGATGTCAACGATGGGAAATAAATGCTGGAATGACTTTCCATATGCTTGTTTTTACCGCCTCAGTCAAACGCCATCTGTGGTTATATATTCACATTTATGATGACCTATTTGTGCATAATCAGCTGCAGATCAGTCGCCAGAATGTTCAAATTCTTCTTAAATTCCTGTTGGACGCTTTGGAGAAGTTGTCCTCTATTGTGGGGGAATGGAAGAATTGTATTAGTCATTCAAATGGAGGTGACTCAGTTTCATGCTAATTCTAGCTGGCATGTGTTTGCGCTGCCATTAATTATGATGAAAGCAAGAGGTTCTAATTTGTTAGTACTTTTGAGAAGATATGCAATACATAGCTTGAAGCGTCTTCCACTGGTACCTTTATTTAAGACAGTCTCAACTACGGTTTGGACTATAAGCCACTACTGTTTTCCCCTGCTTTAAACACTGCGGCTAATTGTCGAGCGTCGCTTATTTTATGGATTTTACAAGCTAATCAGCTGCATCCTTTGATGTAAATATCCCATAACACAATGTGGAAACCTGTTGCCAATGGAGCCCAGTGTGACTTATATACAGTATATGAACAGTTTTCTTGTAAAATTTGGGGTGTCCGTCTTAGTCAGGTGTGCATTATAGTCCCAAAATTATGGCATATAGACAAGTTTCCTGAGCAAAAATTGGGCGGCGCCCTCTTTGACTTTTTTTGCTGCGGACTTCCTGTTTAGACAGAACACCATGAATTGTGGTTGAAGTAGAAAAAGTTTCAAACTGCCAAATCAAACCAGAGGAACCCACGGATTCTCCAAAAATGGATTCAGCACGATGTAGATGACACTCTGTGACTTTCTGTGCTGTGCTTGGTTGTGTGAACTCCTGGAAGCACATATATCCCATACTGTATATGCTTAGAAGTGGAATGTTTAGAACAGCGTCCAGCTTCAAAGCGCTAGTGTGGATCTACCTCGCCATACACTTTAAATCGAAATCAGCAGCAGATTATGGATTTGGCTAGAGGCTTTAACTGAAACGATCCACCTAAAAGATTGAAAGTTTGTTCTTATCACTTCGTTAATAGTTCGTGGACAAGAGTCTTAACAATCTGTGCAGCCTGAGTTAACATGGGGTGTAGGTTGATACGCCGGCCACTTGAGTGACCAAAATGAGGGATTAATATTAGTTGCCGAATGCAGAAGGGCTGACACGGATTTTGTTGTTACAAGGAAATACTATATGGTAATTTTCATCTAGTTAGGTTATATTTGTGGTATTATAAGCTCATCGCACATGTACATAAAAACACAAATTTTATCTCATTCTTTTTATTGCAGCTATTGATCGCAACAAAACTTTTGGACAACATGATTCCATTTCTTTTTTCTTCAAAACAATTGGTGCATGTGCAAAACAGGTCAATAATTCGCAATTTATAAATTACAAAAATATTAACGAAGGTGGAGCATAAATCGAGCCTTCCATCATCAAGGTAGAATGCACCTATCTCGACATATGTCCATCAACGTAAGTGTTGTTGTTAGGCATGTCAAGCTGACTTCCCTTGCCTAAAAACATTTTCCACCTGTAAATAAATTAGCTAAAAACATTTAACACTTTAATTAATGCATTTAGGGTAAATAGCCCGTGTATTACTTGTACTTAAGGGTGTAACGGTACATGTAATAGTATTGAACCTTTTCGGTACGTGGTAGTCGGTTCGGAACGGACGCGTACCGAACGAGTTTCTGACGTAATATAACCCTTACTTTTCGAGGCTGTGAGTCGATCGGGTTACAGTTTCTTTGTGTAAATTATATTTACTCTGTCTTCTCTACTATAATGAGGACCAACACAGTAGGACAGTCCAGAAACGTCAACGGCGCAACAACGTGGCTGCCGCGAGAATGCAGTGAAACGCGGGCGTTAGAGTCAATCAGCCAATGCACACCAGTCGCAGTGCGGCCGCGTGTTAGATGCGTCCCAGAAGCGGCTCAACGCAACGCACGCGAAAAGAACGGCAGTTTATTATTTGACGCGAGACGCGGCCCTCCTGCGTCACTACTACTAGCTAGGATTGGGCCGGAAGTCACTCGTGTAATAATACGGTGGATCCGGTCGATTTTCAAACGAATATGCAATCGTAACCTATTTTTTGAGTCCATCAGATCTCTTGAGTGGTAGATTGGGGCACAGTTGACTTGTCTTTGTTGATTTACTGCTGTCTTCTCTGCTATAATAATAACCAACATGGTCCCGTGGGCAATACAAAACCCTCCTACCACAACAAAACAAGTAGGAACTAATATTCACATAGGAACTAAAGTTATACAACATAAAATATACAATATAAATGAATACTACATCACATTTGTAAAATATAAACACATAATAAAATAATAGCCCATTTAAATAAAATAAATTGAAATGAGCTAAAACACCTGTAATTAAATAATAAGAATAATGCACACATCCTGCTTACACAATTAAATTTTATTAATTTCTGTGTGGCGCTTTAACTTGAGAAAATCCACCAATAAAGCGTTTGAAAACCGTTCATAAGAAAAAAAAATGTTTTATTGAGGCATTTCATTTGTAAAATACATGTTAAAATCTTTGTCATTGGGATTGCTTTTCTCTCTAGCACAGGAATTCTTTTTTCTTCTTTCTTTCAGAAAGAAAGCTTTGGATGTTGGATTATCTTTAAATACCCGCTACTTTTTGAGCAGAATTCTAGCTTTGTATAGGCTAATTTTCCTATTGTTGAAAGCACAAAAGTGTGTAATAAACAAGTAGCACATTTATATTTTGCATTTTGTTTTTTTACTGTACCGAAAATGAACCGAACCGTGACCTCAAAACCGAGGTATGTACCGAACCGAGATTTTTGTGTACCATTACACCCCTACTTGTAGTAGATGAGTGTTTTCCATTTCTAAATCGTTGAAGCTAATGCAAAGCTAAT
This sequence comes from Corythoichthys intestinalis, assembly GCF_030265065.1. Classification (NCBI taxonomy): domain Eukaryota; kingdom Metazoa; phylum Chordata; class Actinopteri; order Syngnathiformes; family Syngnathidae; genus Corythoichthys; species Corythoichthys intestinalis. The sequence goes on from NC_080412.1 coordinate 29,957,029, forward strand.
GATGTCTCAGCGGTGACACAACACAGAATTGTATTGAAATTGAACATAATTGTACCTGTTATTGCTTTGTGAAGGCACTGTCACATCTGCCTTCATGAACACAAAATTCCCATATTCATGTATTAGGGCACATTCAACTGGTTGCTTCTGATCTTTTCAGGTCCCTGATTGCATTTCCATTCACTGCCATTAAATGAATAAAAACCAAAACTATTTTGGTTGTGGCGCCATTTCTTCCTACTGTCCTTCCATGTCGTCATGATGGCAGATGGATGCAGCATTTCCAAATTGTCTTTTTTGAGGGATTTTAATGAGTAATTCCACTCCAGCTCCACTGTTGTTTTGGTTAGAGAAAGTGTAAAACGGAAGTCGCGAGCAGTAAAGTGGAAGTACATCGGAAACTTGTCCATACTCTTCACAGTATTATATGAAGCTTCTCAGGGGCAGACACTAACACTAGCATCAAATGATTCTGTTTAAATGTGGCTATTTGCAGTCGTAGACATTGGTGGGTGTGACAATACATAGGTGACATATCGCGATACTTTGTCGCCCAAAATGTTACCGATATGCTCCCACCAAGAATCGATACATCGCTTTAAAAATGTGTCACCGTTTAAAAAAAAAAAAAAAAGGAACCAACAGGTTTCTACCAAAGTCTTCTGTTAGAATAGTGTCTTTGATAGCTCACTGGCTGCCATTGACGGCACAAGACATTCAATTCATTTTGACTGGATTGGACGTCTATCGCCACCGATTGCACTGTAACCAGAGTAGAGCAGGGCGGTAAACCGAAAATTTACCGTCACCGAAATTCTTAACGATGACCGACGTAATTTTGACCATGTCGGTAAATTCGGTAAATTAATAAAACAAGAAAATATAGTCTTTTCATCCCGCTTTGATTCTGTGTTGTTCGTCTATGTTCATTCCCCTTTAAGAAAGCAGTGAATGTGCTTACGTAGGGAGTCACGTGATCATCAGGAAGCCAATCAAACAAAAGCCCGGTAAGCTAACGCTAGCAGCTAACGCTACAAGCAAAACGTGATGGAGTGTGGCTTAAGGGAGGTTCACCAAACTTTCAACCGACATTTAGTAGACTCTTGGTGGCATCCAGACGGGCTTTCACCCGCTGTCCTCCTTTGTTCTCACGATTTCCGGAGATGGTGCTTTCAGTGCTTTCTACTGGTAGCGAGGCTAACGCTAGCTAGCGGCTAACGCTACATATGAACGTTATGGAGTCGGATAGCGGCTCTAACATTGTCGAAACGGCTGAACTTAATGAGTGGATTGGGCACGGACTGCATCTAGCAATTACTATGTGGCGTTATTTTGTATCTGTCTGTGTGTGATTCCTCTGATAGCTTTTGTGATGGTAAAGCATTCAGCATAAAGTAGAATCCAACGGCAAAACTTATAATGACCGAGAAATGGCCCCAGCTATTTTTATTGTGCGTGCATTTATTAAAAAATGCACTGGGGGGGGGCCCTTAAACCATAAAGTAAACACTTGTATTTAATAATTATGTCACAGCAGCCATTAACAATAAGTTGTCATTTTGAAGTGTACTGTTCAAGCTGCAAGTCATTTGTGTTACAATTACATGTTTGCACAGGCATATTGATTTTGACAATGTACATTGTTCAAGTCATACACGCAGTTATAAATGTTCATACTTGAATTCTTATTGCTTACAATACATTTTTATAAACTTAATGTTTAGACTGCATGTACAATTGTTAAATACAGTATATCAAATTGAATGCTGGTAAATAAATCAACAAGAAATAGTTAATCTGTATTTCATGCATTGATTCAGATTTTCAAATTATATAACAGTCCGCTTGGGCGAATTTATCGGCATTTATCGTTATCGAGATAAATCTGCTCAATTTATCGTGATACATGTTTAAGGCCATATCGCCCAGCCCTAAACCAGAGCATTCACAGCCACTCCTTAGTGCGCCTTTACAGGTTACTTCCTGTTGATTTTGAGACACTTCCAAATCATTTGCTGACATTCTTGAGTCACTTCCCTTTTCAGTAACCCAAAATCAGCACGTGACCTGTAAAGGCCTCCAAATCAACAAGAAGTGACCCGTAAATGCCCTCAAAATGAGCAAGAAAAGATGTGAATCGTTGCAAAATGAACTCCTTACCTGACGGCTATAGATGTCCAATCCGTTTGAACTGTTAGAGTTCATTTGCTGCCATCCTTCAAATGGATTGAAGGTCTACTAGTGATAAACAAATGAAAATAGCTTGTTTTTCAGTTTATTAGTTGTTGTTTTTTTTTGTCGATAATTTTTGTATCGCCATATCGTCAGATCGTTATCATGAGCCTTGTACCGCAAATCATATCGTGAGGTACACAGAGGTTCCCACCCATAGTCGACATTGCCATTGACTGAATGTAGTTGTGTTTATTATGACAAGGCAAGTTGTCATTTTTCAGCCTACCTGCTCACCGTGTCCGCCTCCGCGTTTCACATGGAGCGTTTTTATTCTTACCCTCCACAGCTTCATATCTGATGCCACGTCGCTTGTTATCATCTCCCTGACTGAATGAGCGAATGCATCAGGACTGCCAACAAATTGCCGATTGTGACACCGCGATGCGTGCGCGAGGCCTCCCTCAGGTCCAATTCTCTTCCCGTGCCGAATGTAGGTCACTTTTCAGCTGCCGTAGGAGTGTTTGTTTTCCCCGGCTGTCGTCTCGAATTTTCATCCCTCGTCTGCAAATGAGACGTCCGCAATGTGCGTTCGTCGGAAAAGCTCGCTAACGTTTTTATGCATGCGTGCTTGCTTTTCCGACATGGAGTACGCTAGAGGAGAACCTGACGCAATGGATTATTTGTGTTGAAGTGAAAGTGTTCAAAGAAATGGTTAAAAACAACTTTTTTGTAGTCCGTAAGAGATTTCGTCATCTAAATGTGTAACTAGTATTGTATACAATAGGCCCTTGACGTAGGAGTATATGTATATAGGCCATAGTACACAGTTATTACGCTTAATAAAAGCTGTTAATTTTTTTAAGGTGCAACAGCAATTTTGATAATTGATAAATCATTTAGAGACTTCAATTATCTACAATATACGCTCTAAATTTAAATGTCCTGTCAAGAAATATAGCATTCTTCGATGCAGTGTTGTTTTCTTCAACTATGACAATCACGCAAGTAGTTCGTCGACGAACAACTTTTCATGACAATGACGTGAGGATGACAAGCTAAAAACGTGTCTTGGGAGACTAACGAGAAGAATGCCAGTTTTCGTCTGACGAGATTAGAACGAGATGAAAATGCGCAATAGTCTCCTTCATAAGCTCAACATGTGTGACATTTTCTTATCGTATGTCTAGTTAGCCTGCATCGTAGCAGTGTTTGGTCATGTCACTCATGTAACGTGCTGTGCCCATACACATACACTCAAGTAGGGCTGCAGCTATTGAATATTTTAGTAATCGAGTATTCGACGGAAAATTCTATCGATTAATCGAGTAATCGGATAAAACATTTTTTTTAGGTATAGAGCAATTATAAATATACATGACAAAAAAAGACATTACATCCAATATTGAACCATTTTCAGTCAATCAATGTCTTTATTTTCGATGTACATTGTTAAAAACAGCCAACAATTGCATGTAAGATATGACTAGAAAAAACATTTCACTGCTTTCACTCAAAAAACGTCTAGATCTTATAAAAAAACGTATTTCTTACCTAAAAATGTAATTACGATTGATAACACACATCACTTGAAGGCTACGTGTTTTTCCCACGTGTTTCAGTTTAATTTCCATATGTGTCAAGCTATTTTAAAGTTCTAGTTAAGTTTTAAGTTAGTCTAAACTGTAAGTACTGATAGGATTTTGAGTTTTTGCAGTGTTCAAAATAAATGTATGATACCTGCTGTATTGGAGCACATTAGTGACCAGTGCGACTTGGTGTTTTATTCAGCAATGACTACTGAGCTAAAACCTACAGTTAGCTTTATTTTGTTTTAATTTTACACCCTCATCACTCTACAGCGCTGTGTTTTTACAGATTAAAAAAGCCTGTATGTAAGACACGATTGCCACGCATCGACAGTGGTCATAATCAATAGAAACCTAGCCCTCCGAAGGGCTAACATTACGTGAGCGAGTGACAGTAACGTTATATTTATTAGCGATGAGAAGTTTACTGCTTAAAGATGGCGGCTGTTCACTAACGCTGCCCAGACGCGGCCGAGTCTGTCATTTTGCATCTAGTCCTAAATGCATGCGACATCTATGAGACGGATCGGACACTACCTGCTACCACACTAGCATCATGCGGGCGTAGTTTTTAGCAACATCGGCGTATTTTGAACGCGGGTGTCGGCTGCGGTAATTAAAAAAATTTTTTTTAAAAAATTTTTTTATTGCTTCTTCCTCTACGCACGTGATGTCAGCGCATTGTCCTGCATTAAAAGTAGTCTGGGCAAAACGTGATGCTCAGAGCTAGCAAAATTAAATGCTTCCTCGAGGTGAATGAAATTACTCGGATCAGTTTTTAAACTTGAGTTACTCGAGTTGCTCGAGTATTCGTTTTAGCTCTACACTCAAGGCTGATTTATGCTTCTGCATTGCGGTGACAGTGGACCTACGCGATTTTAGCCTGACAGGTGCCTCCAAAATGTGGTACAGTCGGAACGTTGTTTCAGGTTCAGCACAACAACACCACCGTTTTCAAACACCTCTACAAACTTCTTCTGTTTCACCTACTGTATGTCTCAACATTGTTAACAATATTTGTTATATTGATTAACTGCAGCTCCAAATACACACGTTCCATCTCCGTTGCCATAGCTGTCTATGACGAAAGGAAAACTAAAGGAATTCAACAATAGTCTCCCAAAACTGTACAAGGACAAAGCCACACCTCTCTAGTGGCTTGGCGGTGAATTACAGAGCAACATGTTCCCTTGACGCAGAACTACGAATGCTCAATGACCACGTCAGGTCCACGCCGTCGCTCCGCCGTCATTGGAACGCAGAAGCATAAATCTGGCCTTACTCACAGGTGTCCTCCCCAGGCTATAGACTTGCTTATTTCGAAAACACATGGTAATACAGTTGTACCTCGACATACGATCTCTTCAACTTACGACCTTTTTGACATCTGACGTAAAATTTGACTCGCCATTTGTTTCTACATCCGACGACATGCAACGACGATCTATGAAAGCACCGCACTTTCTTTGATTTCCCAGAAGACGGACGCATAGCAGATTTTCTTGTGAGGGAAATCAACATTGATTTAAACAATGCTAGTGCAGGTGGTGAAAAAAATGAAAAAAGGTGATGCTTACTGTTATTATTGACATGAAGATAGATATGATCAGGGGTGAAAGTGGCTAGAATTTCTTGCCGCAACTCCCCGATGTGAAGGTCGCCATGGAGCCAGAAATTTTATTTTTCATTCAAAATTGTATTTTTTCAATGATTTGCATAATAAAAGTTGCAAAACAAAATAAAATGGCAATAACCCCAACCTCCATCTCCTAATTTTTATTTTCCCTCATTTCCTTACATACTAAATGCCAAATCTCAATTTTAACTACTTAAGAAAATAGGATATACTGTATATTTATATTGAAGTTAATGTAAACATTTACTTTTTTTTAATAATAAAGATATAAGTAACATACATTCAGAAAAATAAGTACAAAATGTACAAAAAGTACAAAGGCCGTAGTTTGGGGACCCCTGCTTTAGCCGTCAAAGGTCTGTGCTGAATGATCATCACACACTAAATGTAACTTGGAGTATTAGCATAGCCTTCGCGTTAGCATTACCATTTAGCGTGGCAAGCGTCGTCTTGGACTTTTTTTTTTTTTTTTTTTTATTCAAACAGTTTGTGGTGTCTAGGTGGGTTTAATTAATTGAAAATACTGTTTTCTTGCAGTGTGTGTTTTATCATCACCAAGATTTTGATGCCCTTGTACACTACAGTTATGTGCTCATCTGTCAATGTTCATTCCAAATTCTTGGAAACCTTTATTTATTTATTATTGGACTAAAACATTTGAATTTTACAGATGAAAACATTTTGAGTAATTGTCGACTAAAACTAGACAAAATTTGTCTGAGTTTTCGTTGACCAAAACTAGACAAGTATGAATACGTTGTGAAACTACTAAGATAAGACTACGACTAATAAGTAAAAAAAAGAAAAAGACAAAATAAGACAAAAATTAAAAGCGCTGCCAAAAACAGAGCTGTAAATCGATGGCTTTTCGTCTCCGTTTCATCCAAATAAAATATCTGCAATACTTGCTTTTGGAGTGGCATGAAAAAAAATCAATGACATATCAATTCATTTTAGTCGGGAAAGCTAATTTTTAATACAACTTCGAGCATGGTCTCACTTTATATTTGAAATTGCAGAAACCCTCCTGTCTGACTGGTTGCGGGTGCCTGCCCGGGCAGCTTTGTGTTCATGGGCGCCCACACCTACAAACCTGAATAATTGATATTCTTCAGCAATACAATGAAACGCAATGAGGCGCTGAGGAGTGGGGGCGGTTTTTCAAGATTTGATGGGCTTGGTGTCTTGGGCCATCATCACAAAATAATCTACAAATGTTTACCAGTGGATGAGCATATGAACACTCGTCAGTTTACGGTGATCTGAATCATCCTGATGAATCTGTTGTCATGAACACGCGTGACCAGTCTGACAGTAAGGCGCCTGCTGTCGCTCAGGGGATGCGTTGTGACGTCCGCGTTTAAGTCCCGTGGGTCAGGCTGGGTTCATCACCGGCTGGGGGGGGAATCTTTGGTCGGGAGTGGAGTGCAAAGAAAGGTCACTTAATCGACTCTAATAACGCAAAGCCCGTCCCCCGCGGTGGATCTTTAGCAAGCAGAGCAAGCAAATCCTCGTCATTAAAACCTGGGATGTCGTTTGTAATTGAAATATTGTTTACAACAGTAAAATTTGGATCTTTTTTTTTCGCCATTACCAGTTTCATGCATGTATGACTATGTTGTCAAAATGATTTTTGAGCTTTTAGATTTGGGATTTTCGAGTGACGTAGTTAGAAACAGTGAAATGTCAAAACGCTACTTGTCCTAAAATTTTTGTCCAAATGGCATCATTTATTATTATAGGGGTGCACGATATCCATTTTTTGAAACCAATACCGATAACTTCCAGCTCCTCCAAGCCGATATCGATAACCGATAATAAATTTTTAAATGTATATTCACCTGAGTTTTTGAACACCTGGAGGTTAAAAAAAAAATAGTGGTGGACTCAACATAGATTTGCCTTTGAGCTATACATTTTTTCAATGATGACATGAACATTATTATAATGAACAAAACAAAGACAAGAACAGTCTTGACTTCAAATAAAGTGCCAATATTTATTTTTTCAAATGTAATTTGAGTCAATCACAATCAATTAGTCAATGTCATTGAAGATGTGTTCCCTGAACGATGAGCACTGTACTAAAACATAAACCCAACAGATATTGTGCCTTGTCATCAGATAAAAACATTTTGTGCTACAGGACTACACACTACTGTTGTGGTCTTGGTCCATGAAGCAACTTTCTTAACCAGGCAATTATATGACAGCAAGCATATCAATAGCCAAAAGGCCTCTCAATAACTTATTAACTTATAACTAACACTGTAAAATGCAAACATTATATAGTAAGGTTGGTAACACTTTACAATAAGGGTCCCTTAGTTAACATTAGTTAATGCATTTTTAGACAATAACGAATGTTTAAGTAACATTACAACAATTAAAATACTTGCTTATATAACATTTATTAATACATTAACATGAGTTAATGCATTAGCTAATGAATTAGTTAATGCATTAGTTAATGCATAACCAGATAGTAACTAATGGTTTGGTAAAATAAAGAATATGTATGGGGCTATATCGGGTTGGGGTTTTGGGTTTAGGGTTTGTTAACTTAAGCATTTATAATTTCTTAGTTAAGGGACACATGTGCTACACTTTACAATGAGGTTCCAAAAAGCATTCAGTAATGGTTAATAAAGGTTAAGGGTTTTGAACGTTACCAACTTAGCTCTATGAGCTGTATGGATGCTCCAAACAAAGTTTCGTTGTGCTTTTTTTGTAACAATGACAATAAATATTCTGATCCCATAATCACTTACTAGTACCAGTATACATTAATAACTATTTATTAATGCACTAATGTATATGTGAATTAATGTTAAGTAATGTATTATATGTATTATATATTACAACCTAACCTTAAGTATGGTATTATTTCACGTGAACGTACCTCATAAGTATTACTTAACCTTAATTAACCATTACTGAATGTTTTTTGGACCCTTATTGTAAAGTGTAGCACACGTATCCCTTAACTAAGAAATTAGAAATGCTTAAGTTCCCCCCTCTTAACTTTTATTAACCATTACTTACTGAATGCTTTTTGGACCCTTATTGTAAAGTGTAGCACATGTGTTCCTTAACTAAGAAACTATAAATGCTTAAGTTAGGGATGTCCCGATCCAGGTTTTTGCACTTCCGATCCGATCCCGATATTGTTTTGCACTTCCGATCAGATACCGATACTGGCCGATACCGATACCGGCCTCTCTTAGCATGTATTAAAGTTAAGTTATTTAGCCTCCTTACTTAGTTGTCAGACTCATGTTGAAAAGGGTTTTAGTAGTCTTGATAACAACTTGCCAGCTGAATTAGGTGAGTTGGAATAACACATAATGGTTGGTAACAAGAAACTGACCTGTTTATTAAATGATAAACACAAAACATTATAAATAACAAACAGAAATGACATATTCAGACAGTAAAACATGCTAATAATATTGTAAACTGTCTTAAAAAAAAGCAAAACACGTAAACAACCTCAAACTATTAACTATTACACACTCCCTTTGATTTGCTTGCCCAGCCCGAAAACCCCCAAAATTTTATGTTTTATTTGTAGGCACGAGCCCGAAAAAAAAGACAAAATTTTATGCTTTATTTGTGAGGACTCAGGAGCGATGCGTTGTTACGTTTTGTGTGATCACGTTTGGAGACGCCAGTGCATATATGCGTAATGATAACAAATTATAGCCTGTCTTTTGTAACAAATTCTCCCAGTTCAACAAGACTGTAAGATGGATATTCAATAAACATTTATATATTTTATATTTGCATGTGTGTTCTAACAGGTGGATAGTGGATTTGACATTTATTTTAATCTCCTCGAGTTGTCAGAAAAAAAAAACGCAAGTTTTCTCAATGTTTAAATACTCTACATATTTTTATCATTATAAATGCATTTACACAGCGAAATAACGCTGGAAAAGTACATACATACATACATCGTTTTAGTATAAATATATGAATATATATTTTTTGAAAAAAGTCTGCCCGATGCGTCTAAATCCCACTTTACTCACGAGAGATAATGGCTCGTCATCTAGAATGATTCCTTCAGCAATGACTCTTCCCTGGGCTTTGGGACTGTCAAGTGCCAGTTTGTCACGCATAGCAAAAGTTTCTGCCAGTGTTCGTTGCGTATGACCTTTCTTTCTGTCTTCGGTTTTCTCCTTTTACTCCTCATACTCCTTGTATTGTGTGTGGTGGTATTTTGATAAATGCTTGATTAGTTTGGTTGTATTAACACTTCTTACAGCTTTACCACCACGCTTGACTTTATTGTGGCATATGTTGCACTCTGCCTCTTCGTCTTTGTCGTCCTTTAAAGTGAAATAATCCCACACAGCTGACATTTTTACCGATAGTCTCTCAGTCATTTGGGAGACGGTAATGGAGTGTGTTGAAGGTGTGCGTAAAATGCGGACCGGATTTTAGGGAAACCGAAGCCAAAACTGGAATGGATTATGTAAATCGGTGCACTGGAAAACCCGGACCGGATTTTCAAAAAAACTGGATCGGAATTTTTCCATGTCGGCCGATCCGATACCGATACGCATTTTTTTGCCCATATCGGCGTCCGATCCGATCCAGATATCTGATCGGGACATCTCTAGCTTAAGTTAACAAACCCTAACCCTAAACCCTAACACTATATAGGCCTATATATTTTTTTTTTTAAATTTTACCAAACTAGTAGTTACTGTCTGGTTATGCATTAACTAATGCATTAACTCATGTTAATGAATATATTAATAAATGTTAGATAAGGGATTAAATGAATTATTGTCATGTTACTTAAACATAAGTTATTGTCCAAAAATGCATGAACTAATGTTAATTAAGGGACCCTTATTGTAAAGTGTTACCGTAAGGTTTATCACTCATTCCTCATTATCAAAAATATGGTCGAACAAAAAGGATTAATGTACCCATTTTCAATAAAGTATCTGAAATCCTTGTCCAGCCACTGTGCCGTCATACCAAGCATACTGACAGGACTAACATTACACGTCCATATGTCCGTGGTGAAACTTGCGTGCCGTGCATGGTTGCCGATCGAAGTATGGAAGCGTGTGGCAATCTCATCATACTTTGCCGGTAAACATTCGGCTTGGAGTAATGAACCTGAGCTCCAAATTACGAAGTACCCGCCTGAATCCTATGTCTTCGACGAGGGAAAATGGTTGATAGCGCCATCATTTCTGTATTCGCTATAGCCCTCCGTCATCTTTGTGAACCTTTTTAAGATTTATTCGCAGCTCACGCGTCCTCGTACTCTTTTAAAATACCATCGAAGCAATTGTGATCTTTTAAGTGGCTTATTAAGATGTGTTGTAGCGCGACCCTTTTTTCGCTCCTCGTGGAACTTCGGTTTTGCATTTGTCACAAATTGCGAGTGAAGCGTTTTCCACTGGCAATTTAAAAAAATCCCACGCTACCGACGGCATGCTTTTTTTTTTTTTTTTTTTTTTTTTTTTTTTTTTTTTTTTTGCACACTGCCGTCGTCTGAGCGTTACGTCACAGAAGGGAGCGCTTGATTTGTGGCACAACTCCCTCTGCTTCTCCCACACACAGTCACTGATACATTGGACTGGCAAAACAGGAATGGAAACAAACACACACATCCCAATCCGCCGACACCATGCCAAAATAATTATCCTGTATATTATCGGGCCTATTAATAATTTTATTGTGTTTATTGGGATGACGTCATAATTCCTATTATCGGACCAATAATTATCGTGTACCTGTATTTATTAATAAAAAATTGCAGGTCGTGAATGGGCACATAAGTTTTCAGGTTTTGTCAAAAATGTACAGCTTGGCCAAAAAAAACCCATACATTTCTAATTAGAGCTGAAACAAATACTCAAGCAACTCGAGTAACTCGAGTTTAAAAACTGATCCGAACAATTTTATTCACCTCGAGGAATCGCTTAATTTTGTCAGCTTTAAGCATCACGTTCTTCCCGGACTACTTTTAATGCGGGACAACGTGCTGACGTCACGTGCGTAGAGGAAGAAAGAATTTACAAAAAAAAAAAAAAAAACTTACTGCAGCTGACAGCCGCTTCAAACTACGCCGACGTTGCTAAAAACTACGCCCGCATGATTCTAGTTTGGTAGCACGTAATGTCCAATGCGTCTAATAGATATCGCATGCATTTAGAACTAGATGCGAAATGACAGACTCGGCCGCCTCTGGGCTGCGTTAGTAAACAGCCGCCATCTTTAAGCAGTAGACTTCTCAGCGCTAATAGATATAACGTTACTGTCACTCGCTCACGTAACGTTAGCCCATCACAGGGCTAGGTTTCTACTGATTATGACCACTGTCGATGCGTGGCTAACGTGTCTTACATACAGGCTTTATTTAATCTGTAAAAACACAGCGCTGTAGAGTGATGAGGGTGTAAAATTAAAACATAATAAAGCTAACTGTCAGTTTTAGCTCAGTAGTCATTGCTGAATAAAACACCAAGTAGCACTGGTCCCTAATGTGCTCCAATACAGCAGGTATCATACATTTATTTTGAACACTGCAAAAACTCAAAATCCAATCAGTACTTACAGTTTAGACTAACTTAAAACTTAACTAGAACTTAAAAATAGCTTGACACAAATGGAAATTCAATTGAAACACGTGGGAAAAACACATAGCTTTCAAGTGATGTGTATTATAGGTAAGAAATATGTTTGTTTTAAAAAAAAAAAAAAAAAAAAGATCTAGAAGTTTTTTTGAGTGAAAGCAGTGAATTTTTTTTCTAGTCACATCTGAGATGCAATTGTTGGCTGTTTTCAACAATGTACATTGAAAATAAAGACATTGACTGAAAATGGTTCAATATTGGATTAAATGTCTTTTTTCTCATGTATATTTATAATTGCTCTTTACCTAAAAAAAAATTTTTTTTTAAAGTTTTATCTGATTACTCGATTAATCGATAGAATTTTCAGTCGATTACTCGATTACTAAAATATTCGATAGCTGCAGCCCTATTTCTAATGGCCAAAATCCATCAATCCATTTTCTCCCGCTAATCTGAGGTTGGGTTGCGGAGTTTCCCATTGATTTCCAATGGACCTTTTCGCCCACCATTCTTTCAACAGCACAAAAACTTCAATTCACTCCTATTGATTTCCAACCCAAGGACCCCGAAATGCCTCAAAATAAACAGGAAGTGACCCCATATCTACAGGAAGTCCGAGATGTCCAACCATCACAGCAAAGCTACCATTACAATTTCTCCAGAAATTGCATTTTCTAGTTCATATGAGGTGTTGTCAGTCCCTTCAAGGAAATAAATATATAAATAGACTTTAAGGTGTCCCCTGAGTATGCATACTGACGGAACAGGGTCGGGTCAATGAGCAGATGGCGTGAAAATGACTCTCCATGTAGTTGTGATGTGGAGACAAATTTCCCGTCTTGTGGTTTTCTCCGACTCGGCGCTGTGTGAAGTTGTTGCGCCCGGCGTTTATTTTCACACTGTTTTCCTTGTAGGAACTAGAGCCCAGAAGCACAGCTTGCAAAGTGCCCAGAACCTTCTGCAGGAAGAGGTGGCACGCGCCGAGGAGAACTCAGAGGTAAGAAAATAAGCTTCGTCTGACAAAGGAGTGATATATGCAAGCCGCATGTTCCTGTGAAGCTGCGATCAATACAGTCACTCGCACGGCTGCTGATTGATACCAGAAACGAAGCAGCCAGGCAACAAATAACACCTTGTTCTCCCTGCATGTCAACCCCCTCCCTTTCAAAGAGATTGTGTGAATAGAGCTGACGCAGTGGATGTCATATCTTGTCCTGTGGATGTTTACTCTAAAGTGGCTCACGATGCTATTAAAGCTGCATTTTGGTTTTACTGCAGCAATCTTCCCACATTTCTTCTCAATGTTCACACCGTAGCAGAGAGTTTAGAATGATTCATATGACGAGGAATATTTATAAATATTCAGTGAATCACCACAACCTGTGGCGGACATAAAAATTTTGTGTGTATAATGGGCATTATGCACTCATGAGTTACAATCACCCTATAAATCGCTCTTCAGAAGCTGATTTTTGTTTGTACTTGTGTACATATAAAATATGCGCTCCTTATTTTCTGGCTCCTTGCTTGTTTAACAACATTGGCCATGTTTACTTACAGCCAAAGGCCCTTTCAAATTTTTTTTTTGTACAGTGCAAGTCGATGTAAACACGTGAGAAAACCCGAATATGCTCAAACTAATGACACCCCCTGGGTATACCCCTGTATGCAAAAGCAAGAAGTGGAGTGTGACAATACTGAACTTTTTAGCCCAAAAGGTTATTGATAAGCTCCCACCAAGAACCAATATATCATTTTAAAAAGGTGTCAGTGTTTAAAAAAATAAATAAAAGGAAGCAACAGGTTGCTACCAAAATCTTCTATTTGAGTACATTAGCTCCATAGCTGCCATTGATGGCGCTAGGCATCCAATTCATTTTGACTGGATTAGGCGTCTAGCACTGTTAATGCAAGGCTGTAGTTTTGGTCTCAACATTGGTAGGAACGATATAACTGCATAACCTGTACTTTGGGCCAAATAAGTATTTAGTCAACCACTAACCATAATACAGCCCTTGTATGTGAAAGAAATTTCCCAGGTCGACTGACATGGAGATTACTCGGACATTTCACGGGTCGCATCTTAGTATAATGTCCAGGAAAGTCCCGGAACGAGGCGTATGTGAAAGCAAGCATTAAATTCCCGGGTCACAGCACAATGGCTGATGACGTAAATATCATGGCGGGTCGATCGTCACTCCCTCTTTTTTCACAGTAAGATGAAAAGCGGTAAACAAACATCGCAATTATCAACATAGCAAGCTGGAAATAGCTATATTAAACTGAAAACATAACATAATTAAATTGCTACTGGATCGTGGAGCCGAGGAAGAGTCTATCATCCATTTTTGGAAATGTGCGTTTTATTTTGTTGCCAATGTTAGGGTCTGCAACTGCGGAAACAAGGTTGTACCTCAAATCAGAAATCAACGGAGGGACGCGTTCAAGGGTTTATTAAATACAAACAAAAGTACATGCGATAGCGGAAAAGGGGGAATAACACAATGGGTCCGTGACAATAGGTCAGTGAGGATCAATAATACTAACCAAAGCGGTAGGCAGAGAGCCGATAACACAACAAAACAAATACACTCAAATACCAGCACAATGTAGGGGACTTCAAAATAAGGGCGGCAGAGGTGTCGAATGGCGCCCAGCAAGTTAATATCTCTGCACCCTTCTCTTGGATCGCCTGGGCTTTAATACAGTTTTGATGAGCTTGAATTGCAGTTATGATGTTGGGAGCGCTCCCACAAACGGCTCTGTAAAAAAACACGATTTGACCAACATTGTAACAGCCGATGCTGACCAAAAATGACATAATGTCCGTGTTATAAAATCACACCAGCAGCCCTCCCCACACGGAGAGCATGGAACAAGTCTGTGAAAGTGTCCAACCCGCATCATTCCTGGGATATCTACATGCGTGAAAGCAATGACGCAAGTAAATCTAGCGTCACCTTACACAGGAATTTACCGGGATATGCTTGTGAAAGGGGCTTTAGAAGCACATTTTCTCAAAAAGTTACTCAGGTAAATGTAACAGAGTAAATGTTACGTGTTACTACAAACATCTGTTTACAGGTCACTTCTTGTTCATTTTAGAGCATTCACAGGTTACTTCCTTTTAATTTTGAGTCGCTTCCTATTTATGTTGGGAAATTATTTTGTCACTTCCTTTTCAGTAACCCAAATGAGCAGGAAGTGACCTGTAAATGCCCCAAAAGGAAGTGAACAAAAATCAACAGCAAATGATGTAAAATTCACACCCACAAAGATGAAAATAGCTTTTTTTCCTTTTTTCGTTAGTTGTATTGTCGAATATCCTAGGATGATTTCCTGACCCATGTATCGATAATTGGTGTATAGCCATATCGTGAATCATTATTGTGAGCCTTATATCGAGAATCGTATCATACCGATCGTGAGCTACCCAGAGGTTCCCACCCCTAAAGGGGAGTGGGACAAGAAACGTACTGAAAAAGTACCGTATTGGCCCGAATATAAGACGGCCCTGATTATAAGACGACCTCCTCTTTTTCAAGACTCAAGTTTGAAAAAAGACTTTTTGAACAATAGAGAAAATTATTACATTACATCCGAAACAAATGATTATAACAACATATTTGAGAGAAAAAGCATGTTATTTTGCCTCATTCAAATCTTAATATCTGAACATTTAATTATGTAAACTAAAGTGCAATCACATTTGTAAATGAACGGCTTCTGGTTGTTTAAATGTAAATAAACCAATCTATTGTGATGAAACAACAAAATTGCAATAACTGCATTAACCATCAAAGTGAAGTCTAACTGTAACTGTAGTCTTGAAAAAAATTCGAATAAGGAAAAACATTGCAAGAAAAAATTGCAAACTGGTTAAACCTGAGAGAAGCTGAGATCTGTCATGACAGAACATCGCTTCAATGATATCTGGCGCCATCTAGTGTCGTGAATCGGGAGAGTAACAGATCTATCATGACAGAACATCGCTTCAATGATATCTGGCGCCATCTAGCGTCGTGAATGGGTATAATGTCTAGACCGCGAATATAAGACGACCCCCTCTTTTTCACTCTTAATGCAAAAAAAAACCGTCTTATATTTGTGCCAATACTGTAATTTATTGAAGAAAACAAAGTTTAAGACCAGTGCTCAAAAAATAACAAAAAAAACTCCTAACCAGAGCAGTCAGTTGGACTCTGTAATGGGTAACGCCACTGTTCTTGTTAATCACTTAAATTTGTTTGGACATCCTATTTGTGAGTTTTCCCAGGAAGCTAGATGGAACATTGCTCCAAGTGGTGAAGGTAGCTTCATTAAGGGCATCACCTGTCTGGAACTGATGGCCAGTTTTACAAACCAAATTGTCTTAGTAAGATTTAAATCAGGGGAATATGCAGGTTTGGTTCAAAAGAGTGATAATGGTGATTATGAACTGGAGCTTTGTCCTGTTGAAAAACCCAGCTGTCTTTAGGGTTGCCTGCTAAATATGGAGAAGTGAAGGCTATTCCTCAAGAATTTTGAAAAAATGTCCTCCAATTCTGGAATGACCCTGGAGTCGCGTCTTTAATCTGCCTGTCCAGATGATGTTAAGGTTCTCAGCTGAACTCCATGACGACCATTAAACGTTCATAGTGTCGAAGGAAGCAGAAGCAAGGAGACTAAAACCGCGACGGACGGACCCTCGACAGGGCTCAGTCCTCTCCTGGGAACCTGTTCGGATGGGGAAGGCCGTGCTTTCACGGGTTGCCAAAAGCAACAGTTGCTGCGCTCGAGGCCTTTTGTCAGCCGCGTACAAGGTCCGTACACTGAATTATTCCAGCTGACAAAATGGGCCAAAGTTCACGCGTAAACATCCTCCGCGCTTATTAAATTCTCTTTCTCCTTCGAGGGCTTTGTTTGACGGATGGGACCTCCCTTGTGGGAGCGTCTTTGTCTGCTGTAGGTTGAATTTGGGCTTTTAATATGGAACAGGAATGTAGTTGTGAGAAACTCATTTTAGACTTAAACAGCCAAATTTTATGCAAGTACAGTAGTATGTTGACCTTTGAGTTTTTCAAGTTACTAGCTGTTATCACTGTTTTATTTACCATTGATATAAATAGGGCTCTACAATTATAAAAATAAAATAAATAAATGAAATAAAACTTTGTACCTGCTAATGAAGAACTAAATTGATCTTAATTCTGATATGCAATATTTTGTAGTCATGATGTCAGAATCTGATATCTGCCCATGCAGAGTCCACTTTGAGTGTACTTGTCTGTACCTGCGTGTGTGAGAAAATATTATCATGCCCTCTGCCTCTACACAGTGTTTGTGTGCAGTCTTAAAGAGAACCTCGGACTTAGACTTGTAGGCTCTAATGAGCCACAATTGTTCTCGTTTACTAAAATGTTATTAGAAAAACATAGAACATTGCCATTGATTTGAAAATCTACTAGTATAACATTTAGTACATGTTTTGTCCTACGGAGAGTGCCGTGTTTTATGCGTGCAATGGATGCTTGGGGTGATGTTTGTCACTCACTAGACGAACACTACCGGTGTTCTGCAATTCCTTCTACGCAGCGAGACGTCCAACACATGTGCATGTCGGTTAAAAGCGACGAGTACTTACTATTTGTTGTTTTATTGAGTCTTTTATTACCTTTTCATTGCCTCAAAACACTTTTTGCATGTGTTTCCCTCTCATACTTGAAAGCACTGTGTTTTCTTGTGGTAGCTTTAAAGCAGATTGTTGATCTGTTGACCACATTAGTCACGTAGCGTATTTAAACCACCCTTATTTGATATTACTACGTTTAAGTATCTTCCTAAGGCATCTATAGTAGGGGTGTGCCATCTAAGGCAGCGTACGAAACTATTCGATTATGATTCAGGGTGCTACGATTCGAATATTGGACGATTGATTATCTTTATGGTATTAACGATGATCACCATTTTCGATGCATCTTTCCCACCTACCTTTCAGGATTTCTTTTTTTCTTACTCTGTTGCTACTTCATACTTTTAAGCGAGGTATATTTGTCAATATTCATTAATTAAAGGAGCCAAACAAATTTATGTACGATACGTTTTATTTCAAATCACCTAATGATCCAGCAGGAGCAATGGAAACATGCCTATACAACACAAAGCTGACCTTAAGCTGCTCTTTTTCACAAGAAGGTGCTAAAATGTTGTTTAAACATTGCTGTTTCAAAGGCAGTACTTATTTCTTAACAATACAATACAGTTTACACTGGTGAAATGAATTCCACATTTTCTGGAAAAAAAAACAAAGTATCTTTAGAAATAAGCGTTCTTTTAACCATTATACTTTGTTTTTACAGATTTCTATTTCGCATGTTTGCAGTGTTACAGTTGTACGTAATATTGGTTTTACACGTTCTGCATATGGAGTAACTTTTGTACACCAACAAACAACGCAAAAATGGTCATGGAAATACATGTTAGTTAATTCGCTAATTAGCTTAGCACTCGGCGCTAACTGTAAACATCTCAAAAACAACAACAATAAAGGCTAAACAGTACAGTTCGTGTACTCACCTCTTATAGACGCACACAGGACTTGGCAACACACTTAGGACACAAACTACTGCTGGACAACTGAAAGGCAAGGAGCACTGAACTATCTCTCTTCCCCTCTCGCTCTAAAAAAATAATTTGCGCACAGAAGAGGACCCAAAGCGCGACCACCCGGAGCTTGCCTGTCTCATCCACAAATTTATTTTTGAGTCTTTTGTACAGGAGTAAATGTCTCACTCAGTAACTTCCGCTGCTGCCATCCTCACCTTGTGCATCTCTTAAGGTGTCCAGGGGGCAGACGTGTGTAGAATTTTGTTCTGCTAGCAGCGGCTATCATTAAGAGTAGGGGAAAATTGGTTTTTGAACATTTTTTAATCGTGATCAAATCGTCTCGTGTCGAATCTCGATTAATCTAATAATCGATGTATTGGCACACCGCTAATCTTTAGTATGTTCTGTCTGTATTCATCTAAACAAAACAAGCTGAAAGCGCACGGTAGTACTTTGGGTTTCAAATTCACCTCTTGTAGCACGTTTTGCGGGTGTAGCACATTTTGACAGAACACCGTTTTTTTCCCCCTACTCTCGTCACGTCTCATCCAGTCTTTCCTGTTCATTTTGCTTTTGCTGCTCGCTTTCTGAAATATCGACAGTGCTGTCATGCTCATTAATGTTCCTCTCGGGTTCAAATTGAAAGGGTTAAACAGATGACGTTTATGTCGTTAGAGTCATACGCTGGAAGCCCGGCAGTGTAACCCAGTGACGTCACCGCCCTGCGACGTCAACAATAATGGTGACCTACTAGTTAAACTAATTTTACAAAGTGTATGAAAACGAAAACATCAAGAAGGGTTTCAATATCTAATATTTCAACTCATAATGTTTTTCAAGCCTTTCTATCTGTGGATCCCTTTAAGTCTTAAATTAACTAATTTTGTTAAAGTGTCTTAAAAGGCATTGAATTTCACCTGGTAGGTTTTCAATGTATTATTTAAATTACCCTGAATTGCATCAAGTAGTGTTTTAATTTTTCTGACATTCTTAGTTACAGAATTTAATGTATATATATTGGTGGTTTGTAAGTGAAAGCTGCCCTATAACTTATTTGTAGTTTAAGTTTTAAATAGTCTTAAAAATATCATAAATTGACAGACACGCCCTTATCATATGCATGTCAGTGGCAAGAATTTGGTTTCCTAAATTGGAAGGGAAAAACCGTTTCATTTTTGTGACGTGTGATTAATCGTTATTAATAGTAATAGTATTAATCATGTGCCTACTTGTGACATCATTAATACCAGTCTATCGGTGTGTATGTCCGTGGGTACAAGTGATGTCACAAAATAGCTGCCCTTGTAAGAAGCCATTTTTTTGTGTTAAACCATAGGTTGCGCTTGACTTTTTCGTTGTCCGTCATTTTGACTGACAGGGTCATAAAAATCCGGTCATAATCTATTTTTACCCGTCACTTAAATTTTTAAAATGACTATATCTTTATGCAGTCACTATATGTATATACACAATAATACAATAATACTTTATAATATAAAGCAACTAACATTAGTGCAGTCATGGATTACAGTAAGCAGGCCAGTACTGTGTTTCCATATATATTTTTATTATATTATGTATATACGGGATATATATATATTTTTTTCCCCCCCAAGTATATATATATATATATATATATATATATATATATATATATATATATATATATATGGCGGGTCAAGTGTTCGTTCATAGCCGACGTGCTACCGTGGTATGCGAGCTCAGCTTAGCAAAAAGAGTACACACAGTGGTTGCACCCTCCATATTTTCCTTGAAATAATTTCAAGCTCTGGCTAGTCTGGTCCTCTTTTTTGGCTTTATGCCGCTTTCACCGTGTTACCAATTCTGCCCTTCTTGGTAATTGGCGGCGTTTTAAACCGCTTGCTGCAGTGAGGAGTGAACCGGCGATTCACTTGATTCGTTGTCATCCTTCACTGCATCAGTCCCTCTTTTTTCACCTCTTTTATCAACACCATCGTCGTTTTGGGGCTTTTTGAAGAAACTTCGGACACTCAGTTGACTTGACATTTTTCAGAGTAAGGCCAACGACGTCATGCATCAAGAGAGACAATAGCTAATTAATATGCTCACTCGCCACCCTGTGGTCTGGGGTGTTAATTGCAACCTGTCAAAATGACAGATGGACTTCAGTTTTTTCCGTCACCGTTGTAAAAAACCGGTCAACGACGGAAAATATTCGGTTAACGTGACCCCTGTGTTAAACATTAGTTTTTCCATTATCAGAGGTCCAAGAAATTGGCTTTTTTTGAGCCATTGTCTTTCACAGAATTGTCCAGGAATTGTCTTAAAAAACCTTTGATTTCACTTGATGACACTTATACGAACCGAACTGCAGGTTGATGGTGTTTAATTTTGTCCTCACAGGAGTTTCTGGACAAGTTTATGGAGGGGAACATGAGCCTGGAGGATTTCTTAGACTCCTTCCAGAGCTCCAGGAGGACTTACCACATCCGACGAGCGCAGGCCGAGAAGATGCAGGACTTGGCCAAGAAGCACACTGGCAAAGTGGGTGGTGATGACGCAGCAGGCAAAGTCCAAGAAGAGGTAAAAGCGGATTCCGAACGTCACCCGGAAACCCCGCGACCCAACGGCTACTTGGCTCAGGGCCCTCTTAGAGTCTTCCAGGTACGCTACGGCCTGACGCCGGCCATCCTTTTGCCGCATTACCCCGTTTCCCCCGCGGCGGCCTCGGGGCCCGCCCACCAGGCCAGGACTCCTCCGCCCGAAGCCCTCCCGCAGGGACACGTCCTGGGCCAAGGAGCGCCCCTCCACCCGGTGGGGCTTCGGGTCATCGGACAGCTGCCTGGGGGCTGGCCGGCCAACGGGCGGCCGGTGCGCTTGCAGCAGCTGTATAGGCCCAACCCCCAGCAGCCTCAACCACCCTTCCGATAGCTTGGGACGGCGGCGAAAAGCTTCCCGCGATCCGACAAAAGACAACGCATCATCGATCCGAGATGGCAACATCTTTTACCAGGGTGGAATACTTGACTGAACGTTAAGGTGACCCTGTGGTTTACACATCAGCCTCGCAGCCACAAGATCCGGATTTGAATCTCCGTTTTCCTCCCTGATTACATAAACTTGCATGTTGGAAAACTTTTAAATCGTCCATAGTTTCTTTGTCCTCTGATTGACTGGCGAGCAATCAAGGATGTGCCTACAGAAAATGGATGGAAAACTACCAAGTGGATTTTATCGAAATTGTTTTATTTCATATTTATTCTTGGGAATCCTATTTTGGTAATATTTCTCCTCTGATGGGATTTAAGCGCGGCACCGTACCCGCTTTTCGAGGTTTATCATAATTCTCTCTTAATTATTCGGCTTCTCGACCAGCATGTTTACGCCGGTTTGACAAACTACTACTTGAAAAAGCGCCTTAGGGCGACCGGTCTCATCCGTCAACTCTCTAATTGCAAGCGAATCATCTTCTAATGAGAAGAACGAACGCTGCTGCTGAAGATTACCACATTGTTATTTTAAACCTGCTTGAAAATGCCCTCAAAAATTAATAATGCACAAAAATCCGACCTAGATACTTGAGCAGCAGATTCTAGCTGCGCTTAATAAAGACAATATTGTTTCATATTGTGGAGAAGATGCTCAAATCTGACGGAGATTAAAGGCTCCAGAACTATAAAGCCCGTCCAAGTTACTTTAACTCATTGACTGCCAAATTATTTGAACTGGCTGCCAGTGAATGATCATGTTTCAGCGATGGTGATAGCTCTCACAGTTGAAATGAATTTAACATCTATTGCCGTCAATAGCTGCCAATGAGTTAAGTCGTTTTTAATGTGCAGTCACAATGCTAATATAGAAAAATAAAAAATTGTAAATCCCAACTGATTTGGATGATAAAAAATGAATAAATAAATAAACCTTTGCTGATTCTGATATTTCATGGAAGTATTGCCAATTAAAAGAGTAGAAAATAATTTAAATAACTTTCTTTAATGTTTACAACAATATATATATTTGAAAATGCGATACTTTGCCATTAAGCCGAAGTACTAGCGCCAAGTAAAGGGGAAAAAGGACTACGGGTTTAAGGGGAAGTTCAAAATTTTTGACATCAGGCTTAATCTTCGACTTAGCGAAAGTTTAATTAGTCGGTGGAGAAGATTTCAACAAATTCTGTGTAGTTTGTTTGTTATTTGTTAGTTTCAGGGCTCCGGAGTGGCTAAGCTAGTGTGAGTCAATTGGGCCGACTTAGCTTAGCAATTAAAAAACGTATGCACAAATTAAAATCATCAACGACCCATGCAATCAATAGTGGTGGCTGTGTTTTCAGGATAAAATTATTAAAACCTACCATTGCATGTCAATAATTGCAGTATGAACTAGGACTGCAGCTATCGATTATTTTAGTAGTCGATTAATCGATGAAGCATTAGTTCGAATAATCGAGTAATCGGATAAAGAACATGAAAAATTAAATTACCTAAGCTCAAACGTTTTTAAAAAAATTAATAAATGAGGATCTGTGTACAACAAAAGAATAATTGGCTAACTTATATAGCAAAAGGCCGCTAGTTTAAATGGTATAAAATGCTATCTTTTTAACAATGCTCTTAACAAATGGTTGAGAAACGTATTCCCACAAAAATTGGCTAAATATAGCTGTAAACTAAATTGCGAATGCATTAAAAAAATTAAAAAAAACATTAGCTCAAACAAAAACTTAGTTTATGTTGATCTTACTGGGAACACCTGGATTCAGCTATGTGAAATGAGGCAGACTAGAAGGCAGTGTATCCACCCAAATCAATAAAACTAAATGCAAACAATTTCAAAATAAACCATTACAACGGCACTTTAATTAAACGAATACTCGAAGCAGCAAAATTTAATTCGAATCTTTTTTTCTAATTGAATACTCGAGTTAATCGATTAATCGTTGCAGCACTAGTATGAACAGAGTGATATCACAGTTTTTTTTTCACCGCTGATTTTTTAAATGTCGTAGCCAGCAGCAAGTAACCAGTTTTCCTTGTTCTTCATAGGGAAGTTGTTGAAACTTTGCCCATTTCTTCTGTCTGTTTCGACAGCCTCTAAATTCACATTTCCATGTTGCCGGCTGTCAGTTAACTCAGCAGACTGATGCTGCATTTGTGCAAGAGTTTCCAACCTCCAAGCTGGAAAAATATCATTGGAACGCCTCCATTATTTGATCGCTTACGAGAAGGCAGGTTTGCTGCAGGTCAAAATGTCATTTGATGGCCAAAATATAAAACAACTTGTCGCGATCAGCCATATTTGCTGTTTACATTCGCTTGGAATGCTTTGAGGTCGCAACTTGTACCCTCCGAGAGGGATACGTCTGACTTCCTCGAATGAAGCGTGAGCACAAGTGGCCGAAGCACTCCTCTCTAATGTGGTCGTATTACGCATCTAAAAACATAGTCCTGCAGAATTAAATGAATTACGGCAGTTTTTTTTAACGTTGTTTTGGCCACATGGGTGTTTTGGAACAATGATCTGCATTTTGAATGTATTTGACTATGTTGGATCTGTTTGTAGATTTGTATCGTTTTTTTATTGGCATGCTAAGCAGGCAGCATTGACTCGCGCTGACTTAACCACTCCGGGACCTTGAAACTAACAATAAACTTACAAACTGCATGAAATTTGTTGAAATCAACTCCACCAACTAATTAAACCCCCGCTAACTCAGAAGATTAAGCCTAATGTCAAAAATTCTGAACTTCCGCTTTAAAGTCGTAATGTTACTACAAGAATAAAAGTCGTATTATTATGTAGGGGTAATGTAGCTGAATAAGCCACTATGCACTTTACGTACAGTGGGGCAAATAAGTATTTAGTCAACCACTATTTGTGCAAGCTCTCTCACTTGAAAATATTAGAGAGGCCTGGAATTGTCAACATGGGTAAACCTCAACCATGAGAAACAGAATGTGGAAAGAAACCCAGAAAATCACATTGTTTGATTTTTAAAGAATTTATTTGCAAATCATGGTGGAAAATAGGTATTTGGTCAATACCAAAAGTTCATCTCAATGCTTTGTTATGTACCCTTTGTTGGCAATAACGGAGGCCAAAAGTTTTCTGTAACTCTTCAAAAGCTTTTCACATACTGTTGCTGGTATTCCTCCATGCAGATCTCCTCTAGAGCGGTGATGTTTTGGGGCTGTCGTTGGGCAACACGGACTTTCAACTCCCTCCACAGATTTTCTATGGGCTTGAGATCTGGAGACTGGCTAGGCCACTCCAGGACCTTGAAATGCTTCTTACGAAGCCACTCCTTTGTTGCCCTGGCTGTGTGTTTAGGATCACTGTCATGCTGAAAGACCCAGCCACGTCTCATCTTCAATGCCCTTGCTGATGGAAGGAGATTTTCACTCAAAATCTCTCGATACATGGCCCCATTCATTCTTTCCTTTACACAGATCAGTCATCCTGGTCCTTTTGCAGAAAAATGGCCCCAAAGCATGATGTTTCCACCCCCCATGCTTCACAGTGGGTATGGTGTTCTTCGGATGCAATTCAGTATTCTTTTGAGAACCTGTGCTTCTACCAAAAAGTTCTATTTTGGTTTCATCTGACCATAACACATTCTCCCAGTCCTCTTCTAGATCATCCAAATGCTCTCTAGCGAACCACAGACGGGCCTGGACGTGTACTGGCTTCAGCAGGGGGACACGTCTGGCAGTGCAGGATTTGAGTCCCTGGCGGCGCATTGTGTTACTGATAGTAGCCTTTGTTACTGTGGTCCCAGCTCTCTGTTGGTCATTCACTAGGTCCCCCCGTGTGGTCCTGGGATTTTTGCTCAGTTCTCGTTATCATTTTGACGCCACGGGGTGATATCTTGCATGGAGCCCCAGATCGAGGGAGATTATCAGCGATCTTGTATGTCTTCCATTTTCTAATAATTGCTCCCACAGTTGATTTCTTTACACCAAGCGTTTTACCTATTGCAGATTCAGTCTTCCTAGCCTGGTGCAGTTCTACAATTTTGTCTCTGGTGTCCTTCGACAGCTCTTTGGTCTTGGCCATAGTGGAGTTTGGTGTGTGACTGACTGAGGTTGTGGAGAGGTGTCTTTTATACAGATAATGAGTTAAAACAGGTGCCATTAATACAAGTAACGAGTGGAGCCTCGTTAGACCTCGTTAGAAGAAGTTAGACCTCTTTGACAGCCAGAAATCTTGCTTGTTTGTCGGTGACCAAATACTTATTTTCCATTGTAATTTGGAAATAAATTATTTAAAAATCAAACAATGTGATTTTCTTTTTTTTTTTTTTTTTTTTTTTTTCCCACATTCTTTCTCTCATGGTTGAGGTTTACCCATGTTGACAATTACAGGCCTCTCTAATATTTTCAAGTGGGAGAACTTGCACAAATAGTGGTTGACTAAATACTTATTTGCCCCACTGTACATGTACCCTTGCTGGGAGCTACGACACAGCATTAGTCTAAATCCTTCTATTGATTATAATTGTGATTGAGATACAGGATTTCCTTATTTTGGAAACCGATTCTAAAACCCAGCCTCACAAGATTCTTTGGATATTGTTGATTTTAACGGATGCCGCAACGTGCTACGTAAGGTATATAGCTGCTTATTCAGCTACATTACCCCGACGTAACAATACGGCTTTTTTCCACGTAGTACTAGTACGAGAAAAAAGTTGAACTATAGGTACCAAGAAAAGTCGAGCTGTTACTACGAGAAAAAAAGTGTTATTACATAGGGCTAATGTAGCTGAATAAGCAGCTATGACTTTTATTCTCGTAGTAATGGTACGACACTTTTCTCGTTGCGACAGTACGACTTTAATCTTGTAGTCATTTGTTTTTACTTGATTCTACCCCAGTACTCCATTGTATTTATTTAATTTTACATCAGAGAGAGAAAAAAATATTAAAATGAGCTTGTATGACAAAATCTTTTTGACGTAAATGAGAACGTCGCCATTTTCTCAACCAATCAATCTACAGTGTTTATTCCATCTTGTCCTATGTCAGTTGTCTAAAAGTATTTTGGCTGGATATCAAGGATTTGTAATAAATGCCCAATTGGCTTTTTATAGTTGCTTCCCCAGCAGCCTTTTTCAAAAGTATTGGGACATCACAGGAACTCTGTGTGTTTTGATATTAGTGCGTGTTGCGTGTTGAAGCAGGCGGGCTGCCTCTTTGCATCAGTGAGATCCCATCCACACGCGTGACAAGGGAGGCTAATAATAGCGTCATTAGCATCATTGTCATCCTTGACAGCTGGATGAGGAAAGTGTTTTGAGTAAAAATCTAAAAGTGGAACAGGATATTTGGAATGTTTAGTAAAAAGACATAGCCAAAACAAAATTGAAAGGATTTAGACAATTTCAAGAGGTAGGCTATAAACCTTTCTTAGTTTAAAAAGTTTTTTTTAATCATTAATACGCCCTTAGTAGTGCACAGCCACTTCCTTTTCTCAGGTCATGGTGACACATTACTGTCAGATGACAAAAACACCCAAAATGTTTGTGTTTTTCAGTTTAATTGCTTTCCGCGAAGGTCGCTGAGGGAAGCTGTCGTGCATACTCGACTCCAATGCAAGAAATCGTCAAATGCTGGAGGGAAATTTAAAATTGTGCTTTGTCTCCCTCCTGTCTGCCAACATTCAAGTGACCTTACATAAAATACGTTTACAGGTGACATCATTTTCATCCGTCCTTGGAGTTGTCAATAAAAAGCACATTTGTTACCCGGTCTCCATACGTCTGCATAGTATGTCGACGAGTCTTTCTTTTGCTCCTTTACATGACATGACTTCAATGTTGTGCACACGTATTTGCAGTTAGATTCTTAACCATTTATGGTCTTCAGCTTTTGGTCCAAAGAATAAATCACCCCCCCTTAATTTATTTTGTTTTTGACTCCATTATCAACATTCACACAAGTCCAAAAATCTACTTGTGGAAAACCAACTGGCCTCAAACTAGAGCACCAGGTGAGCACATTACAATCAGGGGTGTGCAAAATACGGTATGAAAACATTGAATATGGCCCACACAAGAATCTTAAAATTCAGCCTACATTCTATGGCACTTCTCCGCTTTCAAGAACAAATGGGAAGTAAGGTTGGCCAACCATGTTTTTGAATAATATCAATGGCTAAACAATTATAAGCATATTTTCGTTATTTTTTTTAACGCAACCCTTCTAGATTCTTTGTTTAACCAATAGCAACGCCCCTGACAACGATAATGCTTTTCTTCGACAATCTTGGGAAATCTTGGGAAATTACGTCACACAGAGAACTGCGAGGGAAGTCCGCAATACAACAGTATTGTTGCATTGCTTCTCGGTAAGATGCCACGGCGGTGTGTGGCGACGTATTGTTCTCAATCTAAAGAAAAGTTGTATGAGTGGCCAAAGGATAGCTGGGCACGTAAATGGACATCTTTCGTTCGCGCGAAGCGAATGAATTTCACGCCATCGTCGAGTAGTGTTCTCTGCTACAAACACTTCGAAGATGCCTGCTTTCTCAACCGGTCTATTTATCAAGGATTTGCAAAAAAGTGTGATTTTTGGATAGATGACTTATGACTTTGTCAAAGCAGAGCTGCAAACTATTGTGGAATGAACAGTAAGTTAGCCAAAAGGTAACTCGAGGCAAAACCCCGATCGTGTTGTGGAATGAACAGTAGAAGCTAGCGACGTTAGCCGAAAGCTAACTCGTGGTAATCCCCGATCATAGTTGTATTGAGTTCATTTTGCCTACACTTATAAATTCGTCAAAACTTTTCTTTTATCCTAGGCAATAGTAGGTGGTTTATTTACCTGACATGTTTCGGCGAACACCTCCGCCTTCGGACCTTCCGACGAAGGCGGAGGTGTTCGCCGAAACATGTCAGGTAAATAAAAGCTAATGTCGCTAGCTTCTACTGTTCATTCCGCAACATGATCGGGGATTCGTCAAAACTTTTCTTTTATCCCAGGCAATAGTAGGTGCTTTATTTACCTGACATGCTTCAAATCATAAAAATAATAACAGCCTATATCTTACCAATCTTGTAATATCGATGGGTCTTGTCTCCTTTCCATGTCAGGTAGTCTGGGCACATTCTTTGCATCCTGATTAGCGTCTGGCTAATACATGTACGTCCAACATAAAATTCCAACCTCCTCCTGTTCCTCCAACTCTTAAAAAAACTTGGATCTCCTCACTTGCACTCGATCTATCGCTTATATCGCTGTTTGAATCATTGTTTGAAGGGCTTTGTATGGCGACCGTATGGAGCGCTGCCATCGCTGTTCTCTGTGTGACGTATCACTTCCGGGTTCGTCCCCTTTCAGGTTCTAACTTTGGAAACGCGATTATTTTGTCAAATATCCAACATATACATTATTGTTTCATGCTTTATTTGTTGGACAATGTTTAATTACTTTAATTGTGACCCTATTTGGCATTTTATCAAATTACTTCACATTTGGTCTTTAACACTCGATGGAACTAGTCACTTAAACAGGGCCACTCCACAAGGCATGTGCCGGTATGATATTCTGACGGTATGATAATCTTAAACCAAAAAATTACGGTATCACGGTATTGCAATTAAATGTGTTACTTTAACATTGGAAGTCCAGGTTTTTTTGGCTATAAATACCAGAAAGGCGTCAAATGAACCCGATGACTGACTACTGGGCTTTGTCAAACAATAGACCACTCAAACAAGCAATCAAGCAGGCCAACCCCTACACACTCCTGTGGAGTTGCTGCCTAGGTGTGAAGGGGAGTTTCACTCTGGATAGCTGCAATTAGCATCTTGAATATAAGAGAAAAGGGTGGACTTCTTGTTGGGTCTTGCAAAGGAATTGGCTCACTCTCATGTGGGCGCAATGACAGCGCAGAAGGAAAAATTGCTTTGGGAACAACCTCCAACACCTAGCCCCGGGAAAAGGGCGAAGTGCCATGTCACCACATAAAAATGTTTTTTTTTTTTTACACTGTCTCTTCTATTGTAGCCAAACTGCAATTTTTGGAATATGCAAGAAGGTTGTCCGCCCGATTGGCCGCCTGAGCGGTCCACTTGTCCAACAAAGCCTAGGCAGCCCTCCCCCACAAACACTCAAGATGCTAATTGGAGCAATCCAACCCTGTGGTTTTTTGCTAGTGTGAATGGGCATGACTAATGAGGACCATAGTGCTAACAAAAGACATGCTGATTAGGGTCAGATGATCCTTCTCTGGTTACAAAAGTGATTTGTATCAACTGATCCACCCTTTGTAGTTCTAGTGTTAATTAAGATATCTTGGTTTAAAAAAAAAATCCATTGAACAGGATTTTTATTTTTCAAAACATATGAACAAATTGGAAAATAATTAAGTTAAAATAAATTACAGCCACAGCTCAACATTATGACCATCAGAACAAAAATAATTATTTTCCATAA
Organism: Corythoichthys intestinalis; assembly: GCF_030265065.1. NCBI lineage: Eukaryota > Metazoa > Chordata > Actinopteri > Syngnathiformes > Syngnathidae > Corythoichthys > Corythoichthys intestinalis. Next base: position 29,987,036 of record NC_080412.1, read on the forward strand.
AAGGCATGTGTGTATGACTCGTACCATGTTTACATTATACACACACTCTCTTTCTCAACACAGTTGCCAGAGAGGGAAAAAAAATCACGTTTTACCACCGCTAGACACGCTAAACACGCTGGAGTTAACTCTTGTAGCTGGTGGGAAATATTCATGACAGTGTTTACTAACTTTTAATTTTGTATAAATGCGAAATCATATTGGTGGTATTGCCTCCTCGGCAGCCACCCTCCGCAAACATGTTTTACATGTGTGTTGGGCCTCCAACTCTAAGCCAAGTCAGTCTAACTTTTGTAGCCGAAGTATTCCCATACCAGCGATTTTGTTTTCTTTGATGGGGGAAAAAGTTCAGGAGTTTCACCTCCTCCAGCCATCGTGTAGCACAACTGACTCACTGGCATTGAGCAACAAACAGTGGGGGAGGGTTGAGCCTTGCTGCTGCAAGCGAGGGATTTGTTCATGCATTTTTGGGATATAAAAAATAGCTAATACCTTAGGGACGGTATGACGGAAAATTTTGCGGTTTTGAAACCTTGACGTTTTCATCCCTCGGTATACTTTGAAACCGTTAATCGGCACATGTCTAGATGGAACTAGTCCCTTAAACAGGGCCACTCCATTAGCTCTTGTCAAAATCTGACATGTTCAAATCAAAGTAGGAAACTAGAATTTCAGTATTTGGGTTTTAAATGAATAAACGTCTATAAAAAAAATAATCCTTTGTGATAAATTGAGCTATCCTGGGTGTTATTTTCTTGACTTTTTTTCTTTTGCTGTTTTGGGACATTTTCAAATTGTTCTGCAAGCTTTGTTTCAGTAGTGTCTATATACCATCCCACAATCTGTGATCAAAATATTACAACTGGGAAGGTAGGCATTGAGTAACAATGTTTCACTGCTATTGATAGTGATAGATCGTTGCTAGCCCTCCCAGTCAAAATGTATTGGACGTATATCGCTGTCAATGGCAGTCAATGAGAAAATAGTTAAGAAAAAAAATTCTGGACACCCCACTCCTGATCTAGTTTGTAAATATGACTACATGCAGTTGACCCAAAAATATTTTGCCTTTGTTGATGGCTTCCAAAGCACAAGTGTACTTTTCATAAATTCATTTTTTCGTTCATATTTAATCTTCGTTCATTTTTAATCTCCCATCTTCACACTCACAGCCAAACCTGCTGTCACATTTTGCGTGTCACCGTTATGCAGATGAAGTTCAGTTGTCATCCAAAAACAAGGTTCTTTTGAGACTTAGTGCTAAAATATGAATGATTTCCTCATAACGACTAAAAAACCATGCCAACATGCAAGAGCAGCTGCAGGAAAAACGTCTTGTGCCAGTTATGTCTTCTCATTACTGCACTTTGCTGCCCTCTTGTGGCCACGTGTACATGTAACTAATTTTGTAACTTTTATTGCCTGTGTAATAGTGTAGTGAAGTACGTACCGGTAATAGCCCACCAAGTTCTGGATTAGTCTTTGTGTTCTCTAGTATTTGGATCTATTAAGTAATCGGCTAATATCTTTTTTTTTTTTAATTTTAATTAAAAGTAAACGTTACAATTGCATTTAAATTCCTTAACTGAATGTAAAATGTAAAGAGAATGTCGATACAAAACAAGGGCGTAGGTTTGCATAGGGACGGTAGGGACATAACACTACCAACATTTCAGGAAGCTCAAATTGTCCCCACCAACTTTTAAGCAACCTTATTTGCATTATATACAGTGGGGAGAACATACTTGTTCTCCCCACTGTATACACACATATATATATATATATTAGGGCTGTCAAAATTATCACGTTAACGGGCGGTAATTAATTTTTTTAAATTAATCACGTTAAACTATTTGACGCAATTAACGCACAAATGCCCCGCTCAAACAGGTTAAAATGACAGCACAGTGACATGTGTACTTGTGTTTTTCGGAGTTTTGGCGCCCTCTGCTGGGGCTTGGGTGCGACTGATTTTATAGACTTCAGCACCCATGAGCATTGTGTAAGTAATTATTGACATCAACAATGGCGAGCTACTAGTTTATTTTTTGATTGAAAATTTTACAAATGTTATTAAAACGGAAACATGAAGAGGGGTTTTAATATAAAAATTCTATAACTTGTACTAACATTTATCTTTTAAGAACTACAAGTCATGGATCGCTTTAATAGAATGTTAATAATGGTAATGCCATCTTGTTGATTAATTGTTATAATAAAGAAATACAGTACTTATGTACCGTATGTTGAATGGATATATCCATCTTGTGTCTTATCTTTCCATTCCAACAATAATTTACAGAAAAATATGGCATATTTTATAGATGGTTTGAATTGTGATTAATTGCGATTAATTACGATTAATTAATTTTTAAGCTGTAATCAACTTGATTAAAAACGTTAATCGTTTGACACCCCTAATATATATATATATATATATATATATATACAGTGGGGAGAACAAGTATTTGATACACCATTGGCAGTGTATCAAATACTTGTTCTCCCCACTGTATATAATGACTTTTGTCATATAGGTAATTTAGAATGTCTTCCTAAATGTTGTAAAAATAGAATTGACCCTACCATTATTAAATGATTTGCATTATGTTCAGACTTACATTTACATCTTTTGACTTGCTGAATGTGCCAGTCCATTTTTTTCCCTTAAACACACATTTGATTGGCTGATGACTTGACCCCCCACCCCCCAACACACGTACTCCCATCCCTCACAAAAATGCAACATGTCGACAACATGCCACCTCCTCTGACCCCTACGATTTTTTTTTGACCACTAACAGTAGCAGCCACTGTAAGTAATGTAAAAAGAAATCAATGTTGTAGAGGTGGGGAACACACTACTAATGTTGCTACTAAAAGTCCGACCACGGAGTTAACATTAAACTGTGAGAATTTCCTAACCTGCAAAATACAATTAGGAAGCTGTTAACATTCATTAGACTTATGAAACTTTTTGTTGATCCCTGACTACAATTTTTTTTTTTTTGTTATTTTTAATTTCTTTATTTAGACACACAATGTCGAGTGGTCTTAAGACAAATGTTCATTTTTTGCATTCCTGGATAGTTACGAGATGATTAACATGTGTGTGTTAATAGAATTTATGTTAAAATATTGCAATATAAATTTGCTAATAAAATCCAGACATTTACTTTGGAACTTTTCAAAATGTTTTAGTAGTTTTTCCAAAACAAAGGTCTGAATCGAACGGTTTATCACCTGAATCAATACACATTAAAGTATAAGTCAATACAGATTTATTTTGTTTATCACCTGAACCAATACACATTAAAGTATAAACAGGGGTGAAAGTGGGCGGGAACGGTCAGGAACGCGGTTCCAGTATAAGATTTAGCGCTGGAACGCAGTTCCAGTATAAGATTCAGGGCCAGAACGTTCCGGTATACGGTGCTTTGATTCCGAAAATATGACGGCAACTGTCAAAACGCTATGTAAAAAAAAAAAAAATTTAAAATACAAAGCTGCTACACATGCATTTCATCTCCAAGAAGAAAACAATCTACAACAATCAGATTTACATACACAAGTTTTAACAACAAGCATAATAAATTGCTTGTGCAGCGTAATCCGTTTCCACCGATATTTGTTATTTATTTTATTCCACGGATGGCATGGAGGTTTCCCCAGCTGCTGTAGTTATCTGAGTTTGACGATGAAGAGTCACGTTAATGCACGCAGCAAATCAAAACACCTGGACTCATTTATCCGTTCATTTGGCTAACATACTGACATAAGATCACCAAAGATAGTTAGCACTGATTGGTTCAAATGTGCATGTTTTCTGAAAAGGCCCCCCCAAAAAATTTGTAATTAAAAAAAAAGGCCAATGCAACAGAAAATGGATCAAATCTTTAAAGGGTATGACAACACCTGGGGAAATGCTAATATTCCATCATTTATCCATAAACGCATGCCTTTTGAATTCATATCATGCCACTTCGTGTAATTACATCGCAACACCAAGAAAATGATAGAAATTAGGTCTATTGTCAAGCTAAAACGACCCGCCCCCGAGATGCCGGAAATCTAGCATATTGTGTGCGTGACGTCACTATAAGGAAACAACCGGCTCAGTGCTTAGTACTGAATGGCGGCGATGACGGCGACAATTTTGTTTCTAGTTGCAGCGACGAATCCGACGTAACGAACATTCTTCTAATGATGACGAGGAGAGATATGGACCTTTCTGTGGTGTTTTAGGTTATCAGTTTGAGCCCAAACGAAAGCCAATGCAGCCCAATGAAACGATCACTGAGGGGAGCAATCACACTGATGAAACACTGGCGGCAAAAGAAACACCGAATGGTTTGTTTTGCATTTCTTTTTGTGAAGCTGATACACCGCGACCGCAAAGTAATGTATAGAATAATTATCATTTATTGTGCTATCATCGCTCTGCCAGCCGACACAAATATGAATGGGATTAGAGGATTTGTTCTATATATTTTACGAGCGATAATTTATACGTGTCCAGACCTATATCCAATGCGTGATATGTTTTTTATTATAAAAGAGTACTCACTCTGGCCATTTCCCTCTTTTGCTTTGCCTGATGTGGGGTGGTCTCATCAGAACCAGTCATCGTCCTCTTTCTTGATATCTCGGGACATTTAGATGGCTGCGCGTGTAGGTGGGCACCGCATCTGCTTTCAGCAGCAATTTCTTAGCAAAACCTGATTTCATTTGTCCATAGTTCGTATAGCTTTCAGGTGTAAAATGCGCACCACACAAAACCGTGCCGGAGGCTGGGTCTGCAAAATTAGCCCTCTTAGCACTGACAAACTTTACTCATTGTCTGCGTTGTCCAGCTCTTTTTCTCGCGTTCGGGAACTCATGGGTACTACATTGCGACAAATGGCTATTTGTAAACCACATAGCATGACAGGTTTGAACCATTTTAGCGATTTTTTTGATAAAACACGAACGCAACTCTCTCATCGATAAACGACGATGGCACCTGCCTCTACCTTTTGTTTCCTTGTTATGACGTCTCTGCCCCATTCGGCTGTTTCCGGAATACTTTCGGAAATGTTTGTGATTTTCGATCTATTTTCGATAATTGCTCATGAATGCGATTAATTTTTTTGTTAACTTTATTAATATGTGTTATCTTGCCACATAACGGTTCTATTGATATCTCACAGCCCCTTAGTGTTTTAATACCCTTTAAGGGCAAGGAAAGAGTTAAGGTGGCTTATTTATCATATTTAATTTTATTTGCTCTGATGGGGAGCTTCAGAACATCTTAGGTGTCAATGTGCAGTTTGGACTTATATTTGTTCATTTATGTTAGGCTACTTATTCATTTCCTTTTAATTTAAAAAAGTCAATGTTTGCGCGATCTTCAAAATATATTCCATTTCATTCTGTATAAGTCATTTGTACTTATTTTTCTGAATGTATGGTACTTATATCTTTATTTTTAAAAAAAGTAAGTAATAGTAAATGTTTATATTCAATTTTAATATACTGTACCTCCTATGATCTTAAGTAGTTAAAATTGAGATTTGGCATTTAGTATGTGAGGAAATGAGGGAAAATAAAAATTAGGAGATGGAGGTTGGAGCTGTTTTTGTTAACTTTTATTTTGCAAACCATTGAAAAAATACAATTTTGAATGAAAATCAGTTTTTTTAATGTGTTCCAGAAATAATTGACCAAAAGGAGTTTTCTTTGTATTTCAGTAGTTTTTTGACACGCCCCTACCCCCCAAAATCAATCAATAAATAAAATTTCTGGCTCCGTGGCGACCTTCACATCGGGGAGTTCCGGCAAGAAATTCTAACCACTTTCACTCCTGAGTATAAGTCAATACAGATTTATTTTTGCATTGATAATTTAGCCTATCAATTAATTAGGTTCATATTCATGAGAAATGTAGCCCTGACCCCTGTTCACCCAATCTGTTTGGTCTTATTAATGTCCCGTCCCCAGCAAAAAGTGGTCATATAGGTTATGCTGTTATATCGTCCCTACCAACGTTGAGACCAAACCTACGCCCTTGAATTACAAAAGCATCAACTTTACTTTATATTGCGGCCTTGTGTGGGACTGGTTCTTTACTCCCCTCTACTGACCACTAATCTGCATTGGCATATGCAATAATTTCAAAGAAATTGTTTTTTTTTTTTTAAATCAAAATTTTATCATAAAAATAAAATTTATTGCGTAACTTCGAGCTACATACAGTACAACTGACAAACGATCATTTAGCAGCTATCACGCAAGCGTAAGGGCACGTCTGTCACTACGAATTCATGGCACTAATGAGAACGTGCTAAAAGTCCTGTGCTTGTGTTATAATTTTTTTTTTCTTCACCCACAGAGCAGTTTTTCATTAAAACAGTCTCAGACGTTAATCTTCTCAAGAGGTACCCGCTGTGCCATTCACTGTTAATGCCCCTTTTCATGGCAATGTGCTTTCAACGTCCTTCACAGTTCAGTCACAACCTTCAGTCAGACACTTGAAGATCTCACCAACTAGAGTTTGGGAAATCAACCGTTCTAAAGTCACGCTGGCAACATTTGATATCAAAGTTAAGATGTTTTGATCAAGTGTTTTTATGAAATCGTATCGCTCCATCAAACTACAGATAGGCCTTGGATCGGTTTCTAAACCCTGATAAATCATTGTGAAATTTAATCAAGTTACCCAATTCGGAACTTGACCAAAGATCTCACAGAAGATCTTGCGTGCCTTTGTTCTGATTCTGTTTTCATTTTCAACTTCTCTCAGTACACTAAAGGTAACCCTCATCCTGGTTCTACAGTGAAGAAAATAAGTATTTTAACACCCTGCTATTTTGCAAGTTCTCCCTCTTAGAAATCATGGAGGAGTCTGAAATGTTGATTGTAGGTTCATATCCACTGTGAGAGAGAATCTTAAAAGAAAAATCCAGAAATCACAACGCATGATTTTTTAACAATTTATTTGTGTGATACAGCTGCAAAAAGGTATTTGGACACCTGTCTATCAGCTAGAATTCTGACCCTGAAAGACCTCTTAGCCAGCCCGCCTATTAAAAGTCCACCTCGGCTCCATGTATTAGCCTGAATCAGATGCACTTGTTTGAGGTCGATAGCAGCATAAAGACACCTGTCCACCCCATACAATCAATAAGACTCAAACTTGTAACATGTTCCAGACCAAAGAGCTGTCACTAGAGACAAAATTGTTCACCTCCGCAAAGCTGGAAAGGGCTACGGGACAATTGTCAAGCAGCTTGGTGAAAAAAAAGTCCTCTGTTGGAGCAATCATTAAAAAATGATGGCACATGAACATGACGTTCAATCTCAATCGGAGTGGAGCCCCTTGTAAGATATCACCTCGTGAAGTCTCAATGATCCTAAGAAAGTTGAGGAATCAGCCCATAACTAAACGACAGGAGTTGGTCAATGACCTGAAAAGAGCTGAGACTAGTTTCCAAGGATACTGTTGGTACACGTCATGGTTTGAAATCACAGAAGGTTCCCCTGCTTAAACCAGTAAATATCAAGGCCCATCTTGGCCTCTTTGTGGTCAGATGAGAGTAAAATAGAACATTTTGGTCATAATTCCACTAACGTGTTTGGAGGAAGAAGAATGATGAGTACTATCTCAAGAACACCATCCCTACTGTGAAGCATGGAGGTTGCAGCATCATGCTCTGGGGGTGTTTTTCTGCAAATGGGAGAGGACGGGTGCATTATATTAAAGAGAGGATGACTGGGGTCCTGTATTGTGAGATTTTGAGAGAACAACCTCCTTCCTTAAGTCAGAGCATTGAAGATGGGTTGTGCCTGTGTCTTCCAAAACGACAATGACCCGAAGCAAACGGCCAGGAAAACCAACGAGTGTCTCCGTAAGAATAACAAGTTTCTAGCATGGCCTAGCCGATTTGCAGACCTAAACCCAATAAAAACCCTTCAGTGGGAGCTCAAACTTCATGTTTCTCAGCGACGGCCCAGAAACCTGACTGATGGGTGGGCCAAGATCCCTCCTGCAGTGCGTGCAAACCTGGTGAAAAAAACTACAGGAAATGTTTGACCTCCGTAATTGCAAACAAAAGTTACTTTACCAAATATTAAAATTCGTTTTCCGAGGTGTTCAAATACTTATTTGCAGCTGTATCACACAAATAAATCGTTAAAAAATCATACATTGTGATTTCTGGATTTTTCTTTTAAGATGATCTCACTCACATCGACATGCACCTACGATGAAAATTTCAGATCCCTCCATGATTTCTAAGTGGGAGAAATTGCAAAATAGCAGGGTGTTCACATACTTATTTTCTTCACTGTAGATCCGAACAAATGGTAACCAGACCGAAACATTTCGGACTTCAACGAGCTCAGAAAGGTCTCGGATCACATCTTGGTGATGTCTGTGATTTCAGGAATGTCAATGACGTGGAAACCTAAATTGTGGATGCCGATCTTTTGCTGGACCTTATGAATGTCTGTCTTGTGGGGCCAGGCTTCTGCGTTGCTTTCAAAGCACTGGGTGCAGTGCGGCGTGGCCACCCGTACACTCTTGGAAAAGTTGGAGAAATCTACCGAGTATTTGCCCGTCTTGGTTCGTGAGATAATGGGCAGGAAGTTGTGCCCCCACTGGATCTCCTGAGGGAGGTAGGAGGTTCGCACTTGGCAAGAGGAGCTGGTGGATTCGGCCGTGCCATCCAGGAAGACCACCAACTCAAAGTCCTGTCTGGGCAGTGTGTCGACAGTGATGTCGTAGAAAGGACTGGCCCGGTCGATGACGTGGTAGAGTGTCAGGGGGCAAACGAAGAAGAGGTTGTCCTTGCCGGCGTCCACAGTGAAGTGGATATCCAGCTGGTCCATGATGAGGGTCTCACCGTCTGAGGTGGTGGTAGTCTTAAGGAGCTTCCCGTAGATCTGGCTCCCGATCAGGAGCGTCTTACGGAGGTTGGCCACACGGATCAAGAGGCAGAGTTTGCAGTTTTTGAGGCAGATGACGGCCGTGTCACTGAAGCTCACCGTCTTGGCCCGTCGCTTAGGCAGGGAGATCTTGGCCAGGATGATGCCACACATGAAGCTGTTGAGGACTAGGCCCGCCATGGACTGGAGGATGATGACGGCCACCGTACCGCCGCACTGGCCGGTGGGGGCCCGACCGCCATAGCCGATGGTGGTCTGAGTCTCCAGCGAATAGAGGAAAGCCGTGGTCAGGCTGTTGACGTTGGTGATGCACATAACGTGGCCGTCGGTGCGGTTGTGCGAGGGCGCCATGTCGCCGTTGCTGCGGGCGATCCAGTACCACACCAGGCTGAAGAAGAACCAGCTCCCCGTGAAGGATGTCACAAACAGGAGAATCACAAAGCGCCAGCGCACCTCCACAAAGGTGGTCCACACGTCCACCAGGTAGGCCAGGTGGTTGCCTGGCTCCACTTTGCCAAACTTGATGTTGCAGCGCCCGTCTTTGGTCACCAGGCGGCTTTCACGACCTGGTTGACCCTTTGGCTGCAAGGCGCCTTGGAATAGCCGGAACATCCTGGAACTACCGAATGGTAAAGCTGAGATAGTTTGTACATGACAGAAATGTCACTTCAATCATAGTTATAGACAGTAAGTTGGTTAATATCCTGTCAAGATGGAAATTATTTCAAATTGACAGTTTAGAAAATGTGCGTCTATAGGTTGTCAGCTGTGGAATCCAAAACTGATCACAGTTTTTCTCTTTAATGTCGTTTTTTTTTTCTACATCTTACCAAATTACTATGTTATTACATAAGTATTCACATGTTTGTAAAAATCTAGTGTTAAATAAACATTGCGGTTATGCCGATTTCATGGTATGTCCGAATTTTAAAATTTGAATTAAACAAGGACAGATGTAAGTAGTCCAGAAAATGGTGATCACTAGAGATGGACGTGATCGGGTCCGATCACATCATTTTCAAAGTATCGGAATCGGCAAAAAAATATCAGCCATGCCTTTTTAAAAAATATATATATATTTTAATTAAATCGTTTTCTAATTGTATTTAACGTTACAAACATAATATGTTACACTCATTCAGAGTCTTTTAGTTTAAGCTTAAGGTAGGGTTATCAAATTTATCCCGATAATGGAGGCAATTAATCTTTTAGAAAATGTGTCACGTTAAAATATTTAACGCAATTAATGCATGTGCTGCACAACCCTCTCACTCATTGTCGCGCTCAATCTGTAATGACGCCTTTTTACCTATATAGAGAGATAAAAGGCAGCGCAAAATGAGTAGAGTGAATTTTTGCAGCCTTTGGAGCCTTTTTTTTTTTAATTGTCTAAAGCCTTGCAATCTGTTGAGGTAAATATCGAGGTTTGATTAAGTATTTGCTTGATTGATTGATTGAATATTTGCTTGTGCTCATATGTACCATAAATAATACATATTGCCATATTTTTCTTATTAATATAACCAGTAAATGATTATTGCTTGCTATACCAGGTTGTAGTATAATGCTTAAGTGTTACAAAGAGTAAAAGAGGGTCGGGGTGACAAACTGCTTTGCTTCATGGCCGCATCATGCGTAGCTAGACCTTCCGAGACATCTTCAGCACCTGGCGTCTGGACTTTCGTCTAGACCTTCGAGGACAATTTTCCATCCGAGGACATTTTCCATGGCCGCAGCGTTGCATAACTGAAGTGTCTGGGTCATTTTGACTGTTTACATGAGCCCTTGCTTACACACGTGTACTCACTTAGTTCCACCTACATGCACACACATATCCAATCAAAACCACATGGATGTCTCCAGCTGGCTTCCCCCCTCCCTCAGGGCGGCACCCATTTTGTATTCGCACAAACCCCTAAATAAATGTACCAAGGAGGATTTTTTTCTTTAGATCAATTTTGGTGACTGTCACTTGTCACTATTTTGCTCTCCTTGGCCAAGAAAACTGAGTGTCTTCGCCTTATTTCTGGGTAATTTTACAAATGTCTACCTAGGGATCTATTTTTGATATTTTCGAACTTGACACAATCCCTCTCCCTATGATTAGTAATATCATGGGAAACAATGTGGGGACGCAAGGTGGCAATTGATCTTTGTCTTAACACCTTATGTTACTTCCCAACGCAGAGAAGATATATCAATTGATAGCACTACGCACAGTCATGGTTCCACTTCCCATCATGCATTTGGGATGGCCATAGTATCATTTACTGAAAGCTCAACAAATACACTAGATGGCAATATTTAGTCACAATATACAAAGTCACAAAGTATGTAATGTAATGTAATAATGTAAATGCCATCTTGAGGATTTGTCATAATAAACAAATACAGTACTTATGTACTGTATGTTGAATGTATATATTCGTCCGAGTTTTATTCATTTTTTTCTTAATGCATTGCCAAAATGTTTATGATCGGGAAAAATTATCGGGAAAGATTGGAATTGAATCGGGAGCAAAAAAAAGCAATCGGATCGGGAAATATCGGGGTCGGCAGATACTCAAACTAAAATGATCGGGATCGGATCGGGAGCAAAAAAACATGATTGGAACAACCCTAGTGATCACAGTTTTTAAAACTTGACAGGAAAAAAAAAGCATCAGTTTTGGACACTGCACATGACTGCATATACTGCAAAACTGCATATTTTAGGAATAAAACATCTTATTACAGATGTTACGTCATGTCTTTGAGACACTTTTTAACCTGTCAAAAGTTTACTGAACACTGTTACATGCAGTATTACACACAAACATAAGTGAAGAAAATGGATCCTTGAGCATTAAATAATTTTTTGGGGGGGGGGGGGATGATGACAATTGAAGCCTATTTCAAAAGGTAATTTCTGTATCATTGTTAAAAACATGGACATTTTCATTTACCTAAACCGTAATTCCAGCTCTCTTAGTCCCTGTACTCAATGAGGACAAGTAGGACCTGCAGATAAATCCAAATGTAGTCGTGAAGTTTATCCACTTTAAGTTCTGAACTTTAAGCCCCCAAAAAAACTCACACACACAAAAAAACAACTTTTAACGGGTAAAAAGTGTTTTTTGTCAATATTAAAATGTTTTTTTAACAGAAAGAAACCAATGAAGAGTTTATTTTTATGTGAGGAACTATCTGAGGTCAGAATTAATAATACATAATCCTCACTTTAGTTGTCAGAATCCCAACTGGCTAAAATCAGCTATATAGAAATGTAGGGGTTTTTTTCTCGCCTTTTTTTCTTTTTTTGGGCATACCTGTGTCCGGAGCGCCTGTTCTGCTGTTCCGACTGCGTTTCTTCCAGCAAGTGGCCAAAGATTTTAATCCACACTGAAATGTCCTAATCCCAGCCACATGCCAGCAGTGTGTACACTGGACGCATTCGATGCACACCAGACAACAGGGTGGAGGTTGGGCGTCGCGCCCCACCCCCACCACCACCACTGTATAATAGCAGTAGTAGTAGTATAATAGTAGTTACAGGCGTTACTGTCAGGGGAGAAAATCCGTTCTCCCTTTGTTTTTAGATGAAAAAGGCTGTCACTCCAGAAGTCCTATATAAGTTTACTTATGATCATAAGGAGAATATCAATCACATACGGAGTACAACGATGCTCTTACGTGGGCAGAGCTCAGAGGATTGTTATAATGGAAGGCGGGGTTAACTGGTAAAACAGTAGTCCCATGATTAGAAGACAAAATACGTCATATCATGAAGCATGGGAGGCCAGGCTGCGCTTTTTCCAATTAAATGATACATTGTACCTTTTGAAGAAAACCTTTACCCTTTAGAGCACCTGCCTGACCTTCCTCACCTCAGGTAGTAGACAGCTGTGCTCTGAATTATGAATTTTAGATAACACTTTTACAATAATAAAGGTTTAGGTCTATATCAACATCTGAGAAACATATGTTGAGAAGTAATTCCTTTGACAGTAACCCACCTCCACCCTATATAGTGAACTGGAATAGGCTCCAGCACCCCTGCAATCCTCGTTGTCATGTGATGTCATGTTTTTGTTCTCAGTCATTCTTTGTGAGATGTTTGTGTTCTCAGTTGTTCTTTATGACACATTAAGGAGCACACTGTATTTAAGGATGCACGTGTGTGCCCTCATCTTCGTGCTCTCTAATGTTTCCTGTGGTTGTATCCTACTTTGATCATTTTGATATATCGTGCTCTATTTCTATTGAACTTTGTTAAATTCGCGAACTATTTTCCATGCTGACTTTGTTTGTTTGAACTTTTTTATCAAATACAAACCTATTAGCTGTTTTTGGTCTCTGAGTCTGTGATTGAGATCCACATAAACTGCTTGCCGTTCATCACACCCGTTAGGATAAATTGTATGGATAATTATGGCTCTCACGCCTTTTCTATCTTTTACAGAGCAAAAACATGATGAACATTGTGCCATAGACTTCATAATATATTGACGGGACACAGAGTGCGGGACCGATTCATAGGGGGCATATTTAAAAACAAAAACTTGAAATTCAAATATTTTCAAAACCAAAGCTGCTACCGACCTAAAACCAAAACAGGCACCTACCTTAGGCATATATGAGTCTCCATGAGCAGCAGCATAAAAAAAATCAAAAGTCGTTCCCCAATAAAATCCCGATTATAATTATTATTTTTTTTATATAACAAAACTTTAAATGGCTATAAAAATAAAATATTACAGTAGATGCACAAAAAAATCACCAAATGCAGAGATAATCACCTGTATTTTCAGCATCAATAGCAATATTTAACATATCAATTAAGGTTTTGCTCTAAATAGCAACTTAACCCTTTAATGCCTGCAATATGAAGCAATTGTCAGAGAATCACAAAATTTGAAAAATAAGGTCTTAATGAAACCTTTTTTTCAAATTTGTAAAAAAGAAAGAAAAAATGTGTAATAAGCGCTCTAATATCTATAACCCTTGCTAAATCCTGTTTTTTTTTCCTCGTGGAACCTGCAGATGCATGAGGTGACTTGTATCCATTGTTTTTTTTTTTTTTTAGAAAAGAAATTTCAAAATTCTGAATTAGTCTCAAAATCATGAAATTCTGAGTGTATCAAATGTGATACATTTAGCAAGAGAGGGTTAAATTTTTTCAACAGCTAATAAATCACTCAATTTTCACATTAGAAACTTTATACTAGAGGAAAACAAGCTGAATCAATTATAATAATACAATAATAATATAATAATAATACATTAATAGATTATTAATAAATTCTATATCGAATTACAACTTATTATACAATAGAATAGCCCTTTATCGACATTATACAGTTGTACAATGAACATGTGGAGCAGCTCCTTTTACAGGGAGCTTTTTACGTTGAAAATTCTTGTGAATAAATTAGGGCTGTCAAATTTATCGCGTTAAGGGGCAGTAATTAATTTTGTTAATTAATCACGTTAAAATATTTGACGTAATTAACGTATGCACGGAATGACCCGTTCATGCTTTGCCTCAAACAGTTTACAAAGACGTCGTTTTAGCACATTGAGAGCGATAAGGCAGAGACATGCGAGTGGACACAGGCGTACACAGGCATTCATTGTTCCGCGCCTTTTATTGGCTTATGTTTTGGCAACTCGTGGGGAAGAATGATAGAAGACTGTCTTTTTTTTTAAACACGCTTAACTGAACACAATGCAGAACATACTGTAAACCATTTGCAGCTACCACTGACAGTCATGGTTGCCCAACTTCCCATCATGCATTTGGGCGGAACAGTTAAGTTGCTAAGTATCATTTAGTGAAGGTACAACAAAAATAATATTCCTATCTCTCACAGGAGATGATCTTTTTCCGAACACGCTTAGTTGAACACAACGCAGAACATACTGTATCCCATTTGCAGCCATCACTGACAGTCATGGTTGCCCAACTTCCCATCATGCAATTGGTCAGAACAGTTAAGTTGCTACGTATCATTTAGTGAAGGTACAACAAAAATAATATTCCTATCTCTCACAGGAGCTGATCTTTTTCCGAACACGCTTAGTTGAACACAACGCAGAACATACTGTATACCATTTGCAGCCATCACTGACATTCATGGTTGCCCAACTTCCCATCATGCAATTGGTCAGAACAGTTAAGTCGCTACAGTATCATTTAGTGAAAAAACAACAAAAATAATATTCCTATCTCTCAAAAAAATAATGTTCACAAAAAGAAAAGCCCTCAATGCAAAGAGAACTGGCATTCCCAATCAAAATAGCTATGCAAAATAAACATAAAACTTACTCAGACTTTCCCTTGGCTTGATTTCTTAAAGTAATTTAAAAGTCGCCATTGCCACCTTGTGGTGTATATCAATCACTATTTTACGTAGTTAAAGACACTGTGGAAGAACGGCTGTGACGTCACTGCTCAATGAGGTCAACAATGGCGAGCTACTAGTTTATTATTTGATTGAAAAGTTTACAAATTTTATTAAAACGAAAAAATTAAGTTTTAATATAAAATGACTATAACTTGTACTAAAACTTATCCTTTAAGAACTACATAGAACAAACTACAAACAACTACAAGTCTTTCTTCGAGGAGCGTGGATCCGTTTAACAGAAAGAATGTTAATAATGTTAATGCCATCTTGTGGATTTATTGTCATAATAAACAAATTCAGTACTTATGTAAAGTATGTAGAATGTTTATGTCCATCTTGTGTCTTATCTTTCCATTTCAACAATAACTTACAGAAAAATATGGCATATTTTAGAGTTGGTTTGAATTGCGATTAATTACGATTAATTAATTTTTAAACTGTGATAAACTCGATTGAAAATCTTAATTTAAAAAGTTTGACAGCCCTAGAATAAATGCGTAAATCCCAGAATCTTTTATAGATATGAACGTAAAACAATCTCGATTCTTGGTTAAAAGCAAAAAAACGAGCAGTTACCATTTATTTGACGTAAATATTGCGAAGTACGACGCCAATGCCGTAGTGGCTAATTTCTCCTATCGATTTTTTTGTCACGTTTCAAAATTCATGCATTTTACGAAAAATATAACCATTACCTTGAATCCTCGAACAAATCACTCCTGAGACAATCCTGCCTGTTTGTATGCGGTACAGCTTTTGTACTTTTCAACCTAAATCCGGCGTTGGATCACTGCGTGTGTTTGAGAATAACTGCGACCGACTGTGAAGCGTAACTCAGCCTTAACTAATGCTGGGTGTGGGCAGGCCCCCTACCCGAAGGCGTGGTGCAGGGTCTGGGGAAAGTGACTCGTCAATATATTATGAAGTCTCTGATTGTGCTAATTCAGTTCATCTAAAAATTACATTTTATAAGATCGTCCGTCCATCCATCCACCCATCCACTAATCCTTCTCAAAAAATTTGCATAATGTAATAAAGTTCATTATTTTCTGTAATGTACTGATAAACATTAGACTTTCGTATATTTTAGATTCGTTGCACAACAAGATAACAGCTGAAGTAGTTCAAGCCTTTAATTGTTTTAATATTGATGATTTTGGCAAAAAAGTCAAGAAAAAACAAAAATCCCTATCTCAAAAAATTAGCATATCATGAAAAGGCACTCTATAGAAAGTACTAGCCTAATTATCTGAATCAACGAATTAACTCAAAACCCCTGCGAAAGATTCCTGGGGCTTTTAAAAACTCGCAGCCTGGTTCATTACTCAAAACCGCAATCATGGGCAGGACTGCCGACCTGACTGCTGTCCAGAAGGCCATCAATGACACCCTCAAGCAAGAGGCTAAGACACAGAAAGAAATTTTTGAGCGAATAGGCTGTTCCCAGAGTGCTGTATCGAGGCACCTCAGTGGGAAGTCTGTGGGAAGGAAAAAGTATGGCAGGAAACTCTTCACAACCAGAAGAGGTGACCGCACCCTGAGAAAGATTGTGGAGAAGGGCCGAATCCTGACCTTGGGGGACCTGCAGAAACAGTGGACCGAGTCTGGAGTAGAAACCTCCAGAGCCACCGTGCACAAGCGTGTGCTGGAAATGGGCTACAGGTGCCGCATTCCCTAGGTCAAGCTACTTTTGCCATGTCAGCTGCTGGTGTTGGTCTACTGTGTTTTATCAAGGGCAGGGTCAATACAGCTAGCTATCGGGAGATTTTGGAGCACTTCATGCTTCCATCTACTGAAAAGCTTTATGGAGATGAAGATTTCATTTTTCAGCACAACCTGGCACCTGCTCACAGTGCCAAAACAAGTGGTAAATGGTTTACTGACCATGGCATTACTGATCTCAATTGGCCTGCCAACTCTCCTGACCTGAACCCCATAAAGAATCTGTGGGACATTGTGAAGAGGAAGTTGAGGGGCAGTTTACATGGTGACTGTGCGACACGAAGACGCAATGACTGTGTTACGGAGTTGCATCGCGTGCATATGGTGTTGGCGAAGACGGAAGGCGAAGACGAAAAATTCTGAATCCTGCCTCCAAAGTGGAAGAATTCGATTGCGGGGGATTGAGGGGGGCTATCTCCGCATGCATATCAAAGGCTGCCGCGGCACGACACCGCGCCGATAACGTCAGCACTCGTACACCTCACATTGGGCGTGCGCAGCGGTGCTACTAAACATTAAAAACAGCAAATATGGCGGAATGTCAGCTTTAATTGACTGTTTTAATAATATTTTTAAATATGTTGAATGTTTCCATTTTTGTGCCTTTTTGAACAAAAGAAAAATGCCATCGCTTCAAGTGGGCGGGCATATTTTTTTCCGGGCTGAGGAACTTTGGTGGGGTCAAAGTGCATCATTCGCTGTTGCCTTGTAAATCTGCACTGCCCCCTAGGGCCTGGCATGAATACTACATCGTTTTCATGCGGAATTGCAACATTATACCAATAGAGACGGGCCCATATAAATGCAAACATGAAATTTTTCGTCTTCTCGGAGAGTCACCATGTAAACGGCCCCTGAGAGACACCAGACCCAACACTGTGGATGAGCTTAAGGCCGCTAGCGAAGCATCCTGGGCCTCCATAACACTTCATCAGTGCCACAGGCTGATTGCCTCCATGCCACGCCGCATTGAAGTAGTCATTTCTGCAAAAGGATTCCTGACCAAGTATTGAATGCATAGCTGATATAATTAATTCAAGGTTGACTTTTTTGTATTATAAAACACATTTTTTTGTATTGGTCGAATGAAATATGCTAGTTTTTTGAGATGGGGATCTTTGTTTTTTCTTGACTTTTTTGCCAAAATCATCAGATTCAGATTCAGAATATTTATTCATCAATATTAAAACAATGAAAGGCTTGAACTACGTCAGTTGTGAGTAATGAATCTAAAATATATGAAAGCAAGGGTGCAGGTTTGGTCTCAACATTGGTAGGGACGCTATAACAGCATAACCTGCATGTTTTTTGGGGTTTTTTTGGGGTGGGAGGGGGTTAAAAAAATGCATCGGCTGCAAATAAAAATATTTTTTTAATGATTAGAGATAGAAAATACATTTTAATAAGGGAATGCGCAAAATGCACAGTTGGATTAACGTTAACAGTAGAAAAAGTACAGGAAGACACGTCACTAAACAGCTTTCTACTCGAGTTTTACAGGTTTGCAAGTTCACACGGTTTAATGTTATGCTAACTCTGATGCAGGTCGGACTTTCAGTTGCAAAATGTGTGGTGTGTTCCCCACTTTCACAACATTGACGTCTTTTTACATTACTTAAAATGGCTGCTGCTGGCTGAAAAAAACTTCTAATATTCCTCCTTTTCAAAGGGGGGGGAGGAGGCAGCATGTCGACATGTATTTCTGTCGGGGTTATGTGAATGTGGGGGTTCTAGTCATCAGCCAATCAATTATGCGTTTGTAGGGGAAATAATGGACCAGCACATTCAGCAAGTGAAAGGGGGTAAATGTAAGTCTGTACATAATGTAGGGTCAATTCTATCCTTACAACTTATGGGAAGACAATCTAAATTACCTATATAACTAAACTTCATTATATAATCCAAATAAGGTTGCTTAAAAGTTGGTGGGGACAATTTGAGCATCCCTAAAAGTTGGTGGTGTAATGTCTCTTCCGTCCCTATGCAAACCTACGCCCTTGTATGAAAGTCTAATGTTTATCAGTACATTACTGAAAATGAACTTTATCACAATATGCTATTTTTTTTAGAAGTACTAGTATATGGTTCAACCATGTGCATCGATGAGCGTCAATACGTCAATTGGCCGCTTGAGGGGGCAAAAGGATTGCCAAAAAAGTATTACTGCAGCTACTTTCTTCTTTACCAGTAAATAACACAGTCATGTCTAGGGTCATAATACGCTTCATTTGTGAGAGAAGTACTTTAAGGGGCTTAATTCAGACACAGTTGATTGGCGGTAAAAATATAGATTAGATTTTTAAAATTTTATTTGTTTTCATTTTTTTTTTTTTAATTTCATACAAGGTTTTATTTTGAAACCGGAACCACAGTGAAGAAGCAGCGTCGGTGCATCTCGGATTTGCCTTGACATTGCCCGGTAGAGTAGAAGTGAAGTCACCGGGACCTGGACGAACACTTCATCCACCAGCACCACCGTAAATTTTGCATCCTTTCCCGTCCTCTGTCGCGAAAGCCGTCACTTAAATCGCTACCTTTGAATTTAATTTGGCTACCGACGCCTTCTCCTTCCTTTTGGACTTTGTTATTTTTGTGCTTTCCCTGCGGCGTGTGGTTGTCAGGCGGGCTAGCATCGGTTCCTTCTCGGTCCTCGGTCGAACATGGTGTTGGCCTGTCCTGTGGACAAGAAGACGGCGAAACAGTTCGAGGACGACGAGTCGAGTCCATTTAAACCCACATTTCACAAGCCTTCTCTTAACCTTCGCGTTTGGAATTGTCGTGTGGCTGTTAGACGTTGAAGGCGAATAAGCGGCTTTTTGAAGGGGAGGGGGACTCAGTGGGGGACGAGACACAACGCGGCAATTTGGCATTCAAAGTTGCCCTCAACTTGTTGGAACGATAAAAGATGGCGACAATGGAGAAATCAAGTGCAGCCTGATGGGACCGCTTTACATCCTGCGTCACTTATAGGAGTTTTTCCCCATCTCGTTTGTTTGCTTGGATTACGACAGTATTATTATTATGGCTATTCGCAGCCAAGAAGCGCCTGGTTGGGAATAACCGCCAGCACCGGTGATAACGAAGACGATGATGACCGAGAAAAGCGATGGTTTCCACTCGTCGAGATTTTAAGTAGTAGCAGGGAGTTCATTACATGGAGACTCGCCTGACATGCCGAGGACGGAGTTGCCACTACCCGACGGATGGGAAGAAGCCCGAGACTTTGACGGCAAAGTCTACTACATTGATCACATCAACCAGAGCACCAGCTGGATCGATCCTAGAGACAGGTAAAGGTTTCAATGCGTGGCCACATTAGCATGAATACATATTTTTTTTTAAAAAATGATGTTGCACTTAGGATGGCCATTTCCACATGACCAAAACATGAGGACACTTTGCTAATCAAGAAAGAATAAGTCCAGAGGTGGGTAGCGTAGCCAAAAATTTTACTCAAGTAAGAGTAGCGTTACTTCAAAATAACATTATTCAAATAAAGTAGTAATCCATAAAATGTACTCAAGTAATGGGTAACATTGTGAGTAACTGCTTATAGAGGCAGATGGACATCCGGGCATTTAATGACGTCACCAGCCACAACAAAGCGTCGCCATATTGACAATGGGGTAAAAGACCAGTCACTTATAATAGAAACGAATTGAAATTTTGTCTTATTTGCCGTCTTTTTTCCGTCGGAATGGCTAAAAGTTGCTGTGTTGCGGGTTGTCACACAAGGAAGAGTTTGGAGCCGCATTTGAAGTTCTTCATTCTTCCACGTGAGAAAAAAAGTAACAAATGGCTGAGCGGAATTAATCGAGGAACAGTAAAAGAAGACGGTTCCGTGGACTATTTTCGCCTGTGGGAACTTAAATCCAAGCACATTTACGTTTGCAGCCGACATTTTATTACTGGTGAGTTTAATCGATTATATTTTGCCCCAATTAGCTGCTACGATTCAATAGACTAGGCCATGAGTGTCCAAACCTGTCCTCAAGGGCCACTGTCGGTCCTGGTTTTTGTTTCTACCAATCGAGCACAGAGAGTTTAACCAATGATGTTTGTGCTAAAACAAGCAGCACCTGACTGCAATCAATTGATTACACTTGTGAGACACCAGGTTGGTGAAAGGTTGTCCTCATGATGGGTTTGAACAAAAACCTGCACCCACTGCGGCCCTATGTGGAATAGTTTGGACACCACTGGACTAGGCAGTGGTTATTTTTACCTTAACCGGCAACTCGCAAAGCGTTTTTTTTTTCTTTTGCCGTGAACTGCTCTGATTAGTCAATCGGTATATTATTGGCCTGGTGGGAATTGTTCTTTTTTGCCGTGACGTTTTGACTGCTAAATAAAGCTTGGAGGCGAATTACCGGTAACGGCAGAAATAATCACTTCGTATATACTACCAATTTTCTCAGTTCCACACAGTACATATTCCACGTAAATGATAAAGGTCAACTTACTGGGTGACTTTATGAGGTAGTTGTAGATGTTTCCGAACTCCACTGCAGGCCATTCCTTTGTTTATCCAGCTATCAGCTGCGACTTTATATCGGCAGCTTTGTACGCCAATAAACGCTAATTTTAAATTGCATCGCCTCCTCACGTCTGTCGGCAGTGACTCGTGATAATAGTAAGCCGCGTTTAAGACGTTTTTAAGAAAAAAGACGCAAAATACACCTGAAATATATGAATTTCACACGTCTGTCTATGGAATGTTAGGCTGTGCGTACCCCCTTCACAAAATGGCGACACGTTACTAAGCGAGGTGACGTCATCGTGACATCACACTGACTTCCTCCATTATTTTTCTTTTTTAAACAATGTTTTTTTTTTTTTTTCTCAGCATAAACGTACCTATATGAACTGTTGTTATAACCATCCTGTACAATAACCAGGGGTGAAAGTGGGCCAGAACGGTCAGGAACGCAGTTCCGGTATAAGATTCAGGTCCAGAACACAGTTCTGGTATAAGATTCAAGGCCGGAATGCTGTTCCGTTTCAAGGTGCTGTGATTCCGAAAATATGACGGCAACTGTCAAAACGCTATTTAAAAAAAAAAAAAAAAAAAAAAAAATGCTAAACTGCCACACATGCATTTCATCTCCAAGAAGAGAACAATCTACCAACATCAGATTTACATACACAAGTGTTAACAACAAGCATAATAAAGTGCTTGTGTAGCGTAATCCGTTTCCACCATTATTTATTGTTTATTCTATTCCACGGATGGCATGGAGGTTTCCCCAGCTGCTGCAGTTATCGAAGTCTGACCATGATGAGTCACGTCAATGTGCGAATGCACGCAGCAAAGCAAAACGCCTGGACTCATTTATCTGTTCAATTGGCTGACATACACGCGATCAGCTCTGATTGATTCAAATGTGCATGTTTTCTGGAAAAGCAAAAAAAAAAAAAAAAAGGTTGTTGATTTGATGCAACAAAAAAAGGGCAATGCAACATAAAATGGATCAAATCTTTAAGAGCAACGAGAGAGTTGAGGAGACTTATTTATCATATCTAGTTTTATATGCTCTGATGGGGAGGTCCAAGAACATCTTAGCTGTCAATGTGCACTTTGGACTTGTATTTGTTCATTTATGTTAGGCTGCTTATTCATTTCCTTATGATTAATTAATTTTTGCACTAGTGATGCACGATCATACATTTTTCAACCGATATCGATAACCGATAATTTCCTGCCCCTTCCACCCGATAACCGATAATGTCCCGCCGATAATTCTAATCTAATATGTATGTAAAATTTTAAAATATAAAAAGATCAAATGTTACTGTGCAAAAATGTAATTAAGTGCTATTTTTTTCCACATCAAATGTGAACAAGTATTAAAATTCCAACATCTAAACAATGGCAATGACATTGTGTAATGGTAAGCTTTTGGCAACAATTACTTAGAGAGTAAACACCCAAGTTGCACAAAAGTGCCTTTTAAAGTAAGCCATTCCTAACATATATCACATTACTACACTGCAAAAACACCTCCTTAAAACTAGCAGAATTGGACAAAACTGTTGATTGCGCACATTTGGAGGCTAAATCAAGTATATAATTATCGGCTTGCATTATCGGTTGAATTTTGTTTTATCTGGATTATCTGTGTGACGTCATAATTGCCATTATCGGCCGATAATTATCGGTGACCGATATTATCGTGCATCTCTAGTTTGCACAATCTTCAATATATATTCCATTTCACTCTGCATAATATAAGTCATTTGTACTTATTTTTCTGAATGTTTGTTACGTAGATCTTGGTTATTAAAAAAAACAAAAAATAAAAAGTAAATGTTTACATTAACTTCAATTTTAATATACATCCTATGTTCTTAAGTAGTTAAAATTGAGATATGGCATTTAGTATGTGAGGAAATGAGGGAAAATAAAATTTCGGAGATGGAGGTTGGGGTAATTGCTGTTTTTGTTAACTTTTGTTTTGCAAATCATTGAAAAAAATACAATTTTGAATGAAAATCAGTTTTTCTATGGGTAATAAAAATAACATTGCATTTCAGTTGTTTAAGAGGTTTGACACCCCCCCCCCCCAAAAAAAAAAAAGAAAGAAAAAAATGAATAACTAAAATTTCTGGCTCCGTGGCGACCTTCACGTTGGGGAGTTCCAGCAAGAAATTCTAGCCACTTTCACCCCTGACAATAACCCATTACTTAACTACATTAACTCAAACAAATGCAAAAAAGTATATGGCGGAAAACACTCAGGTGACTTGAAGTTCCGCTCTGAGACCCCCAATTTGGCCAAATTTAAAAATTGTCCGATATGCATGTGTGATACATCATTGAAAAGTTTAAAATCTCAATTTTTGGGGGGAAGAAAATTTTTGAACATGAGGGCTTTTAAAAAAAAAAAAACAACAATTTAAACGGCAAATCCCTAACTGGAAGCGAGAGCACGCAAGAGCAGAATTGAAGGCGCCACGATTTTAACGAGATATTATCGCGTATTTACCTTGTTTCGATCCAAAAACTCCATGTAGCATGTATCACCGAGTGTCAAGAATGAGCTATGAATGGCCACAGCCAGATTTTTTGGGGGATTTTATTGGTGAAACATGGGTGATATAACAAGGGTCGCGATGCAAAAATCGCAGACAACAAGGAGTGGTTGAGATTTTCTTTTTCATATAGATACCCTTTTAAACATTATTTTTCAATTTTTCTTTGTTTGGATCGATTATTTATTATCTAACATATCGGGGAAAATGCGAAAAAACAAACAAAAAAATACAATTAAGCGAGGTAGAAATCCATGACTTTTTTACAGACGCCAAATTTTTCATTGACGTAATTTGTTTAAAAGTTTAAAATATGCGAGTGAATAATTTTTTTAAAGTCATTTTCTTTTTTTAAACTGAATATTAGACATCAATTAATGATTCTAAATTAAAAATGACAGTTAGCTTTATTATGTTTTTATTGTACATCCTCATCACTGTGTTTTTACAGATTAGATAAAGCCTGTATGAAAGACACGTTAGCCACGCATCGACAGTAGTCATCATTAATAAAAACCGAGCCCTCCACAGGGCTAACGTTACGTTAGCAAGGTACAGTAACGTTAATCTTATTTATTAGCGCTACGTTAACTTAATTTTAGGGCAGCAACTAACGATTATTTTCGTAATCAATTATCGGACGATTAAGTAAGCGATGACTCGATTCATCGGATAGATGTCACTTCTTTCAATTACTTTCGCAATTAACCTTGAAGTTGATTTCGGCTTATTGTAAGTAGCAATGAAGACAAAATGGATGACTATTTCCTTCAACTCTATTGATTATCATATTCGTTGGCAACTAATTTACGAATCAATTTCATCGATTAGTTGTTGCAGCCTTATTAAAAAGCTAGTTTAGACAGTAAGATGTCCGAAAATTGGCAAAAATGTGAATTGTTTTCCAAAGTAAAAGCAGATTTTTGTTCAAGTTGTACTTTGACTTTACAAAAATATAATGAAGAAATCTGATAATATTTACAACTGAGATGTATGTATATGTTATAATTTCAAGAATTTAGACACGTTCAAGGTGAAGGAGGTCATAAACGATTAATCGGTTATCAAAATAGTTGTTGATTAAATTGCTAATTGATCAGTTGTCGATTAATCGATTAATTGTTGCACCTATACATCAAAATATACTGTGATTTTAAATGTAGAAGGTGAGACTGAAAATTAACAAGGTGAACTAAATGATAGAAGCGATCTGTAGAATGAAGACAATAGAAAAAAAGAAAAAAGCAGTGACTTTAATTTAATTCATACTGCTTAATAATGGACTTTTATGATTTATGATCCAGAATTGTTTGAATATATTTTGAAGTTAATGACATTGTTGCTGGAGGAAGGTGAAATTTTATATAAAGATTGGAATGATTTAAAAAATGAGTGGCAAATTTGTCAATCAAATTCATTATTTCTTGAAATGTTTAGCCAGATAAGAACTAGCACTTCCCAAATCACTCATAGTTTAATGTTGTGCACAGAAAGCTAAAAAAGCAACACATTTGCATTTGTAAATTACAAATTACACTCCCTGCGATTCACTGACAACCAGTTCACGGTATACCCTGCCACCTGCCTGGAGTTAGCTGGGATAGGCTCCAGCACCCTCGCGACCCTTGCATGAGCAGTTCAGAAGATCAATGAATATTAAACTCCCCAAAGTGTACACGGGACTCGTATATCATTAGCCTCCTTTTCTCCACCTAAAAAATCTAAAATCTCAGGGCTCCAGACTAGCATTTTTTACTTGAAGCACAGTGCCCCCTAACTTAAAATTTTAGGGGCACAAGCAGAAGATTCTGGGGCACCCACTATAGATCGACATGCAAAGTTTTCGTCTAATTTTCACTGTTTAACCGATGAGTACTCATATATATATATACTTAATAATAAATGCATAAAATTACAAACTTATGAATCTGTATTTTATTCTATATCAGTTTTTATATCAACCAGTATACTACTTAGAAATTAGGTTAACATAGGAATTTTGTTCTATTTCTGTCACTGTCACCTGGCACTACATCCAATCAGCAAGGGATTTATTGATCAACAAATCACCAGCAAGGACATTGGCCCACCCAGAAATAGGAGTGTATCATTTTAGCAGTGTGCGACCAGTGCATACTGTATTGGCCCGAATATAAGACGGCCCTGATTATAAGATGACCCCCTATTTTTCAAGACTCAACTTTGAAAATAGACTTTTTAACACCAAATTAATATTTATACAGAAAATAATTACAGTACATCCGAAACAAATGATTATAACAATATATTTGAGAGAAAAAGCATGTTATTTTGCCTCATTCAAATCTTAATATCTCAACATTTAAATGTGTAAACTAAAGCGCAATCACATTCGTAAACGAATGGCTTCTGGTTTTTGAAATGTAAATAAACCAATCTATTGTGATAAAACAACAAAATTGCAATAAGTGCATTAACCATCAAAGTGAAGTCTAACTGTAACTAGTCTTGAAACAAATCTGAATAAGGAAAAACATTGCAATAAAATAATGCAAACTGGTTAAACTTGAGAGTAGCTGAGATCTGTCATAACAGAACATCGCTTCAATGATATCTGGCACCATCCAGTGTTGTGAATGGGTATAACATCTAGACCGCGAATATAATACGACCCCCTTTTTTTCAGTCAAATTTCAATGCAAAAAACACCGTCTTATATTCGGGCCAATACGGTAATTATATTTATTATTCAAAATATCTGTCATTTTTAGCTTAGAATCATTAATTGATGTCTAATATTTCGTTTAGAAAAAAAACGACTTTAAAAAATTATTCACTCGCATATTTTAAATTACAAAACAAATTACGTCACAATGAAAAATTTGGCGTCTGTAAATAAGTTACGGATATGTACCTCATAACTATCGCTTAATTGGATTTTATTTTGTTACTGTCGCATTTTTCCCGATATGTTAGATGATAAATAATCGATCCAAACAAAGAAAAATAAAAAAATTAACGTTTAAAAGGGTAAATATATGAAAAAGAAAATCTCGACCACTCCTTGTTGTCTGCGATTTCTGCATCGCGACCCTTGTTATATCACCATGTTTCACCCATAAAATCCCACCCTACAATCCGGCTGTGGCCATTCACAGCTGTGTATTGACACTCAGTGATACATACTACATGGAGTTTTTGGATCAAAACGAGATAAGTACGAGATAATTTCTCGTTAAAATCGTGGCGTCTTTAATTCTGCTCTCGCGTGCTCTCGCCTCCAGTTAGGATTTTGCTGTTTAAAATTTTTTTTTTTTTTTTAAATGCCCTCCTGTTCAAAAATTTTCTTCCCCCAGAAAATTGAGATTTTAAACTTTCCAATTATGTATCACACATGCATATAGGACAATTTTGAAATTTTGGCCAAATTGGGGGTCTCAGAGCGGAACTTCAAGCAACCGGAGTGTTTTCCGCCATATACTTAATAATAAATACTTTAAATACAAACTTATGAATCTGTCTTTTATTTTATATCAGTTTTGACATCAACCAGTATACTGCTGTGGGGTGGCGTGGCTCATTGGTAGAGTAGTTGTCCCCCCAACACAGAGGTTGTGGGTTCAATTCCCGCCCTGATGAACTCACCTAAGTGTCCTTGAGCAAGATACTGAACCCCACTTTGCTCCTGGTGCTGCGTCACCAGTAGGTGGATGGCGAGATAGCGTAGAGCGCCTTGAAAGGTGGAAAAGTGCTATATAAGTATAACACCATTTACTACTGAGAAATTAGGTTAGCATGGGAATTTTGTTCTATTTCTGTCACTGTCACCTGGCACTACAACCAATCAGCAACGGATTTATTGATCGACAAATCACCTGCAAGGACATTGGCCAACCCAGAAATAGGAGTGTATCATTTTAGCAATGTGCGACCAGCACATACTTTATGATACCTCTCGGCATGATTTTCGAAGCATACATTAAAAAAGCAGCAGTATGGAATGTTGTTGCCGCTTAGAAAAGACAAAGTTTAAAATGCCCTCCAAGTTTATAGCTAATCAGAGACAAGCGATGACGCACAGGCAGAGGGCGGTGCGTGTTGCCATCGCTTGCCGCTGCAGTCGCATCGTGCCTCGTGTGTTGGCTTTCAGCTCAATGGCGATGACTTTTGCATTTTACCTTCGCCCTCCTGTATATCGAGCCCCTGACCCGCACTACACATCGCCCACCTCCACTTTCTATTTCGTCTGTTGTATTTTCCCTTGGTAAAGCCGCTCATTACATTACCGCCGACTAGTGGATTTAACCGTGAAGGAGTTTGTCAGCAACACAAAAAAAATCTGCATTGTTACTGGTCGCGCATGTGCGAGTAGATGAAAAAAAATGCTCGTACTGGCTCTAATTTTAGTCTCAAAATACGATCATTTTGTCGCAGTATGGAGCCCTGAATGTTTATAGATGCTCATGTCAATGTCAGTGTGTTCACAAAATGTTAAATCCTGGCTAGTATTACCATTTAACATACACATTTATCCACCGTTTAAAGTAAAGGCCCATACATTGGAAAAATGACTGCTGAATAAGCAGACTCAACATTATCCATGTTGAATAATGACTTACCTCTCCTTGGCTGAAAATACTACATGACTTAGGGGTGTGACAAAATATCGAAATGGTGATATATTGTGATACTTTGTATCCTAAAAGGTTATCGATATGCTCCTGTCAAGAATCGAGATATCGTTTTAAAAAGGTGTCAATTAAAAAAAAAAAAAAAAAAAACAGAAAAAAACAAAAAACTAAAAACCGTTCATTCAAAACCAGAGCATTCGCAGTCATTCGGTCCGATTTTCGGGGCATTTACAGGTCACTTGCTTTTCATTTTAGGGTATTTACAGGTCATTTCCTGTTTAGTTTGAGTCACTGCTTATTCATTTGGGTGATTCCCAGGTCACTTCCTGTTCTGTAACGCAAAATAAACAGCAAGTGACCCATAAAATACCCCAAAATCAACAGGAAGTAACTGAAAATCAACAGGTAAATTACCTTAAATGACCCAAAATTACTCATTGCCTGGCATTGGCTGCCACTGACGATCAAAGACGTTCAATCCGTTTGAAGTGGGAGGGATGGCAGCGAATGAAAGAAAGTTCATTCGCTGCCACCCTGCCATTTCAAAGGGATTGGATGTCTACTAGTGATAAACTCATTCCAATTCACAGCAGAAGCTTGTTTTTCCTGTTTATTAGTTTTTTGTAGAATATCCTAGAATGATTTCCTGACCAACGTATCGCAAATCGTATTGTATTGTGAGGTACCAAGAGGTTCCCACTCCTAACATGACTTGACTCTACCATCTTTTGTCTTACAAAAAATAATCAAAGTAGTGCTGCAACGATAAATCGATTATCTCGAGTATTCGATTAGAGAAAAATATTCGAATTAAATTTTGATGCTTCGAGTATTCATTTAATTGAAGTGGCGTTTTAATGGTTTATTTTGAAAGTGTTTGCATTTAGTTTTATTGATGAGGGTGGGTACACTGCCCTCTGGTCTGCCTCTTTTCACATGGCTGAATCCAACTGCTTCCTGTTAAGACCAACGTAAGCTAAGTTTGTTTGAGCTAATTATTTTTTTAATGCATTCTTAATTTAGTTTATAGGTGTATTTAGCCGTTTTTTGTGGGAATATGTATCTGCACCATTTGTTAAGATCATTGTAAAAAAAAACGAAAAACTTTAGCATTTTATAGCATTTAAGCTAGCGGACTTTTTCTATGTAAGTTAGCCAGCTGTTCTTTTGTTGTACATAGATGCTCATTAAAAAAAAAAAATTATACCGTTTGAGGCTCAGCTCAAGTATTTTAATTTTTCATGTTCCTTATCCGATTACTCGATTATTCGAACTAACTAGCCCATCGATTAATCGACTACTAAAATATTCGATAGCTGCAGCCCGAAATCAATGACTTTTAGGTATTTGTTTTCTAACTTTTACGCTTCTTTGACTTCTGCCTTCAATTGCTTCTTCGTCGTATTTGGTGGCATTCGTAATCGGTGGCCATCTTGGGAATGGAGGTGTTCGTAACTGTCCGCCATCTTGGTTAGGTCCTCAGCGCTTGGAAACAAAATGCTAAAAAATGCTGATATGCTGATATTATTGGACGCCATTGTTGCTGTGCTGATGATACACTGCCCCTATGATGCGTCGTCTTCTCCTTTCTTTTGATGGGTAGGCAAACAACTTTTAGTTAACCACCATTCTTCTGTGTTTTATGCCCGGAAAGGAACTGAATTTTTTCCTGTACCCTGCCAAGTACTAAGTCAGGTATTGGTAATAGGCTTAGCGTTCACAGCGTTGAATGTACAAAACCACTTCATGGCAAGGAGGCTTGGTCTCTTATTTCACCTTATCGCTTACTTAAGACCACTCAGACTTTGTCACCTAAATCTCATTCATGCCTCGTGTCTGGAATTTTAGAGGCTTAGGGTAGCTTTCCAGTACACAGGGATCGGGCTATTTCGCGACTCTCCCGAGAAGCAGGGGCTGTGTCTCAATCGGGACGATAGTTGGGCAGGATTCTGTTCTTGTGTGATTGTTAAACAGGTAATGATTTATTCACTGCATGGTGACTGCATAATC
This sequence comes from Corythoichthys intestinalis, assembly GCF_030265065.1. Lineage (NCBI taxonomy): Eukaryota > Metazoa > Chordata > Actinopteri > Syngnathiformes > Syngnathidae > Corythoichthys > Corythoichthys intestinalis. The sequence continues at coordinate 30,017,724 of NC_080412.1, forward strand.
TACCAGTTGGAAACATCAACATTTTGGAGTCATGACGTATTTGATTGATTAATTGGTAACGAAGAAACGTCGGCGCTCCGCCATTCGCTGTTATTGATGGCGATAGACATTCAATGCCATTGCCGGCGAGAGGAATCCAATCCTTCTGAACTAAAAGCCTTGATTAATGAATTGCATAAAACGTTTTAAGATTTTGATCATTTTATTAAAAATATAGGACATCATTTCTCAGCTGTTGGTTTGGTTTTCCAAAGTTAAAGCAGATGTCTGGCTGGCAACCGATTCAGAGTGTACTGCGCCTACTACTCTTAGTTAGCTGGGGTAGGCTCCAGCACCCCCGAGACACTGGTGAGGACATACCGAATGAAATTATTCAGACATATTTCATGAAGCACAACGGAAATCTTGTCGAGACACTCATATTTGCAGGATTTGGATAATTTCAAATTTGACACGGGCTTTAAACAATTAATCCCATTTTAAATGAATTGTTGGTTAATTTTATCATAAATAAGTTGACAATTAATTGACAAAAGAACAATTACAATGTAATAAATGTAATTCAGTCAATGAGTTCTGGTCTTATACTTGTCCAACCTTCTAAACATGATAACTTTTAGCTTTCAAGTAGTCAAACATTAATTGCACCGTTATAATTTAGCTGCCTCTGTCTGTTTTTCACTCATTTAAAATATATGTCGAGGTTAGTCAATGTGTTTAGTAAAAAATGGGCTGTCAGGAACACGTCCTTCACACTCACACACACATACACACACATTCCTGAAACACACGGCATGAAGGGCCGAGCAGCACTCGCCGGCCAAGCGTCCGATTCATCCCAAATCCCTTTCACTGCCTGCCAAGGTGCACAAGGTTCAAAGTTCAGCATGAGGCCCCACAGACTGTTCGAGGCACCGCAGAATCCTTCTTCTCTAATACGTAACGGACAAAGCTTAAACACATCTTCATGCCTGTAATGGTTTGCGCTTGAAAACCCTCCACAACACAGCAAACAAGATTTTGCAATCCCAAAGCCATTGCAATTTTTTTTTCGTTGATCCCTCACTTATTGGCGGTTTTGTGAATTTTTTTTCTCAAAAGGTGATAAAGTAGCGCCATTTAACGACAGATTTTCACAAATGGTGTAGCCTTTCATTTGCTGTCGGAATTTTGGCATTTACGCGTATAGACCCTACTCACCAACGTCACAGAATGACGTGTCGCTGTATCCAGCCGCCATATTGTCCGTCAGTGTTTATCCGTATTCTCAATGGTTTCAATTTGTCGTGCAATTTATAGTGCAATTCATGGAAGCCCCGGTGCTTTCAGACGCTGTAAACTCATTGGATGCGTTGCATAAAAGGCGTTATGTGGAAAAGCTTCAGTCTATCCATTCGCCAGATCCATATTTGATGCCTAAATCGATATTTTTCGACCCGCTGTCTTCGCCCTCTCTGCCTGACATCTGCTACCCTGATATCTACAACTATCTTGTCCACACAAAATCAGCCTATTCTCACGAAAGTTTGAAAAACTTCAAGAGCAGCACTCTAAGCAACATTACCCCGTGTGACCCTTTACTTCCAATTTTCTAAAATGGCGACAATCAATAAAAAAAAAAAAAGTTGACTGCGACGCGTCAAGGATAGGTGCATATTGGACTATTTCTTCAATAAAATACACAACTGTGTCTGCCTCATTTGCAAAGAGACAGTCGCGGCAGATACGCAACGAGAAATGAAAGCAACTTGAAGCTAATTTAATTTCACAGCAGCAGTATTTCGCAAGAGCTCGAGGGTCGAAAGAGAACGCCACAAAGGCGAGATTGTTGAAATTATGAATTGATAAAAAATAATAATAAAGCAAATGTGACACACAGAAAGGCTTGCTAAAATTTCTTTAAATGTATTGTTCTACGTAAATGTCCAGGTAGCCCCCCACATTTTTACCACACCAAATCTGGCCCCCTGTGCAAAAAGTTTGGACACCCCTGTTTAACCGATGATCCGTAGACGAGGCCAGCTTCTTTCACTTGTTACCAGCTAAGTATTATTCAAAAAATAAAGTTGGTGGAACAAATAAGCATCTTGAATTTGAAACGGTATGTTGTCGGCGATTAGCCTAGCAATGATCTTAATTGTGGTTGTCAGCCCAAAACCCTCTAAATATATATTAAATGCATCTTACCAGATGTAAAATGACTACTACATAATCTGTGGTAATCGTTTGGAGCCCAGTTTTCTCGTCGAATTGCAGCAATCTCGCTCTCCTCTCCGGGTCTCTCGGAATACGGTAGAACTTCAAGTCTCTCCGTCTATCTTCTCTGTTATTGCAACCGACCGCCACACACGCCTTCACCATTTTGATTATTAATGTTAACGAGCAGAAAAACACGCCTGACGGACAATATGGCGCGGAGGCGTGGTTGTGACGTCGTGTGAGTAGGGTCTATAAATGACAACTTTGTAATAGACGTCCCGATTCAAGGTATACCGTGGTATGAAAACATCACTGTTTCAAAACCGCTAAAATTTTCCATCATATCTCCCTATGGTTTTAGCTATTTTTTATGTCCTAAAAATGCACGGCGAAAGGCTCAACCATCCCCCACCGGTTGTTGCTCAGTGTCAGTGAGTCAGCTGTGCTACACAACGGCTGGAGGAGGTGAAACTCCTGAACTTTTTCCCCCATTGAAGAAAACGAAATCGCTGGTGTGGGAATACTTCGGCTACAGAAGTTACAGACTGCTGCGGCTTAGAGGAGGAGGGTCAACCGCCATGTCAATCATGTTTGCGGAAGGTGGCTGCCGAGGAGGCAATACCTCCAATATGATTTTGTTTTTATACAAAATTAGAGGTTGGTAAACACTGTCATGAACATTTCCCATCAGCTACGAGAGTTAACTCCAGTGTGTCTAGTGTGTCTAGCGGTGGTAAAACGTGTTTTTGACAAAGAGTGTGCATAATATAAACATGATACGAGTCCTAAATTCTTTCTATGAAAATAATTAAATTATTTTTGTTCTGATGGTAACAATGTTGAGCTGTGGCTGTGGGTTTAGGCTCACCTAATTGACATTTATTTTACCTTTATTTAGAATATTTCAGTCTTTTTCTTTTTTTAATTTACTTTAATTTAACATTATACTTATGTTCCAATTTGCTAATATCTTTTGAAAAATAAAAATCCTATTCAATCGAAAAAAAAAATTAATCCAGATATCTCAAACACATTGTAGAGCTGTAATTGCAATACCGTGATACCGTGAAACAGTGATATTTTGTCTTAAGGTTATCATACTGTCAAAATCTCATACCGGCACGTGTCGATTTTGTAATCTAATCTTGTAATTTTGTAATCTTAAATAAAATACTTTTCCGTGTAGCCTTAACCATCCCATAACTAATTCCTCTCGTAAATGTGTAAGTATAGGAAAATCGGTGAGATGTGAAATATTTCACATATTTTAATATTTTATAATATTTTATAAATATTATAAGTAATATAACAATTTAAAACACATATCTGATAACAACCACAGTTCACGATACCACATTACATAAGGGTTAAAAGCCCAGGAAACAAACAACAATCAAGTAACTCGAATATAGCCTAGTGGCTTACGCTAGGAAAGGAATGCGTGACAGGAGAGCCAAATATTTCAGATTGCTAGCATTTTTTTCTGCTGTCTAAACTGGACCTACCTGTTGGGTCAATCGTCATTCGTTGTCGTTAGAAAAATGCTGCAAGACAAGTTTACCGCTCTGGAATAAAACTAAATAACGTTAAAAGACTGTCCCCTTGCCAAATGTGCAATCAAATTGAGATTTGTTGACCGATACTGTCACCTTGTTTTTTTTTTTCTTCATAAAGGATATTGATTGCTAGTATCGTGGTTTGCAAGTATTGCAAGATTGCTAAATATTGTGCTAAGTGTAGCTAGCTTACGTAAGCTTGGTTAAAAAATACTGGTGTAACAGATTTTTTTGTAAGGGATGAAAACAACTGTTGTGTATCACGGTATATTTTTATGATGTCCTTCTGTCCGTCCGTCCGTCTGTCCATCTTCATCATCTTCACTAAATATCCAATGTTGGGTCAGCGGGGGCATGCAGCTCTAGAATGATAGCCCAGAGTTTCCTCTCCCCAGTCTCTTTGTCCAGCTATTCCAAAGGGGATCCTGAGGCGTTCCCGGGCCAACCGGGAGACATAGTCTCACTAGCGTGTCCTGGGTCGACACCGAGGCCTCCTACCTATGGGACGTGCCCACATCTCTTTAGAGGTTTTGCTTTTTGTTCCAACCCATCCAGCACAGATAGTTGAACCATTGAGAATTCTGCTAAAACAAGCATCACTTGACTGCAATCAACTGATGACACTTGTAAAACACCAGATTGGTGAAAAGATGTCATCTTGTTTGTTTGGAATGAAATCATGCAGTCACTGTGACCCCGTATGGAATAGTTTGGAGGCCCCCTGCTGTAGATTTGCTCCATTCTTCCCACACTCGTGAACAAGACTCCAAGATACGATTATATTCTATTAAACTCTTCCACTTGGGAAATGACCTCATCCCTGACATTTCACATTTTTCCAACCAAGAACCATAGTCTCAGATTTGGAGGTTCTGATTTTCATTATGACCGCTTCGCACTCGGCTGCAAACCGCTCCAGTGAGAGTTGAAGATCGTGGCTTAATAAAGCCAACATAACCACATCATCTGTAATACTGTGTCCTCCAAACTAACCCCCTCAACTTATCCTGTTCATAAAGGTTAAAAACAGAATCGTTGCCAAAGAGCAGCCTTGGTGAAGTCCAACATTCACTGGGAACGAATCCGACTTACTGCTGGCAAGGCAAACCGAACTCTGACACCGTTTGCACAGAAACTGATTCGCCAGTATCCTCGTGGAACTGCACGAGGAAAATGGTGAAATGCCTTGTAGATCAGTTTCCATTTTCATTTTGTATTGGTAGCAAATTTTTGGTTACATTTTATTAGCTTGGAATGGAAAGATTTGTAGTTGTTTTGAAGAAAACCTGCTAGCTGCACGTTTAGCCATAAATAAATTCTTAAGTGTGCAATATCATCCATTCAGCCTGCAATGACGCACCGAACCAATGTCGTCAGGCCACAGGAATGTTGTCAGCCAGATAAGGCCTAGTTGCTGCGTACGAGAGTTGTGCAGTTCTCCTGCTAATATTCACTTAAAAAAAAAAAAAATCTGGACAGAGAGTTTGTGCGCGGATGTTGGACCCTAACATTGACACAAGAGATTCAAGCTCAACCCAGAACGAACATTTCTCCCTAGCCGCCACCACCACCTGACTCAGCGTTCAGCTATTCAGCTGTGCCTCGGTGCCTTTGCACTCCGTCGTGCGCTGTGTCAGTTTGCATTAGCGCGCCAAGGCCCGGCCACAGAGTTGTTTGCGTTGGAACTCGCGAGGCGGTATTTTGCAAAGTCATTATGGAATACGTTTGGTGCTTTCCTTTCATGTTAAAAACTAGCCAAGGTATTGTATGATTGGGAAACTGGTCCAGTAAACATTTACGGGAGCTAGCTAGCTTCTTGTTGAGTCACCTTATAAACAGTATAAGTCATACGTTTGGTGACACTTTCTCAGTGAGAAAAGCTTTCCAAACCCTCCCTATTGGCAATCAGCAGCAATTAGTATTTTTCTTGTAATTGTCATGCGGTACATATCGCAAGATAATACCATCCAAGTCGTCTTGCATATACTCAGTGTTGGGAATAACGCCGTTATAAATAACGCTGTTACATAACGGCTTTATTTTTGCAGTAACGGGGTAATCTAACTAATTATTTTTTCCACCGTTACAACGCCGTTACCGTTACTGACGGTCAAAAGCGGTGCGTTACCTACTCTGAATAAATTGAAGAAACTACCAGCCGTAGCGAGTCTACTCTGCTCTGTTTATTTGTCATCCAAGACTTTGGGTGCGTTTAGATTCGAGAATAGCGCACGTGTTTTGTTTTGTGCTTTTTCTTAGCAAAGATATACCGCACAGGTCGTGCTGGCACTCTGATTCTTTAATACAGTGCTTCTCAATTATTTTTTATTACACCCCCCCAAGAAAGACGTAAATGTTTCGCGCCCCCCAAACTCTATGCCGCCACCATAAATAGTAACATTTGTCAATAAAAATACTATTATAAGTACGCCTCTGCCTAACATTCTTTTTTTCTATTAAAGAATAAAAGTAACATAGATCAACTTATAATAAAGTATAACTTCATTGACATTGTTTTGTTTGTAACAGAAAAGACTTAACGTGCATCAATTTGCCTGAATTAAAAAAAAAAAAAAAGTCACGTCCAAACTGTAAAAATACACTCAAGGTACATTTTTGACCATTTGATACCGAAAAATTTGACTGAAAAAACAAAACTGAATAGAAGAAAAAAAAAAGAGTGTCTTTGGACAGAAGGAGTTTTTATTTTTGCTGCTCACAGAATCACCTTCGTTGCAATGGTGTGGGGTTATTTTGCACTGAGCATGCTAACGGTGCTCACTGGTTTACTGATATAACACTGACAAAACGGGACGATCGTTGGCAATATTCGGCACCTTTTCGCTTAAAAACAATCACGCCGCTTATCAATGAGATTGGGGTCTAATGTCTTTAACTGGCGCCTCAATTGATTTGGCTTCCGGCTGTCCGCTATTATCATTTTTAGACACAGTAAACAGTGGTCTTTCCTCATCTCCCACTATATCAAAAGTCAAAGCCAAAAGGCCTGAAAAGGGCGCATTCTCGGCGGCCGAGGGAGAACCGTAGGTGAGGGCGGTCGTCGTGACGATCCCAAGCCGAAAATGACACGCCCGAGCAGTGCCGGCCCAGGCCATTTGGGGGCCCTAAGCAAAATAATGCCAAGGGGCCCATATTTTTAGCCCACCATTTCGTCACAGTGTACTGTGAAACCCATACATGCAATCCAACCTATATGTCCATATTTTATATATTAATATAATTATTAATATATAATTATATTATATATTAATTTTGTTGCACTGCATTCTTCAAACTTCTCACCCCAAATGATTGTCAGTACTTACAGTAGATAACGCCAAACCTTTTTCTAAAAGAGGAAAGAAAGAACTTAAGGAAGAACTTTTATTTTTTTAAGCTTGTAATCAAGTATCAAAGCTCACAAAAGTCAAATAAAGTAAACTAGTAAACAAAATAGAATATAAATTAAACAATTGCCAGATTGCCCCCTATCTGGGCCCCCTAGTGGTCAGGGGCCCTAAGCAGCTGCATAGTCTGTGTATATGCTGGGCCGGCCCTGCGCCCGAGAAGTGCCAACCGGGGAAGACGGTGGGTCGCTGCGTGAGTCCAGCCGGAAAACGGCTTTCGAAAACGGCGCACAGCTCTTCATATCTTTTTTTTTGTGTGCTCTTGCTTAGTTCAAAAATACTGCGCGCACTCTGAAAATGAGAGCACCACTGCCACCCACCGAGTGGATGTGCAATTACACTTTATTCTAGTACAGCAAAAAAAAACATGTTCCCCGAGGTCACATGCGCCACCCCTGGCATCGCTCTGCACCCTCCTGGGGGGGGAGGGGTGCGCCCCACTATTTGAGAAGTACTGCTTTAATAGCACATATAACTTCAACATTAACACAAACGTACGGCTCTCGGCAGGCCGTGTCTCTAACTCAATCCCGCATCATGTGAGCAAAACAGTATTGGTGCCGTGTGCACTTTAGGGTGCCTCGGATAATTCTGTATCAAAATATTATAGCACGTACTTCTTATCACTCCAGGCTCTTTGTCCAAAATTAGACAATGCTTTCCATAGCTTGCTAATGTTTCTGTTTTTGCTACACCTGAATGCTAGCCTCGTTCCCATCCCCCACTGTCAGCCAGCAAGAACGCTGCTTCCATCTTGAGGACGGCAGACGCTTTGAGGGTGACGGGAGGAGTAGGGGGACGAGGCTACCTGAATGCACCACTTGGATAGATGCGATGGAAGTGATTGTGATTGGCTGAGGGTTAGTCATGTGTCATGGTAAGCCAATCAGAGCCGGTGTTTTCATACACAAACCGGAACAGCGCGTGCGGCAAACACACACACGCAAAACAGATGCAGAGGAATATGATGGCAGAGCATTCGGATGAAAATTTGTCCTTTATGAGGTGGAGATATAAACACTATTTCAACTCAAAATACTTGAAGTACAGTAGGCTATGTCTACTTGACCAGTTGTCGCAGTTTGTGAGAGTTAGATTTATTTAATTAAACTCATTTTATATTGTTTATTGCTGATTGTTATTTTATTATATTGTTTACCGTTTATTTTTGTTGCACTTCAAGTGTAGGATAAATCTGTTGCTGGTGAGGTGCAATAAATATTACAATGTTCTATAACACAACTACCTGTCTGTTCTTCTCTATTCAACTGACTCGAATACTGCTCAGAAAATGTCAAATTCTTTGACATACAACAACTTCTTTTCAAAGTAACGGAAATAATTACTTTCCCTGGCGACTAGTTACTTTTACTATAGAGTAATTCAGTTACTAAATCAGTTACTTTTTAGAAGAAGTAATGAGTAACTATAATTACTTTTTTAAAGTAACGTGCCCAACACTGCATATACTTGTATTCATGTCTTCCAATTTGGACTCTTTGCATTGTTAACTTCATTTTTAATTTGGTAACTTGTAGTTGTAAAGAATCCCCAAGGAAAACCACAAGAAAAAAAATCTTTTTTTTTATTTTTATTCTTCATTCACACATGAAGTAAATGTTAGCATAAAATCAGCAACACCGAGTACTCTGCTTCTCACTAACGTAACTTCCCAAGGTCAATATTTGAAACAGCAGACCTGAAATTACAATTCACAAAGTCAATAACATATGAATTAAAACAAATATAGGAAAATATATAAATACATGTATTCACGTACAAACAGAAATTACAAATTAGAATATTTTTCTCTTCTCTGTGAATACCCATCGGAATCCGAGGAATTGCGCACCAAACGCACTAAACTGTAGGAGTGGGAACCTCGTGGTACTTCATGATACGATACGATTTGCGATACAAAGCTCACGATAACGATGATCTGACGATATGGCGATACAACGATTATTGATACATTGGTCAGAAAATCATTCTAGGATATTCTACAAACAACTAATAAACAGAAAAACAAGCTTCTGCTGTGAATTGGAATGAGTTTATCACTAGTAGACGTCCAATCCATTTGAACACTTCAAACGGATTGAACGTCTATGGCCGTCAGTGGCAGCCAATGCCAGGCAATGAGGTTGATTTTCAGTTACTTCCTGTTGATTTTGTGGCATTTTATGGCTCACTTCCTGTTTATTTTGAGTTAGAGAACAGGAAGTGACCTGGGAATCAACCAAATCAATAGGCAGTGACTCAACCTCAACAGGAAATGACCTGTAAATGCCCTAAAATGAACAGCGAGTGACCTGTAAATGCCCTGAAAATCGGACAGAATTATTGAACGCTCTGGTCTCGAATGAACGAACGTTCCCAGTCTAAATGGATTGGGCGTCAAGCACCGTCAATGCAGCCTTAGAGTTAATTGAGACACTATTATGGTGGAAGATTTTGGTAGCAAATTGTTGGTTCATTTTTATTTATTCATTTTTAGGCATTGACACCTCTTTAAAACGATATTTTGATTCTTGGCAGGAGCATATCGATAACCTTTTGGGATACAAAGTATCACGATATATGACCATTTTGATAAGTTATCACACCCCTACTAAACTGCTTCGGTTTATGAGTGCAAACCGGACAAAATTAATACAAATTATTAGAGCTGAAACGAATACTCGAGTAACTCGAGTTTAAAAACTGTTCCGAGTAATTTTATTCACCTCGAAGAATCGTTTAATTTTGCCAGCTCTAAGCATCACGTTTTGCTCGGACTACTTTTAATGCGGAACAATGCGCTGACGTCATGTGCATAGAGGAAGAAGCAAAAAAAAAACAAAACAACTGCAGCCGACGGCCACTACAAACTACGCCGACGTTGCTAAAAACTACGCCCGCATGATGCTAGTGTGGTAGCAGGTAGAGATGTCCTCGATTGGGTCCGATCACGTCATTTTCAAAGTATCGGAATCGGCAAAAAAATATCGGACATGCCTTTTTTAAATATATATATATATATATATGTTTTTTAATTAAATCGTTTTCCAATTGTATGTAACGTTACTGACAAAATGTCTTGCACTCATCCAGAGTCTTTAGTTCTGGCTTAAAGTAGGGCTATCAAATTTATCGAGTTAACGGCGGTAATAACATTTTAATATTTAACGCAATTAACGCATGCGCTGCACTACCCACTCACGCATTGTCGCGTTCAATCTATTATGGCACCATTTTACGTATTCATAGAGTTAAAAGGCAACGTAAAATTAGTAGAATAAATTTTGGCAGCCTTTGAAGCCGAAAGGCTAAATTGGGTAAAGCCTTACAATCCCACTCTCAACAATTAGGGATATAGTGGGAAGCAATGTGGGGAAGAAAGGTACTAGTTGATCTTTTTTTAACACCTTATGTTATTTCCCAATGCAGAGAAGATATATCAATTGGTACCACTACGCACAGTCATGGTTGCACTTCCCATCATGCATTTGGGCAGAAGTTAAATGGCAGCAGTATCATTTACTGAAAGCTCAACAAATACACTAGATGGCAATATTTAGTCACAATATACAAAGTCACATTTATCCTTTAGGAATTACAAGTCTTTCTATCTGTGGATCCCTCTAACACAAAAAGAATGTTAAAAATGTAAATGCCATCTTGAGGATTTATTGTCATAATAAAAAAAAAACTACTTATGTACTGTATGTTGAATGTATATATTCGTCTGAGTTTTATTCATTTTTTTCTTAATGCATTGCCAAAATGTATATGATCGGGAAAATTTATCGGGAATGATTGGAATTGAATCGGGAGCAAAAAAAACCAATCAGATCGGGAAATATTGGGGTCGGCAGATACTCAAAATAAAAAGATCGGGATCGGATCGGGAGCAAAAAACCATGATCGGAACAACCCTAGTAGCAGGTAGTGTCCGATGGGTCTCATAGATATCGCATGCATTTAGGACTAGATGCGAAATGACAGGCCGCGTCTGGGCAGCGTTAGTAAACAGCCGCCATCTTTAAGCTAGCCCTTGGGAGGGCTAGTTTTTCTATTGATTATGACCACTGTCGATGAGTGGCTAACGTTTCTTACATACAGTCTTTATTTAATCTGTAAAAACACAGCGCTGTAGAGTGATGAGGGTGTAAATTAAAACATAATAAAGCTAATTGTCAGTTTTAGCTCAGTAGTCATTGCTGAATAAAACACCAAGTAGCACTGGTCCCTAATTTGCTCCAATACGGCAGGTATCATACATTTATTTTGAACACTGCAAAAACTCAAAATCTTATCAGTACTTACAGTTTAGACTAACTTAAAACTTAACTAGAACTTAAAAATAGCTTGACACAAATGGAAATTCAATTGAAACACATGGGAAAAACATGTAGCTTTCAAGTGATGTGTGTTATCAAGCGTAATTACATTTTTAGGTAAATGTTTTTTTTTTTTTTTTTTTTTTTATCTAGAAGTTTTTTGAGTGACAGCAGTGAATTTTTTTTCTAGTCACATCTGAGATGCAATTGTTGGCTGCTTTCAACAATGTGCATCCAAAATAAAGACATTGATTGACTGAAAATGGTTTAATATTGGATTAAATGTCTTTTTCTCGTGTATATTTATAATTGCTCTTTACCTTTAAAAAAAAAAAAAAGTTTTATCCGATCACTCAATTAATCGATAGAAATTTCAGTCGATTACGTGATTACTAAAATATTCGATAGCTGCAGCCCTACAAATTATACAAGCCTGTACTTCCGTATGTCATTTATCAATGAAAGCATCAGATTAAAACCATAAAATCTGAGTAATTGTCATTCATTTCATTTAATGAAACGAGAACTTCTAACACCTCACATTTTTGGCTATCGTCGCTTTTTATGTGAAATGTAAAAATATAATGATACACAGATTCTTTTGGTGTGTTTCTGGAGGTAAACCCGTAAACAACAATTTTGGCTGTTATTTCTGTTGTAATAACTTTGTTATGATATAAAACCAAAAAAATCGTGGTGACTACTGTTTAAAGACATTTTCAAATGGTGCCGACCAAGTGTCTACATGCACGTACGTCAAAGCTGTGAAGCAGTGGAGCATGTGAGGATGACGACAAGTGGCTATTGAGAGATTAATAGTGAGATGGAGGCCAGGCCGCCGCAACCAGCTGGCCTTTCACTCACAGGGAAGCGGAGAGCCCCAAGTTTGGGTCATCGGCCGTCAACACCGCCCCCTCAGATCGGCCATTAGCGAACAGGATTTAGTGGGTGAGTGTGTGGAGAAGGAGAATTAAATAATGGGGATGTGTCCAGCCAACCAGCCATTGGCAGCAGCTTCTGTGTCGCCCTGTCCGGAAACTAAATTTAGAGCCAAGCTGAGGGTGACGGGGTCTCATCCAGGCCCCCTTTTTTCTATTATTCAACAGTAAAAAAGGACCCAGTTCACTTTCTATCAAGACTCGCTGTTTGTTTTTGGGCCACTTATCTCTTATGCATGCTTCAAGTGACAAATTTCACTTTTATTGCCTTTTTGAATGGCATAGTAATGTTTTGTGGCCAAATATTTTCAAACACGGGTAATTTGTGTCTGCTAGTTTAAGTGTCATATTGGTATGTTTGACTGTTTTCCCTGTATTTTTTTTCTTTCTTTTTTAACACCGCTTCAAGCAGTGAAATACTTGATGTTGTTACTTGAACGTTGGCACAGAAAACGAAGCCAGAATAGCAAGCAATAACTCTGAGCCATTCCCGAAACAGTATAACTGTGGCTTTAAAAGCAATCTGTTCAGACTGATGCTAATTTCCCACTTTTGTCATTAAATGCATCATTAAGTTATTTCATGCCTGCTTTTTACATTTGGCAAGGCAAATAGGGGACAGTTCAGCAAACAAAAACAAAGTTTAGATCTAAGACTTTTAAACTGCTGCACAGCTGTACAAATGGGTCATTTGCACTGAAGTATTACAAAACAAACATTTTTTTAAAATTTGTTTAAAAAGAGTTTTTTTTATCATTCCATATTTGTGTCATCCAGAAAAACATGGTTTTGGGAAAGAGCAGGAAAAAAAAAGTAGCATCATTACGTATCAACCCCCCAGCACACAAACACACACACGCACACACCCCCACCACACACACACACTCGACTGCGGTGACTGGCTGGAAGGCCGACGGTTGCCCCAGTTACCTCCAGGCGATGCGTTGGTGCTTCTCGAGGAATGCCGCGGGTCGGTTTCCTCCTATTGTGGTTGGCAGGAGGGACCCCAGTTGTCCCACCCTCTACTTTTTTTTTGTCTTCCCCCTCTTGGAGGTGAATAGAGGACTCTGAAATACCAGAACAGCTAACCCCCCCAATCTCATGCAAGTACTTTGAGACATAGCAATGTAAGAATTAGTTGCTGGGTCTGAATATCGTCAAATCTCATTTATGAAAATGAAAACTAATACTTCACTTAAAAGTGGTAATGAAATGAAAGTTATCTCATTGGGTGTCCGTTGGCATATCGTTCTTCAGTTTGACCATCTCATAGGCTGTTTTTTAAAAAAAATTTTATGATGTTTAGTTTAGTTTACCATTTTAATGAAAATCAGGATCAGGAGTACCGGCAAACACTTTCAAAACAAACCATGACAACGCTACTTTAATTAAACAAATACTCGAAGCAGCAAAATTTACTTTGAATCTTTTAATTTCTAATCGAATACTCGAGTTAATCGATTAATCGCAACAATAATGACTGTTTGTTTTTTGTTTTTTTTAACTCCCCACAGGCAGACGAAGCCTCTGACGTTTGCCGACTGTATCGGAGATGAACTGCCCGTCGGTTGGGAAGAGGCGTTCGATCCTGTTGTTGGGGCCTACTATGTCGACCACAATACCAGTGAGTCTTAAAGGGACATGCAACACCTTTACCATCCTCAATGTTTTTTCCCCATAGATGCCTTTTGTCACTAATTTGCATCATACATAATTTTATGTGTATTTTAATATTTCTTTTTAAAATTATAATTATGATTTCTTAACTTGATTTCGTATCTACCTGAAAGCCAAAACACTAGTAAAAGATTTTTAAATCGTAATGTTTTGAAATTTTGGCGTCAAAGGGTTAAACATGACGGAACTATACATATACCTAACAAGGTTTTAACCAGTGTTGTTTTCGTCAACGATGACAATAACGAAAATATTTCGTCAACGAGCAATTTTTTCATGACGATGACGTCACGATGACGCACAGAAAATGTGTCTTGGGAGACTAAAACATAACGAGATGGACGCGAGAACGAGATAAAAATTCGCGATGTGTGATATTTTTTCATTGAATGTGTAGTTAGCACGCATTTAGCAATGTTTGGTCGTGTCACTCATGTGACGTGCTGCGCATCCCCAGCGAACTCCGTGCCCAACACACACACTCACTCACCGGCCAGTGTGTCCATTCCAGGCTCCTTTTGTGAAACGTGTCAGGTGCTGCTTGGTAAGTTTTGTTATATTATCTTGGCTATGCCGTGTTGCTTTTGCCTTTAAAGGTCTGTGCTGAGTGATCATCACACTAAATTGTAGCGTTGGCATTGCGTTCGTGTTAGCATAGCATTCATGTTAGCATTAGCCTTTAGCGCAGTGACTCGGTGTCATCTTGAACTCTTGGAAAACATTTTACATACAGTTCGTGGCGTATAGTTGAGTTTAATTCATTGCAAATAATGTGCTGTTTTCCTGCTAAGTGTGCATTATCATCACGAAAATTGTGATATCCTTGTAGAAATTATGTGCTTGTCTTTCATATTCATTAGAAATTGTTGGAAACCTTTTATTTATTTATGGACTAAAAGTTTTGAAGTTGATAGACGAAAACATTTTGAGAATTGTCGACTAAAACTACACGAAATTTGCCTTATTTTTTGTTGACTAAAACTAGACGAAAGTGAACACATTTTGAAATGACTAAAGTATGACTAATAAGTATTTTTCGTCCAAAAGACTAAGACGACAATTAAATAGGCTGCCAAAGACAACCCTGGTTTCAACAAACTGTTTTTTTGGTCAATGACTCTCAGAATGCGGTGTGTGGGCTCCCTTTTGTGGTATGCAAAACAGTCCCGGATTTGAATTTTTAAACTGTTACTGTGGCTTGCTACAATGTTTTTTTTTTTTTTTACATTTCATGCATACAGTTCGGTTCAGTTGTAAATTAAATTAGCTGTATGATAAATTTACATTGAGTCTTTCAGCATGCTGATCTTTAATTTGATTTTAAACTGTTCCTCCCAGAGAGCACCCAGCTGGAGGACCCGCGGGCCCAATGGCAGCGGGAACAGGAGGCCATGTTGCGGGAGTACCTGGCCGTGGCCCGCGACGCCCTCAGCGCCCAGAAGGAGATCTACCAGGTGAAGGAGCAGAGGCTCCGTCTCGCACAGCAGGAGTACCTGCAGCTCAACAACACCTGGCGGGACAAGTCCTCATCGCAGACCAGCTGTGAGTGTCGCTTCAAATGAATAACCAAAATTCTTTTTCTGCGGGTCAACTGAGATTCTTTTAGAGATTCTTCTGGTACAAAATAGAGAGTTGTTCTTTACATGTTTGTGTGACTCTTTCGATTCCAGTGAATTCCAGAACGTCCACTTCCAGCAAGTACGACCCAGATATCCTCAAAGCAGAAATAGCCACAGCCAAAAGTCGGGTAAGAGAAAGTTAAAAACATTTTTTTCAAGAGTGTCTCCACAACTACAGTGGGGCAAATAAGTATTTAGTCAACCACGAGAGACAGAATGTGGAAAAAAAATAATAAACAGAAAACCACATTGTTTGATTTTTAAAGAATTTATTTGCAAACCATGGTGGAAAATAAGTATTTGGTCAATACCAAAAGTTCATCTCAATACTTTGTTATGTACCCTTTGTTGGTAATAACTGAGGCCAAATGTTTTCTGTAACTCTTCACAAGCTTTTCACATGCTGTCGCTGGTATTTTGGCCCATTCCTCCATGCAGATCTCCTCTAAAGCAGTGATGTTTTTGGGCGGTCGTTGGGCAACACCGACTTTCAACTCCCTCCACAGATTTTCTATGGGGTTAAGCTCTGGAGACTGGCTAGGCCACTCCAGGACCTTGAAATGCTTCTTACGAAGCCACTCCTATGTTGCCCTGGCTGTGTATTTGGGATCATTGTCATGCTGAAAGACCCAGCCACGTCTAATCTTCAATGCCCTTGCTGATGGAAGGAGATTTTCACTCAAAATCTCTCGATACATGGCTCCATTCATTCTTTCCTTTACACGGATCAGTCGTCCTGGTCCATTTGAAGAAAAACAGCCCCAAAGCATGATGTTTCCACCCCCATGCTTCACAATAGGTATGGTGTTCTTCGGATGCAATTCAGTGTTCTTTCTCCTCCAAACACGAGAACCTGTTTCTACCAAAACGTTCTATTATGGTTTCTTCTGACCATAACAGATTCTCCCAGTCCTCTTCTGGATTATCCAAATGCTCTCTAGCAAACTGCAGACGGGCCTGGACGTGTACTTTCTTCAGCAGGAGGACAAGTCTCGCAGTGCAGGATTTGAGTCCCTGGCGGTGCATTGTGTTACTGATAGTAGCCTTTGTTACTGTGGTCCCAGCTCTCTGTAGGTCATTCACTAGGTCCCCCCGTGTGGTTCTGGGATTTTTGCTCACCGTTCTTGCTATCATTTTGACGCCACGGGGTGAGATCTTGCATGGAGCCCCAGATCGAGGGAGATTATCAGTGGTCTTGTATGTCTTCCGTTTTCTAATAATTGCTCTCACAGTTGATTTCTTTACACCAAGCGTTTTACCTATTGCAGATTCAGTCTTCCCAGCCTGGTGCAGATCTACAATTTTGTCTCAGGTGTCCTTCGACAGCTCTTTGGTCTTGGCCATAGTGGAGTTTGGAGTGTGAATGACTGAGGTTGTGGACAGGTGTCTTTTATACCGATAATGAGTTAAAACAGGTGCCATTATTACAGGTAACGAGTGGAGCCTCTTTAGACCTCGTTAGAAGAAGGTAGACCTCGTTGACAGCCAGAAATCTTGCTTGTTTGTAGGTGACCAAATACTTATTTTCCACTCTAATTTGGAAATAAATTCTTTTAAAATAAAGCAATGTGATTTTCTCTTTTTTTCCCACATTCTGTCTCTCATGGTTGAGGTTTACCCATGTTGACAATTACAGGCCTCTCTAATCTTTTCAATTAGGAGAACTTGCACAATTGGTGGTTGACTAAATACGTATTTTCCCCACTGTATAAAGCCGCACCATATCTTAGGCTATTTTATTCGGTAGTTATCAATTACGTTTCATGTGTCTTTCTCAGGTCAACAAACTAAAGCGGGACCTGGCCTGTATGAAGCAAGAGCTGCAGTACAAAGAACAAGGCTTCGAGACCCTCAAAGAGTAAATTTTCTCGCTTCTGTTGCTTTAAATGAACCGTATTTCTCTTGATGTCGAGTTTTCAAATATTGATAAAGCGCATATTCCCTCCGCTGAATTAGACGTTAGTACAAACATATTTCTGGTGAGCTGTAAACGTCTCCTTATCGCCTCAGTTGTTGCCTCAGCATTTATCGCACATTCCATGCTGTCATTAAACACGGGCGCCTCTATCAAAACACCAGCTGAGGAGAGTAAACGGACTACAAATTCAAGGTGCACAAGTCAAGTTGATGGAGGCGAAGGCATTAATTCTCTTATAGCAACAATGCCGCTTTTCTTTAATTTTTTAATTTTAGAAATTCGCTTCTTTTTCTTTGGCAAATTAGCTGCCATGTCCTGGTTGAAACAGAAGACAAATGTCTGCTCTTCGCAAGTGAGAGTGTCACAGGAGGATTAATGAGTAGCTGAGCAGTTGAACAACATTCCTTCATGACTCCACCTCCCACCCTCCCTCTCCTGTTACAGTCATCAGACGGCGCTCGGCGACCTATCGCCACTTGCGCAAATACAAAATAGGCTTAGGGCAGTAATGCGGCCACCAGCTTCCTGATAAGATTTGGCGAAATACTTGACGTGTTTTGAAATTTTTGGAGGCCTTGGGAAATGCGTGGGAACCCAAGTTTGTTGAAGTAGAAGCCACATAGCGGCTCTTCTCCAGACTTTTTAATAAATCAATAGTATAGCCTAATATGGGACTCGTTGAAAGCTTTACATACAGACCACTGCATGAATTTTAAGCCAAGGTTTCAGTGATACTTTTTGTATCAATTAATCATTTTCTCCTAAAATTGTTTAATTAAAATGTACTTAATATTTTAGACAAAAAATGAACATTTTGGTACTACTACTATTGCCACTACTACTAGTACTACAAGTAGGAGTAGGAACCTCTTGGATCCTCACAATACGATACGATTTGCGACACAAAGCTCACGATAACGATGATATGCCGATACAATGATTATCGATACACTTGTCAGGAAATCATTCTAGAATATTCTACAAAGAACTAATAAACAGAAAAACATCAGTGTATTATCAGCACAGCAACAACGGCGTGCAATAACATCAGCATATCAGCATTTTTTAGCATTTTGTTTCCAAGCGCTGAGGACCTAACCAAGATGGCCGACAGTTATGAACGCCTCCATTCCCAAGATGGCCACCGATTACGAATGCCGCCAAAGAGGACGAAGAAGCAATTGAAGGCAGAAGTCAAAGCGTAAAAGTTAGAAAACAAATAGCTAAAAGTCTTTGATTTAGGGCTGCAGCTATCGAATATTTTAGTAGTCGATTAATCGATGGACTAGTTAGTTCGAATAACCGAGTAATCGGATAAGGAACATGAAAAATTTAAATACCTGAGCCTCAAACGGTATAATTTTTTTCTTTTAATGAGGATCAATGTACAACAAAAGAACAATTGGCTAACTTACATAAAAAAGTTCGCTGGCTTAAATGCTATAAAATGCTAAAGTTTTTTTTTGTTTTTTTACAATGCTCTTAACAAATGGTTCAGATACATACTCCCACAAAAAACGGCTAAATATACCTCTAAACTAAATTAAGAATGCATTAAAACAATAATTAGCTCAAACAAACTTAGCTTACGTAGGTCTTAACAGGGAGCAGTTGGATTCAGTCATGTGAAAAGAGGCTGACCACAGGGCAGTGTACCCACCCTCATCAATAAAACTAAATGCAAACACTTTCAAAATAAACCATTAAAACGTCACTTCAATTAAATGAATACTCGAAGCAACAAAATTTAATTTGAATATTTTTCTCTTATCGAATACTCGAGTTAATCGATTAGTCGTTGCAGCACTACTTGTATTATTTTTTGTAAGACAAAAGGTGGTAGAATCAAGTCATGTTAGGAGTGGGAACCTCTTGGTACCTCATGAGACGATACGGTTTTCGATACGTTGGTCAGGAAATCATTCTAGGATATTCTACAAAAAAATAATAAACAGAAAAACAAGCTTCTGCTGTGAATTGGCCATTTAAGGTCATTTACCTGTTGATTCTCAGTTACTTCCTGTTGATTTTGGGGTATTTTATGGGTCACTTCCTGTTTATTTTGAGTTACAGAACAGGAAGTGACCTGGGAATCACACAAATGAATAGGCAGTGACTCAAACTCAACAGGAAATAACCTTGAAATGCCCTAAAATGAACAGCAAGTGTCCTGTTAATGCCCCGAAAATCGGACCAAATGACTGAATGCTCTGGTTTCGAATGAACGGACGTTCCCAGTCTAAATGGATTGGGCGTCGAGCACCGTCAATGGCAGCCTTAGAGTTAACTGAGACACTATTAGGGTGGAAGATTTTGGTAGCAATTTGATGTTTTTTTTATTTTTTTTTATTTTTGTGCCCTGCCTACTGCCTGAAGTTAGCTGGGATAGGCTCCAGCACCTCCGCGACCCTCGTGAGGAATAAGCGGCATGGAAAATGAATGGATGAATTTTTTAAACATTGACACCTTTCTTGACAGGAGCATATCGATAACCTTTTGGGATACAAAGTATCACAATATATCACCATTTCGCTATTTTGTCACACCCCTAACTACAAGTTTTGGTAATTTACAAAATAACTCAACCCCCAAAGACCAGGCATCGACATACATGGACAAATCCATTTTAGGTCAACATTTGGTATACTAGTGTGGCTTACTAACCTGGCAAGCTAAATTGATTGTTCTGTATATCTGCCATGAATCTACTACACATATGTATGATGAATCACTGAAACCGGAAGTACAGTCTTGCTTGCAAGGCTAGTGGCTTACATGACCCAAAATGTTATATCCACATATTTTGGCACCATGAATTATATCTTAATGATGAATCATTATTGTA
The DNA here is from genome assembly GCF_030265065.1 of Corythoichthys intestinalis. Classification (NCBI taxonomy): domain Eukaryota; kingdom Metazoa; phylum Chordata; class Actinopteri; order Syngnathiformes; family Syngnathidae; genus Corythoichthys; species Corythoichthys intestinalis. The sequence continues at coordinate 30,038,205 of NC_080412.1, forward strand.
CTTTACAAACTACTTTTATATGGGTTTAATGAAAAAATTAAAAGCCCTTTTCAACTATCAAGGTACTCCAAGCGCTTTGACACTAATTCCCACATTTACCTACTGATGATGCAGCATCAGGAGCAACGTGGGGTTCAGTATCTTGCTCAAGGACACTTAAACAAGGTCAATAAGGCAGGGAATCTAACCCACAACCTCTGGATTGGAAGCGACTACCTCTGAGCCTCACCACCCCACAATAAATAAATGTTAAGAAAAGCACAATTTACATGAATAAAAACATAAATACTCTGGTTATGCTCCCTTTGACATCTTAGTATTAAAATGAGTGTCCTATAGAGGGTTAAATAGGTTGTATTTTTGTCAGTAATAAGTACAGTTGTCCAATAATGACTTTTTAACAGATAACAGATATCCCGAAATTTTCCAACTCCAAAAATCCGATACAGAGATCAAACTGTTACCCGTCATGGACTTAAAATATTATGGGTAATTGTATTGTGATGCCCCTCTGGATGCTTTAATAATGATAAGGCAAGGCAAGGCAAGGGATTTTTTTTTTTTGTATAGCACAATTCAACGCAAGGCAATTCAAAGTGCTTTAAATCACATGAAGATCCATGAGCAGAGATAAAATCATTCGTAAAAATCACATTAAATCAAAAGAAAGTTAAAACAAAGACAAATGAAACAGGAAATAAAATTACCGTAATTTTCGGATTATAAACCACTACTTTTTTCCTTCTTTTCGAATCCTGCAGTTTATAGTCCAGTGCGGCTTATTTGTTGATTTGTTTTAATAGGTAACATTTTATTTGACAGCGGCGTCATAAGACCGTCATAATTATGACATGACACTATCATGGGCATTACTGAATGCTTATGACAGATGTCATTAGGTGTCACCCAGCAAATTATGTCACTAACTCAATTTATGTCTAGCTCGGATCTTTTACGTCCATTCAAAAGTGAGGTAATTTGCTGGATAACACTAAATGACATCTGTTATAAGCATTCATTGATGCTCATAACAGTGTCATATCATAATTATGATTGTCTAATGACAGTTTTATGGCGCCACAATCAAATAAAGTGATACCAAATACTATAACTAGCAATTCATAAAACAAGTGGAACAGTAACTGAAAAAATAATTAGCAAAGAACATGAATTTCGATTGATATTTACATCTGTGGTGCTGCAATGCATGCTAGGAGGCATGTTAGACAACAACAGTGTTGACAGCAGGTAGAAGCAGAGCTTGACTGTCTCCTCCAAGGAGCAATGATGGCCAAATGAAGCTTCTTGAATCAATGAAGCTTTGCCGCAAATTGGTTCAAAGCTTCATGGTGGTTCATTAGGTCTTATGACATCCTATGATGCCGCTGTCAAAAGTGTTACCGGTTAAGATCTTTTGGTGTAAATCTCCCATAATACAGTGAGGACAGCTGCGGCTTATAGTCCAATGCGGCTTATCTATGAACAAATGCTTTTTTTGTGTTGAATTTGTTGAGTGGCGGCTTATAGTCAGGTGCGCTTTATGGTGCGAAAATTACTGTATACATACAAATCACATTAAATCACCAATAGAATTTAAAAAACTAATAATAATTGAAATCGGAAATAGAAATAACACAAAAAAATGAATAAAAAGAAAATAGCTTGAAATTTGACATATATACTGTAGACATTTATGAATATGCTGTGAGAAACAAAAGCGTTTTTAGCCCTGATTTAAAGGAGTTAACAGTTTGAGCACACTTCAGACCTTCAGGTAACTGTTCTAGAGGTGAGGAGCATAGTAAAGTAAATGCTGACGTAACAAATTTCAAGCATCTTAGTTTGGAGACATCTAATGGTCAATAGGCATAACTGCTGTGCTAAGCTGTGACCAGCCCTTGTACAAAGGCAGGACGCTTCTACATTCACTTTGAAGGCAACATTCATATTGGCCCGAAATGATAATCAAAAACCGATGCCGATATTATCCGATATCATTTTAAAATGCTTTTATTGGTTGCTATTATTGACTATCCAATTGTATCGGACAACAATAGTACCAATAAGTTTAAAAAAAAAAAAAAAAGAGATAATAAATGTATGCGTGTGGGAATATTTGTTTCACAAAATGCGTTGGCGAAAATTTCTCGGTGCACCTTGCCTCTTGCTCGGGGTCAAATTAAATGAAAAGCTTCAGCGAAAATCTTTAATTTAAAACAGTACAACTCCATAAAATACTGTGATGGTGACAAGGCAGAACAAGACGGACATAAACCCAAAGTTTAAGATCATGTCATTCTTTCTCCAAAACTAAAACAAGGACAAGTTATATTAGGGTGACCAAATGTCCTCTTTCGCCCGGACAAGTCCTACTTTCACGTAGAATCCTCGTTGTCCGGGTGGGTTTTTTAAATTCATAAAAATGTCCGGTTTTTATGATTTTTCACGGGAACAATTTGAAGAGAATCCCTCCAGCCGCTGGGTGGCAGCGGCTGCCTGCGATGGCATGGCTCCTTGCAGTAGGGAGGGAAGGAGTAGTTCTTCTTGTTTTTCTTGGCAGTTTACCTCTATCATGAGGCATTACTGCCATCTACTGGGTTGACGATTTGGCCACAATGCCTGCCCAGTTGTTAAGTTTTTTACGATAAATATGTATATAATGGCAACAGTTGACTTCTGTCGGAGCTTTGATTGTAAAATCCCGTTTGGTGTCGCATTGTTGCGCTGCCGATGATTGTAAACTTTTATAGCAAAGTTTGATTTTTGCCTCAGCAAGCTATCAATAAGCTAAACCACGCTAGGCATTATGGGAAACGTAGTTTTGAACTGCCAGGTTTAAAACATGCTGGTTGAATAGTTTGTCAGTTTATTTCGGTTATTGATTGTGTGCAATCTAGAACATTGAATGAGAATATCAATTGAATGGGAATAACAATTTGTCGAGGATAATTGTCGTGATAGTAATTTATAAAAATGTTTAGTTGGCAGTGGCACATAGCCTACTGTGTGTTTGTGTTTTGACTGGACTACATTTCCATGGGTCTGCATTCTATATATATTATTATTATTGTTATTATTATTTTTTTTCAAACTGCATTTTTCCACCCAGAGTGAGGGGGCACACTTTAAAAATATTAAAGTGATATAGGCATCTTTGAGTGAACTTCGAGTAAAATTCAAGTATGTTTAGGCCAGGCTGAGTGTCCTCTTTTTTGGAAATCAAAATATGGTCACCCTAAGTTATATTTATAATCATACATTCGAGAAACTTTGCCAATGACAACCAATTTTTTGGAATTATTTTTTACCACCTGTTTGAAGTTATATATAAATTCTTATCTTAAACCAAGTTCAACTTAATGTCACTCAAGTCCAACACGCTCCACATTAAATATTACCCTAAAGCACTTTTGGTTGCAACTAGGCGTCATGACACTCTTCCCGCTCTGCCATGTTTGAGAAGCACTTAAGAGAGGATTACAGTCTTCTCTCCCCTCCTTTCACTTCCTCATTCTCCATGTATGTCGTGCTCTCTCTCTCTCCCTCCCAGAAGAATGTAGAAGGACCTGTTGTCCTGACACGTGCATGACTTCATTAATTCCTACTCGGCAGCCCCTGGTGGCAGTTTGCTGTAGTGCCGCTGAATTGTCATTTTCATAATGGTGTACTTCAAGCAACACGTCACTTTTGCTCATTAATATTCATGACGTTGGCAATTGTTGCTTGGCGGGTCAACCTTCCGTTTGTCCCTAATTGTAAATGCATGGAAATAATGTACGAACGAGATGTTTACTGAGCTAAACCTACCAAATCTGTCTGGAAATGATGTCCCTGATGCCAAATTCGCTGGGAAAGATGTGGAAGAGCATACAAATGTTCAGTTCAGTTAGAGATGGCTTCAGTGAGCTGAAAAGAGACTGGGAAAAGAGCCGCCCTTATTCAGAGTTAGCTTTTTTATTTACACCTTTTTCTTGTGTGCATTGCCTTACACCACCGACAATGACATTCTCCTGTTATAACAATCTATCCTTTACCGCCATATGCCCTGTCTTTCTTATATATTATATCCTCTTGTTGTCTTACGTCTCTGATCGTTCTAGGGGGCAATTTACATAGCTATTTTTGTGTAGCGATCGCAAATGCTACTCCATGCCAGCCAACGAACACTTTTAATTTTTTCATTAATAACAAATCTTAATTCTATAATTTATTTACACTTCCCCCTTACTAAAATTGTTTTTTTTACAACAGAAAAGGTAACAGTGGCAGTCAGATACCATTTTATTTTTTTCAGGTCATTCATTGTCAGACAGAAGCAGCACGGCAAACGCCACGCTAAAAAATAAGTAAAAATATCAAAATGGCTTACCTCTTTGTCCTCTGTGAGACCATGGCCCCAAACAAAATGTTTACTGCACATGAAATGTGAATGGCTTCACCTTGCTGGCGTTAAACTGGTCCTTTGGACGTCCGCGCAAATTGATTCATTCTTCACATTTTTTCTTCTGAGTTTTTGGTTTCGGGAAACGTATGAAGAAAACGTACTTCATATGTCGTAATGTCTAGAGTCATTTCTACAAGTTTCGTGTAGCAGTGTTTGATCGGCATGTTCTTTTTTGAAAGATTACCGGAGAAAACAAGCAGTAATAACATGGATTGTATCCGAGGGCGTGTCTATAATGACCCACTTCCGTGTTACAATGGCGACGTCACGGTCTAAAAATAGCAATCGTGCGGTACCTATTCAGGGTTGTCAAATGAGGGGTGATAAACAATCTTTGTCAAAGGAGACATGGTAGTTCTGGTTTCCTTCAGAAAAGGTCATTATGTCCTCCAACTATAGAGTTGCCATGATTAATCGACTAATTGACATCTAATTGATTATCAAATTAACCTTGAACTGTTTTGACCGTAGATTAATCATTTAGAGACATTGTTGACCTAAAATTGTCCAAATCCTGTTTTTGAGACACTCAACATCAAAATTAGCTTATTTATTTTTCAGTTTTTTTTTAATACTTTTTATATTTTTTAGTCTAAACAAGTGTGAAACAGCAATATTGTCTATATATATATATATGTATATAGTATGTTTTCATTTGTAGTACATATTTATATTTTAGAATTTTCCATATTTTTTATTTTGTATTTACATTTTAAAAATAAAAACAGTAACATTTGACTTTTGCATTTAAAAAAAAAAAAAAAAAAGGTAAATATTCTTTTTAAAGTGTTTATTCCATATATAAAAAAGTAGTCCTTGATATTTTATTGAGGACTACAAAAAATGTATTTAAACATATCTTTTAGTGCGAAACAAGAAGTCTGCGCACACGATTTCATTGCCCGGGCCGCACAAAATGATGTGTTGGGCTGGATCAGCCCCCCGGGCCTTGAGTTTGATACCAGCAGTGTTGTTAATAACGGCGTTACAATATAACGGCGTTACTAACGGCGTTATTTTTTTCAGTAGTGGGTAATCTAATTAATTACTTTTCTCATCTTGGCAACGCCGTTACCGTTACTGAGGACGGAAAGGCATGCGTTACTATGCGTTACTATATGGGTCGAAAAGTCTGAGGGAGACGGACTCACCGAGACGACAGAGCAGAGCAGGAGTAGGGAGGAGGCAAGAAAGTTGTGACGCCGAGCAAACGCGATGCTAGGTAGCTCCAATAATACATGTTGTAGCCGATAGCCTCCAAACTACGCCCGCATGTTATGGTAGATATGGTAGACATGGTAGATATCACATGTACTGTATATAGATATAGCTAGATGCAAAATGACAGACATGGCACTAAATGCGTTAGTAGACAGCCGCCATCTTGAAGCAGTAGACTTTTTAGGACGGCTCTGTTGTAGAGAACCTTCCTAGCGAACCTAAGTAACTTTTTGTATAAAATACTTCTAAATCGGCAAAATCTTGACTTGGAGCTATCTTTAAATGATGAAACAGTTTAAAAACTTTCATATGTCGAAAGTAGAGAGAAGGGAACTAATGCAATAATGGGAGCAATTTTAACAACTTTTAACAGTTGATTCAGGGTAAAGGGTAAATTAGGGTAAAGAATTGGGCTCGGGCCAATTGTACCAAAAACCTTCACAAAAAACTTGACATAATGTGGCCAATGTTTTTTTTTTTTTTTTTTTTTGAGGGGGAAAAAAAAAAAGTAATTATCACCAATTACTTTGCCAAGTAACTAATTACTCTTACATTCAGGTAATTGAGTTACTAACGCAATTACTTTTTGGGGGAAGTAATTTGTAACTATAATTAATTACTTTTTTTCAGTAAGATTAACAACACTGGATACCAGTGCCTTAATTTTTGAGAAAATGAAATAATTTTGAAATCATTCGGTATCCTTGATATCCACCTTAAGTCCATCCAAGTACTAGTACGCTCTTTATCTTCACTTGTCTGTTATATAAGCACAGTATTAAAACATTTTCTTCTCCTCAGGATTGACCAGAAAGTGTCCAATAGCCCGTATGGTTTCAAGCTGCAGGAGGCGCAGGCCATCCTCAGCGAGGTGCGCTCTATCCGAGATGCCATCAGCAATGGCGAGAAGGAGAAACAAGAGCTTATACAGGTGGGAAATCATTGTTATGATACTGTTCTTAATCATCCACTTATCGGAATTTTTATACAGCTGTTGATATATTTTACCCAAAATTACAGTATGTTCAAAGTCACGATTGACGGTAGAAAATAAGTCAATTAAATGTTTCTGAACACAGCTTTCAGAATCATTTTTCATTCCCTATTTGTATAGGATCATACATAAAATTTAGGGGTGCACGATATCCATTTTTTGAAACTGATACCGATATCGATAACTTCCTGCTCCTCAAAGCCGATACCGATATCGATAACCGATAATAAATATATAATTTTTAAAATGTATAACCTGCGTTTTTGAACACCTGGAGGTTAAAAAAAAACAAAAAAAAAACTAGTGGTGGATTCAACATAGATTTGCCTTTGATCTCACCAGATTTTTTATAATGACATGAACAAAACAGTGCGTTTCACTTCTGCACCGCCCGACAGCCAGCTAAGAATGAATGCACTTCCATAAACCACAAGGCTTGGTCTTTTCTTGCTTTTATAGGAAGACACTCGTCTTAATATTGTGAGAGTACAACAGAAAAATACACATATTCAATACACTTATATACACAACTATTATATGTATAACGGTGCACACTAGCTTGAGCTACTAAAGCATTGGCTGGCTTCTATAAAACAACTTATGAAGTTCTGTAAATGTGACCCTTTGACACAGAAGTAAACATATATTGCACATCCATATGTTATAGAAAACATAAAGTACTTACATATATTTCCGAGGCGGAAACGTAACAGAAAGCATTCACTACTGTCAATGCTACCGCTAGACAACGCGATGTGTAAGTGATTGAACCAAACTTTAACAAAAAATAGATGCAGTGAATTATTCTGACCAGCAGGTGGGAGCGATGCCCCGCAAATGGTCAACTGAGTTCCCATACGAGTGTGGAAATTGTAAGGCCAGAACAGTACATATTATCGGTCCTATTATAAATGTTATTGGAATTATCGGGATGACGTCATAATTCCTATTATCGGACCGATAATTATCGGACCGATAATTATCGGACCGATAATTATCGTGCACCAGTAATAAACTTTATAATGATATTGATGGGACACATACCCAGACACTGTGCCACGCCTTCAGTCGGTCGAAGTCGGTCGCAGTTAATCTCAAACACATTCGGCGATCCAACACCAGATTTGGGTTGAAAAAGTAATGAAAGCTGTACCGCATTCAAACAGGAAAGATTTTCTCAGAAGTGATTTGTTCGAGGATTCAAGGTAATTATTATATTTTTCGTACCATGCATGCATTTTGAGACGTGGAAAAAAATCAATGGGAGAAATTAACTGCTACGGCATTGACTTAATAATTCGCAATATTTACGTAAAACAAATGCTAACTGCCCGGCTTTTGCTTTTATCCAAGAATCGAAACTGTTTTACGTTCATATCTATAAAGAATTTAGGGAATTATGCATTTGTTCACAAGAATTTTTAACGTAAAAAGCTCTTTGTGGTAATAAGGCGGCGCCACAGCGGCTTAAAGACTAGCAGCACATTCGACATATTTACTTAAAATAAATGCTAACTGCCCGTTTTTTTGCTTTTAACCAAGAATCGAGACTGTTTTACGTCCATATCTATAAAGAATTCAGGAATTTAAGCATTTATTCACATGAATTTTCAACGTATAAAGCTCTTTGTTTGTGTTTCCACTTGGTCAGGTTTGACGGAGATAGACCCCCTATTAATTTGCCCTGCGCCCCGTGTCTCGTCAATTTATTATGATGTCAATCATATACGACAAACAAATTTGTGAATGGACACCTGTGGTTGGACTATATGTACAGACTTAGAAAATTATGATTGTAGGCATGACTTTTTCTTTTGCGGTTTTTGGAGCATCTGTGTATCTTTTATACTCTGCGCAGAAACTGGCGGTTCTGAAGGATGCTTTCCAGCTAGACTTTGGCTCACAGCAGGATCTGTGGGGCAGCAGTCCGTCGCTGGCTAACTCGGAACTGTCCATACCCCGCCTCTACTCTGACGCCGGATCCCAGACGGACATCCCCGCCGAGGTGAGTGCCACTTGTAAAGCGGCGATGGAAAAGATGAGAAAAAGTCTTTTATAAAGTTGCTTTCTCTGTGCGCAGTACACAAACATTTCCAATAAACTGGCAGAAAAAGTTCGTCTGAGTCTCAAGTACGAAGAAGCCAAAAGAAGGTACATGTCAGGCTTTCTATGTGTATTTATTGATTGATCTCCTCGACTCCTCATCCTAAACGTCCTTACGCCTACCAGGATCGCCACCATCGAGGTACAAATTGCAAAGCTGGACAGCGAGGCGTGGCCGGGCCTGTTGGACCCTGAGCGGGACCGCCTCATCCTCATTAACGAGAAGGAAGAGCTACTGAAGGAGCTGCAGTATGTGAGGCCGCGCCAACGCCTTGAGCCCAATGACGCCGAGAAGCTGGAGACTGAGAAGAAGCGCCTGGAGACAGATTTGCAGGCTGCAAGGGACAACCAGAGCAAAGCTTTGACCGAAAGGTGTGTGGGCACTTTTAACCGAGTAATAATTTTTAAGTGACAATGATGAGAGGACTTTTAAAATACCAATTGGAAATGAACCAAAAAATGAACTTGCCACTTCTCAAGCTCCTTTAGATTGGATAAAGAAGAGCAGCGCGAAGACAAACCTATTTATTATTTATATTACAACTGTTGTTTTTACAACTCTAAATAAATCTGTACAACTGTTCGCGTAAAGAAACCATGTGTAAAAGTGCCTTCTCCTAAGAGAAAGTGTGTTGCTAGGAAACGGGTTATGAGCCCCAGCAGTTACGACTCCACAGAGAAATAAGCTGAATTGTAGTTGTGAGCACTGTGTACGCTTAATGGCGCAACATGCAGTAAATTTGATTTAGGAAAACAAGATCCCCACCGTGTCGCTACCAAAACAATGCAACTTTTTGCAGTTTCTATAGTAGTAGATGCAACACGAAGGTAATTGCGTGGTGATGAAAATCAAATGACCTTCAATTGTCCTTTGACCGGGAGTGACGTAAAACCTCGGCAATCCTTATCACAAATTGCAGACCGGCCAGCCCACCGCCACCCTCCCTTCATCCCTCCCCTTTCCACTCTCAACAGGAGTCCTGTTGTTCAGGTCGGACCCTTCCTGAGCTCAAACTCCCTTTGTGCGCCGTCTCCTGTTGCCGTAACACGAGACATTCACAAAAGAACCTCTTGTGGGCAGCGCTCGGACGCTCACGTTTACAAATCCGCACAACATGAAGTACTTTCGCGCAAGCCGGCAAGATCCAATGTTCTAAGACCTGTAGCCGCAATAATAAATGTTAAAAAAAAATCTCTTATGGATTTGCTAAATCAGTTATTCTCAAATGTTTCCTGACTGCCAAAATATTTGGCTTTTCACAAACGTAATTGAACCAAATTGATAAATTGAATAACAGAAGAAAAATACAGGCATAAATTAAAAAAAATGTGTATTTTGCTCTGGGAATTCTATTTATTTTGTTTTGTGACCTCCGTTAACCTTAATGGAAAATTAGACAAATATTTGAATTATTCCAGTGCAATTATACTAGCGCAAGTACTGCCATTAAATTAGAAAAAAGTGAAGGTTCATATATGAGCCACGTGGGGCTGCTCCGTAACCTGATCAAAGGTATCCTTCCTCTCTTTGGCCTGTTACCTTTCAAAACACTGGATCATGTGACCAGCTGTCTGCAGCAGCTGGCCACCCTCCTCCTACCAAAAATCCTCGATTGATTTCATACTACACTAGGGATGCAGCTATCAGTTATTTTAGTAATCAATCTATCAACTAGTTAGTTCGAGTAATTGAGTAATCAGAATAGGAAAATTTAATACGTTGCAGAATAAATTTAAGAAGATGTAAAACAAAGGCTTGCGAAGATTGCACTTTAAAAAGAGCATTAAATGCGAATAAAAATAGTATTCCTAAGTGTTTCTTCAAACTATGCAGCATTGAACTTTCATTTAAAAATAGATTGAAATACCTGACCTTAGCCCATATGGTATAAAAAAATTAATAAATGAGCATCTATACTATAAAAAGCTAGTGTTTTTTTTTTTTTTTTTTTTTTTTTTTTTTTAACAATGCTCGTGACAAATCCTTCAAACACATATTCCCACAAAATACTGCTAAGTATCCTGTAAACTAAATTATGATAAAAACATATTAGCTCAGAGAAAAACTTAACTTATGTTGGTCTTAACAGGGAGCAGCCATGTTAAACGAGTTATATCATATTTACTGTTGCCACAAGAGGGCAGTGTATCCACCCAAATGAATAAAACTAAATGCAAACACTTTCAAAATAAACTATTACCGTATTGGCCCGAATATAAGATGGTGTTTTTTGCATTGAAATGAGACTGAAAAAGTGGCGGTCGTCTTATATTCGTGGTCTAGACGTTATACCCATTCACGACACTAGACGGCGCCAGATATCATTGAAGCGATGTTCTGTCATGACAGATCTCAGCTACTCTCAAGTTTAACCAGTTTGCATGATTTTATTGCAATGTTTTTCCTTTTAGAGATTTGTTTCAAGACTACAGTTACAGTTAGACTTCACTTTGATGGCTAATGCAGTTATTGAAATGTTGTTTTATCACATTAATAGATTGATTTATTTACGTACATTTCAAAAAGCAGAAGCCATTCATTTACGAATGTGATTGCACTTTAGTTTACATATTTAAATGTCCAGATATTAAGATTTGAATTAGGCAAAATAACATGCTTTTTCTCTCAAATATATTCTTATAATCATTTGTTTCAGATGGACTGGAATTATTTTCTGTATAAAAATTAATTTGGTGTTAAAAAAGTCTCTTTTCAAACTTGAGTCTTGAAAAAGAGGAGGTCGTCTTATAATCAGGGCCGTCTTATATTTGGCCCAATACGGTACTACGCCACTCTAATACCCCTTTCCCACTGGCCAAAAAAACTCGGGTCAACCCACTAACAATCGGCTTTTGGTGGCAGTGGGAAAGGTGCAGCGACCCGCCTCGACCCGTGTCAATCAACCCGCCAAGCGACCTGCATTAAAATCACCTCGGCTCTGATCGTCATGCAGTGTGAAAGCAAAACCCCGGGTCAACAGTCAACACCCTAATCTATGTAGTGACGTAGGCTCTTACGTGATGCGTCATAACAACATGCCAGTCGCCTCCCATTTAACACGCCCCACAACCGTAGTTACGTCAATGCTAACAACAAAGCTAGTAGAAGAAGAAGAGTTCACGTAGCCTACGTTGCCTCAGCACAAGCAGAGTGTTGATCCTTTGCCGCATTTCGACCATTTTGAGGGCAGTAAAAAGCATGAAAACAGAGAACACAAACGGAAAGGAGGCTTCCATAATGCTCTGTATTGTTTACTTGCTTGAACTGAATGAATTCGGTCGCACTTGTCGACGTTGATCTTAGCGTGGTGACGTGACGTAACCTTACGCATGGCGGAGGGGTGGGGGGTTAGACGGGTGAAAAAATAATAATAAAAAAGACACGGCTTTTTTTTTTGTCAGTGGGAAAGGTGCTAAATGCCAATTGCTAGTGGGTTGCATCGGCTTGGAAAAACGCGCGTTGACCCACTAGTTTCAGTGGGAAAGGGGCATAATTAAACAAATCGTTGAAGCAGCAAAATTTGATTCGAAGCTTTTTTCCTAATCGAATTACTCAAGTTAATCGATTAATCGTTGCAGCACTAGATGACACCACTATCACTCGACCACTGAAGGGGTCACCAATGATAGCTCAACATCTTGGCTGTTTTGCATGAAAGTCCTTGTTGAAAGTGTCCTTAAACTTTTTTATATTTGTTGTATTTTTTCTTTAATTACTAGACTGAGACTCCACTGCAGAAGGAACATGTTAGTCAAGGAGCTGGAGGAGATGGTGCGACTGGCCACATCGTTACAAACTCAGCTCAAAAGGTAGGTTTATCTGAGGGAATTCTTCAATGAAACAAAAAATGCGCTCACATCAGCATTGCTGATCCCTTATGTCAACAAAGTTTTTCAGTTTTAACACTGAAATGGTATAGGAATAGCTTTCAAAAATCACTTTTCACAATTTGAGTCTTCACTGAACGTAGCATGTGTGTATTTTGGTTGCCCTGGGAGCTCTGTGAAAATGTACAAACTCCCTTCAGTAGGGAAAGAGCAAAGATTCGAACAAGAACCTTAAAGTTTGGATGCACACTTGCTAGCTACTAATTCTGTGTACACAAACAGTAAAAGATTCATGATTTGTATTTCAAATAGCGATACCTGTTGTATTTTTTACGTAACAATAAATTAAAATATACCGGTAAGTAAAATTGTACATGAAACTGATTGGACTTCGCAATAGATGAATACTGATGGTTTGGCGCCGCCCGGAGGCAGGGATTGTAACAGCAAGACCAATTTCGGCATGTTAACCTAAATACATTTTCAAGAATTTTCTATTCTTCTACTTCTATTTATTTTCTTGCACTTGGTCCTACTTTTTATGTGTTTAAAACAAATAATGCATATCAAGTTTTAGAAGTTAACTAAATTTGAAAGAATTTTGAAAGAATAGAACTTACTGTTTTTTAACATGAACTGAAGGGTATAATTTGATCAAAGAAATTTTACAAGGATTTCCACATCTGCAACGTCCAAGGGCGTATGTTTGGTCTTCACATTGGTAGCGACGATTTAACAGCATAACCTGTATGTACACTTTTTGCTGGGGATGGGACATTAATAGGACCAAACGAACGAGGATAGGGCTACATTTACAATTAATGTACGTTAATTATGTTGTGTGAGCAATATATGAGGTTATGCATGTGTGTGTGTGTGGTGTGCGTGGATCAAGTAATCAGCCAATGAAATGTGCGTTTGAGGGGGAAAAAATGGATAGGCACATTCAGCAAGTGGAAAAAGGTGAAATGTAAGTCTGAACATTATGAAAATAATTCACTTAAAATTGGTAGTCCTTTCTGTCCTTACAACATATGGGAAGACAATCTAAATTATATAACTGAACTCATAAATAATGCAAATAAGGTTGCTTAAAAGTTGGTGGGGACAGTTTGAGCATTCTGAAATGTTGGTAGTGTTATGTCCCTACGGTCCTTCTGCAAACATACGCCCTTGGTGACATCTACTGTATGTTGCAACCTGCTGATGAAACATATTTCTCTATTTACATCTCTACTTTAAAAGAATTTAAAATGTTTGTTATATTTAATGATTATGCAATGTTCTATTCATTGTGTATCTCATCCAGCTTGTCTGCCAGCACCCTCTCGTGTTCCTCTGGCAGCAGTCGAGGGTCACTGACGTCGAGCCGCGGTTCTTTGGCCACCACCTCCAGCCTTGGCTCTACCTCCTCCCTCAGTTTCACCGACATCTACCTGGAGCAACCGGAACTGGCCGACCCAGACTTCCAAAATAAGCTGGATAGCCTCCTGCAGGACAGCGGTCAGACGGGGTACCGGCCCTCTAACTCCATCACCACCATACATGAACACGAAGTCGTGACAGGTGGCGACGTGAGGCATGCTGACAGGCCAGAAGGCCCAACACCGGTGCTGAGTGTGGAGGCTGACAAAGTTGTGGGAGGTGAGGTGGGACCATCCAGGATTCAGGCACTCAGACTTTCAGAAACCCCTCGGTCCATGAGCTCCTTATCGCCACGCTCGTCGCTTTCTTCGCTCTCGCCTCCGTGCTCCCCGCTGGTCTCAGACGTTACCTTCATGTCCGGGGAAGCCTTTACTGGCCAAGTTGGGCCCGGTGGGGTGAGCCTGGATCTTGAGCTCCAGAGCAGACTAGCAGAGCTGGACCTCAGGCTGGACTCCCAAGAGCAGCGGCAGGAGGTGCGAAGCGTCCCAGGAGGGCTTGAAGAGAAGCAGAAACGAAATGGCGGGCTGGTTGAGGAATTAAAAGGTAAAATACTTTTAAAGTGAACCCTGTTCCAGAGCCACCTCATTATTGAGACTGTAATTTTTCAATGTAGTTTTACCCCTCGCCCAGGCTTGAAACCAACTTTTCAAAGTCATCTCTCAGCACAATTACTCAACCTTGTTTCTCCCATGCTTTTAGCACCAGAGTTGCAAGTGACAGCAGCGGGGCCAAAGAAGATGGGCGTCATCTCAGCTGTATCTGACGAATCTGTCGCCGGGGACAGCGGGGTGTACGAACCCTCTGAGCGCAGGTACCAATTCCAATGATCAGACATATTCTACATTTTTACACCATACGCCTTTAGAATGTTTTCATGATTGTGATTCCCAACCAGACAACATTTTTTGGGGGGGTTAATCTCACACTTCAAAATGGTAAAATGGTAATTGGACTGTACTTATATTAGGAGTGGGAACCTCAGGGCACCTCACGATACGATACGATTCGCGATACAAGGCTCACGATAACGATTGTATCACGATACAGCAATTATCGATATATTGGTCAGAAATTGGATACATGACATTCTACGATACAACTGTTGAAACGAAAAAAAAAAAAAGTCATTTATTAAACAGTGACACCTTTTCTGTGCAACATTGCTGTTAAATAAAAATCTACTGCAAATTGTGCCCCTGCACATATAGAGGAAACCAACCACGACCACTGATGTCGCTTGGAGAGATAATGATGAATGGCACCCTTAATTTCTTTAAAGTTTTAAATCTTTAAAAAAATAAATAAATAAAAAGTGCCGTAGGTGTCAGCAGTTGAGCTTGGAGTGGGGCAATGATAAAATTGGTGGGTCTTTTCTTCGTTTATGAACTTTGTTGCTTGGTTTGAGCACTTCCGCTATCTGCTTCAGCATTTAAGATGTCAGACTTGCTCAGTCACAGTCTTCCTCACCTTAAAAACAACAAAATAAAACAAAAAATATTAGCTACTTCATAGCGTTTGAGTTGAAATCCTGATTTTTGTGTGTGTTGGAAGTATTGAATTAAAAAAAATATGAATTGAATGTATAGAAATTAAAAATTCAATAATTACCTATTTTTAATATGTAGGCTACATTAATTATCATGCACATCACTTTATATATCTTGGAACCTATTCAAACCATTTTTATAGCTTATTGTATCAAAATGACAGTAATAACAGTTTGTGTAGTAAACTAGATGGAAATTGGTTCTCAAATAAATCGGTAAATTCATGTGGGCTTGTTCGATATTCATTTTCATCCAGTTTAGGGTCCTGGTTTATTTTATATCATTCAACACCAAATGTCATTAAAATAATACATGTAAATTAAAAAGTAAATTACATTGCAAAACTTTCTTACCTCAAGTGATGAAAGCGAAGCTCACAAACTCCAGTGTCCACTACGTCACCAGCTCCCAGTGAAACTTATTTTTCTTAGACAATTCTTGCATACAGCAAAGTCCTTGTTCACCTTACTTCCTTTCTTGTTGGTGTAAAATCTAAAGTGTGTCCCCATGTGTGATTTGTAGCAATATTTTTCTCATTTTTTCCTCCACCGTTCTCACGGAGCTTTTTTATTTTTTCAACCCACTTGGAGTTCCTCTCTTCTTCTCTAGACAACTTGTGCGCACTTTACCCTCACCGCCACTCCCGAGCGTCCCTAGTGGACCGCCAAGGAATTGCTCAACAAACATTGAGCAGTTTACAGCATCCATACTCCATTGTATAGCCAATATGTTAAATAAAAGTATCGATTCTTGGCGGGAGCATATCGATAACCCATCGGGTTGCAAAATATCGCGATATATCGCTGTATCGAGATATTGTCACACTCTTAACTTATATAGCGCAGTTATCTGCATGTTTACCATGTCCAAAGCACTTTACATTAGCACACATTTACCCGTTCACGCACACATTCACACACCAATGTGGCTGCTGCCGTGCACGGCGCTGTCAACCCATTGGAGGCAAATCAGGGTTCAGTGCCTTGCCCAACGGCACTTCGACAGTGTCGTAGCTGGGAATCGAACCACTGACCCTTCGGTCCAAGGACAACTCTAGCTACAAACTGCGCCACGGCCGTCCCTTCAGGTGTAGACAACCACTGTTTGTATACAAGCAATAAAAAGCCCATTTCCCAGAACACACCTCATTTAACTCATTCACTGCCAGCCCAAGTATATGCATATTATTCAGAGTATTGTATTATTTTGAGACTATAAGTCACACATGACTAAGGGGAGGAATTGATTTGATTAGAGACCAAGAACAAAGATACAATATAGTAATGAGGAAAAAGTAACAACATACAGTACATACATACACATATAAATATATATATGTATGTATGTCTGTGTATGTGTATATATATATGTATATATGTGTGTATATATATATATATGTATGTATACATTGATGGCCAAAATTATTGGCACCCCTGCAATTCTGTCAGATAATGCTCATTTTCGCTCAGAAAATGATTGCATTTACAAATGCCTTGGTAGTAATGTGTTCATTTATTTTGCTTGCAATGAAAAAACACAAAAGAGAACGGGGGGAAAAAATTAAATCATTATCATTTTACACAAAACTCCAGAAATGGGCCGGACAAAAGTATTGGCACCCTTTGAAAAATCATGTGATGCTTCTCTAATTTGTGTAATTACAGCAGCCAGTTAAAATGGATTAAAGTTGACTCAGCCTCTGTCCTGTGTCAGCAGGAGGGAGAGTGAGAGGCTGTATGAGCATGAAGCGGATTTCAATTTAATTCAATAAACTTTATTAATCCCTTGGGAGAGTTCCCCCAGGGAAACTTAAATATATTTATTTAATTAAAGACCAGATTTTTCACCGATTCCAATCCTCTGAAAAATTGCGTGATCGGCCCGATTTCCGATCACGTGATCGGATCGGGACATCCCTAATTCCCTATTGTATATATGTCGGAAAACACTTAGGTGACTTGAAGTTCCGCTCTGAGACCCCCAATTTGTCCAAATTTCAAAATTGTCCGATTTGCACGTGTGATACATCGTTGGAAAGCTTAAAATGTCAATTTTCTAGGGGAAGAAAAATTTTGAACAGGAGGGCATTTAAAAAAAAAAAACTTTTTTTTTTAAACAGCAAAACCCTAACTGGAGGTGTGAGCACACGAGAGCAGAATTAAAGACACCACAATTTTAACGAGATATTATCACGTACTTACCTTGTTTCGATCCAAAAACTCCATATAGCATGTATCATCGAGTGTCAAGACACAGCTGTGAATGGCCACAGCTGGATTTTTGGGGGATTTTATGGGTGAAACATGGTAATATAGCAAGGGTCACGATGCAGAAATCGCAGACGTCAAGAAGTAATCGAGATTTTCATTTTCATATATTTACCCTTTTAAATGTTTTTTTTTTTTTTTCAATTTTTCTTTGTTTGGATCGATCATATGTCATCTAAAATATTGGGGAAAATGCGACGGTAACGAAAAAAACAATTAAGTGATAGTTATAAGGTAGATATCCGTGACTTTTTTTACAGACGCCAATTTTTTCATTGTGACATAATTTGTTTAAAACTAAAATATGCGAGTCAATAATTTTTGAAAGTCGTTTTTTTTTTTTTTTTTTTTTCAAATGAAATATTCAACATCAATGATTCTAAGCTAAAAATGACAGACATTTTGAATAATGAATATAATTACTTGCCTTCTTTCTATGGATGGGTTGAAACAAAAGTGGTTGTGCGACATCTGGAAACGGGGGTTTTCAGGGTAAAACGGACAAATTAAAAATAGTTCGGGGACTTAATGCGCCATGAATCTGCTATGGCAGCTTATAGACATATTATTCTATCAGACACAACAGTTCTATACAGCAGTTTATTTTATAGAGGGGTGCGAGAGCAGAAACTGCTTTTTCAGCCTTGTATGTGTTTTCCGCCATATATATATATATATATATATATAATATATATATATATATATATATATATATATAATATATATATTTGGGCTGTCAAAATTATCGCATTAACGGGCGTTAATTAATTTTTTTAATTAATCACGTTAAAATATTTGACGCAATTAACGCACTCCCCCCGCTCAGACAGATTTAAATAACAGTACAGTGAACTGCTTGTTATTTATGTTTTATGGAGTTTTGCCGCTCTCCTGTGGCGCTTGGGTGCGACTGATTTTATAGGCCTCAGCACCCATGAGCATTGTGTAAGTAATTATTGACATCAACAATGGCAGGCTACTAGTTTATTTTTTGATTGAAAATTTTACAAATTTTATTAAAACGAAAACATTATGAGGGGTTTTAATATAAAATTTCTATAACTTGTACTAACATTTTTCTTTTCAGAACTACAAGTCTTTCTATCCATGGATCGCTTTAACAGAATGTTATTGTTATAATAAACAAAAAGTCCTTATGTACTGTATTTTGAGTGTATATATCCATCTTGTGTCTTATCTTTCCATTCCAACAATAATTTACAGAAAAATGGCATATTTTATAGATGATTTGAATTGCGATTAATTGCGATTAATTAATTTTTAAGCTGTAACTAACTCGATTAAAAAATTTAATCATTTGACAGCTCTAATATATATATATATATATATATATATATATATATATATATATCTGTCTGTCTGTCTGTGTGTATATAAGTATAATTAAGAAGAACATTTTGATTAAAAACAACTATTAACACCAATAAACTTTCAATCCAGTTTGACTTGGAGGGTTGGCAGCTGAGTTATCGCTGTCAATGGCAGCCCAAGAGTTATAATTTGCTAATACTGTATGTCAGGATGATTCAAATCGAGTATTCATGAATGATGCTTATGTCAAACTTCAGGCCTGGTCTTCCTTTTGACCTCCTCCTGGCCACAGATGAGGATCGGCTACACCTGGGCTGCCCTCAAGTGCAGCTCGGCTTCCGCTACGAGCCCCGAGACCAGCGCTTCACCGTGTCCGTCTTGCGTCTGTCCAACTGCAGCTCCCTCTGTCTGCCGGCTAACCAGAAATTGTACGAACGCAGTAGTAACTGCAGTGAACACTTGTTAATCACATGTGATACTTTCTAGATATAGCACTGAAAAATGAAGTTTTAATGTAATGTCATACGCAGGCATGTTCGCGTGGTGGTGCTTCCGTGCGTGGAGACAACACGCTGCCTGTTCCGAACGTGCGGCTACCCACCGCAAGATGTCATGGACTTTAACGAGGTATTCGGCGTACAGCTGTCCCACAGCGCATTGCGGCAGAAGACGCTGAGGGTGGACGTGTGCGACACCTCCAAGTCGGGCCACGAACAATGTCTGGTGAGTGAAATTGTATTCTACGACAAGTTAGCCTTCGTAAACCTTGTTGCTTTTCAATTAAAAACTTTTCTAAATCATCCCTGCATCCAACAGGCCGGCGCTCAGATCAGCCTAGCCGATTTCAGTTTTTCAGAGGAAAGAAGAACCAAGTGGTACAATATGCTGAGTCATGCTCTCCCGCCAGAGGTTACCGTCAAGAACAAGGAACTTGCCGCAGCTAAGGGTTTGGACGGGGTAAGAGCTGACACAAGCCTAGCTTAGATTGTACACAAATTAATTTATCATTAAAAAAACGATTAATTTGGGGCATTAACAAACATTCTATGTTTCAGACTGGAGCTTCCAGCGGCGACAGAGTTCTGGATGTTGAGGAAGCGCTGTGAGTTTCTTCCTGTCAGAACTGTGTTGTTATGGCATTTTTTCATAAACAATCATTGTCTACTCAAAACCAAAGTTGTATTTAAAGTGTATTCAAAGCTTTCAGACATTCCAACACGAGAATGAAGTTTACTCTATCAGTTTACAAGACTGTTAAAGCCCACGAAAGAATGTGTTTTATTGCCACCAAGAATGCAGTTGCCTTAAGATAAGGGTTCATATAAACTAACTAATGAAGACGCAGACATATGATTAGAAGATACGACATGACAGGATGAGAAACTAAATGTAAATGATAATACCGTTCAATATTAATTTTTCCATCACAGTGTCGACCTTGTGATGCACCGACATCCACACCCACACACATGGGTGGTGGCTTTTCGCGTATCATTGTCAACACCATTAATGTAGTACACATTTCTTCCTATTTACTCATGAAAGAGGATGTGAAGGTAAATACAGCCATCAGGTCGGGAATGTTTCTGGCATGATGAAACGCTCAGAAAAGTGCGTTCGGAATGCTGTTTGGCCTGCTCTGGAACGTAATTAAAGCTGCATTAATTTCCAAAACATCCGAAGACATAAGTTAGGTCACGGGGATATATGCAGTAGACAGGCAAGGCTATACTGTTGTGCATTTGCTTTAGGAAGGGAAAAAGAAAGGATTTTACAGACTACAGGTAGTCCCCGGGTAACGGACGAGTTCCTACGCTGGAGACGTAACCCGAATTTCAGCGTAAGTCGGAATTAACCCTTTAAGTACCCCAAATAATGATCCAAAAACATGTATGATACGTCATTGTACTGTCTTCGCCATGATGTTGGAGCTGAATCCTAGCTAGACAGCGAGCTAAGCTCCGAAATGACGATGCCAGACGTCCATGTGGTTTACTGACTTTTATTTATTCAGCTGCTCATGACATCAGCACTTGCAGAATGAAACTAAAATAAAAATAAAATTAAATCAGCTTAATCTTCAATAACAGCAATTTAAAACTGCGTTTACAACTACCGTAATTGTCAGACCATACTTTTTTCTGTCTTTTTTAATCCTGCAATTTATAGTCCAGTGCGGCTTATTTTTTTATTTATTGGGTTAATAGGTAACGCTTTATTTGACAGGGGTGTCATAAGACTGCTATAAGACCGTCATAGTTATGATATGACACTATAAAGGGCAATAATGAATGCATATGACTGATATCATTAAGTGTCATCTGCCAAATTATATCACTAACTCCATTTATGTCCAGCTCGGATCTTTTACATCCATTTAAAAGTGAGATAATATGCCAGATGACACAAAATGATATCTGTTATAAGCATTTACTAATGCTCATGTCAGTGTCATGTCATAATTATGATGGTCTACATTTTATTTGAAGGCACATTTCTGGCACTCAAAGTCACCGTACAATCATTCAAAAAACACAATTAGACAAATTAAAGACTAAAAACAGTAAAAATAATTAAGTATAGAACGTTCAAAACAATAAAAATGCTAATAGATAAAAATAATTTGCAGAACAGTAAAACACAAAGAAATCAGGGATTATTATGGATCTGTGAGTTTGAACAGGTGAATTTTGAGTTTGGTGAGTCTGTGTTCCTGAGGTCGGGTGGTAGTGAATTCCAAAGCCATGGTGCTTAGGCGAGTGGGGGGGACAGACAAGTGTATGGAGGTGGAGGACCTAAAGGCACGGGAGGGAGTTGTAGTATGGAGTAGGTCAGATGGGTACGGAAGGGCAAGGTTCTGGATGGCTTTGACTGTGATGAATGTGTGTGATCAATGGAGCTGGCGGAGAACTGGAGTAATGTGGTGCTGAATAGGGTGCGGGTTATAATGCGAGCAGCTAAATTCTGGACCTGTTGAAGTTTATGGAGGGTCTTTTGAAGGAGGTCAAAGAGGAGGGAGTTATGACAGTCTTATGGCGCCACTGTCAAATATAGTGTTACCAAATAGCATAAATAGCATTTAATGAAACAACTGGAACAGTAACTGAAAACATAATAAGGACAGAAAATGAATTTGGATTGTTATTTATATCTGTAGTGCTGCAATGCATGCTAGGAGGCATGTTGGATGACAGCAGTGTTGACAGCAGGTGGCAGCAGAGGTTGATTGTCTCCCTCAAGGGAGCAGGGATGGCCAAATAAAGCTTCTTGAAGCAATGAAGCCAATGGGTTCAAAGCTTCATGGTGGTTCATTTGGTCTTATGACAGTCTTATGATGCCACTGTCAAATAAAGTGTTGCCGGTTAATATATTTTGGTGTAATTATCCCATGATACAGTAAGGACAGTTGCGGCTTATAGTCCAGTGCGGCTCATATATGAACAAATACCGTTTTTGTGTCAAATTTGGTGGGCGGCGGCCTATACTCAGATGCGCCTTATCGTCCGAAAATTACGGTAGCTGCTGATACAGCAATAAGAATCCACACAAACGATTAGCATGTATCAGTTAGCGTCTGTACATCATCAAAAACAATCACATCAACTCGCCCCAAGTATCCGACCACAATTGAAAACGCACAATAAACAGTACAGAAGGTGTTACAGGTGTTGCCTCTATGGATGCTTCACGAGCAACAAATGTGCGCGCAGGCTTGCAGCTCTTTCCCCTTCTTCGTGGGGGCAAATGGCTCTTCTTCGTGTGCGCAAGTACACTCTTCTTCGTGTGTACATGCACTCTTCTTCATGTGCGCAAATACGTTCTCCTTTGTGTATACATTCTCTCTTAAATGTGTGGAGAAGTACATGTATTTAAAAGTTTTAAAGTAGTTTAAATACAACATGTATTTAAAAGTACAATCTTCTTCCTTTAACACTGGAAAACCCAGCAGAGGCCGACTCGGCCTTTCTCAAGACAAATACCCCTAATACTCCCAAGCAATGGCCGATTTGGCCTATCCTCCGGGAAAAACCCAGAGGTGGCCAAAATGACCCAAGTGCTTTTGAATTAGAAAGTCGTTGTCCGACAGACAGCAACCATTCATAATATGTAAATGCAACCATTGGACATAAATTGTGCTAGTATGCGGCTCAAACGGAAGGGAACACACCACGGTTGCACTATTCATGTGATAGTTTGTGTCCGTTCAAGTGAAGCTACATTTATTTATGGAGTTATACACTTTTTACACATTTTTAACCCACTTCTCCTATACTCCTCACACAAAAAAAACTGAAAAAAATGGCCAAATGTGTACATTGTTTTGAAAAAAAAAAAGTGTTTTAGAACTGCAATTTGAATGTAACGCAGGAGTTTTGTCTATAGTTTAGAAGGACTGAATCAAGGGCATGGATCATGAATTTAAAATACACATTTGGGCCATTTTTTCTGTTTTTGTGTGTGGAGTATAGGAGAAGTGAGTTTAAAAAAAATGTGTAAAAAGTGTAAAACTCCATAAGTAAATATAGCTTGACTTGAACCGACACAAACTATCACATGAATAGTTCAACGGTGGTGTGTTCCCCTCTGTTTGGGCCGAAACTAACATAATGTACATCTAGTGGTTGCATTTCTATATGAACCGCTGTTGTCTGTTGGACAATGACTTACCAATTCAAAAGCGCTTGGGTGATTTTAGCCACCTCTGGGTTTTTCCGGGGGAGAGGCCATAGAGTTCACCGGGACTTCTAGTGTTAAGTAATTAACATTCACACTGAAATACCATTATCCACCATGAATTATGTGTTTGTGCAATTTGTCGTACTTTCTGTGTCCTACTTCAATTCTTTTGGATAACTCTTAAGTGTGGCCGTCACTCCCAGGCGCGGCGAACTGCTGGAACTGTTTAACGACGAGGAAGAGCTCTGTGCTTTGAGCACAGAGCCGTTGGAGGAAGAAGACTTATTCTATGCTGACGGTGGCCAATGGGAGGCAGAGGAGCAGCAGCAGCGGGAAGACGAAGATGTTGAGGAGAGGGAGACAAAAGCGTCCCTCCGAGACACTATGAAAGAAATGGTAAGATAAAAAAAAACTTTTGAACATTCAGCTACTGTATGTATATTTTATTTCACTTACTCACCACATCTGTGCTTGGCTAAGGTCAACAAGGAGACGAGTATGGACGGCTTATCGTCATCCAGTCACCATTCGGTGGTCAGGCCCAAGGAACGACGCGCCAACCTCCCACAGCAGCATGCCTTCATGCGCGGCAACGCAATCATCCGCTCCAAAACATTCTCCCCGGGACCGCAGAGCCAGTACATCTGCAGGGTAAATCGCAATCCGCAGCGCCAACGTAAGCAGTTTGAGACGAACGCTCGGCTCCAGCTTCTTCATCTATCTTCTTACAGATCAACCGTAGTGACAGCGACAGCTCCACGCTGTCTAAGAAGTCTCCGTTTGTGCGGAACGCCTCAGAGAGACGCAGCATGCGCATGAAGAAGGTACAAACAGAACTAATACACCTTAAAATCAGACAAAACATCAAATTCAGTGGAGAACTCAAACTTACAACACTACATTTAAAAATTGTTTTTAAGCAACACTAGGTAACTTTTCAACCTTTATAAAATATTTTCATAACACTTGTCATCATATGTCGACTGACAACTACTTGAATGGCACCTCTTTTATATCTTGATTCACTAATTAACTTTGAGGAGGGTGGCAGCAACCCTGCCACACAAAAAAACAAGCTACAAATGTGCTGACTGCTTTAGGGCATACGACACTTCCCCTTTTCTCCATTCATTATAACAGTGCTTCGCAATTATTTTTTTGCAAAGCCACCCTAGAAAAGAAAAAAGTGCTTCAAACTCCACCCCAACCCCACACCATCACCCACCTGGCTCGCCACGGTGACTATAAACTATTAAAATCTATTAAAATGTTAAAAGTATACCTAAAATTGTATCCTTTTCACATTCACAATAGATAAAAAGTAAAATTAATCACCTTTCAACAAATGTTAACTTTATTTTGACACACAGCAAAACTGTTATAGTGCAAAACAGAAAAAATCAAAGTACCTGAACTAAGGAAAAATATGTCATTCCTCAGCTGTGGCTCGGTTTTTGACATATTTACAGAAAAGTAAATCCTCACGCAGGGAGTCGGTCATGTCAAAACGCACATAAGCAAGAAATAAAAAGTCTTTGTTGCTGTCAGTTGCTTCATCAAATTGTAAGTCAAACCCTTTCTCTTTGAGTTCATCCACCAGCTGTTTCTGGAGATTGCTCACAGTGTCATCAATGCGTCTTTCGATCGTGTCATTGGACAGTCGGATAGTTTTAATTTTTGCAGCACAATTGCTGCAGGCAGTATGAACTCCTCTGGAATTGTGTGGGGTATTTTGCACTGCGCAATTTGGTACGCCACTTTATACGACGCCAAAAGTGCTTGCTGGTTTACAGATGTAGCTACCACAAAGCGAGATGATTGTTGGATGTACTCCACATGTTTTGGCTGGAAAAAGCTCCAGCGACTTATCAGCGTGTTGGGGATGTAATGTCTGTAGGTGATGTCTTAATTTATATGGCCTCATGCTGTCTTCTGCTAACATTTTAAGACACAGCAAGCACACCAGTCTTTCCTCGTGTTCCACAGTATTTACAATAAAGCCAAGTGCCAGATAAAGTCTGTCGTATCTCTAGGCCTGTCGCGATAACAAATTTTAGTGTGCGATAATTTATCTCATAAACTAAAGCAATATGCAATATTGTTGCGCCACCCCAACCACCCCAAAAAATGTTTTTAAACCACTTTACAATAACACAGTGAGAATACAGTATATATTATTAGCTCAAGTACACCCATTTAAACGCGATAAATTTTTACTCTTAAATTCAAAAATACTTCCGAAATCACAACTACCGTAATTTCCCGAATATAAGGCGCACCCGTGTATAATGCGCACCCCAAATTTACTTGTAAAATCTAGGGAAAATTATTGTACCCGTTTATAACGCGCACCCTAATTTTAGAAGAAAACAGAGCTTGTGTACAGATACAGAGATGTCATTTTACTGGCTGGTGAAACACAGCACAAGCATAGCACATTGGTAGTTCAAAACATTACCGTAAACTGACAATATTTACGGTAATAATATGATTTGACAACTTCTCCAACTTACCAGAATCTAGGAGAAAACAAAACAGATGTGACTTTTCTTTTAAAGGCTGCTGTATAACTTGCTCGTTTCCTCATGATGAATAAATGTTTCTTCCATGGATTGATACGGTAAAATGAAAGTGAGAACGTAAGTCGGAAATCCGTGAGAGCTCATAGCTGTTAACTCGACAGTAACAAAAGGAACTATTGTTATTTGGGTTTGAGTTTCCCGAGGGACCGATATAGTTGACGGACACAGGAAGTGTGTGTCCTTACATTTGTTATGGTCCGAATTGCGGAGCTGCAATAAACGTCAACTCAAATGAGTTCAAGAAACTAAATTCTGTGCTTTATGAAGAGTGAAAAAAGCAGAATTTAACACAGACGAAATCATTTGGCCGATTAGAGTGAAGTATTACCGAAACAAAACGGTGACGTACCGTACCGTAATGGTCGGCAACGGGTCGCCGCATACGTTTCTTCAACACAACGTGGCCGTGTCAATGAAAAAAAATCGGTTTATATATATATGTAATACATATATATTTCTGTCTCCATCCATGTACCCGTTTATAATGCGCACCATGAGTTTACAAGTTGATTTTGGGGAAAAAAAGTGCGCGTTATATTCGGGAAATTACGGTAATAACAATAGAGCATGCCACTTTTAAGTGAAAGACAACAATATGAATACCGCACAAACACAGAATAAATAAAATGTCTTTTTCAAGAAAAAAAATAAAATTGCACCTATTTAACTTAAGCATTTAGGCAAATGAAAACTTTCCCCCTCATAGCTTCTGCTATGGCGTTCCATGTGTAATATTCTGATTGGATGTTTTCCGAGGCACCCTGATTGGATGTTTTCCGAGGCACCCTGAAGCGCACGCAACGGTGATGTTGTTTTGTTCATGTGACGCGGCAGTGAGAGAGAGACAGCCTGCCGAGAGCCACAGGTTGAGGAAGTGTTGTTAGCGCCGTGTGTCAATAAAAAACAATGTTGTCAGCACGTTGTGTGTTTGATATCATTGCCAGAAAAACACACATAATAGGACACCATACAGCTTTTTAATGTTGTCCTTGTAATGATGATCTGCTGCATCATAAATCACTTCACTTTGTGAACTTCCACCCCCATAATGGAGCGTTTTTCATATATGTTCGCTGGTTAAATCGAGAATAAGCAACTGGGCTTTTGACTCCAGGCCCGGCTCCGCCCATTTTGACGGATACGTCTCCGGCAAAAATAGAAAATAGCCTAAACCATCCGGCACGCCGGAGATGGTCCGCAGTCAACAACAATAGGATATATTGGGAACGGATTGGCTGCGGCGCTATTTTTTGCCGGACGCGGAACGAAGATAGCTTTTGCGTAGTTTGTAACAAAGAAGCCGAACTTTTAACAGCATGTCTGCTGCGTGCACGCGAGGTGATAAATCGCTGTGCGAAAATTACCGTCTTCATTTTTATTTACCGTGCGATAAATGCAATTATTGCACATTGCGACACGCTTGCGTATCTCATTTTAGCTTTTGGGAGACTTTCATTTGTTTCTTTACCTCCATTTATCTCCGTCTTCTCCGTTACTGTTAAATAGTTCTTCCAGGTGTCTCTCGAGGGGTGCGTTAGAAACCTCAATGACAATGGCCTCAGGGCTGTTTAATTTTTATATTGCCGACGTCAGTCACCGCTAAAGTGCTGTAAGAAGTTTGACAAGGTTAACCCTATAGTTGTTGTCCACACCATACAGTCCCCCACTGCCTGGAGGCCCTTAACTGCACTACCTGCTGCCGTGTGTATGTTTACACTTCAAAGGGCCACACGGGGGCTAACTGTCATATGCTATTATTTAGCCAAAACTGGATTCATTACCTTAATATTATTCATCCTTCACAGAGCCGCTGGAAACAAATGTCGTTTAATCCATCTGCGGATCACCGTAATATCATGATTTTACAACACTCTGCTGGTGTACGCTGGTCCTCATGGGAACATAGTCACAATCAATCAATCAATCAATCAATCAATCAATCAATCAATCAATCAATCAATCAATCAATCAATCAATCAATCAATCAATCAAATTTATTTCTATAGCCCTTTACAAAATCCCGAAAGGTCCCAAAGTGCTTTACTAGAACGACAAACATAGTTCATGATAAATAAAAGGAAAGAAAGTACGATACAATGACATTAAAAAAACAACAAATAACAAAACGCATCGCGACAAAAGTCAAAATGCAAAACACTACCGATTTTGTCCACCGGTGTCGCTAAAATTGACCAAAAACTGCAACGTTACCTGGTGTTGTTTTAATTTTAATAATTACTTATTTCAACTCATCATCATCACGGCCCTTACGTTGCAGCTGGTTTCACATGCCATTGTGTAATAGGGTCCTTTTTAAAAAAAAAATACAGTACCTTCATTTAGTTGGTACATAAGATTTTTTCCCCACATCTACTATTGTGTGTAGGTCTTTAGATCGGCCATTTTGCGACTAAAAATAGTCCCTTGCCCCAAAAACAATAACATACAAATTAAAAGATCACGTAAAAACTCAAGGCGTTTGTCCTCTAGCCCCCAGTGCAAGTGAAAGGTCTGGATGGCTTGCTACGCACTTCTCTGGACCTCGAACTGGACCTCCAGGTTTCCCGCACCCGCCAGTCGCGGCTGGCTCAGGAGCTGCATGTGCTGCGCGAGCTGAAGGCCCAGCTGGAGACGGCACGGCAGCAGGGGCGGCGTGAGCTTCCCATGTGGGTTCGAGAAGACGAACGCTTTCGCCTTCTCCTCAAGCATGCTGAGAAACAGGTGTACCCCTTTTACCGCATTTATGTGTAACATGACTGGAATGCTCGAGTAGATGTTCAAAACCTTTTGTATAAGATCACACAATAACCTTACCGTTGTGTCGCGCAGACTCATGAGGAGCAGCTGCATGAAAAGCGGGTTGAGAAAATGATGAGGGCGGCGGCGAAGGACGTCCACAAGATTAGAGGCCGCAGCCGCAAGGAGGTCCCCGAGGTGCAGACCTTCAGGTAAGATATCTTGACCAGGGAAGGCAAATACTTAATGAATCTTAGACTGTGTTTCTGTGTTCTGCATTACCCTTATTGAAAGCAGCTTCCTATTTTGAAGTACAAAATCTCAAAGCCAGCTTCCCACATTTGCTTTAACCGTCTCCCCCGCTGCATATTTGCAGAGAAAAGATGGCGTTCTTCACACGAGCCAAGACCACCATCCCTGACCTACCGGCCGATGACGTCTAGCCAAGCATTTCAAAAAGTCTTAATCCTCCTCACGCAAGTCACGTAAAAACAATTATATAAAGAATTTAATATCATACACACAAAACAAACATTACCGTGACCACTCAGCATTGTTTAGCCTTTGTACATATAGTGAGGACACTGCTCAAGTTTTCCTTTTATGTGTTTTTTTGTTGTCTTCTGTTACTAACGCACCTGTAAAATCATTCCAGCACAAACAACAACAGCACAAATATCCAAACTTAGAACAACAACGGTACTGAAGCAAGAAATTATGATTAGAATCATAATGATAATATGAAGGAGGTATGTTTTAAATGTTCTGTTATGGAGCTCTTTAAATTTAAACTGGAAGCGGAAACTGCATGTCCCAGCATGCATTGTCGCGAGTAGCCACACTCCCTTTCTTATGCTGCATTCAAGGAAGGTGGGAAGTCCGCCTTTTCCCTTTCGGATGGTACCAGTTGCGACCTCAAAGCGTTCCAAGCGAATGTAAACAGCAAATATGGCTAATCGCGACAAGTTTTTTTTGTTTATTTTGGCGATCAAGAGACATTTTGACCTCCAGCAAACCTGCATTCTCGTAAGCGATCAAATGGTGGAGGAAAATGATGGCTTAGGTAACTAACACACTGTAAACTGCCTTCTTTAGTTACATCCTTTCTGAAATTCTTTATGATAATTTACTGTATGAGAAGATATACATGGCGTCTCAAAGAAACTTTATTATTGTGTCATCAATACGTTGTCTTGAGCACGTTTTTGTCGAGTGATGTCAGATTGAAGCAACTCGTGAAGTCGCGTGACTAGGACCTCCCAGTTCGAGTGGCGTTCCAATGATATTTTTCCTGCTTGGAGGTTGGAAAACTCAGACTTCCCACCTTACTCAAATGCAGCATTAAAAGTACACCATTTCTCTCGCAATATTTTCTTTGTTGATCCCTGCCAGCAGAAGAAAACATAATTTTTTTTTTTAATGAAGTTGTTTGTATCCTATTGACAGCACTGATGTTTGTAATATTATTATTATTTTTTTTTTCAAACATTGTCCACAATGTGAGTCAAAAACAAACACGCTCTCACACTCAGGTAGGAAATTAGTGTTCACCGTAGCAGAATCAGTGGCCATGTTTACATGCAACCAAAAACTCTATTTGGCTCCATTTAAACGTGACCAGTGCAGAAGTTGTAAAGAAAATAATCATGCTGGAAATATTGAAACTGAAAAATCTTTTTTTGTCGGTGTAACAGTGAATATCTCAATTGTATTTTTGAAACCAGTCAGCACCAATGGGAGCGCACCAGCACCTTGCTCTTTATTCTTATTGGCTGCCTGATTATTGAACTTTGATGTAACTGGATGAAGATTTAAAATGCATGTATAACTGGACCTTTGAACCACATGGACACAAGAACAACACAAGCAAGAATCAGCTATTTCTTAAATATTAGAGTTGCAAAGTGTTGGACATTTTTTAAAAGGAATTTCCATGAGAAGCCAAGATTGAAAATTTTGACAATTTTTTAAAATTCGAAACTTAATAATGAGCAACTGGTAATGGAAATGTGGTGTAGTCAAGCAAAAATACTATCGTTTGGCTGAGTCCTAAAGTGGCTTTCATGCACAATAGATATTCTCCTAGCTCATATTTCAGGGCATTGAAGTACCAGTTTTTTTCCCATTATGATGTACTCGAAGCTTCTCCATAACTTAAAGTTTTTGCTTTTAAAACAAAGCACAAAATTCGTCACGTTACGGCTACTAACTCTGGAAAAACTCATCAATCTGGGCACCTTAAATTTGATGAATTCTCATTATTTGCTATGAATTCAAATGTCTTGGAAGTTTGAAACCCTTAATGGTATTATTAATCATTACAATCCAAGTACAGTAATGGAACCTCCAGAACTGTGTTTTTTCCTTTCGAAAAAACATGATGCAACTCTTTTAAGTGTCAGACTAAGATTTTTATCAAACTACAAGAAATTCAAATTACACTGCTTTGCAATACTGTAACCTAGTGAGGGTTTGTAGGTATTGCTGTAATGTCTATTTCCAGAATAAGTAGCTGTTAACTAGGTAAAAATACTTCGATACTTTCAGTTACCTTTATTGCTCAAATTACACTGAGCACCTTGACCCAAACCTTTTGTGTCATTCAAAATACTTCGTAAGACACAACACAAGGCCTCCATCTTACCACCAATGATTTCAGTCACACTCGATGTCATTCCACTTGTCCATATATTTTGTTGTTTTGAATTAGTTTGTGTGTGTTAGACAGCGAGAAATTTCACCTGATGTGCTTTTGTATCACCAAGATCGATAAGAAAACATCCTAATCGTCTTAAAACAAGCTATAAAACTCTTGAACCTTCAAATTTTGTCTCTCGTCAAGCAGCTCTCACAGTGTCCTGGCAAATCATTTTGTCTATAAACTTTGTGTACATGTTGACGTTTTTTTTTTTTTTTTTTTTTGGATGAGTTGAAGATCTTCCACACTCTACTGTACAAATGCATCTTTTTTGGTGATGTACACAAACGACAGAATGCTTTAAGGCTTATTTTCCTTCTGTTGAAACCGGATTAACTGAACACAGCTTCACAACAAAGGTCATAAGAGGATGTGCACGCTAATGCTCCACATTTTTGTTGCTGTCTTGAAATTTTTCTTTTTATAGTTTATGGGTAAATACATTTTATTACTTTTGTTTAATACACAACATCACAAAAAAGTGGTATTTGAACATTGGAGTGTGTAATTCACGAATAAGAAGAGCAGATAATGAGAGTTCAATATTTTATTATGAAAAATCAAAAAGCTGGAATGTTTATTTTTTCTTAATGTGAGCAAGTGTCAAGTGAATGTCATCATGATCCACTCTATTGCTTTTCTTTTGACATGAAGATGAAGGAATGTAGTTTATATCCACGTGAATGTTGAGAAAGAAGGAAAATAATGTCTTTTTCTTGTTTGATAGTTGAGAGTTACCCGCTAATGAATCAGTTTGTTTAAAGATAATGAGGGTGATGATGTGTCTGTGTATGCATGTGTGTGTGTGAATGTGTGAGACAGAGTAGAAAACAACCAGCATGTATTTATTGCACTTTTGTGATTGGGGTGTACTTTTCCTGTTTCTATTTTTTTTTCTTCCTTTTTCTCTTCAAGAGTCCCGAAAAGCTGTGAATTGAATTCTCAGACACTGTACTGTCGAGCAGAGTTGTAAATATTTCACCAGCACAAAATACAACAAAAAACACAAGTTTTGTAGTTTCACAACAAATAAAATGTTATCTTTTATTGTAACGGTCTGGTTATTGTTGTTATTTTTAAATCAACATAGCTGTTTATTTTTGGTATACAGGTTTCCTATATTTTATTTAAAAAAGCAACTATTTATTAAAAAACTTTTTAGGAATTAATATCCAAGCATTTTATATAACTACCAGTTTTTCATTTAATATTGATTTGATTGATTATTGATATTATGTACTTACATGTGGTGCATTAATAATTAAGCAGGATGTAAATTAATTTATTACAATTATTGATAATTTTATCACATTTATTATTCTATTGAAGCTGTTTTATGCTAATGTATTTGTGCTCTATTTATGCCTGAGATTAAATGTATACCTTTATTTTGGAGTCAAATAATATAGAAAAATGATCTATGTGTATTTCATTACTTCAGTATTTATTGATATATTTTATGTTTTTACATAGCATAGCTGATTTGCTTAAAATCTAATTGAAAAGTTTTCAAGAGCGGCTCTGACGCAAAATGGCCGACAAGTGACGACACACGTCCCCGTTGACTCGCAGAGTGCATCATACTTCTACTTATTTAATATATCGTTGATTCCCTGCCCTTTCCCGGAAGTAAAGCGGAAAATGCTGTCATCTGCTTCCTTTTTTGCCGCTGTTGGGAGTTTGTTTCATCAGCCACGCGACTACACTCGTGGGTAACTTAATCGCAGAGTTTTTCGCCATAACTACGGTGCTTCGGAATGGACGGAGACCGCGTGACCGAGTACACGACGCGGCTGCAGAAGCAGGTGAGACCCGGCTGGCTACATTTATGCCCCCCATAGCCAAAGCAGCTCGGTTGACGCAGGTCTGACAGAAACCAGCATATTCTATCACGACTTAATTTTGCTATTGTATTATATGATGCACCTAATGGCGAATCTTTAAATATCGCTCTACAATGACAATAAAGGCTTTCTATTGTATTCTATTCCATGTTATTCTATTTGTTTGGCATACGAGTCAATTTTTATATATGCCGTTACCAAATTTTTTATATGCCGTTACATTCCTACTTATTTGTATCAATGCTTCATATTAAACGGTAGTACAATGGTACAGTTGCTTAAAGAAACACTAGGTAACTAGGTAAGTTTTGGTCGATTTTAGCGACGCATGTGGACAAAAGTGGTAGTGTTTTGCCTTAAGGATGAATGCGTTTCCCATAAGTTCCAGTGCACAGTGTCGTAAAATCATGTTTGCTTGGTTGGCTCCAGATAGATTGAACAACATTTCTGTTTCGAGCGGCTGTGTGAAGGATGAATAGTAATGAGGTTATGAATAGAGGTGGGAATTAAAGATGTCCGATCACGTCATTTTCAAAGTATCGGAATCGGCAAAAAAATATCGGACATGCCTTTTTTAATATATATATATATTTAATTAAATTGTTTTCTAATTGTATTTAACGTTACAGACAAAATGTCCTACACTCATCCACAGTCTTGAGTTTTGGCTTAAAGTAGGGCTGTCAAATTTATCGAGTCAATGGCGGTAATAACATTTAAATATTTAACGCAATTAACGCATGCGCTGCACTACCCACTCGCACATTGTCGCGTTCAATCTATAATAGCACCGTATTACGTACACATTGAGCTAAAAGGCAACGTAAAATGAGTAGAGAGAATTTTGGCAGCCTTTGAAGCCTTTTTTTAATTGGCTAAAGCCTTACAATCCCTCTCTCGACGATTTGAAATATCGTGGGAAGCAATGTGGGGAAGAAAGGTTGTAGTTGATCTTTTTCGTTACGCCCTATTTTATTCCACAATGCTGAGAAGATATATCAATTGGTACCATGACGCACAGTCATGGTTGCACTTCCCATCATGCATTTGGGCATGGCTACAGTATCGTTTACTGAAAGCTCATAAAAATCCACTAGATGGCAATATTTAGTCAAAATATACAAAGTCACATTTATCCTTTAAGAATTACAAGTCTTTCCATCCGTGGATCCCTCTCACAGAAAGAATGTTAATATTGTAAATGCCATCTTGAGGATTCATTGTCATAATGAACAAATACAGTACTTATGTACTGTATGTTGAATGTATATATTTGTCCGAGTTTTATTCATTTTTTTCTTAATGCATTGCCAAAATATATATGATTGGGAAAAATTAGCGGGAATGATTGGAATTGAATCGGGAGCAAAAAAAAAGCAATCGGATCGGGAAATATCGGGATCGGCAGATACAGTAAAACGATCGGTATTGGCTCGGGAGCAAAAAAACATGATCGGAACATCCCTAGTGGGAATCTTTGGACTCCTAAGGATTCGATTACAATTCGGAGGCTTCGATTCAATTATAAATCGATTATTGATATACCCCCCCTCGCATTTAATGTTTCGCACATTAGTTTAAAAATTGTTCAAAAATCCTCTCAGGCTAAACCAAACCAAACTACTATTTCGGTATCAAGTTAACAGTTAAAAACAGTAAATAAAATACTCAAGTCCCTATTCTGTATCAGCAGCTTTAAACTACATTCAATGAATGTAATGTTGTGAATCAACCGTTAAAGTTGTTAAAATTGCTCCCGTTATTCCTTAACTCATTCACTCCCAGCCATTTTCACTGGTGCAACCCCCTTCGCTCCCGGCCGTTTTACTGGATTTTGACTGATTTTGCAAGGCCCACAGAAAATTCTGTTCTATTGCTATATAAACATGGAACCACCAAAAGAAAGATTAAACTCCTTCAGCAGGAAAAAAAGTAAGTTCATATCTTTTTCCATTCTTTAGAACTCAGCATTAGAAAGTAGCTTAGTTTGAGCAATTTTCCAATTTCTCATGAAAAAACAGAGAAATTGAGCTTTTTGTGTAAGCATACATTTCAAACATAACTTTGACTTTAACAAAGCAATTTTTTGCTTTAGTTACATGCCAAACATCTGAATAATGTTTTCCTTTTACAAAATAACATGAACAACAAGACAAATAAAGCTTTTGATGGCAAAGTAACAATTTATTTACAAATAACTAACTGAGAGATGACGCTGTTGTGGCTGCGAGAGCCGAGTAAACTTTTCCCTCATCGCCGCCTGTCTCATAAAGACGGATTTTTTGAGTCTCTGCCGGGTCTGCTCGGCGAGCAGCACGGACTCAACGGCATCGTCCGCTGCATTGGTGGTCCCGGTCGTTCTGCTCGGTCGTCCAGCGCTTGGCATCCCGGGCGTCCTCTAGGTTGTTCTCCATTCGGTCGTCTTCCGCCAGCGCCCCGGCCGTGCGGCCCAGCCGTTTGTTGCTGTTGAATCTGGTTGCGGGTCTTACCAAATGCGCTACTGCCATCCAGTGGCCAGTTTTATTGCTTTAAAATGGATTTTCAGCTTTGTGCTTTGGAGCTAAATTGAATCAGAACCCAGAGATGTCTCTTGTAAAAAAAAAAAAACAACAAAAAAAACGTCAAAGACGTATAAATACGTCTTTGGGACACTGAAACAATTAAAAATAGAACGTATTTATACATTTTTGGGAGCAAATGAGTCAATTTCCCTTCTGTCTATTTTCGACGTGAAAGTTTTAAAACTGTTTCGTCATTTAAAGATCGATTCAAGTCAAGATTTTGCCGATTTAGGAGTACTTTAGATAAAAAGTTAATTAGGTTCGCTACAACAGAGCCTTCCAGTCAAGTCTACTGCTTTAAGATGGCAGCTGTTTACTAACGCCGGCAAGTCTGTCATTTCGCATCTAGTTCTCTACATGTTCTAATGCCGCAGCCGTCATCTGTCATCTCGCATCTAGTTCTACATATATGTGATATCTGCCGTAGCGTTACGTGGCCTTATGTTTGTAGCAACTAGCAACTCGGAGCTGTTTTAGGGGCTGTCTGCTGCAATGAGGTATTATTGTTTTCAACCCAAGGTATTATGATTTTTATCTAGCTGTATGAGTTGAACATGATAGTCACTCTCGGTCTGCTCCTCATTGCGTCCCGAAGACCGCGCTGACTGTGTTTTAATTCTGCTTTTCTTGGTATAATTCAATAATCGGAATTTGGATGTTTGTGAATCGTTCTCGAATCTTCCATGGCCGAATAACGAATAAGCTAAAAATGAGAAATTTCGCACGCCTCTAGTAGTGAATTTAGTTGTGGCTAGAAATTGCAAATGACGATGTTGAAAATAAGACGTTTGATTTTGTACGGAATTCCATAAAATCGTCTTTTTTTTGTCTCCTCAGACGAAACTGTCTCTTTTGTTGCTCTGCCATCTTTGCAGAACTCGCGTGAACGTGTTCGCATCGATTTCCGTCTTTATAATGGAAAGGAAAAGTGACGTATTCCGGAAAGCAGTCAGCACATTTGTAGTTCTTTTGTGTGGCCCTCCTCAAAGTTAATTAGTGTCGGTCAAAGCCCTACAGACCCCCTCAAGATATAAAAGAGGTGTCATTCAAGTTCTCAAACCAGTACTCCCAAGAGTGGCTCACCTTTACTTCTACAACCTTCCTTATCAATGAACTATCAAATTTAATCTAACAGCACCTGAGTCGGACTTTGTTGTAGGTTAGAAGTAGCACAATTTTGTTACCTTTGAGTTAAAAACGATACGACAAACTTTGTCTTTTGACTTACGAGTGTTACTGCTCCTACATATAAATGTTTTTTATCTTGGTCACCTCTGTACTATAGAATTCGCTTTGTTGCATGTAGAAAATTTGACTTTTGGTTTCATTCTGATACACATTGATCTTGATAAGTGTTCTTGACCTCAATAAAACTGATTAAATGTGATTATTGATCGGTAACCTCCTGTACACGGGTGAATTATATATGCTTACGATACGTTGATAATCTGATTGCAATGTTTTGTTTCAGGAATGCGAGATTCAGAATCTGTCCGCTGAGCTGGAAAGCCTGAAGAACTCTCAGAAGTCAAATCTGTCTTCTTGTCGTCTGGATGTGCTAAGAGAGGAAAACAGCAAACTGCAGTACCGCCTCAACATCCTCAAAAGGGTTAGGAGGAAAACGAGTCTTTTGGATATGAAAAGCTCAAAAGTTGTCACATTTTGTTTTTAAATGCATTTTCTATCAATCAATTGAAAGTGATGAAAGAACCATGATTTTATACATTCTACATTCTGTAATCTGTATTAATTGCCTCAATCAGTGTATTTAACATCTTAAAAAGTATATGTTGTATTAAGTAAAATTGCAATTGGTTTTATAATTCATTAATAGTTGATTGAAGTATGTAATAGTGCAACAGCTGTCGATTACTTTGGTAGTCGATTAATCGATGAAGCAGTTGGTTTGAATAATCGAGTCATCGGATAACAAAAATTAAGAATATAAAATACCTTAGCTGAGCCTTAAAAGGTATAAAAAATGATAAAGATCTAAGTACAACAATTTTTTTTTTTTTTTTTTAACAATGCTCTTAAAAAATTGTTCAAACACATATTCCCACAAAAAACGGCTAAATATATCTATAAATTACAAATGCATTACAAACCATTCGCTCAAACAAAAACTTAGCTTATGTTGGTCTTAACAGGGAGCAGCTGCATTCAGCCACGTGAAATGATTTGTCATATTCACTGTTGCCACTACAGGGCAGTGTATCCACCCAAATCAATAAAACTAAATGTAAGCACTTTCAAAACAAGCCATTACAATGGCACTTCGATTAAACGAATACTCGAAGCAGCAAAATTTAATTTGAATCTTTCATCTAATCGAATTACTCGAGTTAATTGATTAATCGTTGCAGCACTTGTTTGTAATTGCATATGCACTTTAACGTAGTTACTTGGCAGCAGCATGCCACAAGATAATTATTAATACCAACATGTTTCAAAATACATGCGAACAAATGAATTACCGGTAAATAAATGTAGTCCGCATAATATAACTATGAACCTCTGACAAGATAATAAAATGTAGCCATAAATACATTTATATTGAGTCATAGTTAAATACATTTAATTAATATTTAAGTAAAATAAGCATTAATTGAAATGGCTTCATTACATTTAATACACATTATAACTATATGTTGAAATTGTCCAGCTTCGTTTGACATTCACGTTAATGAGTAGGGGGATGACAATGTATTGAAAAGTTTATATATCGTGATACTTTGTAGCCCAAAAGGTTATCGATATGCTCCACCCAAGAATCGATATATCGTTTTAGGCGTTACTGTTTAGAAAAAAAAAGGAACCAAAAGGCATCTACCAAAATTTTCCATTAGAATAAGGTCTACATTAGCTCACTGGCTGCCATTGACGGCGCTAGACATCCCATTCATTTTGACTGGATTGGCCGTCTAGCGCCGTCAGTGACACTGAAGCCAGAGGATTCACACATTCGATAATTGGAGTCTTGCCATATCGTGAGATCATGAGCCTTTTACCGCGTATGGTATCGTGGGTTACCCAGAGGTTCCCACCCTTATTAGTGAAGCCATCAAAACGTGCATAAAAATAAATTAAAACTTGGCAATAAACGAGGCTGTCACTGCACATGTCTTCAGAGTTTGGAGGAGGAAGCCCCCCACTGCGGGACTGCCATGTTGAACATCAACCAGCGACTGCAGGACATTTTTTCCCTGGCGATCCGGGCTGCCTGCCCTGAGCTTGACAGTCCACCGCTCTCCGTTACACCCAACCAGCAGGCCAAGTTTGGAGACTACCAGTGCAACAGTGCCATGGCCATGGCACAGGTAGACAGACCTTTTCATTCACATTCAATATACAGTACTGTAATATTCAAACTATAAACCGCTACTTTTTTCCCGTCATTTTGTATCCTGCGTTTTATAATCCAGTGCGGCTTATTTGTTTATTTATTCGGGTTACTAGGCAGTGTTATCACAGATTACTTCAAAAAGTAATTACTGATAACTGACTAAGCCTGAAAAGTAATCTACTTTACTGATTACTTCATTATCAAAGTAACTAAGTTACTTTAAAAGTTTTTACCAATTTTCTTAATTTGCCGCCTCAACGTAAGAATGACAACAGAAAAATGTCATCGGATGTAATTGAATTTAAAGGGGAAGATTTGAATTTTTCAC
Organism: Corythoichthys intestinalis; assembly: GCF_030265065.1. Taxonomy (NCBI): domain Eukaryota; kingdom Metazoa; phylum Chordata; class Actinopteri; order Syngnathiformes; family Syngnathidae; genus Corythoichthys; species Corythoichthys intestinalis. Next base: position 30,078,138 of record NC_080412.1, read on the forward strand.
ATAACGTTTAAGCTTCGATTTAGTGTAGGTTTAATGCCTGATACCCTCCAGAATGAATGAAAAATGCGCTCATTCATGGATGTACACAGATCGACATTCCCTCGCACATCTCAACACTCGCCTCAAATGTGCACCCGCCTTGACAAGACTTTCTCAGTCACACAACATTTAGCGCATGTGACTCGAGACCAAAACAGGAGGTAGGAAGTAGGTGTTACCATGGAAACACGCACCTGGAACTTTTCTAGCATTTTCTATCAGAAAATGCTCTTCGTACATGACTACAATTGTCTTCATTCTACATACGTTATGAGGCAATAATGAAATAGTAAAGCACAGACACTAAGGAAACTAAATTTAATCAGATTACTGGTTTAGAAAAATGAACGCCTTAGATTACTCGTTACTGAAAGAAAGTAATCAGATTACAGTAACACTGTTTCTAGGTAACTCTTTATTTGACAGTGGCATCATAAGACTGCCATAAGACCATTATAATTATGACATGACATTATCATGGGCATTAATGAATGCATATGACAGATGTCATTAAGTGTCTGGCAACATAATGTCCAGCTCTTATACATCCATTCAAAAGTGAGATAATTTGCCAGATGACACAAAACGACATCCGTCATCAGCATTCATTAGTGCTTATGGCAGTGTCATAACATGATAATGATGCTCTTATAACAGTCTTATGGCACCATGTTCTAATAAAGTGTTACAATAGTACCAAAAGTAGCAATTAATGAAACAATTGGAACAGTAACTGAAAAAATAATTAGCACAAAACTTGAATTTTTATTGTTATTTACATGCGTAGCGCTGCAATGCATGCTAGGAGGTTGACTGTCTCCCCAAAGGGAGCAGTGATGGCCAAATGAAGCGTCTTGAAGCAATGAAGTTTTGCAACCAATTGTTTCAAAGTTTTCTGGTGGCTCATTTGGTTTTATGCGTTTTCTTGTTAAATTTGGTGGGTGGTGGCTTTTAGTCAGGTGCGCCTGATAGTCCGAATATTACGGTACTAGTACTTACAATCGTTTTGGCAACCAGAAAGCAGCTTTAACTGTGGTCTCTCTTTCCATCCGTTGGCAGATGTTGAAAGCCAAAGGCATGAAAGTCAACCCTCGAGATATCGCAGAGAAGATTATGCAGAACATTCCAGGAAACGAACTCATCCAGAAGACTGAAATTGCAGGACCAGGTACGATAAACATCATATGCTGGACATATTCATTTTTTTCTTGGTCAGTTTTACAATTTTGAGAAAAGACGACAACTCAAGTGCCAGTCATTTTACAGGATTTTATCTTTAAAAGTAAGCAGAGTAATTTTTGTAATATTACATATTGTTTACCAAAACGGTTTTGTTTTTAAATTGCAATGTATGAGGCAGAAAATGACTATTCTAACATACTAGTATTTGACATCTTTAACATGCTATTAATCATTTAGAAATTAGGCCTACACAATATATCAATTGAACATAACCATCGCAATGTTCTCCAAGCTAAGCTAAGCAGTGCGACCAAACTGTTTTTCTAAGCCACCAGTGCAGCTGGCGTTTGGTACTTAACGTTAATGATGATTGACAGATTTGTAGCTTTGATCTGGCCAGAGAAACCTCTGTAGCTCTACAATCAAAGACACAAATTTGTTAATCATCGTTAAACTTGCCGCCCAGTCTGAAGTGTGATGGCTTTTTTGGCACCAAATTGTTGCTTTGCTGCCATCTACTGGATGTTTTGTCTAATTCAGACATGACCAAAGTCCGGCCCGGGGGCCATATGCGGCCCCTGGTCAAATTTCATCCGGCCCCCAGCCTCTGTCATAAAATCAATGTCTGGCATGCACAGACTTAATAAATTGGTCAGCAGTACTGCTACCATCATCTGAAGTAGCTTACACACTAAATGCTGCTCCTCATTTACCTACTAAAAGGCAGCAGCACTCTTGGCAACATTAGGCCATGTGACCCTTAACTCCCAATTTTCTAAAATGGTGACAACACAAAAAAGAAAGTTGACTGCAACGGCCGACGCTTCAGGGATAGGTGGAAATTGGACTATTTCTTCACTAAAATACGCAACAACTGTGTCTGCCTCATTTGCAAAGAGACAGTCGCTGTTTTTAAAGTTCAATGTGAGGTGATATTACCAAACAAGAGACGCTGACATGTACGACAAGATTACAGGGAAAGATACATAGCGAGAAATTAAAGCAACTTGAGGCTAATTTATTTTCACAGCAGCAGTATTTCGCGAGAACCCGAGAACCGAAAGAACGCCACAAAGGCTAGTGGCGAGATTGTTGATATTATTAATTAAAAAAAATAATAAAGCAAATGTGACACACAGAATGGCTTGCTAAAATGTGCTTAAATATATTGTTCTACATAAAGGACGTCAACCAAGGTCGGCCCCCCACATTTTTACCACACCAAATCTGGCCCCCTTTGCAAAAGGTTTGGATACCCCTGGTCTAATTCCATTAATGTACAATCTTGGAATTTACAGCAGAGCAGCCTTAGAAACTTCCAAATGATTTAAGCATCTTCAGTGATGCTAAGCTTGACCTGTCCAGGCTTCATCAACATCCACCTGAAGAGATCGTTTGTGTCCAAGCTGTTGAGCAACCTTCTGGTCAATGGTGTGCAACCGCCTCCGCTCGCTCAAAGGAAAAGGGTAACTCCACTCTTCCATGTCATCACCACTACTTCCAACATCTTGAACCTTCAAAACACCTTGTATGTGTGTGTGTCGTTCAGGTGGTGGTGGACTTTTCATCCCCCAACATTGCCAAGGAGATGCACGTAGGACACCTGCGCTCCACCATCATTGGGGAAAGCATGTGTCGACTCTTTGAGTTCCTGGGCTATGACGTGGTTAGGTAGGTGGAAAAGGAATCTTTGTTATTATATGTGAGCCGTTCTACCGAAAGCAGACTCGTTGAATGTTTGTTCGTTCATACATCTTCTTAAACGTTTATCTGCGCGGGTGCTGGAACCTATCCCAGCTAACAATGGGCAGGAGGCAGGGTACACCCTGAACTGGTTACAAGCCAGTCGGAGGGCACATAAAGACAAAAAACCATTCACACACACACACTGACATCTACTGACAATTTGGAGTGTTCAATTAGCCTAACATGTATGTTTTTGGGATGTGGGAGGAAAGTGAAGTTCCGGCAGAAAACCCATGCAGGCACGTGGAGAACATAACAAACACATGAGGATTGAACCAACAATCTCAGAACTGTGAGGCGGACGTTATACAGATTTAAAAAAAAAAATAAATTTTTATAATCTTCTTTTTATACTCGCGTATAGGTCGTACTGGCAGATAGGTCGCAACCCTGTGGTTGAAAAGTAGGTATTTTAGGTTGACCTTCATATAAGTCAAAGCACAGTACAGGAGATTTTTAGCCCAATATGACAAACAAATAAAACCTGAAACATTTTACGATTTTAAGACTATATTTTCAATACTGTAGTGTATTTTTATTTAGTAACAACTTACATACATAATACACAACTATAAGTACATAATGCCAATGTGGTACATATGATATACAATGGTACCTGTACATACAAAGTTTGTTCATTCCAGGATGTTGTTTGTAAATGGAAATGGTCATATGTCGAGCAGGATTTTCCCATAAGAATACAGTACATTATAATTCCATTAATTCGTTCCACAGCCTGAAAACTAGAGCTGGGAATCTTTGGGCACCTAACGATTTGATTACGATTACGATTCAGAGGCTCCGATTCGATTATAAAACGATTATTGATGCACCCCCCTCCTTTTTTTTATTTATTTATTTATTTATTTTTAATAAAATAAAGTTTTGTACATTAGTTCCAAAATTGTTCAAAAATACTCTCAGGCTAAACCAAACTACTATTTCAGTATCAAGTTAACATATAGCAGTAAACAAATATACAAAAATAACATTAAATTAAAAAACTCCAGTCCCCATTCTGTATCAGCAGCTTTAAACTACATTCAATTAATTTAATGTTGTGAATCAACCGTTAAAGTTGTTAAAATTGCTCCCGTTATTCCATAATTTCCCTTTTGTCTACTTTTGACATGTGAAAGTTTTAAAACTATTTTAAAGATAGATTCAAGTCAATTTTTTACCGATTTAGGAGTATTTTAGATAAAAAGTTAATTAGGTTTGCTTGGAAGGTTCGCTACAACAGCATTGCAGGGAAGTTTACTGCTTTAAGATGGCGGCCGTTTACTAACGCCCGCATCTAGCTTTTTGCAGATGTGCTGCTACCGCTACCGAGTCTATAATCCATCTAGTCCTATATAAATGATATCTACCGTAACATTATGTAGCTTAGCTGTACTTGTAGCAGCTTTTCGGCAGCAGTCAGGTATGTTGTTGTGTTTTTTTATCTCGTGGCATGAGTTGAGCTAGAGCCGTGAGTTGAGCGTTGGCATTACCCGAGGGGCCGGTTAATGAGAAGCATAATGTTTAGCTACTCCCGCTCCGTTCCGTCCCGAAGTCCGCGCGGCACGCTGAGTGTGTTGTACTTTCGCTTTACTTGGCATATTTCAATAATCGGAATTTGGATGTTTGTGAATCGTTCTCGAATCTTCCACGGCCGAATCGCGAATAATCTAAGAATCGGAAATTTTGCACACCTCTACTGAAAACCTACACTAAATCCTTAATAAATGCTGCTGGTACTATTGCAAATACCAGTTACACAGCGCAAAACGAATAATTTATGAATAAAAATCGGAATAATAATAATACCTGTAATAATGTAAAGATTTGGGTTCTAATGTGGCGGATGTGTTTTGCGTGGCTGACTTGACCGAGTGAGAGAGGACTTTTTACCTTCACTTTGTTCAGTTGCGGCGTGCAGTAGGCGTGTTGTGTTGCACAAGTTCTGAAATAAATGATTAAAAACCTGACGACCCAATGCGATGTTACCACAATAATAATTGTCACCTTAACTTATAAAGACTGGCGAACAGAGGAGAACCGTCGAGATCGTAGACGTTCTACGGCAGTATTGTCAAGGCAGTTCATAGACGCGCGCACCACCCTCATCCATCTTCATTTCAATGGTAAACCTCACCTTTTCCCTTTTTTAACCACCTGCACTAACATTCTTGGAACCCATAGTAATTTCTCTCGCAAGAAAATCCACTGTGCGTCCGTCTTGGGAGAAAACAAAGAAACTGCGGCGCTGTCATAAATCGTTGTATTTCAAGCAGAAACAAATGGCGAGTCAAATTTTATGTCGGCTGTCGAAAAGATTGTGTGTTGAAGCGATTGTATGTCGGGGTACCACTGTATTCAGTTTTTAGTTTTTGTTTCTTTAACTGTCTTATCTCTTCCCCATCATCATGGGTATTCTACCTTTGGTAAAATTCTGAAAGGAGCAGAGGTTTTTTTGCGCTATCCTAGAGTACCCTCTTGAGTTCGCTAGGCGGCATTGTTGTAAAAGCCAAGCTGGCTGCATGACGTACACATTTGGAGAGACGGCTAGAACCAAAAGTGGTATTTGCCATGTGGCAAAAATTTTTTGGCATGTGGCTTTTTTTTTGTCATGTGGCAATTTTTTTTTTGTCATGTGGCATTTTTTTTGCCGTGTGGCAACTTTTTTTTGCAATGTGGCATTTTTTTTCCATGTGGCAATTTTTTCTTTTTTTTTTTGCCGTGTAGCATTTTGCAAAATTTTTTTCCATGTGGCAATTTTTTTTTCCATGTGGCAAATTTTTTCTTGCCATGTGGCCAATTTTTTTTTGCCATTTGGCATTTTTTTGCCATGTGGCAAAAACCACTTCTGGTTTTCGACCCTGCCGGCACATTTGCTGGTCTTTATTCCTACCCTGGGCTAAGTTTTGTTCATAAATACTGTTTATCCAGCACACAGTGCATATATTTGTTGTTTTACGAGATTTTGTATTTTTTATATTAGACATTTGTAGATTATTTTGAGCATCGCTTCTCTGTATGCAGCCCTTGCTAAGTTGTTTGCTTTTCAGTTTTACGAAGGTCTAAGTTGGGAATTGGTCAGAGCGAGGACAGCATGTTTGGCGTATAGGTCACACCTGCATTTTTGGCGAACATTTTAGTATAAAAAATTGTAACCTATACACGGTAATTTCAGAGTAAACTCAACCAACGAACTTTTACTTTAAGGTTTGTAGTTGAACATAGTTTTTGAGCATGCAGTCAATGACAAAATACGCGGCATTGCTTGGCATATGCAGTATTGGCACATTCTTGATGATTGGTTTCTGCCAAGGTTGAACCACGTCGGTGACTGGGGCACGCAATTTGGCATGCTCATCGCGCACCTTCAGGATAAATTCCCAAACTACCTGACTGTGTCGCCCCCCATCGGAGACTTGCAGGCCTTCTACAAGGTCCGTCTTCAAATTTTAATAGCCATAAACCGATGCTCGACGAGTTTCGATTAATCGTTTGTCTCCTCCAGGAGTCCAAGAAGCGTTTTGATGAAGATGAAGACTTCAAGAAGCGAGCGTATCAGTGTGTGGTTCGACTGCAGAGTAAAGAACCGGACTTCATCAAAGCCTGGACGCTCATCTGTGACGTTTCCAGGAGAGGTGAAGCTTGTGTTCTTTTTACCATCATGGGAAGGACAGAAGATTACATCACTTACAAATTTGTTCCTTGGACGAGCCTGAAAAAAAAAAAAAATTGAACAATATTTGCCGAAAGGAAAAGGAGAAGATATGGAATATTTTATACAACAATAAAAGCTTTCTGTACAAGGTTAGCGTTAATTTAAAAAAAAAAAAAAAAACTAAAATTCTTAAATCACTGTTTCCCACTACTGACGTTTCTGTAGAAATTACATTGCTTTGCACCTGTTAAATCACAAATTGGTGGTAGAAAGGAATAAAACTTTAATTATGTGCAAGGGAGCTAGTTTCAAAATTAGAAGGAAAAAAAAAATTTTTTTTTAAAGAGTCTTTTTTTTTTTTTTTTTTTTTTAAGATAATTAAATACAGCCAGAGATAATTAAAAATGAAATTAACTAAACCTGAACTGAACTTCAAGTCAAAATTTATATCATTAAATGTTAAAATGAAAAGAAATTAAAGATGAAATAAATCATTAAAGATTCAAATAAAAAAAATAAAGAAATGTGTGGTATGAATGTAGAAAAACATTTAAATACAAAATAGAAATATAATACATTACCGGTAATAAAAACAGTCTTGAAGTAATAATTGTCACATTTATGTATTTAATTATGCATTAAGTTTGGCAAAAAAAGTTGTGTAAAATTGAGGGCAAAACTGTGCGCTAATGGTTAAGTCGCCTACCTCCGAGTTGAAGAGGTTCAGGGTTTGAATCCTTTGTTACTGATGTGGGTTGTATATGAAATTGTCCATGCAAGTAGGTGGCTTTATGCCTGTAAATGGTTGCTTGTCTATACAATATGTCATGAAATTGGATGGCAACCAGTCCAGGGTGTACCTAACTAACATTGTTGTGCTTTTCAGAGTTCCAGAAAGTTTATGACTGCCTGGATGTGAAGATAATCGAGCGGGGGGAGTCCTTCTACCAGGACTTGATGATGGATGTAGTAAAGGAGTTTGAGGAGAAAGGTGAGAACAACCCATTCCCAAATTACAAATAATTGGTTGGAATTTTCCCAATATTTCCAACCCCTGCAATCAAATGTTTTCAGATTGCAGTTTCTAGGCGGAAGAGTAAAACCCATCAAAAGATTTATTGTCTAATAAAACATCAACATAAAAACCTGATCTCAACCAGAGAAATTGATGTTAGTTGGGTATTGAGCGATAGAAAATTGTCCAACGTCAGTTAGAAAATACAGACTTTTTGTATTTTTGTTATTTTTTATATAAATTGTATTGAGTTGTAATATTTGCAGTAGTGTGAGATGGCCACTAGGGAGCAATGTTGCCTCGTTCTTTCCTACTCAACTTTTCCCAACGTCTCCACGTCCACAGTGGTACCTCTACATATGAAGTTAATTCGTTCCAGGACCTTGTTTGTAAGTCGAAATGTATGTCGAGCAGGATTTTCCCATAAGAATACATTATAATTCGTTTAATTCGATCCACAGCCCAAACACCTACACCAAATCCTTCATAAATACTGCAGTTCCAACTATAAATAGCAATTACACATAACAAAACAAATAAATTATAAATACAAATAGAAATTACAAAATGATAATAATAATGCTTTTGCCAGCTGCTCGTGAACGTATCGTGTGACTGACGACAGAGAGACCGGTGTAGTAGAGTTTTTACTTTTCATGTTCTGTTGTTGTTGGCATCGGCGACGGCGGACAGCAGCCCTGTGTGTTGCACAAGTTCTGAAATAAATGATTAAAAACCTGACAAAGCTGATGACTTCCTTGTCGATTTTACAATAATAATAATAATTATTATCAGAGTCGTCCACCAGGCTCCAGATTCTTAGATATATTTCGGCTGGATTGTCGAGCCAGTTGACCCACGCGCACACCACGCTCATATTTTTCTATCATTTCCATCTTAATTTCAATGGTAAGCGTCACCTTTTTCACCACCTGCACTAATCTTCTTGGGACCCATGTTGATGTCTCTCACAGGAAAATCCGCCGTGCATCCGTCTTGCGGGAAATCAGTGAAATTGCGACGGTCTTAAATCGTCGTATTTTGAGCGTGTTGTCCTACATCGAGACAAATATTGAGTCGGATTTTACATCAGGTGTCGAAAGGATCGTATGTCGATGTGATTGTATTTCGAGGTACTACTGTATTTCCATCATACATGTCTCTCCTTTTCTTTCCTCTCACTAGGCCTGACAGAGATGGACGAGGGCCGCAAGATCGTTTTCGCCCCCGGACAGTCCATTCCGCTGACCATCGTCAAATCTGACGGTGGCTACACATACGACACTTCTGATCTGGCTGCACTACGCCAGCGCCTTTTTGACGAGAAAGCTGACATCATCATCTACGTGGTGGACAGTGGGCAGGTGAGTCAATAGTAGTGTGGTAAATCTCAAGTGAACAAAAATATGAATGTGTTTGTCTGTTATTTAATCTCAGGGTACCCACTTTCAAGTAGTGTTCGCAGCCGCAAGGATGATTGGATGGTATGACCCCCAAGTGACCAGGGTGGAGCACGCTGGATTTGGGGTGGTGCTAGGTGAAGACAAGTAAGCGCAAACGCCGTTATAGTGCATTTAAAAGTTTGTTTCCAGCATGATGTCAACTACGGGTGTGACAATACAGGTTGGAATGAACCCTTTAAGTACCCCTAGATACCCTGTAAATCTCAAAATAAGTATCCAAAAGCAATGATTATACGTCATTGTATTTGGACAGTTTTGATAGTAAATTATGCGGATCGACTACATGTTCCTTGCTAAAATAAAATTTGAATATAATTTCCACAGTCGTAGACAAAAGATGAACTACAGAAATAAGACAATACAGTGATACCTCAGCTCACGAACGCTTAAGCTCACGAACTTTTCGCCTCAAGAACATTAAATTCGCGAGCAGATAGTCTCTGCTGACAAACTAGTTTTCGGCGGATGAACCAAACCACGCGGTCGAACAGCGCCACGAGAAGCTGACGCACGCTTGCGGCGTCCCAGTTCGTCCCCTCCCTTTCGTTGAGTGCGGACGTGGTTTGTGTTTGATAGACATTTTGGACCATATTGAGTGTACTTTTGCTATTATGGGACCGAAAAAGACCCCACCACAGGCTAGTGTTAAGCCTAAGAAGACATTAAAGAAAATAAGGTATATTTTTGTGTAGTTTTAAGGCTTATTTAGTAGAAAATTATGTTTTATGGGGACCTGGGAACGGATTATTCTCATTTTAATGGTTTCTTATGGAAAATAAATGTTCGGAAGACGAACTTTTCGCCTTACACACACTTTCTGGGAACCAATTATGTTCGTGAGCTGAGGTATCACTGTATTTAGTTTCGTCCTTTATTTAAAAAATAAACAAACAAGAAAAATACAGATGAGCTGTCCCGAGCCGAGGGCGTAGTCTCACTCTCCCTGCCGCTCCCTGCTCTTTGTTCGTCAGGCGGTGCACTGGAGTTGCTTATTAAAGTTAACGATGATTGACAGATGTTTAATGTTTGATCTTGCCTCAGATGCTTGCCTGAAGCTTCAAAGCGCTGCATGCGTCAATCATCGTTGAGCTTGTGAAATAGTTGCTGTGGCAACTCATTGTGTGGAAGTGAGCAGCTTGAGCGGATTTGAGTGGACTCACTCAGTGAAGCATTTAATAAAGACAAGCATTTTTATACTTGTTTAAAAATAATTCTTTTGTTGCCAGGGGTTTAGATATTAATGGCCATATTTTGAGTTATTTTGAGGGGAGAATAAATTAACTCTATTATATAAGATGCACACAGACTACTTTTCATTGTGTCAAAGTGTCATTTTGTCAGTGTTGTCCCATGAAAAGATATACTTAAATATCTGCAGAAATGCGAGGGGTGTACTCACTTTTGTGATACACTGTATATATATTAGAGTTGTCAAAATTATCGCGTTAACGTGCGGTAATTAATTTTTTTAATTAATCACGTTAAAATATTTGACGCAATTAATGCACATATCCCGCTCAGAAAGCATTCTGCCTTTTGGTAAGTTTTACAGCAAGGCTTTTTTGTGCTGTCCAACAGCGAACTCTTGTGGTCGCTTTGCGACATGGTTTATTGTTTTCTTGCCAGTTCATTATGGCTGCACGACGTCTCGGGCTGATAATGTTGTGCTTATATGATCCTTGGACAAGATTTGTCCGTAAGTATGGTTGTTGTAAAGAATGTACATATTATGTTAGTAAGCGAAATGTTATATTTTTTGTATGAGACGCTTTTTGTTTATGTTTAGTGAACCTGTATAGCGTGCTAAGCTAACGTTGTTGCTAATGCAATGCTTGTGTACTTTTTGTAGTTTTACGATGGTCTAAAGAGGACAATGGTTTGAGGCCATTTTATTAATAAATCAGATGAAAAAGGAAGAAGTCTAGTTATTAAGGCGTCGTTCACTAGCTGTCTAGCTTTGGAAAAAGTAGACGCTTTGGAGTGAGGACAGCATAGACAGATTTAAATGACAGTAGAGTGAAATGCCCACTACAGTCTTTATGTACCGTATGTTGAATGTATATATCCATCTTGTGTCTTATCTTTCCATTCCAACAATTTATTTTACAGAATATATATATAATTTACAGAAAAATATGGCATATTTTATAGATGGTTTGAATTGCGATTAATTGAGATTAATTACGATTAATTAATTTTTAAGCTGTAATTAACTCAATTAAAAATTTTAATCGTTTGACAGCCCTAATATATATATATATACATATTTTTTGAAAAATATATACTTTGGGGGAAAAAAAGACATGTCTTATATGCATGTCTTTCCAATGTTAAATCTGAATAAATACATTGAACACACACAAACAAAGTTTGGTTTTATTGGGGGGGGACTCTATCTCGCATTTTTTGTTTTTTTTTAACTTATCGCTGCTGGTTCTAGTCCTCATTACTGGGAAAAACAAGGGATCACTGTATAATAGACACTTCTTTAAAAAATAAAATAGAATATTTAATGCTCTTACCCTTTATTACAAAAATGTAAATGCATTTAAGATAAAGATAGAAAAAAATAGTGCTTGTTCTTTTTTCTAATTGAAAACCCAAAATAAAAAACATAAAATACCCCTCTTTTTTTTTTTTGGTCTGTTATGTCACTAACTCCATATATGTACATTTTGGATCTTTTACATCTATTCAAAAGCGAGATAATTTGCCGGATAACACTAAAAGACATCTGTCATAAGCATTCATTAATGCTCAATTACAGTGTCATGTCATAATTATGAATGTCTAATGACAGTTTTATGGCGCCACTGTCAAATAAAGTTTTGCCAAATACCATAACTAGCAATTAATGAAACAACTGGAAGAGTACCTGAAGAAATAATTAGCACAGAACATGAATTTTGATTGTTATTTACATCTGTAGCGCTGCAGTGCATGCTAGGAGGTATGTTGGACAACAACAGTGTTGACAGCAGGTGGCAGCAGAGGTTGTCTGTCTCCCCCAAGGAGCAGTGATTGCCAAATGAAGTTTCTTCAAGTAATGAAGCTTTGCAGCTAAATGGTTCATGGTGGTTCATTTAGTCTTATGACAGAAACTTATAATACAGTGAGGACAGCTGGGGCTTATAGTCCAGTGCGGCTTGTCTATGAACAAAATCAGTTTTCGTGTCAAATTTGGTGGGTGGCGGCTTATAGTCAGGTGTGCCTTACTGTATATTGCGAAAATTACTGTATGTGCATATTTGACAGAGAGGCTCAAAAAAGAGGATATGATTTTTTTTTCCCGAATTGTCTCTAAACTGTTCATTGACTATCAAAATAGTTTATTCATTTGATAATCAATTTGTTGTCGATTACTCAATTCATTGTGGAAGCCCTTTCTGGCAGAATACTATAATTGCCCTCGGAGGAAACTGCTCATTCTATCATTTTCTGTCAGTCCTGCTGCTACTGTGCTCCCATCAAGCATCAAGAAAGGACAGTTTTGCTTTGGTTGAGCGCAGCGGGTTGTTTTGCTGGCTAACTTGGAAAAACAAACCTGTATTTTTATCCCCTCAGGAAGAAGTTTAAGACTCGCTCTGGCGACACAGTGAGGCTGATGGACCTGCTGGAGGAGGGACTGAAGAGGTCCATGGACAAACTCAAGGAGAAAGAGCGAGACAAGGTGACAAAGGTTCCTTCCGTGTCCCAGAAAGAAATTACTACATTGTGGAAATTGCACGAGTGGAGTCAAGTTCCCGAGGCAGGCAAAGTTAGCTAATTGATTTGTGTGCTCCCTGCCAACTTGCGAGTGTTCAGAAGATGGATCACGAGCACAAATCAGATAATGTGATTGCAAAAAGTATTAGTTTCCACATTTCGCAGCATGTTGTTTACCCATTTTTATCTTCCAGGTTCTGACGCCGGAGGAGCTGACAAAGGCCCAACGCTCAGTGGCGTTCGGCTGCATCAAGTACGCCGACCTGTCGCATAACCGCATCAACGACTACGTCTTTTCCTTCGACAAGATGCTGGACGACCGCGGCAACACGGCGGCGTACCTCCTCTATGCCCTCACCCGAATCCGGTGAGAACCCCGTTCACGTACGCCCCGCTGGTCGTACCATCAACTTACCCTCTCGGCCATAGGTCAATCGCTCGATTGGCTAACCTAGATGAGGCATCCCTGAAGAAGGCGGCCGAGACGACCGAGGTGCTTCTGGATCACGAAAAGGAGTGGAAGTTGGGCAAGTGCATCCTACGCTTCCCTGAGATCCTGCAGAAGATTTTGGATGACTTGCTGCTGCACACGCTGTGCGATTACCTCTACGAGCTGGCCACCACCTTCACAGAGTTCTACGACAGCTGCTATTGCGTGGAGAAGGACCGACAAACAGGTAATGGACGACGAGTAGAGGTTGACCGATAGGGGATTTTCAAATGCCCAAAAAATTTCAGCCGATTGCCAATATCCTAAGCTGATATCTTTTTTTAAAGCACGTAGATTATGAAAGGCAATTTAAAAAAAAAAAATGCTACGAAAGCTTCAAATTTACAATGATGACCTAAGACTCAAACGATTAGTTCGGTCTAATCTTTTTATGATTATACACACAACAAGAATAGTACATTATTTTCAAATAATTAAACCCATTTTTTTTTAAACCGCATTTTTTTCCCCACTCGACGATCCGGGCATCGAAACATGGAATCGAAATTTTAAAAATTCGAACGGTTCCGTCCCATCAATGCTCAATGGTTGATGCTTTTTTTGCATTGAAATAAGACTGAAAAAGTGGGGGCCGTCTTATATTCGCGCTCTAGACGTTATACCCATTCACGCCACTAGAGGGCGCCAGATATCATTGAAGCGATGTTCTGTCATGACAGATCTCAGCTACTCTCAGGTTTAACCAGTTTGCATTATTGTATTACAATGTTTTTTCTTATTCAGATTTGTTTCAAGACTGCAGTTACAGTTAGACTTCACTTTGATGGTTAATGCAGTTATTGCAATTTTTTGTTTTATCTAGGGCTGTCAAACGATTAAAATTTTTAATCGAGTTAATTACAGCTTAAAAATTAATTAATCGTAATTAATCGCAATTAATCGCAATTCAAACCATTTATAAAATATGCCATATTTTTCTGTAAATTATATATATATTCTGTAAAATAAATTGTTGGAATGGAAAGATAAGACACAAGATGGATATATACATTCAACATACGGTACATAAGGACTGTAGTGGGCATTTCACTCTACTGTCATTTAAATCTGTCTATGCTGTCCTCACTCCGAAGCATCTACTTTTTCCAAAGCTAGACAGCTAGTGAACGCGCCATAATAATCAGACTTCTTTCTTTTTCATCTGATTTATTAATAAAATGGCCTCAAACCATTGTCCTCTTTAGACCGTCGTAAAACTACAAAAAAAAAAGTACACAAGCATTGCATTAGCAACAACGTTAGCTTAGCACGCTATACAGGTTCATTAAACATAAACAAAAAGCGTCTCATACAAAAAATATAACATTTCGCTTACTAACATAATATGTACATTATTTACAACAACCATACTTGCGGACAAATCTTGTCCAAGGATCATATAAGCACAACATTACAACGTAGGCGTCAGCCCGAGACGTCCTGCAGCCATATTGAACTGGCAAGACAACAATAAACCATGTCGCAAAGCGACCACAAGAGTTCGCTGTTAGACAGCACAAAAAGCCTTGCTGTAAAACTTACCAAAAGGCAGAATACTGTCTGAGCGGGACATGTGCGTTAATTGCGTCAAATATTTTAACGTGATTAATTTAAAAAATTAATTACCGCGCGTTAACGCGGTAATTTTGACAGCCCTAGTTTTATCACAATAGATTGGTTTATTTACATTACAAAAAACAAGCCATTCATTTACAAATGTGATTGCACTTTAGTTTACATATTTAAATGTTCAGATATTAAGATTTGAATGAGGCAAAATAACACTCAAATATATTGTTATAATCATGTTTCAGCTGTACTGTAATTATTTTCTGTATAAAAATTTGGTGTTCAAAAAGTTTTTTCAAACTTGAGTCTTGAAAAAGAGGGGGCCGTCTTATAATCAGGGCCGTCTTACATTCAGGCCAATACGGTAAATATATATTTAACTAAAAAAAAGTAGGGTTTTATTTATTTGTTTTTTTTCTTTTTTGAGGCACAACGCCTTTCAAAAGGCTTATTGGTGATATTTCCATGCTTATTGAAGAATTTAGGAGGAAGATGAAAATAAAAATCCTTCAAACGGATGTCAATTAAAATCAGATTTCACTAGCTAGGACGACTTGATACTATCAAGCGGAGGCAAAAGTGTGCAGTAGTTGAGATTTTTGTGCTACAACTACTAATGGAAGCCATACTAGTATCATGAAGTTGCCCTACTGGCAAGGACAGTGTGTACTAGGACGTGTACTTGAAACTGGAGATGAAGGATGTGAAATGCTGTATATGTTCAAAGGCTTTCAATAGGAAGCGGCACTGAATGACGAGTGTGTTGAGTTAAAACGCTTGAAGTAAATTAAAGCCTTAAGTCCAAGTACCAGTGTAATGATCTGGTATCCAAGGAAATTTGGCAGTTAATGTTGTTTCATCCTTGCTGGGTTGTTTGCGCTTAAGGCTTTGAGCTGTTTCAGTATGTTAATTCCTGTTAAGCACCGCAGGGCTAATATACATGGAATCCACCTCCAAGGGACTGTTTTCCCGTGGCCTCATAGGAAGACTTGTCTTTATTCTTTTGGCAAATGTGTTTTTTTGTTTATTTTTCAAACATGTGCAAAAATGTTCCGCTGCAGGTGAGGTGGTGAAGGTGAACATGTGGCGCATGCTGCTTTGCGAAGCCACGGCGACCGTCATGGCCAAAGGCTTCGACATCCTGGGTATCAATCCGGTCCACAGGATGTGATGATGTCATCGTCTCCATATTATTTTTTATGATTAAACAGCTAATATGGAATAATCTGCTTGCCGTCAGTCTTTTTGTTTGTTAATTTTGTTATTTGCAACAATAGCTTTTGTTCAGAGCACGTGCTGCCCATATTGATGTGAAATTTCAGATGTGCCATTGCACATGAATTATACACTGAAGCATAACTAGCACTAGTGCAGGGGTGTCCAAACTATGGCCTATGTACCAGTTTTTGTTTGCCCGCAGCAATTAATTTAAAATATCACGGCCTGCACAAGAAGTTTGAATTAAGCCTTCATCCTGTCGCACTTCTCAGCTTTAACACTAGATGGAGCCAGTCACTTAAATAGTGCCTCTCCGTTGGCTCGGGTCAAAACTGACGACATGTTTAAATTAGGGCTGTCAAACGATGACAATTTTTAATTCAGTTAATTACAGCTTAAAAATGAATTAATCGTAATTAATCGCAATTCAAACCATCTATTAAATATGCCATATTTTTCTGTAAATTATTGTTGGAATGGAAAGATAAGACACAAGACGGATATATACATTCAACATACAGTACATAAGTACTGTATTTCTTTATTATAACAATAAATCAACAAGATGGCATTAACATTAACATTCTGTTAAAGCGATCCATGGATAGAAAGACTTGTACTTCTTAAACGATGTTAGTACAAGTTATTGAAATTTTATATTAAGACCCCTCAATGTTTTCGTTTCATTAAAATTTGTAAAATTTTCAGTAAAAAAATAAACTAGTAGCTCGCCATTGTGGATGTTAATAATTACACCATGCTCACTCATGGTACTAACCCATAAAATCAATTGGACCCAAACGCCAGCAGAGGGCACCAAACACCAAAAAACAAGTAACAAGCGTGCATTACACTGTACTGTCATTTAAGTCTGTTTGAGCGGAGCACGTTAATTTTGTCAAATATTTTAACGTGATTAATTTAAAAAATTAATTACTGCCCGTTAACGCGATAATTTTGACAGCCCTAGTTTAAATCAATGTAGGGAACTTGTTATTGGACATTAATCATAGACTTCATAATATATTGACGGGGCGCAGGGCCTATTAATAGGAGGCCTATCTCCGTCAAAGCTTACCGAGTGGAAATAGAGATTTTTCCGTTGAAAATTCTTGTGAATAAATGCTTCAATCCCTGAATTCTTTATAGGTATGGATGTAAAACAGTCTCGATTCTTGGTTAAAAGCAAAAAAAAAACAAAAAAAAACAGGCAGTTAGCATTTATTTTAGGTAAATATGTCGAATGTGCTGCTAGTCTTTAAGGCGGCGCCACAGGCAACATAAATAGTCTAATATCAACAAATCTTAGCTGCCTCTTACATTCCTAACCATAAAAAGGACAAATTCTGCAGCAGGATGGTGCTCCATCTCATACTTCAATATCTACCCCAAAGTTCCTCAAGGCAAAGAAGATCAAGATCCTCAAGGACTGGCCAGCCCAGTCACCATCATTGAGCATGTCTGGGGTAGGATGAAAGAGGAAGTATGGAAGACGAAACCCAAGAATGTTGATGAACTCTGGGAGGCATGCAAGACTGCTTTCTTTGTTCCTGATGACCTCATCAATAAATCGTATGAATCCTTGCCGAACCGCATGGATGCAGCCCTTCAAGCCAATGGAAGTCATACAAAATATTAAATTTGGATCTCACAGCACCACTACTTAATTCGCTTATGTAACATATTTATGTATTTGAAGTACATTTTTTCAATTTTCACACTCTGTAGGCGACAAGACTTTTGTCTTTCCAAAATTTGACCTTTATGTCTTCATTAAATGATAAATCTTTTTTCAGTGAAACAAATATATTTTTGTACATTCAGCATCATTTGGGAGGGTCTTAGCTTTCATATGAGCCATTTCTGAAACCAATTGAATAACTAAAAGTCAGGTTATTATAACTTATTAGTAGGGCTGTCAAAATTATCGCGTTAACGGGCGGTAATTAATTTCTTAAATTAATCACGTTAAAATATTTGACGCAATTAACGCACATGCCCCGCTCACATTAAAATGACAGCACAGTGTCATGGCCACTTGTTACTTGCGTTTTTTGTCTCCCTCTGGTGGCGCTTTGGTGCGACTGATTTTTATCGGTTTAAGCACCATGAGAATTGTGTAATTATTGACATCAACAATGGCTAGCTACTACTTTATATTTTGATTGAAAATTTTACAAATTATATTAAAACGAAAACATTAGGAGGGGTTTTAATATAAAATTTCTATAACTTGTACTAATATTTATCTTTTAAGAACTAAGTCTTTCTATCCATGGATCGCTTTATCAGAATGTTAATGCCATCTTGTTGATTTATTGTTATCCAGAATGTTAATGCCATCTTGTTGATTTATTGTTATCCATCCATCCATCCATCCATTATCTTCCGCTTATTCCGGGGTCGGGTCGCGGGGGCAGCAGCTTCAGCAGGGAAGCCCAAACTTCCCTCTCCCCAGCCACTTCAGCCAGCTCCTCCGGCGGGATTCCAAGACGTTCCCAGGCCAGCCGAGCGACATAGTCTCTCCAGCGTGTCCTGGGTCGACCCCGGGGCCTCCCGCCGGTGGGACATGCCCGGAACACCTCTCCAGGGAGGCGTCCAGGAGGCATCCGAACCAGATGCCCGAGCCACCTCAACTGGCTCCTCTCAACGCGGAGGAGTAGCGGCTCGACACCAAGCCCCTCCCGGATAGCCGAGCTTCTCACCCGATCTCTAAGGGAGAGCCCGGACACCCTGCGGAGGAAACTCATTTCGGCCGCTTGTATCCGGGATCTTGTTCTTTCGGTCACGACCCACAGCTCGTGACCATAGGTGAGGGTAGGAACGTAGATCGACCGGTAAATCGAGAGCTTCGCCTTTTGGCTCAGCTCCTTCTTCACCACAACGGACCGGTGCAGACTCCGCATCACTGCAGACGCTGCACCGATCCGCCTGTCAATCTCCCGCTCCCTCCTACCCTCACTCGTGAACAAGACCCCAAGATACTTTAACTCCTCCACTTGGGGAGGATCTCATCCCCGACCCGGAGAGGGCATGCCACCCTTTTCCGGCTGAGGACCATGGTCTCGGATTTGGAGGTGCTGATCTTCATCCCAACCGCTTCACACTCGGCTGCAAACCGCCCCAGTGAGAGTTGGAGGTCACGGCTTGATGAAGCCAAAAGCACCACATCATCTGCAAAAAGCAGAGATGCAATGCTGAGGCCACCAAACCGGACCCCCTCAACGCTTCGGCTGAGCCTAGAAATTCTGTCCATAAATATTATGAACAGAATCGGTGACAAAGGGCAGCCTTGGCGGAGTCCAAACCTCACTGTGAACGAATTCGACTTACTGCCGGCAATGCGGACCAGACTCTGACACCGGTCGTACAGGGACCGAACAGCCCTTACCAAGGGGCTCGGTACCCCGTACTCCCGGAGCACCCTCCACAGGACTCCCCTAGGCACACGGTCGAACGCCTTCTCCAAATCCACAAAACACATGTAGACTGGTTGAGCGAACTCCCATGCACCCTCGAGGACCCTGCCGAGGGTGTAGAGCTGGTCCACTGTTCCACGGCCGGGACGAAAACCACACTGCTCCTCCTGAATCCAAGATTCGACTTCCCAACGGACCCTCCTCTCCAGCTCCCCTGAATAGACTTTACCGGGGAGGCTGAGGAGTGTGATCCCTCTATAATTGGAACACACCCTCCGGTCCCCCTTTTTAAAAAGGGGGACCACCACCCCGGTCTGCCAATCCAGAGGCACTGTCCCAGATGTCCACGCGATGTTGTAGAGGCGTGTCAGCCATGACAGCCCTACAACATCCAGAGCCTTTAGGAACTCCGGGCGGATCTCATCTACCCCCGGGGCCTTGCCACCGAGGAGCTTACCAACCACCTCAGTGACTTCAACCCCAGAGATTGAAGAGCCCACCTCAGAGTCCCCAGACTCTGCTTCCTCAAAGGAAGGCGTGTCGGTGGAATTTAGGAGGGCTTCGAAGTATTCTCCCCACCGACTCACGACGTCCCGAGTCGAGGTCAGCAGTACACCATCTTCACTATACACAGTGTTAATGGTGCACTGCTTTCCTCTCCTCAGACGCCGGATGGTGGACCAGAATTTCCCGAAGCCGTCCGGAAGTCGTTTTCCATGGCCTCACCGAACTCCTCCCATGTCCGAGTTTTTGCCTCGGCGACTGCCGAAGCCGCAGTCCGCTTGGCCAGCCGGTACCTGTCAGCTGCCTCCGGAGTCCCACAGGCCAAAAAGGCCCGATAGGCCTCCTTCTTCAGCTTGACGGCATCCCTTACCCCAGGTGTCCACCAGCGGGTTCGGGGATTGCCGCCACGACAGGCACCAACCACCTTACGGCCACAGCTCCGATCGGCCGCCTCAACAATGGAGGTGCGGAACATGGTCCACTCGGACTCAATGTCCCCCACCTCCCCCGGGACAAGGGAGAAGTTCTGCCGGAGGTGGGTGTTGAAGCCCTTTCTGACGGGATTCTGCCAGACGTTCCCAGCAGACCCTCACAATACGTTTGGGCCTGCCAGGTCTGACCAGCATCTTCCCCCACCATCGGAGCCAACACACCACCAGGTGGTGATCAGTTGACAGCTCCGCCCCTCTCTTCACCCGAGTGTCCAAAACATGCGGCCGCAAGTCCGATGACACGATCACAAAGTCGATCATCGAACTGCGGCCTAGGGTGTCCTGGTGCCAAGTGCACATATGGACACCCTTATGTTTGAACATGGTGTTCGTTATGGACAATCCGTGACGAGCACAGAAGTCCAATAACAGAACACCACTCGGGTTCTGATCGGGGGGGCCGTTCCTCCCAATCACGCCCCTCCAGGTCTCACTGTCATTGCCCACGTGAGCGTTGAAGTCCCCCAGCAGAACGAGGGAGTCCCCAGAGGGGGCACTCTCCAGCACACCCTCTAAGGACTCCAAAAAGGGTGGGTACTCTGAACTGCCGTTTGGTGCATAAGCACAAACAACAGTCAGGACCCGTCCCCCCACCCGAAGGCGGAGGGAGGCTACCCTTTCGTCTACTGGGGTAAACCCCAGCGTACAGGCACCAAGCCGGGGGGCAATAAGTATGTCCACACCTGCTCGGCGCCTCTCACCGTGGGCAACTCCAGAGTGGAAGAGGGTCCAGCCCCTCTCGAGAGGACTGGTATCAGAACCCAAACTGTGTGTGGAGGAGAGTCCAACTATATCTAGTTGGAACTTCTCTGCCTCACACACCAGCTCGGGCTCCTTCCCTGCCAGAGAGGTGACATTCCATGTCCCAAGAGTTAGCTTCTGTAGCCGGGGGTCGGACCGCCAAGGCCCCCGCCTTTGGCTGCCGCCCAAATTGCTACGCACCCGACCCCTTTGGCCCTTCCCACAGGTGGTGAGCCCATGGGAAGGCGGACCCACGTTGCCTTTTCGGGCTGTGCCCGGCCGGACCCCATGGGAAAAGGCCCGGCCACCAGACGCTCGCCTTCGAGCCCCACCCCCAGGCCTGGCTCCAGAGGAGGGCCCCGGTAACCCGCGTCCGGGCAAGGGAAACTTGGATCCTGTAATTTTCTCCATCATAAGGGGTCTTGTGAGCCATTCTTTGTCTGGCTCCTCACCTAGGACCTGTTTGCCATGGGTGACACCCAAGCCCCCAGACAACATAGCTCCTAGGATCATTGGGACACGCAAACCCCTCCACCACGATAAGGTGATGACTCAAGGAGGAGATTTATTGTTATAATAAACAAATACAGTACTTATGTACAGTATGTTGAATGTTTATATCCTTCTTGTGTCTTTCCATTCCAACAATAATTTACAGAAAAATGTCATATTTTATATATGATTTGAATTACGATTAATTTTGATTTTGATTAACTCGATTAAAAATTTTAATCGTGTGACAGCCCTAGTTATTAGCAATTGTTTCTACAAAATGGATAAGCTGACTTTTATCAGGGACTGTATAGACCCTACCCACCGACGTCACAAAATCACGTGCTCGCTGTATGGTTCCGCCCCATCGTCCGTCATTTTGTGTCTGTATTATCAATGGTCTCAATTGATCGAGCAATTTATAATGCATTTCATTGAAGACCCGGTGCTTTCGGATGCCGTAAACTCACTTGATGCGTTGCATAAAAGACGTTATGTGGAAAAGCTTCAGTTTATCCATTCGCCAGATCCATATTTGATGCCTAAATCGATGTTTTTCGACCCGCTGTCTTCGCCGTCTTTGCCTGACATCTGCTAGCTACCCTGATATTTACAACTATCTTGTCCACACAAAATCAGCCTATTCTGACGAAAGTTTGAAAAACTTTAAGAGCTTGGAGGCTTATAAATACTTCGTTGCTGGTTGGGTGAAACAGGTCCTCGTCCACGAAAATTCGGCAGGAATCTATCTTGTGCTTGGAAAGGTGAGTTACGAAATTTTCAATTCAAAATCTTTTGTTATTGCTAACATCCACTTTCAGGTCTAATGTATTTCATGTCATTTGTCAATGGAGCTAGGGCTTTTAATGTTTATATGGTTTAGCGATAGCACTCTCACTACATACATACAGTGCCTTGCAAAAGTATTCGGCCCCCTTGAACCTTGCAACCTTTCGCCACATTTCAGGCTTCAAACATAAAGATATAAAATTTTAATTTTTTGTCAAGAATCAACAACAAGTGGGACACAATCGTGAAGTGGAACAAAATTTATTGGATAATTTAAACTTTTTTAACAAATAAAAAACTGAAAAGTGGGGCGTGCAATATTATTCGGCCCCCTTGCGTTAATACTTTGTAGCGCCACCTTTTGCTCCAATTACAGCTGCAAGTCGCTTGGGGTATGTTTCTATCAGTTTTGCACATCGAGAGACTGACATTCTTGCCCATTCTTCCTTGCAAAACAGCTCGAGCTCAGTGAGGTTGGATGGAGAGTGTTTGTGAACAGCAGTCTTCAGCTCTTTCCACAGATTCTCGATTGGATTCAGGTCTGGACTTTGACTTGGCCATTCTAACACCTGGATACGTTTATTTTTGAACCATTCCATTGTAGATTTGGCTTTATGTTTTGGATCATTGTCCTGTTGGAAGATAAATCTCCGTCCCAGGCTCAGGTCTTGTGCAGATACCAACAGGTTTTCTTCCAGAATGTTCCTGTATTTGGCTGCATCCATCTTCCCGTCAATTTTAACCATCTTCCCTGTCCCTGCTGAAGAAAAGCAGGCCCAAACCATGATGCTGCCACCACCATGTTTGACAGTGGGGATGGTGTGTTCAGGGTGATGAGCTGTGTTGCTTTTACGCCAAACATATCATTTTGCATTGTGGCCAAAAAGTTCAATTTTGGTTTCATCTGACCAGAGCACCTTCTTCCACATGTTTGGTGTGTCTCCCAGGTGGCTTGTGGCAAACTTTAAACGAGACTTTTTATGGATATCTATGAGAAATGGCTTTCTTCTTGCCACTCTTCCATAAAGGCCAGATTTGTGCCGTGTACGACTGATTGTTGTCCTATGGACAGACTCTCCCACCTCAGCTGTAGATCTCTGCAGTTCATCCAGAGTGATCATGGGCCTCTTGGCTGCATCTCTGATCAGTTTTCTCCTTGTTTGAGAAGAAAGTTTGGAAGGACGGCCGGGTCTTGGTAGATTTGCAGTGGTCTGATGCTCCTTTCATTTCAATATGATGGCTTGCACAGTGCTCCTTGAGATGTTTAAAGCTTGGGAAATCTTTTTGTATCCAAATCCGGCTTTAAACCTCTCCACAACAGTATCTCGGACCTGCCTGGTGTGTTCCTTGGTTTTCATAATGCTCTCTGCACTTTAAACAGAACCCTGAGACTATCACAGAGCAGGTGCATTTATACGGAGACTTGATTACACACAGGTGGATTCTATTTATCATCATCAGTCATTTCGGACAACATTGGATCATTCAGAGATCCTCACTGAACTTCTGGAGTGAGTTTGCTGCACTGAAAGTAAAGGGGCCGAATAATATTGCACGCCCCACTTTTCAGTTTTTTATTTGTTAAAAAAGTTTAAATTATCCAATAAATGTTGTTCCACTTCACGATTGTGTCCCACTTGTTGTTGATTCTTGACAAAAAAATTAAATTTCATATCTTTATGTTTGAAGCCTGAAATGTGGCGAAAGGTTGCAAGATTCAAGGGGGCCGAATACTTTTGCAAGGCACTGTACGTGTATGTTGTCGGCGATTAGCCTAGCAATGATCTTAATTGTGGTTGTCAGCCCAAAACCCTCTAAATATATATTAAATGCATCTTACCAGATATAAAATGACTACTACATAATCTGTGGTAATCGTTTGGAGCCCAGTTTTCTCGTCGAATTGCAGCAGCCCATCTCGCTCTCTTCTCTCCGGGTCTCTCGGAATCCGGTAGAACTTCAAGTCTCTCCGTCTTCTCCGTCTATCTTCTCTGTTAGTGCAACCGACCTCCACACACGCCTTCACCATTTTGATTATTAATGTTAACGAGCAGAAAAACACGTCGTAAATAGGAGGAATGTACGTAGCCGTAACAGGGAAACATGATGTGTTGACGGACAATTGGGCGGCACCAGTCAGGAGGAAGGAGTTGTGATGTCACATGAGTAGGGTCTATAGAGGCAGTCGGACATCCGGGCATTTAATGATGTCACCAGCCACAACAAAGCGTCGCCATATTGACAATGGGGCACAAGACGAGTCACTTTCAATAAAAACGCATTGAACTTTCGTCTTATTTGCCGTCTTTTTTCCGTCAGAATGGCTAAAAGTTGCCGTGTGGTAGATTGAAATATATAGCCAGTTATGGATATGCAGTGCTAAACAAAAGCGTTTTTAGCCCTGATTTAAAAGAGCTAACAGTTTGAGCATACTTCAGACGTTCAGGTAACTTGTTCCAGAGGTGAGGAGCATAATAACTAAATGCTGCCTCACCCTGCTTGGTTCTTGTTCTTGGAATATGCAGAAGACCGGTTCCAGACAACCTTAGGGGTCTAGATGTCTCATAGGAATCTAACAAGTCAAGCATGTATTTTGGTCCAAGGCCATTACGAGTTTTGTAGACGAGCAGTAGTATTTTATAGTCTATCCTTTGACTCACTGGAAGCCGGTGTAGCGATTTCAAAACCGGTGTAATGTGGTCCAGCTTCCTTGTATTTGTGAGGACTCTGGCTGCAGCATTCTGTACTAGCTGCAGCTTCCTGACTGATTTTTTTATCAAGACCCGTAAATATACCGTTGCAATAGTCCAATCTGCTGAAAATGAATGTGTGCATAAGTTTTTCCATGTCTTGTTGAGTCAGAAGCCCCTTAATTCTGGTTATATTTTTTAGGTGATGATAAGCGGATTTAGTGACTGACTTTAGATGGCTATCAAATTTTAGGTCTGAGTCAATAATTACGCCAAGGTTTCTGACTTGATTTGTAGCTGTAAGTGACATTGTGCTAAGTTGCCTGCTTATCTTTGACCTTTCCTTTTTTGGCCCAAAAATGATCACCTCTGTCTTCTCCACATTTAACTGGAGAAAATTCTGGCACATCCATTCATTGATTTGATGAATGCATTTACTCAGGGAGACTAAGGGACTATAATCATGTGGGGACACAGAAATGTACAGTTGTGTGTCATCTGCATAGGCGTGATAGGAGATGTCATACTGTTCCATTATCTGAGCTAACGGAAGCATATAGATGTTAAATAAGAGTGGTCCAAGAATTCACCCTTGAGGGACTCCACACGTGAATTTGGTTTGTTCTGACTGATAGTTTCCGATTGACACAAAGACATACCTATCATGTAAATAGGATGTGAACCAATGAAGAATAGTGTCAGTAAGCCCTACCCACTGTTCCAATCTGCTGAGCAGTATGTTGTGATCAACAATTAATCGGCCCCAAGCTATGGGTAAAATAATATTGAACAGTGCTAGCTTTGTTTTTAAAAAAAAAAAAAAAAGCCTATTGCTAGCATGGCAATTAAGCATTTAGCGATCAACATTTTAAGAAACTTTTTTTTTTGTTATGAAGTTTAGCACTATAAAATATTGTTGGTTGCATTAGCGCGGCCCTTTAATGGAAACAGTGACTTTATACAGTCTCATTAGCATCCAGCTGTTAGCGTAGCCGCAGAGTATCAATGTGTTGTCCTAAGCGTAGCATGAGGTTTTGTTAATGACGCGTTTTATGACGAGTTTGTTTGCTACAAAATCCTGACCGAGAGGCTAAAAAAGTACAAAATGGAGCATGTGCGTCAACTACTTTCCTGGTGATGAATGCGCCAGGCCTCCAGTGAATTGGGTTAGGCTGTTTTTCTTAAATTTGTATTTATTTATTTATTTTTGGGAGCTGTCCCCGGCGTTGCTTCACGCTGCGCTGGGCTCCACATGGGAGAAAATCTCCAGAAAATTTGAATGAGCTTCAAATCGGCCCGCAGGCGATTTTCTTTTTACGGTTGGGCTCCCAATCTTGGTCATCAAGTCACGTGCGTACATTGTCTGTCCTCAAAAGCGCTTGTCCTTCGCAGTGAAAATGCTTTTTATTTATCTGATTTAGTTTCAAGTCTTGTCATCAGCGGCGTGGAGAGATTAAAACGTCTCATTTCGGATGAAATAGAGATATATGGAAATGTGTGCAAATGAGGAACGAGTGGGCGTCGTACACTGACACCGGAGGTGACTTGAGTGACTGACAACTTTATTAACTTGTTTTTTTTTTCTTTTTAGTTTGCTCTTTTGAAACGCTTAGACTCACTTTAAATTGCTTTTCTGCATTGCAGCAACTTATAAAAGAGCTGCTTTCTCCTTGAAATCTGTTTTCAATTCTCATTTTCAACTTTGATTTTGTCGTTCTTTCCTCAGTTCTTTTTTCTTTTAGTACATCTTTTCATTTTTAATTATGTGCTCTTTTTTCCTCGAAAGCTTCGCATTGGCGCCTTGATTCCATTTTTCTACACTGATGCTGAACTTTACTCTAATTCTTCTTTTCTTCCTAATTTGTGTTATTTTCTACTTTAATGATTCACTTTTAACTGCTGACTTCTCATTAACTGGTCTTTGCTGCCTTGAATATTTCTTATTTAAAATTCCGTTTCTTTAAAGTGCTTGTGACACGAAAAAGCATGTTTATTTCATAATACACGAGGTATTTTATGCTTCTAAATGAAATGGACCACTTGGATGTGTGAAGAAGCGATCAATATATTTATTCAATTTTTTGAATCCCGCGCTTAGAAAATGACAGACTTCCGGCTTCGGTCTTGCATTGAGGAAGAGGGCGCTGTGACGTGTACGGCGGGAGGAGTCCTCTTCACTATACAGCCGTACTGTTGTATGAGAAGGACTAAGGATTCAGGACTAAGGATTTTTCGTATCACGCCAGCCAAACGGCTGCAGAAAAATCTTGGTGTACGAGGGAGAGGCGTGTGCGCCTTTTTGGGGTTTCAAAAGGTTCCCATTCACCGGTGGATATTGGCCAAAACAAGCCCTACTACTGTGGGACCATGGGACTTACGAGGAAGTGAGTAAACATCATGTTTTGTATAATGTCAAATACTGGGATCATTTTAATATGTAGGTGGCTTGCATTTTGTGGCTGACATGCTCCTCGGCGACTTATCCCACATCCCCCCACCGGGAGGGCACTATACTCGGCTTATTGCCCTCTTCATGTGCCCGGTGTTCTGTCAAATTTCCCGTCCGATCAGAAATTTGTATTAAAAATAGCCGCGAATACAGCGTTTACAAAGTAAACACTACAAACTTTCTTTAAATAAAGGACTACTTTCGTTTGATCATGGATGGGCATGTAAAAAGCTCTCCTCATTCACATTAGCTGCACATGTTAGCTGCACAACAACTGCAGCCGCTCTCGTATGACTCTCGTTTACGTCTTCGCCGTGTAGTAAAACATTATTTTGCCATATTTGTGTAGACCATTCGGCAGATACACGCTCCTTCGACGTCGGCCGGTTTGTCCGGCGGTCATTGTCCAGCTGCTTTCCCAGTGAGCTCTACTGTCCGTAGTAGCAGGGGAACGAGCTGTAAATTGCTCTCCGATGTGCGGGTCGCCTTTTGGCAAAGACAATTGACAACCCAGTCGTCATGTGAGATAATCCGGGCTAGTTATGTGTGATTTTCCGCATCGAAGACTTTGAAACATCACTCGGTTCGGGTTAGCATGTCGGCTAGCTGTCACGCCTCTTGGCTTTTTTACATCAGGGGTGCCCAATCCCGGTCCTCGAGAGCCCCTATCCAGCTTGTTTTCTGTGTCTCCCTCTTTTAACACACCTGAATCAAATGATCAGCTCATCTGCAAGCTCTGCAGCAGCCTGATAATGATCCTGATTAGTTGATTCAGGTGTGTTTGAGGAGGGAGACATGGAAAACAAGCTGGATAGGGGCTCTCGAGGACCGGGATTGGGCACCCCTGGTTTACATTCTCCGAAGCCGGGGAAGGGAAATCACATAAGCCCGACTTGGGTGGCATAAAAGATTGTTCGGGAGGTGAAAGAGTAAATGTTAGGTCGACGGTTTTGACCATTATGGAGTAATTTTGCCATGTCGTCCTGAGTAAATGCATTTTTATTATTTCATATTCCATTTAGCACAAGACTGTTATTTGTCAATCACCATTGGGGAAAAATACTTGGATAAAAAGAATATCCTGTAAAAATATTGGAGACTGAAACAATGACATTTTGCGGCTCTCTTCGTCGCGTTTTCCTCATTCTGAATACCGTATTGGCCCGGATATAAGACGGTGTTTTTTGCATTGAAATGACTGAAAAAGAAGGGGTCGTCTTATATTCGCTGTCTAGAAATTAAACCCATTCACGACGCTAGATGGCGCCAGATATCATTGAAGCGATGTTCTGTCATGACAGATCTCAGCTACTCTCAAGTTTAACCAGTTTGCATTATTTTATTGCAATGTTTTTCCTTATTCAGATATGTTTCAAGACTACAGTTACAGTTAGACTTCACTTTGATGGTTAATGCAGTTATTGCAATTTTGTTGTTTTGTCACAATAGATTGGTTTATTTACATTTCAAAAACCAGAAGCCATTCATTTACAAATGTGATTGCACTTTACATATTTAAATGTTCAGATATTAAGATTTGAATGAGGCATAGTAACATGCTTTTTCTCTCAAATATATTGTTATAATCATTTGTTTCGGATGTACTGTAATTTCTGTATAAAAATTAATCTGTTCAAAAAGTCTTTTTTTCAAACTTGACTCTTGAAAAAGAGGGGGTCGTCTTATAATCAGGGCTGTCTTATATTCGGGCCAACACGGTAATTCCCCTTTAACGGGCTGCATACTAAATCAGATGAAATCGTGACACTCCGCTGACGTCATCCACCTGTTGGGGACGCTAGAGCAGGGGTCCCCATCTGTCGGGCCGCGGACCGGGACCGGTCTGTGGCGCATTTGCTACCGGGCCGCACAGAAATAATAATTTGATAACGACCGCATTTCGGCCGAATTAACCCTGTGCCCCTGCTGAACACACCATCATCCCTGTCTACTCTAGATATAATACTAAGGGATAGATTAGAATGTCGTCATAGAAATCCATTGATTGGAGTGCTAGCAGTACATCTTGTTTGTGTATATAATATATCTGTGTGCGCTTGTCCTCGATAATAACGTATTGCTAGGCCGTGGGCGCAGCACATTTGTTCCCGGAAATAATTAGCCCCCACACGAGCGAAGATGACTGGAAAACAGACGTCTTTGGAAATATTTTTACGGCGAAAAGGACACCTGACGAGCCTACAACCTTGAAGACCCACGAACTGCGAAGGAGTGGATTCGTGACCCTTTTGTGAATAAACCGAGTGATTCGAGCATGTCTGTGTAACAGGAAGATCAACTTGTAGAGATCGCAAATGACGGCGACCTTATTAAACGTACATTTGAGACAACAACTCTACCGAGGTTCTGGATTAAAGTCATTCTGAAATATCTTGACATCGCTACAAGAGCATTGAAAAACCTTGCTACACTTTCCAACATCATATCTTGTTAATCGGGCTTCTTAATTAATGTTGAACGACAAGGCGAAGTCGTTAATGGTGAGAGCGGTGTGAAGTTGTTGTGTGCAGCTTACATGGCAGGATGTATCTGAGGAGAACTTTTCTACAAGTCCTTTCATGATCAAACGTAAGGTAATATTCCTTTCTTTCAAGAAAGTTTGTAGTGTTTACTTTGGAATCGCTGCATTTGTGCATTTTGCAGCTATGTTTAACGTTACGCGCATGTGCAGAACCGCATCGTTGCAATTTTTGATGGGTTGCAAAATTTGTCAGAACACCGGTCCGTGAAAAAAAGACCCAAATAACACTGGTCCGTGGTGCAAAAAAGGTCTGGGACCCCTGCGCTAGAGCCCTATAATGGTAGGCGTGGCTAACCGGCAGATTAAAAGACTAATTTCTCGTCATCTGCGCTTTGCTAAATTGTTGTATGTAGTCGAATCGTCTCAAAATATGATTTTAATTCACATAATAATGCTATTCAAGACTTTTTTTCTCCTGTCGTACGCAGTTTAAAGCTGTTGTTTTTTCTCCCCTCATCTTTGTTCATTTCTGCCCAATATTTCTAGTGCAAAACTCTTTTGCCTTATAATCCCTTTAGTTTTCTTCAGTTAATCAGTTTTTTCTTTTCTTTCTAGTAGATCGTTTCCTCTGAATTGTGCCCCATCCCCACCTTTTATTTTTGATAAGACATAAAATGTATTCTCAGAGAAAAAACATTCTTTAATCGGAAAAACTCATCCACATTTGCTCATAAGCATAAATATCTCTTAGTTGTAGTTCCATTAAATAATGTGGCACATTTAACCGATTTTGCAATGGCGCACCTCCCACGAGGACTGGACGTCAACTGATTTTCTTTTGTAATTAATTGTCTTTCCTCAACTTGACGTGGTGAGGTAGAAATCCACGGCTTCCTGTTTGAGGATTCACTGGCGTCCATTTGTCTGTACTTTTTTGTTGGAACGTCCTTGACTGTTTTTCCTGTGATGTTGAGCCTCATCAAGGGAGGAAAAACTCCAAGGCCAAGTATGTCGGGCAACTTGTGATCGAGCGTTGCGTTTTTGAAGCTTAAAAAAATAAATTAAAATTCCCTCTGAATGCTTGGCAAAGATATTACGTGATGTTCACTTCAAAAGGATGCTTTGATGGCTAGCAGACTGGCGACCATCCGATGTCCACTCACTTTGCGGTGCCATGCCAGAGAGCGCCCCCTAGAGTAAAGGACATGAAAGTGTAACGAGTCAGTCAGTATTTATAAACTTAGCCTAGGTTCATACAGCACAAATCTGATTTTTTTCCGTCTCAAGTGAAGCTTTACCTTGACAGTCTGAATGGGAAAAGTCACTAAGAAGTGGCGCATTTGCTACCGGGCTGCACAGAAATAATAATTTATTAACGACTGCATTCTGGCCGAATTACCTTTGGCCTGTGCCCAATAACACACCAATATCCCTGTCTACTAGGAATGGGAACCTCTTGGTACCTCACGATACGATACAAAGCTGGCGAGAATTATTAATCTGACGATATGGCGATACAACAGTTATCGATACATTAGTCAGGAAATCATTCTAGGATATTCTACATGCAACTAATAAACAGAAAAACACTATTTTCATCCTTCGGCTGTGTGTTTATCACTAGTAGACGTCCAATCCATTTGAACTGGAAGGGTGGCAGCCAATGAACATTCATTTACCTGTTGATTTTCAGTTACAGTGGGGCAAATAAGTATTTAGTCAACCACCAATTGTGCAAGTTCTCCTACTTGAAAAGATTAGAGAGGCCTGTAATTGTCAACATGGGTAAACCTCAACCATGAGAGACAGAATGTGGAAAAAAAAAACAGAAAATCACATTGTTTGATTTTTAAAGAGCTTATTTCCAAATTACAGTGGAAAATAAGTATTTGGTCACCGACAAACAAGCAAGATTTCTGGCTGTCAAAGAGGTCTAACGTCTTCTAACGAGGTCTAACAAGGCTCCACCTGTATTAATGGCACCTGTTTTAACTCATTATCGGTATAAAAGACACCTGTCCACAATGTCAGTCAGTCACACTCCAAACTCCACTATGGCTAAGACCAAAGAGCTGTTGAACGACACCAGAGACAAAATTGTAGACCTGCACCAGGCTGGGAAGACTATCTGCAATAGGTAAAACGCTTGGTGTAAAGAAATCAACGGTGGGAGCAATTATTAGAAAATGAAAGACATACAAGACCACTAATAATCTCCCCCAATCTGGGGCTCCATGCAGGATCTCACCCAGTGGCGTCAAATTGATAACAAGAACGGTGAGCAAAAATCCCAGAACCACACGGGGGGACCTAGTGAATGACCTACAGAGAGCTGGGACCAAAGTAACAAAGACTACTATCAGTAACACAATGCGCCGTGAGGGACTCAAATCCTGCACTGCCAGATGTGTCCCCCTGCTGAAGAAAGTACACCTCCAGGCCAGTTTGTGGTTCGCTAGAGAGCATTTGGATGATCCAGAAGAGGGCTGGGAGAATGTGTTATGGTAAGATGAAACCAAAATAGAACTTTTTGGTAGAAACACAGGTTCTCGTGTTTGCAGGAGAAAGAATACTGAAGAACACCATACCCACTGTGAAGCAAGGGGGTGGAAACATCATGATTTGGGGCTGTTTTTCTGCAAAGGGACCAGGACGACTGATCTGTGTAAAGGAAAGAATGAATGGGGCCATGTATCGAGAGATTTTGAGTGAAAATCTCCTTCCATCAGCAAGGGCATTGAAGATAAGACGTGGCTGGGTCTTTCATCATGACAATGATCCCAAATACACAGCCAGGGCAACAAAGGAGTGGCTTTGTAAGAAGCATTTCAAGGTCCTGGAGTGGCTTAGCCAGTCTCCAGGTTTCAACCGCATAGAAAATCTGCTGAGGGAGTTGAAAGTCCGTGTTGCCCAACGACAGCCCCCAAACATCACTGCTCTAGAGGAGATCTGCATGGAAGAATGAGCCAAAATACCAGCAAGAGTGTGTGAAAAGCTTGTGAAGAGTTACAGAAAACGTTTGGCCTCCGTTATTGCCAACGAAGGGTGCATAACAAAGTATTGAAATGAACTTTTGGTAATGACCAAATACTTATTTTCCTACATGATTTGCAAATAAATTATTTACAAATCAAACAATGTGATTGTCTTTTTTTTTTCTTCTCCACATTCTCTCATGGTTAAGGTTTCACCATGTTGACAATTACAGGCCTCTCTAAAAGTTTCAAGTGGGAGAACTTGCACAATTAGTGGTTGACTAAATACTTATTTGCCTCACTGTATATGTTAAATTATATGCAAAGCAAATGACTGTCTAAGGCGCTCGAAAAATAATTTCGACCCATTTAGATAAATGTTTTTATGTTCATTTCATTCATTTTTGTTGCAGTTTTATTGCTCTGTTCATTTTAGGCACAAGCGGATTTTAAGGGGGGGCCATGCACCCCCCCCTTAAAATCCGCTTATGCCTAAAATGAACAGTAAGTGACCTGTAAATGCCCCGAAAATCGGACCGAATGACTGTGAATGTTCTGGCTTTGAATGAACGAACGTTCCCAGTCTAAATGGATTGGGTGTCGAGCACCGTCAATGGCAGCCATAGAGTGAACTGAGACACTATTATGGTGGAAGATTTTGGTAGCAACTTGATGGTTCATTTTTTGTTTTTTGTTTCAGGTAGATCTTTTAGGTAGATCCTTTAGGTTTAAAAATTATTGAAATTATTCATTATCCTTAACCTATTGTCTGCTGCTGATTTCGATTTAAGGTGTATGGCGGGGTAGATCCACATTGGCGCTTTGTAGCTGGTCAATGACAAAATTCCACTTCCAACCTTATATATAGGCGCTTCCAGGAATTCATGACCAGCACAGAAAGTCCTTGGGCCTCATCTACGTCATGCTTAATCCATTTTTGAAGATTTCGTGGGTTACTCTAGTTTGATTCTGCACTTTGAACTTTGTCCACACGCCGCTTACTTCAACCGCAGTTCATGTTGTTCTGTCTAAACCGGAAATTCGTAGGAAAAAAAATGTCAAAGATGGCGCCGCCCATGTTTTGATCAGGAAACTTATTATTAGTCTTCTACGAATGCGTGACACTTTTCAGGCCACGACTGAAAATGGTAGTCTGGTATGCAAAAAGACCAGAATCAGATTTGTGCATTAAGACCTGCAATATCGAACATTTGTGTTGTAATTGTAACTGCAGGAATGTACCTGGTGTCAGTTCGACACAAGTGCGTGAGGCGGGTCTTGCTTGGCGCTGTGGGCTCTAGCAGGTAGAGGCAGGAGTGCGTGTGCACTCTGATTCCCTCTGGTGGCACCTCCGGGTGCTGCGTTGACATAGATGACACATAAAGCGGGCCGCTGGACGGGTCCGCCTGCCACATCCTGTAAGAACATTTCCAAGAAATAGAATAGGAATGAAGTCCTTGTACTGTAAACGCAGGTGGATGTTTTTTCCCTCCCTTTCTGCTAATTTCAGTGGAATTCCGCTGTTTAAATGTTAAAAAAAAGCCTGACTTTGAGGTAAGGCAGAGTTCACTTGTGCTCTGACAAGAAACCGGCGCTGATGACAAAGGCAAACACACACACGCTGTCAAATCTCATCTGACTCCAGGCTGGGATTAAATATTCATCACCCTCATTCATGCGGAAAATATAAAAAAAACTCCCTCAGACTTTAAATCAGTCTGTCAGTTCTTGATTTGTTGCTGTTATTATTTATTTATTTGATCTTTTACCTAAGCAGCAGGTGTTCACGTTGCAGGCAAGATGTCAGACCGTCGTCGTGGCCCTGGAGGTGGTAACGGTAGACGTGGACATGTTCGGTGAGGGTTTGGATTACTGTGGCGTCCCGCGCCCTAGCGTCCCACAACTGGGGCTCCCCGAGGAGACGCTGGAGTAAAACTTCTTGCGGGGCGTCCACCTCCACCGAGCCGCGCCAGGTCCAAAGCGGGCAGTCGTCATACGTCTGCGGAATCAAAACAACAAAAAGAAACGTCAACAATTACTTCAAATGATGTACAAAAAAACAACTGTAATCGCAAGACAGTTAAGTGATTTGATAAGCTTCAATTACACAGTAGTGCCATCCAGGGTTGCATTGATACCGATCAGGGTTGTTTTTGGCTAGCCTGGCTCTGCCAGACTATTCTCCCTGTATTTTTCAAACAGAGAGAAATAGTCTGGGACCCATCCCATTGACGGCCTTTTCGAGCAGATACAAAATCAATCGACAAATCAGATTCGTTTATTTGCGTGACGTGTTCTTCACGAGCAACGTCACTCTTGCGCGTCGAAAGTCGTCCCTTCAGCAACACAGACGGTGAACGGCAGAGCCGAGAATATGTTCCAATCCACGGTAAAATCAGTTTTAAATGACCAAAAACACATCGACACGAGTCACTGACAACAATCTGTCTCGCGCTAGCCATGTCGAATAAACTCCGCTCTCTTCATATGTTTACTTCCGCGCGCAAGTCCGTCATCCTGAAGTCGCCATTTTACTAACGTCACGTCTGCCCGTCGCTGATTGGTCCACTCCGCTGTCTGTATGCTGTGGCTTGCTCCGCCCTGGAAATTGTTTCCGTGGGAAGGGTGGCCAGACTCAATAGCTGGAACAGCGTTGAGTCTGGTGTACCAGGCTAGTTTTTGGCAGCCCTTTTAATTTTCCTCTTAGTGTTTTGGACGATAATACTTATTAGTCTTAGTCATATCAAGGGCTGCAGCTATCGATTATTTTAGTAGTGGATAAATCGCTAAACTAGTTAGTTCGAATAATCGAGTGATCGGATAAGGAACATAAAAAAATAAAATACCTGAGCTGACCCTCAAACGGTATAAAACATAAATAAATGAAGATATAAGTACAACAAAAGAACAATTGGCTAACTTGCATACCAAAAACCGCTAGCTTAAATGCTATAAAATGCTTTAAAAAAATTTTTTTTTTTTTTTTACAATGCTCTTAATAAATGGTTCAAACAAATGTTCCCACACAAAAAAAAACGGATAAATATACCTATAAACTAAACTAACTAAACTAACGATTGCATTAAAAAAATACAATAGCTCAAACAAAAGCTGAGCTAATGTTGGTCTAAACAGGGAGCAGCTGGATTAAGGCATGTGAAATGAGTTGCAACCCTTTGTTGGCAATAACGGAGGCCAAACGTTTTCTGTAACTCTTCACAAGCTTTTCAAACACTGTTGCTGGTATTTTGGCCCATTCCTCCATGCAAATCTCCTCTAAAGCTATGATGTTTTGGGGCTGTCATTGGGCAACACGGACTTTCAACTCCCTCCACAGATTTTCTATGGGGCTGAGATCTGGAGACTGGCTAGGCCACTCCAGGACCTTGAAATGCTTCTTACGAAGCCACTGCTTTGTTGCCCTGGCTGTGTGTTTGTGATCATTGTCATGCTGAAAGACCTAGCCATGTCTCATCTTTAATGCCCTTGCTGATAGAAGGAGATTTTCACTCAAAATCTCTCGATACATGGCCCCATTCATTCTTTTCTTTACACAGATCAGTCGTCCTGGTCCCTTTGCAGAAAAACAGCCCCAAAGCATGATGTTTCCACCCCCATGCTTCACAGTGGGTATGGTGTTCTTCGGATGCAATTCAGTATTCTTTCTCCTCCAAACATGAGAACCTGTATTTCTACCAAAAAGTTCTATTTTGGTTTCATCTGACCATAACACATTCTCCCAGTCCTCTTCTGGATCATCCAAATGCTCTCTAGCGAACCGCAGACGGGCCTGGACGTGTACTGGCTTCAGCAGGGGGACACGTCTGGCAGTGCAGGATTTGAGTCCCTGGCGGCGCATTGTGTTACTGATAGTAGCCTTTGTTACTGTGGTCCCTGCTCTCTGTAGGTCATTCACTAGGTCCCCTTGTGTGGTTCTGGGATTTTTGCTCACCGTTCTTGTTATCATTTTGACGCCATGGTGTGAGATCTTGCATGGAGCCCGAGATCGAGGGAGATTATCAGTGGTCTTGTATGTCTTCCATTTTCTAATAATTGCTCCAACAGTTGATTTCTTTACACCAAGCGTTTGACCTATTGCAGATTCAGTCTTCCCAGCCTGGTGCAGGTCTACTATTTTCTCTCTGGTGTCCTTCGACAGCTCTTTGGTCTTGGCCATAGTGGAGTTTGGAGTGTGACTGACTGAGGTTGTGGACAGGTGTCTTTTATACCGACAATGAGTTAAAACAGGTGCCATTTATACAGGTAATGAGTGGAGCCTCGTTAGACCTCGTTAGAAGAAGTTAGACCTCTTTGAAAGCCAGAAATCTTGCTTGTTTGTAGGTGACCAAACACTTATTTTCCACTCTAATTTGGAAATAAATTCTTTAAAAATCAAACCATGTGATTTTCTGTTTTTTTTCCCAAAGTCTGTCTCTCATGGTTGAGGTTTATCCATGTTGACAAAAACAGGCCTCTCTAATCTTTTCAAGTAGGAGAACTTGCACAATTGGTGGTTGACTAAATACTTATTTGCCCCACTGTATACGATCTTAAAATGAAGAGTTTTCCGGTAAAATATTGTCTATAAAAGTTGAAAAGCAATAAATCAAACAAAAAAATGAATAAAATGAACAAGAAAAGATATTTTTATCATGGGTCAAAATTATTTTTCAAACACGTAACGCCTGTGTACGAAACTGATTCTGTCGATACTTTTCACAATAATTCAGAAAAATCATCACCTTGTTTACGGCCAGCGAGATGTTTTCCGGCGCGGGTCGGCGCTCCCAGGCTGGACTCTTGTGTCGAGCTTCGTGAAGGAGAAGCTCCGTCCTTTGCCGTAGTTTCCCGAGCTCGTCTTCAGGTTCTTCCCCGACCGGATTCGCAAAACTCGGGCTCAGAGCGGGCCAAAACTCTGGAATCTATTTCATGGGAAATAAGTGATTTGGGAAGTCTGTGTTGGCGTTTGTGTGGCACGAAGGGGGTCATATCTCATACCTCAAAAAGTCTCTGGGCTTCTGTGATCATGTTGGCCAGACCCTGCGTGGCGGCAAGGTTCTCGCTAAGGTCGCGCTGGTCTGGGCGGCCCAGACTGGACTTCCGGTGACTCGATCTGGAGAAAAATATGCATATTTCTGTAAGAATTTCAATCCTGCTGCTTGAAAAGTAAATTAACCCTTATATATATGGCGGAAAACACTCAGGTGAGTTGAAGTTCCGCACTGAGATCCCCAATTTGGCCAAATTTCCCAAAATTGTCCTATACGCATGTGTAATACATCATTGGAAAGCTTAAAAACTCAATTCTCTGGGGAAAGAAAATTTTTGAACAGGAGGGCATTTAAAAAAAAAAAAAATTAAACAGCAAAGCCCTATCTGGAGGTGAGAGCACGCGGGAACAGAATTACAGACGCCATGACTTTAACGAGATATTATCGCGTACTTACCTTGTTTCGATCCAAAAACTCCATGTAGCATGTATCAACAAGTGTCAAGACACAGCTGTGAATGGCCACAGCTGGATTTTTGGGGGATTTTATGGGTGAAACATGGTCATATAACAAGGGTCGTGATGCAAAAATCGCAGACATCAAGGACTGGTCGAGATTTTCTTTTTCATATATTTACCCTTTTAAACGTTTTTTTTTTTTTTTCTCAATTTTTCTTTGTTTGGATCGATTATTTATCATCTAACATATCGGAGAAAATGCGACAGTAACAAAAAAATTAACCATTAAGCGATTGTTATGAGGTAGATATCCGTGACTTTCTTACAGACACCATTTTTTTCCATTGTGACGTCATTTGTTTAAAAATTTAAAATATGCGAGTGAATAATTTTTTTAAGTTGTTTTTGTTTTTATAAATGAAATATTAGACATCAATTAATGATTCTAGCCTAAAAATGACAGACATTTTGAATGATAAATATAATTACTTACCTTCTTTTTATGGCTGGGTTGAACAAAAGTGGTTGCGCGACGTCTGTAAACGGGCGCTTCCAGCGTAAAACAGACAAATTAAAAATAGTTCGGGGGCTTAATGCGACATGAATCTGCTATGGCAGCATATAGACATATTGTTCTATCAAACACAACAGTTGTTTTGGCTTAGAATACAGCAGTTTCTTTTAAAGAGGAATGCAAGAGGAGAAACTGCTTTTTCATAGCAGATTCATGGCACATTAAGCCCCTGAACTATTTTTTATTTGTCCGTTTTACCCTGAAAACCCCCGTTTACAGGCGTCGCACAACCGCTTTTGTTTCAACCCAGCCATAAAACGAAGGTAATTAATTATATTTATTGTTCAAAATGTCTGTGGTTTTTCCGCTTAGAATCATTAATTGATGTCTCAAATTTTGTAAAAAAAAAAAGACAAAAAAATTATTCACTCGCATATTTTAAACTTTTAAACAAATTATGTCACAATGGAAAAAATGTCTGTAAAAAAGTCACAGATATCTACCTCATAACTATTGCTTACTTGTATTTTTTTTTTGTTACTGTCGCATTTTCTTCGATATGTTAGATGATAAATAATAGATCCAAACAAAGAAAAATTGAAAAAAAAAAAAAAAAGTTTATAAGGGTAAATATATGAAAAAGAACATCTCGACGAATCCTTGATGTCTGCGATTTCTGCATCGCGACCCGTGTTATATTACCCATAAAATCCCCCAAAAATCCAGCTATGGCCATTCACAGCTGTGTCTTG
Source organism: Corythoichthys intestinalis (assembly GCF_030265065.1). Taxonomy (NCBI): domain Eukaryota; kingdom Metazoa; phylum Chordata; class Actinopteri; order Syngnathiformes; family Syngnathidae; genus Corythoichthys; species Corythoichthys intestinalis. Next base: position 30,117,967 of record NC_080412.1, read on the forward strand.
ACACTCAGTTGATACATGCTACATGGAGTTTTTGGATCGAAACAAGGTAAGTACGTGGTATTATCTCATTAAAGTCATGGTGTCTGTAATTCTGCTCTCTCGTGCTCTCACCTCCAGAATGGGTTTTGCTTTTAAAAAAAAAAAAAAAAACCCTCCTGTTCAAAATTTTTCTTCCCCCAGAACATTGAGATTTTAAGTTTTCCAATTACTTATCACACATGCATATACGACAATTTTGAGTTTGACCAAATTGGGGGTCTCAGGGCGGAAATTCAAGTCACCTGACAGACAAGACTGAAAAAGCAGTTTCTGCTCTTGCACTCCTCTTTAAAAGAAACTGCTGTATTTAAAGCCAAAACAACTGTTGTGTTTGATAGAACAATAGGTCTATATGCTGCCATAGCAGATTGATGGCGCAATAAACCCCCGAACTATTTTTAATTTGTCCGTTTTACGCTGGAAACCCCTGTTTACAGACGTCGCGCAACCGCTTTTGTTTTAATCTAGCCATAAAAAAATGTCTGTCATTTTTAGCTTAGAATCATTAATTGATGTCTAATATTTAGTTAAAAAAAAAAAGTTTAAAAAAATAATTCACTCACATATTTTAAACTTTTAAACTAATTACGTCACAATGAAAAAATTGGCGTCTGTAAAAAAAAAAGTCACAAATATCTACCTCATAACTATCGCTTAATTATATTTTTTTCGTTACTGTCGCATTTTCCCCAATATTTTAGATGATAAATACTCAATCCAAACAAAGAAACAATGAAAAAAAAATTAAAAGGGTCAATATATGAAAAACAAAATCTCAATCACTCCTTGATGTCTGCGATTTCTGCATCGCGACCCTTGTTTTATTGCCATGTTTCACTTATAAAATCCCCCAAAAATCCAGTGTGGCCATTCACAGCTGTGTCTTGACACTCAATGATACATCATACATGGTGTTTTTGGATCGAAATAAGGTAAGTACGTGATAATATAAGTCTATAAGTCTTGGCGTCTTTAATTCTGCTCACGCGTGCTCTCACCTCTAGATAGGGTTTTGCTGTTTAAAAACATTAAAAAAAAAAAAAAAAAAAAACCTTTCTGTTCCAAATTTTTCTTCCCCCAGAAAATGGAGATTTTAAGCTTTCCAATGATGTATCACACATGCATATCAGGCAATTTTGAAAGTTGGCCAAATCGGGGGTCTCAGAGCAGAACTTCAAGTCACCTGAGTGTTTTCCGCCACATAAATATTTTTTTAAAAATCCTTATTTAAATCACTGGCTGCCGTTGATGGCGCTGGACATTTGGACGTCTTCCGCCATCAATGGCACTAAAACATAAGCATTAACAGCCAGTCGTCTTTGTTAAATTTAGTGAACACCATGCTTGTATTAAAGATGATAATATACTATATAATTATCCACAGCGCAATAATCTTCGACCTTTTGGCGCCGGCGTCCCTCTTAATAGCGTTGAGGTGGAAGAGCGATGGCGCCAGGCACACGGCGAGGTTGGTGGGTGTCATTTGATTGGTGTCCACGCACGCCACCACGTCGCCGAGGAAGAAGAGCAGCGTCCTCAGCGCCTCGCGGTTCTCATCGGGCAGCAGCAAGATGGCTGCCTGGGCCGCCAACAATTGTTGATCTTTGGGGAAATCTAGAGACGCCAGCGAACAGATGTTCAAATTTTCACTTCATCAATGGAATTTTAATTCTTTTCTTGGTGCATTTTAATGACCTTTACGTGTGCATGATTCAATAAATGTTTTACTGCTTACAAAGTGCAATGCAGTATAACAAAAACAAATGCTCACACTGGTAAATGTGAAGGAACGTCTCACACAGCTTCAAGGTAAAGACAGGCTCGGGCAAGTCCCGGAAGTACTGCTTCACCAAGTCGGCCACGTCGAAAGCAGACTGGCCGTCATAAGAGACGGCGTCAGGGTCGGATTCCAGCATTTCGCGGAGGCACTGAATGCGAGACTTCAAGCCTGACTTCCGAAAAAGACCCACCTGAAAGCACATGCCAAGTTCAGACAGCGGCCAAGTGTCTCCTCAGTGCTATGGATGCTGTCAATGCCGGCTCCTACAAAAGAAAATTTCAAGGAAGGCTTAGTCACCTGGTCCAAACAGTGTGTTCTGAGGTAAACCAGTGCCCTGAGGATGGCGGGAGGGAGCGCCTCTCCTGTCTGCTGCACGTTGACGATCAGAGGGACACCGAAAATCCGCCTGGCTTTGGAGGGTGATGCATCGCCCTTTCTCAGCAACGGTTTAGGAACACTCCTGTGGGTGACACGCATTCAGGAGATCCGCGTAAATCAGAAATGTCAAACTCATCTTTGTCCCGGGGTACATCAGGGGCGGACTGGTAATCTGTGGCTTCTGGAGGATCACAGAACGGCCGGTGCCCTGGACGGCCGGCGGCCGCCATTCATTATACATCACTGTTTTTATCCCCCCTATCCTCTGATCTACAGTTCGCATCCAATCCGACAGGTGGCAGCAATGCGCCTGGCTGTTAGAAGAACGAAGAAAGCACAGAGTTGCCTTCATTGGTTCCTTCAACTTGTGGAAGCAAAATAGCGACGAGCTTGAATGCACAATATGGATGGTGGTGGCAAAAAAAAGAAGAGAGATGGGTGGCGCGGAGAAGGTTAGGGAGATAAAAAGAATTAAAGAAACTGGAGAGCAAAGCATTTAAATGTCAAAAGTTGACAAATATTTTCACAAGCAGCAGTCTGGCTGCAACGGCCACGTCGGGTAACAACTGCCCAGCCCCCGGCGATGGTGAGAGTGGGAGCGGCAGCCGCTCTGACGTGCAGCCGGTGCAGGGAGAGAGAAAAGAAGAGGGAGGGGGTAATGATAAACTGGTGGAAGTTCCCCAGACAAGCGCAGAGCAAGTAAGTAGGGATGAAGAGGGTTACTTGCTCGGTATACTGGCAATTGTTATCCACCAGGTAGCTACATTTTAAATGAAATATGACAATTAAAGGGTTAGTGCCAGCAAGTCCATGTGCCTGTTTGAAATCGTGTCAAGTTACAGTATATTAGTCCTACTATCCGTCTTCTAAGAAAAAATATTTTAGCTGTAAAACAACGTATGCACACACACTAGCAATATTAATTCAGAAGAAATATAAAATATTAATGAAATGAATGGTTTTACTTTAAAGTTTAGGTAGCTAAATTGATATTATATTTTTAATCATTTATATATCGTTTTGTTTTCAGCTTTGCAGTACTTTGAGCGCTCCAAGTCAGACAGTCACAGTCTAGACATTTTTTTACTTACCACCCTCAGAAAACACCTGTAGCAAGTTGTAACTTTTTGTAACGTTGTAATTGTAGCAAGGTTTTCAATGCTCTTGTCGCGATGTCAGGATATTCCAGAATGACTTTAATCCAGAACCTCGGTAGCGTTGTTGTCTCAAATGTACGTTTAATAAGGTCGCCGTCATTTGCGATCTCTTATTTTATTCACAAACGGGTCCCGAATCCACTCCTTCGCAGTTCGTGGGTCTTCGAGGTTGTAGGCTTGTCAGGTACCCTTTTCGCCGTAAAAATATCTCCAAAGACGTCTGTTTTCCAGTTATCTTCGCTCATGTGGGGGCTAATTATTTCCGGGAACAAATGTGCTGCGCCCGCGGCCTAGTAATACGTTATTATCGAGGACAAGCTCACATAGCTATATTATATACACAAACAAGATGTACTGCTAGCAGTCCAATCAATGGACTTCTATGACAAAATTGTAATCTATCCCGTAGCATTATATCTAGAGTAGACAGAGATATTGGTGTGTTAAGCAGGGGCACAGGGTTAATTCGGCCAGAATTTGGTCGTTATTAAATTATTTCTGTGCGGTCCGGTAGCAACTGCGCCACGGACCGGGGTCCGCGGCCCGGCAGATGGGGACCCCTACCCTAGAGGGTCTGTGTTTCCCATCGTACAGCGATTCTCGTGGGCTGGGCTGAGTCAAAGTCCAGGGCTGCTTTTTGGTCCCAGTCCGCCCCTGGGGTACATGTAAGGCCATTGTGTCTGCTAATGGCGTACCGCACGCAGGTAGGCATGTGCCGGTATGAGATTTTGACGGTACGATAACCGTGAGCAAAAATACCGCGGTTTCACGGTATCACGGTATTGCAATTATAGCTACAAAATGTGTTATTTTGAGATGTATGGGTTAAAAAAAATAACTTTTTTCCATTGAACAGGATTTTTTTTTGTTTTTCAGAACATAGTTGCAAATTGGAACATGAATATATTGTTAAAATAAATACATTATCAATAAAAAAACAACAACATTTTAAATAAAATTAAAATGTAACTAATAGACTATACCCACAGCCACAGCTCAAGTTGCTTAAGATTAGAGCAAGAACAAAATAATTTCTGTAAAAAAGTAAAAACACTTCTGAATAAAATTTTTAAAAATTTATACTGCATGATTTATTTATTTATTTTTTGAGGGTGGAAAAGCTCAAGTGAAGTTTTGCCATTTTCAGCCACTGTGTCAAATCTGGTCATGCCTTTGTGTTAAAAAGAACATAAAGAATTCATAAGTTAATAAGTTAGTTAAAAATGTACAAGTTAGTTAAAATGTAAATATTGTTGTGGAAAGGTTTCATCTAAAAAAAAAAAAAAAACATTGGGAGTGAGACCTCTTCTTGAGCTAACAAACGTGGATTTGTGCTTAGGGCAAGATCATCTTTCGTCAATTAACGATCTTTGATGCTATGCCTTTCCCCCCCCCCCTTCATTCAAGCAAATCAAGCTTGTTTTCTCACTCTGCGGCTGTAACACTCGACGAAGTTGCTCTTCCAGCTAAGCCTAGGCTAACATTCATCTTTGTAAGCTTTTAGTTAGTGCGTATATCGAATTTGAAAGGAAAATGTGTGTTTTGTTTTTAGCGAACTTTTCCATGGTGCTAATCTGTTGAAGCTACTCACGTCTCACACATGGCAAAATACAATTGTACAACGTTTTAAATGTATTTATTTTGTATATTACACTTACCACGATTTGAGAGCTCAATAAATTGAAGAAAAGAACGACTTATGATTGGAGTATTTGTTTTTGGGTTTGCTTGCTGTTTAGCCAATAGCGTCACTTTCACACACAGAAACAAACGGGAGGGGGTGAGCGCTGCTGCGCCACCCCACTTCTGGCTGCATTTTTGACACATGAAAAATGGCGAATACCGTACTACGGTCTGACGGAAAATTTTAGTGGTTTTGAAACCGCAACCTTTTCACACCGCGGTAAACCGTGAAGCCGGTAACCGGCACATGCCTACACGCAGGCTATTTTTAGACCGTGACGTCGCATCGTAAAGCGGAAGTAAAGCCGAAGTGGGACATTATAGACCCGCCCTCGCATAGACACAACGTAATTTGTGCTACTTTTCTCCGGTAATCTTTCAAAAATGAACATGCCGATCACGCATTGCTTTTTTGGAACTTGTAGAAACGACTCTAGACATTACGACACATGAAGGATGTTTTCTTCATACGTTTCCGGAAACCAAAAACTCGGGAGTACTGCTTCTGTCTGTCAATGAATGACCTGAAAAGAATTACAATGGTATCTGATTGCCACTGTTACCGTTTCTGTTATATATATATATTAAAAAAAACAACATTAGTAAGGGGGAAGTTTAAATAAATTATAGGATTAAGATGTTTTATCATGAAAAAATTAAAAGTGTTCGTTGGCTGTCACTGAGTAGCATTTTCGATCGCTACACAAAGCCAACTAAATTACCCCCAAGAACGGTAAGAGATGTAGGACAACCAGAGGATATATAAGAAAGACAGGGCTGATGGTAAAGGATAGTTTGTTGAAACAGGAGAATGTCATTGTCAGTCGCGTCAATAAAAAAGCTAAAGCTATGCCTAGGTCGGCTCGTTTTTTTCGTCTTTTTCAGCCTTCGACACTAAAGCCATCTCTTTAACTGAACATTTTTATGTTCTTTCACATCTTTGCCAGTCAATTTGGCACCAGGCACATCATTTTCGGAGAGAATTGATAGGTTTAGCTCTGTAAACATCTCCTTAGTACACTATTTCCATTCATTTCCTATTAGGGACAAACGGTACTACTACTTAGCAACAGTAGCTAATGTCATTAATATTAATGAGCGGAAGTGACGTGTTGCTTGCGGTACGCCATTAGAGCTGTTACAATGAATCGACAGATTAACTACAGTGTATCACAAAAGTGAGTACACCCCTCGCATTTCTGCAGATATTGAAGTATATCTTTTCATAGGACAACACTGACAAAATGACACTTTGACACAATGAAAAGAAGTGTGTGCAGCTTATATAATACAGTTAATTTATTTTCCCCTCAAAATAACTCAAAATATAGCCAACAAAAGTGAGTACACAAAAAACGTACATCCCTTAACATCCAAATTGAGTATTGCTTGTCATTTTCCTTCCAAAATGGCATGTGACTCGTTACAGGAGTGCTGTCAGCATTGCTGCAGAGATTGAAGAGGTAGGGGGTCAGCCTATTAGTGCTCAGACCATACGCCGCACTCTTCATGAAATTGGTGTGCATGTGATGGGGGAAAATATTACATTATGTCTTTGCGACGTATGATTGCTTCTGTGACATAGATTGTAACAACTTCTATTGTTTTTCACCTTGTTCCCATAGTTAGGAGGGAATCTCACGAGATAACTTGTTTTGCACCACAGTAAGCGCTTTAGTCCCATAAATTAGGAGGGAATCTCACGAGATAACTTGTTTTGCACCATAGTACGCGCTTTAGTCACATAACTTTGGAGGGAATCTCACGAGATAACTTGTTTTGCACTCATAATATTTACCGTGGGAACACAACATCTGCTACTGGACAGCACAACCTGGGAACCACGCAAGGAAAAGTCCCTTTTCCGAGGGGCTGAACCAAAAGTAGCTTTGTCATTGGACGGGGCCGCGCCGCCTGGGAGCGGAGGTTGGCTGTCTCCGCCCCCATGTGGCGCGTTCCTACAAAAACCGGACATTTCCAGGCAACCCGTGAAGTCCGCTAGCAGGTCACGTGGGGATCGCCTGGCTTTGTTCCTTCGCCGCCTTACCGGAGCGTTGCCTCCCGCTCATTTGTCACAGTAAGCGATTTTCATTGCCAAGGAACACTTGGTTGTGCTGTAACGGTAGCGTGGGGATTCTGGGATTGACAAACCCGATCTAGCGTCATCGTTACCCTTGTTACGCTTGTTTTTGATACTTGTTTGCTTGCTTTTGTGGGATTGTAATAAAAAAAATCTCATTTATTCTGCATTTTCTAATCAATAAACATTGTCTATTTTGCAAAAGTGTGCCTGTTACTGATTCACCGCGAACCCGTAACTTTTCGTAAAATGGCTTGACTGTCACCCCAGGAGGAAGCCTCTTCTGAAGATGGTACACAAGGAAGCCTGCAAACAGTTTGCTGATGACATGTCAACAAAGCACATGGATTATTGGAACCATGTCCCATGGTCTGATGAGACGGGCGGGCTTTTTCAGTCAGTCTCATAATTCCACTATGGCCAAGACCAAAGTGCTGTCAAAGGACACCAGAGACAAAATTGTAGACCTGCACCAGGCTAGGAAGACTGAATCTGCAATAGGTAAAACGCTTGGTGTAAAGACTTCAACTGTGGGAGCAATTATTTGAAAATGGAAGACATACAAGACCACTAATAATCTCCCTCCATCTGGGGCTCCATGCAAGATCTCACCCCGTGGCATCAAAATGATAACAAGAACGGTGAGCAAAAATCCCAGAACCACACGGAGGGGGGGACCTAGTGAATGACCTACAGAGAGCTGGGACCACAGTAACAAAGACTACTATCAGTAACACAATGTGCCTTCAGGGACTCAAATACTGCACTGCCAGACATGTCCCCCTGCTGAAGAAAGTACACCTCCAGGCCCGTTTGCGGTTCGCTAGAGAGCATTTGGATGATACAGAAGAGGACTAGGAGAATGTGTTATGGTCAGATGAAACCAAAATAGAACTTTTTGGTAGAAACACAGGTTCTCGTGTTTGGAGGAGAAAGAATACTGAATTGCATCCGAAGAACACCATACCCACTGTGAAGCATGGGGGTGGAAACATCATGCTTTGGAGCTGTTTTTCTGCAAAGGGACCAGGACGACTGATCTGTGTAAAGGAAATAATGAATGGGGCCATGTATCGAGAGATTTTGAGTGAAAACCTCCTTCCATCAGCAAGTGCATTGAAGATGAGATGTGGCTGGGTCTTTCAGCATGACAATGATCCCAAACACACAGCCAGGGCAACAAAGGAGTGGCTTCGTAAGAAGCATTTCAAGGTCCTGGAGTGGCCTAGAAAGTCTCCAGATCTCAACCCCATAGAAAATCTGTGGAGGGAGTATAAAGTCCGTGTTGCCCAACGACAGCCCCAAAACATCACTGCTCTAGAGAAGCTCTGCATGGAGGAATGGGCCAAAATACCAGCAACAGTGCGTGAAAAGCTTGTGAAGAGTTACAGAAAACGTTTGGCCTCCGTTATTGCCAACAAAGGGTAAATAACAAAGTATTGAGATGAAGTTTTGATATTGACCAAATACTTATTTTCCACCATGATTTGCAAATAAATTCTTTAAAAATCAAACAATGAGTTGGGTTTTGTTTTTTTTCACATTCTGCCTCTGCTGGTTGAGGTTTACCCATGTTGACAATTACAGGCCTCTCTAATATTTTCAAGTGGGAGAACTTGCACAATTAGTGGTTGACTACTACTATATACTTATTTTCCCCACTGTAGATGAAGTTGCGCTTAGAAAAAAATATTTACCATTATTTAAAAAAAAATCAGCCATTGTATACAGTTACTCACAATGTTACACATTACTTGAGTATTCTTTTCAACGAATACTCTTTTACTTGTACTTGAGTACATTTTTGAATGACTTAGTTTTACTTGAGTAATAGCATTTAGAAGTAACGCTAATCTTACTTGAGTAAAAAATTTGGCTCCTCTACCCACCTCTGCTAACTACAACACAACAAATAAGATGCTGGGGTGGCAGTGAATGACTTGACCTGATCTAAAATCACAACTTTTTTGCAAAATCATTATTTAGTATGATTTCTATGGGGCCAAACAGACGTTCCTGAAATCTGCTGTTGTCCTGTTTTTTTTTTGTGTTTGTGTGGAGGCCATCAAACAGCTTGGACATTCGCAAAGGAAAGCATCTAAATCCTCAACATGGCACTATGTGTTTCCTTTGATGGAAGAGCCAAATGAACAGTTTTTGTGTGTGGGTGTGTGCCACGTGGATGAATATGTGCAGCCTGGAAAAAGCATCAAAGACTAGGACATTTCACAACCTTTTTTTCCGCCTGTTTTTTTAATAATCGCTAATGAATCTCTTGCACGGCTCGCCATCCTGTTTCATGGTCGCGTTGTGAAAGCCTTCCAGCTCCCTTTTCATGTTTGCGCCATCCCTTCCTGTAAATCCGAGTGTGCCTCTCGGAAGCAAAGCGGCAAAGAGAGCCTCCACCCACAATCAGCCGGATTCCTGAAAAGACGATTTTAGCATTTTTGGCTTCGCACGGGCGCTTCTATCCTCGACAATAGGCCACGTGGCTCCTTGTAAAATCCTGTTACAAACTTTCAAAAGTGGCACTTTTGAAGTGGTGCACAATAACCTCCTTCCAAAGCAGAGGTTATGTGTCAGCAATATAGAAATAGTCGGTTTAAATCCTGTTTTTACCCCAAAATTAAAATTGAATACATCATCTGACAATATACAGTATTGTATACACAAAGATGGATGAACTCTTGTCTTTGCATTCAGTGAGCGTAAAAAGGAAGACTGAACTCGATTTAGTATTTCAACCATTAAATGGTTTGTAGGCCTGCTTTATTTATTTCGAGTTTTGTTTTATATAGTGAATGATAACTCAAGCTTTTTGTTGTTTTCTTCTTTTTTCTCAAAAAGTAAAGTTAGTTATTTAAAAGAGTATTCTTGTAGAAAGGATTATTACCTTGTATTTGGGGACTGACAGCACAAATAGGGGGAGAGAAAAAAATATCTAAGATGGAATTTTTGCACTTTATTTACTTTTGTTCAACATTTGACAATTATCTAAAACTTGATCTAAGATTTCATACAGTAGTCTCATGTAGAGTTGTCCGATAATTTCTTTTTAACCGATAAATCAAAAAATCTAATAACAATATATGCGTTCGTGGACATAACATATTTATTACTTTTCAATCATTTATTGTTCCTTTAATTTTTGCACTTTGAATGCAAATGGTGCTCACGTAACAAATCTCAAGCATCTTAGTTTGGAGACATCTAAAGGTCAATAAGGATAGTGCTGTGCTAAGCTGTGACCAGCCCTAGGACAAAGGAAGAAGGCTTCTACATTCACGTTGATGGTAACATGCATATTGGCCCAAAACCGATAATGAAAAACCAATGTCGATATTATCCGATATCATTTTAAAATGCTATTATTGGCTGATATTATTGGCTACCTGATAATACTCTCTGGTAGAGATGTCCCGATCGGATGGCGATCGATCGGGTCCGATCACGTCATTTTCAAAGTATCGGAATCGGCAAAAAAATATCGGAGATGCCTTTTTTAATACATATATATATATATATATATATATATTTAATTAAATTGTTTTCTAATTGTATTTAACGTTACAGACATAATATGTTACACTCATCCAGAGTCTTTAGTTTAGGCTTAAGGTAGGGTTATCAAATTTATCCCGTTAACGGCGGTAATTAATTTTTTAACAAATTTATCACGTTAAAATATTTAACGCAATTAACGCATGCACTGCACGACCCACTCACGCATTGTCGCGTTCAATCTGTAATGGCGCCGTTTTACCTGTATAGAGCTAAAAGGCAGCACAAAATGAGTAGAGTGAATTTTGGCAGCCTTTGGAGCCATTTTTTAATTGGCTAAAGCCTTACAATCCCTCTCCCTACGATTAGAAATATCATGGGAAGCAATGTGGGGAAGAAAGGTAGTAATTGATCTTTTTCTTAACGCCCTATGTGATTTCCCAACGCAGAGAAGATATATCATTTGGTACCACTGTGCACAGTCATGGTTGCACTTCCCATCATGCATTTGGGCAGAAGTTAAATGGCTACAGTATCATTTACTGAAAGCTCAACAAATACACTAGATGGCAATATTTAGCCACAGTATACAAAGTCACATTTATCCTTTAAGAATTACAAGTCTTTCTATCCGTGGATCCCTCTCACAGAAAGAATGTTAATAATGTAAATGCCATCTTGAGGATTTATTGTCATAATAAACAAATACAGTACTTATGTACTGTATGTTGAATGTATACTGTATATTCGTCCGAGTTTTATTCATTTTTTTCTTAATGCATTGCCAAAATGTATATGATCGGGAAAAATGATCGGGAATGATTGGAACTGAATCGGGAGCAAAAAAAAAAAAAGCAATCGGATCGGGAAATATCGGGATCGGCAGATACTCAAACTAAATCGGATCGGGAGCAAAAAAACATGATCGGAACAACCCTACTAATAAGTACTTAAAATTAAAATGGCTGCCAAAAACAACACTGGGTGTTACTATCTCTGTGGCTTATTGTTCTGTACGGCTTGTACATGAACAAATATTGTTTTTGTGTCAAATTTGTAGGCTGCGGCTTATAGTTATTTGCGCCTTATAGTCCAAAAATTATGGTACGTGAGGACCTCACTTGCTGATTGTTGATGAAAATTAATGGTAAGCAAACACAGTACTTTGCAGTACTCAAAGCTACTATAGCAACAAAAACTGCTTCAGATGATTCTACATTTTTACATTACATTATTTCCAGGGTATGATTTTTCAATGGTTTCTTTATGTTGCCTTTTACTGTCATTTTACTGTCAGGAAGCCGGGCTGCACCTGAGCACTGAATAATAGATGACTTTTCCAAATAGGCTGTCTAAAATATTTTTCTTTAATGCTCACGGACCAGAAAATGCTGTAGCATTTCCATTTTGTTTTGTTGATCATCATGAAAGTGTTGGAATTCAACCTCTGCTGCAAAGCCTTGTACTGTGTCGTGACTTTACCAGCTCCAGCCTTGCTTGCTGGATGGCGAGTGCTTGTCCATCAGGGCGCTGAGTTTAAGCAAGGCTAGCTTCTGAAGGAGAGCCAACTGGGAGACGGACTGGTTTTCTACACCCGGACTGGCTGGCAGGGAGGGCAGGCTCTGCTCACTGGACCAGTGCAGCTGCTGACTCACTCGACTGAAAATATGGAAAAACAAACCAACAAAATAAGCCAATAAATTACACTACATGCCTTTGAGTATGCTCTGTTTTTCTATGCTGTGTTAGAGTAGCAGCTTTTGGAATATACTTATAACTAATAAGACGTGAAAATACATTAAGTGCCTGGAGCATATAATATTCCGCTCAAGGGCGGATACCCCGGGAGGGACGGGTGGGACACCTCCCCCTCGGCAACTAAGTAGTCCCCCCAATAATTTGGAACCCAAGAAGTATTTTAGGAGCTGTAGACTTCAGTCTATTCAGTTCTCATTTCAGTCGCTCAATAATGTGCTATTTAAATATTCAAATCTTTCTCTCACACCTCTCATTGCTGCAGAATTGGGTGAAACGTTCACTCAAGTTCTAAAACCTCCCATGAACTAAAATCTCGCGATTCAGACTGTTTTTCTCCTGCATTGTTCAAAGGTCTACTCTCCATTACTGAGTGCTGTTAAACTAGCTAATAATAGCTAAGCATAAGGTGACAATCACAGAATGAGAGGAGATGCCTGTAATAATTATTTCTGTCACTCTAAACAGCTAGCTGTCTGGATATTAATAGCAGAAATACCGTATTGGCCCAAATTTAAGACGGCCCTGATTATAAGACGACCCCCTCTTTTTCAAGACTCAAGTTTGAAAAAGACTTTTTGAACACCAAATTAATTTTTATACAGAAAATAATTACAGTACATCCGAAACAAATGATTTCTCACAATATATTTGAGAGAAAAAGCATGTTATTTTGCTTCATTCAAATCTTAATATCTGAACATTTAAAGATGTAAACTAAAGTGCAATCACAAGTGAATGGCTTCTGGTTTTTGAAATGTAAATAAACCAATCTATTGTGATAAAACAACAAAATTGCAATAACTGCATTAACCATCAAAGTGAAGTCTAACTGTAACTGTAGTCTTGAAACAAATCTGAATAAGGAAAAACATTGCAATAATGCAAACTGGTTATACTTGAGAGAAGCTGAGATCTGTCATGACAGAACATCGCTTCAATGATATCTGGCGCCATCTAGCGTCGTGAATGGGTATAACGTATAGACCGCGAATATAAGACGACCCCCTCTTTTTCAGTCTTATTTGAATGAAAAAAACACAGTCTTATATTCGGGCCAATACGGTAGTTCAGATTTGAATGACATTTTAGATTTATCTCCAGGAAGGATATACTATATCAGGTATTGATGGTTTTTGTATCCAATACAGGTATGGTGAGTACAGCATACAACATAAAGAGTCATACAGTAAGTATCATTTCTTATTATCATTAAACTGCAAGAAAGGTTTAGAGACTGAAAACGAGTAGCATAATATGATACTATTCATTGAGAAAAGGGGAGTACAGTATCTGATTATGAGAAATCGATAAACCGACTTAGATTTTTTTGGCATGATAATTAGTTTATTCATCGCATGGTGACATGTTAATTTCAATCATTTGGTTTTAAATCTGGACTCAGCCCTTCTTATGATAGATACTAGTTTCCCTGTATATAGATTAAAAGCGACAAATTGCAGTTAAATATGTTGTATAACATTTATCATTATCCCCACAATAATTATTTTCTAAAATTTTACTGTTTATTGCCCCCCAACTTTGAAATTGATCTCTGCCCGTTCCGCTAAGAGGAACTACACTAGATATATTGCTTTTTAACTGCAGCGATAAATTTACAATTTTTTTTTTTTTTTACCTGTCCTGTTCAGCTGCTTAGACACAGAAAATAGAAATCTGAGTGTCCTCATGCTCTGAACAGTTTTAATGTATCACATTGGAGTTTGATATACTCCCATTGTAATTGTTCATTATGTTTTATTTATTAGGAGAAAGCAACGAAAAGGATGGGGTTATTGGGGGGACAGAAAGGAAGGAAGCAGACAGAAGAGGAGAAGAACAAACAACAAAAAATGCAGGTAGTCCCCGGGTTACGACGTACTCGACTTAAGCAATTTTGACTTTACGACACGACATTTTTTTTTTTTGCGCACAAACAGTACCAAATTGTACTTCGCAGGATTTTCTACTTTGCTTTATTAATGTGAAGTCGTTCAGCTTAACAGACAGCAAACAAAGCAATTGTGCTTGTTGAAGCTTTTTACTAATTTTTTTTTACTAATTTACTAATTGATGAACTCACAACTGATCGACAATTTCTAAGTGTTATGGCCAATCAATAACTCTTGGGAAGAAAGTTCATGTGAAAAAAAAAAGCTCATGTAATGCAATGCGCAATGCCTACTCTACCATGTTTTGATTGTGCGTCCTTGGCAGCAGGGGAGGGGACTTGATAAGCATATGCTTTTCCCGTCAGCCCTGGTCTTTTAGGTTCTTTCTTTCTTCAGGTTAATCATATCACATCTTGTAACTGTCAATGATACCGATGATGATGACAATAAATAAATAAATACACTTCCTTCACTTTTAACACACATATGTACACGTCTGTTCAAAATGACACGCATTTTACTAATAAAACACTCGACATAACTCGACTGGTGTTCAAACGTAGAAGCAGCAGATTGAATTTTCCTAATTTGCATCACAAAAGTTCGCTAGCTTAAATGCTACTGATGCTAACGTATTTACAATTCTCATAGCAAATCGCTCACACATAACTCCACAATCTGTAGCTCTAAACTTAATTACAAATGCATACACAGACATATATTAGCTGAAGCAATTTACAGCCTTATGGGGCCAAACCAGGGTCTAGCTATCCTTTATCCATGAGAGACATCTGAGTGCTCCTGTATGGAAGAATTATTGAATGACAGTCCAGCAAGGCCCAATGCTGCCACCAGACTGTAGTGTATCCCCACCATCAAACAAAATACAATACTTTTGGGATAGTTATTTTGAAGTTTTAAAGGGTTAATTCCGACTCACACAGAAATTCGGGTTACATCGCCAGGCTACGAACGGAACCCAGGGACTACCTTTACACTATTACACGCCTACGCTGCCTATGAACATAGTGGTGCTATCGTTGGCTACCGTAATTTTCGGACTACAAGCCGCTACTTTTTTCCTTCATTTTGAATCCTGCATCTGATAATCCAGTTCGGTTTATTTGTTGATTTATTTGGGTTAATAGGCAACACATGCTTCCCTGCATGCATTGCAGCACTACAGATGTAAATAACAATCAAAATTCATGTTCTGTGCCAATTATTTATCCAGTTATGTTCCAGTTGTTTCATTAATTGCTTATTATGGTATTTGGTAACACTTTATTTGACAGTGGCATCATAAGACTGTCATAAGATGGTCATATTTATGACATGACATGACAGATGTCATTAGGTGTCATCCAGTAAATTATGTTACGAACTCCATTTATGACCAGCTTGGATCTTTTACATCCATTCAAACGTGAGAAAATTTGCTTGACAACACTAAATGACATCTGTTATAAGCATTCATTAATGTCATGAGCATGAATGCATTAATGAGCATTAATGCCAATGTCATTAATGACAATGAGCATTAATGCTCATGACATGACAACATTAATTAATGTTCAAAACAGCCATAATCATGTTTAAGGCACGGAAAAACGCATTACCCGGAAATATACAAGTTTTATTTTCAAATAGACAAGGAGGGTATAATCTGAGAGGGGAGTTAAACTGTATTCTGTATGTAACTAGTATTCTTGTATATCCATAATGTGATGCATGTTTTCGAAATAAATTCAATCAATCGATCGATCGATCGATCGATCGATCGATCGATCGATCGATCGATCAATCAATCAATCAATCAATCAATCAATCAATCAATCAATCAATCAATCAATCAATCAATCAATCAATCAATCAATGTCATAGTTATGATTGTCTAGTGTCAGTCTTATGGCGCCACTGTCAAATAAAGTGTTACCAAATACCATAACTAGCAATTAATGAAACAATTGGAACAGTAACTGAATGAATAATTAGCACAGAACATGAATTGTGATTGTTATTTACATCTGTAGCACTGCAATGCATGCTAGGAGGCATGTTGGACGACAACAGTTTTGACAGAAGGTGGCAGAAGAGGTTGACTGTCTCTCCTAAGGGAGCAGTGACAGCCAAATGAAGCTTCTTGACTCAATAAAGCTTTGCAGCCAATTGGTTCAAAGCTTCATGGTTGTTCATTTGATCTTCTGACCATCGTATGATACCAGTGTGTCAAATAATGCGTTCCCGGTTAATATCTTTTGGTGTAAATATCCCATAATACAGTGAGGACAGTTGCGGCTTACAGTCCAGCGCAGCTCATCTATGAACAAATTCCGTTTTCGTGTCAAATTTGGTGGGTGGCGGCCACAGGCGGAGTTTGACTTTTGGTGTAGGGGGAGCACAATATGTTGATGACCCCAAAACTCAGTGCCAGCAATAAAATTACCTTACAAGAATATTCTTAATAATGAGTTGAAAATGTGCGTTTTTGGTTTCCCATCATTCTTGAGGGGAATTTTAAAATCAGGCTGCTTAGGTTATACTTTTCGCCAAGATCGTCATCCATTGAATATAGTACGCCTACCCGTGTCGTGCCAATGTAGTTACCCCTGTCTGGGTGGAGCCACTGCATTGCACTGATTTGCTTTATTTCCGTGTTTTGGTGATGTAGTTATCGACGAGGTTTTAAAACATGGCACATCCATCAAAATTTAAAAAAAAACTTTTTTTTTCTGTAGTATACCCTAACATACGTTCTGAACGTTACAAAAGGCAATGTTTCACTGTTTTACTCGTGAGATGACCAATGACTGTTCTTACTATAATTCAAGTCCTGTATGGAGTTTCTCCAGTTTAGTAAATCCAAAATATATAACTGTGGTTCTTTTCTAGCTTCAATTAATTGTTTAAGTCGACAACCTTCATAACTAATGTGTGCGCACGCGCACGAGACACAATTTTTGACGATGGTAACTACATTGGCAAGACACCGATGGTGGCTCTGTTGTACAGTTAGCGTCTTTAGTGGAGCAAATTGAAACTCCGCTCACCATTTTGAGGTTGGTCACTAGCGTTTCATGGTCCACATTTTCAATCCTTGGTTCTTGCTCAGTAGCAAAATTATGTGTATCCATCTTACCTTTTCGGTCCTCAGGTAGTTTTGGCTAAGCAAAGCAAATGACCGTCTAAGGCAGACATGTCCAAAGTCCGTCCCGGGGGCAAAATGCGGCCCGTGGTCAAATTTCATCCGGCCCCCAGCCTCTGTCATAAAATCAATAACGTCTGGCCCGCACACAGACTTAATAAATTGGTCAGCAGTAATGCTACCAGCATATGAAGTAGCTTACACACTAAATGCTGCTCCTCATTTACCCATTTAAAGGCAGCAGCACTCTAAACAACATTACCTCGTGTGACCCTTTACTCCCAATTTTCTAAAATGACGACAATCAAATAAAAAAAGTTGACTGCGACGGCCGACGCTTCATAGATAGGTGGAAATTGGACTATTTCTTCACTAAAATACGCAACAACTGTGTCTGCCTTTTTTGCAAATAGACAGTCGCTGTTTTTAAAGAGTTTAATGTGAGGCAATATTACCAAATAAGACACGGTGACATGTACGACAAGATTACAGGGAAGATACGTAGCTAGAAATTCAAGCAACTTGAAGCTAGTTTAATTTCACAGCAGCAGTATTTCGCAAGAGCCCGAGACTCGAAAGAGAACGCCACAAAGGTTAGTTGCGAGATTGTTGAAATTATTCATTTAAAAAAAATAGTGAAGCAAATGTGACACACAGAATGGCTTGCTAAAATTTGCTTAAATATATGCTTCTACGTAAAGGATGTCAGCCAAGGTCGGCCCCCCACTTTTTTACCATACCAAATCTGGCCCTCTTTGCAAAAGGTTTGGACACCCCTGGTCTAAGGTGCTAGTCACATAATCTGTAGGAAAAATAATTTTGACCTTTTATAGACAATATTTTCCCAGAAAATTCTGAATTTTAAAATCATATACTGTATAGGAAAGTCAATTACATGCAATGACACTTTTTGGCCACCGGGGTGGGGGGCCTGGGCCCCCTAGCCTCCCCTGATAATCCGCTTATGGTGGCGGCGTATATTCAGGTGTGCCTTATAGTGCGAAAAATACGGTAATTATACCTACCCCTGGACAACGTGTGGGGGAGGCTGATAACCAAGGATACAAGTTAGAAGTTAATTATTTTTCGCATTTTCCCCCTCTAACAGTCAATTGTTCTTTGTTTGATTCATATACGGTATTTCTTGTTGTGGTAGGAGACAAAAAAAAAAAAAAAGTTTCCACCTGCTCTTGTCTTGCGGCGATCTGCTCTTGGTCTCGTCTTCACTAACTGATGACTTCTCGCAATTCTCCTCCTCCTCCTCTTCCTCTGAATGCTGCACTTGCAGGTGGATGTGGGCAGGGGAAGAGGGGCAGGGGGAGGTGGCGGAGGAACCGTTGGCAGGCGAGTCTTGGGAGCAGGAGGATGTCGAAGAAGAGGTAGAAGAGGAATCACGCTGACAGTTTTCATCGGACAGACTTTCGGTCCAGGTGGAGACCAGGTGCTGCAAGTCATTGATCCTTTCCAAAACTGTATCCAGTGCTGAGAAAACATCCTCGCCTCCCAACAGTATAGTTACCTGAGAAAGTATGAGAGAATTATTATGCAGAACTAAAGGATGGTAACACAGTACCTACCTCATCCCCGATCCTCTCCGCTTCGCTAACACTCCCTCCGCTGCCACCTTTGCTTTCAGACAGCAACCGCTCATCCGGCATGTTGTCGTAGATGCTCAGACGGTGGTCCGGCGGGACCGGCGAGGCGCCGAGTGACGACGGGCCCCGGCGTCGCCCCTGGTAACCATGGAAACTGCCCGTCCTCCAATTGACGGAGGACTGATCCAAAATGTGTTTGTGGGCGAGGGAGGTGGGAAAGGTGCCGGGTTTGTGTCCGTGGGGGATATGGAAGAGCAGGCTGTCATGGCTGTTGTTGTTATTGTTGTTGATTTGGTCCTTGTAGTCCTGATAAATTGTAAGTTAAAAGGTAAAGTCAAACTTCAGGGGGATCTTTTATGGAAAATGATGTAAAAATAGTCAAGCCCATCCAGCCAGTGTGTTTCTGAAAATGTTGCTTTGAGCAAGTTGCAGGGAGTTTTGCCAAATGCTGTCATCATAAAGTATGCAAAACAAATGACAGAATAATTGCCCGAGGTCAGAACAGCATGGAACAAAATTAACAACCCAAAATTGAGGTATGTATGGTAAGTGATTAGTTCAACGCCTTTCCAGGCATCTACATGCAACTGATTTGTACTTACCGGGCTACCAGCTCGGTTGTTATTGCAGGTCACCCCCTCTCCTGTTTCTGTGCGTTTGCAGTTACTCCGGACACGTGTGACCGGGCTTGGCGTGCTGACGACACTGCTGCTCTCTGAGTGGCTGTTGCTGCTGCAGCTGCTCATGGCATGTGGGGACGAGGGTGAAGAAGATGTACAGCTGGGCAATGAACATAAAAAAAAGTCAATGTCGATACATGATTACGAAACCCCTTTCACAATTGTATCCCGGTAAATTCCCATGTAAGGTGACATGGGAATCACTCGCGTCATTGCTTTCACGCATGTTGTCCCAGGAATGACGTGGGTTTGACACTTTCACAGACTTGTCCCGTGTTGCCCAATGGAGCTCTCTGTACGGGAAAGGCTGCTGGCGTGGTTTTATAACGCGGTCATTACGTCATTTTTGGTCGGCATTGGGTGTCACAATGTTGGTCAAATCGTGTTTTGTTACAGAGCTGGCTGTGGGAGCGATACCGACGTCGTAACTGCAGCCAATTAAAACACATCAAGACTGTATTTAAAGGCGATCCAAGAGAAGGGTGCCGAGATATTAACTTGCTGGGCACCAGTGTTGGGCACGTTACTTTAAAAAAGTAATTAGTAGGGGTGTAACGGTACACAAAAATCTCGGTTCGGTACGTACCTCGGTTTTGAGGTCACGGTTCGGTTCATTTTTGGTACAGTAAGACAACAAAATGCTAAATATAAATGTGCTAGTTGTTTATTACACACTTTTGTGCTTTCAACAATAGGAACATTAGCCTATACAAAGCTAGAATTCAGCTACAAAAGTAGCAGGTATTTAAAGATAATCCAACAACAATTTGTCTTTCAGACCTTTCAGTTACCAATCCTCACCTTGACGGGCCCCTTTCCCCCGCTGGAACTCGGACTACTCCAGCCAGACTGGCGTGGTTTCTCGACGCAGAAAGAAGACCGGTTGGTCCTCTCAACCTCAGTTTTTCCATCTTCCTCAGAAGGCTGGTACCCTTCTTGCGGAGCGGTTTATCCATGACACTGACTTCCAGACTCATTGTGGATGATCCTCCAGCGCTTCCTCCACCAGGTGACGGGGGTCCGCTGAACGATATGTCCAGGGATGGAGTTTTGTTGGAAGAGGAACAACGAGAGGAGCTCCGGCTAGTGGCCGGGTCATCCATGGTGCTTCTGTTAGGGTCGGTGTCTTCTCTTGGACTCTTCTGATTTTGGCTATCGCTCTCAGTGCTGCTTGAACTGCGAATGGAGCATACGTCGTGGTGGTCTCGGCCATCCCCGTTGTCACGAAGGGACACATTCTGTGAAGTGTTTGAGATGTCGGATAAATGGAGAAAATCCTCAGAGGAGTCCAGGCGCCGCCATTGTTGCAACTGCCTGTCGAGGGTCCACCTAGGGCTTATAGCGTAGAAATCGTCTTCGGTAAAGTCATATTCACCCTGAGAAAAAAACATTACATTTTCATTGCTCGAAACTATTGCGCAGCACCGATATGAGTTTAAATGAATTTCTCCATTTATCTTAACAACTCACTTGATGTTTTGCTTTCGGAAGATCTAGCCTCATCTCTGCACATTTGTTCAACGTAATCAGTCGCCTGCAAGGAGGAAGACCAAGTTAGTTAAGAAGTGAAGCTTCAGCTCACCTGGGAAAAGAGTAGTGTTGTGTTATATACTGTAGTTTGCTTGCGAGCGAAAAGTTCTTCCATTATCTTTATTGCTTATCGTCACGAGAATTGCAACTTACTAGTGTATGGGCAGGAGGCGAGATACACCCAGTTGCTAGCTGAGCAGAGTGGAATTTTATGCTAACTTGATGTTTCTGCACAGGGAGGTGTAGAGCTACAGGATTTTCAACATTCAGGCAGCACAAATACTCTCTTTCTTGATTACAAAATAGTAGGGTTGTTCCGATCATGTTTTTTTGCTCCCGATCCGATCCCGATCGTTTTAGTTTGAGTATCTGCCGATCCCGATATTTCCCGATCGGATTACTTTTTTTTGCTCCCGATTCAATTCCAATCATTCCCGATAATTTTTCCCGATCATATACATTTTGGCAATGCATTAAGAAAAAAATGAATAAAACTCGGACAAATATATACATTCAACATACAGTACATACAGTGGGGTGAACAAGTATTTGATACACTGCCAATGGGAAAACCCATTGGCAGTGTATCAAATACTTGTTCTCCCCACTGTAAGTACTGTATTTGTTTATTATGACAATAAATCCTCAAGATGGCATTTACCTTATTAACATTCTTTCTGTGCGAGGGATCCACGAATAGAAAGACTTGTGACTTTGTATATTGTGACTAAATATTGCCATCTAGTGTATTTGTTGAGCTTTCAGTAAATTATACTGTAGCCATTTAACTGTTCTGTCCAAATGCATGATGGGAAGTGCAATCATAACTGTGCGTAGTGGCACCAATTGATATATCTTCTCTGCGTTGGGAAATAACATAGGGTGTAAAGACAAAGATCAACTACTACCTTTCTTCCCCACATTGCTTTCCCACGATATTTCTAATTGTTGAGAGAGGGATTTTAAGGCTTTAGCCTATTAAAAAGAGGCTCCAAAGACTGCCAAAATTCACTCTACTCATTATACGCTGCCTTTTAGCTCTATATATAGGTAAATAAACTGTAAATTGAACGCGACAATGCGTGAGTGGGTCGTGCAGCGCATGCATTAATTGCATTAAATATTTTAATGTGATTAATTTAAAAAAAATTAATTACCGCCGTTAACGAGATAAATTTGATAGCCCTACTTTAAGCCAAAACTAAAGACACTGGATGAGCGTAAGACATTTTGTCTGTAACGTTAAATACAATTAGAAAACGATTTAATCAAAAAATATATATATATTAAAAAAAGGCATGTCCGTTATTTTTTTGCCAATTCCGATACTTTGAAAATGACGTGATCGGACCCGATCATGCCGATCGATTGGGACATCTTTAATGGTGAGTAAACTTAAATCGATTTTTTTTTTCCCCAATTAGCTGCTAGAATTCAATAGACTAGGCAGTGGTTATTATTACCAGAACCGACAACTCGCAAAGCTTTATTTTGAACTGCTCTGATCAGTCAATCGGTATATAATGGGCCTGGTGGGAATTGGTTATTTTGCCGTGATGTGTTCACGGCTAAATAACACTTGGAGGCGAATTACCGGTTACAGCAGAAATAATCACTCCGTATATACTACCAGTTTTCTTAGTTCCACACAGTACATATTCCATGTAATTGATAAAGGTCAACTTACTGGGTGACTTTATGAGGTAGTTGTAGATGTTTCCGAACTCCACTGCAGGGAATTCCTTTGGATAGTTTATCCAGCTATCAGCAACAACTTTGTATGGGCAGATTTGCAGGCCAATACACGCTAATTTTAAATTGTATCGCCTCCTCGCATCTGTCGGCAGTGACTCGTGATAATAATAAGTCATGTTTAAGACATTTTTATGAAAATAAGACGCAAAACACAGCTGAAATATATGAATTTCAGACAACATTTGTCTACGGATGTTTACCTTTGCGTGCCCCCCTCTCAAAATGGCAACACGTTGCTATGCGAGATGACGTCATCGTGACATCACGTCGACTGCTAAAATCAGACTTTGCTATAAAATTTTACAACCATCGGCAGCACAAAGATGCGACACCAAACGGGATTTTACAGATTACAGCAGTACAAATCTCCGACAGAAGTCAACAGTTGCCATTATATACGTATTTATTGTAAAAAAAAAAACAAACTCATAAGAATCACAGCTATTTAGAATATAATACTAGCATTTAACCAAAACAACTAACGCAGAAAATTTATAAGACTCACACAATATACTGCATCTCTGTGTACACATATAACCTTGTGTACAACAGAAGACACGTGATCGACATTAACAGGAGTTAAACTTACAGAAAGGTGTATGGAGCCAAGTCTTTAAGAACTCCTTATTGAACTCCTTACTGTAGTCTGATCTTTCGCCAAACCGTCAGTAGATGGTGGTAATTCGCAATGAAACAAAGGGTAAATTGCCAACAAAAAATAAGAAGATCTACTCCTTCTCCCACCCCTACTAGTAGGAGCCACGTCAACGCACACAGGCGCTGCCCCCTAGCGGCCGGAGTGATTCTCTTCAATTGGTCCCGTGAAAAATCATAAAAACCGGACATTTTCATGAATTTATAAAACCCGGCCGGACGCTCCGGAGGGCACGTAATAAGAGGACTTGTCGGGACAAAAGAAGATGTTTGGTCACCCTACTTTTAGTTAATCTTTGATTTTAACCTTGATGATCTCAAATTTGATGATGAGGTAAGTTTTTTATTTATTTATTTATATTTTATTAGTTACATGATAGACTGGCTATTTTCAACGATGTCTAATGACCTAATGCGGAAGCATTTTTGGTATTTTAATTTTTTCTTTCAGTTATTGTGTTGCGTACATGTACCGATGAGTCCAACTTGTATTAGCTTCTTTCGCTAACCATGTTTTCGGTTGCTCGCAGGCAGCGTGTCATGACTTTTGGAGCTCTTTTACTCTTGAGTGAACATCCTGCCAAAACACAACTTTGCAGCCCGGAGAGAGCTAAAGTGAGAACTGCAGTGCAAATCTCATTAAAGCCGCCCATGAAAAGCGAGCGTGATTTGCAAAGTGTTTCAAGGACTACCAAAGTGGCATCAGACTTCTTCCAAAGTTGTGTATATAATCAAACACTGCAAAGGTCTGACATGGTGTCCCGACAGACAAATAACAGTGTTTGAGAGAAAAAATTCCCAATTGTCATCATACTCAGAATGCTACCTGCTGAGGGAATCCAGAGCATCTTTATCCAGGAAGTGGTGATCCCTTTTGGCGAGCTCTACGTCAATGGGACACCTGCAATCTGATACATACCAAACACATGCCAAATAAATGAAGCCGCCTTTTCTTAACAGTTGTATCGGTGTTACTATGCAATGCTAATGCACTGACAGATGAGGTTTTCAAATCCTGTTCAAAATCCTTGATAAATTTCCGGTAAAATACTGGCTGTTGTGGTTGTCAGTAAACGCAAACTTTAGGATACATTTTTGTATATATTTTTGAAACTGAAAATTATGGTAAATTTTTTTTTAACATAACCTTTTTTGATAGTGACGTCACTGTGTTCCTTGTCCAATTAGGATTCTAACCAACACTGTCATTTTGGTGGTCGAGCATGCTGACGACTGAGCTATTAGATGGTTGAGCATGAACTGTGTGTCGAGAGGGTTAGGAAAACCTTACTTACTGTAATTTCCCGAATATAACGCACACTTTTTCCCCCCCAAAATCAACTTGTAAAATCATGGTGCGCATTATAAACGGGTACATGGATGGAGACAGAAACATATACATATATGTACATATATATAAAAACAGATTTTTTTTTATTGAGATGGCCACGTTATGTTGAAGAAACGTATGTGGCGATCCGTAGCCGACCATTACGGTACGTGACGTCACCATTTTGTTTCGGTAATACTTCACTCTGATCGGCCGAATGATTTAGTCTGTGTTAAATTCGGCTTTTTTCACTCTTCATAAAGCATAGAATTCAGTTTCTTGAACTCATTTGAGTCAACGTTTATTGCAGCTCCGCAACTCGGACCGTAACAAACGTAACAACACAGACTTCCTGTGTGTGTCCGTCAACTAACCCAAATAACAATAGTTCCTATTTCTACTGTCGTGTCTGTTTTATCTTGTCTTGAAAAAAAAAACTCGAATACTTCTAGTGTCGTCAGTAAAGTTTTATTTCTTGCTTTCAATGAACTTAAATGCCGACAGTCCGGCTATAACGCAGCGCTCTTTTGTCTAGCCTCAGCATCCCTCTGGCTCATAGACAATCACAACATACAGTAGATATGACAATACAGCAGCATGGATCCACCAGTGCCACAACATAGAACAACATAACATAGAATACCAGTAGCTCTCTCGGATTTCCGACTTACGTTCTCACTTACATTTGACCGTATCAATCAATGGAAGAAACATTTATTCATCATGATGAAACGAGCAAGTTATACAGCAGCCTTCAAAAGAAAAGTCACATCTGTTTTGTTTTCTCCTAGATTCTGGTAAATTGGAGAAGTTGTCAAATCGTATTATTACCGTAAATATTGTCAATTTATGGTAATGTTTTGAGCTACCAATATGCTATGCTTGTGCTGTGTTTCACCAGTCAGTAAAATGACATTTCTGTATCTGTACACAAGCTAGGGCTGGGCGATATGGCCTTAAACATGTATCACGATAAATTGAGCAGATTTATCTCGATAACGATAAATGACGATAAATTCGCCCAAGCGGACTGTTATATAATTTGAAAATCTGAATCAATGCATGAAATACAGATTAACTATTTCTTGTTGATTTATTTACCAGCATTCAATTTGATATACTGTATTTAACAATTGTACATGCAGTCTAAACATTAAATTTATAAAAATTAGGGCTGTCAAAATTATCGCGTTAACTGGCGTTAATTAATTTTTTTAATTAATCATGTTAAAATATTTGACGCAATTAACGCACTTGCCCAGCTCAGACATATTTAAATGTCACTAGAGTGAAAGGCCCACCTGTTAATTGTGTTTTGCGGAGTTTTGCTGCCCTCTGCTGGCGTTTGGGTGCAACTGATTTTATAGTGTAAGTAATTATTGCCATCAACAATGGCGGGCTACTAGTTTATTTTTTGATTGAAAATTTAACAAATTTTATTAAAACGAAAACATTAAGAGGGGTTTTAATATAAAATTTCTATTACTGATTTATTGTTATAATAAACAAATACAGTCCTTATGTACCGCATGTTGAAAATATATATCCATCTTGCGTCTTATCTTTCCATTCCAACAATAATTTAGAGAAAAATATGGCATATTATATAGATGGTTTGAATTGCGATTAATTACGATTAATTTTTAAGCTGTAATTAACTCGATTAAAAATTTTAATCGTTTGACAGCCCTAATAAAAATGTATTGTAAGCAATAATTCAAGTATGAACATTTATAACAGCGTGTATGACTTGAACAATGTACATTGTCAAAATCAATATGCCTGTGCAAACATGTCATTGTAACACAAATGACTTGCAGCTTGAACAGTACACTTCAAAAAGACAACTTATTGTTAATGGCTGCTGTGATATAATTATTAAATACAAGTGTTTACTTTATGGTTTAAGGGGTTTTTCCCCCCCAGTGCATTTTTTCATAAATGCACGCACAATAAAAATAGCTGGGGCCATTTCTCGGTCATTATAAGTTTCGCCGTTGGATTGTACTTTATGCAGAATTCTTTACCATCACAAAAGCTATCAGAGGAATCACACACACAGACAGATACAAAATAACGCCACATAGTAATTGCTAGATGCAGTCCGTGCCCAATCCACTCATTAAATTCAGCCGTTTCGACAAGGTTAGAGCCTCTATCCGACTCCATAATGTTCATTTGTAGCGTTAGCCGCTAGCTAGCGTTAGCCTGGCTACCAGTAGAAAGCACTGAAAGCACCATCTCCGGAAATCGTGAGAACAAAGGAGGACAGCGGGTGAAAGCCCGTCTGGATGCCACCAAGAGTCTACTAAATGTCGGTTGAAAGTTTGGTGAACCTCCCTTAAGCCACACTCCATCACGTTTTGCTTGTAGCGTTAGCTGCTAGCGTTAGCTTACCGGGCTTTTGTTTGATTGGCTTCCTGATGATCACGTGACTCCCTACGTAAGCACATTCACTGCTTTCTTAAAGGGGAATGAACATAGACGAACAACACAGAATCAAAGCGGGATGAAAAGACTATTTTCTTGTTTTATTAATTTACCGAATTTACCGACATGGTCAAAATTACGTCGGTCATCGTTAAGAATTTCGGTGACGGTAAATTTTCGGTTTACCGCCCTGCTCTAACACAAGCTCTGTTTTCTTGTATTCTTCTATTTAATGGTGCTAAAATTTGGGTGCACGTTATAAACGGGTACAATAATTTCCCCTAGATTTTACAAGTAAATTTGGGGTGCGAATTATACACGGGTGCGCCTTATATTTGGGAAATTACGGTACTTCTTACTCTTACTTACCGTATTTTTTTGGACGATAAGTTGCACCTGATTATAAGTTGCACCAGCCAAAAAATGCGCAATGAAAAGGAAAAAAACATCGCACCGGAGTATAAGTCGCATTTTTGGGGGAAATTTATTTGATAGGATCCAGCACCAAGAACAGACATTTCATCTTGAAAGGCAATTTAAAATACAATAGAGAACCACAGGCTGAATAGGTGTACGGTATGCTAACATCACATGATGCTAGAAGTTAGATCGGGCCTAAAAAATCAAGCCCGATCCGACCGGCCCGCGGGTGTTAAAACCCGACCCGGCCCGCCGATCAATTAACTTGATTTGCAGGTCCGAGCCCGAAAAATCCCCGAAATTTCATGTTTTATTTGTAGGCATGAGCCCAAATAAAAAAACAAAATTCTATGTTTTAATTGTGAAGACTCAGGAGAAGCAGAAAATGCGGGGATGCGATGCATGGTTGCGTTTTGTGTGATCACATTTGTGACGATTCCTGCACATAAATGCATAATGATAACAAATTAAAGCCTGTCTTTTTTTAACAATTCTCCCAGTTAAACAAGACTAAGATGGATAGTCAATAAACATTTACACTCACCAGCCACTTTATTTGGTACACCTGTCCAACTGCTCGTTAACACTTAATTTCTAATCAGCCAATCACATGGCGGCAACTCAATGCATTTAGGCATGTAGACATGGTTTAAGACAATCTCCTGCAGTTCAAACCGAGCATCAATATGGAGAAAGGTGATTTGAGTGACTTTAAACGTGGCATGGTTGTTGGTGCCAGAATGGCTGGTCTGAGTATTTAATAAACTGCATATCTACTGAGATTTTCACGCACAACCATCTCTAGGGTTTACAGCAGGGGTCCCCAACCTTTTTTGCACCACGGATCGGTGTTATTTGTTTTTTTTTTTCACGGACCAGTGTTCTGAAAATTTTTGCAACCCATCAAAAATTTCAGTTTGCGAAAATTGCGGTTCTGCGCATGCGTGTAACGTTAAACATAGCTGCAAAATGCGCAAATGCAGCGATTCCAAAGTAAACACTACAAACTTTCTTGAAAGAAAGGAATATTAACTTATGTTTGATCATGGAAGGACTTGTAGAAAAGTTCTCCTCAGATTCATCCTGCCATGTAAGCTTCACACAACAGCTGCACACCGCGCTCACCATTAACGACTTCGCCTTGTCGTTAAACATTAATTAAGAAGCCCGCTTCACAAAGATACTATGTTGGAAATTGTAGCAAGGTTTTCAAATCTCTTGTCGCGATGTCAGGATATTCCAGAATGACTTTAATCCAGAACCTCGGTAGAGTTGTTGTCTCAAATGTACGTTTAATAAGGTCGCCGTCATTTGCGATCTCTCTGTTTATTCACAAACGGGTCACGAATCCACTCCTTCGCAGTTCGTGGGTCTTTGAAGTTGTAGGCTCGTCAGGTGCCCTTTTCGTTGTAAAAATATCCTTTTCGCCGTAAAAATATTTCCAAAGACGTCTGTTTTCCTGTTATCTTCGCTCGTGTGGGGGCTAATTATTTCCGTGAACAAATGTGCTGCGCCGCGGCCTAGTAATACGCTATTATCGAGGACAAGCGCACATAGATATATTATATACACAAACAAGATGTACTGCTAGCAGTCCAATTAATGGACTTCTATGACGACATTGTAATCTATCCCGTAGTATTATATCTAGAGTAGACAGAGATATTGGTGTGTTAAGCAGGGGCACAGGGTTAATTCGGCCAGAATGCGGTCGTTATTAAATTATTTTTTTCTCTGCGGCCCGGTTGCAAATGTGCCACGGACCGGTATCGGTCCGCAGCCCGGCAGATGGGGACCCCTGGTTTACAGAGAATGGTCCGAAAAAGTAAAAATATCCAGTGAGCGGCAGCTCTGTGGGCGGAAATGCCTTGTTGATGCCAGAGGTCAGAGGAGAATGACCAGACTGGTTCGAGCTGATAGAAAGGCAACTATGACTCAAATAACCACCCGTTACAACCAAGGTAGGCAGAAGAGCATCTCTGAACGCACAGTACGTCGAACTTTGAGGCAGATGGGCTACAGCAGCAGAAGACCACGCCGTGTGCCACTCCTTTCAGCTAAGAACAGGAAACTGAGGCTACAATTTGCAGAAACACATCGAAATTGGACAATAAAAGATTGGAAAAACGTTGCCTGGTCTGATGAGTCTCAATTTCTGCTGCGACATTCGGATGGTAGGGACAGAATTTGGCGTCAACAACATGAAAGCATGGACCCATCCTGCCTTGTATCAATGGTTCAGGCTGGTGGTGGTGGTGTAACGGTGTGGGGAATATTTTCTTGGCACTCTTTGGGCCCCTAGGTACCAATTAAGCATCGTTGGAACGCCACAGCCTACCTGACTATTGTTGCTGACCATGTCCATCCCTTTTTGACCACAATGTACCCAACTTCTGATGGCTACTTTCAGCAGGATAATGCGCCATGTCATAAAGCTGGAATCATCTCAGACTGGTTTCTTGAACATGACAATGAGTTCACTGTACTCAAATGGCCTCCACAGTCACCAGATCTCAATCCAATAGAGCATCTTTGGGACATGGTGGAACGGGAGATTCGCATCATGGATGTGCAGCCGACAAATCTGCACCAACTGTGTGATGCCATCATGTCAATATCGACCAAACTCTCTGAGGAATGCTTCCAGCACCTTGTTGAATCTATGCCATGAAGAATTGAGGCAGTTCTGAAGGCAAAAGGGGGTCCAACCCGTTACTAGCATGGTGTACCTAATAAAGTGGCCGGTGAGTGTATATGTTTTATATTTGTGTGTCTGTTCTAACAGGGAATAGTGGATTTGACATTTATTTTAATCTCTTCAAGTTGGCAGAAAAAATCCCGCAAGTTTTCTCAATGTCTAAATCGTCTACATATTTTTATGATCATTATAAATGCATTTACACAACGAAATAACGCTGGAAAAGTTTGTGAAATATATTTCTCGTATGAGACCAAAGCGCCACATTCGTTTACATTCAGCGAAGCTGACACAGGTTTCTGGATAGCACCTTCAACAATTTGAATACTTTCCATACCCCACTCCTACCGCAATTGTTCGCTTTTCAATTCCCTTGTCTTCAGTTTGTTTTTCACTCCTAACTCCTGCATATCGAAAAAGAAATACAAGGATGCGACTCGCGGAAGGCGCCAGAACGGGAGGGGAAGATTGAAAAGAGAGTGGGGCCACGGCATTCAGAGGAGAGAAGAATGTACTTCATTTTACAGTAAATCGATATAAACCTCCCTTCTCGTTTGGGATGAAATCTTGATTAGAATGTGCTTGATCGGGTTAGAATATTCCGATCAGGTGTCAGGTCCGAGACGGAGGAACCAGTTGCGTATCGCAAACACAGGATTTTATTGATGTTGACAGGCAAACAAAACAAACTGGTCAAGCGCATGCAAACGTATGCTGGGACGCTGACGACCTGAAACTGAATGCTGTGTGTTCGTGCCCTATATACTGTTCTCAGTTGTTCTTTGCAAGGGCGTAGGTTTGCATAGGGACGGTAGCGACATAACACCACCAACTTTTAAGGATGCTCAAATTGTCCCCACCAACTTTTAAGCAACCTCTTTTGCATTGTATAATGAGTTCAGTTATATAGGTAATTTAGATTGTCTTCACATAAGTTGTAAGGATAGAATTGACCCTACATCATGTTCAGACTTACATTTACCCCTTTTCACTTGCTGAATGTGCTGGTCCATTTTTTCCCCCTTCAAACGCACGTTTGTTCAGCTGATGACTAGAACCCCCACATTCACACAATCACGACAGAAATACATGTCGACATGCCACCTCCTCCGCCTCATTTGAAGAGGAGGGATATTAGAAGTTTTTTTCAGCCAGCAGCAGCCACTTGAAGTAATGTAAAAAGACGTCTAATTTTGCAACTGAAAGTCAGACCTGCATCAGAGTTAGCATAACGTTAAACGGTGTGAACATGCTAACCTGTAAAATTCGAGTAGAAAGCTGCATAGAGACGTGTATTCCTGTACTTTTACTACTGTTAACGATAATTCTGTTAACGCTAATTCAACTGTGCATTTTGTGCATTTATTCCCCAATAAAAATGTATTTTCTACATCATTAAAACATTTTTTTTATTTGCAGCTGATGCCCATTTTTTAACCCCCCCATTAAAAAAAAAAAATTCATTTGCAGCCGATGCACATTTTTTACCCCCCCCCCCCAAAAAAAATAAACACAACCACTGTAAATTTCCTTTATATGAAACAAGCATTTTGAAAAATGACTTTCTCCCATGAAAATAATTTCACAGTAACTTTTTTCATTTTTATGTAGGAACTAGCTATTTTTGAGAAATGTACCCTATCTGTTTGGTTTTATTAATGTCCCGTTCACAGCAAAAAAGTGTACATGCAGGTTATGCTGTAATAGCGTCCCTACCAATGTTGAGACCAAGCCTACGCCCTTGGTTCTTTGTGACATATTAAAGAGTACACAGTCCTTGTGATGAAAGCTTTGTGATGCATAAGTGTGATGCAATATGCTGTTACATTGGTACATGACATCAGGCTTTTAATACCAATAATGTGTCCATGTAAATGTAGCCAGTATTTTACCATAAATGTAGTGAGATTTCTTTTATTTTTACTATTATTTTTTTTCCCTAACTGTGTGGACTTAATTAGTATTTCATAAAACAACTATTGGATTTGCATTTGCGCCCTCTTTGAATACTCCAATCCAACTGTGAACCATGTACCATTTCAATCAAATAACCACTCACTTTTAATGTTTGCTTTTGATTGCATTGATTAACCAGTGAAAATCAGGCCTTGTCTCATTGTTTCATGAAAAATTAAATCAAGGCTGGATGTTTTAAATTGTTTACCTTTGTATAACTGCACGTACTGAGGGAAGCCGGTCGCTCGCAGCCAATCGCAGGCCTCACTAGCTTCAATCTCTGCAAAGAAAAAAACAAACAAACCTCTTGAATGAATGGCAATCAGCTTACGCTGCCTTGACTTTAAGAGCACAAATATTTCTACTTAATCAGCCATGTCGTTATGCGCTTTCATTCAAATTGCATTGAAAAAGACCCAGGGGCCAATACTAGCAATTAATTATCTGTGACAACTTTAATTACCGCTGATTGGTGGAGAGCATGCAGGGAGCTCAGTCCACTAAGAATTTAGAAAAGGCAATTTCTAGGGAAACTGCAATGGGAGCTTTGCTGCGATTGTTAGTATAATGGGTCACTTCCTGTTTATTGTGAGGCATTTCGGGGTCACTTCTTGTTGATTTTGTGTCATTTCGGGATCACCCTGTTGATGGAATTGACATTTATGGGCGAAAATGGCGTCGACGTACATCGGCGTCAAGGGAATCGATGTACATAGGTGTCATTGGCGTGGACATTTATGGCCGTGATTAGAATGGTCATACAGTGCTGGCCAAAAGTATTGGCACCCCTGCAATTCTGTCAGATAATGCTCAATTTCTCCCAGAAAATTATTGCAATTACAAATGCTTTGGTAGTAATATTTTCATTGATTTTGCTTACAATAGAAAAAACACAAAAGACAATGGGAAAAAAATTAAATCATTATCATTTTACATGAAACTCCAAAAAATGGGTCGGACAAAATTATTAGCACCCCTTTCAAAAGTCATGTGATGCTTCTTTAATTTGAGTAATTAACAGCAGCTGTTACTTACCTGCGGCACATAAGAGGTGGTGGCAATAACTAAATCACACTTGCACACAGTTAAAATGGATTAAAGTTGACTCAACCCCTGTCCTGTGTCCTAGTGTGTACCACATTGAGTATGGAGAAAAGAAAGAAGACCAAATAACTGTCTGAGGACTTGTGAAGAATAATTCTGAGGAAGCATGAGCAATCTCAAGGCTACAAGTCCATCTTCAGACCTGAATGTTCCTGTGTCTACCGTGCGCAGTGTCATCAATAAGTGTAAAGACCATGGCACTGTGGCTAACCTCCTTAGATTTGAACGGAAAGAAATTGGCGAGAGATTTCAACGAAAGATTGTGAGGATGGTGGATAAACAACTTTGACTAACATCCAAACAAGTTCAAGCTGTCCTGTAGTCCAAGAGTACAACAGTGTCAACCCGTACTATCCGTCGGCATCTGAATGAAAAGTGACTCTATGGTCGGATACCCAGGAAGACCCCACTTCTGACCTAGAGACGTAAAAAAGCCAGACTGGAGTTAGCCAAAACTTACCCAAGAAAGCCAAAAACGTTGTGGAAGAATGTTCTCTGGTCCCATGAGACAAAAGTAGAGCTTTTTGGGAAAAGGCATTAACATAGAGTTTACAGGAAATAAAAACGAGGCCTTCAAAGAAAAGAACACGGTCCCCACCATCAAACATGGCGGAGGTTCCCTGATGTTTTGGGGTTGCTTTGCTACCTCTGGCACTGGACTGCTTGACCATGTGCATGGCATTATGAAGTCTGAAGACTACTAACAATTTTTGCAGCATAATGTAGGGCCCAGTGTGAGAAAGCTGGGTCTCCCTCAGAGTTCATGGGTCTTCCAGCAGGACAATGACCCGAAACACACTTCAAAAAGAGAGACATGAAAATGGCAGTTTGGAGAAGGCACCTTTCAAATCTCAGGGACCTGGAGCAGTTGGCCAAAGAAGAATGGTCTAAAATTCCAGCAGAGCATTGTAGGAAACTCATTGATGCGGTTGTTCGCAGTTATTTTGTCTAAAGGTTGTGCTACCAAGTATTTGGCTGAGGGTGCCAATACTTTTGTCTGGCCCATTTTTTGGAGGTTTTGTGTAAAATGATCATGATTTAATTTAATTTTTTTTTTCATTCTCTTTTGTGTTTTTTTTCATTGGGTTCTTCATTGGGTGAAGAAATCGAGCATTATCTCACAGAATTGCAGGGGTGCCAATACTTCTGGTTAGCTGTGTAGATTTACCTCTTTTTACTTGCTGAATGTGCCGGTCCCCCCCCCAACGCACGTGTAATTGGCTGATGATTTAAAATGTATTTATCTATGTATTTATCTATTTTCTACATAATTTTATTTAAAAATATTTTTATTTGCAGCCTATACAGACTTTTTTTCAGATAATCATACATTCATCATAAATAAGGCAAAAAGTTTTAATTTTTTTGTTGAGTTTGGCTGTGCTTGTGGACAAAAACAGTAGTATTATACATGAATGAAGACTTTATTTATTTTCGTTATACCCTGACTAAGAGGTTTTTCAGTCCTATTTAATTTATTCATTTTGACAAATGTTGAGTGGTCTTAAGACAAATGTTTATTTTTTTGCATTCCTGGATAGTTAAGAGATTATAAACAAATTTGTATTTATTGTGTATGTAATATGATCCTCGTTGCTACCCCCGTCTCATCTGGCTAGATGGACCTCTTCTTGTTCCTTTACTCCACTGCATTTACGGACCGTAACTTCGCCTGCTACTTCCCATTAGCAGTCCTGGGGCTTCCTGTCTATCCGTCCTGGGAGTGGATCTCTCCTGACTGTGGTACTCCCCAAGGTTTCTCATTTTCTCCCAAAGACTCTGGAGTTTTTGGAGTTTTTCCTTTCCGACATGGAGGGTCTAAGGATGGGGGATACCCAGGACTTCAATTTATTTATTCATCTTTGTTGCCTCATTTGCCATTTCTGATTGTGTATCATATTGCCTCTGCAAAGCCCTTTGAGACAACGTTGTTGTGATCCAGGGCTATACAAATAAAATTGAATTGAATTGATCGAAATTATGTTCATATACAGTATCGCACTTTAAATTTGCTTATAAAATCCAGACATTTATTCTGGTTTTCAAAATGTTTCTTCAGTAGTTTTTGAAAACAAAGGTTTGAATTGAATGGTGTATCACCTCAACCAATACATGCGAAAGTTGGTATAAGTCAGTACAGATTTATTTTGCTTTGATCATTTAGCCTATCAATTAATTAGGTTCATATTTGTAGCCCTGACCCCCGTTCACCCACTCTGTTTGGTTTTATTAATGTCCCATCCGCAGCAAAAAGTGTTCATGCAGGTTATGCTGTCCCTACCAATGTTGTGACCGAACCTACGCCCTTGGGCTGAAGTGTACTTTTTTGCCGCAAGAAAAATAATTCCTGGTTCGCCTCAAAACATTTTTATGTATAAATTTGTCCAAATGTGATATGGGCAAAAACTGTAGGACAGCAGATTTTGAAATTGAACCTGTTTTCAAAAAAAAATGTTTTTTTTGGGCAAACAGTAATTTTTGGGATGTTAAACGAAAAAGCCTGTGTCGCACAAGAATTTTGGTCATTTTTGTGTTTGAACGGTGTCGGTGGGTCAAACGGTTTTGGCTGAGCTGCACGCTGAAAATTTATTTTTTTTTACACAGTAGCTTTTGCATTACAAGCAAACCATCAATAAAAGGCAGACACAGGATATGTTATACGCTAGTCCTAGTTGGCACATGTTTAAGCATTCACACATTTTCTATAGTGCTTCTATGCTTCCTACTATATGAGGCAATAGGGCATTACCTAAAGTATATTCAACCTGAGCAGTCAAGCAGGCCCCCTGGGTGAACAACTTGAGCCTCTTCCGAAGGCTTTACCATGGAGATATGACATTTGAGCTTTAGACTGGATCAAGCGGCTCACCGAGCGGGTCGCACATGTTCGCAGAATCCAAGGAATATGTGGATGTTCAAGCCCTGGTCTTAGCAAGCCACTTCTTGATCTCACAAAAGCACTACTACCACAGAGGCTACAACCGTTTGTGTCATATACAGTACATGTAGTATATTGGCACTTTTCTACTCCAAACCAGCTGGAAACAACACCAATAACATTTGGAGAGTAGGGTACAAAAATAACAGCAATCAGGAGAAAATTTAGAATTTTCAGTTGCTTGATTTGAGGGTTAATCAAACCATTTGGTCACTTGTATCCCCTTCAAAATATCCAGAAGCCTGGTTATCGGACATCCGATGTATAGAAAGTGTTTTTTTTTTCTGTTATATGCTCATAAAACTGTAGTGGTAAAAGAAAAAAAAATCACAATGTCAAAATGGATAACATATCACGCATGATAGTTTCTTGTCATGCGTGGTGTCTCTGACATTTTAAAACCTAAAAGGCCCTGTTAGATGACCTTGATTTTCCAGACCTTCAAGCAGAAGACTTATTGCACTTGGGCAGAAGCCGGCAAGGAGTTCACTGAGGGGTAAAAAGGTGAAAGTCCGGCACTCACATGTCAAACGTCAGTTCTAAGTTGAAGTAACGCGGCCGACCGGAAGGATTGGTCCCTGTTCCTCCCTGCCTCATTTGACAGGCACTCCAGTTGTTGGATGTTGACAATGACGATTAAACTGGAAACTCAACTTGACCCCAAATGACACAACTGCTAAGACTCACATGCCATTGTTGCGAACTCAGGTTTGTTAGTTTAGTTCTGATGGTAAGCTTTCATTCAAGGCTTAGCATCAGGCTTATTTGCCAGTGCCAAATTCATGCCAGTTATTAAATGGCAACCATCAATTGTAATATATAATAAAATCTAGAGTTGTCCAATTATGACTTTTAACCGATATCCTGATATTGCGCAACTCCAAAAATCCAATACCGATATATGCGATCGAGACTTTAACATAATATGGCTAATTGTGTTGTGATGCCCCACTGGATGTTTCATTAATGATAAATGTAACAACTTCAAGGTTAGGTTTAGGCATCATCGTCAAGGGTAGTATAAAATATATCAAAACAAAGTACAAGTCTAATTTTTTAAATGTTACGTTTGTCTGGGTCACGTTGTGAAATAAATGCATAGTAAAATAAATAATGTCCCATATTTAAAAAAAATAGATGAGCCAAAATGTCCGTAATTAAATAAAAGGAATAAATCACAAATAAACCCCGAAGAGCCATAAGGTGACGACAAAGCATTACAAATACAGCCAGGTGAAAGGCACAGACTAGTCCAGACAATCTACCGTGATCCCTCGCTACTTCAAAGTTTGTGCCCGCATCCCATCTCGGATTTTTTTCAGTTAAATAAAATACAGAGATGAGCTGTCCCGAGCCAATCGCGTAGTCTCTGAACTCGCTTCTCTTTGTTGGTCAGGCAATGAGTGCACTGGAGTTGCTTAATAAAGTTAACGATGATTGACGGTCGTTTGCCCTTTGATCTTCCCAGAGAAGCGAACTTCAAAGCGCCCCATGCGTCAATCATCATTTAACTTGTTAAGCAGTTACTGTGGCAACTCATTGTGTGTAAGTGAGCAGACTTGAGTGGACTAATAAATCATAAATAATAAATAATTGACTGATAAAGCCAAGCATTTATTCTTGTTTAAAAATAATCTGGTGGGACAGTAACATGTTTAAAATTTATCATAATTATTACATTAAAAGTGCTTAAAAAACATTTATTAAAATATATATACAGTATACTGTATATATACTGTACATAAAAGTTTTTTTTATTATACTTTGGAAAAAAAAAAGTGAAAAAACATGTCTTTATATATACTGTATATATACGTATATCTCCAATGCTAAATCCGAATAAATATATGGAACACAAAAAATATATATATATATCTAGGGGTTTAAGCTACTTTGTGATTTTTCACTTATCGCGGTGGGTTCTGGCCTGCATTTAGCGTGAAAATGAGAAAATGAGTTTTTCCCAAGATGCATTTTTCTGGGCTTTTAAACAGATTTTATGTATTTCATTACTTTTCTTAGAGACTATTTCTTTCTGGTAACGCAGTAGTTTTATGTAACGAGTTATAAGAGTTATAATGAGTTATAATTCAATATTTTTCAATTACGTACTGTTAATTTAATTTTTGCATCATGAATGCAAATGGTCCGCTCACATAACAAATCCCAAACATTTTTGTTTGGGGCCATCAAAAGGTCAATAAACTTAAGTGTTGGGTTAAGCTGTGACCAGCCCTTGTACAAATGCAGAAGGCTTCTACATTCACTTTGAGGCAACATGCATCTTGGCCCAAAATCAATATTGAAAAACCAATGTCAATATTATATGATGTCATTTCAAAATGCTATTATCGGCCGATATCATTGGATAATATCGTATGACTCCAATAATATCAAAACAATTTGAAAGTGCATTCGGTGTGATGAAAGACCATAGGCGGAATCTCAGGAGAACATACCTGTCAACCTGAGGCCGTTGGCAATCTTACAAATAGTGACGTATGCCCTTACAAATTGGTGACTAATCTTACAACATTGTATATAGCGTGCAATATGAAACAAAAATAAAACTCCATTTTCAAAATAATATGAACTTATTGGTAATATTGTAACATATAACCTGGAGCAATCAAAGAACAATATCTACAGCTACATCATGATTACTTAAATTAAAAGTGACTTTTGTTATAATTGTATGTAGCACTTTTGGCAATTTCTCTCATGTCTTGATGGCTGCACTTCATGGCACTTCAGCTGGCAATTCAGTTTGACTTAAAGGTAGTTCGTTGGTGTGTCCAATTATAAATTAAAAAGGTCAATTGATAAAATTAACTCACCGATGCAATCTTTGAGTCAAAGAACATTTCTTTTGCTAATTCTGAGAATTGATCAGCAATAGTTGCAGGCAAATTGTGTTCGTTAACAAATTGGCAGAATAAAATCTCCGCTTTCGTCACTTTTCATTCTGCAGACTATCTTTACGACCAGTGTTGTTAATCTTACTTTTAAAAAGTAATTAATTAGTTAGAAATTACTTCTCCCAAAAAGTAATTCACTTAGTAACTCAGTTACCTGATTTGATTACTTGGCAAAGTAGGCTAACTGGTGTTATCTTTCCTGTTTTTTTCCTCCATTTTTTCCCCCCCAAAAAATAAAATAAAATAAAATTGCTAGAAGTCATTATTTATTATTTCATTTCGACGTGAAAGTTTTAAAACTGTTTCATCATTTAAAGATACATTCAAGTCAAGATTAGAAGTATTTTAGATAAAAAGTTACTCAGGTTCGCTAGGAAGATTCACTACAACAGAGCCTTTCTGAGAAGTGTACTGCTCCAAAATGGCGGCTGATCACTAACGCCACCGTGTCTGTTATTTCGCATGTAGTTCTATATGCGTGAGATATCTAGGCGTAGATTGTAGGCTGTCGGCTACAGTCAGGAAATATTGGAACCACCTAGCCTAGCATCGCGTTTGCAACTGCGTCACAACAAACACTTCACTCTCAGTGTCTGACTTTTCTCGCGTCATTCAACCAACGTAGTAACGCACATTGCCTCGTTGCCTAAACGGTGACAAAATCCGAACGGAGAAAAAAAACCGTAATGCACAAAAAACGTACAGATTTTGAATGTATGGTGTACACAATTAAAAATCTGTGCTCACTTGTCCAAATTACGCCGAAACCGTACAACTTGACAGGTATGGGAGAACGATCATTCCTGATGACCTAATGCTGGATTCCTCCAGCGTTGCCTCAGAGGAAAAGGTTTTCATATGTTGCCTCACTGATAATTCTCATATTCTGGTAAAACACAAAATGGTTTCCTACAAACACTTGTTGAGAAGTGTTGCCTAGTGAGGTGGGGCGCAGCTAAATCGCGTATCCAAATCTCTTATCAGTGTCCGCATGGGGCCACACCACAACTTCCCACGACACATAGTCGTTTGGAAAAAGGAAAAAGGCCTTTACTGATTGCGGTAATAGCCAAATGGGAGCAGGGCAGATAGCATCGCTCTTATAAACACAGGGTGAGGTGGCGTACGATTGAACGTCACTTCACTTCATTGTTGTTTCTGACAGGTGTGGAGTGTTTTCTCCCTTGCCTGGGCTTAAAACATCCACACATTAATTAGGTCAAGCATGAACAAGCGTCAGTGCGAGCTACTTGCGCTCTTGCTTTTCTATTTCTGTCCATTTCCATTTTTCCTGCTTACATAACTCGCTGTCACTTGTGATTTGGGGGCATATTCCGACAGTATCACACCTTCAAGGGCCGGTTTTGATCTCCTTATCGCTTATTCGCTGGCTGCTCTGATGTCCTTCAGTTAGTGAGTTGGCTTGTATTATCATAGGCGAGGATGCTTCTTCAAAGTACTCTCCCAAAACGGCCGCGTCAAACTGCTGCCTAGCTGACTTTCTGTTCAATTTCAGACATGGGTTCTTTAGACTTTAGTGTGTCCTCCTTTGGAAGACATGTCCAACTTTGTGTTGAGGGGTCAAAGTGGTGGCGGCCTTGGGGGCCATTCTTTAATCAGAAGAACAGTTCCAAACAACAGTGTTAGATTCTTGATTACAGTAATCCCTTGTTTTTCACAGTTAATGGGGACCAGAACCAGCCGCGGTAAGTGAAAAACCTCGAAGTACCGTGTGTGTTCAATGTATTTATAGAGATTTAGCATATACCGTATTGGCCTGTATATAAGAGGGTGTTTTTTGATTTGAAATAAGACTGAAAAAGTGGGGGTCGTCTTATATTCGTGGTCTAAACATTATACCCATTCACGATGCTAGATGGCGCCAGATATCATGGAAGTGAATGCTGAACTTGACTCCCCAGGCCAAAGCGAACCCCTTATGGTTAATGCAGTTATTGCAATTGTTGAAATTCGCCCCACCCGGCCAAGACGCACTCGGGAACAGCGACAGCCAAAACAAGTGTCGCTCGGCTGACGCTGCCCCCGCGCGGGCCAACCGGGAAGGCAGAACTTCGCGCGTCCTCTTATTTTGTTTCAAAAGCTTGAAGAACACTCACTGAAAACAGGTTGACAATTTATTCGATGGTAAAAACAAGGCAAAAACAGACGACGGCGGGACAATTCTGGATCCAAAACAAGGCTACATGTTTTCCAGCAGCAAAAATCTGTGTTATCTCAGTGTCCAGTCTTTTTAAAGTCTTTGCTGAGGCGGGCCTTGTTGAAGGTGTTTCTGGGCGTTGCTTTTGGGTCATCCCCTCTGTGGCCGGTTTCGGGCGGGTTAGGTTCGTGAGCGGATTGGGACGCCCGCTATCAACTTTGCTGTCCGGGCTGGTTGTACTTGTTTTAAGACAAAGCGCTTTGTCCTTGGAGTTTGCTGGGAGAGCTGATTGCAAGAGTTGGTGCGTCAATCTTGTGATAAGACGGCATTGTGTATCTCTTCTATTTCTTCTCATTAAACTATGGTGTGCTATTTATTTTATATTAGTAGTGTAGTCCTACTGTAAATATGAAAATGATACTATTTCCTGATTAATTATATTACGTGTGTTAGAGTAATGTAAACAGTTAGACGGTGCCTACGAGAACCTGTACCATATGTATGTGTTAGACTATATATGTGTTAGACTAATGCAAACAATTATATGGTGTGTGCGATGACGATATCTTTTCCCCTTCACAATTTTGTTGTTTTATCACAATAGATCGGTTTATTTACATTAAAAAAAACAGAAGCCACTCATTTACGAATGTGATTGCACTTTAGTTTACATATTTAAATGTTAAGATATTAAGATTTGAATGAGGCAAAACAACATGCTTTTTTCTCTCAAATATATTGTTCATGTACAAGCCGCACAGAACAATAAGCCACAGAGATAGTAACACCCAGTGTTGTTTTTGGCAGCCATTTTAATTTTTAGGCTTAGTCCTTTGGACGAAAGTACTTATTAGTAGGGCTGTTCCGATCATGTTTTTTTGCTCCCGA
Organism: Corythoichthys intestinalis; assembly: GCF_030265065.1. Classification (NCBI taxonomy): domain Eukaryota; kingdom Metazoa; phylum Chordata; class Actinopteri; order Syngnathiformes; family Syngnathidae; genus Corythoichthys; species Corythoichthys intestinalis. The sequence goes on from NC_080412.1 coordinate 30,160,431, forward strand.
TCCGATCCCGATCGTTTTAGTTTGAGTATCTGCCGATCTCTATAATTCCCGATCTGATTGCTTTTTTTTTTGTGCTCCCGATTCAATTCCAATCATTCCCGATAATTTTTCCTGATCATATACATTTTGGCAATGCATTAAGAAAAAAATTAATAAAACTCGGACAAATATATACATTCAACATACAGTAAATAAGTACTGTATTTGTTTATTATGACAATAAATCCTCAAGATCGCATTTACATTATTAACATTCTTTCTGTGAGAGGGATCCACGGATAGGAAGATTTGTCATTCTTAAAGGATAAATGTGACTTTGTATATTGTGACTAAATATTGCCATTTAGTGTATTTCTTGAGCTTTCAGTAAATGATACTGTAGCCATTTAACTGTTCTGCCCAAATGCATGATGGGAAGTGCAAAGTGCGTAGTGGTACCAATTGATATATCTTCTCTGCGTTGGGAAATAACATACGGTGTTAAGAAAAAGATCAATTACTACCTTTCTTCCCCACATTGCTTCCAACGATATTTCTAATCGTAGGGAGAGGGACTGTAAGGCTTTAGCCAATTAAAAAAAGGCTCCAAAGGCTGCCAAAATTCACTCTACTCATTTTAAGCTGCCTTTTAGCTCTATATATAGGTAAACCGGCGCCATTACAGATTGAACGCGACAATGCGTGAGTGGGTCGTGCAGCGTATGCGTTAATTGCGTTAATTTTAACGTGATAAATTTTTTAAAAAATTAAATACCGCCGTTAGCGGGATAAATTTGATGACCCTACCTTAAGCCTAAACTAAAGACTCTGGATGAGTGTAACATATTATGTCTGTAACGTTAAATACAATTAGAAAACGATTTAATTAAAAAAAAAAAAAAATTTAAAAGGCATGTCAGATATTTTTTTGCCGATTCTGATACTTTGAAAATGATGTGATCGGACCCGATTGATCGGGACATCTCTAGTTATAATCATTTGTTTCGGATGAAAATGCTCGCTTTTATTAAATGTTTCATTGAGTGAGTCCACTCAAATCCACTCCAACTGATCACTTACACACAATGAGTTAACACAGATCAATCTTAACAATGACTGACGCATGCGGTGCTTTGAAGTTTCGGCTTCCAAGCGTCTCTGGCAAGATCAAACCTTAACATCAGTCAATCATCGTTAACTTTAATAAGCAACTCCAGTGCAATACCAGACCAAGAAAAGCAGCAGGAGGGCGAGGGAGACGACGTGATCGGATCGGGACAGCTTATCTGTATTTATTTATTTATTTTTAATTGAAAAAAAATCCGCAATGTACTGAGGGCGCAAGTTTGAAGCACGAAGTAGCGAGGGATCACTGTAAATCTTTCTGCTGTAAATGCATTACTGGTTTGGACTAAATCAAACCATAAGCATCTTTTTGTAGTTTGCCTGTTTGCTCATATGGCCGTCACTCCGACCCCCTCTTAAATACTCGAGAGAAAATGTAATCACATTATTTTAAAAAAAAGGATGAACCTTTTGGCTCCACTTTTTTTAGTAGTTGTGTTGCACTTAGTTTAACTGACCTCCTATATTTGCTGCAACCTCGTGTAGCCTACTTATTTCAAGCAAAGACAGTACGAGAAACCAGGAGCAAAGGGTTGTTTCTTAATCTCTTTTCCAAAGACATCACATTAAAAGTCCTCCTAAATTGGATTCCCTGTTCAGAGAGATGTGATGAAATCAAGGTTTAACAGTCACCGCTTCCCTGTAATTCCCCATATAACAGACAGTGATTATACTCAAAGCCATGAATATTAAATGAGGATAAACATTTTTTTTCTAATCCATAACAGGCTACAAGTCTGTCAAGGTTATGATAGTTACAATATCCACACATGCCACACATTTGTTTGATGGTGTGCACGAGAGGACCAACAACGCGGAAACAAGCCACACCATATGATAATCACTTAGGTTAATGTTTTACAGACATTAAAGTGGTCTCTGATGAAAACACGCAAGATAATGCTCAGGATAAAAATTCAGAGTCACATTGTAGAGCAGGGGTGTCCAAACTTTTTACAAAGGGGGCCAGATTTGGTGTGGTAAAAATGTGGAGGGCCGACCTTGGATGACGTCCTTTACGTAGAACAATATATTTAAGCAAATTTTAGCAAGCCATTCTGTGTGTCACATTTTCTTTAATATATATATTTTTTATTCATAATTTCAACCATCTCGCAACTAGCTTTTGTGGCGTTCTCTTTTGGCTCTCGGGCTCTTGCGAAATACTGCTGCTGTGAAATTAAACTAGCTTCACATTGCTTCAATTTCTCGCTGCGTATCTTCCCTATAATCTTGTCGTACATGTCAGCGTGTCTTGTTTGGTATGATTGCCTCACATTGAACTTTTTAAAAACAGCTACTCTCTTTGCAAATTCGGCAGACCGAGTTGTTGCATATTTTAGTGAAGAAATAGTCAAATTTCCACCTATCCTTGAAGCGTCGGCCGTCACAGTCAACTTTCTTTTTTGTTGTTGTTGTTGATTGTCGCCATTTTAGAAAATTGGAAGTAAAGGGTCACACGGGGTAATGTTGCTTAGAGTGCTGCTGCCTTTTAGTGGGTAAATGAGGAGCAGCATTTAGTGTGTAAGCTCCTTCATATGCTGGTAGCAGCACTGCTGACCAATTTACCGTATTGGCCCGAATATAAAACGGCCCTGATTATAAGACTACCCCCTCTTTTTCAAGACTCAAGTTTGAAAAAAATCTTTTTGAACACCAAATTAATTTTTATACAGAAAATAATTACAGTACATCCGAAGCAAATCATTATAACAATATATTTGAGAGAAAAAAAGCATGTCATTGTGCCTCATTCAAATCTTAATATCTATACATTTAAATATGTAAACTAAAGTGCAATCACATTTGTAAAGGAATGGCTCCTGGTTTTTGAAATGTAAATAAACCAATCTATTGTGATAAAACAACAAAATTGCAATAACAGCATTAACCATCAAAGTGAAGTCTAACTGTAACTGTAGTCTCGAAACAAATCTGAATAAGGAAAAACATTGCAATAAAATAATACAAAATGGTTAAACTTGAAAGTCGCCGAGATCTGTCATGACAGAACACTGCTTTAATGATATCTGGCGCCATCTAGCGTCCTAAATGGGTATAATGTCTAGACCGCGAATATAAGACAACCCCCATTTTTTCAGTCTTATTTCAATGCAAAAAACACCGTCTTATATTCGGGCCAATATGGTGTGCGGGCCAGACGTAATTGATTTTATGACAGACGCTGGGGGCCAGATGAAATTAGACCGCGGGCCGCATTTGGCCCCCGGGCCGGACTTTGGACATGTCTGTTGTAGAGTGTAGCGCCTCTCTAGTGTGGCTAACCAGGTTGAGAGGTGGCTAACCTGAGGACTTTTTATTAAAAAAAAACAAAAACCACAAACCAAAATCACAATTCAACGATATTGCTATAATGTGTTATATATGCATTCACTGTGAATTTTACAAATAAAAAAATTCTACTTTAAATTACCAGTGTTCAATAAATTCCAATTTTGCAGGTTAAACTTAAATTTCAATACACTTTAACCTTTTTTTCAAATGGATCAATAAACACACCAGTTAAAAAAAAGCCCAAAAACAAAAACTGAATTATTTTTAAAGTGATCCTCTATTTTTAAGACAAGTAATTCTTAAAACATAAATGTTAGTATGAGTTATAATAATTTGATATTAAAACCCCTCTTAATGGTTTTGTTTTAATAAAGTTTGTAAAATTATTTTAAGTGATAGGTCGCCATTCTTGTTACGTCGCAGTGCGTGACATCACTGGTCCCGTTGGCAAAATTCCAGCGTGTCACTCGTTAGCTTTCCCAACATGTCGTCAGTTCTACCCTTCCTATTTGAACCAGATCTGAAAAGTGAAGAGCAGGACAGCACTGTCGGTCGTTCACAAGACGAGCTTCAGGGAAAAATGCGTGCAGCAAATACCTGATAAGACAAAAGTTGGGCAAAACCGGTGATGCGAGAGAGTCCTGTTGGGAACTCCGGTTGGGAGCGAGAGTGCATGCTGTTGGGATTTGGGAACTCCGGTTTTATTAGCAGATATTCAAGGTAAGCATATTGCATTTTCAAACGTTTTCCCAATATAATTATGTAGATCAGGGGTCCCCAAACTATGGCCCGCCTCCACATTTGGTCCAGCCCCCTGAACTTTTTTTTTTTTTTTTTTCTTCAATATTGTTGTCTATTCCCTGGATTTTTTTTTTTTTTTTTTTTTTTTGTGAAGAACCCAGAGAGGGTTATTTGGTTATTATCTATTTAATTAAAAGTGTTATTATATTATATTATTTTTTATTTTATTTACTTTTTTTCCGTGAAGAATCCAGAAAGCGTTATTTGATTGTGGCTATCTGAAAAACAATATTTTTTTTCCATTTAGGCACTCCTGCAATCGTCACACTTTTTCTGTTACAAACTGACCCCGGCCCCTCATCAGAGAAGGGAAAAGTTATGTGACCCTAACAAGAAAAAGTTTGGGGACCCCTGATGTAGATTGTTAGCATCCAGAGCTGTTGTGTGCTTTACATACAGTACAAGCCAAAGAGCACACCTTGTGTAATCCAGGTCTTGTACATTGTAACGCGTGGTAGCTAGGTTACGTGTATAAAAGCACCAGAAAGGGGAGAAGCTTCCACTTATGCACATTTATTCACAAAAAATAATATTGCCACCTTGACCACTCTTCACTCGGGAGCTCAGCAGTACGCAAACGCATTGCCTGACGAACTCCAACATTGTTGTAAGGTCCACGTCAGAGTCACTGTCGTCACTGTAGCGTGCCATAGTGGTTTAATTATTTAGTATGATTTGGGGAAAACTCCCACGAAGAATAGTCATAAAAAAAGATAGCCATACTAATCCAAATCCGCATTTTTTACTCACTCGAAGATCCAAGAATTAGACCGATCCCATGGCAATATCGCAGCTGCGATCAGGCCGTTGATTCCACAAAATAGACTGATCCGAAAAGCTGCTGTACGACCGACGAATAAAAATAAATGGATGGATCCAAAACCATTATTGCAAACGCAATGGGACCCTTACTTGACTGAGGATCCAGGAAAAATGTTCGGGCGCCAGTTGTAACGCGTGGGGGGTAGGATACATGCATACAGAGACCAAAAAGGGGGAGAAGCTTCCACTTATGCACATTTATTCACTAAAAATAATAATTCCACCTTGACCACTCACTTCACTCCCCTTTTTTCCATTTGACTGGAAATTGCATCCAAAAGCAGCACATCGTGGCATTTTACTTTGCGAGTTTAGGCAGCAAACACGCTACACATTTGGAAAAATACCAATTACGCCATCACTGCGAGCCCGCAAACCATGGCGCCAACTAACAGTCAAAATATGGACTAAATATTATAAAATATTGCCATTGATTTAACATTTTATGTGTTTCTAACAACATATTTTAGTACAAGAGAACAATTGTGGTTTATTAGAGCCTACATGTATTTAAATCAGAGGATCACTTTAAACAAGAATAAAGTTAAAAATGCTTGTCTTTAATAAATGCTTCACTGATTCCACTCAAAATCGGTTCAAGCTACTCACTTACACTTGTTTAGCTTGTTAAACAGTTGCCACAGCAACTGTTTAACAAGCTAAACAAGGATTGACGCATGCGGCGTTCTGAAGTTTCGGCTTCCTTTCTGTGACAAGATCAAACCTTAACGTCTGTCAGTTATCGTTAACTTTAATAAGCAACTCCAGTGCAATACCAGACCAAGAAAAGCAGCAGGAGGGAGAGTGAGACTACGTGATCGGATCGGGACTGCTCATGTGTATTTTTTTAATTGGGGAAAAAAAAAAAAAAATCCGCGATGGACTGAGGGGACGAAGTTTGAAGCGCGAAATAGTGAGGGATCACTGTAATTCTTGAATTCAGCCTGGTTTGTGCCTTACTTAAGATGCCAACGAGGATTTTTACAAGTAATTTTATATTAATGATTATATTTATTTTTTACAAGGACACCTGCTCAAGCAAGAATCCAGGCAAAACTGTATACTAGTATACTATAGCTGCATGATGAATTATTTCTACACTCAACCTTAAAGACAGCTCGACTGAATTTGCCCGGCTCAGAATGAAAAGACCCAAAAGTGTTTGTAGTTCTGCGCAGCGATTTAACGAGTTGGGATAAACCCTCCTGAGTTCGAGTGAAGCAAATTGGACCGTCAGCTGGGGAATGTTTTTTTTTCCAACAAAACAAATCGTGATGCAGCGTGTTGTTGATTCCCTTTTGCATTTGGAGCTGCTCCCTTGTAAACATGATCAAGAATGCTCGCAACTCAAACTGACAGGAATACAGCACAAAGAGTCCAAACGTCTACAAGGATAATGTGACTAACAAGAGCAGAAGAAAGAACTAAGTAGGTGATGCAGCTGTAGTATAAAGAGAAAGTTGAACTCTCTTGAACAAGTAGCACTTTGGAATCCAGATTTGCTGTAAAAAATGGGCATTTAATGATCACGGGATGTAAGGAAAATGTGATGATGGCAAAAGAACAGCAGATAAATTGAATGATTTACGTTGCTAAATTGAATTTGGCTATTGTGCACTTTAAGTGTAAACAACAACAGACAGGGAATTATATTTTCACCTTGGTTGCTTCCATGTATTACTCAAAATGGCGTCGTACAAAAAAAATAAAAAGCAATAATTTAGCCACAACTTTGTGCTTCCGGGCTACAAATGTATCTGTTATATAGCTTCATCTATTAAGGATGTATGCGATTGGCTCCAGCACTCCTGTGACCCTTGCGAGGATAAGTGGCACGGGTGATAATTTAATGAATTAATTTAATCAGGATTTCACATTATTTGCAAAAAAACATTTTTTTTTTTCACTTCTGTGGAAGTATAGTAGTGCTTCAACGATTAATTGATTAACTCGAGTAATTCGATTTGAAAAAAGCTTTGAATCAAACTGCTGCTTCAAGTATTCGTTTAATTAGAGTGGCGTTGTACTGGTTTGTTTTGAAAGTGTTTGCATTTAGTTTGATTGATTTGGGTGGATACCCTGCCCTCTAGTGGCAACAGTGAATATGACATAACTCATGTAACATGGCTGAATCCAGCTGCTCCTAGTTAAGACCAACATAAGGTTTTAAGTTTTTGTTTGAGCTATTATTTTTTTCTGTGGATTAGTTTAAAGATATATTTAACAGTTTTTTTTTGTGGTAAAAGAAGTTTGAATGATTTGTTAAGAGGATTGTAAAGAATGTTAGCATTTAGCGGCCGTGGCGCAGTTGGTAGCTGGAGTTGTCCTTGAACCGAAGGGCCAGCGGTTCAATTCCTGGCTACAACTGCCCACTGTCGAACTCTAATTTGCCCCTAATGGTTTGGCAGCGCCTTGCATGGCAGCATCACCATTGGTGTGTGTGAATGTGCGCTTGAAAGTGTAAATGTCTGCTTATTTAAAACGCTTTGGGCATGGTAACCATGTAGATAAATGCGCTATATAAGTATTGTCCATTTACCATTACCATTCTATAGCATTTAAGCTAGCGGACTTTTGCTATGCAAGTTAGCCAATTTTCTTTTGTTGTACTCAGATCCTCATTTATTTATTTTAAAACATTTGGGACTAAGCTTATGTATTTTAATTTACTTTAAATGAAAGTGCAATTCTGTATAGTTTGAAGAAACATTTTACATCTCCTAAAATTTATTCTGCAACAAATTAAATGTTCCTAATCCAATCACTCGATTATTCGTATTAACTAGTTGATAAATTAATTGACTAATAAAATAATCGATAACTGCAGCCCTAAAGTATAGTATACTCATAGATTTCATTATGTATTGACGGACAAGGGGCGCGGGGCTGATTCATAGGGGGCCTATCTCCGTCAAAGCTGACCGAGTGAAAACACAGACAAAGAAAGAGCTTTTTACGTTGAAAATTCTTATGAATAAATGTTTAAATCTCTGAATTCTTTATAGATATGGACATAAAACAGTCTTGATTCTTGGTTAAAAGCAAAAAACCGGGCAGTTAGCATTTATTTTACGTAAATATGTCGAATGTGCTGCTAGTCTTGAAGCCACAGTGGCGCCGCCTTATCACCACAAAGAGCTTTTTACGTTGACATTCTTGTGAATTAATGCTTAAATCCCTGATTTTTTTTCGTAGATATGGACATAAAACAGTCTCGATTCATCGTTAAAGCAAAATAACCGGGTAGTTAGCATTTATTTTACGTAAATATATCGAATGTGCTGCTAGTCTTTAAGCCACTGCGGCGCCGCCTTATCACCACAAAGAGCTTTTTACGTTGAAATTCTTGTGAATAAATGTTTAAATCCCTGAATTCTTCATAGATATGGACGTAAAACAGTTTCGATTCTTGGTTAAAAGCAAAAGACCGGGCAGTTAGCATTTATTTTTCGTAAATATGTCGAATGTGACGCTAGTCTTTAAGCCACTGTGGCGCCGCCTTATCACTACAAAGAGCTTTTTACGTTGAAATTCTTGTGAGTAAATGCTTAAATCCCTGAATTCTTTATAGATATGGACGTAAAACAGTCTCAATTTTTGGTTAAAAGCAGAAAAAAAAACAAAAAAAAAAACGGGCAGTTAGTTATTTTACGTAAATTTTGCGAAGTATAACGCCAATGCTAGCATTTATTTTACGTAAATTTTGCGAAGTATAACAACAATGCTGTAGCGGCTAATTCCTCCCATTGATTTTTTTTCACGTTTTAAAACGCATGCGTGGTACGAAAAATATGAAAATTAACTTGAATCCTCGAACAAATCACTCCTGACACAATCCTTCCTGTTTGTATGCTGTTTGTGTACTTTTTCAACCTAAATACGGCGTTGGGTCGCTGCATGTGTTTGAGATGACCTAAGACCGACTGCTAATAACTGAAGCGGCGTGTGGGATGGCCCCCGACGAAAAGGCGTGCCACAGTGTCTGGGAAATCTGTCCTGTCAATATGATTATAAAATCTATGGTATACTGAATAGGTATTGTCATTTGTTTTTTCTTTAAATATAAGAGGAAAAAATATATTGGAATCAGCTATTGGTGATTTTAACAGAAAATTGTCACTACCAGATTGTTTCTATGGCAAAGGAAAAAAAAATCTTCCTCGATGAACTGACAAAGCGCCATCCGCAGAGGACACATTTACAGTAGCAAAGTCTGTGCCCGCTTGAAATTAATGAGTGCTCACGATGCTAATTAAATAGCAATCACCCCGCTTATCTCGTGGAGGCCTATTAAACAACAGCTGTCATCTTAGACAAACATTCTATTAGAAGTCAAACAACATACTCACTTGGGATTAACATGCTAGATGCTTGTTAGCAAACTTCCATTTGGATGTGACGAATTAAACACTGTAAAAAATGGGGGAAAAAATGGAGTTTGAAAAGAATGGAATCCAAAGAAGGAAAAGTCCCGAGTTGGAGCGTCGCACTTAAATCCTGATGTGTTGCTTGTGTCGGGCATCATGTTAATAAAGTCATTGTTCAACATTTCCCCTCCCTGCCACTCCTCTTCCTCTGTCATGACCAGACCATCCAAACACCAAGAGAAAGGAGGGGAGAGGGGGCAGTATCCTAAAAATAACCCTCCAGAAAGGAAATGCTCCATACATGTGAGCATCATTGGGGAAATCAGCAGTCAAAATTTCTGGATTGTATTTAATTTATTTATTTACAGTTGTGTTGTTTCGCAAAGTTAAATGCAGCAAGGTTGTGGCCATAAATGGATTTTCAATACCTTTTGGGTTGAAATAGACCCTTTTTGACATTTGGCAGAAGTGAAAATGAATGAGATGTCATTCTTTCACCCTGAAATTTGATGACTTTCACAATAAAAATGCTTGTTTTGCTTTCCTTTGTGTGCTGGTCTTGCTGGACATCAGTCAGTCACCAACTAACGACAGGGCGGCAAAAACATTCTAAGAATTGGAGGACATTTTAACCCTGATCTCCAATATCTCGAAATCTTTATATTGCCTATACAAAATATAGGCAAGTGTCTGAATCATATTGATTTTAATATTAAATTGCGGCACCTGCAGATTTGATTATTTTAAATTCGGAAAGAGAAGGACTTGAGAGACAAAAAAGAAAATGTGAACGTAGAAAACCATGATCATATCCATTAGCACTTTAACTCAACAGTCCAATTTCTTGGATTGTAAATCACGGATTATCATTGAAAGAGTGACAGTTTGCCAAAATAATAAGGTATCATAATGAACATATGACGGTAAACGTGGAGTTGTCATTGTGTGCTGACACACTCTGTTCCTTCAAGGTTTCAACGAAACTCAGTCCAAGGTACACCATTAGCGCTAATGGCCTGCCATTTACTGCGTAGGTGTTTGCGTGCGAGCTTTCAAATGTGAATAAACTCTTAAAAGGGAGAAGCGAGGTCTCCAAGAATCGCTACATTAATTCCCAAGTGGAGGAGCAAAATAGTATCTAATCAACTTTTTCAGAGTTTGTTAAAGTGGTGACTCACTTTTCCAGATTGCATCAAAAGTTTCTGTAAACACCCTAAATTTAAAAATACTTTCTACTCCTTATATTGTTAAAGAAGGCACTCTCCGTTTTTTTTTAAAAACAACTATAGATCACAACGCAACCTAAAAATGTGACGAGATGGGGAAAAATCAGATAGTGATTTTGAATGATTTGATTATAGGCTTTTATGAGGAGGAGAAAAACAGACTATCAAAGCACACATTGACCATTTTTAAAACAATTTTTGCAAATGCGTCTCATGAAAGCCAAAAATGTTTCCAAAATGTCCCTTCAAATGTTATTAACATTAAAAAAAAAATCTTTCTTTCAATCAAGATTCAGAGATTGAGTTTGGCACTTATACTTTTACCAAAGTGATTTCCTATACGGGTGTGAGCCACCAATAATAAGTGAAAGCACGTTTTGATTTTACAGAAACATCAACTCCAGAGGCGGAGCTTAGGGGGGTGCGGCAGCGCTTGGGCCCAGGCCTCTAGGGGGCACAAGCTGTGAGTGTAAAGGAGGCGTGGTTGGGTAAGGGGAGGGTCAAACAGAAAGGTAAGATAGAGCTGGAATATAGTGTTTTAAGACTTTAAGTGTTAAAATATATCTAATTCCCCTTCACTTGGCTGGTTGTCTGATAGGGCCTGCAGAAAATTTTGCACTAGCATCGCCCCCGCCACACACATTGGATGATCATCTTGAAGGGCCTGCGAAAGTGTGGAGGGGCCTGCGAATAACTATCCACCTGAACCCCCAACCACCGGAAGTTCACCCTGTTTATAATCATCGCACCTGGGCCCTGTTCACATTTGTTCCGCCACTGATCTACTAGTCCCCGGGTTACGATGGATCCGACTTATGCGATTTCAACTTAACGATGCCTGCGTCTGGCCTTTTAACTCATTTGCTCCCCAAAACATATAAATATGTTCTATTTTTAATTGATTCAGTGTCCCAAAAACATATTTATACGTCTGTTGCATTTTTTTTTTTTTTTTTTTGACAAGAGGCATCTATATGTTCCGATCTATCTATAGATACAAGATATAAGATATAAGATACAATGCACAAAACTCAAAACCCATTTTAAAGCAATAAAACTGGCCACTGGAGGTCAGCGGCGTATTTGTCTTCAAACTATGTTTGTCTTCGTGTATTTTTTGTTGACGAAAACAAGACTAATTTAGTCTAGTTTTAGTCGATGTTCAGTAAAAATGTTTTTGTCTGTAAAATTACCAAAAAAATTACTCCATAAATAAAGGTTTCCAACTATTTCGAATGAACACCGACAGACTAGCACATATTGTAGCGTCAATCTACAAGGACAACGCCAACTTGGTGATGATCCACAATCAGTCGGAAAACAGCAATCGTACCCACCTGGACTTCACGAACTGTAAGTAAAAAAAGGTTGTCCGAGAGTTTAAGAGGACACTCGCCCTTAGCATTAGCCTAATGCTAACGCGAATGCTATGCTAACGCTACGAGTTGAAGGCTAAAGCAACATTACGCATGCTCTCCGGCCAAGAAAACAAATTTTACCGTGTGTGCAAGCATGCATGGAGAATGAAGACAACACACTGGTGAGTGGGTAAGGGGGCGGGCGGCAGCATATCATGAGTGACACAACCATACACTGCTACAATGCAGGCTAACTACATGTAACGGAAATGATTGCTCATTTTCGTCTCGTCTTGTTAGACGAAAACTGGCATTCGTCTCATTATGTTTTAGTCTCCCAAAACACGTTTTTAGCTTGTTATCGTCTCGTCATGAATAAATTGTTCGTTGGCGAAATATTTTCGTTATCGTCATGGTTGACAAAAACAACACTGCTCGTCAATCATCCAGAGGCGAGGGTTGTATATAATATAACCCATTTTGTACTGTTTATTGTGCGAGTTTATGTGATTGTTTTTGATGATGTGCGGATGCTAACTGATACATGCTAATCGTTTGTTATTGCTGTATCAGCAGCACCCTGTAAAAGCAAATTTGAATTGCTGTTATTGAAGATTAGACTGTTTTAAATTTAATTTCATTTTAGTTTCATACTGCAAATGTTGATGTCATGAGCAGCTGAATAAAGTCAGCAAACCACACGGACGTCTGATATCGTCATTTTGGAGCTTAGCTCACTGTGTAGCTAGGACTTAGCTCCACCGTCTTGGTGAGGACAGTACAATGCCGTACAATACATGTTTTTGGATAGTTTTTTTCATTTGGAGGGTGTTTTGAGGTATTTAAAGGATAATTAATTCCGACTTACGCGGAAATCCAGGTTAAAGCGCCAGTGCAGGAACGGAACTCGTTCGTAAACCGGGGACTACCAGTATTGATTATGCTAGCACCAAGCAAAAGGTAAGTATTCACGCACCGATGAGTGCTTGTGTTAGACGTCTTGCTACGTAGAAGGAATTGCAGTAACCTGTTAGTATTCGTTGAGTGACAGTGTCAAGCTACGTCTTCAACCCGAGCGGCCATAAAACATGGCGCCCTCCGTACACGTACTAAATTTTATAGATTTTTAAATCAATGGCAATATTGTATGTGTGTCTTATATAGGGGCGTAACGGTACACAAAAATCCCGGTTCGGTACCGGTTTTGAGGTCACAGTTAAAGTTAAAGCGCCACACAGAAATTAATAAATTTAATTGTGTAAGCGGGGTCTGTGTATTATTCTTATTATTTAATTACAGGTGTTTTTGCTCATTTAAATTTATTTGATTTAAATGGGCTATTATTTATTTTATTATGTGTTTATATTTTACAAATGTGATGTAGTATTCATTTATATTGTATATTTTATGTTGCATAACTTTAGTTCCAATGTGAATATTAGTTCCTACTTGTTTTGTTGTGGTAGGAGAGTTTTGTATTGAACACGGGGCCGTGTTGGTTATTATTATAGCAGAGAAGACAGCAGTAAATCAACAAAGACAGGTCAACTGTGCCCCGATCTACCACTCAAGAGATCTGATGGACTCAAAAAGTAGGTTACGATTGCATATTAGTTTGAAAATCGACCAGATCCACCGTATTTTTACACGAGTGACTTCCGACCTGATCCTAGCTACCGGTAGTATTGATGCAGGAGGGCTGCGTCTCGCGTCAAATAATAAACTCTGCTGTTCTTTTCGCGTGCGTCGCGTTGAGCCGCTTCTGGGATGCATGGCTGATTGACTAACGCCCGCGTTTCACTGCGTTCTCGCGGCGGCCACGTTGTCGCGCCGCTGACGTTTCTGGGTTATACTGTCCTACCGTGTTGGTCCTCGTTATAGTAGAGAAGACGGAGTAAATATAATCTACACAAATAAACTGTAACCCTAACCCTAACCCTCGAAAAGTAAGGGTTATATTTAGGGCTGTCAAAATTATCGCGTTAACGCCCGGTTATTAATTTTTAAAATTAATCACTAAATCAATAAATATTTGACGCAATTAACGCACATGTCCCGCTCAGACAGTATTCTGCCTTTTGGGAAGTTTTACAGCAAGGTTTTTTGGGCTGTCTAACAGCGAACTCTTGTGGTCGCTTTGCGACATGGTTTATTGCTTTCTTGCCAGTTCAATATGGCTGCACGACATCTCGAGCTGACACCTACGTTGTAATGTTGTGCTTATGTGATCCTTGGACAAGATTTGTCCGTAAGTATGGTTGTTGTAAAGAATGTACATATTATGTTAGTAAGCGAAATGTTATATTTTTTGTATGAGACACTTTTTGTTTATGTTTAGTGAACCTGTATAGTGTGCTAAGCTAACGTTGTTGCTAATGCAATGCTTGTGTACTTTTTTTTGTAGTTTCACTACGGTCTAAAGAGGACAGTGGTTTGAGGCCATTTTATTAATAAATCAGATGAAAAAGGAAGGAGTCAATAAATGATTATTAAGGCGTCGTTCACTAGCTGTCTAGCTTTGGAAAAAGTAGACGCTTCGGAGTGAGGACAGCATAGACAGATTTAAATGACAGTAGAGTGAAATGCCCACTACAGTCCTTATGTACCATATGTTGAATGTATATATCCATCTTGTGTCTTATCTTTCCATTCCAACAAATTATTTTACAGAATATATATATCATTTACAGAAAAATATGGCATATTTTATAGCTGGTTTGAAATGCGATTAATTGCGATTAATTACGATTAATTAATTTTTAAGCTGTAATTAACTCGATTAAAAATTTTAATCGTTTGACAGCCCTAGTTATATTACGTCAGAAACTCATTCGGTACGCGTCCGTTCAAAACCGAGCGCCACATACCGAAACGGTTCAATACTATTACATGTACCGTTGCACCCTTAGTCTTATATCATATTATCGTAAAAGACAAAAATTGCGGCTTATTAGAGCCTACAAGTCTTTACGTCCGAGGCTTAACTTTTGGACGACAAGCTACATTCACAAAAGTTGACAAAAAAATTGCATTTGTTTATATACATATAGGCCGTACTGGACTATAAACTGCAGGTTTCCACACAACATCAAAAGACATGCAGCTCATTAGTCTGTAAAAATCCATAAATTATCCACACTGGACTATAAACTGGGGAAAAGGGAGTGATTTACTGTCTGAAAAATTCTGTATTTGCTTTTGTTCAGCGTCTCTAACATGTTAGTTTTCCTACGAAAACCTCAACTTTGGCCTCTACGGACTGAAGAGAAAGCCACCTCTAGACTAGGATTGATCTGAAATCGTCACGGAGCTTCGCCATCTGACAGAAAAAAAAAAAAAAAACAATCCTTTTTTTTTCTCGATCTCTGGGTGGAAAGGTTACACAAGACTGCATTTCCTTTTCCTGAGCCCGGCGGGCGTCAGAAGAGGAAGAATCCAACAATACTCCCGACGGATGGGAGTTTCAGTGTGAGTGTACACGCTTGTGTGTGTTCCAGCCAGGCGACTATACGCTTACAAGAGGACGTGCATGATGTGTTTACCCGCGCAAACTTCGCATGGCTGCTTACTTGTGTGCTCTGGGGTGTGTCCCAGTTTGTAAACGTGTATGTGTGTGTTTGTGTCGTCTAATCTGAAGGCAGCCTTAGAGGCTTTGGGGTTCGGTATTTCCGACTCAGCTGAACAGGAAGCGTCCTTCCCTCCTGAAATTTCTCCTCACCCTCTGTACAGAGCCTCATAACACAGTCTCCATGTAAAATGTGCAGAAAGATGCGACATGGCACTAGCATAGCGACAAAAGTTCTATGTCCTACGAGGTCCTTCAAAGTCCAAATAACAAAGTGTCCTTGATGACAACACTATAAATAAAGTGTTTTTGTTCAGGAGCTGAATGGAAAACTGGGGCCACTGCCAGGAGCCCTCGTTGCCCCTGGCAGGGCATTAGAAGGATGCTATTACTGGATTTGCAGCCATACTAATGTTTTGGAAATTCCTTCCCGCTCCTAAAAATGCAGCGAGTAAGGACGGGTGCTACCTGAAACCACATGAAGATTCAATTGAAGCGTGCCAACCGCACTAAATATAGCCACACAAACATTTGCGTTTAAGTCATGACCGCTGTCGAAAACAATGGAACACTAAATAAAGTCGCATGAAGTCGGATTATGAAAGCATTGATGTATTTTTGACACACACACAATGGCCTGACATAATGGCGAAATCCATTTGGACAGCGGTTACGAGAGTCTTGTTTGCTGTCAAATTGTCCGTTCTGAGGATAGGATTTGCAGTCTTTGAATGGAAGCGATGACACTTCTTCAGTAAAAGGTCAAGGGCTGATTGAATGACTTTTAAGCCATCAGAGGGACTTGGTTTGTAGCGATGGCAACCCTTTGTTGTCAGCAATTATTACTGCGATGATGTTTAAACTTTCAACGGGGAGCGTTTGATTGAAAATCAAAAGACTTAACGCAGTCTGATTCATGTTGAAAAACCTTTGGCCCGCATTCTTTCAGGTCCCCTGTGACACCATCAAGTGAGCGTAACAAGAGGAAGTCTCTGCCCAGAACACTGTGATCTGCAAAACCGATGCAGACATCTATAGAAGCCGAGGAACCATCGTGTCGACCCGCTCAGGAAATGCCTCAGTGATTAATCGCCGCCTTTCTGAGAAGGCCCTTTGCGATTGTTGGTGCTCGTCATTTCTGCTCATCTGTCAGAGGGTTAGATCTATTAGAAAATATGGCTGACTTGGGTGTATAACTCAATAAATTCCAAATAGAATTGTTTATTGTTGGCTGTTAAAAGCATATCAAATTTAATCTGTATCACAAACAAATAATACAAAACGTTTCTATTCAACAACGATCCATGTTGGACACTGTTTCTAACATTTTGATGTAGCGTTTGCTCTAGAGTGGCCATACAGTAGGGCAAATAAGTATTTAGTCAACCACCGATTGTGAAAGTTCTCCTACTTGAAAAGATTAGAAAGGCCTGTAATTGTCAACATGGGTAAACCTCAACCATGAGAGACAGAATGTGGAAAAAAAAAAGAAAATCACATTGTTTGATTTTTATAGAATTTATTTCCAAATTAGAGTATAAAATAAGTATTTGGTCAAGTAGTTTTTGGTCAAGTATTTGTGGCCAGATGAAACCAAAATATAACTTTTTGGTAGAAACACAGGTTCTCGTGTTTGGAAAAGAAAGAATTCTGAATTGCATCTGAATAACACCATACCCACTGTGAAGCATGGGGGTGGAAACATCATGCTTTGGGGCTGTTTTTCTGCAAAGGGACCAGGACGACTGATCTGTGTAAAGGAAAGAATGAATGGGGCCATGTATCGAGAGATTTTGAGAGAAAATCTCCTTCCATCAGCAAGGGCATTCAAGATGAGACGTGGCTGGGTCTTTCAGCATGACAATGATCCCAAACATACAGCCAGGGCAACAAAGGAGTGGCTTTATAAGAAGCATTTCAAGGTCCTGGAGTGGCCTAGCCAGTCTTCAGATTTCAACACCATAGAAAATCTGTGGAGGGAGTTGAAAGTCCATGTTGCCCAATGACAGCCCCAAAACATCACTGCTCTAGAGGAGATCTATATGGAAGAATGGGCCAAAATACCAGCAACAGTGTGTGAAAAGCTTGTGAAGAGTTACAGAAAACGTTCGGCCTCCGTTATTGCCAACAAAGGGTACATAAAGTATTGAGATGAACTTTTGGTATTGACCAAATACTTATTTTCCACCATGATTTGCAAATAAATTCTTCACAAATCAAACAATGTGATTTTCTGTTTTTTTTCCCACAATCTGTCTCTCATGGTTGAGGTTTACCCATGTTGACAATTACAGGCCTCTCTAATATTTTCAAGTGGGAGAACTTGCACAATTAGTGGTTGACTAAATCCTTATTTGCCCCACTGTACATCCGATTTTCTGCAGACCCGGCGGCATGGGCGGGCATTAGGGGGCCAGGCCCGCCCTGAGAGACTGCTGTGCCCGTCCTAGCTCGATTAGACTGTACTGTGTAATTTATTATCTTCCACAAAAACACACACACAAGAGGACGAACCCTCTATTCATCCTATCTTGATCTGTCGTCATTCAATTCAACCAATCTGAGCAGCGAATGAAGGCAATTTCTAGCCAATCGGAATCACAGATAAGGGGGGCGGGCCGAGTAGCCAGCCATTCGGTACTACGGTTGGATAGGGATTGCTTCGGTTACAGAAATGGTGACTGAGTGGCTCCTCCCTTGCTAATTCAAATTAGAATGGACATCCGTGTTATTTTGTGCTCTTTTGCTGCTGTAGTTGCATCTTCAAGCATGTGCCCATGTTTATCAGTGCATATGTTATGTTTACGTAGAAGCACTTTAGTTGAATAAATGCACAAAGAACTGCACCAGTTTTTCGTTTGTCTTATAGATTTTACATTGAACGACCACTTGTGACTTCAGTGACAGAAAATATTTCAGTGCACTGATGTAGTAATATACGGGTAATAACACCACTGTTCAGGCTAAATGTACGTTGACAAAGTGTGCCCCCCCCCAAAAAATGTAATGCCCCCCCGTAATTTCTTTCTGCAGCTGGGTCTGATTTTATGCGAGACAGTCCAGAATTTAAACGCTTCGTCTGGTGTCTTATGCAGTCCCGTTCAGCACCTGAACGCAACCAGTGTTGTTAATAACGGCGTTACAATATAACGGCGTTACTAACGGCGTTATTTTTTTCAGTAGTGGGTAATCTAATTAATTACTTTTCTCATCTTGGCAACGCTGTTACCGTTACTGAGGACGGAAAGGCATGCGTTACTATATTGGTCGAAAAGTCTGAGGGAGACGGACTCACCGAGACGACAGAGCAGAGCAGGAGTAGGGAGGAGGCAAGAAAGTTGTGACGCCGAGCAAACGCGATGCTAGGTAGCTCCAATAATACATGTTGTAGCCGATAGCCTTCAAACTATGCCCACATGTTATGGTAGATATGGTAGACATGGTAGATATCACATATACTGTACATAGATATAACTAGATGCAAAATGACAGACATGGCACTAAATGAGTTAGTAGACAGCCGCCATCTTAAAGCAGTAGACTTTTTAGGACGGCTCTGTTGTAGAGAACCTTCCTAGCGAATCTAAGTAACTTTTTATCTAAAATACTTCTAAATCGGCAAAATCTTGACTTGAATCTATCTTTAAATGATGAAACAGTTTTAAAACTTTCATATGTCGAAAGTAGAGAGAAGGGAACTAATGCAATAATGGGAGCAATTTTAACAACTTTTAACAGTTGATTCAGGGTAAAGAGTAAATTAGGGTAAAGAATTGGGCTCGGGCCAATTGTACCAAAAACCTTCACAAAAAAATTCACATAGTGTGGCCAATGTTTTTTTTTTTTTTTTTTTTTTTTTTTTTTGAGGAAAAAAAAAAAAGTAATTATCACCAATTACTTTGCCAAGTAACTAATTACTCTTACATTCAGGTAATTGAGTTACTGACGCAATTACTTTTTGGGAGAAGTAATTTGTAACTATAATTAATTACTTTTTTTCAGTAAGATTAACAACACTGAACGCAACACACTCCTGTGTGTTCACAAGTGCTCGCTGCATTGAGAACAGCTACAGGTAGGCAATGCAAAATAATTAGCAAAGTACTACTAGTATTTTATCACAACAACTCAACTTGTAGGGGCCACTGCCATAGATGAGCCATTTTTTGGTGTCAGTGGAATTAAAAACAAGCAATAATATCTATATCTGTATTCATAAATATTAGAGATGTGACCGAAAATTTGGCGCCGTAAACTTTCAGGAGAAAATAGCAAAAACTGCATTTTCGGTTTTCGGTTAAAAGACTGAAAGTTTACCACCGAATAGCGCAAAGAATCGTAGTCCTCTTGTGATTACGTCATCAAAACACGGCAAGAAGCCAACATTATTCTAAGGCATCAAACAAATAAATAAATAATTAAATGGAGGAAAATATAATAAATTTGCTTCATCACTGTTACACACACGTTCTGAAGTTGCTCGCGTCTCTCTGCGCTTAGGTCCCCCATTACCCCAGAACCTTTGTTTATTGTTTATTGTCATCATCATCGGTATCGTAGACAGTTTCAAGATAGCATTGTGATCAGATTAACTCGAAGAAAACCAAAGAAAAGACAAGGACTGACGGTAGACGCCTGGGCTTATTAAATCTATTAGACCAAGGACGTACATCATTACATGATGGAGTAGGCATTTCACATTGTGGTACATGTACAGTATTTTATTTTTTCACATGAATTTTCTTCCCAAAAGTCACTGATTCGACGTAACACTTGGGTAAAGCTGTCAGTCATCTGTTTGCTCATTGATTAGGGTGAGTTTGTCTGATTTGTTGAAGGAGGAATAGCCGAGGGAGACACGGAAGCCCACCTCCGCCGCAACCCGCGCAGGTGGTTCAGTCTTCATCAGCCCTGGCTTGGTTCCCGCGAACAAGCCTCTCTTGGTCCGAATCTCCGTAATTATTTTCGTCACCATTTGTGCTGCGGCAACACTTGACGCTGCTTGGTCCATCTTCACCTGTGACAAATCATCACAGGCCTTGTTGAGGCTGGCACATCCCGCATTGATAGCGTCGCCGATGTTGCGAGCAAGCTCCATTGCTTCTCTGTCGTGCCGTATCACTTTCGCCGAGAAACGGTGCATCCAAGGGCACCAATAACCAGCAGGAGGGCGAGAACCAGCAGTGTGATGAAGATGAAAACATCTTCCACATCCTCGATCTGAAGCGCGGTCAAACATATGGGCCTCCATTTCCCCCAGCTATCCTCCGTAAATCGATGTGAAAGTGTTGGCTGTACATGGGCGTTGGCTCGATGTAGGTCCCATTGTTGAGAAAATCCTGTCCAGTAAAGGGAACCTCGGACTTAAAGACTTGTAGGCTCTCATACGCCACAATTGTTCTATTTTACTAAAATATGTTATTAGAAACACATAAAATATTGCCATTGATTTGTAAGTCTTACCCTACGGAGAGCGCCATGTGTTATGCGCACAATGGACGCTCGGGGTGATGACGTAGTTTGTCACTGTCACTAGACGAACTAACTAACGGACTAACGGTGTTATTCAATTCCTTCTTATGCCGCGAGACGTCTAACACATGCGCACATTGGTTAAACGCGGTGAGTTGCACCATTTGTGTTTTCATTGAGTCTTTTATTACCTTTTCATTACCTCAATATACTTTTTGCATGTGTTTCCCTCTCATACTTTTAAGCATTGTGTTTTCTTGTGATAGCTTTAAAGCAGATTTTTGATTTATTAACCACATTAGTCACATAGTGCATTAGGCCACCCTTATTTGATATTACTACGTTTGATATTTTCTGAAGGCATATTTAATATGTTCTGTCTGTATGCATCTAAACAAAACAAGCTGAAAGCGCAATGTAGTACTTTGGGTGTCAAATTCGCCTCTTGTAGGGCGTTTAGCCAGTGCACATTTTGGCAGAACACTGTCTTATCCCTTCTTTCCTGTTCACTTTGCTTCTGCTGCTCATTTTGTGAAATATCGACAGTGCTGTCATGCTCATTAAATTTCCTCTCTGGTTCAAATTGAAAGGGCTGAACAGATTACATGTTTATGTTGCTAGAGTCATACTCTGGAAGCCTGGCTGCGTAACCATGTGACGTTACGGCCCTGCGACTTCTACAACAATGGCGACCTACTAGTTAAACTAATTTGATAAATTGTATAAAAACGAAAACATCAAGAGGGGTTTTAATTAGCGCTGTCAAATGATTAAAATTCTTAATCGAGTTAATCACAGCTTAAGAATTAATTAATCGTAATTAATCGTAATTCAAACCATCTATAAAATATGCCATATTTTTCTGTAAATTATTGTTGGAATGGAAAGATAATTCACAAGACGGATATATACATTCAACATACTGTACATAAGTACTGTAATTGTTTATTATAACAATAAATCAACAAGATGGAATTAACATTATTAACATTCTGTTAAAGCAATCCATGGATAGAAAGACTTGTAGTTCTTAAAAGATAAATGTTAGTACAAGTTATAGAAATTTTATATCAAAACCCCTCTTAATGTTTTTGTTTTAATGTAATTTGTAAAATTTTCAATCAAAAAATAAACTAGTAGCTCGCCATTGTTGATGTCAATAATTACACATTGCTCATGGTGCTGAAACCCATAAAATCAGTCGCCCCCGAGCGCCAGCAGAGGGCGACAAAACAACAAAAAACACAAGTAACAATTGGACATGACACTGTGCTGTCATTTTAATCTGTTTGAGCAGGGCATGTGCATTAAATGCGTCAAATATTTTAACGTGATTAATTAAACAAATTAATTACCGCCCGTCAACGCGATCATTTTGATAGCCACAGTTTTAATATCAAATTATTTTAACTCATAATAACATCTTTTAAGAACAAGTATTTCTATCCATGGTTCCCTTTGACAAATACAATATGTTGTTTAGTCTAAAAATGGGTCATTTTTTGTTAGGCCTCCGCCCCTCCCTCCTGAGATATCGGCCACCTCCGGCAGGCGTGCAATTTACAGGCTGGACGGCCACAGGTGCAGGCTATCACCATCAGCAGCCTTTAAAATCCAGTGGACGCCACACTTTGTGACCAGATCAACTCATCTAGTTCTTCTGTCAGTTGCATCACACCTTGCTTGCGTTTTGTCTTTGATTTTCAGCTCATGATTTTTGCTTTCGTCCCAGGACCTGTTTCTACACGCCCCTTGTTGGTTCCCCACATCTGCTTCTTCCTGAGCATTGCCTACCTCTCACTGGTCCGAATGACTCCAGCTTGGTTCGTATGAGAAAAAAAAAAAAAAAAAAATGTGGATTACAGTCTGTCATACCATTGTCTGCTCTGGGATCCGCTCCTGTCCACGCACCCTTACAATCTTTATTGTGGAGTTCCAATTAAAATATTTTGTTAAAAAAACAACATCAACAAAAAACAATGTTGTAATGTTATGGTGCATTAATATGTTAGCTAGGGGTGTGACAAAATATCGAAATGGTGATATATCGTAATACCTTGTATCCCAAAAGGTTATCGATATGCTCCTGCCAAGAATCGAGATATCCTTTAAAAAGCTGTCAGTGTCTAAAAAAAATAAATACAAAGGAACCAACAAGATGCTAACAAAATCTGACACCAAAATAGTGTCTCAGTTAATTCTAAGGCTGCATTGACGGTGCTCGAGCCCAATCCATTTAGACTGGGTACGTTCGTTCATTGGAAACCAGAGCATTCACAGTCATTCTGTCAAATTTTCAGGGCATTTGCAGGTCACTTGATGTTCATTTTAGGGCATTTACAGGTCATTTCCTGTTGGGTTTGAGTCGCTGCCTATTCATTTGGGTGATTCCCAGGTCACTTCCTGTTCTGTAACGCAAAATAAACAGGAAGTGACCCAAAAAATATCCCAAAATCAACAGGAAGTAACTGAAAATCAATAGGTAAATGACCTTAAATGGCCCAAAATTACCTCATTGCCTGGCATTGGCTGCCACTGGCAGTCATAGACGTTCAAACGGATTGGACGTCTAATAGTGAGAAACTCATTCCAATTCACAGCAGAAGCTTGTTTTTCTGTTTATTACTTGTTTGTAGAATATCCTATATGATTTCCTGATCAATGTATCGATAATCATTGTATTGCCATATCGTCAGATCATCGTTATCGTGAGTTTTGTATTGCAAATCGTATCGTATCGTGAGGTACCAAGAGGTTCCCACTCCTGATGTTAGCATTAAAATATGGCATTAAGAACAAGTACAAATTTAATTTGCAATATAAACACATTACAGTACGATATATTGAACAAAATGGACCCTAAATTTAATAAAACATTTTTTATTTTTTAATACAAATCTGGCCCAGATTGGGTAACCTGTGTGCCATATCTAGGCCTTACATTAATGTGGTTTCTGCTAGTTTGGACCAGTTCTGGCCCAAAACGTTTTGCTGATCCGGCAAGTGAATACATACCGAGTTTGGCCTATCGTTCAAAAAGACACTGGGGCGGATCCATTGTACGAAATCGGGCCGAAATTTGACGTAGATCTGGCCCATGTCCGCTCCAGTTATATTTTGCTGTCTGGGTAGTTCAGCATCATCATTAGAGATGGGAATTGATAGGATT
This sequence comes from Corythoichthys intestinalis, assembly GCF_030265065.1. NCBI lineage: Eukaryota > Metazoa > Chordata > Actinopteri > Syngnathiformes > Syngnathidae > Corythoichthys > Corythoichthys intestinalis. The sequence continues at coordinate 30,184,610 of NC_080412.1, forward strand.
TTTACGATTCTGATTCCATTATCAATACTGCTTAACGATTCGATTCTTTATCGATTCTCTTATCGATTCTAATTTGGGGAAAAAGAACAAACGTTTTGATTGGCATCGAGTTTGTTTAATCAGAAGTCACAACCTTACAAACTCACAACGAGGTCAAAAGAGGCCCAAAGGCTCGATGTTAACTGTGGCAATATGTGGTAAATGCACAATAATGTGTAACATTTTACTGAAACATTTTTCTAATAGAAATAAAAAAAAATTGGTATATATTGGCATATTGGTCGTATTCCCTCCCGACGCAGTTATCTCCACCAGGCATGAAAATGGGTCAAGGGTTAAAAACGGTGACAAGGGTGTGGAGGAAATACAGTGCTGCTCAAAAGTTTGTGAACCCCCTCAACATTTTGGAATTTTCTATTATTTCAACCTGATTTCCTAATCAATCAATTCAGTAGTTTTTTTTTTTTTTTTTTAACAGTTGTGTTGTCGAGACTAAATTAAAAAGAGTTTTCATCAACTGATGTAGGTGCAAAATTGAACTGTTTGGTCACAACCAAAACCGCCATGTCTGGCGAAAAGTCAACACTGCATACCACCAAAAGAACCTTCTCCCAACAGTGAAGCATGGAGATGGGAATGTCAAGATCTGGGCTTGCTTTTCATCCTCAGGACCTGGACAACTCCACATAGTCCAGGGAATCATGAATTCTGAGGAATATTGTCAAATCCTAGAACATAACCTGACGCCATCTGTTTTGAAGTTAAAGCTTGGCAGAAGGTGGATCATGCAACATGATAATGATCCAAAGCATTCCAGCAATACAACCAAGGAATGGCTGAAAAAGAAGAAGATTCGTGTTCTGGACTGGCCCAGTCAAAGTCCTGACCTAAATCCCATTGAAATGCTGTGGCGGGACCTGAAGCGAGCAGTTCATGCCAGACGCCCATCAAACCTCTCTCAACTGACTGCGTTCTGCAAGGAAGAATGGGCAAAAATCCCCCAAAGTAGATGTGAGAGGCTGATTAGTCACTACAGAAACCGTTTGGTTGAGGTAATCTCTGCAAAAGGAGGCGCAATATCCTATTAACTGAAGGGGTTCACATACTTTTGCACACATGATATCTGAGTTTTTCTTAAATCAACCACTTTTGTTAAATAAAGAATGACAATATAACTATTTCTTTTGTTTCAGTCCATTATTTGGAATGTCAGTATTGTGGATTTGGGTATAACTTAACATTTAATAAGGTTATTTTAGTTTTTTTTACAAAAAATCTGACCATCGCTGTGGGGTTCACAAACTTTCGAGCAGCACTGTATGTTTCGGTAGGGCTGTCCCAAACGACTAATTTTCTCCTGATTAGTCAGCCGTATTTTTGTATGTATTCTTTTTTTTTTTTTTTTACTAATTTAGCAATGAAATTTTTGTTGATGCTTATTAATTCACAAAAACATTTTGGAACACTTAAATTCTTTATTGAAGTACAAATAAACATGTAAATAACAATAATTAATCACACATAAAAAAATGAAGTCAAATGCTCATAGCATTAACTAGTGCAAAAGAATGGAATGTAAAGAGATTCAGAACACTGACTTAGCCTTTCCAACATTATTCAAAACAATTCTTAAAAAATGTAGCATTATTATTGTAGTATACTACTATATATAATAGTATCATAATAATTATAATATTCATTGCTAATCATATTTTTCCAGAAAGGGTGTCATTTTAAAGCTATTCTTAGTGTAGAATCTGAATTCTGTAGTATTATTGTATTTACATTAGGGCTGTCAAACGATTAAAATTTTTAATCGAGTTAATTACAGCTTAAAAATTAATTAATCGTAATTAATCGCAATTCAAACCATCTATAAAATATGCCATATTTTTCTGTAAATTATTGTTGGAATGAAAAGATAAGACTAGACGGATATATATATTCAACATACGGTACATAAGTACTGTATTTGTTTATTATAACAATAAATCAAGAAGATGGCATTAACATTATTAACATTTTGTTAAAGCGATCCATGGATAGAAAAACTTGTAGTTCTTAAAAGATAAATTAGTACAAGTTATAGATTTTTTATATTAAAACCCCTCTTAATGTTTTCGTTTTATTAAAATTTGTAAAATTTTCAATCCAAAAATAAACTAGTAGCTCGCCATTGTTGATGTCATTACACCATGCTCACTCCCCAAACCCATAAAATCACTTGGACCCAAGCGCCAACAGAGGGCGCCAAACAACAAAAAGCAAGTAAAAAGTAACAAGCGGACATTAAACTGCTGTCATTTTAATCTGAGCGGCTGCATGTGCGTTAATTGCATCAAATATTTTAACGTGATTAATTAAAAAATTAATTACCGCCCATTAACGCGATAATTTTGACAGCCCTAATTTACATATTATAGTATTAATTCTGAAGTATGTGGGATTAACTCCAGAAATCGTTATTTATATACACGCAGCGTGCTTTTAGTTTGAAATGTACACCGGAAGTACGTTCGCTAAACCGCTAACAGCTTCACACTCCGCAAAAAATCACTTTTCGTCATTGCTTGTGGTGTTACTATCACTCATAGTTTTTTTGTTTTCTTTTCTCTCAATTTTTTCATTTGCAAATGATGTTAACCAGTGATTTTTCATGTTTGAAGTGTCACCTTTTAACTGCAAGTTTGCGTTTTGGAAAAGACTGCCAGTGTTTTATAGCAGGCTAAAGTAGGTTGTCTTTTTTTCCCCATTAGTCTCAGTGTAGCAATGCTAACGCTTACAGTGTTTAATGTACAGGTGTTTCCTTATTTTGTAGGTCTGAACTGTAATTCTACGGCGTTTTGATTACTAACATCTGTGAAATGAACTGGAGTCTAATAGTCATCTACACGCACACACAAATGTATGCATGCACGCACGCGTTGATAAAACGCAGCCGTGAAAATTATCCCCCTCATTTCATATCGCGACAGGCTTAGCAACTTTAATAAAACATGTCGTTAGTTAGTTAGATGTAATTACGACCCCCCCCTCTTAAAAATGTTCTCCTCGGATCTACACAATTCAAGTATGTCACCCTCTTTGACTTCAAAATGGCGAATTTAGCCAAAAGGTGAGTGATTTTCATGCCTGAATGACTGCAAGTAGCTTTGTTGTCATTTTTTCTCGTGAAGTGAAGACACAATTTCGAGCATTTGAACCTATGTGATGTCATTGTTATGTTCACGGCTGCAATGCTCATGCTAAACCATCGTAACCTTTCATTTTCACCTTCTTGCCTCGTGAAGTGTAGCCAAACTTTGGGGCGAGTGGTTCTTGGCGCCGTGCTAGTTTGATGCGTCCAGGATGCGTCTGGACAACAAGACGCGTCACGTCACGTCACGTCACGTCACGTCACGTCACGTCACGTCACGTGATGACGCAGGCCTCGAAACACTAGGAACCGGTTTGGAATTGGATTTCGATACCCATCCCTAATCATCATACAATCCAACATTTCTGATCCAGAGTCTGGTCCAGAGTGTTCTCTGCCTCAGTTGTCTGTGCCCTGCAATTGACTGGCAACCAATCTAGTATGTACGTAGTACAGTTGTGGTCAAAAGTTTACATACAATTGTGAAGAACATAATGTCATGGCTTTCTTGAGTTTCCAGTTATTTCTCCAACTCTGATTTTTCTCTGATAGAGTGATTGGAACAGATACTTCTTTGTCACAAAAAACATTCATTAAGTTTGGTTCTTTTATGACTTTATTATGGGTGAACAGAAAAAAGTGATCAAATCTGCTAGGTCAAAAATATACATACAGCAGCGCTAATATTTGGTAACATGTCCCTTGGCCATTTTCACTTCAATTAGGCGCTTTTGGTAGCCATCCACAAGCTTCTGGTTGGATCTTTGACCACTCCTCTTGACAGAATTGGTGCAGTTCAGTTAAATTTGATGGCTTTCTGACATGGACTTGTTTCTTCAGCATTGTCCACAAGTTCTCAATGGGGTTTTTAAGTCAGGACTTTGGGAAGGCCATTTGAAAACCTTAATTCTAGCCTGATTTAGCCATTCCATTACCACTTTTGATGTGTGTTTGGGGTCATTGTCCTGTTGGAACACCCAACTGCGCCCAAGACCCAATCTTCAGGCTGATGACTTTAGGTTATCTTGAAGAATTTGAAGGTAATCCTCCTTCTTCATTATCCCATTTACTCTCTGTAAAGCACCAGTTCCATTGGCAGCAAAACAGCCCCACAGCATAATACTAACACCACTGTGCTTGACGATAGGCATGGTGTTCTTGGGGTTAAAGGCCTCACCTTTTCTCCTCCAAACATATTGCTGGGCATTGTGGCCAAACAGCTCGATTTTTGTTTCGTCTGACCACAGAACTTTCCTCCAGAAGGTTTTATCTTTGTCCATGTGATCAGCAGCAAACTTCAGTCGAGCCTTAAGGTGCCGCTTTTGGCATCATCTCGGTTGAATCTTCACCCTCCTGACCAATTTTCTCTCAGCAGCAGGTGATAGCTTGCGTTTTCTTCCTGATCGTGGCAGTGAGAAAACAGTTCCATGCACTTTATACTTACAAACAATTGTTTGCACTGTTGCTCTTGGGACCTGCAGCTGCTTTGAAATGGCTCCAAAGTGACTTTCCTGACTTGTTCAAGTCAATAATCACTCACAAGAAATTGCTAATTTGTGTTGCTGTATGTATATTTTTGACCCAGCAGATTTGATCACTTTTTCTGTTAACCCATAATAAAGTCATAAAAGAACCAAACTTCATGAATGTTTTTTGTGACAAAGAAGTATCTGTTCCAATCACTCTATCGGAGAAAAATCAGAGTTGTAGAAATAACTGGAAACTCAAGAGAGTCATGACATTATGTTCTTCACAAGTGTATGTAAACTTTTGACCACAACTGTACGTACCCTGTTTCATTTCCCAAAAGTTTGCTATCAGAGGCTCCAGTGAAAGGCAACCCTAATGAAGACAAGTGGGACAGAAAAGAGATGGATGACAACTTGTAATATTTCCCAAAGTCAAATTGTCAAACTGTAAACAGTCAAGACTTTTCTTGAGTAGTTCAAAACTCGACTTTTAACGCCAGACCTTCAATTAGTCTGGCTTTCCTCTCACGAGGTCTGTAAATCTTTGGAGGGGAACAATGACTGATATCTGGGGAACAAGAGATATTCCCAAAAAACTGGGGCTGTGTCATTATTGGCCATTCATAATCCACTTCTGTGATAATGGGGAGCCATATTTAATCTGCAAATGTTTAATTGACTCTTTTTGTACTCGCCCTAAATCCCCAGCAGTGTTCCTTTGGCAGCTTGAGGGACTTAATGGGAGCTCGGGTGATGATGACGGTGCTGGCTGTCTGCCCAGGACTTAGCGTTTTGGGGATTCTGAGCACTTTGAGGAAGCTTGAAAAGACGTACTGTACATCCGTGGTGTTACTGTTTTACTCCCGATCGATGTTTACGTCATTCTATTGGTCTCTTTTGGTTTTATTAAATTGCATTTCTTGACTGATTATTCCTTGAGGAGCTGGTCCAGTGTGGTTTTTGCATGACATTGGGTGTTCTTTAAGACGCAGAACTCACTCAAATGTGTTTTAATGCATCCACCGACCTCTGAATTACTACGGCGGAATGCAGCCGGCGAGATGACAGATTGCTTTAAAAAGTATGAGAGAGTCATTAAGTGTGAGACTGAGTCCCTCTGACATTGGCATTAATACCACACTCCATAATGACTACAGCACTCTGCAAACAGATCAATGCATTTCCGCACACACCAGAAAAATATAAAGGAAAAAAAACAGTAAAGTAGTAAACATATTTCATGGTTGTACGTTCAGTATATGACATCACTTAATACAAAATGGTTCTTTATAGCCTCACAATGGCCATTAGAGAACAGGGCTAATGTATTCAAAATGACAAATTAGATGATGCTTTAACAAAAAAAAAAATAATTCAAACTGTAAGCAGGGGTGAACCCTGCATCCTATTTTCATGGTACAAGCTCAAAAGGATCATTCACTTTTACAGCCCACCCACGTCAAAAAATGCTGCACAATTTAGCATTGCTAATCTGCTCGGATATTTACTTCTGACGGGGCCTGATTCTTGCAGCTTTTTAGTAGTCCTCAACCTTTTTCACATTAAACATGTATTTTGGATGTACTGACAAACAATTACATATCCAATTCACCATTAAGCTTAACGTAGTTGCAATTAGTGTGGGTCCTGCACTTGTTTCTCGACACCAACCTGGTCATATTTAGGGTAGATCTTTTTACTTTTACAGAAGCCTTAACCAGATTCTCTTCATGCCAGATACTTGTGAGAAAGCAAGTTTTGGTGCGTGGGAGCAGACGTGGGTAGAATAGCCAAAATTTTTACTCAAGTAAGAGAAGTGTTATTTCAAAATAAAAATACACAAGTAGAAAACAGTATTTGGAGAAAAGAATACGAAAGTCATGAGTAACATTGTGAGTGACTGGCTACGATGTTTGATTTTTTTAAAACATTTTTTTATCTATATGAACTTTTATTATTGTACCTTGGAGAAGAAGACTATAACATATTACATAACCGCATTAAGGGTTAGAAAACAAAAACAACAAAAAACAAAACATTGAATTCCGGCAAAAGAAAAAATGAAGCCTAATTCGTCGAAAGAGCATGAGTGCCCTTTAGTGGAGAAAACATATTTCCTATTATGAATCTAAAAGGATCATATCTCAGTTTTTCCGTGGTCAATCAGCGCCATATAAAAACTGTGCAAAAAAACAAACAAACAAAAAAATTATATATATATATATATATATACATATAAGTTTAACAAAAAAAGACAAAGAAAAAAAAGAAAGGGCGCCGTGCCGAACTTTACGTAGGGAAGTTCCGGCAAGAAATCTAGCCACTTTACCCTTGCTAATAAGATAACATGGATTTAAACAAAATTGTATTAAGTATGGGTTCAAACTATCATGCCATTCGTAGTTATATTGGTCATTCCAGATTACACAAGTGGTTTGCTTATTAGTTTTCTAAGTTGGGTCACATTGACAAGACATTCAACATATAGCAGAAGTAACTCACGACAGTGAAGTTGTGATGTAAATTGGGAATGTTGGCACATTCAGTAGTATTTTTCCAGAAAACTTTGGTGGAAGTCCATAAAGACGTTAGACCTTTGTATTTGCTCTTTTTCCCAAAAACTGACAAAGGTAGTTGGCTCTTATTTGCACACAGGTCGCTACTTTCACCCGCGGGGACCAAATCCGAGAGGCCTGCCTCCTCAAATGAGGACGGTGCGGTTTGGACGAGGGCTTTCCACCGAAAAGGTTAGGCCATATTTCGCTATTGAAAATCATTAGCCTGAAAAGATCATGACATTAAAAGTATGATCTTGACGGCTACAAGGGAGCGATGGCCGTGGCGAAGGTAAAGGATGATAATACGGACTACATGACATAGAATGCTTAATGTTCTATGTTGGAAGAGGTAAGCCCTTTAGAAGGGCCAGTGTGTCACATTTTGATTGATCTATTATGGATGTGAGAGTAATATAGACATATTGTAAGATGTTTTGACATATTACAGTGCTATTTGTCATTATTTATAAAAATGCAGTTAAGGGATTTCTTGGAACAGATCATTAGTATTTCAATTCATTTCAATTAGGAATACTAATCTGAAATACAAGTAAATCAAGGTAACAGATTTATCAAGGAATGATTTGGACAGTATTTTAAAGATGCATACAACAGTGGTTCTTGAAAATTTTACATAAACATCAAGTACAGTGGGGCAAATAAGTATTTAGTCAACCACTAATTGTGCAAGTTCTCCCACTTGAAAATATTAGAGAGACCTGTAAATGTCAACATAGGTAAACCTCAACCATGAGAGACAGAATGCGGAACCCCCCCCCCCCCAGAAAATCTCATTGTTTGATTTTTAAAGAATTTATTTGCAAATCATAGTGGAAAATCAGTATTTGGTCAATACCAAAAGTTCATCTCAATACTTTGTTATGGACCCGTTGGGGATGATGGAAGGAGATTTTCACTCAGAATCTCTCGATACATGGCCCAATTCATTCTTTCCTTTACACAGATCAGTCGTCCTGGTCCATTTGCAGAAAAACAGCCCCAAAGCATGATGTTTCCACCCCCATGCTTCACAGTGGGTATGGTGTTCTTCAGATGCAATTAAGTATTCTTTCTCCTCCAAACATGAGAACCTGCGTTTCTACCCAAAAAGTTCAATTTTGGTTTCCACTGACCATAACACATTCTCCTAGTCCTCTTCTGGATCATCCAAATGCTCTCTAGCGAACCGCAGGCGGGCCTGGACGTGTACTTTCTTCAGCAGGGGGACACGTCTGGCAGTGCAGGATTTGAGTCCCTGGCGGCGCATTGTGTCACTGATAGTAGCCTTTGTTACCGTGGTCCCAGCTCTCTGTAGGTCATTCATTCGGTCCCCCCCGTGTGGTTTTGGGATTTTTGCTCACCGTTCTTGTTATCATTTAGACACCACGGGGTGAAATCTTGCATGGAGCCCCAGATCGAGGGAGATTATCAGTGGTCTTGGATGTCTTCCATTTTTTAATAATTGCTCCCACAGTTGATTTCTTTACACCAAGCGTTTTACCTATTGCAGATTCAGTCTCCCCAGCCTGTTGCAGGTCTACAATTTTGTCTCTAGTGTCCTTCGACAGCTCTTTGGTCTTGGCCATAGTGGAGTTTGGAGTGTGACTGACTGACTGAGGTTGTGGACAGGTGTCTTGTATACCGATGATGAGTTAAAACAGGTGCCATTAATACAGATAACGAGTGTAGCCTCGTTAGACCTCGTTAGAAGAAGTTAGACCTCTTTGACAGCCAGAAATCTTGCTTGTTTGTAGGTGACCAAATACTTATTTTCCACTCTAATTTGGAAATAAGTTCTTTAAAAATCAAACTGTGATTTTCTGTCCCCCCCCCCCCCACATTCTGTATCTCATGTTTGAGGTTTACCCATGTTGACAATTACAGGCCTCTCTAATCTTTTCAAGTAGGAAAACTTGCACAATTGGTGGTTGACTAAATACTAATTTGCCCCACTATACCTCTAAAGATACTTGGCTTTATGGGTAGCCACCATTAAAATACAGTGGTGTGGTAGGGCCAAAAGTTTAAGAAAAAAAAAAAAAAAAAAAAAAAAAAAAAGGAAAAAAATTCTAAAAATCTGAGTTTTTTTCCAGCCAGTTTGTGGGTTGAAACTGAGATTTCAGAGGAATAAAATGGTAACGCACTCAGGGATTGAGTTAAATGGTACTACACTCAGATGTTGGTCCTAAACATTTTAATAGAAACAGGTCTAAAACATTTAATGTGAATCTTTTGTCGTTTGAGTTGAATATAACCCTACAGTAGTACTGTAGTGAATTAAGTTACACATTGCTAACGTGAGTCCGTCTACCACTGGTGCTAATCGTACCACACTTTGGTATCACTGGCATACAAATAAATGACTATTTTGACACATTTTGCAGTTGAGTAAATTAACACTTACAGAGACTAATGCGCAAAGACGATAAGTGTTATTGGCGGCAACGACTGTCAAAATTGCATCTATCTTTTCCTTACAGAGAAATGAGGCCAACGTGCTACAGGCCCAATTAGACATACTGTATGTATTTGGGCTAATGCTACGCTAGCAGACACTGTGTGGAACCAAATGATTAGAGCAGGCAGCACAAAATGTATGTGTGTAAGTGCGTGTGTGTACTGTTTGTGTCTATATGGTCTTGTGGGTTCAAATAGAAAACATCCGCCAACACAAAGGCTAGAAGTGGGTCACTGAAAGTTATTATGCTTCTGCTGCTGCTGTTGGTCTTACTATTTTCAATACTGGAAAAATCAAGTTTATATTCTGCCACAGGTCAACATATTTTTCCCGCTCTGAGGTTCAGTTTACTTGACATTCCATAGATTATGATAATTTTTTTTTAACGTTGATTATTTAAAATAGCTTCCTGTGCATGAGTACGTATTTTTGTGTGTTTAAAAAAAAAAAAAAAAAAAAAAAATCAGACTACCCTGTGTTGATATTTGTTTCTACCTCTGCCCACAGAAAAGGCATTTATAATAAGGTAGAAAATGAGCATTAGTTGTTGGATTGTAAATTGTCAACCTTCAGTCAGCAAGTCCTTCTGCAAGAGGTCGCAAATGTACTACATCCTTTGCCTAAATAGAGGTGCGGATACTTGTGTAAAAAAGTAATGATTCAATGTAAAAAAAGACAGCGTGAACTACTTAAGTGCATTATTTTTGTTGTAGTCCATTCGTTTTGAATAATGCCATGAAAAAAATTACATAAATAATTTTTGTATCAGTTTCTTCTCACATTCTAGAAAACACTCAAATCAACTTTACTTCTCTCTAGTTACGTCTTATTTCCTTAGTATTTTCATCTGAAAATGTTCGGGTGAAATAAGAACCCTTGACAAAGTAAGGAATAGTAGTAACCGATACCCGATATCCTGATATTGTTCAACTCCAAAAATCCGTTACCCGTTTATGTGGTTCTGGGACCAACGGTGTTTTTGGCAGACCTTTTATTTTCGTCTTAGTCTTTAGGACGATAATACTTATTAGTCTTAGTCACATTTTAGTCATCTCAAAATGTGTTTGTTGACAAAATCCCAAGACTAATTTTGCATAGTTTTGTCGACGTTTACAAAAAATGTTTTGGGCTTTAAAAAAAAAAAATACTCCAAATAAAGTCCATACATAAAAGGTTTCCAACAAATCGAATGAACATTGGCAGACGAGCACATATTGTAGTGTCTACAAAGACGCCAACTTGATTATAAAACACTCAGCAGGAAAACAGTAGATTATTTTGAATTATTTATACCCAACTGGACGGCAAGTTGTCCAAGAGTTTGAGAGGACGCTTGCCGTTAGCATTAGCCTAATGTTAGCATGAGTGTGAATGCTATGCTAATGCTACAAATTACATTTAGTGTGAGATGATCACTCAGCCACAGACCTTTAAAGGCTAAAGCAGCATTGCATATTCTCTCTGGCCAAGAAAACAAATCTTACTGTGTGTGCAAGCCTGCATGGAGACTGGCAACGATACACTGGTGAGCTAGGAAGGGTGGGGGCGCAGTACGTCACGAGTGACACAGCCAGACACTGCTTTGATGATAGCACATTAACTACACATAAAATGTCACACATTGTAAATATGTGACGGAAACTATTGCACATTTTCATCTCGTTCTTGTCTCGTCGGATGAAAACTGGCATTCGTCTTGTTATGTTTTAATCTCCCAAAGAACGTTTTTCATACCTGTGCCTGTACCTTGGCAATTTTAGAAATAGTTATGTATGCCCTTACAAATTGGTGGGTAATCTTACAACGTTGTATATAGCGTGCAATATGAAACAAAAATAAAACTTATTTTAAAAATAATACCAATGTATTGGTAACATTGTAACACGTAACCTGGTGCAATCAAAGAACAATCAATATCTTCAGCTACATCACGATTACTAAAATTTAACAGTGACGTTTTTTATAATTGTATGTAGCACTTTTGGCAATTTCTATCATGTCTTAATGGCTGCAGTTCATGGCACTTCAGCTCGCAATTCAGTTTGACTTGCAGGTAGTTTGTTAGCGTGTCCAATTATAAATTAAAAAGGTCTATTGATGAAATTAACTTTCCGATGCAATCTTTGAGTCAGGGAACATTTCTTTTGCTAAATCTGAGAAGTAATAAGCAATAGTTGTGGGCAAATTGTGTTCGGCAACAAATTGGCAGAAAAAAATCTCCGCTTTCGTCACTTTTCATTCTGCAGACTTTATGACCAGTGTTGTTAATCTTACTTTTGAAAAGTAATTAATTTCAGTTACAAATTACTTCTCCCAAAAAGTGAGTTAGTAACTCAGTTACCTGAATGTAAGAGTAATTAGTTACTTGGCAAAGTAACTGGTGTTACATTTCATGTTTTTTTTTTTCATTAAAAAAAACAAACAAAAAAAAACAAAACAAAAAAAAAACATAGTAACCATCGCTATGTTTGGAAATCGTTTAATGTTGTGAATCAATTGTAAAAGTTAAAAATTGCTACCGTTTTTGCATTAGTTCCCTTCTGTCTACTTTCGACATGTTAAATTTTTAAAACTGTTTCATCATTTAAAGATATATTCGAGTCAAGATTTTGCCGATTTAGGAGTATTTTAGATAAAAAGTTACCTAAATTTGCTAGGAAGGTTCACTACAACAGAGCCTTTCTGAGACGTCTACTGCTTCAAAATGGTGGTTGTTTATTAACGCTGCCGTCTGTCATTTCGCATGTAGTTCTATAAGCATTTGATTTCTAGGCATAGATTGTAGGCTGTCGGCTACAGTCAGGAAATATTGGAGCCACCTAACCTAGCATCGCGTTTGCTACAGCGTCACAAAAAACACTCTTCTCTCTCATTCTCTCTGACTTTTCTCGCGTCATTCAACCAACATCGTAACGCACATGGTTTCGTTGCCGAAACGGAGACAAAATCCGAACGGAGAAAAAAAACCCCGTAATGCACGAAAAACGTACAGATTATGAACGTCTGGCGTACACATTTTCAAATCAGTGCTCACTTGTACAAATTACGCTGAAACCGAACAACTTGACAGGTATGGTATATAGCTTGTCATCGCCATGAAAAAAAAGTGTTTGTTAACTAAATATTTTTGTTGTCGTCATTGTTGATTAAAACAACAATGTGGACTTAACACATTTTGTCTAATTGTTTTGTGATGCCCCACTGAATGCTTTAATAATGATCATGCTCACATCACAAATCCAAAGCATTTTATTTTGAGGAGATCTAATGGTCAATAAGAATAACTGCTGTGCTAAGCTGTTTCCATCCATTGTACAGGCAGAAGGCTTCTACCTTCACTTTGAAATCAACATGCATATTGGCCTAAAACCGATAATGAAAAACAGCGTGGCGTTGGCGTGACTGTTGCTGATTGATTCTGATACGGCACCTGGTAGCAGGCTATCGTTGCTAACGTGTGACACCAGGCATGTGTGCATGTTATTAATACATCATTGGACTGGTCGGTGAGTGGTCAATTGGGGAGATACAATCTGTCAAGGAGAGAAGGTGGATATACTCGTATAAGTCAAGAGGACACATAACAACTCGAGGGACCCTTAAATGAGTCTCCAGTTGAAGAATATTACCCCCCCACACACACCTTAAGAAAAAAAAAAAAGCATCGTTATCTGAGCGAAAGTAAATGAAACTGCAGGCCTCATCCATCCCGCTGTTGTTTTGTTTCCCGACACCTGCAATTTCATCCGCCCCTCCGCCCTCGTCTGATTGAAACGGGTCGCATCGGATTGAGCGTGGCGCCGAGAAGCGGGGAGAAGGAAAACAATCGTGTGCTATTGTTCACTTGCCGAACAGCCAGCTGTTGTTTTCCCTTAAAGTCAGAGACAATCGGATGATCGTTAAACGGACCCGCACAGGTTCTCTCCAGGGTAGAGATTTGGTGAACGCTAATGGAGAGAGGATGGCTGAGTAGTGACAGAAAATCGACAGCATCTGGGCAGAGTATGACAAGAGAGAAGTCGGATAAACAATAAGTATCTGATGTAATTGCAATGGGGTTTTGGGGTAAATTCTAGGGCTGTCAAACGACTACATTTTTTAAAATCGAGTTAACCACAGCTTAAAAATTAATTAATCGTAATTAATCGCAATTCAAACCATCTCTAAAATATGCCATATTTTTCTGCAAATTATTGTTGGAATGGAAAGATAAGACACAAGACGGACATAAACATTCAACATACTGTACATAAGTACTGTATTTGTTAATTATAACAATAAATCCACAAGATGGCATTAACATTATTAACATTCTTTCTGTTAAAGGGATCCACGGAAAGAAAGACTTGTAGTTCTTAAAAGATACATTTGAGTACAAGTTATAGTAGTTTTGTATTAAAACTAGGGCTGTCAAAATTATCGCGTTCACGGGCGGAAATTAATTTTTAAAATTAATCACGTTAAAATATTTGACGCAATTAACGCACATGCCCCCGCTCAGACAGATTTAAATGACAGTACAGTGAAATGCCCACTTGTTAATTGTGTTTTGTGGAGTTTGGCTGCCCTCTGCTGGCGCTTGGGTGCCTTGTTCAGGCTGGTGGTGGTGGTGTAACAGTGTGGGGAATATTTTCTTGGCACTCTTTGGTCCCCTTGGTACCAACTGAGCATCGTTGGAACGCCACAGCCTACCTGAGTATTGTTGCTGACCATGTCCATCCCTTTATGACCACAATGTATCCAACTTCTGATGGCTACTTTCAGCAGGATAATGTGCCATGTCATAAAGCTGGCATAATCTCAGACTGGTTTCTTAAACATGACAATGAGTTCACTGTACTCAAATGCTCCCCACAGTCACCAGACCTTAATCCAATAGAGCATCTTTGGGATGTGGTGGAACGGGAGATTCGCATCATGGATGTGCAGCCGACAAATCTGCAATATGGACCAAACTTTCTGAGGAATGCTTCCAGCACCTTGTTGAATCTATGCCACGAAGAATTGAGGCAGTTCTGAGGCAAAAGGGGGTCAACAACGTTACTAGCATGGTGTACCTAATAAAGTGGCTGGTGAGTGCAGAATGGTGACAAAAAATGTTTGCCACCTCTCAACATTTTTAAAACTGGAGAGAATCTGAAATTTTTCTTTCCTTTAAAACAAGAAAATGAATTTGCAAATGATTTGCTTTCTCGGCCGCACAAAATCATGTCGTCGGGCCGCATCTGGCCCCCAGGGCCTTGTGTTGGACACCTATGGTTTCATTCATTCATTCATTCATTATCCATGCCGCTTATTCCTCACAAGGGTCGCGGGGGTGCTGGAGCCTATCCCAAGGCACAGATAAAACATTACACATGTTATAACTTTCAGCTTGAAGATATCATTGAATTGATGTTCTGTCATGACAGATCTCAGCTAC
This sequence comes from Corythoichthys intestinalis, assembly GCF_030265065.1. Taxonomy (NCBI): domain Eukaryota; kingdom Metazoa; phylum Chordata; class Actinopteri; order Syngnathiformes; family Syngnathidae; genus Corythoichthys; species Corythoichthys intestinalis. The sequence goes on from NC_080412.1 coordinate 30,199,653, forward strand.
TCTCCACATTCATGACGCTAGATGGGGCCAGATATCATTGAAGCGATGTTCTGTCATGACAGAAGCTACTCTCAAGTCTAACCAGTTTGCATTATTTTATTGCAATGTTTTTCCTTATTCAGATTTGTTTCAAGACTACAGTTACAGTTAGACTTCACTTTGAAGGTTAATGCAGTTATTGCAATTTTGTTGTTTTATGACAATAGATTGGTTTATTTACATTTCAAAAACCAGAAGCCATTCATTTATGAATGTGATTGCACTTTAGTTTACATATTTAAATGTTCAGATATTAAGATTTGAATGAGGCAAAATGACATGCTTTTTCTCTCAAATATATTGTTATAATCATTTTTTTCGGATGTACTGTAATTATTTTATGTATAAAAATTAATTTGGTGTTCAAAAAGTATTTTTTCAAACTTGATTCTTGAAAAAGAGGGGGTCGTCTTATAATCAGGGCCGTCTTATACGCCAATACGGTACTCTGAAAAATGAAACTATATGTTTACTGTTTCAATGAAAAGACTGAGTCGGGAGTTTGGTCATGGAACAAATACAACTTCAAAAGTTATGTTTTCATTGCGTTTTGACAACAACACAAGAAAAATACCCATATTAGTCAGTTATTTTTACCTGGCTAATGTATGTATTGTATTGTGGGCTTGTTTTTTTTTTTTTAAATCATGGATCTTATGTGCACTACTGCCCTTTTAAGACTTTATCTACTATCTTGGATTCTCCTTCATGCGCCACATTGAAACCATTCTGGCTTTTATCACTTTCCGCTGCTTCTTCTCTGATCCAACCCTCTTACACCTTAAAATCCACCTCTTGAGGGTGGTACAAAGGAAATAACTCTGGAGTGGGGATAAGCTGGTCAAATGGAAATACGTGGAAAGCACCTGACACGGGGCTATAAGGGTAGCAAAAGCTTGGCCACCCGCAGATAAAGGCATCTCCTCTTGCAAGAGAAGATGGGGAACTCACTTGAGCTGACAAGTATGATGAATGTGCAGAAACATTACCAGGAAGCAGTGGTGCAGAAAGAGTGCACTGCACTTGATCATGAAGACGAAGGGAAAATAACAGAAGAGATCTTTACTAAAAGCACAGGAAGCGGAATTAGAAAAATACTTACATTTTGCACTTGGGATTGGCATGATGAATTGTGTTGCTTTACTTTGGTCCGTTATGGAAAATTAAAATAAGGTATAATTATCAGGTAATACGTTAGTTATTATGCAGTTGTCCGATGTACATTATTTGTGCAGACAATTATATCAGACGATTTAAGATTTTAAATATGATATCGGGTAATACTGATATCTGTCTTGGCCCTATATACATCTTGCCGTCGGCCTTTTTACCAAGGCTGATCACAGCTTAGCACACCAGTTATGCTTGTTTACCATCAGATCCCTCTAATCCAGTGCTTCTCATTTTTTTTCTATTACCCCCCCAGCCTCAGGAAGACATAAACGTTTCGCAACCCCCTCAACTCTGCCGCCACTGTAAATAGGATCATTTGTCTCTAAAATTATTATTATTAATATTATATGTAAACCTCCGCATAAAGTTGTCCTTTTTTATATTAAAGGAAAAAAAGTAATATAGATCAACTTGGAATAAAGTATAACTTTATTAACATTCTTTTGTTTGTAACACAGAAGACTTAATGTGCATCAATTTGCCTGAATAAAAAAAAAAAGTAACATTAAAACTAAAAATACACTTGAGGTACATTTTTTGACCATTTGATACTGAAAAATAATATAGAATAAATCAAATTGATTAGCAACATTAACTTCCGAAGACAATATGCCAAACAATTTGACCCAAAAAACAAAAATAGAACAAAAACGACAGTGTCATTGGACAGAAAGACCGTTTTTATTTTTGCTGCAGGTAGTATCAGCTCCTTTGCTATGGCGTGGGGTTATTTTGCACCGAGCATGCTAACAGTGCTCGCTGGTTTACTGATGGAACACGATTGTTGACGATTGTTGGCAATATTCGGCACGTTTTCGCTGAAAAACAATCAAGCGGCCTATCAATGTGATCGGGGTCTAATGTCTTCCTCGTCTAGCTCCTCATATCATCTCCACTGCTCTTTGCAGTGTGCTCTTGTTTGGTTCAAAAATACTGCGCACACTCTGACTGAAAATGAGAGCGCCACTGCCACCCACTGAGTGTGTGTGCAAGTACACTTTTATTGTAGTACGGCAAAAAAGTATGTTTCCCCGAGGTCATATGCGTCACCCTCGCGCCCATGGGGGGGGGGGGGGGTACTTCTCGAGTAGTGGGGTTTGCGCCCCACTACTTGAGAAGTACTAAACTAAGATGCTTACAATTTGTTATGAGAGCGCACCATATGCATTTGTGGTGCAAAAATTAAATTAAGAATGAATGATTTTAAAAAAAAAAAAAAAAAAAAAAAAAGAATGAAAAACTCATTTAACTATTGCGTCACCGGAAAGAAATAGTCACTAAGAAAAGTAATAAATCATTCATTCATTTTCATTGCCGCTTTCATAATTCTAATGAAAAATCTGTGCAAAAGCCCAGAAAAATGCATCTTGGGAATTGTCCTTGCATTGGCAAATCCAATGATTGCCTGTTTGTATTTGTAATGCTTTGATCGGCTGTTTGGGGGAACTACTGTCTGTAAACGTGATTTAATTGTGAAGGATTCCTTTTATTAAATTATTGACATTTTGGCTCGTTTCATTGTATATAATTTTTATGTGATATTTATTTTCTATAACATCAGCAGAAGTTGTCTTATTTTTCGCAGAATGTTTATTTGGAAAACCTTGAAGTTTTCACATTTATCATTACTAAAGCATCCAGAGGGGCATCACAATACAATAAGCAATAACATGTTAAGTGCACGACTGCATATATCGGTATTGGTTTGATATCGGTATCTGATACTTGGAGTCGGACAATATCGGGATATCAGTGAAATGGTCATTATCGGACAACTCTAGTAACAATTGTTGAATAGATTGGTGACTAACGTTTGCTGATTTCAAAACAAAAAAACCCCCCAGTGAGACAGCTTAGTTTGAGGAAGAACAGAGAGCATTTTTTAAATAAATAACAACATTTGTACAATATTTTGTAACAGACAGGTGCATAGTCACTTAGAGGGGTCCCCAAATGAGTATGCTGCCTAAATGGGCTGTTGATGAAACCAAAACAGAAGATTTACTTAAAAAGTAATGCTTCCGCAAACAAATGACTGATTTGGAGGAAATTCAATTGACTTATTTAACAACCTTTCTGCCTGACAAAATCAAAAGAGACAGGTAGGGAGTGACACTTGTGCACAACTTGAACCATTTTCTGATCACAAAAATAACAAAGTTTGCTCCAACATTGGCGGAAAGTCAATTAAGTAAGCTGAGCTAACCAGTTAGCTCAAGTGTAACTTACTTCATGTCCCAGCAGCCCAAAGCTAAAACTTGCTTGGTAGGGAAATAAACTAGAGTGTCAGAAGCCGATAAACACAAGCAGCTACAATAAAAAAACACACACAAAAAACCCCCACCAGAAATAGAGGCTCAATTTTTCGCTAGTTGTTTTTAAAAAAGCAAGTGTTCCTAGGATTATTATGGAAGTCCTTGGTTCAACTCAGAATATCGCAATGAAAATCGAAAAATGCCTCCCACGGATGTTAATTTGACAATATCAGCAATTCACTCATTTTGGTGTCAATCAAAAAGAAAGTCAGCCTCAGACAGATCATCCAATCATCATGCAGAGAAGCAGAGCGTCCAGGCCAGCCAAGCCCTGCCCACTGTCCATTGACCCTCAGAGACGCACAGCCTTTAGCCAAATTTTCGTCTCATTTCGCAGTAGTGGAACACATACCTGTCAACTCGGGGCCGTTGGCAATCTTACAAATAGTGACGTATGCCCTTACAAATTGGTGACTAATCTTACAACGTTGTATATAGCGTACAATATGAAACAAAAATAAAACTCAATTTTTAAAATATGAATTTATTGTTAATATTGTCATAATCTGGTGCAATCAAAGAAGAATCAATATCTTCAGCTATATCATGATTACTAAAATTTAACTGACTTTTGTTATAATTGTATGTATTATTTTTGGCAATTTCTATCATGTCTTTTGATGGCTGCACTTCATGGCACTTCAGCTCGCAATTCAGTTTGACATGAAGGTAGTTCATTAGTGTGTCCAGTTATAAATTAAAAATGTCAATTGAAAAAATTTACTTACCGATGCAATCTTTGAGTCAGGGAACATTTCTTACTAATTCTGAGAAGTGATCAGCAATAGTTGCAGGCAAATTGTGTTCGGCAACAAAATGGCAGAATAAAATATCCGCTTTTGTCACTTTTCATTCTGTAGACTTCATCTTCATGACCAGTGTTGTTAATCTTACTTTTAAAAAGTAATTAATTACACTTACAAATTACTTACTCCCAAAAAGTAATTGCGTTAGAAACTCTGTTACCTGAATGTAAGAGTAATTAGTGACTTGGCAAAGTAACTGTTGTTACCTTTCATGTTTTTTCATTTTTTCAAAAACAACAGAAAAAAAAACAACAACAAAAAAACATAGAAACCTTTGCTATGTTTGGAAGTCATTTAATGTTTTGAATCAACTGTTAAAGTTATTAAAATTGCTCCCGTTTTTAGTTCCCTTCTGTCTACTTTCGACATGTGAAAGTTTTAAAACTGTTTCATCATTTAAAGATAGATTCAAGTCAAGATTTTGCTGATTTGGGAGTATTTTAGATAAAAAGTTACTTAGGTTCGCTAGGAAGGTTCACTACAATAGAGCCTTTCTGAGAAGTCTACTGCTTTAAAATGGAGGCTGTTTACTAACACCGCTGAGTCGGTCATTTCGCATGTAGTTCTAAATGTATGTGATATCTAGGCGTAGATTGTAGGCTGTCGCCTATAGTCAGGAAATATTGCAGCCACCTAGCCAAGCATCGTGTTTGCTACAGCATCACAACAAACACTCTTCTCTCTCCGTGTCTCTGACTTTTCTAGCGTCATTCAACCAACTTAGTAACGTACATTGTCTCGTTGCCGAAACGGTGAAAAATCCGACAAGAGAAAAAAAACGTAATGCACGAAAAATTTTGATTTTGAACGTACGGTGCACTCATTTAAAAATCAATGCTCACTTGTACAAATTATGCCGAAACCATACAACTTGACAGGTACGGGAACAATGCACTCACAAACCTTGGAGACGCACAGCGTCCACACTGTTTAAAGGTCTGTGAAGCTGTGCGAATGAATGAAAGGCAAGCTGCTTCGTAACCAGTGATAAGCATAGGCGGAGTTTGATTTTTGGGGCTGGGGGGGGGGGCATAACATGTTGATGACCCCGAAACGCAGTGTCAGCAATAAAATTAACTTACAAGAATATTTATAATAATAAGTTGACAATGAGCGTTTTTTGTTTCTCATCATTCTTGAGGGGAATTCTAAATTGGGCTGCTTAGGAAAGCTATACTTTTCGCCAAGATCATCATCCATTGAATATGGTAGGTCCGCCAGTGTTGTGCCAATGTAGTTACCCCAGTCAAAATTGTATCCCCTGGGCGGAGCCATATGGAGGTAGATTTGTGTCTTTATTATTCAGTAAAAAAAAGTTGCTTCAATCAAAATATATATTTTCATCCAAAAAAAGTCGCTTCAATCCAAAAAAAAAAAAAAAAAAAGTGTTTGAATGCAAAAATAAATTTGAAACTCAAAATACTAAAAAAAAAAAAAGTATTTGACTATTATTATTATTTTTATTTTTTTTAATGAAGCAACTTTTTTGATTGAAGTAATGTTGATTTGTGTTGGGGCCACATTTTTGCTAGGACATTTTTGTCTTTATTATTTAATAAAAAAATAAGTTGCTTAAAAAATATATAGATTTTCAAAAATCACTTCAATCAAAAAAGGAAAAAAAATCATTCTTTAAACAAAAAATAAGTTGCTTAAAAAATATAGATCTTCAAAAATCACTTCAATCAAAAAAAGAAAAATTTCAATCATAGAAAAAGTTTTTGAATGCGAACAAATATTTGAGATTGAAAAATTTGCATTTGAACACTTAATTTTTCATTGAAAAAGTTTTCTTTGACTGAAGCAATCCTTTTTGTGTTTGGGCCATTATGATTATGGACATTTGTGTCTAAATCATTCAATCGCAGAAAAAGTTGCTTCAATCAAAAAAATATTTTCAATCAAAGAAAATTTTTTTAAAAATGTTTTTTTCTAACACACACACATATATATTATATATATATATATTTATATATTTATATATAAATTATATACAGTGCCCTCCATAATTATTGGCACCCCTGAAAAAGATGTGTTTTTTAGCTTCTAATATATATATATATATTTTTTTAATTCAAATAATATGGGACCTTAATGGAAAAAAAGAGAAAATCCAACCTTCTCATCTGACCAAAGCAGACGTTCCCAGTTGAAGCCTGGGACCGTGTGTATTTTTGTTTGAGACCAAAATTGAGCTTTTTGGCAACAAACACTCTAAGTGGGTCTGGCGTGCCACGAAAGATGCGCATGCTGAAAAGCGCCTCATACCCACTGTGAAGTATGGGGGTGGGTCAGTGATGCTGTGGGGCTGTTTCGCTTCCAAAGGCCCTGGGAACCTTGTTAGGGTGCATGGCATCATGAATGCTTTGAAATACCAGGACATTTTAAATCAAAATCTGTTGTCCTCTGCCCGAAAGCTGTAGATGGGTCGTCACTGGGTCTTTCAGCAAGTCAATGACCCTAAACATATGGCCAAATCTACACAGAAATGGTTCATCAGACACAAAATCAAGCTCCTCCCATGGCCAGCTCAGTCCCCAGACCTTGTTTTGTTGGCAAAAGGGGGTTGTACAAAGTATTAACACCAGGGGTGCTAATAACTGTGACACACATTATTTGATGTCAAATCATTTTTTCTTTATGTGGGATTTTTTCCCCACTGAATGAATGCACTTGTATTGAAGGTTGGATTTTTCTCTTTTTTTCCATTAAGGTCCCATATTATTTGAATTAAAAAAAATATATTAGAAGCTAAAAAACACATCTTTTCAGGGGTGCCAATAATTATGGAGGGCACTATATATATATATATATATATATATATATATATATATATATAAATTATATGCAAAGCAAATAAATCAATTTTTTTTTTGACCCATTATAAAAATGTTTTATAGTTCATTTCATTCATTTTTGTTGCAGTTTTATTGCTTTACAACTTTTATATTTATATAGGAAAGTCAATTACATGCAATGACACCTGTCAGCCACCGGGAGGAGGGGGGGCTGGCCCCCCCTTAAAATCCGCTTATGGGCTAATTCTGGACAAAAAGTTGAACGCGTTGTTGATCACATATTTTTTGACATTGACATTGCTGTGCTTCCCTTGCAGTCTAGAGCAATCGCCACTTCTTTCCACCATTTACATATACTAGTATAGAAGCCAGTGTGACGCTTGATCATAAACAGAAGCATCCTTTGTAAAGGTGCAATTAATTTGTGGCTACTGTGGGAAGTATAGTACAAAGTAAACAAGAGAGCACATTTAAATTGTATATTTGACTGTTAGTCGCTTTATATGTACCTGAATATTTCATGTAAAAGTCCACAGAAACAAACAAAACAGCAACCGTAACGAATTCCAAATCTCAAAGCAGAAGGTAAGCTTGGCAGCTCTGCCCTCCCTAAAATTAGGTACAAAAATGCAAATGATTTCTCCTCCCATGTTTGTGTGCTCTCCACAGCACAAATGTCCGTGTTGCTGTGTTTCCATTAGGGGAAGAAAATAATGGATTGATTCATGACTGCGAGGGAGGCGCTGTCAAAACAGCAGAGCTCTAATTTAGTCAGACGCGCAGAACTCCCGCGGCATATTTTGACATCGGCAGATTCACACCAATGTTTAGGTTTGCGAGGCTGGGAATGAAAGAAAACAATTACTTTACCCAGTGAGACGGCGGTTTCAACTTTTCATATTTCTTTTAACAGATGTGGGAGTTCAACAGATTGCTGTGCTACCTCAGGACTAAATGTAATTGAAGCATCTATTAGTACTCAACCCTGTGGAACCACATGAAAAGAGGCTTTTTTTGTTGGGGAAAGTAACAGTAACTAAATATTCCAGAAAAGGGGCGTTTGATTAAAAAATAAAGTATAATAATGACAAGTAATATTAGAGCAGGATGGCATGTAAAATGTAGTTAACTGATGAAAGAGAGCACTTTTTTAGAACACAAAAACACTGTTCTGAATGAGCTGTGAAAAATCTTTCAACAGATGTGGGAGTGCAACAGATTGCTGCGCTACCTCAGGACTAAATGTAATTAAAGCATCTATTAGTACTGAACCCTGTGGAACTACATGAAAAGAGGCTTTTTTGTTGGGGAAAACAGCAGTAACTAAATGCTCCAGAAATGGGGAGTTTAATTAAAAAATAATGTATAATAATGACAAGAAAAATTAAAGCATGATGGCATGTAAAATGTGGTTAACTGATGAAAGAGCATTTTTTAAAGAATGCAAAAGCACTGTTCTGAATGAGCTGTGAAAAAAACCCTCCAATGTTGGTTTGTCAGAAAATTGAAATAGAATATGAAAGATACCGATAGTTCAGATTAAGGGTGTGACAAAATATCGAAATGGTGATATCTCGTGATACTTTGTATCCCAAAAGGTTATCGATATGCTCCTGTCAAAAATCGAGATATCGTTTTAAAAAGGTGTCAATTTAAAAGAAATAAATAAATAAATGAATAAATAAATAAAGGCTGCCATTGACGGTGATCGCACCCAATCCATTTAGACTGGGAACGTTCGTTCATTCAAAACCAGAACATTCACAGTCATTCGGTCCGATTTTCAGGGCATTTACAGGTCACTTGCTTTTCATTTTAGGGCATTTACAGGTTATTTCCTGTTGAGTTTGAGTCACTGCCTATTCATTTGGGTGATTCCCAGGTCACTTCCTGTTCTGTAACGCAAAATAAACAGCAAGTGACCCATAAAATACCCCAAAATCAACAGGAAGTAACTGAAAATCAGGTAAATGACTTTAAATGGCCCAAAATTACTCATTGCCTGGCATTGGTTGCCACTGACGGCCATAGACGTTCAATCCGTTTGAAGTGGGAGGGATGGCAGCGAATGAACGAAAGTTCATTCGCTGCCACCCTCCCACTTCAAATGGATTGGACGTCTACTAGTGATAAACTCATTCCAATTAACAGCAGAAGCTTGTTTTTCTGTTTTCTAGTTTTTTGTAGAATATCCTAGAATGATTTCCTGACCAATGTATCGAAAATCGTTGTATCGCTATATTGTCACATCATCGTTATCGTGAGCTTTGTATCGCAAATCGTATCGTATCGTGAGGTACCAATAGGTTCCCACTCCTAATTCAGATGATATACTGAATGAGTTTAGCAGTTTGGAGAAATGAGAAAGATTTATGATTGCAAAAAAAAGTAATTTCTTTATACATTTAATTAAGGAGGTAGGCTTGCATAAGCATGGTAGGGTGATAACACTACCAACTTTTCAGGATGCTCAAATGGTCCCCCACCAACTTTTAAGCAACTTTATTTGTATCATATAATGAGTTCAGTCATATAGGTTATTTAGATTGTCTTCCCATATGTTGTAAGAATAGAAATAGAACTGATCCAACCTTTTCCGCCTTAAGTTATAAGGCTCATTGGAATACAAGCCGCACCTTCAATGAATGGCCTATTTTAAAACTGTATAGGGCGCAGTAGTAGTAGTTGTTGGGGTTGCATTACGTATCAACTAGATGAAGCTGCGTTAAAGGGAATGTCACACCATGATAAACTAACATTTATCCATTTATAAGGCGTATCGGATTATAAGGGGCACTATCGTCTTTTGAGAAATTTGGAGGGTGTTAGGTGCGCCCATAGACTTCATTATGAAATTGATGGGACACATTCCCCAGACGCCTGCGCCATGCCTACAAGTAGGGGGCCGTCCCACACTCTGCTTCAGTTGGTCGAAGTGTGCCGCAGTTATTCTCAAACACATGCAGCGATCCAACGCAGGATTTAGGTTGAAAAAGTACAAAGCTGTACCGCATTCAAAAAGGAATGATTGTCTCAGGAGTGATTTGTTCAAGGATTCAAGGTAATTACCGTATCGGCCCGAATATAAGACAGCCCTGATTATAAGACGACCCCCTCTTTTTCAAGACTCAATTTTGAAAAAAGACTTTTTGAACACCAAATTAATTTTTATACAGAAAATAATTACAGTACATCTGAAACAAATGATTATAACAATATATTTGAGCGAAAAAGCATGTTATTTTGCCCCATTCAAATCTTAATATCTGAACATTTAAATATGCAAACTAAAGTGCAATCACATTCGTAAATGAATGGCTTCTGGTTTTTGAAATGTAAATAAACCAATCTATTGTGATAAAACAACAAAATTTCAATAACTTCAATAACCATCAAAGTGAGGTCTAACTGTAACTGTAGTTTTGAAACAAATCTGAATAAGGAAAAACATTGCAATAAAATAATGCAAACTGGTTAAACTTGAGAGTAGCTGAGATCTGTCATGACAGAACATTACTCCTCAAGTTCAGCATTCGCTTCAATGATATCTGGCGCCATCTAGCGTCGTGAATGGGTATAATGTCTAGACCACAAATATAAGACGACCCCCACTTTTTCAGTCTTATTTCAATGCAAAAAAACACCATTTTATATTCGGGCCAAGACGGTATTATATTTTTCGTACCATGCATGCATTTTGAAACGTGAAAAAAATCAATGGGAGAAATTAACCGCTACGGCATTGACATCATAATACGTAAAAAGCTCTTTGTGGTGAATAATGTGGCACCACAGTGGCTTAAAGACTAGCAGCACATTTGACATATTTATGGAAAATAAATGCTAACTGCCCGTTTTTTTTTTTTTTTTGCTTCTAACCAAGAATCAAGACTGTTTAAGTTCCATACCTATACAATTTTCAATGTAAAAAGGTCTTTGTGTTTCCACTCGGTCAGCTTTGAGGTAGATAGGCCTCCTAGTAATAAGCCCCGCGCCCCATGTCCCGTAAATATATTATATAATACAGTATATTATATTATGATGTGCCTTATAATGCGAAAAATGATTTAAAATGTATTAATATATTTTCTATATTATTCAAAAAATATGTTTATTTGCAGTCTATGCAGACATTTTTTTCAGATAATCATAATTATAATCGCGGTAAATCTTTTATTTTTTGTTGTTTGGCTGTGCTTGCGGACAAAAACAGTAATGTTTTACCTGAAGGAAGGCTCCATTTTTATTTATTTTTGTTATACCGTGATTAAGAATATTTTTCAATTATATTTAATTAATTTATTTAGACAATGTTGAGTGGTCTTAACACAAATGTTTATTTTTTGCATTCCTGGAGATTAGTAAGAGATTATTAACAAGTTTGTATTTATTGTGTATGTAATTTAAATTATGTTCCAATATTGTAATTTAAACTTGCTAATAAAATCCAGACATTTATTCTGGAAGTTTTCAAAATGTCTCTTTAGTAGCTTTTGAAAACAAAGGTTTGAATCAAACGGTGTATCACCTGAACCAATACATGTGAAGCTTAGTATAAGTCAATACAGATTTATTTTGCCTTGATCTTTTCAATTATTTAGGGTTGTATTTGTGAGAAATTGAGCACACGTTCACCCAATCTGTTTGGTCTTATTAAAGTCCCATCCCCAGCAAAAAGTGTACATACAGTTTACGCTGTTATATCATCCCTACCAATGTTGAGACCAAACCTACGCCCTTGCATTTAATACCTTATTAGAAATTGTAGTAGTACAAGGAACAGTTTTCATCAGCTTTGTTAGGAGTACCCACAATTATCCAATTCAGCTGCATCAAAATATTCTGCTCTTATAAACATAATGAGACAAAGTCTGTTCAAATAAAGCATCCTACAGTTTCCCAAAATAAACAAATTGAAAACAACCCCCCATCAGTTCTCCATATCCGATCTCCAGTCCGTGGGCGACCTCCAAACACAAACACCGCCAGATCTGTTTTGGAAGCCCTGCCGCGTCTCTACCCCTCGCTGTGTTTAGCATCCGACCCGGAGGCGAGAGGCTCTGCTTCATCAATACAGCACGATTTAAAGTCAAATATATGTATATAAACCTTAATCACAAATTAGTCTCAAAGGACTGACAGAAAACGACAGTATCACTGTATCTTTCACAGGCCGAATCCAGCCTGAACTGGTTAGCAGGTAAAAGCTCGGGAGCTGAGAGGTCATGAATTTCACTGAACTGTAAGAAAGTCAGCCCCGTGAACCGCTACTTTATCGGTAGTTGGCATGCAAACAGCAGAAGGGGGTGTGACAATATCTCGAAAAGGTGATTTATCGCGATACTTTATATCCTAAAAGGTTATTGATATGCTCCCACCAAGAATCGATATATATCGTTTTTAAAAGATGTCACTGTTTAAAAATACTATAGGTTACCATCAGGTTGCTACCATAATCTTCTATTAGAATATTGTTGACGTTAGCTTACTGGCTACCTTTGAAGGCGCTAGACATCCAATTCATTTTGACTGGATTGGACGTCTTGCGCCGTCAATGGCACTGGAACCAGAGCATTCACAGCTAGTCTTTTGTGGGCATTTACAGGTTACTTCCTGTTCATTTTCAGTCACTTTACCTTTTGGGGCATTTATGGGTCACTTCCTATTCATTTGAGGACATTCTTGAGTCACTTGCCTATCAGTAACCAAAAATCAACAGGAAGTGACTCGTAAATGTCCCAAAATGAAAAAGAAGTGACCGAAAATCAACAGGAAATGATGTGAAATGCCCAAAAATTGCCTGGCATTGGCTGCCACTGACGGACATAAACGTCCAATCCGTTTGAAGTGGGAAAGATGGCAGCGAATGATGATCATTCGCTGCCACCCTCTCACTTTAAATGGATTGGATGTCTTCAAGTGATAAACTGATTCCAATTCACAGCAGAAGAATAAAAAGAGCTTGTTTTTCTGTTTATTAGTTGTATCGTAGACTATCGTAGAATGATTTTCTGACCAGTGTATCAATAATTGATGTATCGTCATATCGTGAGACAATCGTTATCGTGAGCTACCCAGAGGCTCCCACCTGCAAATAACAGTCAGTCAATATAAAAACTTTGGAACAAGACATATCAAGTTAAAAACCTGCAGCTTCTGAACAGACGGGCGTATTTACCTCCTATCCCTATCCAAAGCTTTAACCATCATAACGCTAAAGCTAAAACTAAACCATAATACTAAACCTTCACCCAAAAAAACCCTGAAAATCATTACCTATTCTAAACATAACCTCAAACATGCAATAATCCAAAACATCCCCTAACCATAACCTCAAATCAATTAAATTCCATTTATTTGTATTTATACAGTGCCATATTGGACAGAAAGTAGTCTCCTGGCACTTAACAAACCACAACCCTTGCTCATTTCAAGATCAACAAAATCTAACTGAACCCCACATGAGCAGCTGCGAGACTCAGTTTTGCAGTAATGGCTTTAATCAAGCGTTTGTGTTAGAGATTAGAAAAGGATTATTAAAGTACTAAGTAGTATATTGCATTTTTTTTTTTTAGCAGAAAGCTCGACTGCCACAGTGACAGTGCAGGTTCAAACCATGGTTGCAAAAAAGGGAGAGTGAGAAATGGCGCACAGTGATGTCATCATCAGTTCGGTTACACATGCATAATATTTACTATAATAGCGTACTGCACGACTGATATTTTTAGACCGTGACGTCGCCATCTTACCCGGGCGTGGGTAAAAAAAAACACGCCGTCGTATACGACTCATGTTATTACTACTTGTTTTCAGCCGGTAATCTTTCAAAAAAAAAAAAACATGCAGAGTAAACACTGCTGCTATGGAACTTGTAGAAACGACTTTAGACATTATGACATATGAAGGATGGTTTTTTTGCATACCTTTCCCAAAAGCCAAAAAAGAGGAAAAAATGTGAACAATGGACCAACTTATGCGGACGTCCAAAAGACCACTTTAACGCCAGCAAGGTGAAGCCATTCACCTTCATATGCAGTAAACATTTTGTTGGGCCCAAGGTCCTACAGAGAACGAAGAGGTAAGCCATCTTGATATTTTTCCTAATTATTTAGCGTGGCGTTTTGTCGTGCTGCTTCTGTCTGACAATGAATGACCTGAAAAAAATTGAAATGGTATCTCACTGTCGCTGTTGTTACCTTTTCTGTTGTCAAAAAACAACTTTAGTAAGAGGGAAGTGTAAATAAATTATAGAATTAAGAATTGTTATTAATGAAAAAATTAAGTGTTCGTTGGCTGTCACTGAGTAGCATTTGCGATCGCTACACAAAAATAGCGATGTAAATTACCCCCAAGAACGGTCAGAGACGTAAAGGCCGAGTTATGCTTTCGGGTCAGACCTGCGCTGTCAAAGAAGATCCGATTTACGACACTTCGCCGTACCCTGACGTGCACCTCCAGAATTTTCTAATTGCGCATCACGTCGACGCATGGACTGTAATAGGTCCGCTCAGACTATTGTTCAGCGCGAAATCACCGCCACTTTCAAACATTTTTGTGCAACACGAAAAAAATGGACCAAGCCGATGAAAGTATCATCAAAGAGGTCCGCAAGTACGACAACCTCTACAATGTCTCGTCAAGACATTATAAAGATTGCCAAATGGCAAACAATTCGTGAAGATCCACATTCAAGCACTCCATCTTGCATTGTTTATTTTTTTTCTCCGTTGGCATTGTGTAACTGGAAGAAAACTAGAAGTCGACCAGCATCCCCCAAAACCGTACAAACACAACGCCACACCCCTCTAGTGGCTTGGCGGTGAATTACAGAGCAACACGTTCCCTTGCCGCAGAACTATCGAATGCTCAATGATGCCTTTGTCGCTTCGCCGTCACCGCAACGCAGGAGCATAACTCAGGCTTAAGACAACCGGAGGATATAATACTAGTATATAAGACGGACAGGGCATATGGTGGTAAAGGATAGATTGTTGAAACAGGAGAATGTCATTGTCAGTTGCGTAAGGCAATGCATGCACACACACGATGTCAGGAAAAAAAGCTACCTCTGGATCAGGTCAGCTCTTTTTCCCGCCTTTTTCAGCCCTTGATACTCAAGCCATCTCTTGAACTGAACATTTGTATGTGCTTCCACATCTTTACCAATGAATTTGGCACCAAGGATGTAATATTCGGACAGAATTGGTAGGTTTAGCTCAGTAGACATCTTGTTCGTACTCTATTTACAGGCATTTAGCATTGGGGCAAACGCGAGCTTGATCCGCCTAGCAACAATTGCTAATTTCATGAATATTAATGAGCAAAAGTGACGTGTTGCGTGCGGTACACCATTGTCCCATATTATTGGGTAGCCAATAAGATCGGACAACTCCAGTAATAACTGATAATATCGGCCGACAAAAGCATTTTAAAATGATATCGGAAAATATTGATATCAGTTATTCTTATTGGTTTTGGACCAAAATGCATGTTGCCTTCAAAGTGAATGCCTTTATACAAGGGTTAGTCAGAGCTTAGCACAGCAGTTATGCTTATGTTTCACTATTTTGAGTTCAACAACAAATATAGTGGTGCAAAATAAGCACTTCTTCCATAACTTAAGTTGAAGTTGTTCTCTTATTTTTCACAGAATGTTTTTTTTTTTTGGAAAACCTTGAAATTGTTACATTTATCATTATTAAAGCATCCAGTGGGGCATCAAATACAATTAGCCATAAGATGTTAAGTTCGCCACTGCATATATTGGTATCGGTTTGATATTGGTACCGGATTTTTTAAGTTGGACAATATCGGTTTATCGGTTATCGATTAAAAAGCCATTATAGGACAACACTAATTATTACAGTGTTTTGCTGTAAGACAACTGTTAAAATGTAGTTCTTGTTACAGTAGTTTTCTCTTAAACTGACCAACTATTTACGTTTTTTGGGCATTTTCTCATTCAAACAACCACAGCTACAAGTATTCCCTTTCTATTACTTTTACTTAAAGGGATGAGAGAGAGGTTAGTGTCAAGGCTAAGATAAAAACTGAAAGCCAAGAACTTGCAGCACTCAAAGTGCAATACAGTGGGGCAAATAAGTATTTAGTCAACCACTAATTGTGCAAGTTCTCCCACTTGAAAATATTAGAGAGGCCTGTAATTGTCAACATGGGTAAACCTCAAATATGAGAGACAGAATGTGGGAAAAAAAACTGAAAATCACATTGTTTGATTTTTAAAGAATTTATTTGCAAATCATGGTGGAAAATAAGTATTTGGTCAATACCAAACGTTCATCTCAATACTTTGTTATGTACCCTTTGTTGGCAATAACGGAGGCCAAACGTTTTCTGTAACTCTTCACAAGCTTTTCACACACTGTTACTGGTATTTTGGCCCATTCCTTCATGCAGATCTCCTCTAGAGCAGTGATGTTTTGGGGCTGTAGTTGGGCAACACGGACTTTCAACTCCCTCCACAGATTTTCTATGGGGTTGAGTTCTGGAGACTGGCTAGGCCACTCCAGGACCTTGAAATGCTTCTTACGAAGCCACTCCTTTGTTGCCCTGGCTGTGTGTTTGGGACCATTGTCATGCTGAAAGATCCAGCCACGTCTCATCTTCAATGCCCTTGCTGATGGAAGGAGATTTTAACTCAAAATCTCTCGATACATGGCCCCATTCATTCTTTCCTTTACACAGATCAGTCGTCCTGGTTGCTTTGCAGAAAAACAGCCCCAAAGCATGATGTTTCCACCCCCATGCTTCACACTGGGTATGGTGTTCTTCGGATGCAATTCAGTATTCTTTCTCCTGCAAACACGAGAACCTGTGTTTCTACCAAAAAGTTCTATTTTGGTTTCATATGACCATAACACATTCTCCCAGTCCTCTTCTGGATCATCCAAATGCTCTCTAGCGAACCACAGAAGGGCCTGTACGTGTACTGGCTTCAGCAGGGGGACATGTCTGGACGTGTAGGATTTGAGTCCTTGGCGGCGCATTGTGTTACTGATAGAAGCCTTTGTTAATGTGGTCCCAGTTCTCTGTAGGTCATTCACTAGGTCCCCCCGTGTGTTTCTGGGATTTTTGCTCACCGTTCTTATCATTTTGATGCCACGGGGTGAGATCTTGCATGGAGCCTCAGATCGAGGGAGATTATCAGTGGTCTTGTATGTCTTCCATTTTCTAATAGTTGCTCCCACGGTTGATTTCACCAGGTGTTTTACCTATTGCAGATTCAGTCTTCCCAGCCTGGTGCAGGTCTACAATTTAGTCTCTGGTGTCCTTCAACAGCTCTTTGGTCTTGGCCATAGTGGAGTTTGGAGTGTGACTGACTGAGGTTGTGGACAGGTGTCTTTTATACCGATAATAAGTTAAAACAGGTGACATTAATACAGGTAACGAGTGGAGCCTCGTTAGACCTTGTATACCTCGTTAGAAGTTAGACCTCTTTGACACCCAGAAATCTTGCTTGTTTGTAGGTAACCAAATACTTATTTTCCACTCTAATTTGGAAATAAATTCTTTAAAAATCAAGCAATGTGATTTTCTCTTTTTTTCCCCTCCACATTCTGTCTCTCATGGTTGAGGTTTACCCATGTTGACAATTACAGGCCTCCAATCTTTTCAAGAGAACTGGTAACACTTTATAATAACTATCCATTTTACTAGTTAATAGATCATTAGTAAACTGTTGATAAATGATTTATTGTTGATTTGTGAAGTATTTGTTACCAGTTTGTTAAGCATTTACAGGGCGTTCTTACCCTGAAAAACAGTTTGTGTAGAAACGTTTCAAGTTTTTCTATGTAACGTTTGGCATTTTTATCTTTTCAGGTTAAGAAATGCCGTTCACGTCAAAAGAAAAGGCATTTTGATAAGGCATTTTGCAGGCAGCGCTCATGTTGCACATTTATGAAAATCTGCCATAGAACCAACAAATATTTGTACTTTCTTTGTATATTTAACCAATAAAACTTATGACTTTCAACATATAGTGTATATAGTTGTATTAATATCCATCAACTAGCATGGACATTTAGAATGGGGTCAACCATATTGGAACACCCTGTAAATGCTTAACAAACTGTTAACAACTACTTCACAAATCAACAATAAATCATTTATTAACAGTTTACTAATGATCTATTAACTAGTAAAACGGATAGTTATTATAAAGTGTTACCGGAGAACTTGCACAATTGGTGGTTGACTAAATACTTATTTGCCCCACTGTATGTTGTGTTCTAGCAGGATAATTCAGGTCTGTTCAGTTACAGTGCATGGTGGTTAATGAAAAAATGAGGTGTAGAATTCTACTGTATGACAGAAATGAAATAGCTGTCCCTTAACGTCCAATATTCGGATAAGTCTACATCTTGGTGCTACCTCTAATAAAGTCTCTGAGAATCACTTAACGCTTCGCTTATAGCCTGTTTATGATACAGATGAACAATGAAAGTGTGGGAATAGAAGGGATGATGGAAACGCTTGTGAAAATGGTCACATCTAGTCAGACAGAACCATTTAGAATATGACGCTACGCGTTGTCCGTGAGCCTATTGATTTCTCAAAACGCAATTGTGAGATCTCAATGATGAAGCATTTTTTGCCATCCCAACACAAAGAGTCGCTTTCAAAAGCTGGCCAAATTGGAGTTCCAAGCACAGAAACAATGAAAAAAATGACAAATTGATGGGTTTCTTTGTGCTTGACATACCACAAAAGACAATAACGGTAGCACTTGTTAAACTTTTTGTAAGATGGCAGAGAGAACAGCTGGTGGTAGTATTTTTTTCCGACAAGTAGCTTTAAAATTCTGCCAGCATGGAAGAAGAGCTCGCCGCCAAAAACAAGACGCGTTGAACCCTGTTTGCTCCTGTCCCTTTCATGCTTGTTATCCTCCTACCACTCTCCCTTGTTAAAGGTCACAACGTCAGCTGGTCTGTGATGTGGTAACCCCATAAATTAAATAGCACTGATTTAACATACTCAAATGAATCTTGAATGAATTTAAAGACGCGTGAAGTCAGTCCTCCGGAAGGAAATTTGACATGAAGTTTTCAAAGCCAGATTTCTTCCAAGGAATTTTTGCATCGAATCTTGGGGGAAAAGTTGAGTAATGAAACGTTTCAGTGAGCTCCTACGTCTGCCGTTGAGCCAACTAACTGCAAATGGAAAACGTGTTAACTGCAAATTGAATGTTGGCAAACAGGTGTCCAGTGTGAGACAGGAGCAGGTTGTCTTCCTCCGTAGGGATGGGTTTAACATACTCTATGTATACACTCAGCAAAAGTATCATTCTTGGTCATTTATTATCACCAAATGTCATGCATGTGCACGTATGCTGAGATTCAGTTTGGAAAAACTCTAGAGGTTGAGTTCAGGTTAGCCTGTCGGTGCGCACTGCGCTTCCTTCCCTATGTGTGACAGATGCTGAGACTGTTGGCTGTTTTTTTCTCGCTCTTTCGTCCCAAAACTCAAATCCCTGCTGGGCTCACTTACACACACATGCACACACAAAGAAAAACACTGAGTGTAAGAGAAAACAAGCCCTTAAAACAATATCAGATCATTAACGAGCACGCAATCACTAACACATGACCCGCTTCGACATCTTGTCTCGCTCTTATTATGGCTGTCACCGTATTAGCAACGCTGAATTTCACGCTGCGAGTACAGCAAATTAGGCTGGATGGAATGCATGCCTTTATTGTGAAGACTCCGGATTCCATTATCTTTTACTGAGGGCTGAATAAAATTAAGATACTGTATGTATCAAGAAAGAAAGAATGTTACAGCATGCTTCCAGATATAATTCATAATAAAAAATGTAGACAGGAAGAAGCTGGGGACTCAGCCATAATCCTGCCCTTATTCTAACCTAACTCTTATTTACCTTTGTAGTTTTTCTCAAAAAAGTTGCCCATTCCAATGTGTTAACACGAAGGCGAACAAAATAGTTCTGAAGAGGCGAGCGTTGGAGATGACGTTTAAAGTGCATGTGACACGAAAAAGCATGTTTATTTCATAATACACGCGGTATTTTTGCTCCTGAATGATATCGACCGCTTGGATGTGTGTGGAAGCGATCGCTATATTTAGTTTTTTGAATCCCACGCCATGAAAATGAGTGACTTCCGGCTTCGGTCTTGCATTGAGGAGGAGGTCGCTGTGACATGTACAGGTGAAGGCGTCCTCTTCACTAAACAGTGGTACTGTTGTGTATGAGGACTAAGGATTCAGCTGATTTTGCGGAATAATACGTTTATTTTTCCCATCACGCCAGCCAAACGGCTGCAGAAAAATCTTGCTTTATGAGGGAGAGGCGTGTGCGCCTTTTCTGGAGTTTCAAAAGGTTCCCATTCACCGTGGATATTGGACAAAACAAGCCCTACTACTGTGGCACCATTGGACTTACGAGGAAGTGAGTAAACATCTTGTTTTGTATTATGTCAAAAACGAATACTTTCAATACAATACAAACTTTCTTTAAATAAAGGACTACTTACGTTTGATCATTGATAGGCATATAAAATGCTCTCCTCATGCAAATTAGCTGCACGTTAGCTGCACAACAACTGCAGCCGCCCTCCTCCGGGAAACGAATTGTAAATCGCTCTCCGCCGGGCGGTTTGCCGATCCGTGAAGATGACCGACAACCCAGTCGTCATGTCAAATAATCCGGGCTAGTTATGTGTGATTTTCCGCTTCGAAGACTTTGAAACATCACTCGGTTCTGGTTAGCATGTCGGCTAGCTGTCACGCCTCTTGGTTTGTTTACATTCTCCCTAGCCGGGGAAGGGAAATGACATACAGTGCCTTGCAAAAGTATTCGGCCCCCTTGAACCTTGCAACCTTTCGCCACATTTAAGGCTTCAAACATAAAGATATGAAATTTAATTTTTTTGTCAAAGAATCAACAACAAGTGGGACACAATCGTGAAGTGGAACAACATTTATTGGATAATTTAAACTTTTTTAACAAATAAAAAACTGAAAAGTGGGGCGTGCAATATTATTCGGCACCTTTGCGTTAATACTTTGTAGCGCCACGTTTTGCTCCAATTACAGCTGCAAGTCGCTTGGGGTATGTTTCTATCAGTTTTGCACATCGAGAGGCTGACATTCTTGCCCATTCTTCCTTGCAAAACAGCTCGAGCTCAGTGAGGTTGGATGGAGAGTGTTTGTGAACAGCAGTCTTAACACCTGGATACGTTTATTTTTGAACCATTCCATTGTAGATTTGGCTTTATGTTTTGGATCATTGTCCTGTTGGAAGATAAATCTCCGTCCCAGTCTCAGGTCTTGTGCAGATACCAACAGGTTTTCTTCCAGAATGTTCCTGTATTTGGCTGCATCCATCTTCCCGTCAATTTTAACCATCTTCCCTGTCCCTGCTGAAGAAAAGCAGGCCCAAACCATGATGCTGCCACCACCATGTCTGACAGTGGGGATGGTGTGTTCAGGGTGATGAGCTGTGTTGCTTTTACGCCAAACATATCGTTTTGCATTGTGGCCAAAAAATTCAATTTTGGTTTCATCTGACCAGAGCACCTTCTTCCACATGTTTGGTGTGTCTCCCAGGTGGCTTGTGGCAAACTTTAAATGAGACTTTTTATGGATATCTTTGAGAAATGGCTTTCTTCTTCCCACTCTTCCATAAAGGCCAGATTTGAGCAGTGTATGACTGATTGTTGTCCTATGGACAGACTCTCCCACCTCAGCTGTAGATCTCTGCAGTTCATCCAGAGTGATCATGGGCCTCTTGGCTGCATCTCTGATCAGTTTTCTCCTTGTTTGAGAAGAAAGTTTGGAAGGACGGCCGGGTCTTGGTAGATTTGCAGTGGTCTGATGCTCCTTCCATTTCAATATGATGGCTTGCACAGTGCCCCTTGAGATGTTTAAAGCTTGGGAAATCTTTTTGTATCCAAATCCGGCTTTAAACTTCTCCACAACAGTATCTCGGACCTGCCTGGTGTGTTCCTTGGTTTTCATAATGCTCTCTGCACTTTAAACAGAACCCTGAGACTATCACAGAGCAGGTGCATTTATACGGAGACTTGATTACACACAGGTGGATTCTATTTATCATCATCGGTCATTTAGGACAACATTGGATCATTCAGAGACCCTCACTGAACTTCTGGAGTGAGTTTGCTGCACTGAAAGTAAAGGGGCCAAATAATATTGCACGCCCCACTTTTCAGTTTTTTATTTGTTAAAAAAGTTTAAATTATCCAATAAATGTTGTTCCACTTCACGATTGTGTCCCACTTGTTGTTGATTCTTGACAAAAAAATTAAATTTCATATCTTTATGTTTGAAGCCTTAAATGTGGCGAAAGGTTGCAAGGTTCAAGGGGGCCGAATACTTTTGCAAGGCACTGTATGTCCGATTTAAGTGTCATAAAATATCGTTTGGGAGGTGCGACAGTAAAGGTGAAGTTGACAGTTTTGACCATTATGGAGTAATTTTGCCAGGCCGTCCTGAATAAGTGCATTTTTATTATTTCATATTCATTTAGCACAAGGCTGTTATTTGTCATGACTATGCCATTTATGTAGCAATTGGGGAAAATACTTGGATAAAAAGAATATCCTGTAAAAATATTGAAGTAAAGAGACGGAAATAATGAAATTTTGCAGCTCTCTTCGTGGCGTTTTCCTCGTTGTGAATAGTTCCCCCTCGACGGGCTAACTGTTCCTTCTCAAGCCATTTATTTAGCTATTGGGGAAAAATACTTGGATAAAAAGAATATCCTGTAAAAATATTGGCGTATGGAGACTGAAACAATGATATTTTGCGGCTCTCTTCGTCGTGTTTTCCTCGTTCTGAATAAATCCCCCTCAGTGGGCTGAATAGTAAAACCGATGAGCCCAGTCACCCGCTGACGTAATTCACCTGTTGGGGACGCTAGAGCCCAATAATGGTAGGCGTTGCTAACCGGCAGATTAAAAGACTAATTTCTCGTCATCTGCGCTTTGCTAAATTATTGTATACAGTCGAATCGTCTCAAAATATGATTCAAATTCACATAATAATGCTATTTAAGACTTTTTTTCTCCTGTCGTATGCTTTTTAAGCTTGTATGGCACCATGGTGCTAGATAGCTGCTCGTGTCGCGTTCAGGAACTGCTCGGATTTCTAGCCATCACCGACCTTGCTGTCTTCAATAATGTGTTTGAATAAAACAGAGGGAGGATTGACGGTCATCACATATGGATAAAATGGAAAGGACACTTTTGTGTATATCGACACTTGACGAGTCAAATGATGAACAGTAGACGTGCTGGGGTCCACACTGTTGTGGAGAGCAAGGTGGCTGATGGCTAGAAATCCGAGCAGTTCTTGAACGCAACACGAGAAATGCCTCGCTCATCTGCACACAACTGAGAAGTTTTTGCCTACTCCTTCCTTCCTACTGCAACTTTGCCCGACGATGTTAAAAAACGCGAAATTTGATCATTTCTCGCGGCACACCTGACGATCTCTCACGGTGGCGGCACAATCGGTTGAAAAACACTGGAATAGAGGGTTCGTTCTCTCCGACACAGTACAGTCTAATCGAGCTAGGGCGGGAACAGCAGTCTCTCAGGGCGGGCCCGGCCCCCTAATGCCCGCCCATGCCGCTGGTCTGCTCTAACTATTCACTTAACTAAATTCCCTAAATATACCCAATTCTACCCTAACCCAGTGATTTTTAACCTTTGAAACACAACGACGCCATCTGGCAGGCCGCAATATATACAGTATATTTTTTTGCAGCTGAACGTTATGGCTGCTGCTGCAATGTTGTCAAACTCTCGCTCTCTGTGCTGGGTTCACAAATTATTCCATAAATAGCCGATTACTTGGCAATTGGTTACGCCGACATTCATATTTAAACAGCAGTTGCGTGAAAAAATGACCAATTAATCATGTTTAATATCCAGCTGAAATTAATCCCTTAGAAATATTAAAGAAAATTGTACATTTCTTTGAAATCCAGCATCTTGTTGTGGAGTACTCAAAGCCACAACGTATTATTACAGCCCATTTAAATTTGTACATGAAACCGTAAAGCTTGAAAGCCAACTGCGACATTGCAATCGCCCAAAAGGCGATGCATTCGCCTCCACAATCAGGGATTTTCTATGCTAATTTTTGGAATTTCGAATTAATTTTACACACTAAATGGAGGCCTGCAGAGATCAAACCCATCTGAGAACACTCCCAGAAACGAAGTACAACTGTGTCAATTTCATCAAAACCAGCCCAGCCTTTACGGAGTCCATAGGAAACGAACACCCCTCCGCCTTCTGGCATACATACACACAGGAAAAATTCCATTTATACATAAGTTTAGATAACTGATCTGAATAGGAGTTAGGGCTGGGCGATATGGCCTTAAGTACGTATCACGATAAATTGAGCAGATTTACTTCGATAACGATAAATGACAATAAATTCGCCCGAGCGGACTGTTATATAATTTGAAAATTTGAATCAATGCATGGAATACAAATTAACCGTTTCTCGTTTAATTTATTTAACCAGCTTTCAATTTAACAATTGCACATGCAGTCTAAACATTAAGTATTAAAAAAAATCTTGTAAACAATAAGAATTCTAGTGTGAACATTTATCACAGCTTGTATGACTTGAAAAATGTAAAACATTATAAAAATCAATAAGACGACTGTGCAAACATGTCATTCTAACACAAATGACTTGCAGCTTTAACAGTACACTTCAGACAACTTATTGGTAATGGCTGCTGTGACATAATTATTCAACACAAGTGTTTACGTCAAGGTTTCAGGTTTTTTTTTCCGAAACATTTTTTAATACATGCACCCCCACACAGATACAACCAGATTAAAGCTGCCAATGATGCCAATGAAACATTTAAGGTTTTATGATGGCAGAATAAAGCAAACACATACAGAAAAATAGCTGTGGCCATTAAACTGTCATATTATATATATATGCTTCACTGATGGATTATACTTTATGCCGAGTGGCAGTGCTTTACCATCATGAAAGCTTTCAGAGAAATCACACAGAGATGCCAAATAACGCGACATGATGATTGCTAAATGAAGTCCGTGCCCAGTCCACTCATTAATTTCAGCCGTTTCGACAAGGTTAGAGCCGCTATCTGACTCTTTCACGTTCATTTGTAGCCGCTGTTAGCCGCTAGCGTTAGCCTGTGGCTTGGCTACCAGAAGAAAGCACTGAAAGCATCCTCTCCTGATATCGTGAGAACCAGGGAGGACAGCAGGTGAAAGCCTGTCTGGAATCCGACAAGAGTTTACTTAATGTCGGGTTTGGCGAAGCTAACTTAAGCCCGACTCCATCCCGTTTACTTGTAGCGTTAGCCGCTAGCGTTAGCCTACCGGGCTTCTGTTTGTTTGGCTTCCTGAAAACCACGTGACTCCATACGTAAGCATACTGTCTGCTTTCTTAAAGGGGAATGAACATAGCCGAACAACACAGAGTCAAAGCGGGATGAAAAGACTATATTTTCTTGTTTTATTAAATAACCGAATTTACCGACATGCTCAAAATTACGTCGGTCATTGTGAAGAATTTCGGTGCCGGTAAATTTTCGGTTTACCGCCCTGCTCTAATAGGAGTACTCAAAAACAAAAGTAAGGAATGTTTCTGGAGAGTTAAATCACTCTAACATTCCCTAATTTAATGTAGTCTTCCCAGAACTGGATACCTGAATCCATTACATTTCTATTCCATATGGACATTTTCTTATTTCACATCAGGCCGGGATCTATCTGCCATTTCACATCTGGAAATATACTATACTGTATATATGTTTAAACACTGTGTTTTGAATGTGAAAAATAAAAGAAAAAGTGACAGCCCACATGCTATCCCTAGAGCCTGTAATAGAGACGGCGAATCTACGAGTGGGAAAGTAAAGCAGCGAGAAAAATAAGAAAAACGGATGACATAGAAAGATCAGAGGGTGGAAGGAGGACGTCACGTGACAAAAGTGCTTTAGGATGGAATCCAGGCAACTGTGATGACAGCTCCAGAGCGTATAGAATCCAAAAGCAACGAGGGAATCAGTTTTATTCTCTCTTTTTGCTAGGTTAAAAAACATCTTTGCTTACTGTGCACGCTTGGCACATCTCTGGTGGAAATCAACAGCATATGTCACATTGATTCCTCCGAGCACCTTTGGCTCAGAGCCGCTGTGTCACTGTTATGTCGCCAAATGGCTTCATTATGTAAGAATGCGAAAGGTGTTGCCTAAGTACTTGCGAATCATTCCTCAAACCTCAGATAGAAAAATCTGTTTAAAAAAAAGGACAATAACCATGATTTAAATCCTCACTTCAAACTATGGGGGTAATTGACATGACATTATACCCTCTTCTTGGTTTGCCGATAGGAGTGTATCACTCTGTGAAACTCCATTGAGTCTATATGGCCAACCAGGCTCTACAAGAAAAACCCCATTAAATTTCAAAAGGTATAATGAGGATTATAATATTATTTACGACATAGCAATATGTTATCTTGCTAAATGTATACATATTTTAAATTTAACTATAGTGAACATTCCTAGATTAGTTGGGAATGGAAGCTATCTATGTAAGTAATGCTACTAATGCCAGCAACCTACCTGTGTGAAAGGCCTCACTTGGTTATGTATTTCCTTTTAATATCAAGAAATCTCATCAAATGGTAGTCTGTGACTCAAATGTCAAATAAATAATGGGTCTTAATATGAAAAAGGTTCAAAGCCATCCACGGAAATCTATATAGGATAGTACTGATGTGTTCTAAGTTTTAACCTTTACGTTGTTACCTCCTCTTTCACCTAAAAAAAAATTAAAAAATGAAATGAAATGTTGGTTTTGTTCCTAGGGGGCGTTACACACATTTACGCATATTTTTATTTTTTTTTACATTTTATCAAAGTTTTCACCAGTGTTCACCTGGATGTTGAGTTTGGTGAGTTTTGAAGCATTCTGAGGGGGTCAAAGTAGGGCTCAAAGTGTCGGCGAGACAAAGAATGACTGCTAGGGGGCGCTACATAGTGTATTTGGACTTTGTCTACACGGTATCAAAGATTGCATCTGTCTTGACCTGCCTGCCAATTTTGGTGCATTTTGAAGAATTGTAAGGGGGTCAAATTGAGCTCAAAGGGGCTGCGGAACAAAAAATAACTATACCGTAATAATAATAATAAAACCGAGGAACCACAATAAGTTACCTAAAAAAAACATTGTCACCTACATGTCTATACTGTTCAGTTATGAATGTGTTCTAAGTCAAATCAAATCAATTTATATTTGTTTAGACCAAATCACAACAATAGTTATCTAAAGGAGAAAACAAAACATCTTTTAATATACACCCTACGCTGGATTTCGACCTACTTGAGCATTGTAGCTTTTTTCTTTTTTTTCTTTTTGCCCCTCCTGGTAAGACTAATGCCCACCCACACCTGGCATCCTGGTAACACCATTGCCACACAAGAAATCCTTTGTTACAGTTACTTTGGATGATTCTATCACTATTCTACTATTCTATCATTGTTTTCAAAACAACAACAACAAAAATAAGCTGTGATACATACAGGCAGATAACAACATCACTAGCATAGCATAGCATAGCACAGCATAGCATAGCATAGGTATAAATTCCCAGGCGAATTCAAAATAATTTCCGAATGATAAAGCATAAAAGTGATAAAATTATCAAGACAAACGGAAAAAAAGTATTAATGATTTTTGTACCTTTCCAATAAATGACCTTTGTTAGATTATTGGGCAGTGCACACAATCACCATTGAAGAAATACTGTTACACTCCTATTGCTAACTCGGAAGTTGAGTGACATCACTGTGAATAGGGTTAAATAAGTCATTTGATCTGTACAATTCTAAACTTATGTTTCATTAGTACTGATATTACCATAATCAAAGGTTACATTGCATTGCAGTGGTCCCCAACCTTTTTTGCAACATGGACCGGTGTGAAGTGGGCCTTTTTTTCCCTCACGGACCGGCAATGTGTGGCAGAAAATTACAGTCAGAAGTGGGTAGTAACACATTACATTTACTCCATTACATTTACTTAGTAGCTTTTTGAGAAAAATGTAGTTCTTAGAGTAATTTTACCAATCATTACTTTTTAATTTTACTTGAATAGATTTGTGAACAAGAAACACTACTCTGACTCCGCTACTTTGGGCTAAATTACATTTTTCTTCTTTATTCCACATATTGGCTTTACTTTTGCCAGAGATACCAACAGTGTCTGTCTCAGTTTCACCAATGAGACGTCGCAACAATCACCACATGACTCCATGATTATACCACTCACTGGTAACACTGTGTCTTCTCCACGAGAGGGTGCTCATGCTCTTCGGAAGGGTGATGTTTCAAGTGTTGTTCTGGTCTGAAATCGATGATTTTTGTGTCATGTTTTTGGCCTAATATGGCCATGTAATAGGTTATAGTACAGTAAAATAAGAACAGTTCATGTGGATGAAGTTGTGATCAGGAAAAAAAAATTATTATTATCAACCGCTTCTGACCTGCATTTTTTCTGCTGGGCATTTTTTTAAAACTCTACTCAAACACCAGAACAAAGTGCAATTTTTTGGTCGGGGATATTTCATGCTTTTATTGGTATATTTTTAATGTTAATGTTAATGTGTTTTCAATGATAAATGAGCCCTTTATGTTATCCTTTTTGAAGTTGCGTTTAGTAATCCATTTTCAAAGAGCCAAAAATACTAAAGAAGGCGTGCCAAACCTTCATGATTTGATTTCAATGGGTAATGTTTCATCCAATCATCTCCCAAAAGTGGCAATAGCAACTAAATTCAGTGTATTTATTGGTTTAGAGACGCAAATACGTCATGTCCTTAAGCAGCATGCTTGGGTCTGAAAGGGTTAAAGAAAATAACCAGACATTGTAAGCAGTTAGTCACAATGTTACTCATTACCAGAGTGTTCTTTTCAAGGAATACATTTTAACTTGTACTTGGGTAAATTTTTGGATGACTACCTTTCCTTAAGCAATATTATTTAGAAGTAATGCTACTCTTACTTGAGTAAAATTTATGGCTACTCTACCCACCTCTGATTATAGTAAATAAAACACAACGAGGCAAAAAACAAAAACAAAAAAACAACTAAACGCTAAAAGCTAAAAACGAACATTAAGTGCAGGGAAAATGTAACTCACCATACACTAAATTTCCCTTTTTTTAACAGTGGCCTCTCCTAAAACCTGACGGTAAATATGTTTGGTCGCAGGCATAATGAGTTCTTCTGCAATCGTGAAAGGTTTCTTGGCTTTAGCAATACGGTTCTCCATGACTCCCACGAGGTATGATGCTCTCAGTGCATTCGCTTTTGTTGCCTTGTTTGCTAGCTTTTGGTCACATATCATGCAGAGTGGACTTGGTTGTACACTCCTTTACTGGCTCAGCAGGTGGCCTTTCCCGTAAAATTACTGTCCAAAGACGTAGCCGCCCACAGCACATGGCCAACAGCAGCCAACGTTACTGTTTACATTGACTGACGCTGGGCTGCTGTAGCTGTGTAAGCACTCCAGTAATGGTGGCCACCCACTAGATGGCGACATACACAAATCTCTATTCGTTTTAGTCAATAGAGTAGACAGGCGTATCGCTGTGTCAAGAGCAGTGTTGGGCACGTTACTTTGAAAAAGTTACTCACTACTTCTTCCAAAAAGTAACTGAGTAACTGAATTACTCTATAGTAAAAGTAACTAGTTACCAGGGAAAGTAACTATTTCCGTTACTTTAAAAAGAAGTTGTATGTCAAAGAATTTGAAATTTTCTGACCAGTATTCAAGTCAGTTGAATAGAGAAGAACAGATGGGTAGTTGTGTTATAGAACCTTATAATATTTATTGCACCTCACCAGCAACAGATTTATCCTAAACTTGAAGTGCAACAAAAATAAACAGATTTGAATTGCTTACCACAGACGTCGACAAAAGCTTTGCCCCGGGACATAAATTACATTTTACGTGCACATTCTTTCCTTTAATTTCGACCAACTTGAAATAGTGTTTATATCTCCACCTCGTAAAGGGCAAATTTTCCTCTGAATGCTCTGCCATCATATCCCTCTGCATCTGTTTTGCGTGTGTGTGTTCACTGCACGCGCTGTTCCGGTTTGTGTGTGAAAACACCGGCTCTGATTGGCTTACCATGACACATGACTCTAACCCTCAGCCAATCACAATCACTTCCATCGCATCTATCCAGGGGGTGCATTCAGATAGCCTCGTCCCTCTAGTCCTCCCGTCACCCTCAAAGTGTCTGCGGTCCTCAAGATGGAAGCAGCATTCTTGCTGGCTGACAGTGGGGGATGGGAATGAGGCTAGCATTCAGGTGTAGCAAACACAGAAACGTTAGCAAGCTCTGGAAAGCATTGTCTAATTGAATGAGCAGGGACAAACAGCCTGGAGTTATAAGAAATACGTGCGCTACTCTCGAACCTGAACGCACCCCAAATCTTGGATGACAAATAAACAGAGCAGAGTAGACTCGCTACGGATGGTCGTTTCTTCAATTTATTCAGAGTAAGTAACGAACCGCTTTTGACCATCAGTAACAGTAACGGCGTTGGAACGGCGGAAAAATAATTAGTTAGATTACCCCGTTACTGAAAAAATAACGCCATTATTTATAACCGCGTTATTCCCAACACTGATCAAAAGGCACAGGCCAGATTGCGGTTGTTAACATTGATTTATTATTTCTCTGTGACCCGTTAGCAAAGGTGCTATGGACCGGTACCAGTCCCCAGCCCGGAGGTTTGGGATCACTGCGTTAGGATATATTACTGTGCATTCCGTATAAAGCCTGGTTATGCGTACATGGATGGATCTCTTGGCTAACCCGAGGACCCACTGTATTGGGATTATAAGAACACCAAAAAAGTCAAGTCAAAAAAATAATTTTCTTGCACCAGTGAAGCGGACAATTCTAATATTCCTAATCACAAATAAGGTTTTCAGCCCGTGTCGCCTTCAGCACATCACTAAACATAAATGAGAAATGTTTTAATTCTGGGAAATGTTTTAATTCCCTGTGGAGGAATATTTAAAAGCTCAACTATCAGACTTCCGCACAGGCCGTCCTGCCGAGCGTCGCGCTTGCCGCGGGTTAAGGTTAATTACGGACATTCAAAGCCGAGCAGGAAAGGAAGTCGTTCCGAACCAACGTTGAAACGACGACGTTTGGTGCGGCACGGTGGTCTTATAAACCTTGATTGATTCCTGCGTCAAGAAAGCACATGAAGAAACCTCATATCATGACGTGATGATCATGTTTCTGACATCGCAATGTCAATTTGTAGGCTGTCAGGCATTCTGCAATCGTTGGCGTCAGGGCTTCTGGAAAGCGTCACCATGTCACATTGCTTGATGGGTGAGTGCAGGCGTGAGAGAAGTTTACAGAATGCGCCTTGAGACAGACTTTTGTTTGGAGCAGCGTTGCGGGTCAGAGACCTTATTTGGCTTGTGAGTTACAGAAGCGTAAATATTGAGACGCGGCGATGATGAAGAAGGGGGAACGGGAGACTATAGGAGTGAGGAGAGATGAGCAATAAATTGATTTTGTAAGCCAACAACGCTAATTAGGTCTTTGGTAAATGTCCTTAAAAGACAATATGTCTGTATTTATTCCTCGACCAAGATCAGCCAGAGCATTCACTCTATGACTAAGCAATATTATCAGAAAAGTGTTTGAAAATCTTTAGCTTTAAATGGTTTAAACTTTTCTTCCAGTTTAAAAAGGCACCCGCGGCTCTATGCGAACCCTGACAAAACAAATGAACTCCCGCTGACGGATTCGCGATAGAAGTATGCCACCATATGAAAGCAGCAATAATCAGTCTCAGAGGAAAAGGGTAATAAACTCCACTGTGTAGGTGTAGAGGATGCAATATTTAAGTGCAATATTTACAGCAAATTTCCTACTTTTTAGCAATGTTGTGCTCAAGAACTTGCTCTCACTGAAACTAACACAAGACCAAGATGGTGTTTGAACCTCATTCTGCTGATATTCTAGCTTAGCTTTCTATTGTTGAATGGCTATAGATATTGCAAGGTTTAAATTTATTTTAATCACTTCTCAAACCAGGCTAAGGATCCACAAAACATCTGAAGCTTGATTTAAAATGTCATCTCTAATGATAGCACAATTTAGAGAACTGGTGTCAAATCCAAATGTCCTAACACTGCATAACCCAACATGTTTTTGCCCTACAGAACTGATCAGAATGAGGTCAGGTAACCATAACAGCTCTGGATGGTTACAATGGCGTACCGCACGCATGCTATTTTTAGACCGTGACGTTGCATCGTAAAGCGGAAGTAAAGTAGAAGTGGGACATTATCGACCCACCCTCGCATAGAAACTATGGTAATTCTGCTACTTTTCTCCAGTAATCTTCTAAAAACGAACATGCTGATCACACATTGCTTTTTTGGAAGTTGTAGAAACGACTCCAGACATTACGACATACGAAGGATGTTTTCTTCATACGCTTCCCGAAACCAAAAACTCGGAAGAAAAAATGTGAAGGATGAATCAACTTGCACGGATTTTAACGGCATCCCGGTGAATCCATTCATATTTCATATGCAGTAAACATTTTGTTGGGTTGGCATGGTCTTTCAGAGGACAAAGAGGTAAGCCATTGTGATATTTTTAACTTATTTTTAGCGTGACGTTGTGCTGTGCTGCTTCTGTCTGACAATGAATGACCTGAAAAGAATTAAAATATT
This sequence comes from Corythoichthys intestinalis, assembly GCF_030265065.1. Lineage (NCBI taxonomy): Eukaryota > Metazoa > Chordata > Actinopteri > Syngnathiformes > Syngnathidae > Corythoichthys > Corythoichthys intestinalis. The sequence goes on from NC_080412.1 coordinate 30,232,580, forward strand.
ATCTGACTGCGAGTTACCTTTTCTGTTGTTAAAAAAAAAAAAAAAAAAAAAAACTTTAGTAAGAGGGAAGTGTAAATTAATTATAGAATGAAGATTTGTTATCAATGAAAAAATTAAAAGTGTTCGTTGGCTGTCATTGAGTAGCATTTGCGATCGCTACACAAAACTAACTAAATTACCCCCAAGAACGGTCAGAGACATAGGACAACCAGAGGATATAATATATAAGAAAGACAGGGCTGGTGGTAAAGGATAGCTTGTTGAAACAGGACAATGTCATTGTCAGTCGCTTTGAAAAAAAAGCTAAGGCTATGCTTAGGTCGGCTCGTTTTTTTTCGTCTTTTCAGCCTTCGACACTCAAGCCCTCTCTTTAACTGAACATTTTTATGTTCTTCCACATCTTTGCAGTGAATTTGGCACCAGAGACATCATTTTCTGAGAGAATTGGTAGGTTTAGCTCTGTAAACACCTCCTTCGTACACAATTTCCATTCATTTCCTATTAGGGACAAACGTTGGCGTATCCCCCCTTAGCAACAGGAGCTAATGTCATGAATATTAACGAACGGAATTGACATGTTGCTTGCGGAACGCCAATGAATAGGAATCATAATAGAAACTAAGGTGCACTTATGAATGTGAATGATAAATGGAGACATCAACACTCACAATAGATATGATCTCATTAGGTTTAGGGTTAGGCTACAACTACACTAGGACCAGTGTTGTTATTCTTACTTTAAAAAGGTAATTAATTACAGTTACAAATTACTTCTCCCAAAAAGTAATTTAGTAAATCAGTTACCCGAATGTAAGAGTAATTAGTTACTTGGCAAAGTAACTTCTATTACTTTTCATGATTATTTCCCCCATTCTCCTCTTCCCCCAAAAACAACATAGGTCACATTATGTGAAGTTTAAAGGGTTTTTGGGACAATTGGCCCTGGCCCAATTCTTTACCCTGAACTTAACTAGACACAGAGGTATTGCGGATATTGCGATAACTAGATAGTAACCTGTGCTATGTTTGGAAGTCCTTTAATGTTGTGAATCAACCGTTAAAGTAGTTAAAATTGCTCCCGTTATTGCATTAGTTCCCTTCTGTCTACTTTCGACATGTAAAAGTTTTAAAACTATTTCATACTTTAAAGATAGATTCGAGTCAAGGTTTTGCCGATTTAGGAGTATTTTAGACAAAAAGTTACTTAGGCTACGTTCATACTGCAGGTCTTAATGCACAAATCCAATTTTTATCGTGTTTTTCCGACTCGAGTGAGGCATTAACTTGACTTTCTGAACGGAACAAGTCGCATAGAAGTGGACCATTTCAAATCCGATCTGGGTCACTTTCGTATGTTGTTTAAAATTCGATCTGGGCCACATTTTTCCAGAACGTCCCGCGCGGTCTGAACTGGGAAGTCTCCCAAATCGGAATTCATGCAGTAATTACGACATCAAAGCGCGAGAGAGACGGCGCGCTACGGTAGCGGTGCAGCTGTGCGTTAGCGCCTAGCTTGCCTTGAACACTGCTTTTGAGGAAGGGTCTGGCTTGGCAACAGTCATTAAAAAAATAAAAATAGGTTGAGGATAAGCCCGAGAATGATCGGTTTTCTCTCTGATGAGCAATATTTCAAGATTGCTTACACGGCCGAGAGTCGGGGTAAACTGCCGGTATGTGTTGTTGACATGCACGGACAGTGCGTGTATGCTATATATCCACAGAAACTTTGAATGTAAACCTAACCGGGGATTATTTATGTCTGTTATTTGTGTCCTCTTTTAGGAAATCAAAATATGATCGCCCTGGAATGACGGATGACAGCCAGCACGTGTAGTCATTTGTTTTGATGCTTCTGCGCATGCGGGTATACTTGCTCAGCGCGTGTCGGACTGCGAATTAGTGCGCATGCGTAATACTTGAATGGTCTCAATGGACAAAGGCAGTCTGAACGGAAACGCGAAAAAAACCGATATGACAACAACAAAAAAATCGGATTTGTGCATTAAGACCTGCGGTAAGAACGTAGCCTTAGGTTCGTTAGGAAGGTTCTCTACAACAGGGCCTTCCTGTGAAGTCTACTGCTTTAAGATGGCGGCTGTTTACTAATGCCGGCGTATCTGTCATTTCGCATCTAGTTCTATATACATGTCATATCTACCGTTGCATCATGTGGGCGTAGTTTGTAGGCTATCGGCTACAGTCAGGTGTCATTGGAGCCACCTAGCATCGCGTTTGCAAAGGTCACAACACCCTAGCCTCCTCCCCACAACCGTTCTGCTTTCTCGTCTCCGTGAGTCCGTGTCTCTCAGACTTTTCTCGTGTCATTCAACCAACATGTAACACACATAGTAACACACGCCTTTACATCCTCAGTAACGGTAACGGCGTGGCAAAGGTAAGAAAAGTAATTAATTAGATTACTTACTACTGAAAAAAAATTCAAACACCAGAACAAATAGCATTTTTCTGGTCGGGGATATCTCATGCTTTTATTGGTTATTTTTAATGTAAATAATAATGTTTTTTTTATGAGAAATGAGAACTTTACCTTATCCTTTTTGAAGATGTGTTTGGACAGCCATTTTCAAAGAGCAAAAAATAGTCGTAAAAGTTGTATCCAATCATCTCCCAGAACTGGCAATAGCAACTATATTCAGTGTATTTATTGGTTTAGAGCAGTGCTTCTCAATTATTTTCTGATACGCCCCCCTAAGGAACACGTAAATGTTTCGCGCCCCCCCCAAACTCTCGGCTGCCACTGTAAATAGTATCATTTGTCGATAAAATTACTATAAGTACACCTCTGCCTAACATTGTTTCCTTTTTTTCCTATTAAAGAAAAAGTAACATAGATCAACTTATAATAAAGTGTAACTTTAATAACATTGTTTTGTTTGGAACAGAAAAGACTTAAAGCGCATCAATTTACCTGAATTAAAAAAAAAAAAAAAAAAAAAGTAACATCCAAACTGTAAAAATACACTCAAGGTACATTTTGACCATTTGATACTGAAAAATAAATTGTAATAAAATCAATAAATAATAACAAATTCAAATTGATTAGAAACATTAACTCATGAGGACAAGATGCCTGAAAATTGGACCGAAAAAATACAACTGAATAGAAGAAAAATGACAGTGTCATTGGACAGAGGGACAGTTTTTATTTTTGTAGCTCACAGTATCACCTCCTTAGCAATGGTGTGGGGTTATTTTGCACTGAGCATGCTAACAGTGCTGCACTGGTTTACTGATATAACACTGACATAGCAGGACGATTGTTGGCAATATTCGGCATGTTTTCATTAAAAAACAATCAAGCGGCTTATCAGTGAGATTGGGGTCTAATGTCTTTAAGTGACGTCTTAATTCATTTGGCTTCCTGCTGTCCGCTACAATCATTTTTAGACACAGTAAACGGTGGTCTTTGCTCTTCTCCCACTGTATTAAAAGTCAAAGCCAAAAGCCAAACGGCCCGAAAACAGCGCATTCTCTGCGGCCGGGGAAGAACCGGAGGTGAGGGCGGTCGTTTTGACAATTCCAAGCCGAAAATTGCACTTCTCGGGCGGACATGTGAGAACTAGAGAAGCCAGTGGGTCGCTGCATGAGTCCGGCCGGAAACGGCTCTCGAAAACGGTGCACAGCTCTACATATCGCTTTTCTGTGTGCTCTTACTTGGTTCAAAAATACTGCGCACACTCTGAAAATGAGAGCGCCACTGCCACCCACTGAGTGGATGTGCAAGTACACTTTATTCTAACATGGCAAAAAAAGCATGTTCTGCGAGGTCACATGCGCCACCCCTGGCATCGCTCTGCGCCCCCCCACTATTTGAAAAGTACTGGTTTAGAGGCACGAACGCGTCATGTCCTTCAGCAGCATGCTTAGGTTTGAAAGGGTTAACCATGTAATTAATTAGACTATACGGCAACAGTAATGTACCCCTTGTCCGGAGTTTTTATTCCTCGGGCTAGAGGAGCGCCTAATTTTTTAAACGGTGCCTAAACCGCCTAGTATAGCCAGGCTATCTGTATAATAATCGGATACAAAGAAAGTGACATCACGAAGCGCAATTGCTATTACGCATTACGCCATTGTACACAATGGAAGCAAATGGTACATACACGGCTTTCCTGCACCTCTTTTTACTACTGAAAGCTTGTATTTTTACGACTTTGAATATGTCCAGAGATGACATTGAACAATGCCAATGATGTCACACACGGGATGCTCCTTCACGCTGGCGTCCCTTGCAGGAGCGTGGCATTTATAAAGGCACCTTAAAGCAACACTAGGTAAGTTTTCAACCTTTATAAAATATTTTCATAACATTTGTGATAATATGTCAACTGACAAGTAGTTGAAAGACACCTCTTTTATAATTTTGAGGGGGTCTGTATCGAATTCACCAGCACTAATTAACTTTGAGGAGGATGGCAGGAACCCTGCCACACACAAAAAAAACTACAAATGTGCTGACTGCTTTACGGCATATGTCACTTCCCCATTTCCCCATTCATTATAAAGATGGAAGTTGATGCGAACGCTTTTGCGCGAATTCTGCAAAGATGGCAGAGCAACAAAAGAGACAAGAAGTTTTGTCTGAGGAGGGGAAAAAAAGGGAGGCTACCAGGAGGGAGTAGCCACACTAAGCCACACGGTTGCTAACCGTCATATGCTATAGTTTAGCCACAACTGGATTCATTACCTTATTACTATTCATCCCTCACACAGCTGCCGGAAACAGAAATGTTGTTTAATCCATCTGCAGGCGACCGGGAGATTGATTTTTGAATGATTGATGATTTTACGACACTGTACGGGTGTGCGCTGGTCCTCATGGGAAACGCAGTCTTCCTTAAGGCAAAACACTACCGCTTTTGTCCACCGGCGTCGCTAGAAGCAACCAAAACTGAAGAGTTACCAGGTGTTGCTTTAAATGTAGTGCAGACAGGTAAAAGATATTGTCCGAATTACAAGGCAAAAAAAATTATCTGTCCTAGTGAAGATGTAGCCTCAATAGGTACGTATCTGCACCAACTTATCCATCCTTGGCAATGCTAGTTAACAAACCCGTAGTTGACATTAAATTATTAAATTAATACAAAACAGTAAACCAAATTGAATATTTAAAATGGATGGATTAAGTATTCACTTACAAACATTTGAATATTGCATACAAGTGTTGTTTCCTATTTCTCTTTTCAAATAAGTTGAATATTTTCTTAACAAGAAGCTAAAATGGCCCTGACTGATGTGACACACGGCAAAAATGAATTTGACCCCTCTAGTTTATAGGAACCATTAAAGAGGACACGCATGTACAGTATATGCTTTCATAAATGTAAGCGGAACTGCAACGCTGGATGTGACTTTTTAAAAGAATGAACGGCCTTCTGAGGCAAAGAAGAAATGTGAAACAGCTATTTGAGTGAGACATTAGTTCAATTTAAGAAGTTTGCGCTCTTTCTCTGATGACGTGATCATTGTGAAGCGCGGGATTACATAACGCGCCTCAGCCAATCAGCCAGCGAGCCTGCTCTGACATCATGTGTTGACTTTCCACCACATGCAGCTCACACAGCTGGACCTAGTGTCAACTTTCTTGGGGAACAAAAAGGCAAGCAGCTGTGAGAGGGAAAACATACAATTGGTGTAGAGCTTTGGCTTGCCAAAACAGAAAGATGATTTTAGTTTAATCGGGATGCTTGACGCACATTTTGGACCCCTTGTGTCACATTCTAGCCTCAAATTTATATTCCAGAAACCCATGTGGGCTGAAAAGATCCCTGATGGTGGCACCACCATCTGTTGTACAGTAGTACTTTTTTTTTTTTTTTTTTTTTTTTTAAAGGAGGGCTTCATTACACACCATTCAAAAGTAACGCAGATTTATGCACTCTCACATGTGGAACCCATGCCGGAGTCAGTCAAATCAATCATCAAACGGCCAATCAGTCAGTGCTTGTTACTCTTTAGGAGGCCTTTTGAGAGTGTTGGACTAAAAGTCGAGCCACACAATACATTTAGATGAACTGTTGTTCTTTTGGGGTGGGCCACCAACAATTTAAGTTAGCTGTATACTTTCAGACTACAGCTTTTTTTCTTGTTAGCTGTATACTATCAGACTACAGCTTTTTTTTTCTTGTACTTTTAAAATTTCTCTTCCCCTGCAATTTCACATATCGTTAACACTTCATTAAAAAACTTAACAACCTAAATAATAAAATTTTAACTACTGAGCAGTTACTGCAAGGTGGAGCAACACAATTGCTGCTATTTAGTCCGGGTGAAGTTGTACATTTGCCCATATTTTGTCGAACACTGACTATGTTTAAGTATTACTGGGAATGTGAATTGGACAAGAATGTGACTTCCTGATTAGATATCTACTGAATGATTAAATGTACTCTACATAGACCGGTAAGGACATTAGCGTGCATGGAAATGATTTTGTTGAATTCATCAACGATAACTGCGAGGAAACACGTTTTCCTCTTTCATATTAGGCTCTGGAGTAAACGTCTGCACAATGTGATTGTTCATAATGTGATGAATAAGTTGTTTTCTTGTACCCGTGTATAATATGCACCTTTATTTTTTAAAGAAATCTGCGAGCCGTTCCACAAAAATGAGACAGTTCACGGACAATGCCGAAATGAGATATGACAAACATCCTTGAGAAGCAATAGGTGTATTTGATAAAAAAACAAAACAAAAAAAACATCGAAATAGTTGTGGAATAAAGCTTCACCTCAGAAATATTTACTTTAAGATCACGTCTTAAAAAGGAGAGGCACTAAAGGCATTTTCCAATGTTTTGAACTGGTTCGTGCACTATACTAGTCCTTCTAAAAAAAAAAAAAAAAAAAAAAAAAAAAAAAAAAAAAAATGGCATATTGTGATAAAGTTCAATATTTTCTGTAATGTGCTGATAAACATTAGACTTTCATATATTTTAGATTCATTACACACAACTGAAGTAGTTCAAATCTTTTATTATTTTAATATTGATGATTTTGGCAAAAAAAGTCAAGAAAAACCAAAAATCCCCATCTAAAAAAATTAGCATATTTCATCCGACCAACACAAAAAAAGGGTTTTCTAATACAAAAAAAGTCAACCGTCAATTAATTCTATCAGCTATGCACTCAATACTTGGTCGGGAATCCTTTTGCAGAAATGACTGCCTCAATGCAGCGTGGCATGGGGGCAATCAGCCTGTGGCACTGCTGAGGTGTTAGGAAGCCCCAGGATGCTTCGATAGCGGCCTTAAGCTCAACCACAGTGTTGGGTCCAATATCCCACAGATTCTCTATGGGGTTCAGGTCAAGAGAGTTGGCAAGCCAATTGAGCACAGTAATGCTATGGTAAGTAAACCATTTACCAGGTGTTTTGGCACTGTGAGCAGGTGCCAGGTCGTGCTGAAAAAGGAAATCTTCACCTCCATGAAGCTTTTCAGCAGGTGGAAGCATGAAGTGCTTCAAAATCTCCTGATAGCCCGCTGCATTGACCCTGCCCTTGATAAAACACAGTAGACCAACACCAGCAGCTGACATGGCACCCCAGACCATCACTCACCGTGGGTACTTGACACTGGACTTTGGCACCTTGATTTCCGAATGACATGCAAAATTTGCCTTCATCTGAAAAAAGTACTTTGGACCACTGAGCAACAGTCCAGTGGTGCTTCTCTGTAGCCCAGGAGCTTCTGCCACTGTTTCAGGTTCAAAAGTGGCTTGACCTGGGGAATGCGGCACCTGTAGCCCATTTCCAGCACACGCCTGTGCACGGTGGCACTAGATGTTTCTACTCCAGACTCAGTCCACTGTTTCTGCGGTGCCGTTTCTGGAATCAGCCCTTCTCCACAATCTTTCTCAGGGTGTGGTCACCACTTCTGGTTGTGCAACGTTTCCTGCCACACTTTTTCCTTCCCACAGACTTCCCACTGAGGTGCCTTGATTAAACACTCTGGGAACCGCCTATTCGCTCAGAAATTTCTTTCTGTGTCTTAGCCTCTTGCTGGAGGGCGTCAATGATGGCCTTCTGGACAGCAGTCAGGTCGACAGTCTTGCTCATGATTGCGGTTTTGAGTAATGAACCAGGCTTGGAGGCGGCTGATCACGACGTGACATTCCTGCTCCTCTTTTCTTTTCTACACATTTTTCTTGAAACTTCAAACTATGTCGCAATAATATGCTTCAATTCAGTGCCCATTTGTGGTCCTTCCATCGTGGATGATGTGGAGATGAGCATTTTTTTACAGAGCTCGTCTCCCGCGTTGTCTCTGATCAGCCAGCTGCGGGGCTGGCCTCTCCCAACTCAATGCTGACCGAACATGAGTATATAAAAATGCGTAGAGGAAAATTAAACCCTGAAAAGTGACCTGCGTGGTACCCCTAGTCAAAGAGGCGCGCAATCAATTTTTTACATGACATCCTGTCAAAACTGTCGCTTCTTCCAGGATCGCCACTGTTATGCAGAAGCTCTCCTGGTTGAAGCTTCCAGGAAATATTCGCAGCGCCATACCATATGTTTGTATTTGTTATCTTCCAATTGGTGAGAGCGCAAATGAGCATCGATTGTAAGATCCCAAGTAACGATGTCAGGCTTTCATTGTTTTCTAAATATTTCTTTCAATCACAACTCGACGACTGCTCGTAAAAGCTGAGCATGCTCTTCCTTCAGTCTTGCTCCCGCGTGATGTGTCATTTGCGTCCCCCCCCCCAAAAAAAAACAGTTATCACAAAATGGAGTTCCCGACCCCTGGTCTAGAAGGTGGAGTAATTTCGAAATTTCCTGCTGGCGATTAATGAGTTTCCGGTTCAGAGGTATACCCCGCAGGCGATGACGTAACATATTAGGCTGCTCCTTTCTACACATGCGTAGTTTGCGCAAATGCAGGCGTACCTGGCAGAAGCGGGGGGGCCTTAAACGCACCTTATACGTGAGTGCGGACGGGTATAAAAATATTCAGCATAATACCCTGGAGAAAATGATCTGTCCTAGTGTAGACGTAGCCTAAGATATACCACATTATGCATACAGTGTGTAAATAAAGCATTACAGGTAGTCCCCTAGGTAGTTCCATTCTTCCGCTGGCGATGTAACGCGGATATCCGTGTAAATCGGAGTTAACCCTTTAAATACATCAAACTATCTCTCAATTAAAAAAAAGTTATCCAAAGAAATGTATTATACGTCATTGTACTGTTCTCGCCAGAATGTTGGAACTAAGTCCTAGCTAGACAGTGTACTATGCTCCGAAATGACGATGTCAGATGTTTGTGTGGTGTGCTGACTCTATTCAGCTGCTCATGACATCAACAGTTGCAGAATGAAACTCAAACAAAATGAAATTAAATCAGTCTCATCTTCAAAAACAGCTATTCAAATGTGCGTTTACAAGTAGCTGCTGATACAGGAATAACAAACGACTAGCCTGTATCAGTTAGCATCCGCACATCATTAAAAACAATCAAATAAACTCGCTCCAAGTATTCGACCACAATTAAAAACTCAAACGGTACAAAAGGGGTTGTATACAGCCGTCGCCTCTGGAGGCTTCACAAGCAACAAATGTGCGCGCATGCTGTCACCTTTGCCACTCGGCTGCTCTGTGTGTGCTTGTGTGGGGTGGGCGGACGCATCTGTACATGCGCTCGCTTCCTGTTCTATGCTTCCCGCGCCAAAATAAAAGCATTCATCACAATAAAAAAAATAACAAAAAAAAAAAAAGACGAGACGTAAGCGTCGTAAAGTCGAAATTGCGTGAGTCAGGTCCGTCGTAACCCGAGGACTACCTGTAAATAAATCTATACATGTGCACTTTTGTGGTTTAACACAATAATTTTGTCGCATGAATAGTTTATGTCTTTGTGACTTTTTCCTCGTGACCGTCACCCCCCCTGAAGTTGTTTGCTGTCTAGCCAGCCGAGAGGCACTTTTCTTGGGTTGCACGGCAGCAAAAGTCAGCCTCCTCGCCTGGTCCTTGATCGACTTTTTTTTCCTCTTGCAAGGCACCTTCGTACGCCTGCAAAATGACAATGACCTCAGCCTTGACACACCTTGTGAGTGTGTCGCCATTTAGTGGGTGAATGTATTAGAGTAGAAACAGGATTATCTAAGCAATTTGGAACCAGGAGGTCCCAGCAAAAACCAATGATTAAAAAAACACATTTTAAGTCTTTGATTCCATATATGAAACTATCTTCAGATCCAAGGATCCAAAGATTTGCATAGGGACGGTAGGGAGATGACTCTACCAACTTTTCAGGATGCTCAAATTGTCCCCACCAACTTTTAAGCAACTTTATCGGCATTATATCATAAGTTCAGTTATATAGGTAATATAGATTGTCTTTCCATATGTTGTATGAACTTGACCCTACTATTTTTTAAGTGAATTACTTTCATTATGTTCATGCTGACATTTACCCTTTTCACTTGCTGAATGTGCCAGTCCATTTTTCCCTCAAACACACATTTGATTGGCTGATGACATTACATCAGCCCCCATACACACACACACAACCCAGACAGAAATACAACATGTCGACAACATGGCGCCTCTTCCGCCCCCTTCGAAGACGAGGGATATTAGAATTTTATTTCGGCCAGCAGCATCAGCAACCACTGTAAGTAATGTAAAAAGACGTCAATGTCGTGGAGGTGGGGAACACACCACTAATTTTGCGACTGAAAATCCGACCTGACTTAGCATAACATTAAACTGTATGAATTTGCTAACCTGCATAGCTCGAGTAGGAAGCTGCTTAGAGAGAAGTGTCCTTCAGTATGTTTTGTGCTGTTAACATTAACTGTGAGAAATGTAGTGAACTGACGTTTACCCCATTCTCCCCAATCTTGATTTAAATTTTATTTATGTGGTCTTAAAGCAGCCCAAAGGAGCTTTCATTTTTTGTTGAGTCTGGCTGTGGTTGTGAACCTGAAGGAAGGTTCCATTTTTATTTATTTTTGGTATTCCCCAAATAAGACCTTTTATCAGTTGTATTTAATTTCTTTATTTAGACAGACAATGTTGAGTGGTCTTAAGACAATTGTTAATTAAAAACATTAAGAGGGGTTTTAATATACAATTTCTACAACTTGTACTAACATTTATCTTTTAAGAACTACAAGTCTTTCTATCCATGGATCGCTTTAACAGTTAATAATGTTATTGCTATTTTGTTGATTTATTTTTATAATAAACAAATACAGTACTTATGTACTGTATGTTGAATATATATATCCATCTTCTGTCTTATCTTTCCATTCCAACAATAATTTACAGAAAAATATGGCATATTTTATAGATGGTTTGAATTGCGATTAATTACGATTAATTCATTTTTAAGCTGTGATTAACTCGATTAAAATTTTTAATCTTTTGACAGCCCTAATAATAAATATAATATAATATAATATAATAAATAATAATAACACTCGAAAATCGATAATAACCAAATAACACTCTCTGGGTTCTTCACAGAAAAAAAGCCAGGAAATAAATAACACTATTGAGGGAAAAAAAAATAAAAAAAAAATATTTTTTTTTTTCAAGGGGCCGGACCAAACCCGCGGGCCGTAGTTTGGGGACCCCTGATTTAGCCTATCAATGAATTAGGTTCATATTCATGGGAAATGTATCCCTGACCCCCGTTCACCCGATCTGTTTGGTCTTATTAATAATGTCACTTCCCAGGCAAAAAGTGTACATGCAGGTTATGCTGTTATATCGTCCCTACCAATGCTGCGACCAAAGCTGCGCGCTTGCTCAGATCCTTAAACAAAATTGACTTTTTTTTTTTACCCCGAGCACTGGCCAGTGGCTGTCGGCATCCTGACTCACCCCACAGCCGTCGCTCCCTCACACTCCTCCAGAAGACGTCCCAAGCTTTGTTAGTGGAAACTTTCACGTGCTCGCTGAAAGATCGCCGGAGCGGCATCTTCACGGACATTCTGCAATTAATTGATCAAATATTCCCGATGGAAAAAAGTGCAGCTGTGAGTATTTGAACCCATGTGGGCAGCGTTTGCTTGGTCACGACTCATGCTGAGGGTGACTTGGAGTGAGCTGGAGGAGGAGGAGAAAGAGGAGGAAGCAAGGGGGCCCTGACACTTGATGCAAAAAGTCTGTATTTCATTTTTGCAACACCCCTGTTACTCTGCGGCCTCCTTATACCTTCCCTTAAAAGTTGTTTGGAACTGTTTTTGTATATGCATTTCTCTTTTCAGTTAATGGCCCTCTAATTATGTAACAAAAGATTTCTCAATTACACTTCTCATCAACAAAAACTCCTTTTATCAACTGAAAGAAATACTTTAAATTCAGAGTGTGAGTATTTACCACCTCTGTATTCGCCATCCCAAGAGTTCCCTGCGGAGGAACTGCCAATGAATATGATTCATGTGTACGGTTTGCTGCCATTTTACATTTTGCAGAGGTGCAAATCCAAAGGCCACTCTCAATGCCAGATTCCATTTTTTTAAACAATAATTTGCATATGAAGGCAACGATGTGAATTGATTTTTGCCTTTTCAGTGCACAGCACACAAATGGCAGCATCATCACTTCCATCCTCTTGCAGTACTAAAGAAAAGAAAACACCTCGCAGATGCTTGAAAATACGCTATTGCTCCTCATCAGCGAGGAAAATTATAAGATGACTTAAAGTCCTTCACCTGCATGAGCCGCCTTTGTTCCTCATTTATAGCCGAGCATAAGTCACCCCAGCCAAAAAATTACAGAAAGAGGGGGGGACATGCATAAGTCGCACTGGAGTATAGGTCGAATTTTAGGGAGGTCATTTTATAGATCAAGCAAAAACATTGTACATTATAGCCGTAATAAAAAAGATAACAAAGCCATGCATAGGTATCTGCTAACATATTAAAAGTTATTCTGATAACGATAAACCAAACAAACTCACTTCAAGGCTTCATCATATTCCGTAAAACACAGTAATATATTTTTTTGTTTAAGATTTTAGTGATGTGATGAAAAATAGAAATTGTATTTTATGGTGCATTTCATTTGTTCAGCCTATTTATGTAACAAAACAAACAAACAAATGAATGAAAGTTCCTCAGCTCAGTTTAACTCATTTGCTTCCAAAAATGTATAAATATGTTCTATTTTTAATTGTTTCAGTGTCCCAAAAACATATTCATACGTCTTTTACGTTTTTTTTTTTTTTTTGACAAGTTGCATCTCTAGGTTCTGTTGCACCTAAACTGCAATGTCGTCTAAGTGTCCTTGAGCAAGACATTGAACCCCACATTGCTCCTGGTGCTGTGTCACCAGTAGGTGGATGGCGAGATAGTGTAAAGCGCTTTGAGCGCCTTGAAAGGTGGAAAAGTGCTATATAAGTATAACACCATTTACCATTTACCACAATGCTCAAAATTCATTTTAAAGCAATAAAACTGGCCACTGGAGGGCAATAGCGCATTTTGTAAGAACTCATCTCGGGCCAAGAAAGGAAGTGAAGAAAAATAGTCAGGAAACGGAAGTTGGAGGGATCTTGTGAAGACGCATGAGAATTTGAGAAAAATGTGTAGAACGATCGGAAAGAAAAGGCATACAACACTGGAGGAGTGTTTTGAAAAGAAAACGAAACCATCGTCAAAGAAGGATTAAAAAAAATCTATCTTGATGAGACAGACGGTGACGGCCACAACAGAGTTCCACACTCTTTCTGCGAAGATCACGTTGCGTTACTCCTGAGCCCGAGGTTGAAACCAACGATGAAGATGATGAAAAAAGTGAGACCGATCTTGATCCTGACATTTTTTTAGAACGTTTCCTGGTGCTCCTTGGCCCAAAAATGTTTTTTGACTGTTTTTTAAATTTAAAAAAATGCATAAGCACCCCCCCTTACAAAAAAGTCAAAAATTGACTTTTCTCAAAAGTCAACTATTTTGGCATATTTGGGATCTGCCGAGAGTCCTGACATGTTTTTAGAACGTTTCCCGGTGCTCCTTGGCCCAAAAGTGTTATTTGACCGATTTTGAAATTTTGAAAAAATGCGTAAGCACCCCCCCCTTACAAAAAAGTCAAAAATGGACTTTTCTCAAAAGTCAACTTTTTTGGCATATTTGGGCCGTGCAGAGAGTCCTGACATGTTTTTCGAACGTTTTTTGGCGCTCCTTGGCCCAAAAGTGTTTTTTAATCATATTTGAAATTTTGAAAAAATGCGTAAGCACCCCCCCTTACAAAAAAGTCAAAAAATGGACTTTTCATAAAAGTCAACTTTTTGGGCATGTTTGCCACATTACTCGGAGCCACCTCATTCAACCGGGAGCAGCTGAGAGCCTTCCCCGTTATTATGTGCGCAAATAGTTCAACAGTTCAATAGTTTAGTTATGTGTAAATAAATTGCTACTTTGCGATCAAAAGCTCTATTTGTCTTGTTGTCTGTTATTTTGTAGAACGAAAACATTTTTCAGATGTTTGGGACAAAAGCGAAAAATAGCTGTGTTAAAGTCAAAGTTATGTTTAAAATGTATGCTTTTACAAAAAGCTCAATTTCTCTTGTTTTTTCATCAGAAATTGGAAAATTGCTCAAAGTTATTTTCTAAAGCTGATTTCTAAAGAATGGAAAAATATATCAACTACCTTTTTTTTCTGCTGAAAGAAGAGAGTCTAATCTTTCCTTTGGTGGGTTCCACGTTTATATAGCAATAGAACAGAATTTTCTGTGGGCCTCGCAAAATCAGTCAAAAACAGCCTACAGTGAAGGGCCTTGCTCTGGTGAAAATGGCAGGGGGTGAATGAGTTAATGATAGTATATTTAATCGAGATGAATTTGACATAATTTCTGTTTCCAGCGGCTGTGTGAAGGATGACTAGTAATAAGGTAATGAATTTAGTTGTGGCTAAACAATAGCATATGACAGCTAGCATCCGTGTGGCTTAGTGTGGCTAAGGGGGGAATTTGGAGTCATGGCAGCGAGTGAAAGCCGGTCTTTTTTTCCCTCCTCAGACAAAACTTTTTATCTCTTTTGTTGCTCTGCCATCTTTGCAAAACTCGAACGAAAGCGTTCGCATTGACCGTCTTTATAATGAATGGGGAAAGGGAGAAGTGACGTATGCTGTAAAGCAGGCAGCACATTTGTAGTTTTTTTTTGTGTGTGTCAGGGTTCCTGCCACCCTCCTTAAAGTGCCGATGACAGCAAAAAGCATGTTTGTTTCATATTTCACGCATGCAGATGGACTGCGTATTGAGCTGATTTTGCGGATGAATTTGTTCATTTTTCGCGTCATGCCAGCCAAATGTGCTGCAGGTTTTTGTTGCTACACCAGGAAGAAGCGTGTGATCCTTTTTGGGTTTCTAAAAGTTTCCGTTCACCCCTAAGATTGGCCAAAACAAGTCTGAGAACTGTGGGACCATTGGACTTACGAGGAAGTGAGTAATTACGTGATTTGTATTATGTCAAATACTGGGATAATGGCACACATTTTAATAAGCAGGTGGCTTGCATTTTGTGGCAGAATGTCCACCGAGAAGGGCACTCAGCTAACGACCGTTGGCTTGTCGCACACCCCTCTCGGTCCTCTTCGCTTGCCCGCCGAGAGAACACTATCCTCGGCTTATTCTCGTCGGCGGTCGTCTTCCTCGCTGCCGATCAGACAAGGCTGTCACCCTCGCTGCTGTGTGTGACATGAGTTGGGGTAGTTTTGTGCTTTTTTTCGTTATCGAAAGCTGTAAAAGATTGGAACAGCCGCTCGGCGGTCATTTTCCAGCTGCTTCCCCCTCAACGAGCACTCCTGCACGCAGCAGGGGAATGGCGAGCTGTAACTTGCTTACCGCAAGTTGTTGGCGAGGACAGTCAACCCCGCAACCGTGTGACATGACCCGGTGTAGTTTTGTGTGCTTTTTCGTTTTTTAAAGGCGTGAATAAGACTTGGAAATGCCGCTCGGTTCGGGTTACCATGTCGGGTAGCTGTCACGACTCCTGCTTTGTTTACGCTCTCTCCTCCGTCTCGGAAGCCGGGGCAGGGAAATGATAAAAGCCAGTCTAACTCCAGTGGCATTAAATACCGATTGGGAGGTGCAAGAAGTCAACAGTTTTGACCATTATTCAGTAATTTTGCCCTGTCATACTGAATAAATGCATTTTTAATATTTCATATTCCATTTAGCACAAGACTCTTATTGTCCTGACCATACCATTTATTTAGGAATTGGGGAAAATACTTCGTTTAAAAGAATATCCTGTAAAAATATTGGAGAGACTGAAACATTCATGATTTTTCTGCTCTCTGTCCTATTTTCCTGGTTCTGAACATTCCCTCTCAATGAGCTGAAATCGTGACCCTAGCAATGTCATCCTCCAGCTGAGGACGCTAGAGTGCTATAATGACAGGCGTGGCTAAATGGCAGATTGGAAGACTAATTTCTCATCATATGGGCTTTGCCAAATTGTTGTACATAGTCGAATCGTCTCAAAATATGATTCTAATTCACATAATAACACTATTTAAGTTTTTTTTTTATGCTGTTGCAGGCACTTGAAAGTGAATTAGTGCCGGTAAAAGCGATACAGACCCCCTCAAGATATAAAGGTGTCATTCAACTAGTTGTCATTCGACATATTATCACAACTGTTATGACATTATTTTATAACGGTTGAAAAGTTACCTAGTGTTGCTTTGATTCAGATAAAAACTTACAATTTTCACAATTTGTTACCCTAGTTTGGAGCCAAGGCTTTAGTTTGTACTAAACAAAGTCACTGTTTCTACTTTCTGACAAAGAAACAGCTCTGTAACAAGTTTGTTCAATTTTTATCCCAATTGTGACGATGTGACGTGACTGTAGTGTTGACTTGTAACTCTTGTTTCATTTACAAACAACAACAAACAAGAAGAGTATCAGAACGGCGAGCTATTGGAGCGTGTCTTTCCACAAAAGACGAGCGTAGACAGTAGGTGAAGAAGTTTGTGCCGCTCTGACATTGAACTCGACGTGAACTCGTCATCCACTGTGCAGCAGCACTGGCATAAAAATGAGAAATGTGATGTTTCGAAATTAGAAGCCTCAAAGCAAAAAGTCACACAGATTCTTGACTTAAGTATAATTATCTTTATCATTCCGAAGGTTTTATACATCATATCCTCAAAGTCCTGATGAATCATTCAGTGTCATGAATGCCTTCAATGCATTTTGACAGGAAGTATCTTCGCCCCTATTCTTTTCCGGTGCAGGCAGACTGATGGGATACATCCTCCAGCTCACTTGTTTACCCTTCAAACAAGACTTCAATTAGTTTCATCTCCAGCAGTTTTCCCAGCCCTTTTACCAAAGCAAAACAGGTAATTAAATTGGACTCAACAGCACGCGGCGCCACACTGGCCTGAAATCCACTTCTCTGCATGCGAGGATGGATAAATAGTAAAGCAGCCGCAGAAATTAAGTCCATTCTGAGCACGCCTATGACATATTTGCATTGAGCGTGGCTGATGCATGTCGTGCATGGGATTGCAATCTCATTGAAGAGGCTGTTGTAGGATTAAATGATAATGTCCTGTTATGCGGGGTTCAAGAGGGTTCAACAGTTGGCTTTTCTCAAGGGCTGCGTTTTCATTAACCCTAGTACAGTGGTTCTTAAAGATACGAAAGCTTCAAAGCTTCGAAGAATTAATTTTACAAAAAAATGTGTGAAGATTTTTTTCGCTTCACATGAGAGTGGGTCAAATAAGTATTTAGTCAACCACTAATGGTGCAAGTTCTCCCACTTGAAAATATTAGAGAGGCCTGTAATGGTCAACATGGGTAAACCTCAAATATGAGAGACAGAATGTGGAGAAAAAAAAACAGAAAATCGCATTGTTTTAATTTTTTAAAAAATTATTTGTAAATCATGATGGAAAATAAGTATTTGGTCAATACCAAAAGTTATCTCAATACTTCGTTATGTACCCTTTGTTGGCAATAACGGAGGCCAAACGTTTTCTGTAACTCTTCACAAGCTTTTCACACACTGTTGCTGGTATTTTGGCCCATTCCTCCATGCAGATCTCCTCTAGAGCAGTGATGTTTTGGGGCTGTCGTTGGGCAACACGGACTTTCAACTCCCTCCACAGATTTTCTATGGGGTTGAAATCTGGAGAATGGCTAGGACACTCCGGGACCTTAAAATGCTTCTAACGAAGCCACTCCTTTGTTGCCGTGGCTGTGTGTTTGGGATCATTGTCATGCTGAAAGACCCAGCCACGTCTCATCTTCAATGCCCTTGCTAACCTCCCGATAAATGGCCCCATTAGTTCTTCCCCTTACACCAGACATGTCCAAAGTCCGGCCCGGGGGCCAAATGCGGCCCGTGGTCAAATTTCATCCGGCCCCCAGCCTCTGTCATGAAATCAATAACGTCTGGCCCGCACACAGACTTAATAAATTGGTCAGCAGTACTACTACCAGCATATCAAGTAGCTTACACACTAAATGCTGCTCCTCATTTACCCACTAAGCAACATTACCCCGTGTGACCATTTACTTCCAATTTTGTAAAATGGTGACAATCAACAAAAAAAAGGAAGTCGACTGCGACGGCCGACGCTTCAAAAGATGGAAAAAAAAGGTGGAAATTGGACTATTTCTTCACTAAAATACGCAACAACTGTGTCTGCCTCATTTGCAAAGAGACAGTCGCTGTTTATAAAGAGTTCAATGTGAGGCGATATTACCTAACAAGACACGCTGACATGTACGACAAGATTACAGCGAAGATTCGCAGCGAGAAATTGAAGCAACTTGAAGCTATTTCAATTTCACAGCAGCAGTATTTCGCAAGAGCCCGAGAATTGAAAGAGAATGCCCAAAGGCTAGTTGCAAGATTGTTGAAATTATCAATTAAAAATAAAAATAAAGCAAATGTGACACACAGAATGGATTGCTAAAATTTGCTGAAATATGTTTTTCTACGTAAAGGACGTCAGCCAAGTTCGGCCCCCCACATTTTTACCACACCAAATCTGGCCCCCTGTGCAAAAAGTTTGGACTCCCCTGCCTTACACAGATCAGTAGTCCTGGTCCCTTTGCAGAAAAACAGCCCCAAAGCATGATGTTTCCACCTCCATGCTTCACACTGGGTATGGTGCAATTCAGTATTCTTTTTCCTCCAAACACGAGAACCTGTGTTTCTAACAAAAAGTTCTATTTTGTATTTTCATCTGACCATAACACATTCTCCCAGTCCTCTTCTGGATCATCCAAATGCTCTCTAGCGAACCGCAGACGGGCCTGGATGTGTACTTTCTTCAGCAGGGGGACATGTCTGGCAGTGGAGGATTTGAGTCCCTGGCGGTGCATTGTGTTACTGATAGTAGCATTTGTTACCGTGGTCCCAGCTCTCTGTAGATCATTCACTAGGTCCCCTGTGTGGTTCTGGGATTTTTGCTCACCGTTCTTGTTATCATTTTGACGCCACGGGGTGAGGAGGGAGTTGAAAGTCCGTGTTGCCCAATGACAGACCCAAAACATCACTGCTATAGAGGAGATCTGCATGGAGGAATGGGCCAAAATACCAGCAACAGTGTGTAAAAACCTTGTGAAGAGTTACAGAAAATATATTGTCTCCGTTATTGCCAACAAAGAGTACATAACAAAATATTGAGATTAACTTTTGGTATTGACCAAATACTTATTTTCCACCATGATTTGCAAATAAATTCTTTAAAAATCGAACAATGTGATTTTTTTTTTTTTTTCCTTAGTCTGTCTCTCATGGTTGAGATTTACCCATGTTGACAATTACAGGCCTCTGTAATATTTTCAAGTGGGAGAACTTGCACAATTAGTGGTTGACTAAATACTTATTTGCCCCACTGTATGTAAAATATTCAGCATACAAAATATGTACTTGAATAGATAATTCCCACTTGCAGAAAAATGTAAGTCTAGCAATAAGATCCTTCTGCTCTATAGGTCAGAATCTTTCCCATCATGCGCTGTATCCTGATCCTGCTCTCCTATTGGCCTATTGTTGATATCCCGCCAGTACAGTATAGGGGTACTACAGGTAGTCTCTGGGTTACAACGTACCCGACTTACTTGATTTTGACTTTATAACGCCGGAGTATCTTTTTTTATTTTGTCGTAGGAAGAGTAGAGCAGGTGAGTAAGCGCGTGTACACAGAAGAACGATTTGTGCACACGAAGAAGAGCACAGGCACATACACGGGGAAGAGTGCATTTGCTCTCAATGAAGAAGTCGGGCAACCGAGGGAGAGAAAGGGATAAGATTACATTTTAACTCACTGTCTAGCTTGGAATTAGCTCCAACATCTTGACAAGGACAGCACAATGATGTATAATACATTGTTTTAGATAGTTATTTTGAGATTTAGCGGAATTTTAGGGGAACTTCCAGGGTTAATTCAGATTACGCGGAAATTCGGGTTACGTCGCCAGTGTAGGAACGGAATTAATTAATAACCGGGGGCTACCTGTATTTTGTTTTAGCATTAGCTACTGCCATTTTTCAGACGATTGGACTTGAGTCGTCTCCAGTCGTGAATTTCATTGCTCGCAACTCGACTCGGACTTGAACAAAAAAACACTGACTCATACTTGACTTGCTTGAGCTGAGAGGGACTCGAGACTCAACAAACTGACTTGAAATTCTTGGATCGTAGATTGGTTCTTACCTGCCAGTAATCGACTTGGTCGCCTTGGTCGCTATCACCATGCCATCACGGAACATCAAGCCAATCAAAAATCAATCAGAATCCCTGCAGGCTAAACTTCAGTTTTTTTTTTTTTTACATTTACAGTAAGCTTTCGCTCAAGTACAAATCTTAGTGCTTTGTGTGTGGGCTGGGGAACAATGGTGAAGGCAATGACTAACCTGTGACTCGACTTGACACGACTCGTCTTTACAACCTTTGACTTGAGACGACTCATCTTTACAACCTTGTGACTCGGCTCGGCCTTGAGACTCGACTTGACTCTACATAACCTTGTGACTCAAGTCGACTTGACTAGACATGACCTCGCTACTCGACTCGACTAAACTCAACGTAACCTCTTGACTCGACTTGACTTGCCCACAGCAGGTAAGACTCAGGACTTACCTTTGACTCAGATAGTGAATCATTCAATGGCGTAGTGCAAGCAACACTTCACTTCCGCTCATTAATATTCATGACGTTCGCAACTGTTGCCAAGACGGGGACACGCTTTCGTTTGTCACCAATAGTAAATGAATGGAAATAGTGTACGAAGGAAATGTTTACAGAGCTAAACCCAGCAATTCTCTCCAGAAATGATGTACCTGGTGCCAAATTCACTGGTAAAGATGTGGAAGAACATACAAATGTTCAGTTAAAGAGATGGCTTGAGTGTCAAGGGCTGAAAAAGACAAAAAAAACCCAAAAACAAACAAACAAAAAAAAACGACCTAAGCTTAGCCTTAGCTTTTTTATCAACACCTTTTTCTTACGCCACAGACAATGACATTCTCCTGTTACAACAATTTATCCTGTACCACCATATGCCCTGTCTTATATATCATATCCTCTGGTTGTCTCACGTTTCTGACCGTTCTTTTAGGCAATTTACATAGCTATTTTTGTGTAGCGATCGCAAATGCTACTCGTTGACAGCCAACGAACACTTTTAATTTTTTCATTCATAACAAATCTTAATTCTATAATTTATTTACACTTCCCCCTTACTAAAGTTTTTTTTTTCTACAACAGAAAAGGTAACAGTGGCTGTCAGATACCATTTAAATTTTTTCAGGTCATTCATTGTCAGACAGAAGCAGCACAGCAAAACGCCATGCTAAAAAATAAGTAAAACATATCGAAATGGCTTACCTGTTCATCCTCTGAAGGGCTATGCCCCCAACAAAATGTTTACTGCATATGAAATGTGAATGGCTTCACTTCGCTGGTGTTAAACGTCTGTGCATTTTCTTCATATTTTTTCCTCCGAATTTTTGGTTTCAGGAAACGTATGAAGAAAACATCCTTCATATGTTGTAATGTCTAGAGTCTTTTCTACAACTTCCATATCAGCAGTGCTTGATCGGCATGTTCATTTTTGAAAGATTACCGGAGAAAACTAGCAGAAATATAATGGTTTGTATGCGAGGGCATGTCTATAATGTCCCACTTCCGCTTTACGATGCGACGTCACGGTCTAAAAATATCATTCGTGCGGTACAATATTGTGTGCCATTTTTATTGCCTGTCAGTTTTTATACTTTCTGCCCTTTGCCCTCCACCACTTTCATTTTCAGACATAACCAAAGGTAAAATTCGATATTTTGTTTTTTCCCCCCTTTTTATTCTTTTGGATCATGTTCTATTAAGTAATTCATTCCAGGTATTAACGGTTAGGTTAGGTATACTGAATGATTAAAATGTATTTGGCTCTTTTTTCATATTGGTTCTACCCTTATTTTAAAAAAATAGAATGTGTTGTTTTTAGAAGAGCTTGGAACGAATTAGGTGATTTACATCTAAAATGCGATTCATTAAACGAAAAAAAATCATGATACGAAAGCCACTCCGGAATTATTTAATTTCGTATCTTGAGGTACTGTAATTTGTAAACCAACATTTCGCAATGAAAAGCAGCCACGCTACACATAAATATTTGTTAATTCTTCTATAAGCGATTACAACTGCAGTACTGAGTACAGTTTGTTCCGCACACCATTTTCAAGGGCGATCCATGCGCTTGCAGCAGCTATATACAGCTGACAGCTCTGGGTGCGATGGTGTTTGGGGGTGTGGTGTGAAAGGGCTGACGGGTGGCGTGTGAGCCTGGGAGTGATGTCTCCTCGCCTACCTTTAATACCTTCCCCGCACTGTGTCAAGCCAAATCAACTGCATGCACCAGTGGAGGGGAAACGGAAGCATGCAACAAAGCATGCAGTCGTCACTATAAAAACAGCTATCCACCTCTCTTCTCCACTTGTCTTGCAGGGGAAGGGTTTTCATCCACAATTTTACAGAACACTAAATCATTCACCAATTGATAGGTTGAGTTTGTTGTGTTTTGCCTTTTTCTGTGATGCCCCCAATGAAGGGTGCGAGTGACGGCAAAGAGAAAAATTGTGTGCAACATGGAAGAACAAGCCCGTGCAAAATGTATTGGGGATCCATCCATCATCTTGCTGCCAAAAGTTAAAACCCACAATTCAATGATAAGTAAAAATAACTGCCGATATTAACATTTGACAGTCCACAAACTTTTATCTGAAAACTATTGAACTCATTCAATGCCATTGACGGTAATAGACACCCAAGAGGGAGAACAGCAAAGATTAGGGAATGACAGGGCAGGATAGGTGTAAAATTTTAACTCATTGGCCGTCTTCGATGGTGATAAACATCCAATCCATTTCGACAGGATTAACATAGTTTTCAGATTATTTGATAACATTATTGCTAAGCACAAATTCAGAAAAGCAAATAACTAGACTAAAAATAACTAAAAAAATCCGATACCTATGTCAAACCGATACGGATATATGTGGTTGTGAATTTAAAGGGGAGGTTCAGAATTTTTGACGTGAGGCTTAATCTTCAAGTTTCAAGTTAACGGGGGTTGAATTAGTCGGTGGAGTAGATTTCAACAAATTCCGTGCAGTTTGTCAGGTATTAGTTTCAGGGCTCTGGAGTGGCTAAGCTAATGCGAGTCAATGGTCCAATCTTAGCATGCCAAAAAAAAACAACGTACTGTAATTTCCCGAATATAACGCGCACTTTTTTCCCCAAAATCAACTTGTAAAATCATGGGTGCGCATTATACACGGGTACATGGATGGAGACAGAAATATATATATATTATATATATATATATCTAAAGATATATATTTTTTTATTGACACGGCCATGTTGTGTTAAAGAAAACGTATGCGGCGATCCGTTGCCGAGCATTACGGTACATGACGTCACCATTTTGTTTCGGTAATACTTGTTTCGGTAATATCACACTGATTGGTCGAATGATTACGTCTGTGTGAAATTCTGCTTTTTCACTCTTCATAAAGCACAGAATTTAGTTTCTTGACCTCATTTGAGTCAGCGTTTATTGCAACTCGGACCATAACAAGCGTAACACAACAAAGAGTTCCTGTGTCCGTCAACTATATCTGTCCCTCGGGAAACTCAAACCCAAATAACAACAGCTCCTCTTGTTACAGTCCACAGAGGTGCACTTTTTCTGTTTTCGGACTTCAGTCGCCACTTTTATTTTACCGTATGAATCCAATGAAGAAACATTGATTCATTATGATGAAATGAGGAAGTTATACAGCAGCCTTTAAAAGAAAAGTCGCATCTGTTTTGTTTTTTCCTAGATTCTGGTAAGTTGGAGAAGTTGAAAATCATATAATTACCGTAAATATTGTCAGTTTATGGTAATGTTTTGAACTACCAATGTGCTATGCTTGTGCTGTGTTTCACCAGTCAGTAAAATGACATTTCTGTATCCGTACACGAGCTCTGTTTTCTTGTATTCTTCTATTTATTGGTGCTAAAATTAGGGTGTGCGTTATAAACGGGTACAATAATTTTCCCTAGATTTTACAAGTAAATTTGGGGTGCGCATTATACATGGGTGCACCTTATATTCGGGAAATTACGGTATGCACGCACGAGAATCACCGATGACCCATGCAATCAATAGCGTTGGCTATGTTTTCAGGATAAAGTTATCAAAAATTACCATTGAATGTGCTTGAAGTGGCTGGGGAGAGGGAAGTCTGGGCTTCCACGCTAAACCTGCTGCCCCCGTGACCCAACCCCGGATTAGACGGCAGATAATGGATGGATGGATGATATACTTGCCACAGTCACTAATGCACTTATTTGATCAAACATCAAACCCACTAATAAAAAATACCCAAAACAAAAACTTGCAAGTAGCTGCTGTAGACTACAACTCACAACCACGCATTCACATTCATAGCCGACTTGAACTCCTAATGTCACTCACTAAGCCCCTTAAAGGCACACATCAACCGCAAGCATTCACATGTTCGTTTAATAACTAGTGTCTTTCTTTAAATTGTCTTGTATTATATTCGAAGAAAACCAGAAACAACACGAATTTGAAGTAAACAAGATGGTCCAAGTACTTTAGTCTGCATTGAGGTTCTGAGCTATAACTGCAACGCAACATCCCCTCACACCTCCCCCTGCCTTGTTTTTACCGCATGACCTCAGGACAGCAGTCCGAGTGCGAGAATAAACGAGTGTGAGGGGACCCCCCGAACGCTCAGAGAGACCATCAAGAAGCAAAATGAGTCTCGAGATGAGCGCTGATGGCTCCTTAAAAACCTGACTCCTATCCATCCAGCCGCGTAAACCCCCCCGCTTTTATTTATGACGCCCTCGCTCTTCTGTTCTACCTGCGCCCCCTAAATCCCCCCACCCTCATCTCCATTTCCAGCATTCCTGCGAGGTGACGTCCGCTGCCAGGCTCTCGAAACGGCATCCGTATACGAGCTGCTGCCGGGTCCTGACTGATGAACTCCCCGGATGGCCGTTTGCCTCCGCCGGCGGCCGTTCATCCCACGCTTTGGTCGTTAAACAGAAATACTCGACATGGAAGCTATTACGGAGGGAAGGGATCGGACGAGAGGGGTGGAGAGGGAAAAAAAGTGGGGAAAATAAGCAGGACAAACTTCAAGGAAAGCAACAGGGTAGGGACAAAAGTATTGGGACATTAGGTTTAAAGAGAAAGATAACAATCAGGCCTTGTTTAGACTGGCAGCCAAAATCTGATTTTTACCTAATCCAGATTTAAACTGGATGGTGATTTTGAAGTCTGAACAACAGAAGTGGTGTTACATTTACTCGAGTAACTTTTTGAGAAAAATGTACTTCCATGACAAGGGCGTAGGTTTGGTCTCAACATTGGTAGGGACGATATAACAGCTTAACCTGCATGTACACTTTTTGCTGGGGACGGGAGATTAATAAAACCAAACAGATTGGGTCAACAAGGGTCAGGGCTTCATTTTTCAAGAATATTAATCTATTTAGTAGGGCTGTCAAAATTATTGCGTTAACGGGCGGAAATTAATTTTTTAAATTAATCACGTTAAAATATTTGGCGCAATTAACGCACATGCCCCGCACAAACAGATTAAAATGACAGCACAAGTCATGGCCACTTGTTACTTGTGTTTTTGGAGATTTGTCGCCCTCTGCTGGTGCTTGGGTGTGACTGATTTTATGGGTTTAAGCACCATGAGCATTGTGTAATTATTGACATCAACAATGGCGAGCTACTAGTTTATTTTTTGATTGAAAATTTTACAAATTTTATTAAAGCAAAAACATTAAGAGGGGTTTTAATATAAAATTTCTATAACTTGTACAAACATTTATCTTTTAAGAACTACAAGTCTTTCTATCCATGGATCGCTTTAACAGTTAATAATGTTATTGCTATCTTGTTGATTTATTGTTATAATAAACAAATACAGTACTTGTGTACATTATGTTGTATGTATACTATATCTGTCTTGTGTCTTATATTTCCATTCCAACAATAATTTACAGAAAAATATGGCATATTTTATAGATGGTTTGAATTGGGATTAATTATGACTAATTAATTTTTAAGCTGTGATTAACTCAATTAAAAATTTTAATCGTTTGACAGCCCTACTAATTAGTTGATAGGCTAAATGAGGCTCAATGCAAAATAAATCTGTACTGACTTATACTCACTATCATGTGTATTGGTTCAGGATGATACACCTTTCGATTCAAACCGTTGCTTTCAAACACTACCAGAGAAAATTTTTGAAAACTTTAAATTGCAGTATTTGAACGTAACACAAATTATTTTAACATACTGTACACAATAAATACAACTTGTTAATAATCTCAACTGGCCAGGAATACAAAAATCAAACATTTGTCTTAAGACCACTCAACATTTGTCAAAATGATTACAGTAAATATATCTGAAAAAACTTCTTAGTCACGGTATAAAAGATAAAGAGCCTTCCGTCAGGTAAAATACTGCTGCTTTTGTCCACAAGCACAACCAAACTCAACAACAACCAAAAAGTTTTTATTTATTTATTTATTTTACCTAGATTACGATTGTTGTACGATTATCTGAAACAATGTCTGTATAGGCTGCAAATAAAACTTTTTTTTTTCAATAGAATAATGGAGTAAATACATTTTGAATAAATGCAAGTCATCAGTCAATCACACATGCGTTTGATAGGAAAAAATGGACCGGCACATTTACCATGTGAAAAGGGGTAAATGTAAGTCTGAACATCATGAAAATAATTCACTTAATAATTGTTGGGTCAATTCTATCCTTATCACATATAAGACGACAATCTATTTTGCCTATATAACTGAACTCATTATATAACGCAAATAAGGTTGCTGAAAAGTTGGTGGGGAAAGTGAGCATCCTGAAAAGTTGCTACTGTTATGTCCCTACCGTCCCTATGCAAACTTACGCCCTAGCTCTAAGAGTAATGTTACTAAGCCATACTTTTACTTGAATAGATTTGCGAAGAAGAAACGTGACTCTACCCCTTTCCCACTGAAACTAATGGGTCAACGCGCGTTTTTCCAAGCCGATGCATCCCACTAGCAATTGGCATTTGGCACCTTTCCCATTGACGAAAAAAGCCGTTTTTTTTTTTTTTCACCCGTCTAACCCCCAGCCCTCCTCAGCCGTGCGTAAGGTGCGTGACGTCACCACGCTAAGATGCGCTTCGACAAGTGCGACCGAATTCATTCAGTTCAAGGAAGTTAACAATGCAAAGCAACATGGAAGCCTCCTTTCCGTTTGTGTTCTCTGTTTTCATGCGTTTTACTGGCCGCAAAATGGTCGAAATGCAGCAAAGGATCAACACTGTGCTTGTGCTGAGGCAACGTAGGCGACGTAAAGTTTGGTTTGAAATTGAAAGGAGTCGTGTACGTCATAGGAGGAGGAGAAGAGCCTTTGTTCCGTCTGTTATGGCTATTGCTAACGCTGCTACACCGACTGTTCGCCGTATGTGGATCCGGGCTAGAGCACATGGTTTTTGTTTTTTGTTATGACGCATCACGTACTAGCCTACGTCACCACGTAGATTAGGGTGTTGACTGTTGACCCGGGGTTTTGCTTTCACACTGCATGGCGATCAGAGCCGAGGTGATTTTAACGCGGGTCGCTTGGCGGGTTGATTGACACGGGTCGATGCGGGTCGCTGCACCTTTCCCACTGCCACCAAAAGCCGATTGTTAGCGGGTTGACACGGGTTTTTTGGCCAGTGGGAAAGGGGTATTACTCTGCTTGCCATTCTATGATTAAGCCGGCCTTGGGGTCTTTAAAGCACCCTAAAAAATTAAGTATTTGACAAAGCATGCTGCCGTCAACATGACTTGAAAGCGTGAATATTAACCGCTCTTCCAGTTTTTATTTGGCACTGACTGACCACGGAAAAAGGGAGATATGATCTTCTTAATTTTATGATAGGAAATATGTTTTCTCCACTAGAGGGCACTCATACTCTTTGGACGAATGATGCTTGATTTTTGTAGATTTTTCTCTCGCTGGAATCCAAAGATTTTTTTTTTTTTGTATGTATTTGGCTTGATGTGGTTATGTAATAGTTTATAGTACAGTATAATAATAACGATCACTTTGTGTTGAGAAAAAAAATATATAATTGTTTAAAAAAACAAAAACTCAAACATCGTAAGCGATGAAGGAATCTGACCTTTCAGCTAGACTGCCGGAATCGCGCCAGCCGTACCGCCTGACCCGCGCTGGTGCAACTCCAATGACCCGAGCCGGCGGGACCGCAACATCCCGTCCAAAAGGCCAAACTACGCGCGTTCACCTTAGTCTTAACTCCTTGTACTGATTCCATTTTGAAAGCTGGAAAATGGCTTCAAAGCACAAGTTGACAATTTATTCAGGTCAACAGTGATCAAATGGCAAGGCGAAACAGATTCAAGCGGGGAGGCAAGGTCACCCTATCACACGTCAACAAAATAATGTTTAAACACAAAAAATGACACCGCTTACATTTTGAAAAGTCAATTATACCCACACACATGAACACTGAACTGACAGAACAGAACACATGCGCATGGTACGGTGGGTATATTACTGATGTCACAAGGAAGTGCGAACCATCTGGGATACTAGCATCTGATTGGCTATAATAGCACCGATATTGATGAAATGGAAATCCTGGTGTTTTTTCAGACACAACAGAAAAATAAAAGTGTTTTTTCCAATTTATCAAGCAAGATTATTTCCCTTGGGAGGCACATTGTAAAGGTGATGTCAGTCCTTTTAAACTATACACAGATAACGTGCAAATTACTTTGGCATTTTAGTGCCGAGGGATTGCATCAATGTCTTGAGATATGAGTTTGATTCATTCCATAACGTGTTCCAAATGTCTGCAAGTGATCTGAGTTAATGCTCGTATCTCAAAATTTTGTTCTCAGGCATATAAAATGGCCGAATAAATACAAACTGAGGTCACTTGTAAGTAAAGGCAGCAATGTATGCTGAGAGAAGGGAGGATATCCCTTTTGTGACTTTTTTCATGCTCGATTTGTGCAGTTCATTCGTTTTTGAGGAATAAACAACCATAACAACAAACCCAATGAATTGTGAGCACCAAGGCCAGATGGACAGCTGTGCAACCTCTCTGAGGCAACGTTAGCGTTGGCGGGAATGATAGCACTCCTGTGCATGCAAACACAAGAGACAAAAGAGACCTCAAAAAGGATGAAAAAGAAATAAAAATTAACAAATTTGCAACAGCCTGCAGTATTTGACAGATGGCAAAAAACTCGGAAAAACATCTTCTTGTCTTTCATGTCTCTTTGAAAGCACAGGCCCAGATAATTATATAGCAAGGGCCTATCATGCCAGCTGAATTTTGGGGAAAGATGAAGAATAGCTCAGTTTTTAATTTGAGAACCTGAACTGTCTATCCTTCCATTTTCTTCACATAGTTACAGAGGTTGCGCTAGACTTTTACGTTGTCTGTCATTTTGACTGACAGGGTCATAAAAATCCCGTCATAATCTATTTTTACTCGTCACTTAAATTTTTAAAATGATGATAATGACATTGTGGTGACCCTTTGTTTGGCATAATTCACCTTCCGTACTTGTGTGTCCATTTGGCCGAGCGCGTTACCGGCTACGACACAGTCACGTGACAGAGACACTTAAGAGCCGCGCGCGTTCCGGCTTGAATAGAGAGTTCACAGAGAGCGGCAGAGCTACAGCGGCTGGACACAGCAATTCGAGCTAACAAGACTCTTAACATTGCATACCGCTTCAACATATTCAATAGTATTTAGTTTTCATTCATTTTAAATTAATATTCTGTCCGAACAAGCTTAACAGAGAATCCACACCGTGCCATCACACATCAAGCAGTTGAATATGTAACTTTTTCTCCGCAGTGACAAAAACAGCTGACTGTGGCCCCAGTAGGTAGGCTACATATGGAACAATGAAATTAACAGTTCACCTGCTGTGGCCTGAACGCAGTCTCACACCCTCCTCCTGGTGCGCAAGGACTTGAATTGCGTGCCCGCTTGTGCAGTCCCTGTTTTTTCACCTCTTTTATCAACACCATCGTCGTTTTGGGGCTTTTTGAAGAAACTTCTGACACTCAGTTGCCTTGACATTTTTCAGAGTAAAGCCAACGACGTCATGCATCGAGAGACAATAGCTAATTAATATGCTCACTCGCCACCCTGTGGTCTGGGGTGTGAATTGCAACCTGTCAAAATGACAGATGGACTTCAGTTTTTTCCGTCACCGTTTTAAAAAATCGGTCAACGACGGAAAATATTCGGTTAACGCGACCCCTGCTTCAAGTTCAAGTAACTTTATTCATACCTGTGGTCAATATTTCCAAGTGTTCAGTCATTAAATTGTAGATGGCCGCATTTTACGTAAAAGATTCACTCAACGCTCAGCCTATTAAGGAAAAAAAACATTTGCTGTAGAGGTTAAACGAAACGTTGAACCCTCACATGCTGATTTTGGATTGGTACACTAGTGACGAACACGCGTTGCGCTCGCAGCATCTTCATTAGCCGGTACTCGCGTTGTCGGGCCTTTCAATGAATAGTAATGAGTGCCATTGTTGTTGTTGTTCTCTCTCGTGCGCCTTTACCAGGCACCACTTTGTATGCATTCCTAACAGGAGCTCTGTGAGCGTGTGCTTTGACGCCTGCTGCCCATTTTCTATTTGTCAATATTTAAAGAGAACCTTTCCATTTCTTTTGTTTTCTACGGAATGCTTCTCTTTTGTGTTGGAGCCGTTCATGGGTCACCTTTTCTTATTAGGTTTTTAAAATCATTTGAAAGTAGTTTGTATCCTGGAATTTTTTGCTTTGTAAATGCTTTGTATGCTCTGCAGTTAGTGTGTGGATTAAGGTTAAAGTTGAATGAAAGTAAGAAAAATGTTTTTTGACAAGAAAGTTTTGGACTTACAAAAGTGAAAATATTGGAAAGATAAGGTTTTATGAGGGAGATGTGACATTAAAAGGGGGGAAAATCATTTCTACTAAATTGAGATTTTAAAAATTAAAGTATTCTTTTGTTATACTTATATAAAAAATAATTAATCGGGATTTTATAAGGGAACGGCTTTGAATTTTCTGATGCCGCTGCTCATGGAGACTCATATATGCCTAAGGTACGTGCCTGACTTGGTTTTAGGTCTGTAGCAGCTTTGGTTTTGAAAATATTTAAAGTTTTTGAAAATAGGCCCCCTACGGATCGGCCTTGTGCGCCGTGTCATGTTAATATATTAAAAAGTCTATGGTGGAAGCCACGTTCATGTCTTGATAATCCTCATTTTCAAATACCACACTAGAAGTAGAATAGCTTCCTAGTTTATCAGTACCTACCCTTAACGGTTGATTCGTCCAATCAGCGATGAGTGGACTTTTGAACTGGTACCTACCTCTTCCATTTCCTTAATGTAATTAGATTTTTTTATATTAAAACCCCTCTTAATGTTTGCATTTTAATAAAATTTATAACATTTTCAATGAAAAAATAAACTAATAGCTCACCATTGTTTACGTCGCTGAGCGGTGACGTCACATCGGGCTCCCTGCCGTTCTTTCACAGTGTCTTTAACTACATAAGGTGAAATACACCACAAGGTGTCAATGGCGAGTTTTAAATTAATTAGAGATCGAGCCAGGGCAAAGTCTGAGTAAGTTTTATGTGTATTTTGCATAGCTATTTTGATTTGGAATGCCAGTTCTCTTTGCATTGAGCGCTTTTCTTTTTGTGAACATTATTTTTTTGAGGGATAGGAATATTTTTGTTGTTGTTGTGCTTTCACTAAATGATACTGGAGCGACTTAACTGTTCCACCCAAATGCATGATGGGAAGTTGGGCAACCATGACTGTCGGTGGTGGCTGCAAATGGTATATAGTATGTTCTGCGTTGTGTTCAATTAGGCGTGTAAAGAAAAAGATCCGTCTCCTGCTCTGCCCAAATGCATGATGGGAAGTTGGGCAATCATGACTGCCAGTAGTGACTGCAAATGGTATACAATATGTTGGGCAACCATGGCTGCCAGTTGTGGATGCAAATTGTATACAATATGTTCTGTGTTGTGCTCGATTAAGCGTGTTAAGAAAAAGATCGTCTCTTGCTCCACCCAAACGCCTGATGGGAAGTTGGGCAACCACGATTGATAGTAGTGGCTGCCCAAGCTTAAGCCGATGAAAGGCGCAGTACAATGAACGCCTGAGTTCACTCGCATTTCTCTGCCTTTTCGCTCTCAATGTGCAAAAATGGCGTCATTGTAAACTGTTTGAGGCAACGCATTAACGGGTCATTCCGTGCCTGCGTTAAATGCGTCAAATATTTTAACGTGATTAACTCAAAAAATTAATTACCGCCCGTTAATGCTATAAATTTGACAGCCCTAATTTTTATGCATCATAAAATTATATTACTTATGTCTGAATTTTGGTGGGCTTGAAATGGATCGGCATTTACATGGAGAATGCGTCTCTACTAATGGAATAAATTTAAAAAAAGAAAAAGGATCAATGCGGATGCATCTCTAAAATATATCGACCAAATTTCATTGTGATCCATCCACGAATAGCAGTGATAAAAAATGATAGCATCCCACACCAAGGTTGTGGGATGGTTGGGACCTGGTGGGGGGGTGGGGGGGCTTCACGGTTACCTCCTCACGGCAGGCCCGGCCATCCCTGCACCTTTTTTTAACGCACCACATACATCATACTCCACAGGAGAGCTCTGACAAAGGGCGGTGGGACGGGCAGCTGGGCTGAATTTCCATGCTGCGGTCCCACTGCCCCAAGCCAAGCTCTTCTATTTTAATGCATACATTGCACTAGCCTCCCTCACAATACCATCACGATGCTGGGTTATGGCTGCCAGCCGGGAACCTGGCAGCCACAGTAATAGGGTCGTAGGTGGGTCCCACACTTTTTTTTTTCTATGGCATGGCTCCCGAGGCGTGGCCTCCTCTCTGCCTGGGCTGCTGGCCGCGGGAGTGGGGGAAGGTCGGGGCGCCGGTCTTGCGTCACCCCATGGCAGCTCCTGCCTCCGCCTTCCCCTCTCTTCTCTAACTGGGTATCCGCCCTGTGCTCCGCCGCGGATTGCTGGCTGGGCGGCGGTGTATCGGCTGGATGTTGCCTGCTACGGCGGGGGACTCTGTCCTGCCCTGGGCTTAGTGGGCTGCTGGGGGCCCCGTGGCGTGCCGTACCGGCTGGGGGGCTGCGGCGGCTTGTGGCCCAAGTGGGCAGACAGCGTTGGGGACGGGCGTGGGGTTGGTGGTGTGTCCCCTCTTGCCATCCCTGAAGGCCGGTAGATGGGCATGTGGGTGGCACGGGGGACCACCCTGGATTCCGGGGGGGAGGGACGACGAGGGCTCCTTTGCTGGGCAGCTGGAGGAGGGATGGGCTGCGCTGCCCCCCCCAGCCCCGCCCTCCCTTCAAGGGGTGGCTGGGTGGGGGCCGTGGCCCTGTGTCGGCGCCCACGTGGCATCTCCGCTCGTCTGCGTGGCTGTTGCGTACCCGGTGGGCCTCGGGTGCGGCTGGATGTGGTTGAGCGCGCTCGGGCGGGGGGTCCCGGTGCCGGGATTGGCGATGGGGCGGCGTAGGGTTGGTCGCCAACGGGCGTACACTCACAAGGGATTCACACGATTACTGGGTTCTAGATCACAGAGATGATTTGTGTACACTCTACCCCTTTCTATCACTTAGCTTATAGACTCCCCCACCTCCTTCCCCCTCTTTCCCTGGTCTACAGGCCACCCACATGGTGTCAACCGGAAATACATTTAGCTGACTATAGCACCAACATATTAGTAGTTAGTGTAGTAAGGCGTTTAATGTATTTCTTGTTGTTGTTTGTGTTTTTCTTTCTTCTTTTGTGTTTCTTTTCTTCTGTTTCCCCATAACCCCGTCCTGTTTGTTGCTTTGTCATAATAAACGAGGTATGTTGAATGTCTGATCACAATGGGAGTATGTCAGACTCTCAATGTGAAACATTAAAACTGTTCAGACTATCCGGGCACTTAGACTTCCATTCTCCATGTCAAACAGCTGAACAGGACAGGTTTATTAAAAAAAAAAAAAAAAAAATGTTAGCGTACACAACCCCAACAGCAACATGAGCCTCCGACTTGGCAGGCCTTCAGCCTTTAAAAATATGGGCTTTAACCTCAGTTGTGAAATCCGTCTGTATTTCCTCATCAAATATGGCATATTTTTAAGCTTTATACTGCCCCTTGGTGGCCAATGCGCACATCAGAAGGAGTAGCACCATGTCCACTGACTCATCACGATGCACATACTAGCATTACTACTCCAGATTTTCCAGCTCCGAGCTTGTCTTTGCTTGTGTTGTGAACATGGCAAAGGCATGAGAGCAAATAATTCCCAGCTGGCATGCAGATGGGAGGCTCAGGAAGGACGAGCTCACTCAACGCCATTTCATAAGCCGACAGGAAATTGCTCTTCCTGTGGCGTCCTCGCCCGCTGGCGCTTTTCGGCTTATTTAAGACAAACAACATTTGTCAATTAGTCCACAGCCGATTATCAAGCCACCAGAGCCAAGCCAGTCAGTCCGCAGCAGCTGCCTAATATCTTATCTTATTGCAGCGCTTATCGGTCTTTTCTTAATCCACAAAATGAGAAGAACGAGACACACCACAAATGAAGTCAGGGGAAAAAAAGCTAAATGGATGCTGTGAGTTAAGAGTTGGTTCACCGATGTTGACGATCCAATCACCAGCTACTATTTGTCCGCGTAGCAAAATGTCCAATTTTAGAGAAAGAAATGGCAATTTTTATATGAAAAGTTATAATTTTGAAAAATATAATGACAAAGAAGTTAACTAAATTTTTATTATTGAAAAAATAAAAACTTCAGTTGGGGAGCAAAACAAAATTGCAATTACAGATAGTCCCCGGATTAGGACGTATCCGACTTACGTGATTTTGACTTTACGACGCCAGAGCCATTTTGTCTCGATCTTATTTTTTTACTATATTTGATTAAAATGACATATAATACACGTTTTTGGATAGTTATTTTGAGATTTAGAGGGTATTTAGGGGTACTTAAAGGGTTTATTCTGACTTAGGCGGAAATTCAGGTTATGTCGCCGGAGTAGGAACTGAACTCGTTCATAACCTGGGGACTACCCAAACAATAAAAAGTAACAATTTGAGTAGGTGGCCATATTTTCGTGAGAAAAATGTAAAATGACTGGATCATTTTTGCCCCCACCTCCAATAGTAATAGAAAAAAGGACTTACCAGTGAAAGTTGTTGTCGCTTTTGATAGTTTAGGTGAGAAAAAAAAAAAATACATAATCCGTCTTGTTTCTACTGTCCTCAGGTGGTTTTGGCTAAGCAGAGCAAATGAAAGTCTGTAATGTGCTAGGCATATGATCTGTTCGAAAATTAATTTTGACTCATTATAAAAATATTTTTCTTATTCATTTCATTCATTTTTGTTGTTTGTTTTATTGCCGGCAAAGTCTTAATTTTAAATTCATATATTGGAAAGTCAATTATATGCTATGACATATGAAATGTAAAATGACTGGAATACTATTCATTTTTACCCCCACCTTCAATAAGAATAGAAAAAGAGGACTTACCAGTGAAAGCATGACCTAAAAGTTGTATTTTTATGGAAAGAAATTGCAGTGGCGTCCCAAGAAATTTTCCATAGGGGTGGCCAGATGTGGCCACATAAAATTATGGGGTGGCACGCCAAAACTAAAAGCCGTAATTTCAGATGTTTATTATGTTGTTGTAGTAAATAGGCCGGAAGAAAACGGTCAGAAAAACTTCAGGACACGCCTACTGATATACTTTGGTTTGTTGTATTACATTTCATGTTATTAATGATTTAATCCGATTGATTTAATTAATTTAGTCCATAATAGCCCAGTCAACATTTTGAGTTCCACAGCTACGACAATATGACATTATCCTGGCCAATAGATTTGTTGGCCACCTCCTGGTGGCGCCATTTAAAAAATGGGTGAAGTTTTCCGTGAAAATTTTAAATTGTTTTTAAATGAAGATTAATGTCATTTTAAAAGAAAAAATGGTTCTTATTTTGCGCCAATTACATCCCAATTTTAAGACAAAAATTATTTTGAAAAAAAAAAAAACGATAATTTTAAGTGAAAAAGGTCAGACTAAAGATAAAAAAAAGTTTTAATATTCTTACAAAAAGAAGTAAAAATGTCAAAAGGCTTCATTTAGCCTTTAAAAAGTAGAAAAATAAAGTTGTAGTTTTCTCTTGTTTTTTTCAATGCAATGTTTCAAGAAAGAACCCGCAAATGTTTTTGCTTGAGCTCAGCATTTCGTCAAAGGGTAAAACAAGGTTTTGATTCCAAAAGTCATGAGAATTTGCCACTATAAGTTGCGCGTGTTGATCTTCTCACCTCGTTATTTTCCGTATGGGCCCACGAGGCATCGCCTCGGCTTTTCCTCTTTTGAGCTGGCGTACGTTTTGATGGGGAATGGGGTTGTAAAGGGGTCCCTCTGGTAAGAGATGCTGGGATGGGATTTTGTTGCTAATTGTTCGTGACTCCACTATGAAGAAGAAAAAAAAAATGGAATGAGATTGACTGCAGGGGGCAAAACAGTAGCAATACACCCCAAAGACATTTTCCGTTAGAGAAGACCTTATGTGAGACACAGATTTTTTGAAATCGTACTAGAACGAGCTAAATTCATGTTTGTGCAAAAAATTGATGGGAAAATGTAAATGTTTGGTTACATTTTCAACATATTGAGGGAATCCATTATTGCACAAAGCACTTTCCCTGATCAATTAGTGCAACACTTGGCCAATACCCCATGAAATTAGGTTTCAAGATTGATAAAAGATTTGAAAAGTAGGGCTCAGTGTCCCTAAATATGCGTGAACTGCTGCCCTACAAGTATTACACATACAGTGGTATGAAGTAGTATCTGAACCTTTTGGAATTTCTAAGATTTCTGCATAAAATCATGTTCAAATGTGATCTGATCTTTGTCAAAATCACACAGATGAAAAAACTGTCTAACTAAAACCACCCAAACATTTATAGGTTTTCATATTTTAATGAGGATAGTATGCAAACAATGTCAGAAGAGGGGAAAATAAGTAAGTGAACCATCACATTTGACATTTTGTGCCCCTCCCTTTGGCAGCAATAACTTCAACCATAGGCTTCCTGTAGCTGCAGATCAGTCTGGCACATCAATCAGGACTAATCTTGGCCCGTTCTTCTCTACAAAACTGCTGTAGTTCAGTCAGATTCCTGGAATGTCTGTCATGAATCGCTGTCTTTAGGTCATGCCACAGCATCTCAAAGGGATTCAAGTCTGGACTTTGACTTGGTCACGTGTATTTTGTTCTTCTGAAACCATTCTGAAGTTGATTTAGTTCTGTATTTTGAATCATTGACTTGTTGAGGCATCCATCCTCTTTTTAGCTACAACTGTCTGACAGACGGCCTCAGGTTTTCCTGCAAAACATCCTGATAAACTTTTGAATTCATTCTTCCATTAATGACTGCAAGTTGTCCAGGCCCTGAGGCAACAAACAGCCCCAAATCATGATGCTCCCTCCACCATGCTTCACGGTGGGGATGAGATGTTGATGTTAGTGAGCTGTCGCATTTTTCCTCCTCACATGACGTTGTGTGTTACTCCCAAACAATTCAACTTTGGTTTCATCAGTCCACAAAATATTTTGCCAAAACTTCTGTGGAGTGTCCAAGTGCCTTTTTGCGAACATTAAATGAGCAACAATATTTTTTTTAGACAGCAGTTGCTTTCTCAATGGATTCCTCCTATGAACACCATTCTTTACGTATAGTTAATGTGTGCACCGAGATGTTTGACTGTGCCAGTGATTTCTGTGAGTCTTTAGCAGACAGTCTAGGGTTATTTTTTACCTCTCTGAATATTCTGTGCTGAACTCTTGGCGTCATCTTTGGTGGCCAGCCACTCCTTGGGAGAGAAGCAACAGTGCTAAACTCTCTCCTTTATGTAGACAACTTCTCTGACTGTCGATTGTTGAACATCCAGACTTTTAGATATAGTTTTGTAACCTTTCCTAGCTTTATACAATTCAACAATCTTTGATCTCAGGTCTTCAGACAGCTCTTTTGACGGAGCCATGATGCACATTAGACAATGCCTTTCATCAAGACAATTATTGCTAGGTGTTTTTTTTTATAGTGGGCAGGGCAGCTTTAAACCACTCATCAGTGATTGGGCACACACCTGACTTAAATTGTTTGGTAAAAATTGGTTTCAATTGTTCTTTAAGTCTTCTTAAGCAGAGAGTCCGGTTACTTATTTTTTTCCCTTATGTCATCGTTTGCATGCGATCCTCATTAAAATATGAGAACCTATAAATGTTTGGGTGGTTTTAGTTCAAGCAGTCACTGTTTTTACATCTTAGTGATTTTGACAAAGATCAGATCAGAAATATGAGAAATTCCAAAAGGTCCAGATACTTTTTCATACCACTGTACACGGGGAAAAAAAGTATCGGGTGAAAAGTAAGTAGGAATTGGTGACGGCGGACGTTCGTGTTCCCATGATCAAATGAGCGGACCATAAAATTATCGCACCCATGTAATCGAAGCATTACGGTAAATGCATTCCGACCGCGCGGCAAGGCAGTTTTCTTCTTGTACTCTGAAAAATACTCTCAACACTCTAAAATATAAAACGTCACCATTGTCATCATTTAATAAAGGAAAACATTTGTAATAGTACCAGCAGTATTTATTAAGGATTTAGTGCAGGTTTTCGGGCTGTGGAACGAATCAATGGAATTATAATGTATTCTTATGGGAAAATCCTGCTCGACATACTACCATTTCAACTTACAATGTCCTGGAACAAATCAACTTCGTATGTAAAGGCGCTACTATTTCAAAAAGCTGATCTTTTTTTTCCTCTATCTGATTTTGGTCCCCTGTTTAACAAATGAAAGTTGAAGGTGTTTTAATTGAATGTTCATGTTCGCCATATCTCATTAAATGTTGCTAGATGTGACGGATGTTGGGTGCAACACCCCAAAGTGACAATCACGTACTAGCTGTGATTGTTTTTGTATTACAAAATGTCAGAAAATGGGAGAGCTATGTATCCGCAGTCTTGAACTTCAAAAGAAAACTCCTGCTGTTTTAATGTCGCATTTGTTTGCGACTGTCATGTGACATTTTCACTTGTGTTGTTTCAACTGTCTTTGGTGTTTTCTTCTATTTGCTCATGCTACCCTGTTGTGCAAAGATTGCAAAAGCAAACAAATGTAGTCAACAATGTCCAATTATTGTATAGCATATGGACGCAGCGGCTCTGTGAATTACTGCTTTTTTGTTAGTCTTGCTTTTGAGAGGGATTTCAGCTTAGTTTCGTAGAATTAATTGGGTTATTTGAGCAGCGGCTTCACAATGGAAGCTGATAAACACACCGCCAATTTTTATTCAATAGCTAATTGTTTATTTGTTTCCTGGTCAAACAATGACCTTAAGAACACTCTGAAGTGTTTGAATAGAAAAATGAACAACTGAGAAATAGAGAGGCTAACTCTGTTTTCACTTATAGCAGAGTGTCCATATTTTAATTTCCAAAAAAAGAGGACACTACTTAAATATTACTGAAAGTTCACTCAAATATGCCTTATCACTTTAAAATATTTAAAGGGTACCACAGATAGAAAGACATGCAGTTCTTAAAAGATAAATGTTAGTATGAGTTATAATAATTTAAATATTAAAATCCCTCTGAATGTTTTCGTTTTAATAAAATTTGTAAAATTTTAAATAAAAAAATAAACCTGTAGCTCGCCATTGTTTTAAGTAGGCATGTGCCGGTATGATATTTTGACGGTACGATAACCGTGAGCAAAAATACCGCGGTATCACGGTATTGCAATTATAGCTCCCAAAAATTTTGAGATGTATGGGTTAATAAAAAAACTTTTTTCCATTGAACAGGATTTTTTTTTTTTCAGACCATAGTTGCAAATTGGAACATGAATATATTGTTAAAATAAATAATCAATAAAAAATATCTTAAATAAAATTAAACTAAATATAACTTATAGACTATACTCACAGCCACAGCTCAAGTTGCTCAAGATTAGAGCAAGAACAAAATAATTTCAATAAAAATGTAAAAACTCTTCTGAATAATTTTTTTTTAAAATTTATACTGCATGACCTTTTTTTTGAGGGTGGAAAAGCTTAAGTGAAGTTTCGCCATTTTCAGCCACTGTGTCAACTCTAGTCTACATGATGTCATGCCTTTGTGTTAAAAAGAACATAAAGAATTCATAAGTTACTTAAAAATGTATAAGTTAGTTAAAATGTCAATATTGTTGTGGAAAGGTTTCATCTAAAAAATAAAATAAAATAAAAAATAAACATTGGGAGTGAGACCTCTCCTTGATCCAGCGAACGTGGATTTGTGCTTAGGGCAAGATCATCTTTCGCAATTAGCGATCTTTGACGCTATCACTTTTTCCCCTTCATTCAAGCGACTCAAGCTTGTTTTCTCACTCTGCGGCTGTCACACTCAACGAAGTTGTTCTCCCAGGTAAGCCTAGGCTAACAATCATCTTTGTAAGCTTTTAGATAGTTTTTATATTGAATTTGTAAGGAAAATGTGTGTTTTGTTTTTGGCAAACTTTTTCCATGGTGCTAATCTGTTGAAGCTACTCACATGGAAAAATCAATTGTACAACATTTTAAATGTATTCATTTTGTATATTATACTTACAACGATTTGAGAGCTCAATAAATTGAAGAACAGTACGCCTTATTGGAGTATTTGTTTTTGGGTTAGCTGGCTGGCTAGCCGATAGCGTCACTTTCACACACAGCAACAAACGGGAGGGGGTGAGCGCTGCTGCGCCAAGCCGCTTCTGGCTGCATTTTTGACACAAGAAAAATAGCGAATACCGCACTACGGTCTGACGGAAAAATTTAGTGGTTTTGAAACCGCGACGTTTTCACACCACGGTAAACCGTGAAACCGGTAACTGGCACATGCCTAGTTTTAAGGTCGCAAGGCGGTGTCGTCAAAAAGGCTCCCTGCCGTACTTCCACAGTGTCACTCTTTAACTATTTAAGGTAGTGATTTAAAAACACCACAAGGTGTCAGTGACGAGTTTTAAATTAATTAGAGATCAAGCCAATGAGTGCGTTTTGTCCCTTGACTGACGCCATAGTTCCCTGTTTTACTCCCGGTACAGTGGGGCAAATAAGTATGTAGTCAACCACTATTTGTGCAAGTTCTCCCACTTGAAAATATGAGAGAGGCCTGTAATTGTCAACATGGGTAAACCTCAACCATGAGAGACAGAATGTGGGGAAAAAAACCCCAGCAAATCACATTGTTTGATTTTTAAATAATTTATTTGCAAATCATGGTGGAAAATAAGTATTTGGTCTATACCAAAAGTTCATCTCAATACTTTGTTAAGGGAGGCCAAACGTTTTCTGTAACTCTTCACAAGCTTTTCACACACTGTTGCTGGTATTTTGGCCCATTCCTCCATGCAGATCTCCTCTAGAGCAGTGATGTTTTGGGGCTGTCGTTGGGCAACACGGACTTTGAACTCCCTCCTCACCCCGTGGCATCAAAACGATAACAAGAACGGGGAACAAAAATCCCAGAACCACACGGGGGGACCTAGTGAATGACCTACAGAGAGCTGGGACCACAGTAACAAAGGCTACTATCAGTAACACAATGCGCCACCAGGGATTCAAATCCTGCACTGCCAGACATGTCCCCCTGCTGAAGAAAGTACACGTCCAGGCCCGTCTGCGGTTCGCTAGAGAGCATTTGGATGATCCAGAAGAGGACTGGGAGAATGTGTTATGTTTAGATGAAACCAAAATAGAACTTTTTGGTAGAAACACAGGTTCTCTTGTTTGGAGGAAAAAGAATCCTGAATTGCAACATACCCACTGTGAAGCATGGGGGTGGAAACATCATGCTTTGGGGCTGTTTTTCTGCATAGGGACCAGGACGACTGATCTGTGTAAAGGAAAGAATGAATGGGGCCATGTATCGAGAGATTTTGAGTGAAAATCTCCTTCCATCAGCAAGGTGATGAGACGTGGCTGGGTCTTTCAGCATGACAATGATCCCAAACACACAGCCAGGGAAACAAAGGAGTGGCTTCGTAAGAAGCATTTTAAGGTCCTGGAGTGGCCTAGCCAGTCTCCAGGTCTCAACCCCATAGAAAATCTGTGGAGGGAGTTAAAAGTCCGTGTTGCCCAACGACAGCCCCAAAACATCACTGCTCTAGAGGAGATCTGCATGGAGGAATGGGCCAAAATACCAGCAACAGTGTGTGAAAAGCTTGCGAAGAGTTACAGAAAACGTTTGGCTTCCGTTATTGCCAACACAGGGTACATAACAAAGTATTGAGATGAACTTTTGGTATTGACCAAATACTTATTTTCCACCATGATTTGCAAATAAATTTTTTAAAAACTCAAACAATGTGATTTTGTTTTTTTTCTTCCATGGTTCTTCTCATGGTTGAGGTTTAACAATGTTGACAATTATAGGCCTCTCTAATATTATCAAGTGGGAGAACTTGCACAATTAGTGGTTGACTAAATACTTATTTGCCCCACTGTATATTGTACTTTATGTTCATTTGAATGTTGCCTTCAGAACGTAGAAGACTACTGATATTGGCTCCCATATTCTGACTAAATATTGCTACCCAGTGTATTTGTTGAGCTAAACGAGTTGCTAAAATGTTTGAATAGAGTTTGACCAAAGCCTGACTAAGTTTTATGTGAATTTTGCATATCTATTTTGATTGTGAATGCCAGTTCTCTTTGCATTGTTGTTTAACTGTGTGAGAATAGGGCCTGATTATTACAAATTGAAGCGTTCTTTTTGTGAACATTATTTTTTTTTGAGAGTTATGAATTTTATTTTTGTTGCATTTTCACTATATGATACTTATTTTTATTATTATTATTTATATTTGTCTTTTGTCTTGTATTATT
Source organism: Corythoichthys intestinalis (assembly GCF_030265065.1). NCBI lineage: Eukaryota > Metazoa > Chordata > Actinopteri > Syngnathiformes > Syngnathidae > Corythoichthys > Corythoichthys intestinalis. The sequence continues at coordinate 30,276,135 of NC_080412.1, forward strand.
ATTTGCCTTATTTTTGTGAAGGAGTTGCCGAAGCTTTTGCCAATAAACGGCGCAGTCCAATGAACGCCTGTGTCCACTCGCCTTTCTCTGCCTCTTCGATCTCAATGTGCAAAATAAGGCGTCATTATAATCTGTTGGGCATTAATACATTTATTTGTTTCCTTTATTCACCGGGAAGCAACTGGCAGGAGGATCAACAATCTGGACATCTGATTTTACGTGACAAAAATAAGGTAAGATGCCATTAGACATCTCGGTAGAGGCAAACGTTTTCGTGTGCTGTAATGCATGGCCCCATGCTATCAGCAAAAATAAACTGCTGTGTTTAAAAACAATCATATGTAATCATATGTAAAGCACGCGGCAGCTCTGGATGCTAACTATCTCCATAATAATATTGGAATAAGTCGGATCACACAATAGTCTACTGTGAAAATCTGCAAACATTTTCTGACATCACTCTGCTGCTCTTGTCCCTAGAGCAGGAGAGCGCTAGCCGGCACTAGCGAACTTGACACATGTACGCAACTCCTCTCATCCACTTTCTCTGGTGTTCAATTTTGCTTTTGCTGCTCGTTTTGTAAAATATCAACAGGGCTGTCCTTCTCATTAATATTCCGCTCTAGTTCAAATTGAAAAGGCAGAACCCAATCGACGACTTGTTTATGTAGTTAAAGAGTGACACTGTGCAAGTCCGGCAGCGTGTCCATGTGACGTCACCTCCCTGTGACGTCAACAACAATGGCAAACTACCAGTTAAAATAATTTTACCTATTTTATTCAAACGAAAACATTATGAGGGGTTTTAATATCAAATCGTTATAACTCGTACTGATATTTATCTTTTAAGAGCTACATTTCTTTCTATCGGTGGTACCCTTTTTAAAGTGTGCCTCGTCCGTCTGGATAGAAAAATTCAGTTTATATATATAAAATAGCTATATATAGCCAAAAACACCCAACAGGCTTTGTTATTCCTAAAATAATAAAGCAAAAAAAAACAAAAAAAACACTGCAATTATATAGTGATTTAAAGAAAATGCCTCTTTTGTATTGGTGAATCCTTGAACAAAATAACAGCTGTCTTTTCACTTCTTAATGTACAAATAAATAATCTAAACAATGTTATAAATAATACCTCTTCTGTAGAAAATCCAGCTTTAACAAAAATCTCATTTCTCTTTACAGTAAAATAATGTTAAATGACTAAATGTCATTGACAAATTGTTATTCCCACTCAATTATTTTTCTCATTCAATGTTCTAAATTACACGAAAACAATAACCGAGATAAACTGACAATGCAACCAGCATGTGTCCAAACGCAGCATTTCAAAACTAGGTATCCCATAATGCCTAGCGCAGCTTACCTCACTGACAGCTAGCACCGGTAGCCGAGGCAAAAATCAAACAATGCTATAAAATAGGGCTGTCAAACGATTAAAATTCTTAATCGAGTTAATTACAGCTTAAAAATTAATCGTAATTAATCGCAATTCAAACCATCTCTAAAATATGCCATATTTTTCCGTAAATTATTGTTGGAATGGAAAGATAAGACACAAGACGGATATATACATTCAACATACGGTACATAAGTACTGTATTTGTTTATTATAACAATAAATCAACAAGATGGCATCAACATTATTAACATTCTCTTAAAGCGATCCACAGATAGAAAGACTTGTAGTTCTTAAAAGATAAATAATAGTACAAGTTATAGAAATTTTATATTAAAACCCCTCTTAATGTTTTCGCTTTATTAAAATTTGTAAAATTTTCAATCAAAAAATAAACTAGTAGTTCGCCATTGTTGATGTCAATAATTACACTATGCTCACTCATTGTGCTTAAACCCATAAAATCATTTGGACCCAAGCGCCAGCAGAGGGCGCCAAACACCAAAAACAAGTAACAAGTGGACATTACACTGCTGTCATTTTAATCTGTTTGAGCGGGGCATGTGCGTTAATTGCGTCAAATATTTTAATGTGATTAATTTAAAAAATTAATTAACGCCCGTTATCGCGATAATTTTGACAGCCCTACTATAAAAGTTTAAAATTATCGACGGCGTAATGATGCTACACCAAACAGAATTTTACAGATCACACCAGTAGAACGCGCCGACAGAAGTAAACCGTTGCCGAAAGGTAAGTTTAGCAAGTGTACAACATACCGATAGCCTGTGAGCTCCTGTCGTGATGAAGATTTGTTTGTGAATGAGAATTGACCGTTGACGCCATGATAAAGCCAGTCTGTGACTGCACACTCATACGCAAATTTGTATCCAAAGTAGAATAAAGGTATTTTTGACTTAATTACACTTTTAGCTACATGAGCATTTGATTATATACGTATTGAACACAAGTCTTAACAACTGAGCAAGCTCTTTGGGAACAATCACAGGCCCGACAGTACCGTAGTATTCTGTGCAAATCGTCAGTCAAAAAAACTGGACATTTCCATGAATTTATAAAACCCCGCTGGACGCCTAGAACCGGATGTAAAAAGTGGACATGTCCGGGCAAAAGATGACGTTTGGTTATCCTACTTATAGGCATGCATATCATTCAAGGACGTAGGTTTGCATAGGAATGGTAGGGACATAAGACTACCAACTTTTCAGGATACTCAAATTATCCCCCACCAACTTTTAAGACATCTTATTTGCATTATATAATGACTTCAGTTTTATGGGCAATTTAGATTGTCTTCCCATATGTTGTAAGGATAGAATAGACCCTACCATTATTAAGTGAATTAATTTCATTATGTTCAGACTTCTATTTATCCCTTTTCACTTGCTGAAAATGCCGGTTAATTTCCCCCCCTCAAACCCATGTTTGATTGGCTGCTGACTTAACCTCCCGCCCCCTCCTCCAGCTACACAGATGCAGACGCAAACGCACACTTACACAACCCCACCAACAGAAATACAACATACTGTCTCCTCCACTCCCTTCGAAGAGGAGGGTTATTAGAAGTTGTTTTCGGCCAGCACAAGCCACTGTAAGTAATGTAAAAAGACGTCACTGTTTGTGCTACTAAAAGTCAGACCTGCATCAGAGTTAGCATAGCATTAATCTTGTAAACTTGCTAACTTGCAAAACTACTGCGGTCAAGCCAGCCTCCACAAGGAGCAACAAAGTCAAGCTAGCGTCCCCCATTTGGATCATTGTTTGTATTATGTGCATTGCAGTAATGCAACGCAGTGGCTTCAAAGTACAAGTCCCAAGAATGTGTCCACTTCAGAGAGACACTGACATAAAAAAAAAAAAAAAACTATGAAATGAAATCACACAACAGAACACCATGAGAGTACTTTGGTTCGAGTCTTGTGGTAGTCTAGGATGCCTCAGATGTAGATTGGTCCTTGGATTGGTCCTCAGATTGTTTTCATGATTTTTTCCCCCCAAATCACTTTTACAGTGGGGCAAATAAGTATTTAGTCAACCACCAATTGTGCAAGTTCTCTAACTTGAAAATATTAAAAAGGCCTGTAATTGTCAACATGGGTAAACATCAACCATGAGTGAGAGAATGTGGGGAAAAAAACCCAGAAAATCACACTGTTTGATTTTTAAAGAATTTATTTGCAAATCATGGTGGAAAATAAGTATTTGGTCAATACCAAAAGTTCATCTCAGTACTTTGTTATGTACCCTTTGTTGGCAATAACAGAGGCCATACGTTTTCTGTAACTCTTCACAAGCTTTTCACACACTGTTGCTGGTATTTTGGCCCATTCCTCCATGCAGATCTCCTCTAGAGCAGTGATGTTTTGGGGCTGTCGTTGGGCAACACGGACTTTCAACTCCCTCCACAGATGTTCTATGGGGTTGAAATCTGGAGACTGGCTAGGCCACTCCAGGACCTTGAAATGCTTCTTACGAAGCCACTCCTTTGTTGCCCTGGCTGTGTGTTCGGGATCTTTGTATTACTGAAAGACCCAGCCACATCTCATCTTCAATGCCCCTGCTGATGGAAGGAGATTTTCACTCAAAATCTCTTGATACATGGCTCCATTCATTCTTTCCTGTACACAGATCAGTCTTCCTGGTCCCTTTGCAGAAAAAAAGCTCCAAAGCATGATGTTTTCACCCCCATGCTTCACAGTGGGTTTGGTGTTTTTTGGATGCAATTCAATATTCTTTCTCCTCCAAACAAGGGAACCTGTGTTTCTACCAAAAAGTTCTATTTTGGTTTCATCTGACCATAACACATTCTCTCCACTAGATCATCCAAATGCTCTCTAGCAAACCACAGATGGGCCTGGACATGTTTTTTCTTCAGCAGGGGGACACGTCTGGCAGTGCAGGATTTGAGTCCCTGGCAGCGCATTGTGTTACCGATAGTAGCCTTTGTTACTGTGGTCCCAGCTCTCTGTAGGTCATTCACTAGGTGTCCCCGTGTGGTTCTGAGATTTTTGCTCACCGTTCTTGTTATCATTTTGACGCAACAGGGTGAGATCTTGCATGGACCCCCAGATCAAGGGAGATTATCAGTGGTCTGATATGTTTTCCATTTTCTAATAATTGTTCCCACAGTTGATTTCTTTACACCAAGCATTTTACCCATAGCAGATTCAGTCTTCCCAGCCTGGTGCAGATCTACAATTTTGTCTCTGGTGTCCTTTGACAGCTCTTTGGTCTTGGCCATAGTGGAGTTTGGAGTGTAACTGACTGAGCTTGTGGACAGGTGTCTTTTATACCAAAAATTAGTTAAAACAAGTGCCATTAATACAGGTAACGAGCGGAGCCTCGTTAGACCTCTTTGACAGCCAGAAATCTTGCTTGTTTGTAGGTGACCAAATACTTATTTTCCACTCTAATTTGGAAATAAATTCTTTAAAAATCAAACAATGTGATTTTCTGATTTTTCCCCCCACATTCTTTCTCTCATGGTTGAGGTTTACCCATGTTGACAATTATAGGCCTCTCTAATCTTTTCAAGTAGGAGAACTTGCACAATTGGTGGTTGACTAAATACTTGTTTGCCCCACTGTATATTACAATACTTTAGTTTGAGTCTAGGGGTGCTCCAGTGACCCCCACAAGTGGATCCATTCTTAAATAACTTCCCATTTTTTTTAAATAAGGGGACTTGCACTTCAAAATGTTTCTTTAGTAGTATTTGACATCAAATGTTTGAATTGAACGTTGTATCATGCGAACGAACTCACATAAAAGTCAGTGTAAGTCAATACAGATTTATTTTGCTTTGATCATTTCACCTATCAATTAATTAGGTTCATATTTGTGAGAAATGTGGCCCTGACCCCCGTTCAATAATCTGTTTGATCTTATTGATGTCCCTTCCCCAGTGAAAAGTGTACATGCAGGTTACGCTGTTATATCGTCCCAACCAATGTTGAGATCAAACCTACGCCCTTGTTCTCAGTTATCGTCTTTCGTGAAGTATGGACAAATTTAATAGATGTTTGGGTTTAGACTTTCTAAAACTTACAAATCATGAAATATTTTCCAAAAAGTATAAGAAGTCGAAACCTCACTTTTTGCTGCATTGGAGATTCACCTTCACCTAAACAGTCAACTTTGCAATGCATGCTTTCCATTCCGTTTAAGTATAATTGCCCTTTCGAAAGGACCGAGAAAGTCCGAGTTCCGTGCGGTGAAAAAACTGCTCGCCTTTGTTGCCATTTACATTATTTGATAGAGGCATCTATTAGGGAGGCAGCGGCCTGTTTTGGTAGGAAATAAAAACGTGACTCCAATGATGAGTGTGACCACTCCGAACGACGCCTTTTATTTTGGCACCGTTGAAAAAGTTGATGGATGTCAGGTTTTGGAGTGAAGAAAACAAGTTGGATGAAATGAAACATTTCAATTCAACCGTTGTTTGCTCCTCTGAATTTCTTTTGGGTTTTGGCAAAAAAATAAGAGAAGCTTCAAAGTCAAAGTAGCAAACATTTAACACTTGGCACACTTTAGGTTAGAATGCAAAGACCTCAGGCCCTCCACCCCAAACGCACACTCAATTGTGAGTAACTGTGAAAAAGATGCAAATCCAAACACAGAACACAGAGTTGACCTTTGATTAACACACACACAAAAAATGCTTAAAAAATTTGAACTGCATTTCAAGGAGTGAACATGTATAGTACAATAATCCCTTCCCTCCATTGTTACATCTAAGACCAAGTGAAATCTGTGATATATGTAGACCTACCTTGTTAAAATCCTGTTTTGTCCAAATAAAGGAACATAATTTAGCTGACAATTTAAGCAAATAAAATCCCACCCGAAGATGAACATTACAAAATGAACCAACAGTCCTTGCGTTAAAAGCACAATTGAATATGATGGAGACATTCAGTAATCTTCAACAAAATTTAAATTGACTTCCTTTTTTCATTCTTCTTTTTAGTCAAAAAGTGGCAATGTAATTCCATTATCGTCATCTACTGGCGCAAAGTGGAACTACAGCCCGAAATAATGGGAGGCACAAAACCCACACCAAAACAAAAAAAGGCATAGCAAACTATACATATAAGAAATATGGCAGGTACGTCCGCAAATTTACTGTATTTCCTCAATTTCAGAAGACATCTCTCTGAATTTGGACCCCTCACCTTAATTCCTAGATTTCTTTATGTACTGTATTTTCCGGACTATAAATTGCACCTGAATATAAGTCGCACCAGCCAAGAAATGCGCAGAGAGAGGAAAAAACAGAAGTGGCACCGGAGTATAAGTTGCATTTTTGGGGAAATTTATTTGATAAAATCCGACACTAAGAACAGACATTATGAAATGCAATTTGAAATAAAAATAGAGAACAACAGGCTGAATAAATCTACAGTATGCAACATGACGCATAAACAACGAACTGAAAGCGTTCCCGGTATGTTAACGTAACATAGCTATTGAGAGTTATTCAGATAATTACACCAAGTAGTTTTTAGCGCACGATTAGGTTTTTTTGTTTTCTTCATTTCGGTTATGTGTAACCTCTGCAATTCACCAGTCCCTTACAAACTCCAAACTAACTTGATTAACTAACTTAACTACTTGATTACCGTTTTTCGGCAGTATATTTCACTACAGTGATCCCTGGTTAATGGGGACCCCCCTCACTGCGATAATCGAAATCCGAGAAGTAGAGGCGGAGCTTATTTACATTTTTTTTTTTTCTTTTTTGGGTGTGTTCAATATATTTTCTCAGATTTAGCATTGGAAAGAGATACATATAAGACATGCCCCCCCCCCCCCCAAAAATGTTTAATGTATATTTTAATAAATGGTTTTAAGCACTTCAAATGTAAAAATTATAAGTTTTAAACATGTTACCGTCCCACAAAATTATTTTTAAACGAAAATAACGTACAAAAATGCTTGTCTTTTTTAAATGCTTCATTGAGTGAGTCCACTCAAATCCGTTCGCGCTGCTCACTTACAGACACGCACACACACAATTAAGTTGCCACATGTTTAACAAGCGAAACGAGTCGGCTCCTTTGAAGCGTAGCGCTCCCAAGCTTCTCTGGCAAGATCAAAGGTTGTACGCCCATCACCTATCGTTAACTTCAACAAACTGCAGCTGCCCTGTTGAGTAAGAAAAGCAGCAGGAGGGAGGGTGAGAGGCTGTTCCTGATCAGATCGGGACATCTCTATAAAATACTGTATTTATTTTTTAATTGGAAAAAAAAAAAAAAATCATGCACCGAGGGATCACTGTACTTGCAGCTTGTAATCCGCAGAATATGATTTTCTTTTCGGTGCCATTTTGTTCAGTCCTTCTCAGTTGTTTTCATAAGTTACTGTGGTTCAGTGTAAAAATAACATGTGAAATGATATAATAATATGTTAATAATTTCACATTCCCGGCCAAACTATGAAAAATGAAAAGCGACTTACAGTTAGAAAAATAAGGTAGTCATTATTTGAGGAAATACGGTAAAAATGAGGTGCCTGTTTTGATTTTAGAACATGATGAATTCCTGGCCTTTGCATTAGTTTCGCAAACAAATGTGTCAAAAAAGGGAGGCTATGATGATAACGATGATGTGCTTCTTCTTGCCATGGTTGTAAGGCACAGGCGTACTTCTTCCTCTAACATGTGCAAGCAACAATTCAGGGTGAGCACAGCAGGAGAACGAATCGTAACTCAAACAAATGGGAGGGTGCAAAGAAGAAAATATAAGTACATTTTAGAAAACATTTTATCACAAGAGATATCAAGTCAAAGAAATGCTGTTGGCGCCCAGCGTGAATGTCGCTAGTAGCGTCAGAATTTGAACATTCGCTATGAGTACCCTTTAAGAGAGATCAAAACGCTTCAGGCTTTTGACTTTTCTAATTTTTTATATTAATATTTCATAAATATTCCCAATAAGAAGATTTTAGAGTGCATTTTATCACAAGAGATATCAGGTCAATGAAATGCTGTTTGCGGCCAGCGTGAATGTCGCTAGTAGCGTCAGAATTTGAACATTCGCTGTTAGGTACCCTTTAAGAGGGATCAAAACTCTTCAGGCTTTTGACTTTTCAAATTTTTTATATTAATATTTAATAATTATTCCCCTACGTATTTTTTCATAGATCTGAGTGTGACTTTCTTTCCATGCTCGACAAGCAAAATAAGCGTAAGTCAGCATCATAGACCTCTTATGATGCTGTACAGTACAACTGGCATGACCGCGATGAGCAAAAATCCGTAAAAATTTGACGGCCATTGAACATTTAAATATAAAGGGGGAGGTTTTTTTTGTTTTGTTTTTACTTTGAATGCCCCAATTTTTTTTTGTAAAAAAATGCCAATAAAGCATTTCCACGGATTGGTTCCGTCCTTATGAGAAAATCTGATGAGAAATAAACCTTTTTTTTTTTTTTTTTTTTTTTTTTTAAATTTCGCAAATGTATTAGACCAACCTTTCCTGATTTAACGTGAGCGCTCTTTAAATGTTTGTGCTCTCACGCTACATTAACACCCATGATTTTGTCTCAAAACTTACCTCATTTTACTGATATCATCCAACATGATTGAGTGTTTTTATGTTGACTTATAGACTTCACTATCAGTTGACGGGACACGGGGCTCGGGGCCGATCCGTAGGGGGCCTATTTTAAAAAACTTAAAATTCAAATATTTTCGAAACCAAAGCCACTAGTGACCTAAAACCAAAACAGCCACCTCCCTTAGGCATATATGAGTCTCCGTGGGCAGCGACATCAAAAAATTTGAAGTCGTTTCATAATAAAATCCTGATTATTTTTTATATTAGTATAACAAAATTAAAATGACTATAAAATTCTCACATTTTATGCTAGATGCACATAAATCACCAAATGCAGAGATAATCAGCTATATTTTCAGTATCAATAACAATATTTAAAATATCATGTTTTTTTTTTTTTTTTTCAGAAATAGTTTTTTTTTTTTTTTTTTTACAAAATCCATTGTGGCGGCCGTCAAAAAACAGCTTTTTAAGTTGAATATTCTTGTAAATAAATGCTTAAATCGCAGAATTTCTATATATATATATGTAAAACAGTCTAGATTCTTGGTTCAAAGCAAAAAAACGGCAGTAATCGTTCATTTTACGTAAATATTTCAAGACAAAGTTACGGTATTGTGTAATCCCACTAGGCGGCCGTCATGAAACAAAGAGCTTTTTAAGTTGAAAAGTCTTGTAAATAAATGCTTAAATCGCGCAATTTCTATAGATATGAACGTAAAACAGTCTAGATTCTTGGTTAAAAGCAAAAAACGGGCAGTTATCGTTCATTTTACTTAAATATTTGAAGCAAAAGTTACGGTATTGTGTAATCCAACATGGCAGCCGTCACAAAACAAAGAGCTTTTTAAGTTGAATATTCTTGTAAATAAACGCTTAAATCGCGCAGTTTATATATATATATATATACGAATGTAAAACAATCTATATTCTTGGTTAAAAGCAAAAAACGGGAAGTTCTCGTTCATTTTACGTAAATATTTCCAGACAAAGTTACGGTATTGTGTAATCCCACTAGGCGGCCGTCACAAAACAAAGAGCTTTTTAAATTGAAAAGTCTTGTAAATAAATGCTTAAATCGAGCAATTTTGTATCGATATAAACTTAAAACAGTCTAGATTCTTGTTTAACAGCAAAAAACAGGCAGTTATCATTCATTTTACGTAGATATTTGAAGCAAAAGTTACGGTATTGTGTGATCCAACATGGCGGCCGTCATAAAACAAAGAGCTTTTTAAGTTCACAATTCTAGTAAATAAATGCTTAAATCGAGCAATTTCTATAGATACGAACGTAACACAGTCTAGATTCTTGGTTAAAAGCAAAAAACGGGCAGTTATCGTTCATTTTACGTAAATATTTGAAGCCAAAGTTAAACTAATTTTATCCATTGATTTTTTTCATAACGTTTCAAAGTGCATGCATGGTACTATTTAATATGATAATGACCTTGAATTCTCGACCAAATCACCCCTGAGACACTCCTGCCTGCTTATATGCAGTAAAACCTTCGTCCTGTTTCCACCCAAGTCCGTCGTTAGAACGCAGCGTGTTTGAGTTTTATCAAAGTGAAAGCAAACTCAACGTTCTGCCTGGGTCGGCCCCCTACCAGAAGGCGTGGCACAATGTCAGTGGGAGCTGTCTTGTCAACTGATGGTGGAGATTATGGTTGACTTCAATTGATTGCAGTGTGGAGTTAAATGCTACCATTTTGAATAATGCCCAAACTAAATGAAATAAATTCAGACACAGATTTGAGTTTAGTGATGGTCATTTAAATCAGAATTTCAATTTGTCTGAGAGGATCCATCGTCATGAGATACTACAATTCCCATAATTTTCGCAAGAAACAGTAAATTTCGGGTTCCATAGATAATAAAAATTCCCTTACATCAGGGTGGTGGTCTAATACATTTGTTGAGTGCCCTGTACAGTATTCAGGAAATTCCTTCAAATGAATTAAAACAACAATTCCAAAGCAAAGATGATTGACAGAACAGTAGGCAGGGCTTGGGGATCACCTCAGTAGTTCCGGCATCGGATCTAGCGTCTCTTTTCGTGTTAAGGTGATAAAACAGGTGTATGGCAGTTTTGGGTCACGCCATTTCAAAGAAATTATTCCTCAGCAGTTCCAAATGGAGTGACTGTCTGAATCAATACACATAAAAAAAAAAAAAAGCTTCAGTTAGTCTAGTTGATTGAATTCCCTTACGTAGAAAGCGACAAAATATGACGTAATAAATACAGCGTCCAGAGGCGTTTTACCCCACCATTTTTTTTTAATTTTTTTTTTTAGAAAAATACGGTTCAGGGCCTTCGAGATCAGTCCGAGTGACAGTTCCGTTAGACTCGGTGAGTTCGAGTCTCTCTTAACGTCGTGCTCCGCAGTCCTAGAGGCAGACGTTGTTGCTTATTTGGCAGGTGGATCCAGTGCCAGCTTGGGAGAGGAAAAGTCTCCCGTTGGGGCAAACGCAAACCTCGTAGACCGTCTGCCTGGTGCCGGATGACGAGGAGCCGGAGGCTGCCTTGCCCTCCGGAAGACGCGTCAGGCGGATACGGCGGGCGTCCAGGGAGATCTGGAAGACCAGACGGACAAAAAAGGGCGTGGGAGATTTCAAAATTAATTTACCAGTTTCAAACTAAAGGAGCCAATATCCTTCAGGGAACATCCAGCATCCTAAAATGCTTCATTTTTACAAAATACTTTAAATAAATTAGTTTTTAGCATATTAAATCAAGCTTTTTAATTGATTTATGTATTTATTTAAAAAGAAAATCAAATTTTTGAACCTCAGCTGAAATTTCACCTTGGCCTGCGCATCACATTTTTTCTTTTGATGTAGATTTTGGTTAGTCTTTTGCTTACTGTAATTACTCTCTAAGCCAAGTCTGCTTTTGGCCGCCTACGCTGCTCAATAGCTTTTTATTTGCCGCCACAAAGATGCTGCTTAATCACTCAACCAGTTTGCTGTGATAGGAGAAGATAGGAATGCTAGTTTTTATCTTTAAATGGAGCCAATAAGAAAGTATATTTTTGACAGTGGTACCTCTACTTACGACATTAATTGGTTCTAGTAATAGTCTCGTCACCTGAAAATTTCATAAATGGAGATGCGTTTTACATGTCAACGCGCTAATCCGTTCCACGCACTACTGACACGCCACATTGAATTTTATAATTGGGGTAAAACCGGAATAAAACAGCAGTTAAACACGTTTGAATCATTCCGTATACAGTGGGGCAAATAAGTATTTAGTGAACTAAATTCTCCCACTTGAAATATTGAGAGGCCTGTAATTGTCAACATGGGTGAACCTCAACCATTAGAGACAGAATGTGGAAAAAAACCCCAGAAAATCACAATGTTTGATTTTTAATGAATTAATTTGCAGATCATGGTGGAAAATAATTATTTGGTCAATACCAAAAGTTCATCTCAATACTTTGCTATGTACCCTTTGTTGGCAATGACAGAGGTCAAACGTTTTTTGTAACTCTTCACAAGCTTTTCACACACTGTTGCTGGTATTTTGGCCCATTCGTCCATGCAGATATCCTCCAGAGCAGTGATGTTTTGGGGCTGTCGTTGGGCAACATGGACTTTCAACTCCCTCCACAGATTTTCTATGGGGTTGAGATCTGGAGACTGGCTAGGCCACTCCAGGACCTTGAAATGCTTCTTACGAAGCCACTCCTTTGTTGCCCTGGCTGTGTGTTTGGGATCATTGTCATGCTGAAAGACCCAGCTACGTCTCATCTTCAATGCCCTTGCTGATGGAAGAGATTTTCACTCAAAATCTCTCGATACATGGTCCCATTCATTCTTTCCTTTACACGGATCAGTCGTCCCGGTCCCTTTGCAGAAAAACAGCCCCAAAGCATGATGTTTCCACCCCCTTGCTTCACAGTTGATATGGTGGTCTTCGGATGCAATTCAGTATTCTTTCTCCTCCAAACACAAGAACCTGTGTTTCTAACGAAAAGTTCTATTTTGGTTTCATCTGACCATAACACATTCTCCCAGTTCTCTTCTGGATCATCCAAATGCTCTCTAGCGAACTGCAGACGGGCCTGGACATGTTTTTTCTTCAGCAGGGGGACACGTCTGGCAATGCAGGATTTGAGTCCCTGGCGGCGCATTGTGTTACTGATAGTAGCCTTTGTTACTGTGGTCCCAGCTCTCTGTAGGTAATTCACTAGGTCCCACCGTGTGGTTGTGGTATTTTTGCTCACCGTTCTTGTTATCATTTTGACACCACGGGGTGAGATCTTGCATGGAGCCCCACATCGAGGGAGAATATCAGTGGTCTTGTATGTCTTCCATTTTTAATTGCTCCCACAGTTGATTTCTTTACACCAAGTGTTTTACCTATTGCAGATTCAGTCTACAATTTTGTCTCTGGTGTCCTTCGACAGCTCTTTGGTCTTGGCCATAGTGGAGTTTGGAGTGTGACTGACTGAGCTGTGGACAGGTGCCATAAATACAGGTAACGAGTGGAGCCTCGTTAGACCTCGTTAGAAGAAGTTAGACCTCTTTGACAGGCAGAAATCTTGCTTGTTTGTAGGTGACCAAATGCTTATTTTCCACTCTAATTTGGATATAAATTCTTTAAAAATCAAACAATGTGATTTTCTGTTTTTTTTTCTCCTCCACATTCTGTCTCTCATGTTGAAGTTTACCCATGTTGACAATTACAGGCCTCTCTAATCTTCTCAAGTAGGAGAACTTGCACAATTGGTGGTTGACTAAATACTTATTTGCCCTACTGTATGTTTGTCTGGGGGGGGGGGGGGGGGCGCGTGTGACACGAGCAATCACTGCTTTGATTCTTGCTAACTACATATATGACAATATCACACATCGTGACCTTATGACGGAAACTATGGTGAATTTTCATCTCGTCAGACGAAAACTAGCATTCGTCTCGTTATAGTCTCCCATGATATGTTTTTAGCTTGTCATCGTCACGTCATCATGAAAAAATTGTTCGTCGACGAAATATTTTCGTCCTCGTCATGGTTGCCGACAACAGCAACACTGTGTGTGACAAAAACACAAGGAGCCTGTTGCTCAGACGTCAACTCGCTGTATCATCAATAACACCATCGTGCCTGCGCACTTGAGGTGTGCGAAATTTCTGATTCTTAGATTATTCGTGATTCAGCCGTGGAAAATTCGAGAACGATCCACACAAATCCAAATTCCGATTATTTAATTATACCAGATAAAGCAGAACTAAAACACAGTCAGCGCAGACTTCGGGACGTAATGAGAAATGAACTGAGCTAAAAATGACATTTTGAATAATACATATAATTAATTACCTTCGTTTTATGGGTGGGTTGAAACAAAAGCGGTTGCGCGACGTCTGTAAACGGGGGTTTTCAGGGTAAAACTGACAATTTAAAAATAGTTTGGGAGCTTCATGTGCCATGAATCTGCTATGGCAGCATATAGAGATACTGTTCTATCAAACACAACAGCTGTTTTGGCTTAAAATACAGCAGTTTCTTTTAAAGAGGAGTGCAAGAGCAGAAACTGCTTTTTCAGTCTTGTCTGTTTTCCGTCATATATAGAACTAGATGTGAAATGACGGACGACAGCGGCGTTAGGACATGTATAGAGAACTAGATGCGAAATGACAGACTTGCCATCGTTAGTAAACAGCCGCCATCTTAAAGCAGTAGACTCCTCTGGAAGGCTCTGTTGTTGCGAACCTAATTAACTTTTTATCTAAAATACTCCTAAATCGGCAAAAACTTGACTTGAAACTATCTTTAAATGATGAAACAGTTTTAAAACTTTCACATGTTGAAAGTAGACAGAAGGAACTTTATGGAATAACAGGAGCAATTTTAGCAACTTTAACGGTTGATTAAAACATTGGTTTAGCCTGAAAGCATTTTTGAACAATTTTAGAACGAATGTACGAAACATTAAAAGCGGGGGTGTTGCATCAATAATCGATTTACAATCGAATCGTAGCCTCTGAATCGTAATCGAATCGTTAGGTGCCCTAAGATTCCCACCTCTACTGCGCATGGCATCGTATTGCGACATCCAAATTTAAACGTCATCTACAATAGGCCAACAGGAGAAGAGAATCTCATTACGAAGGCATGATGGGAAATATGACCAATAGGGCAGCAGGATCTTATGACGCAACATTTAAAAGCAGAAAGCAGGATGTACACACGCATCTTTTACAGAATTGTCTGGTATTTTGCCTCTCGTAACCTAAAATTTCTTTCTTAACAAGAGGCTATATTTTCCCATTTAAATGTGTCGATACCTGAAAATTATGTTTGTAGAGACGTTCGTAAGTAGAGGTACCAATTTACAGATCTGGTAGCATTATTGTCAAAATTGAATAACACTTATACACTGTATACGTATAATAGGGTCCAGCAACCCTCATGAGTATAAGCAGCACGGAAAATGAATGAACATGTAAATACAGTATACACTTATATTGTATATACATACTGGAGACTGGGCTGTAAAACTATTGATTGTGCCATAGATTGTGCCTTTTAGGAGAGGAGAAAAATACGACTAGGCAAGGGATGCTCCGTTCTCCCATTCAAATGTGAAATGTCACCTCGACAAGGCGACGGGTGACCTGTAACACCTCGGAAATGGCATAGGACCTCTTTCCCTGACAAATGGTCGTCAGCCATGAGAGATGGAGTGAAGCGGAGGTCACCGCATGGTGCTGTGAGCCAATCATTGAATGATGGAAGGTTGTAATTCTGAGAAAATGGTTCTTGTTAAGTGCCACTGAAGGAAGTCATAAGATGCATGGATGCAAGGTTTCAGCGTGTATGCATTCCCAGGAGAAATACAATCCAATTTTGTACAAGACTGACTGCGACGATGATTGACGATTTTTTCAGCGATATTCACCCGTGCCTTACGATTACCTGGAAAACATTCCGGGTTGTTTCATGCTTTTCTCTCCCAGTCTTTGTCCCTATACTTTTGTGCACATAAGCCCAAAAATGACAAATGATTCCATTTCATAAGTTCCTTTTGTCCCTAATGGGTTGATGTTGAAAAATGTGCTAATTAGAATATGACATGTTACGCAATCCTCATTTTTTAAGTTATTAATCACAAGTCCCAATCTTCCTTTTTGCTGAACGTCCTCCCTCTGTCCTCTTTCTGTCTCCAACTCGGTGCTTACATTTTTCCGCTCACTCAACTTCCACGTCGATCCGTTCCGCACATCAGCCGACGCTGATAAAAGGATTTCCCTCCCTGGCTCTGCAGCAGTGGCGTAGTGTCAGATCAGATCTGTTTCACATCATCCGAGGAGGATTAATGGAGGGCGGCCGCCGAGAAAGTCTTTTAAAAAGTTAGCTGTGTACATGAAGACCTGCTGCTGCTGATATGAACGAGGAGGAGTAAGAGGATGACCTTGGCGCTTTGTTTGTTTGCTCCAATTAGAAGTCACTACAAAATACTATAGGCTCATTTCAAGTCTCTTAATTGCAACGTTCCTTGCTCTTCAAAGCATTGAACATGACTAGGATGGTGTTCTGTATGCCGCCATATTATGGGGCTTCTCATTTGATTTAAAAGTGTATCTGGGAGTCACATACCGATTTATTCTGTAAAACTGTTGATGCCAGGATTGGTGATCACTAAGTTAAAAGTAGGATGTCGACTCATTAATACGAACAGGTAAGAATGGGAACATCTTGTTACCTCACAATACGATACGATTTGCGGTTCAAGGCTCACGATAACTATGATCTGACGGTATGGCGATTAGAGGTGGGAATCTTTGGGTACCTAATGATTCGATTACGATTCAGATTCATAGGCTCCGATTCGATTATAAATCGATTATTGATGTCACCCAAACCTCCCCTTTTAATGTTTTGTACATTAGTTCCAAAATAGTTTAAAAATCCTATTAGGCTAAACCAAACTAATATTTAAGTATCAAGTTAACAGTTAAAAACATTAAATAAAATACTCAAGTCCCCATTCTGTATCAGCGGCTTTAAACTACACTCAATTAATTTAAGGATGTGAATCAACCGTTAAAGTTGATAAAATTGCTCCCGTTATTCCATAATTTCCGTTCTGTCTACTTACAACATGTCAAAGTTTTAAAACTGTTTCATTATTTAAAGATAGATTCACGTCAAGATTTTGCTGATTTAGGAGTATTTCAGACAGGGGTGGAAGTGAACCGGAACGAGACGGATCTCCGTACCAGCATGAGTTTTCGACCCGGAACGCCGTTCCGACGGTACTTTGATCCCGAAAATATGACGGCAACTGTCAAAATCATGTATGTGATGGTTTGTTTAAAGTATTGTGTTTTGTCAAATGAAGCCCTCTGGTGGCGGAGTTGGGTGTGTCTGAACTCTTGCCTTGTATGACTGAAAATCAGATGTTTCTGACATGGCTAAGGGACAGCTATTTACTCTGGCCCACTTGAAGCTGTAAGTTGTGTCTGTTGATGTATGTTGGTGTTGGCATTTGTGGTTAAGTTTGGAGATACTGTTTGCGTGGTTATGTTTAGCGATTTGATATGAGAGAAGTGTGTATACGTTAGCATTCGTAGCATCTAAGCTAGCGGATTTTATTATGCAGACTGGGCTGATTTGATTTACTAAATTTACATATTGATTGTACTGGGGGAACGTATGATCACCATTTGTTTTGTGTAAAATGTTTACTGTTAATATGTGTGTCATTTTGAACATGAGTGCATGTGTGTGTTGCAGTTTTATGATTCGTCAAAAGTGAAGAAGTAAAAGCTTCTAATTAAATAATCCACCATTGCCTCGTTTTGCTATCAACCTAAACAAATTCACATTTAGTGAGGACAGAACACTATGTACAAAAAAAACAAAAAACAAAACAAAACAAAAAAAAAACGCTTGGTGAATTGATGCAATAAAAAACAGCAATGCAACATCAAATTGATTAGCTCCTGACGAGAAAGGAAAGAGTTTATTTCCATCATTTATTTAGACTCGTCAAGTGTCATTGTAAATTCTCACTGAACTTAAAAGAAGTATGAATGAACATGTATGGAACTATGTACTTGGTAAAAACAGGTGAAATAACTAAAAACATGTATAATATTCTTGTATCTTCAAAGTAGCCTCCTTTTGTTCCGATTACTTTTTGTACACTCTTGCTAGTCTCTTGATGAGCTTCAAGAGGGAGTCACCTAGAATGGTATTTGACTTCACAGGTATGCCTTTTCAGGGTTGATTAGTGGAATGTATTGCTTTATCAGTGGGGTAGGGACCTTCATTTGTGTTTCATTGAATGAGGTGTGTCAAAACTTTTGGCTTGTACTGTGTTACTTATATCTTTAATATTAAAAATAAATAGATAAAAAAATAAAAGTAAATGTTTACATTAGCTTCAATTTTAATGTACATCCAACGTTCTTAACTAGTTAAAATTTTGGATTTGCAGTTTGTATGTGTTATAGGAATAACTGTGCCAAAAGCAGTTTTATCTGCATTTCAGTGCAAAAAAAAAGAAATCTGATCCGTGGCGACCTTCTTGACAGGAAGTTCCGGCAAGAAATTCTAACCACTTTCACCCCTGATTTCAGATAAAAAGTTTATCAGGTTCGCTACAACAGAGCCTTCTAGAGAAGTCTACTGCTTTAAGATGGCGGCTGTTTACAACGCGGCAACTACTAAACGGCTAGCCTGTCATTTCGCATCTAGTTCTTTTTAGATGTTCTAACACCGCAGTCGTCTGTCATTTAGCATCTAGTTCTGCATATATGTGATATCTACTATAGCCCTATGTGGCCGTATGTTTGTAGCAACTAGCAACTGGCCGTTGTTTGAACCAGCTGTCGGCCACAGTCAGGTATTTTTGTTTTTTTATCTAGCGGCATCAGTTGAACATGATATTTGCTCTCGGTCCGTTCCTCATTGCGCCCTGAAGACCGCGCTGACTGTGTTTTAGTTCTGCTTTACCTAGTATAATTCAATAATCAGAATTTGGATGTTTGTGAATCGTTCTCGAATCTTCCACGGCCGAATCACGAATAATCCAAGAATCGGAAATTTCGAACGCCTCTAATGGCGGTACAGTGATTATCGATACATTGCCCTGGAAATCATTCTAGGATATTCTATAAACAACTAATAAACAGAAAAATAAGCTTCTGCTGTGAATTGGAATGAGTTTATCGCTAGTAGACGTTCAATCCGTTTGAAGTGGGAGGGATGGCAGCTGGCTGCCACCCTCCCATTGACCCTCCCAGTGACTTCAAATGGATTGAACATCTATGGCCGTCAGTGACAGCCAATGAGGTAATTTTGGGCCATATAAGGTCATTTACTTGATTTTAAGTTACCTCCTGTTGATTTTGGGGTATTTTATGGGTCACTTCCTGTTTAAGATAACGAACAGGAAGTGACCTGGGAATCATCCAAATGAACAGGCAGTGACTCAAACTCAACAGGAAATGACCTGTAAATGCCCTAAAATGAAAATGAACAGCAAGTGACCTGAAAATGCCCTGAAAATTGGACAGAATGACTGAATGCTCTGGTTTCGAATGAACAAATGTTCCCAGTCTAAATGGATTGGGCGTCGAACACCGTCAATGTAGCCTTAGAGTTAACTGAGATTCTTGGCAGGAGCTTTTGGGATACAAAGTATCACGATATATCACCATTTCGATGTTTTGCCACACCCCTACTAACAGGATATTTGCCCTAATACAGTGGTACCTCTACATACGAAGTTAATTCGTTCCACGACCTTGTTTGTAAGTCGAAATGGTCGTATGTCTAGTAGGATTTTCCCATAAGAAGAAATTATAAATCCATTAATTCATTCCATAGCCTGAAAACCTACACTAAATCCTTAATAAATACTGCTGGTACTATTACAAATGGCAATTACACTTAGCAAAACAAATAAATTACAAATAATAATAACAATAATAATACCGTATTGGCCCGAATATAAGACGGTGTTTTTTGCATTGATATAAGGTTGAAAAAGAGGGGGTCGTCTTATAGTCGCGGTCTGGACATTATACCCATTCTTGCCTGGTATACCAGACTCACCGCTGTTCCAGCGATTGAGTCTGGCGACCGTCCGGCGGATCATATTCCGAGGGCCGAGCAAGCTACAGCAAACAGACAGCGGAGTGGAATCAGCGACGGGCAGACGTGACGTTAAAGCGACAAGTAATTAGCGTGAGCGGAGAATGGAGACGTTTATTCAACATGGCTGGCGCGAGCCAAGTTGACTGTTGTCAATGACTTGTGTTGATGTGTTTTTGGTAATTTAAAACTGGTTTTACCGCGGATTGGAACATATTCTCGGCTCTCCCGTTCACCATCTGTGTTGTTGTAGAGACGACTTTCGGCGCTAGAGTGACGTTACTCGTTAAGACCACGTCATGCAAATAAAAAAACACGCAAAAAAAACTTCACTTTGATGTTTAATGCAGTTATTGCAATTTTGTTGTTTTATCACAATAGACTGGTTTATTTACATTTCAAAAACCAGAAGCCATTCATTTACAAATGTGATTGCACTTTAGTTTACATATTTAAATGTTCAGCTATTAAGATGTGAATGAGGCAAAATAACATGCTTTTTTTCTCAAATATATTGTTAAAATAATTTGTTTCAGATGTACTGTAATTATTTTCTGCATAAAAATTAATTTGGTGTTCATAAAGTCATTTTCAAACTTGAGTCTTAACAAAGAGGGGGGTCGTCTTATAATCAGGGCCGTCTTATATTCGGGCCAATACGGTAATTCCTCTAATAATGTAACAAATCACGTTCTAATGCGGCGGATGTGTTTTTGAGTGATGTACCTAAACGCACTGTGTGGCTGGCGTTACAGAGACAGATACAGTGTAGCAAAAAAGTGAGTACACCCCTTGAATTTCTGCAGATATTTAAGTATATCTTTTCATGGGACAACGCTGACAAAATGACACTTTGACACGATGAAAGCTGCTTGATGCAGCTTATATCATAGAGTTAATTCATTTTCCCTCAAAATAACAAACTATAGCCATTAATATCTATACCCCTCGCAACAAAAGTAAGTACACCCCTTAAAAATTCCGTACATCCCTAAATGTCCAAATTGAGTACTGCTTGTCATTTTCCCCCCAAAATGTCATGTGATTCGTTACAGGAGTGCTGTGAGCATTACTGCAGAGATTTATGAGGTGGTCGTCTTTTTTCATCCCGTCTTCACCGTTCATTTTGCTTTTGCTGCTCATTTTGTGAAATATTGACAGTGCTGTCATGCTTATTAATGCTCCTCTTGAGTTCAAATAGAAAGGGCTGAACATATGACATGTTTATGTTGCTAGAGTCATACTCTGAAAGCCTGGCAGCGTAACCCAGCTAAATCACAGCTCTGCGACATGAACAACAATGGCAACCTACTAGTCCGACTAATTTTACAAACTGTAGAAAAATGAAAACATCAAGTGGGGTTCTAAAATCAAATTATTTTAGCTCATAATAATGTTTATCTTTTAGGCAATACAAGTTTTTCAATCCGTAGGTCCCTTTAAGATATTTTAAGACTTAAGGATCTGCGCAAACCCTGATATCGTAGCAGGTTACTGAGTCCTTACAGTATTTGTTTACCGTATTTTTCGGACTATAAGTTGCACCTGAGTATAAGTCGCACCATCCCAAAAATGTGTAATGAAGAGGAAAAAAAAAACATAAGTTTGGACCGGAATATAAGTCGCATTTTTGGGGGAAATTTACTTGATAAAATCCAACACATAGAACAGGTATGTCATCTTGAAAGGCAATTTAAAATACAAACTACAATAGAGAACAACATGCTGAATAAGTGTACAGTATGATAATGTAACATGATGCATGAACAACGAAATGCAAACGTGGCCGGTATGTTAACGTAACGTAGCTATTAAGAGTTATTCAGATAACTATAGCATAAAGAACATGCTAACAAATTTACCAAACCATCAGTGTCACTCCAAAACACCAAAATAACATGTGAAATTATATAATAATGTGTTAATAATTTCACACACAACTCGCACCCCCACACAAACTATGAAAAAAATTGCGACTTATCGTCCGAAAAATACGGTAAGTCTTTTCATGTGTAGCCATGACTGTATTATACGTCCTCCCGGTGGTCAAGGAGTGCACACCAGAAGGGGTGTAATGAATTTGACAAACTGTTATTACCGATATGTAAACTAAAATATATTTTATATTATGCTATCGTCCTTATTAAAACATTTTAAAAAAGTTATTGAGAGGATTACAGGCCGAAAAGATGAATTGAGATAGTAATACAGAGTGTCCATAAAGTCTCTTTACCATTTAAAAAAAATATTTAAAATGCAATTGATTAGATATTTTATTCAGATTTGTTCAATTGTATTCAGTGTTTATTAAAGTTTTTTATTACACTGCATTTGTGTGTTTCAGGGCTCCTGTTTGTCAAAGAGGTGATGTTGAATGAACCGCTACAAAATGGCTACCCCTCAAGAGAAGGCGCTATGTGTCTCGTGGTTTATTGAAACAAAATCGGATACGCAGACTCAGCGAAGCTACAGAACTAAGTAAGGAAGAGATCCACCATCATGTCCGTCGATTTGTGCATGGCACAAGAAATTTATGGAGACAGGGACAGTGTTAGATAAAAAAAAGGAGTGGGCGACCAAGAACATCGACTGAAAACATCGAATGTGTAAGACAATCCTTTTCTCACTCTCCCACAAAGTCCATTCGTACTGCAGCCACACAGTTACAGCTACTGCGTTCAACAGTGCACAAGGTCCTACACAAGAACTTGCGATTGTACGCTTACAAAGTGCAACTCTTACAGGCACTCGAGCCAAATGATAAACCAAGACGAAAAGAGTTTGCACTTTTTGAATTTCTGAGGATGAAACATTCCTCAGACGAGTTTATTTTAGTGATGAGACAACCTTTCATGTTTTCATGCTTCGTGCAACTAATGGTGCCCATGTAGAAGTGTATTAAAAGAGGTAAAAAAAAACTTCAATAAACGCTGAATACAATAGAACAAATCTGAATAAAACATCTAATCCATTGCATTTTTAATACATTTTTGAAATGGTAAAGAGACTTTATGGACACCCTGTACAAATCGTCTCTCACGGAATGACAATTGTGTCTCTTGTTAAATGGTTTAAAAATCTCCTAATTTACTACAGCGCACCTCTCCGTCTTTGGACTCAAGTCGCAGCTCATTCCTGCAGATGGCTTGGATGTCACCGGCCTCGGCCAGGATTTGGATGCCTTTGGGGGCCTCCATGAGCAAGGAGCGGGTGGGGGACTCCAGGCTAGAGAACAAAACATAACCAATGCCAGTCATTATTATGTTCTTGTTTGGATGGGAAAGTGGTTAGAAAAGAACACAACGCTTTTTGTTGAGGGGCTGAATAATAAAATACCAGCCTCAACCATTGCATTACTAATTTTACCAGAGATGCATTATCTTCTTTTTCTTCTCTTACTGCTCTCTCCGTTCACCTTAAGCACTTTGCACGAGCTAGATAATGCAGGGGGGCATTCGGTTCTTCGCTTAGGTTCTCTTTGTCTGCTCAGCCGTGATCGCAAAAGCCCAACAAAAGCAATCAGCCGCATGAAAGAGCGGCCTCGGCTGCCATTTAACCTATGATTTGCTCCTGAGCGTATATTTTATAGAGCCCTAAGTGTTCCCAGCGCTTGTGGTGGCTTCGGTGTGAGGACGCCAGCAAGGGCAAAGCATAGAAAGGAGGACGAAAGATGTAAGGAGGCAGAAAATCTTATGTCAGAGAAGTCTAATTGTTGTTTTTTTCTTTTCCCAGTTGGGCCCTGAATGAACGTGCAACATCCAAAGTTATTAACCTTCGATTCAAGTTGCAAATAGGAAGTGCTGAAGGGATGATGAAAGCTTATTGATCGCGGAGGGGAAATGAGATTGGAACCCTGACAAAACAAAGGTAACATCCACGTGCGAAGAAGCGCGGTGGGACATCACTCACAAAAATATAGCGACGCATTTCATAAATATAACAATAATTTGACCTCTAAACCTTTTTCAGCACATTTTGTACAAACGAGCAGACTGAGGAATTTGATCCATAAATTGATCTTTTACCACGGTCGTTGGCTTCGGTATTCAAAGCAGCATTTATGTACAACGCAATGAATCTCCTCTCTTGTTTCGCAAAGTGTGAGATTAAAGTCTCATCCGCGTTCGCAACATTTCTGAACTCTGCTAATTGTTTTTTTGTTTTCTTTGCTGTGGGCTTTTCTGAATTCTAATTGATGATGTTAAAGTGAGTGCAGGGCTGGCAGAATGAACAGGGTTGCGTCACACAGTCAAAGAGAGATGCTTAGAAAAATAATTAAACATCTGTGTTTGCTTGTATGTTTGTGTTTAATTGATCATTGTAATTATTGTGACTTTGACTAGAGCAAATGCAATGAGATTTGAATTTGAAATGAATAAAACTGCATGGGATGCGAATCATTGGTGGGATTTATTGAAATCTACGAACAAAACATCTATTCTCAGGAGGCCTTGATTTAAATTCAACAATGTTCGCTTGTAATTGTTCAATTTCTTTCTTTCTATTTAGAAAATATTGACTCTGTAGAAAATGCAGGGATTAACAGAATATCAGTGGTGGATGAAGTACTCACTTTTTTTTCCCACTTAAGTAAAAGTATCTAAGAAAGAATTTCCTCAAATAAAAGTACCAAGTAATTTCTTTAAAATAGGGCTGCAGCTATCGATAATTTTATTGGTCGATTAATCAATGAACTCGTTAGTTCGAATAATCGAGTAATCGGATAAGGAATATAGAAAATTAAAACACCTTAGCTGAGCCTCAAACGATATAAAAAATAAATAACTGTGGATCTAGGTACAAAAACAAACAAACAAAAAAACCCCAAAACAATTGGCTAATTTACAAAGCAAAAGTCCGCTAGCTTAAATGCTGTAAAATGTTAACTTTTTTCTCGTTTTTTACAATTCTCTTAACACATGGTTAAACCATAGCCTGGTACACCAGACTCAACGCTGTTCCAGCTATTGAGTCTGGCCACCATTCCCACGGAAACAATTTCCAGGGCGGAGCAAGCCACAGCAAACAGACAGCGGAGTGGACCAATCAGCGACGGGCAGACGTGACGTTAGTATAATGGCGACTGCAGGACGATGGACTTGCGCGCGGAAGTAAACATACGAAGAGAGCGGAGTTTATTCGACATGGCTAGCGCGAGACAGACTGTTGTCAATGACTCGTGTCGATGTGTTTTTGGTCATTTAAAACTGATTTTACCGTGGATTGGAACATATTTTCGGCTCTGCCGTTCACCATCTGTGCTGCTGAAGAGACGACTTTCGACGCGCAAGAGTGACGTTGCTCGTGAAGAACACGTCACGCAAATAAACGAATCTGATATGTCGATTGATTTTGTACCTGCTCGAAAAGGCCGTTAATGGGATGGTTTCCAGACTATACTATCAGTGTTTGAAAAATACAGGGAGAATAGTCTGGCAGAGCCAGGCTAGTTAAACCACATATTCCAACAAAAATGGCTAAATATACCAATAAATCAAATTACGAATGCATTAAAAAAACATTAGCTCAAACAAAAACCTACCTTAAGTTGGTCTTAACAGGCAGCAGCTGAATTCAGCCATGTGAAATGAGTTATGCCATATTCACTGTCGCCACTAGAAGGCAGTGTATCCACCCAAATCAATAAAACTAAATGCAAACATTTTTTTTTAATTTACCGTATTTTTTGGACAATAAGTCACATTTTTTTTCATAGTCCACTGCCATGCATTTACAGCACCATCCAAAGCAGATTCAGACTGAGCAACTGTTTTTTTTTTTGAAAGTTCAATCTAATCGTTTATTTTTTATTATTATTGAAATGGATTCAAAATTAGCAAACAGGAATCCTAAAGGTCTAAATTACACCGGATGCATATGTGCTGCGGAACTGCCAAGATATAGGGCCAGAGCCAATCCGTTTCCATTCTATCATATTGTGCAAATTATACCGGTTGCATGTGGGCTGCAGATTTACTGCAGACAAGCTCCGTTTTTGGGCTATTTTCTATTTTTGCTGGAGACGCAGTCGTCAAAATGGGCGGAGCCAGGCCTGGAGCCAACAGGGCAGGTGTTTATTCAGGGTTAAAACACCAGCGAACATGGACGATGAACGATTCATTATGGAGGTGGAAAGTCACAAAGTGATTTACGACACAGCAGATCCGTTTTATAAGGACAACTTTATGAGGATGGGCGGTGAGTTATGCAAGTTATGTAATTTAAAACTACCGTATTGGCCCGAATATAAGACGGCCATGACTATAAGACGACCCTGTTTTTCAAGACTCAAGTTTGAAAAAAGACTTTTTGAACACCAAATTAATTTTTATACAGATAATACCGTAATTTCTGGACTATTGGGCGCCCCTGATTACAAGCCTCACCCAATACATTTTTAAAGGAAAAGCCATTTTGTACATACATAAGCCTCTCCTGCCTATAATCCGCGTGTGCCCACTTAGTAACAAGAGACATTGACAAAGAAATACAGTTTTCAAACTTTTAATAACACACCTTAACTTTTCGTTCCAAACAGCGCCGGCAAACACGGCAGTTATATAGCAGCGGCACGGAAGTTACATAGCATCAGCATGGCGGTGCAGCACTAATTGTGCTGGTTGATAAAAACATAAAAGTCTTTGTTAGCAATCTTCATCTTCCTCCTGTGCATTCAAACCATGGAAGTCTTCACCCTCAGTGTCGGATATGAAGACGCTCAGATGCACTTCGCCACGCACCTACTCATTCTCCTTCGCCGTCGCCTTCAATGTCTCCCATAATGAGGCATATTCACTCCCAGCCTGTGCCGTCCTCCTCGCCTTGTCACGCAGCAGACTGGCCTCTCAAAACCCGTTGGTGATGGCGGACCCTTTCACAGCGCTTCACGCTGCCAGGCTCCCCCGGCAAACCTGTGCAAAAGCTGCTCTTCGCATGCGGCGAATCTTGGCAAACGATCTCTCGCCTCTCGTCATCAAAGCTTCCCATACAACTTGGATGGCCAATTTAATTTCTTCTAGCATTTTCCATGATGCAGGTTTGCCAATTCTACTCATGCACAAAGACGAGGGTCTGCCACCTCTATTCATGCACAACGCACAAAGTTAAACTACCGGTAGAAGTGCAAACTAGCATCTTCCTCGACACATATATTCCACATGTCTCACTCCCATATTACATGCTCGAGTGCCCATGGCGGTCGTCAGAAAAATACACAAATTGGCTGCATCATTGCACACGCCGCAGGACCCAAAATGAGGGAAAAAAGTAGCGGCTTGTAGTCTGGAAATTACGGTAATTACAGTACATCTGAAACAAATGATTATAACAATATATTTGAGAGAAAAGGCATGTTATTTTGCCTCATTCAAATCTTAATATCTGAACATTTCAATATGTCAACTAAAGTGCAATCACATTCGTAAATGAATGGCTTCTGGTTTTTGAAATGTAAATAAACTATTGTGATAAAACAACAAAATTGCAATAACTGCATTAACCATCAAAGTTAAGTCTAACTGTAACTGTAGTCTTGAAACAAATCTGAATAAGGAAAAGCATTGCAATAAAATAATGCAAACTGGTTAAACTTAAGAGTAGCTGAGATCTGTCATGACAGAACAACAACAACAGCTTCAATGATATCTGGCGCCATCTAGCGTCGTGAAAGGGTATAATGTCTAGACTGCGAATATAAGACGACCCCCTCTTTTTCAGTCTTATTTCAATGCAAAAAACACCGTCTTATATTCGGGCCAATACGGTAATTAAATAGTAGAGAACGAGTTGTTGATGTGGTCGGGGTGTCACAAACCCATGGTAACAGCACAAAAAAAAATTGGAAAAAGTGTTCAGTCAAATCAAATACACCTCTCTCTCTCTACTTTTCTGTTGAGTACACACTCCATATGTTTGTTGTTTTTTTTAATGCCACATTATTGCACGCGATCACGCGAGAGCTCACGACGGTGACGAAGCAGCAGTTGTGCACAGCCAGTATGTTTTGTCCAATTTTTGACGTACTACGGAGCATGCCGTAAACACGACGCTCGGTGGATTCGCACTGCACACGCATCCAGTGTAATTTGGCCTTAATACTGATATGTGTTTGTTGGGGATTCCTCGTTTGATATTTATGAAAACAGCAAAGAAATGGGATCATTTCTAAAGTCTTGGTGGAGTACCTTTGACAAAACACAATATTCTAAAGTCCTTCGCAATTATTATTTTTTTTTATGATGATGGAACTTTTGATGAGGAAATGTCATTGGAGAAAATTTTGACCAGGTGACCCAATTTGCCTTTTATCTCAGAACCTCTGTATGACTTAGAGTGTCTTAAACTTGTGCAGGGTACAATGAAAACAGACTGCTCCGTCAGTTTATCATACTTTAAAAGTGCACTTGACGACTTTGAAAGCCTGCCAGAGTTTTACTTTGAGCGTCCTTATGTTTTGTTGAAGAATGCAGACGATAAATTGTGAGTCCGTACGGCAGGACTCCAGGGACGATCATCATCACTGGTTGAAGGAAGTTTTTTCAGTCGCGACGCCAGTCCATCAAGGTCCGTGCGACGGCAAACAAAACAAAGCACAAAAAAACTCGCTACTTTCTTTTATTGCCTCGTCACTTTGCGCCTTATTACCTCATAAATATTGCCTTTTATCTGTAACTCAGGATTGGCATCCATCACCGCACACCCACACTGCCATTTCACTTTGGCGCAAAGTAGTCTCTGTAATGCAAGGACACGCAGACGGATGGATGCATTGCTTATAAATGTGACAGCTACGAGAGATATCTCCATGTATGTTTAATATGAGAGCCTCCCGACTGAAATCTGGTAATGTTCCACTGCTACCTTGGCTGTCAAACCTGATGAGAATTTACAATACTCAATATGGAACGGCAATTCTTCAAGTATGTACATTTTTTCCAAATTAAGTTCCCATCCATTAATCTATTCGAAGGTAACTGATTGTGATGGTGAGATGAAGCCCAATGAGGCATTGAACCACTTGAGCCAAGTGGTTCGAGAAAGAGTTCATTTCTCGAAACTTCATGCGCGCACGGTACCACCTACTGGCGTGTATAATCACTTAGTTTTCTCTCAACCACATGAATGATCCGTTGATTTATGTTGGCTGCAGAGTGCTGAGGATCTTATTTGGTTTTCCCCATCCAAAAACGGCAGTTTCGGTCCAAATTTGTCATGCTCGCGCCTATTCGCCATACAAAGCATGCACAATGGCAGTACACACGCATTCTGAATAGTTTACGTACTACTACTAGGCTACTACAAAGGCAGCGTCCTATTTCACCTACAGTATGCGTTGGATTATTTATATTGGAAATAAGAGTGCTCGTGCATTATAATGCAAATCCCCGCAGCTAGACAGCGCAGTGACACACAAATATATTTGAAAACTAAAAGGTCCAATTAGCCTCGGTTTAAGACAATTTAAGACAATGACCCTAAACACATGGCTAAATCTACACAGAAATGGTTCACCAGACACAAAATCAAGCTCCTCCCATGGCCATCTCAGTCCCCAGACCTTGTTTTGTTGGCAAAAGGGGGTTGTACAAAGTATTAATAACACCAGGGGTGCTAATAATTGTGACACACATTATTTGATGTCAAATAATTTTTTCCTTATGTGGGATTTTTTTCCCCACTGAATGAATGCACTTGTATTGAAGGTTGGATTTTTCTCTTTTTTTTTCCATTAAGGTCCCATATTATTTGAATTTAAAAAAATATTAGAAGCTAAAAAACACATCTTTTTCAGGGGTGCCAATAATTATGGAGGGCACTGTACATACTGTGGATGATCAAATTTGTATATAATACATTTTTTAATATAGTGTGTGAGTGTGGGGGCGGGTGTGTGTGTGAAAATTATTCCCCAAAAGGTATTATCATAAAATGACAGGTTTGGCAATGTTTTTTTCTGTAAATGGCATGAGCATGGCAGTAAAGTAATTAGAAATATGGGCACAGATCATGCTTGTGTAACTTGAACATTGATGTACAGGATGGGGCGATTTTAATTCATTTTTATTCAAAAACAAAAGTTTTTCCACACAGGTGAAGGCCACTTTTTGCTAACTCCATCCTATCGTTTTCTATACTACTCCTACTCTCCTCATTCCTAAACCTTTCACTGTCCAAACCACCTCCAAACAATCGAAACTCTCATCTGATCGCAATGCTCCCTCTACCACCCACATTTTGAATGCAGCTTGAGGTGTTAATATACTCTAGCTAGCAAAAATGTAAAGCACTTCCTGAAGCAATCACGATGTACAGTGGGGCAGCGAGGCGTCGGACATCATTATTTATGGCACTTCCCCTAAATGAACCTCGGTACACACTTCGCGGAAAAGGCCCTTCATTTGTCGACACAGACTTCGAAAACTTGGCGCACCTCGTTACATCACTATTAACCAGTGTTGTTAAATCTTTGTTTAAAAAAGTACTTTGAATGTTCTATACGTTATTACAATATCCATTCTCACTTTTTACATTTTTTTTTTTTTTTTTAAATTTCACCTATATAAGAGTGTAATGGTATACAAAATTTAACTTTCAAATGGAATTCAAGAGGAAATCACTCCCACCCGACCTCAGGAACACAGATTCCTTCCCCCTTTTTCAATCCAAACTCAAAACTCACCTGTTCAGACTTGCCTATCCATAATAATCAGTAATTTCTGGTCTGTTCTGTGTTTTTTTTATTTTTATTTTTTAATTTTATTATTTTTTTTGTTTATTACTGCCCTTATATCTCTTGTAGTATTATAAAATCGCCTTAAACGTTCTATACTTTAATTTTCTCACTTTTAATATGTTTAAATGTTTTAAATGATTGTCCGGCGACCTTGAGTCCCAGAAAAGCATCATCAAATGAAATGTATTATCATTATTATTATTATAAATGTTGTGAGAAAAAAAAGCCTTTTTTTTTTTCTTGTTGTACGGAAACGTGTGTGTGTGTGTGTGTGTGTACCATCACACCCCTAATATATGTAGATATATTTTTCAAGACGCAGGTGGGGCTTGAATCTCTTCCCTCTTCAATCTTTGCTCTAGTTTTGATTTAAAAAAAAAAAAAAAAAAATCACACACGATTTATGGATAAGTCATACCATCCTTTCGGGCCAGTGACTATTTTTGGTGATAAAAAACAAAAACAAATTATTATTATATAGTAGCGTCTACAAGGAAAACACCCACTTGGTGATGATAATGCATACTGAACAGGAAAACTGTCCATTATTTTCAATTAATTGTACCCACCTGAACGCCACGAACTATACGTAAAAAGTTTCCCGAGCGTTTAACATGACGCTCGCCACGCTAAATGCTAACGCTAGTGAGAATGTGAATACTATGGTAATGCTACGAGCCACCGAGCGTCACAAACCCCTTCCCTTCCTCCCCTCTCCCGCTCTGCTCTCTCCATGTCTCTCAGACATCT
The DNA here is from genome assembly GCF_030265065.1 of Corythoichthys intestinalis. Taxonomy (NCBI): domain Eukaryota; kingdom Metazoa; phylum Chordata; class Actinopteri; order Syngnathiformes; family Syngnathidae; genus Corythoichthys; species Corythoichthys intestinalis. The sequence continues at coordinate 30,307,712 of NC_080412.1, forward strand.
CTCGTCATTCAAACATATTGTAGTAACGCATGCCTTCATATCTTCAGTCACGGTAATGGCGTTACATAGATGGGATAAGTAATTAATTAGATTACACACTACTAACCAAAGTAATGCCATTAGTAACGCCGTGATTAACAACACTGCTATTAACCAGTGTTGAGAAAGTACATTTTCTACATAAAAATTCTTAAAACTTTTCATTCACAAATTTTAAAATAACTGTTAAGTTCCTAACTCAAAATTTAGAACTATAGTTCATGGTTAAAAAAAAAAAACTAGTTCTGTTAGTTCTGTTCTTCTCCCCAATAGTTGCAACAAGCTATTATTGAGTCGATTTAAAACCACATACAGCCATTATTTTATCCACATTAACACTGAAAATGTTTCAGATTCATCTTCATAATCAGTTTCAAATCCGCGTCAGTACTGCCCTGTTTGTAAAACAGTATTTTGTCAGATTTTGCACCCCATCGGAAATTGCAACTTGCGGTTCTGCGCATGCGCTTACTGTTACAAACAGCAATGAATGCAGTGATAAACACCAAAAAACTTTCTATAAAGAAAGGAATATGTACTTACGTTTGGTCAAGGACGCACATGAAGGAAACACACACATCCTACCGAATGGCTGTGCTCAACTTGACTGCACACCGCTCTCTCACCGCTAACGTCTGCCCTGTGCCGTTAAACATTTATTTATTTCCGTATTCATGTTGCACATGTATGTGTATGATGTAACCTGTTTATTTAGCACCTTTGAATTATATTGAGAGTAGTGCTGCAACGATTAATCAATTAACTCGAGTATTCAATTCGAAAAACATATTTTAACAAACTTTTGTTGCTTCGAGTATTCATTTAATTAGAGTGGTGTTGTAATGGTTTGTTTTGAAAGTGTTTGCATTTCGTTTTATTGATTAGGGTGGATACACTACCGTCTGGTCTGCCTCATTTCACATGGCTGAATCCAACTGCTCCCTGTTCAGACCTTTGTTAGCTAAGTTTTTGTTTGCGCTCCTGTTTTCTAATGCATTCGTAATTTAGATTATAGGTATATTTAGCCGTTTTTTTTGTGGGAATATGTGTCTAAACCATTTGTTAGGAGCATTGTAAAAATATGTTAGCATTTTATAGCATTTAAGCTAGCGGACTTTTGCTATGTAAGTTAGCCAATTGTTCTTTTGTTGTACATAGATCCTTTTTTTTTTTTTTTTAATACCGCTCAGCTCAGGGATTTTTATTTTCATGTTCCTTATCCGACTACTCGATTATTCTAACTAACTAGTTCATCAATTAATCGACTACTAAAATAATCCATAGCTGCAGCCCTAACTAAGAGTCTAAGAGAATGTAAAAGAATGCTTATTCGCAGCCATAAAGGCTTTGGGTTACAAGAGCTGTCTCCTGTGTCCGTGGTGCTGTACTTGCTAAAACAACACAGTCGTGACAGGCTGCTTGGGTTGCCAGGTTGGAAAGTTTTCTGCTATCAAGGTGTTTTTTTTTTTTTTTTTTAAATTGTGTCTTTTTAGCCTATGGCATTACCTGCAGTTTTGTCAGAAACGCTCTAATTCTGAACTCATCAACTCCGCTCACAAGCGCTAGAATGAGTGCATTCACAGTAACGTTCATCAGACATAAATATGATGTGTTCAATTCACGTTCGACCAAAATATGAACATGTTCATGAATGATCGTCCGTTGAATGCGTTCATTCACAACACTGCTACTAACTGAAGTCTCTCCAATTCTTTGCATTGGATGTGTGGTCATGAGCACAACGCCAGAAGAAAATTGGAATTGATCTCAGCTGATCTTTGGTAAAAAAAAAAAAAGCCTGGTACACGCTGGACTGGGTGCCAGTCAACCGCAGTGCACAGCTGACTTCTGGCAAGAGGTGCTGGGTGCACCCTAGACTTTGCACCTAATCAATTACAGGGAAGAGGGGTATGACGTTTCCTGATTGGAAATCAATGGCATACCACACGCATGCTATTTTTAGACCGTGACGTTGCATCGTAAAGCGGAAGTAAAGCAGAAGTGGGACATTGTAGACCCGCCCTCGCATACAAACCATGTTAATGCTGCTACTTTTCTCCGGTATTTCAAAAACGAAAATGCCGATCACACATTGCTTTTTTGGAACTTGTAGAAACGACTGTAGACATTACGACATACGAGGGATGTTTTCTTCATACGTTTCCCGAAACCAAAACTCTGAGGAAAAAATGTGAAGAAATAATCAACCTGCGCGGATGTTTTTTCGCCAGCTAGGTGAAGCCATTCACATTTCATATGCAGTAAACATTTTGTTGGGTTGGCATGGTCTTTCAGAGGACAAAGAGGCTATTTTGATATTTTAACTTATTTTTTGTGTGACGTTGTGCCTTGCTGCTTCTGTCTGACGAATGACCTGAAAAGAATTAAAATGTTATCTGACTGCCACTGTTACCTTTTCTGTTATTAAAAAGTGTAAGTGTAAATAAACTATAGAATTAAAAGTGTTCGTTGGCTGTCGCTGAGTAGCATTTGTGATCACTACACATAATATAAATTACCCCCAAGAACAGTCAGATACGTAGGACAACCAGAGGATATAATATATAGCAAAGACAGGGCTGGTGGTAAAGGATAGCTTGTTGAAACAGGATAATGCCATTGTCAGTCGCGTAAGAAAAAGGCGTCGATAAAAAAGCTAAGAGTATGCTAAGGTCGACTGTTTTTTTCCCCGTCTTTTTCAGCCCTTGACACTCAAGCCATCTCTTTAACTGAACATTTTTATGTACTTCCACATCTTCGCAAGTGAATTTGGCACCAGGGACATAATTTTCGGAGAGAATTGGTAGGTTTAGCTTTGTAAACATCTCCATTGTACATGATTTCTATTCATTTCCCATTGGGGACAAACGGTGCGTGTCCTCCCTTAGCAACAGTAGCTAATGTCATGAATATTAATGAGCGGAAATGACGTGTTGCTTGTGGTACGCCATTGCAGGGCACGTGCAGACAAAAAAACAAGTCACATTCACACCCATGGATAATTTCTAGTCTGGCTACACATTACTTTTGTAGAAAGAAGTGTGATTCATCCTGAAACATTTGACAGTCAATTGCAAGGCAAAGCCAACTTTTGGTGAGAAAAGCGAGGTTCCCTAGAGACAAGCATTCAACTCACATGTGCACTTATGGACAATTTAGAGTATTTAACCTGATAAACTGTGAGCTGGTGCTGATGAGGAGCTTTGAAAAGTTCTTAGACTCAGTGAAATAAGTATAATCATTTCTTGGGCGTCTAAAGTTCCTCTGTCTATATTCCCCTCACGCTCCCGTTTCCTGGATGGCAAAAAAGCAACAAAAAAATAAAAGTCTCGCCGTTTTTTCTTGGCTTTCATCTTTTGTCTCATCTTTGTCTTGTGCCTCCTACACTCGCGAGCTAGTCGCTGAGCGCCATCTTTCCCCTCCTTGCTCTACTTTTTATGTTCCAGCTAGTTTCCCGCTCGCCTACTTTTCAAATTCAGATCAAAAGACTAACACAGATTGAAGCCTACCTTTTGTTATACAAAGTACGAGCCACCCAAACAGGCTGAACCTGTGACAGACGAGTTGCCTTTGGACATGCTTGAAAACCATCCAACAGACTTAATTTGTCAGTCCATCGCAGGGCACTGCTGACTTTTTTGTGGGAGTAGTAACATAAACCTCAAACACAGGTAGTGTTTCCAACAGTCCCTTGAAAAATGGAATTGTCCTGTATTCAGAAACAAAAGTACGGGTCCGCTAGTGAGCTGTCTAGGGACGCGTTTTGTCCTGTATTACAATCAAACTAAAAAATAATGTCTTATTTGTAGAACGAACGAATACTGGTATGATGTTTTACAACTATATGCAAGGAAACGCATTCCCCCACCTCTCTTGCTGGCGGAACAATGACAATACGAAATTCCACTCATCTAATTGGTCGGGGGTCTGTCGCTTGCCATGATGATAACGGAAGACAACATCAGAGTGCGGGAGATAAAAGGTTTGAGTTAAGCTTGATTAAAAAGCTTGTTCAAAATGATAATTTGTTTCTTGTTCTACTCTGTACTTTTATTTTTACTAATTGTATTACACGTAGTCCCCGGGTCACGAACGAGTTCCGCTCCTACGCCGGCGACGTAACCTGAATTTCCGCGTAAATCGGAATTAATCCTTTAAGTAAATCTCAAAATACTTATCCAAAAAGTCCATAAGAATTGTATGTTGTTTAACGATGGAGGATACACTGCCCTCTGGTGGCAGCGTTGGATTTGGCTGGACTGTCGCCTTGTATGACTGAGCAGCAGACTTAGACGTCTGACATGGATAAAGGATGTCTGCGCTCTGGTTTGGTCCACATAAAGCTGTAAGTTGTTTCAGCCAATACAATCATTCCTCTTGAAACGTGGAGTAACGCTTCAAACTTCCTGCCCTCAGTCCATTGCGGATTTTTTTCAATTTAAAAAAAAAAAAAAGCGGCGGAGAGACATGCCTATCAATGGTCAAATGTAAGTAGTCCTTTATTTAGAGAACGTTTGTAGTGTTTACTTTCTAATCGCTGTATTTGCGGCTATTTTTAACACAAAGTTGCAATTTATGATCGGGTGGAAAATTTGACAGAACACCGGGCACACCAAGAGGACAAAAGCCGAGTATAGTGCTCGCCCGGCGGGGGGATGTGCGACAAGCCGGCGGTCATCGGCGGAGTGGACAAGGAACATGTCAGCCACAAAATGCAAGCCACCTCCGTATTAAGATGATCCCAGTATTTGACGTAATACAAAACACGATGTTTACTCACTTCCTCGTAAGTCCCATGGTCCCACAGTAGTAGGGCTTGTTTTGGCCAATATCCACCGGTGAATGGGAACCTTTTGAAACCCCGAAAAGGCGCACACGCCTCTCCCTCGTACGGCAAGATTTTTCTGCAGCCGTTTGGCTGGCGTGATGTGAAAAATAGACGTATTAATCCGCAAAATTAGCTGAATCCTTAGTCCTTATACAACAGTACGGCTGTATAGTAAAGATGGCTCCTTCCTCCATACATGTCACAGCGCCCTCTTTCTTTAACTCGAGACTGTTGCCGGAAGTCACTCATTTTCATGGCGTGCGATTCAAAAAACTAAATAAAGTAGGCGTAGGGTTGGTCGCCAACGGGCTTACACTCATAAGAGATTCACACGATTACTGGGTCCTAGATCACAGAACTGATTTGTGTACACTCTACCCCTTTCAATCACTTAGCTTATAGTCTTATAGACACCCCCATTCTCCTCTTTCACTGGCCAATTGGCCCCCACATGGTGTAAACCGGAAATACATCTCGCTGACGATAGCACCAGCATATTAGTAACTAGTTTAGATGTTCAATGTATTTCTTGTTGTTGTTTGTGTATGTGTTTCTTTTCTTTCTTCTCTTGTATTTCTTTTCTTCTGTCCCCCCATAATCCCTTCCTGTTCGCTGCTTTGTCATAATAAAAAGGTATTTTGAAGGATCACAATGGGAGTATGTCAGACTCTCCATGTGAAACATTAAAACTGTTCAGAATCTGGGCACTTAGACTTCCATTCTCTGTGTCAAACAGCTGAACAGGACAGGTTTAAAAAAAAAAAAAAAAAAAAAAAAAACTAAATAAATAAGCGGTCCATTTCATTCAGGAGCATAAAAAACCGCATATATTATAAAATACACATGCTTTTTCGTGTCACAGGCACTTTAAGGGTTAAATCATAGATTTAAATATAGCAGGATAGATGTTAATTTTATTCTAGTATTTTTGTATTGAAAAATACATTGCTGATAATTATTGTTTTTCCATGTGCTTATATCACTCAAATATGTATCTAATTCCAGTTTTAGTAATATTATTATAACATTATATTTATTTAACAACAAAAAAACCTCACTTTTCACATACAAAAAAAAAAAACAACTCAAGTGTGACGGTTCTTTATTTTTTTTTTCTCTCCAGGGAGTTGGCAACCCTGATCACAGGGCAAAGTTCAGTTTTGCAAAAAAGGAATGAGATCCATACTGGACTAGTCACAAGGCAAAGCCGACAGAAACCGGGCACTTCCTAAACTGCTGCAAACCATCTTCGAGACCTGAAGCGACTATCGCCAGACATGGAACAAGGGCCTACGCAAAATGTAACACTCAAACATGAGACACGCCTGCCTTCTCTTGTTAAATCTGATGTACTAGAGATCACCGCAGGCGGAACACATGCGCATCATTAGCTATGTGAGATGTGGGACATGTTTTTTAGGAGTCACAATAGCCGTCAACTCACCGCAGCTCCTTGAAAGGTTCTGCCCGAACATGTGGAGTCTCCAAGGACTTAGTGAACACGGCTCCTTGGGCGCCTGCAACAAAAGATAAAATGTTCACTCAATATAGGATATGACTGAAATGTCATTTATTTAATAACACAAAATGCAATTTTTTACAAGCCATGGTATTGGTATCATTACCAGTAATGCAGCTACATAAAAAAGCTCATAATTTTGTTTTAGGTTGCTTGAAAAATTAAACCAAAAATCAAACATCTACGAATCATCCTTTATTCCACCCTGCGCAACTTGACAACCAAGAGTAAAGCTTCGTATTCAAAGTGGCACTTTTTAGAGTTACAATAAAAGCCCTACGATGCTTTTTATTCCAACAGATGTTGTGGGGATGATGAAATATTATTAGAACAAACACAAGCGCCCACACTAACAATCATTTCTGTCATTTGCAAAGGTGTTTCATCAGCGAGAAAACACACGTGAAAATGCAACAAGTGTTGTACTTTTCATGATGTGGACATTAAGTGCGCAGGCGAGCGTGAAGAAACAGACGGTAGCAGCTGGTGAAAAAGAGATCCTTGTAAAAGATGCACTTAGATTTTAAGTGTTTCTCTTGTAGTTTTCAATGCAAATAAAAAGAACAAAAAAACACTGTTCTGCTGTGGAGTGTCTGTACAAGCTAATTAGAAGGTACAGTGCCTCATTCTAAAAGTGAATGACTTCGTTTTTGCCCAAAATGCACTACTACATACTATAACTGTAACAAAAGTTTTTTTCCCCAAATATTTTGCAAATGTATTGTAAATAAAAAAAAAACTTTCTAATTATTATAGCTCTTTTATTTTGTTACTTCACTCATTTTCTGGTGCTGGATGCTCAATACCAGAGGTGGGTAGTAATGTGTTACACTTAATCCGTTACTTTTACTTGAGTAACTTTTTGAGAGATATAAACTTCTAAGAGTAGTTTTACCATGCAATACTTCTTACCAAGGGCGTAGGTTTGGTCTCAACATTGGTAGGGACGATATAACAGCATAACCTGCATGTACACTTTTTGCTCTGGATGGGAATTTAATAAAACCAAACAATTTGGGTGAGCGAGGGTCAGGGCTACATTTCTCCCGAATATGAATCTAAATAACTGATAGGCTAAATCAGGGATGCTTTTTACGTCGATCACGATAGACCAGTCGATCGCAACGCTAGTGAGGGTAGCACGCGGCATCCAAAAAAAAAAAAAAAATCACGTACAGCTAATTATGATTATGTTGTGTGTATGTTGTGTTGTAAGAGCAACATATGAGGTTATGCAGCACCCCTCTCTCTCTAAGCAGCTTCTTGCTCATGTTTTTCTGGTTCTATAGTTTCCAGCAGAGTTCACTACATTTCTCGCAGTTTAATTAACGTTAGCAGTGGAAAACACAAACAGAAGGGCACTTCCCTCTAAGCAGCTTCCTACTTGAGTTTTGCAGGTTAGCAAGTTCACACAGTTTAATGTTATGCTAACTCTGATGCAGGTCGGACTTTTAAGTAGCAAAATTAGCGGTGTGTTTCCCTCGTCCACAACATTGCCGTCTTTTTAAATTACTGACAGTGGCTGCTGGTCGAAAAAACTTCTAATATCCCTCCTCTTCAAAGGGGGCGGCGGAGCCGGGAATGGGGGTGCGTTTTTGTGGTTGAGGTAGGTCAAGTCATCAGCCAATCAAACGTGCGTTTGCGGGGAAGAAAATGGACATTCCGCAAGTGAAAAGGGGTAAATGTAAGTCGAAACATTATGAAAATAATTCACTTATTAATGGTAGAGTCAATTCTATCCTTGCAACATATGGGGCGAAACAGCCAGATGAGATCTTCGTCTCATCTTTTTGTGTTAGACCAAGATTGAGCTTTTTGGAAACAAACACTCTAAGTGGGTCTGGCGTGCCACGAAAGATGCGCATGCTGAAAAGCACCTCATACCCACTGTGAAGTATGGGGGTGGGTCAGTGATGCTGTGTGGCTGTTTCGCTTCTAAAGGCCCTGGGAACCTTGTTTGGGTGCATGGCATCATGCATGCTTTGAAATACCAGGACATTTTAAATCAAAATCGGTTGCCCTCTGCCCGAAAGCTGAAGATGGGTCGTCACTGGGTCTTTCAGCAAGATAATGACCCTAAACATATGGCCAAATCTACACAGAAATGGTTCACCAGTCACAAAATCAAGCTTCTCCCATGGCCATCTCAGTCCTCAGACCTTGTTTTGTTGGCAAAAGGTGGTTGTACAAAGTATTAACACCAGGGGTGCCAATAATTGTGACACACATTATTTGATGTCAAATATTTTTGTCTTTATGTGGATTTTTTTCCCCACTGAATGAATGCACTTGTATTGAAGGTTGGATTTTTCTCTTTTTTTCCATTAAGGTCCCATATTATTTGAATTAAAAAAAAATATTAGAAGCTAAAAAACATATTTTTCAGGGGTGCCAATAATTATGAAGGGCACTGTATCGTTTCACAGTAAGCGTCCTTGGGTAACGCCCTTTCAACAGTATATTTGTCCAGCCTCTATTGTACTTCTGGGTGATCGCAGCTCCTGGCTGAATCACATCATTTTGTACCCTTGATATATCATGTTTATAAAGTCTTCGAAGCAGGCAGTCTTTGGTTGGTCCGATTCATTTCTCATCGAGCTATCTAGTTGACACCTGTCTTGGAGTTCAAAGTTGAATTTCCCTGACAAGATTAAGTTGTGCTGAGAAAAAAAAAACCTGTTTTTTTTTTTTTTTTTTAAATCAGACACTGTAAGCTGTTACTCACAAGGTTACTCATCACTTGACTTGAATGCTCTGCAAAAATATATTGTAAGGGTCCTGCTTACCATGTCAGACTAAGTTGCACCTGAGTATAAATCGCATTTTTGGGGGTAATTTAGTTGAAAAAATTCAACAACAAGAACCAACATGTCATCTTGAAAGGCAATTTAAAATAAAAATAGAAATCAGCAGAATATGATTTTCTTTTCGGTGCCATTTTGTTCAGCCCTTCTCAGTTGTTTTTATAAGTTACCACAATGACGAAACACGGGTCATGAGTGAACTCTTACGGTTTAGTATGAAAGCATGTGAAATGATTTAATAATGTGTTAATAATTTCACAAACAAGTTGCTCAAGAGTATAAGTTGCATCCCCGGCCAAACTACGAAAAAAAAAAAAAAAATGCAATTTATAGTCCGAAAATTACAGTATATGGATTCTACCTGTAGTTGTGTTGAGTGAGTTAGTCATTTGTCCGTCAATTCATGATAAAGTGGTCTTTCATGGACCTCCGCTCCTACTAATTTCATCATCTCAGCAAAGGCTAAGGTCAATGCTCACCTAAGATTCTTACAAACAAATTCAACTTAACATTCCAATCAGCAAGATAAAAATTCAAAGAAGGACACAAGTAGTAGTATGACTTTCCTTGAGCTTTTTTCTCGCAGGCCGAGAAAAAAAAAAGTCCCCAACAATAACATCTTGTCAGCATTAGTGCAGTGTTTGGACATTGATGGAAAGTGTTTACCCACATGAAATGTCAAGCATTATTGACACGTTTATGCCGTCTAAATGTTTGGCCGCCGCTGAGTTTTATTAGTATCCTGCCACGTTGCTAGCATTTTCCGTGCCGACAACATTTCGCAACCCGTGAAGCGATTTCCTGATTACATGTTGTGCCGACGCATTCGTGGGTCAGGTGAGGAGAATGAATGATGCTATTAAATATGAATACGTGTGTGTATGGTGTGTTTATAGGGCAGCAGAGCCGGTATCATCAGTTCTGGCTCGAAGTAGCTCAGCAATGATGAAATGTGGCGTAGAGAGAAAAAAAGATTCCCTAAAGGAATAACTCCAGTGATTGGTGATGCGGCGGGTACACGTCCAACAATAACCGCAATTCAGCCCGCGGTAAACAATCTGACTAGAGGATGTCGTAGGAAGCGATTGCGACTTTGGCAGAGCGTGAAACTCAAATGTAACTCTCAATGCAGCTGAAAAATGTTTAAAAACTCTGTGTTGCTGACGCTATAGGCCTAGCAAACTACCGCGGATGAAGTCTGGGCTATGCACACTTGTCTGCATCATGGCAAATAAATAACACTCCTACCAACTAACATTATTGCTTAAGTAGGCCAAGCAGTAAATGCAAGAAGATAGTGCAGCCATGCTAACCGCTAATGCTCAGTGAAAGGTAAAGCAATCCGATAGAGAAATGATTGACCAGTGTTGTTTTCGTTAACAATGACGATAACGAAAATATTTCGTCCATGAACAATTTTTTAATGACGATGACATAGGGCGGGGCGATATGGCCTGAAGTATGAATCACGGTAAATTGAGCAGATTTACCTCAATAATGATAAATGACGATAAATTCGCCCAAGTGGCCTGTTATATACAGTAATTTGAAAATCTGAATCAATGCGTGAAATTCAAATGAACTGTTTCCCGTTGATTTATTTGCCAAATTTCAATTTAACATATTTAAACAATTGTACATGCAGTCTAAACATTAAGTATATAAAAAATTCTGGTAAACCATAGGAGTTCAAGTATAAACATTTATAACAGCTTTTATGACTTATACAATGTACAACATGATAAAAATCAATACAACGACTGTGCAAACATGACATTGTAACACAAATGACTTAGTTTGACCAAACCCCTTCAAAAAGACAACTTATTGTTAATGGCTGCTGTGACATAATTACTCAACACAAGTGTTTACTTCAAGGTTTCAGGTTTTTTCCCCAGAGCATTTTTTAATACATGCACCCCCCACACAGACACACATTATAGCTATATTGCTCATTTGCCAATGAAACATTTAAGATTTTATCATGGCAGTATTAATGACACAGAATGAAGCAAGCACATACAGAAAAATAGCTGTGGCCATCAAACAGTCATATTATATAGGCTTCATTGTTGCATTATAATTTATGCTGAATGCTTTACCCAGTACCCTCATAAAAGTTATCGAAGAAATCACACACACAGATACAAAATAACGCGACATACTAATTGCTAGATGCAGTCCGTGCCCAATCCACTCATTAAGTTCAGCCGTTTTGACAAGGTTAGATCTGCAATTCGACTCCATCACGTTTATTTTATAGCGTTAGCCGCTAGCGTGGCTACCAGTAGAAAGCACCCTCTCCTGAAATCGTGCGAATCAGGGAGGAAAGCGGGTGAAAGCCCGTTCGGAGGCCGCCAGGAGTCTATTTAATGTCGGGTGAAAGTTTGGCGAAGCTCCTTTAAGCCCGACTCCATCACGTTTGCTTGTAGCGATAGCCTCTAGCGTTAGCCACTAGCGTTAGCCTACCGGGCTTCTGTTTGAGTTCCTGATAACCACGTGACTTCATACGTGAGCACACTGATTGCTTTCTTAAAGGGGGAATGAACATAGTCGAACAACACAGAGTCAAAGCGGGATGAAAAGACTACATTTTCTTGTTTTATTAAATTACCGAATTTACTGACGTGGTCAAAATTACATCGGTCATTGTGAAGAATTTCGGTAACGGTAAATTTTCGGTATACCCCCCGGCTGTACGATGACATGACAATAAACAGCTAAAAACATGGCTCGGAGACTAGAACATAAAGAGACGAATGCCAGTTTTTGTCTGACGAGACGACAACGAGACGAAAATGCGACATCGCTTTTGTCATGTTCACAATGCGTGACATATTCATATATTACATGGAGTACGTCAACTTGCATCGTATCAGGGTTTGGGTCGTGCCGCTTAAGTGAGATGTGCTGCGCCTCTGCCTCCTCGCCGGAGTTTAGGATGCATCTCAAGGTAGGCTTCCCTCCATCTTGCTTGTTTGGAAAAACGGTAAGATTTATTTTCTTATCTTGGCAAGAGAGATGCAATGTTGCTTTAGCCTTTCAAGGACGTTTCAAAATGGCGGCAGCTGAGTGTGAAGAGTTCAACCGCAAACCCATTCATTGTGTATATGGGAGGGAACTTCTTGGTGGGCGGCCATTTTGGGCGGAACAGCACGTTTGAATGAATTTGAGCCGAGAGGCGGGGCCCAAAATAGAGCAGAGGGCTGCCGTGCTGATGTCAACAACGCATCCAATAGCAGAGGGGCACGCATACTTATATCTGTGCTATCAGGCTGTTTCAGAGGACGGATAAGCGCAAACCACCTTGACATATGCACTTTTTAAAGGTTCGCGAGTTCTGGGACACTCGAAAAATGACTCTCATACCTTTCCTTGCTAAGCTAAATGGTACCTTGATGTGCATTTTTGTGGAAATGTAGTTCGCGAAGAACAAAAAAAATATTCACTTTCTCACAGAAACTAGGAAAACTCTTTACATTGCTATTATAATACCCCCTACCCCTTGAAATATGAAAATTCACTGTTTTCTTGTGCAACAATGAAAAACAAATGCATTGGTGCTTGGGGCTATAGTAAATATGCTTGCCGCGTTTCACTTCCTGACAGCATCTACGTATACATGGTAGAGGTAAGATCAGGCCTAAAAAAATCCAGCTCGACCCGACCCGGCCCGCGGATATTAAAGAGCATACGACACCAGAAAAAAAGTCTTAAATGGCATTATTATGTGAATTAGAATCATATTTTGAGACGATTCGACTATATACAACAATTTAGCAAAGCGCAGATGACGAGAAATTAGTCTTTTAATCTGCCGGTTAGCCACGCCTACCATTATAGGGCTTTAGCGTCCCCAACAGGTGGATGACGTCAGCGGTAGACTGGGCTCATCGGTTTTACTATTCAGCCCATTGAGGGGGAATTGTTCAGAACGAGGAAAACGAGACGAAGAGAGCCGCAAAATGTCATTGTTTCAGTCTCTCTACTCCAATATTTTTACAGGATAGTCTTTTTATCCAAGTATTTTTCCCCAATAGCTATATAAATGGCTTGAGAAGGACCAGTCAGCCCGTCGAGGGGGAACTATTCACAATGAGGAAAACGCGACGAAGAGAGCGGCAAAATGTCATTGTTTCTGTCTCTTTACTTCAATATTTTTACAGGATATTCTTTTTACCCAAGTACTTTCCCCAATTGCTAAATAAATGGCATGGTCATGACAAAGAACTTCTGCTAAATGGAATATAAAATAATAAAAATCCATTTATTCAAGACGACATGGCAAAATTACTCCATAATGGTCAAAACTGTCGACTTTACCTTTACTGTCACACCTCCGGAACGATATTTTATGACACCTAAATCGGACATATGTCATTTCCCTTCCCCGGCTTCGGAGAATGTAAACAGACCAGAAGGAGTGACAGCTAGCCGACATGCTAACCCGAACCGAGGGATGTTTCAAAGTCTTCGAAGTGGAAAATCACACATAACTAGCCTGGATTATTTGACATGTCGACCCGGTTGTCGAGTTTCTTTGCGGATCGGCAAACCGCCCGGCGGAGAGCAATTTACAGTTCGTTCCCTGGAGGAGGGTGGCTGGAGTTGTTGTGTAGCTAACGCGCTAACAGCTAACTGCTAATGAGCATGAGGATAGCTTTTTACATGCCTATCAATGATCAAACGTAAGTAGTCCTTTATTTAAAGGAATTTTATAGTGTTTACTTTGTAATCACTGTATTCGTATTTGACATAATACAAAACAAGATGTTTACTCACTTCCTTGTAAGTCCAATGGTCCCACAGTAAATATCCACGGTGAATGGGAACCTTTTGAAACTCCAAAAAGGCGCATACGCCTCTCCCGCATACAGAATGATTTTTCTGCAGCCATTTGGCTGGCGTGATGCAAAAAATAAACGTATTAATCCGCAAAATCAGCTGAATCCTTCGTCCTCATACACAACAGTACACTGTAGCGTGAAGAGGACGTCTTCTACCGTACACGTCACAGCGCCCTCCTCCTCAATGCGAGACCGAAGCCGGAAGTCACTCATTTTCCTGGCGCGGGATTCAAAAAACGAAATAAATATAGCGATCGCTTCCACACACATCCAAGCGGTCCATATCATTCAGGAGCATAAAATACCGCGTGTATTATGAAATAAACATGCTTTTTTGTGTCACAAGCGCTTTAAAGCCCGACCCGGCCCAAGCCCGATCAATTAACTTGATTTGCAGACGGAAAACCCCCAAAATTTTATGTTTTATTTGTAGGCCCGAGCCTGAAAAGCCCCCCAAAATTTTATATTTTATTTGTGAGGACTCAGGAGAAGGAGGAAATACGGGGATGTGATGCGTCAGTCAGACCTGTGCATAATGATAACAATTTAAAGCCTGTCTTTTGTAACGAATTCTCCCAGTTAAACTGACTGTAAGATGCATATTCAATAAACATTTATATCTTTTATATTTCTGTGTCTGTTCTATCAGGCGGATAGTGGATTTGACATTTTAATTTCTTCGAGTTGGCAGAAAAAAAACGCTAGTTTTCTTAAATAGTCTACATATTTTTATGATCATTATAAATACATTTACACAACAAAATAACGCTGGAAAAGTTTGTTAAATATATTTCTCGTACGAGAGCACAGTGCCACATTCGTTTATATTCAGCGAAGCCGACATAGGTTTCTGTATAGCATCTTCAACAATCAATTTGAAGCCTTTCCAGACCCCACTCCTACCAGTGCATGTTTGTCTTTTCAATTCCCCCTTCTTTAGTTTGTTTTTCACTTCTTGCTGCTCGAAAAGGAAATACCAGGATGCGGACTCGGGAAGGCGCCAGGGTGGGAGGGGAAGATTAACATGAGGGCGGGGCCACGGCATTCATGTGCGCAGCCATGCGCTGGCTCTGCGGCTCCCGTTTGCAATTACCATACTGCGCATTCTCTGTTTTATCCAAATCATTTTATAACAAGTATTCCTCAGCTTAACATCCATACATTGTTTTGGTATACATACTGTATATAAATATATATTTATTTTAAAAAAGTCCGGCCCGACCTGACCCGAATGTAAATATTTGACATTTTGGGCCCGAAATTCGGGTCAGGTTCGACGGGCTTAAGATTTTACCTCTAATACGTGGCTCCTCCCGTTTTGCGCTTGCCGTGGACCGCTCTTCACACTGGGCTTATGTTAGTGACCTTAAAGGTCTGTGCTGAGTGATCATCAGATGTTAAATGTAACTCCTAGCATTAGTGTAGCATTCGTGTTAGCTTCAGAATGGCGAGTGTCCTCTTAAAACACCGGCCAGTCTAAAGCAGAGCCACTTGGCTTTTCTGGTCACTAATTCTAGAGGATGTTAATCGCTGGACTTTTTTTTTTTTTTTTACATAAAGTTTGTGGCTTCTAGGTGGGTTTAATAAAAAATAACGTACTGCTTTCCCTGCTGAGTGTGTATTATCATCACAAAGGCAGTGTTGTCCTTGTAATGTAGACGCTACAATATGTGCTCAACAGTATGTTCATTCGAAATTGTTTTTAATTTTACAGACGAAAACCTTTTGAGTAACTGACGACTAAAACTAGGCAAAATTTGTATGAGAGTTCGTCCACTAAAACTAGACGAAGATGAAAACAATTTGAAATGAAATACGTATTTTCGTCCAAAAGACTAAGACAAAAATTAAAAGGGCTGCCAAAACAACATCGTGATTGACAGAAGATTTTTTTTTTATCTTGCACAAACTTCTGCAAACAATCACGTGGTCACTCGAGGAAATATAAAAAAAGGCCTCTCCTTAGTTCCATATATTTTGGTCGTCAAAAAAAAAAAAAAAATCAAATAGGCAAATTTGACATGACTGTAAAATTGTACTCAAACTGCAACTAACGGAACCTATTACCACCCATAGAGGGGTAATGGGGGTGACAGGGGCCCAGTTTGCGGGCATAAAGTGGTCGTGGTTGGGCGAAGGGAGGGTCAAAAAGGTAAAACTTTTAATATAGTGTTTTAATTGTTAAAATATCTTTCCCATGCTTGGCCGGTTGTCTGCAGGGGCCCGTAAAAAAAGAATATATCCACTTTTACTCCACACAAACATACCCCCCCCCCCCCACACACACACACACACTGGACAATTGTCTTGAGGGGCTAGCTATAATTGTCCACTAGCACCCCCATCAGACGATCCACTCGGGGGGTCTCATTTATGCTCATCGTACCGGGCCCTGTTCACATTTGTTCCGCCACTTCTTACTACAATTAGTCAAGCCTTAATTTTACCCATAGGCGATTAAGGAAATGTAGTCAGAGGCCAATCGATACCTAGTTCTGATAAAACTTATGTCAAAGTCTATAAAAGACCGGTTTTCCCACTTCTGCTGTATAGTGATGGTGATTAAAAACAAGTCCCAACCATGTGTGATGTGACAAAAAGAACAAACAAATTAATTGTACTTTTCAATAAAGTCTTGTAATGATAAAATGACTCCGATGGATTTGTATTCGCTCTTTGCCTCCCAATTGTTCTCACCTCATTCCGTACTTTTCTCGCTGTTTTCCATGCGCCCCACTTTTTAATAGTCTTTCCTTTTTAGTATTGCAGTCAGCCCGGAGGTGAAGCCCAGAGACCTTTGCTAATAAATAGGCAACACACCCTGCTGAGGTGCTTTGCCATTTATCCTTTCCGGGGCTTCAACATGCCGGAAGACATCAATAATTTTTGCAAGTTTGTACCCCAGTGAATTGCTTGTAAATTCACTCAATAGCTGTCTGGAAAGTTAGAAGAAATCAGCCTCGAAACCAGTTTCACCTAGTGACATGAAATTGGGTGGACATATAGTGAGGAAAAAAAAGTATTTGAACACCCTGAGATTTTGCAAGTTCTCCCACTTATAAATGTTGGACGGGTTTGGAATTTTCATGGTAGGTGCTTGGCCACTGTGAGAGACAATGTAAATAAAAATCCAGAAATCCCGGTGTATGTTTTTTTAACAATGTATTTGTATTATACTGCTGCAAATACTGTAACTGAGAAAATCATTGTCAATATTTGCTACAGCAGCCTTTGAGGTCAAACATTTCCTGTAAAATTTCACTAGGTTTGCACAGAATGCAGCAGGGATTTTGCACCACTGCTTCACACGGATCTTTTCTAGATCAATCTGGTTTCTGGACTGTCACTGAGTAACACGGTGTTTGAGCTTCCTCCAAAGATTTTCTATTGGGTTTAGGTCTGGAGATTGGCCAGGCCCCTCCAGAACCTAGATATTCTTTTCATGGAGCCACTGCTTGGTTACTCTGGCTGTCTGCTTCGGGCCATTGTAATGTCTGAAGACCCAGTCTTGACTCATTTTCAATGATCCAACTAAGGGAAGGAGGTTATTCCCCAAAATCTCACAATAATTGACCCTGGTCATTTTCTCCTTAATACAGTGCAGTCGTTCGGTCCCATGTGCAGAAAAACACCCCTAAACCATGATGGTACCACCCCCATACTTCACAGTAGGGATGGTGTTCTTGGGATGGTACTCATTATTCTTTGAGTGGAATTAAGACCAAAAAGTTCAATTTTGATCTCATATGACCACATACATTTCTCCCATGACTCCTCTGGATCATCCAAATGGTCATTGGCAAACTTAAAACAGACCTGGACATGTGCCGGTTAAGGCAGTGGAACCTTCTGTGCCATGCATGATATTAAACCATTACGTCTTAGTGTATTTCCAACAGTAACCTTGGAAATGATTGTCTAAGCACCTTTCAGGTCATTAACCAGCTCCTCCTATGTAGTTCTTGGCTGATTCCTCACCGTTCTTAGGATCACTGAGACCCTACGAGGTAGATCTTGCATGGATCCCTAGTCTGA
Source organism: Corythoichthys intestinalis (assembly GCF_030265065.1). NCBI lineage: Eukaryota > Metazoa > Chordata > Actinopteri > Syngnathiformes > Syngnathidae > Corythoichthys > Corythoichthys intestinalis. The sequence goes on from NC_080412.1 coordinate 30,325,784, forward strand.
GGGAGATTGACAGTCATGTTTAGCTTCTCCCATTTTCTAATCATTGCTCCAACGGTGGATCTTACATCATCAAGCTGTCCTGGCAAATGCCCCGTTACTCTTTCCAGCCTTGTAGAGGTCTACAATTCTGTCTCTGGTGTCTTTGGACAGCTCTTTGAGGTGTGCGGGGGGAGACATATGTTTTATATGCAGCTAAACGCCTCGAACAGGTCAAAAGTCAAGACTCAAAACAGACTCCACTTATTTAGGGGAGTAAGTGGAGTCTATGTGGACTTTTTAAAGGCGACTAACAGGTCTTTGAGGCTCAGACTTCTAGCTAATAGACAGGTGTTCAAATACTTAGTAAAATACAAATAAATTGTTAAAAAAAACATACACTGTGATTAATGGATTTTTTTTAGATTGTCTCTCACAGCGGACAAGCACCTACCATGAATATTTCAAACCCGCCCATCATTTCTAAGTGGGAGTACTGTTCAAATACTTATTTTCCTCATTGTATTTATCACAACGGGGCGCCTTGAAAAGATTCAACGACTCAGGATGGAACAGTAAATCAGCCATTTTGGTGTTACGTTTCCATTTCAGCCAATTTCCAAGTGCTGGTGCTAACAAAATTCTACAATGGGCTTTGCTTAGTTAAGCTCCATTCATAAATAACTTTTAGGGGCCTTCACAAATCACTTGGTAGAATCCACCACAAAGCAAGCAAAGAGCAAAAAAAAAAAAAAAAAAAATCAGTCGCCTGAAACCAGTTTCAAAGACGATCACGAAACTGACATCCCGAAAAGTCTCAGGGTTCCTAAAATTGAACATTGACTCAGCCATTTTACCTTCTGGCATACATTTTGAGTGATTTTCAAGGCTTTTAGTTGGACAAACCTCTCATGTGGAGTTTGCACAAATGAGCCCCAGTTGGACACATGTATCCCAAACAGATGGGTGAAGCAAAAAAAAGCTCTTTAGCTCTTTTGTGTATACCGTCTATTGTGGTAAAAGTTTGCTGATGATTTCGAAGATTCACCTTGAAATAGTGGCTGCGAGTGATGAAAGAGTTTGCAAAAAACAGAAGAAAGGGTGAATAATGGCCTCGCCGCAAGTAGTCACATGGCGAACCCTTGACAGTTCATCAAGCGCTGGTGTTGAATATAAATCATTTATCCTTGCTCATATCATTGAGTGACAACAGTGTGATGACAACGGTTACAAAGGCAAATGAAAATATGTCTTGTAAGAACATTTTCTTGTTTCTTGATGACAAGTACTCCCCCACCCCTCCTCTGGCATCATTTTTTTCCCTCCTCTGACTTTCTCACATAACAACAAAGACATTGAGGTGGTGACCATTCACTCAAATAACCGACAAAGTAGGATATTGTACCAAAAAAGTTACCATACTTTATCTAGCATGATCAATTTGAAAAAGGATCGGAATATCGTGCACTTTTAAAGCGCTAAATTGCTGAGCATATCTGAACATTTTTGCTAACAAAAACAAAAGCACCCAGCAAATCAGGTAAACAATATCTTGAGCGGATTAAATGTACTTTAAAGTCAAATTCATGAAATATTATCAAATACATACTTAATTTTACAAAAGTCTTACTTGGAAGAAACATTTATAAGCCACTTGATTTTTTTTCAGCAAAAACATGCCAAATATTGACAACAATCGTCCATACCTGTCAAGTTGTACGGTTTCGGCGTAATTTGTACAAGTGAGCACTGATTTTTAAATGTGTATGCCGTACGTTCAAAATCTGTACGTTTTACGTGCATTACGTTTTTTATTCTCTGTTCGAATTTTGTCACCGTTTCGGCAACGAGACAATATGTGTTACTACGTTGGTTGAATGACGCGAGAAAAGTCAGAGACACTGAGAGCGAAGTGTTTGTTGTGACGCGGTTGCAAACGCGATGCTAGGCTAGGTGGCTCCAATATTTCCTGACTTTAGCCGACAGCCTACAATCTACGCTTAGATATCGCATGCATATAGAACTACATGCGAAATGACAGACACGGTGGCGTAAGTAATCAGCCGCCATTTTAGAGCAGTACACTTCTCAGAAAGGCTCTGTTGTAGTGAACCTTCTTAGCGAACCTAAGTAACTTTTTTATCTAAAATACTCCTAATCTTGACTTGAATCTATCTTTAAACGATGAAACCGTTTTAAAACTTTCACGTCGAAATGAAATAATAAATAAATGACTTCCAAACATAGTAAAGGTTACTATGTTTTTTGGGTTTTTTTGAAAAAATTAAATGAAAAAAAACAAAAAAAACAGGAAAGGTAACACCAGTTACTTTGCCAAGTAACTAACTACTCTTACATTCAGGTAACAGTTACTAACGCAATTACTTTTTGGGAGAAGTAATTTAAAACTATTAATTAATTTTTAAAAGTAAGATTAACAACACTGGTCATAAAGATTGAGTCTGCAGAGTGAAAAGTGACAAAAGCGGAGATTTTATTCTGCCGATTTGTTGCCGAACACAATTTACCTGCAACTATTGACGATCACTTCTCAGAAATAGCAAAAGAAATGTTCCCTGACTCAAACATTGCATCGGTGAGTTAATTTTATCTATTGACCTTTTTAATTTAGAATTGGACACACTAACGAACTACCTTCAAGTCAAACTGAATTGCAGCCATCAAGACATGATAGAAATTGCCAAAAGTGCTACATACAATTATAACAAAAGTCACTTTTAATTTAAGTAATCATGATGTAACTGTAGATATTGATTGTTCTTTGATCGCTCCAGGTTATATGTTACAATATTACCAATAAATTCATATTATTTTAAAAATTGAGTTTTATTTTTGTTTCCTATTGCATGCTGTATACAACGTTGTAAGATTAGTCACCAATTTGTAAGCACATACGTCACTATTTGTATGATTGCCAACGGCCTCGGCAGGTATGATCGTCCCACTTTGTGAGTGTTACGTCAGTAAACCAGCGAGCACTATTAGTTTCATATAAGGTGGCATACCAAGTTGCTCAGTGAAAAATAACCCCACACCTTAGCAAAGGAGCTGATACTGCCTGCAGAAAAAAAAAAAAACCTCCAATGATAATGTCGTTTTTATTCGATTAATTTTTGTTTTTTCGGTCAAATTGTCCTGCATATTGTACCTTGAGTTAATGTTGATAATCAATTTGAAATGACTTTAATTAAAATTTATTTTTCATTTTTAAATGGTCAAAAAATGTTCTTTGAGTGTTTTTACAGTTTTGATGGCAGGTTGTTTTTTTTCTTTAATCAGGCAAATTGATGAACTTTCAGTCTTCTCTGTTCCAAACAAAACATTGTTAAAGTTATATTTTATTGTAAGTTGATTTATATTACTTTTTTCTTTAATGCTAACAAGGGCACAATGTTAGGTGTAATTTTATAGACAAATGGTACTATTTACAGTGGCAGCAGAGAGTTGAGGCTGGGGGGGCGTGCAATAGAAAACAACTGAGAAGCAATGCTTTAGGTCAATATAACTACTTATTCTTATTAAGCCCATATAGCTAATAGTTGGTAATTTTTCACCTAAATCAAGAAAAAATATTAATTCATTCATTTTTTATTCCACTTATCCTCAGTAGAGTCACGAAGGTGTTGGAGCCTATCCCAGCCAACTACGGGCAGTAGGTGGGGTACACCCTGAACTGGTTGCCAGCCAATTGCAGGGCACAATGAGACGAACAACCATTCACGAACATACCAATACCTACGGACAATTTGGAGTGTTCAATCAGCCTACCATGCATGTTTCTGGGAATCCCCAGAGAAAACCCACGCAGGAAGGCCGGAGCCCAGGATTGAACCCTTGATTTCAGAACTGTGAGGTGGAAGTGCCAACCACTCAGACACCGTTTTTTTCCATATCTATTCTTAAATAAAGAACATTTCTGACAAACAAGCTTTTTTTTTTTTTTTTTTTTTTTTTTAAAGATTAAATATACTGTACCAATTTATTGCTTAAAAAAGTTCAATTTATTTTCAGCTAGCTATTTTTCTTATTTCAAGAACTCTGATTATAACTTGAAAAACTGGCAGATAATTTAACTTATTTCTAGTAGAGTTACACTATAAACAAGATAATTTAACCAGTTTTAAGGAGGTGCATTTTTTGCACTGTACTTCTTACATTTACATGACTAGTTATTCTTCCCTCACTTTAACAGGTTGTATTCAATTTCATTTCTTTTTCCTAAAAGCTACCATTTTGTAAATCCCAATTGTCCCACTTATGAGTAAAAAAAAAGGTAAATTGTGTCACTTGAGCCATCAAGCCTTAATGCCGGTGTAATCAGTCGCCATCTGCGCTTCAGTCGCAGGCGATCAATGTAGATGAGACGCGTTTACTCATCATCTTTCCCTTCCCTCGTCCATTTCTCGTACACGCATGGTGAGAGTTGTCTCCCTCTCGTACAACAATCGATAAAAGCCATCTCGACGCCTAATTTCCGTTTCCGCCAGCCAAAGCGGGACACCTGCACTTACCTGCCAGACAATTTCATTGGCGACCACGCAGATGATGCGGCTTCAATTCACCTTCCTCTTATCCTTGCCATCACTCCATCCCTGATCACACACCACATTGTTGGTTTTTAATTTCATCCCTCAAACTTTGATTTTCTCCCCCGTCAGGCATCCCTTTTCATTCTGGGTTATTCGCCTCACTCACTCAGTCGCACTATCTGGGCGAATCAGAAACTTGTTATGCATGCAGGAACCATGGTGGATAAAGCTTTGAAGGGTCATAACGTGGAAAATCGGGATTGATGCAAACATAAAAAAATAACCCCAAAGATTCCTAAACATTCAACTCGAATCAAAATAGTTTTATGGTTCATAGAGGGGCCACTAATGATGAGTAGTTAACCAACTACTAATGATTAAAATTACTCAGGTCAAATGAAGACAGACTGATTACCGAGTGAGCATAACAATAGGTGGATAGAACTACCAAGGTGGATCAGTTGATACAAATTACTTAAATTAATTTGTTAACAGAGAAGGGTCATCCTACTCTAATCAGCGTATCTTTTGTGAGCATTGAGGTCCTCATTAGTCATTCTCATTTACACTCACAAAACCACAGGGTTGGATTGCTCCTATTAGCATCTTGAGTATTTGCAGGGCAGGGCTGCCTTGGCTTTGCCGGACAGTGGACCTCTCAGGCAGGCAATCGGGCGGACAACCTTTGTACTGTATGTACTGTATACTGAAGCTTGTGTTTGCTGTGACAAAACAGCTGTTTGAGCTGCTGTGGAAAGTTATTTGGTCATTGTGTGCTTCAACATAATAAACTGTGAACCTTGACAACTGAACGTTGGATTTGTCAAGACAAAGTAATGGTGCTTGATGGGATTTGTCCCAGATGTTCTAACACTCAATTTTCTAAAATTTAGACAGTCTGGTTTAGCTACAGCTCTGGATGCTAGTCTTAGTTTCATGCCACATGGCCCTCTCATCATTTTTACACTAACCCAGGAGTTAACCAGTCTAGATTTGCAAATACTCAAGATGCTAATTGCACCTTCACACCTAGGCTGCTTGATTGCTTGTTAAGTGGTCTATTCTTTGACAATGCCAAGTAGTCAGTTTGGTATCGGGGTCATTTGACGCCTTTCTGGGTTTTATTTATAGCCCCCCCAAAAAAAAAAAAAAAAAAAAAAAAAAAAAAACGGGACTTCTAGTGTTAATTCATAGTAGGGTTGGGCATTGTTTGAATTTGAACGGTTCCGGTTCTGATTCCGATTCCACAATTTCATTCCGGTTCCAAATGATTTTCAATTCTGATTCTTTTAATAGGGAGGGTTAAAAAAAAAATTGCATTTGCTATGAATTCCTCACAGGGCTATTTTAACTTGCATATAAATATCAGTCTTTGAACTTAAATATGATGAAGTTTTTTTCCACAGGAGTGCACTTTCACAAAGATGTTTATTTTTCAAAAGCTCACAGAGAAAACATTTACACATATTCTTTTGCCTATTTCTTACAGTGTCTTATGCTGCAGGCATTTATTGCATTGCATCGTTTGTTTTAGGTAGTATTTCTACAAGCTAGTTAATGGCTGACAGGGAGTGTTCTGTCCCTTGATCATAAATACTTTTTAAGTTTGATTTCATTCGTCCACAAGATGTCACTATTGTATCTCCGGACTCTACAGTTTTTCTTTGGTTTTGCTATGTGCACATTTGGCTTCCCCTAGTGGTGACTTACTGTAAGAAGCAGGCAAAAATAACGTATTACTTCAGTTGGAAAAGAACCCTTGAGGTGTACAGACGCTACACACCTCCTCTGCACTACACATCATTGGGAAACCTTGATAACAATATCCAATATCATTTCGGTGTGTTTATTCTGTTACTTTGTTGTCATTTATGTGGAGCAAAGCTACATGTGTTTGTGCTAAACTAAATTAGTCACTTGTTTGGCAGCTTTTTTTTCCGGTCGGTGGTCAGGGAATCGAAACTTAGAATTGAAATTTTAAAAAATCGAACGGTTCCGGGAGAACCAAAGTGTTAGTCCCGGATCCCATCAATGCTCGATGCCCAACCCTAAATAAAAGTTCCATTTTCTTCGAAATTTACTTGTTCTGTCTTGATTTTCAGACATTTTTGAGAAGGTTGGGAAATCTTGGCTAAAATAAGTGTGCTTAATTCCCTGTAAAGCCCTTAGTAGAAGAATTACACCTTAAAATGGTTAAAGAGTTGACGCTAGTCGACTTCACCACATCAGCAGGTTGGTCAAACAACCAATTTCAAATATTATCAAACAACTTGTCACGTTCCGCCGTTGGTCAGAATTTGTTTTTGTTGCAGAGCCGCCTATGGGGGTGTGCTGACGTCGCACCTGCAGCTAATCCCTGCTCATCAGGGATAGTATACAAATGCAGGCCATCCGAAAGAAAAACGCTGAGATATTTTCCTTGCTGGTCGCCATCCACGTATACTGCTTTTGGTCACTTTGTATTTGCCATTTAGTTCGTCAGACGTCTTCGTTTTGTGATCCTCTACCTTGTGCAGGTATTGAGTGTGTTTTTGTTTGTCTTTTGGCTCTCTGCCGTCCGCTCAGTTTTCGCGTTTTTGATCCCCGTCGACCTATTTGTCACGGACCCCTTTTGTTATTCCCTTTTTACCGCATTCGCGTGTTTTGTTTTATTTGTGATTAATAAATACCCAAACGCATCCCCTTTGTTGTCTGTTTTTGGGTCCAGTCGTTTTCTCCGCATTCGCGGATCCTTAACACAACTGGCACGTTGGCACAATGGTTATTACATCCGCCCAGGGGTGCTGGAAGTCACTCACAGGAGCGGGGTGCTGAGGATCTTTTTCAGATTTTCCCCATCTAAAAACAGCCGTTTTTGTCCAAATTTGTCATGCTCACACATTTTCTACATACAAGGCGTTCACAATAGCATTACACAAGCATGCTAGATCATTTGAGTACCACTACTAGGCTACTACAAAGACTGCGTATTATTTCACCTACAGTGTGTGTTGGAGTTTTTGTATTGGAAATAAAAGTGCCCGTGTACTATAATGCCAATCCCCGCAGCTAGACAGCGCAATGACATGAAAACATTTGAAAACTAAAAGGTCACAGGTCAGTTGCACACGAATAACCAAGAGCTCTCTGCACGGCGGAAGCTCAGCAGAAACAACAAATGATAATATGGGTACTATGCACACATGTCTTACCTATTTGAAGACACCAAAGACAGACATCCTTTCTGGAATCCACTGTCTAAATCTGCATCTAAATCTCTTTCTCGCTGGGCACTATTATAGAACTATCATCATAATCATCTTCATTTTCTACCTAGAATTTTAGAAAAATTTACTGTTTTTGCAAAGAAAAAAAATCGTTTTTGCCCCATACACCTCCTCAGTTAACGGTTAACTTTTCTGTTCCAATAAAGCCTTATCCAACATGACCAGGTAGCAAGTAAGGTGTCAGGTGGTGACCATGTTATCAACAAACAAAAACTTTTTCAACATATATATTTAATCCCCAAAATTAAATATATTATTGTTCAATCTATTTGATTTATTTTTAACAAAAATAATCTACTAAAACATTTTTTTCCCTCCCCAACACCAGGGAGTGCTGCAGCACTCTTAGCACCCCACTTCCTGCGCCACTGCGTCTGCCTCACAGTCAATCCCGGCTTCGCCCTCACTTTATGGTGTTTGCATGTTCTCCTCATGCCTACGTGGGTTCTCTCCAGATGCTCTGGCTTCCTCCCACACCCCAAAAACGTGTTAGGCTGATTGTACACTCTAAATTTTCCGTAGGTTTGAGTGTGCATGGATATTTGTTTGCCTCTATGTGCCCTGCAACTGGCTTGCAACCAGTGCAGGGTGTACCATGCCTCCTGCGTGTTGTTGCCTGGAATAGGCTCCAGAATCCCAGTGACTCTCGTGTCGGCTGGAATAGGCTCCAGCACCCCTGTGACTCTTGTGAGGACAGGCGGTTCAGAAGATGAATGAATCAAGCAACGGTACACACCCAAGGTCTGCAAGTTCACAAAACAACTGATACTCAACACTTCTCCATATTGACAATGAACACATCACCGTCCAACCTTCCACAAGAGCCCCTCCTTTTGTAAAACTCTGTCAACCCAAGGCTCTGTCATATGCTCTTAGTGACAGTGATTAAGTGAATGAACAATTTATAGATGATGACGGGAGTTCAAATTTCTGAATTTGCACTACCACAGATGGCAATGGACCTGTTTCTTTTTTTCAATTATTATTTTTTTAAATGAATTTCGTCTGGAAGCAGACAGTGAGGGTTGCAGTATGCAGTGGAGCAGTGTGTCCATGGTATTAAACTTTACAGAGAAGAGACCATTATTATAATTGCGGCGAAATGCTACCACTCGGAGCTTAAAAACGAGAAACCCCAAAGCCAAATATCTATCTAGCTATTATGTTAGCTACTTAGTAACGTTATATCATGCGTTCTGTCAAATTTTTGTCCCGAAGCTTTTGTGGCGATGAATAAGCAGTCTTTTACATTCAGTTGGTGAGGTGCTAGATAAACAACTTATCATAAAGACACATGTGCAACATGAATACGACGTAAATCAATGCTCAACGTTGCGAGAGCGGCGTGCATTGGAGTTGACCGCAGCAAAATGCTATGTGTGTGCGTGAGGTGAACTTTCCTTCGTGTGCGTCCGTGACCCAACGTAAATACATCTTCCTTTTTTAATAGAAAATTTTTGGTGTTTACATTTTATTCGATTTGTGTAGTGACAGGCTAGTAAACAAGTAGGCAGTCAAATGTTCGCAAACTAACGTTGATAGTTAAGTCTACTTTTTACTACGTGCTAGCAATTCTTTAATAATTTATTTATTTATTTTTTAAAAACAAATTGATCATTAACTAATCTTTGAGGAAGCTTTAGTATCCTTGGGTGACTGTCCTGACATTGAAGGAATCTGACTTTTCTAGCCAGACCGCCGGAATCGCCCCAGCCGAACCGCCGGAACCGCGCTGACGCAGCTCTAACAGCCCGGGCTGGCGGGACCCTGGCAATCCGGCCAGAAGGGCAAGCTCTGCGCGGTCACCTTAGTCTTAACCCTTTGTACTGACTCCATTTTCAAAGATTTAAAGAAGGCTCACCGAGAACAAGTGGACATTGTATTTAGTTCGACGTTGATCAAAAAGGCAAGGCGAAAAAGAAATACTCAGGCGAGGAGGCAAACTCGTTCCAAGGTCACCATATCAGAAGTAAAGAAAAGGTTCCCGAGAAGAATGACAACGCTTAGTTAAATAATCAGTCTTTCGAAAGCTCTCGCGGGGCGGGCCGTAGGCAGGAAGAAGGGTGTGTTTGGGATTACTGTCTGTTTGTGGATTGGACATGAGGATTCGGGAGTTACTGTTGTCCGGGCAACGAGGGTTGTGGATTTTGCCAACTCAGCGTCAGAGGGGCTCTTGAAGTCTTGTCAGTCGTGTTACCAGTTGGATATAGGGCGTTCTCCTGTGTTCCTTGTGTTAGGACAGACCGTCTTGCTATTTGTTCTGGACTGTCCGGGAGAAGGGTTGCGAGAGTTCGTGAGTCAATCTTGCTAATGACACACACGTTGGGCGTCCGTGATAAGAAGGCATCGTGTATCTTTTATGCCCTATATATTCTGCTTGTTTTCCTTAAACTATGGTATAAGTGTGTTTTAGAGTAATACAAACAGTTACACAGTGCCTATGAGAAAAGGTAATATCTCCTTCAACATTCAGTTGTTTATGTGGTCGACGACAGAGTCTTATTAGTGAGCTTTATTTACGGCTTTAAAAAAGCCACAAAAAATTCTCCCCACAATCTTTCAGTTTACCTGGTGTCGGAATTACAGGTTCCCTACGCATAGCATTAAACCATCGGGTTTTTACTATTTTAAGGGGCAGTATACATGGCGACTCTGCGACGCAAAGACGCAATGACTGAGTAGCGAAATGGCCTCGCGTGCATAAGGTGTCGGCAAAGACGAAAAATTCTGAATCCTGCCACCAAAGTGGAAGAATTCCATCTTTTTCATGTGGAATTGCGACACTGTTCGAATGGAGACGGGCCCATATAAATACAAATTTGAAATTTTTGTGTTCTCGGAGAGTCACCATGTAAATGGCCCCTAAAATTAGAAAAATGATGTTTTCAGTAGAGCAGGGCGGTAAACCGAAAATTTACCGTCACCGAAATTCTTAACGATGACCGACGTAATTTTGACCATGTCGGTAAATTCGGTAAATTAATAAAACAAGAAAATATAGTCTTTTCATCCCGCTTTGATTCTGTGTTGTTCGTTTATGTTCATTCCCCTTTAAGAAAGCAGTCAATGGGCTTACGTAGAGAGTCACATGATCATCAAGAAGCCAATCAAACAAAAGCCTGGTAAGCTAACGCTAGCAGCTAACGCTACAAGCAAAACGTGATGGAGTGTGGCTTAAGGGAGGTTCACCAAACTTTCACCCGACATTTAGTAGACTCATGGTGGCATCCAGACGGGCTTTCACCCGCTGTTCTCCCTTGTTCTCACGATTTCCAGAGATGGTGCTTTCAGTGCTTTCTACTGGTAGCCAGGCTAACGCTAGCTAGCGGCTACCACTACAAATGAACGTGATGGAGTCGGATAGCGGCTCTAACTTTGTCAAAACGACTGAATTTAATGAGTGGATTGGGCACGGACAGCATCTAGCAACTACTATGTGGCGTTATTTTGTATCTGTCTGTGTGTGATTCCTCTGATAGCTTTTGTGATGGTAAAGCATTCAGCATAAAGTACAATCCAACGGCGAAACTTATAATGACCGAGAAATGGCCCCAGCTATTTTTCTGTATGTGCTTATTTCTGTGTCATTATTGCTATCATAAAATCTTTATATAGCTTTAATGTGTGTGTGAGTGTCTCTGTTTGTTTGGGGGTTCATTTGTGCATGCATTTATTAAAAAATGAACTGGGGGGGACCCTGAAACCATAAAGTAAACACTTGTATTTAATAATTATGTCACAGCAGCCATTAACAAGAAGTTGTCTTTTTGAAGTGTACTGTTCAAGCTGCAAGTCATTTGTGTTACAATGACATGTTTGCACAGGCATATTGATTTTGATAATGTACATTGTTCAAGTCATACACGCTGTTATAAATGTTCATACTTGAATTCTTATTGCTTACAATACATTTTTATAAACTTAATGTTTAGACTGCATGTACAATTGTTAAATACAGTATATGAAATTGAATGCCGGTAAATAAATCAACAACAAACAGTTAATCTGTATTTCATGCATTGATTCAGATTTTCAAATTATATAACAGTATGCTTGGGCGAATTTATCGTCATTTATCGTTATCGAGATAAATCTGCTCAATTTATCGTGATACGTGTTTAAGGCCATATCGCCCAGCCCTAGTTTTCAGTCACAACCACCTAGCATTCCTATGCAAATATATGGCTAGATGTCTGACTTTTGGGATTTGGGGGCGTGGTTTTGCAATAGGTCCATTGCAATCCCCATGTTCATTGAACCACTAATCGCACAATATATCAACAGAAGGAAAACAACCACGTCTCAAGGTTAAGTTTGTCGAAGAACCGATGAAAAGGCTTTCTCCACAACCAATAGCACAGTATTGCCCTGAGAACAAAACATACCCTCACAAAGCTGAACTTGTACACAAGGAACATCAGTGGTCAAATACATCTTCCTTTAAATGGACATTTTGAAACCTGTTACACCTGGAACTTAGTATAAGAAGAATAAGTAAAGAATTGCCAATAAACATCTGGAACCAATGTACATTCCTACTTAAAATGGTAGAGTAATACATTTGTGGATATTACACTCAAACAATTGGTTGTCAGGAATTTAAATAGAAATATATAAAGACAAGAGTGCCCGTAAAAAGTAATACTCTATCTTAAAAAAATATATAAAACAATACTTTGCCAATGAACCACTTGGATTCTTCAAGGCCAGCTGGCTGAATGCAGGAAGTGGATGTATTTTGTTCATAGATTGATAACCTAACCAACCATCTGTTCCCCCCCAAAATGTTCATGTGGAAGACATTTCTCGGACCATTAAGATCACATCTACCCACATCTAAGCTCCATCACCTATTTTTTTTTCTTCTTTTTTTGCTGTTGTAAATCCTGAACGCTGTTTTAAAGGTTGTCAGGGCAACTCAACGTGGTTTACCTTAAAAAAAACGTCAACCAGCATGTTGTATCTGTCTTTTTCTTCTTTTCTTCACTTGTCGTAGCATAAACCATTTATAAACATGCCGACAAAAAAAAGTCACCCGGCACTGCGCTGTTTCGATCTGACTCTGCAAGAAAGCACAGCTGCTGCAAGAAGTGACATCTCTGGCTAATGGAAATTTTAAAAAGAGCAGACTGGATTAGATAAAGTCTTTAGTGTTGGTGAAGCAACTTGAGTTCATCAGCTGAGGTTATCCTCGGACAGAATTGTCTGTTATTAAGGCCGAATCGGTCGGTTCTGGCCTTATTTAGCTTCTTATCGACAAAGGATAACAAATGCCAGATTAATTTGAGTTTCATAAAATGATATTTTATAGATTATCATTATGTCTGAGTTTGAAATGCAATTATTACTAAGGTCCAGACAACTGGACTCGAGTCATGGGGACTCGGACTCAAGTCGCAAATTTGATGACTCGCAACTCGACTCCGACTTGAAGAACAAAAATAAAGACTCGGACTTGACTCGCTTGAGTTGGGAGGGTCCGAGACTCGAGTCATTTTGTGAGCAGTGTTGGTAGTCTTACTTTAAAAAAGTAATTCATTACAGTTACAAATTACTTCTCCCAAAGAGTAATTGAGTTAGTAAGTCAGTTACCTGAATGTAAGAGTAATTAGTTACTTGGCAAAGTAACTGGCGTTACTTTTCATGTACTTTTCAAAACATAGGTCACACTATGTGAAGTTCAAAGACTTTTTGGGAAAATTAGGCCAATTCTTTACCCTAAACTTAACTAGACACAGAGGTATTGCAGATATTGGGATAACTACAGTAGATAGTAACCTTTGCTATGTTTGGAAAACATTTAATGTTGTGAATCAACTAGGGCTGTCCCAAACGACTAATTTCCTCCCAATTAGTCAGCCGACTATTTTTACGATGTGTCAAAATTATCGCGTTAACGGGCGGTAATTAATTTTTTAAATTAATAACGTTAAAATATTTGACGCAATTAATGCACATGCCCCGCTCAAACATTAAAATGACAGCACAGTGAAATGTGCACTTGTTGTGTTTTTTGGAGTTTTGTCGCCCTCTGCTGGCGCTTGGGTGCGACTGATTTTATAGGCTTCAGCACCTATGAGCAATAGAGCATTGTGTAAGTAATTATTGACAACAATGGTGGGCTACTAGTTTATTTTTTGATTGAAAATTTTACAAATTTTATTAAAACGAAAACATTAAGAGGGGTTTTAATATAAAATTTCTATAACTTATACTGACATTTATCTTTTAAGAACTACAAGTCTTTTTATCCATGGATCGCTTTAACAGAATGTTAATAATGGTAATGCCATCTTGTTGATTTATTGTTATAATAAACAAATACAGTACTTATGTACCATATGTTGAATGTATATATCCATCTTGCGTCTTTCCATTCCAACAATAATTTACAGAAAAATATGGCATATTTCATAGATGGTTTGAATTGCGATTAATTAGGATTAATTAATTTTTAAGCTGTAATTAACTCGATTAAAAATTTTTAATCGTTTGACACCCCTAATATATATATTTTACTACTTTAATAATGAAATTTTTGTTGAAGCTTATTAATTCACAAAAAAACATTTTGGAACACCTAAATTCTTTATTAACGTATAAATAAATAACAAATATCAATAATAAATCACAAACAATGAGGTCAAATGCTGCTGGCATTAAATAGTGCAAAAAAAAAAAAAAGTAAACGTAAACACTGTTACTTCACCTTTTTAACAGGAGTCAAAACAATTCTTACTCTTTTTGTGGTATGTCATTGTCTATATTTTTCTAAATGTTAAAATGAATTGCAATGTCCCAGACAATCATTTTCAGAATACTTTGTGCGAGTTCAGATGCTTTTTCTGGTGTGCATTCCGCATTTTTGGGGTAGGGGAAAAATTGTTCAACTTTTGTTTTAACCTGAAAATAGATCAAGCAGAGGGCACACTGAAATATTACAATCATTTTGAATGAAAGGCACACATAGTCACAGTAACAAAAATTAAATATACAGTATTAATTTTATAGTGTAATACTATACACAATAATACTTTATAATATAAAGTAACTAACATTAGTGCAGTCATGGAGTACAGTAAGCAGGCCAGTGCTGTGTTTCCATATATATTTTTATTACATTATGTATATACAGGATATATGCATATATTTTCCCCAGGTGGGAGCTTCCATGATCCTAATAAATTTAATAATAATTAAAGAAAATATTATAATATATATATATATATATTATAATAATTTTCTTAAATAAAAATGCATGTTGATACGACGCAGATAAAGGCAACTTCCATTTACAAAAAAATCGTTAGGAAGTTGTATGGATTTACAATCCGCTAGCTTGTCGTTTCTTGTTGTTTTCGAAAATTACACTTGGGTGACGGCGCTTCAAGTGTTCATTCATAGCCGACGTGCTACCGTGGTATGCGAGCTCAGCTTAGCACACAGTGGCACCCTCCATATTTTCCTTGAAATAATTCCAGGCTCTGGCTACTCTGGTCCGCTTTTTTTGCTTTATGTCGCTTTAACCGTGTTACCAATTCTGTCCTTTTTGGTAATTGACGGTGTTTTCAACTCCCCGCTGTAGTGAGCAGTGAACCGGCGATTCACTTGGCTCGTTGTCGTCGTTTCGTCCGATTTCCTCCTCAGGAAGGTGGCGGCGTGCATAAAAACACCGAGAGGCATCGGATGGCTTTTTATGGATACTTTTATTGACCACAACAAAAAAGTCGGGGATTGCGGCCACTTAACTCCGCGCTACCCAGCCCCGCGCACTTTCCCAACTCACCTATCTCGCTCCCTCTCTCTTGCTTGCCCACTTTCTTCCCCTCTAGTCAATCTGACAATGCCGGTCAAATTGAGAATAACAGCGGCTCCCTTGGGGGTGCCAGTTAGAACCGCTTGCATCGCGAGCGCCCGCCATTCTGACCTTTATCGGCATGTAATTTTTTTTTAAACCCATCATTACCCGTCGACTGTATGTTTTGCTCGTCGACGCATTTACGTCATCGATGACGTCGACAACGTCGACTAGTTGGGACAGCTCTAGAATCAACCGTTGAAGCTGTTAAAATTGCTCCTGTTATTGCATTAGTTCCTGTCTGTTTACTTTCGACATGTGAAAGTTTTAAAACCGTTTCATCATTTAAAGATAGATTCAAGTCAAGATTTTGCCGATTTAGGAGTATTTTAGATAAAAAGTTACTTAGGTTCGAGTAGAAGGTTCTCTAGAACAGGGCCTTCCTGAGAAGTCTACTGCTTTAAGATGGTGGCTTTTTGCATGAGGGACCTACTGGTTAGTCGGATCACAGTGACTCGTGAAACTGTCTCATAAGAAGACCTTATATAGAAATAATAAAATATTGTTTTCGCAGTATTTCCTATGGTAACATAGAAAATATTGCCACAACTGTGCTTTAATGAGCCCTTAAATATAGTTTTTATAGCTGTGACTCTGATGCATTAGTATTTCCGCAGTTAGACTTAAAAAGGGAGTTCAGAACACAAAAAACTGAATGTCATCTGATCAGTTCAGCCACTGTGTGAACATTAATTAACCGAGCGACTGTCAGGCATAAAAGGAAAGAAAGGAAAATTGTGAAGTCGCCCATTTCACCGGCGATTAAAAGATGACAAAATGGTAGCTTTTGAATGAGGAATTAGCCTGCTGTTGTCTAACTGTCATCTGCTAAATGATGCCGTTACGTCCAAAGGGAAAAGCTCTGCGCTGCGAAAAGCGCAACGTCGGCGTAAACCTTTTTGTCGTTCGTCATCAGTGTCCACATTTTAGAGATGAAATATTAGCCTACACTAGGAAACGGCATGTGCCTACCCCCTTCCTGAATGAGGGTTTTCTTTAGGGGTTTCCGCCATAAGCCCGAAGCCAGGTTCTGCGTGCCAAATTCTATCGCCCCCCCCAAGCTGAAAAAGCTGCAGGTGGCCCAATGAAGGGGAAATTGGCAGCATCCATCTGGCCCCTCAGCTCTACCTCCTTCCATTTGCCATGAAAAAACAAAATGGCATCAATCTGTGAAGGGAGCCACATCGGGAAGGACGTATGCCTCAGTTTTCTCTGCTCCTCACTCAGCACTTTTTGTAAAAGTTCTGTCATCTTCAAGTTTCCTTTTTTGCCTTGACAACGAACTGCATTTATCGTGGTGGATGAATTTTTGCACCATATTTTGCACAAAACACAATTTTTGGTGTTCCTTGCCCTCCAAGTATGCTTGTTTATTCCTCTGTCAAAGTCTACACTGAAACCGTTATGTTAAAAAAAAAGAGGGTTATCATTGGATATTTAATGAAAATATTTAAACAAGCCACCCAACTTTATCTAAGTAAAGATACCTTATAGGGACAGACAATAATTGTATTAGACTTGTCCAATATTATTGGATAGCCGACAATATAGGCCAGTAAAAGCATTTAAAAATGATATCTGATAATATCGCTATCGGTTTTGGGCCAATTAGCATATACAGTACAGTGGGGCAAATAAGCATTTAGTCAACCACTAATAGTGCAAGTTCTCCCACTTGAAAATATTAGAGAGGCCTGTAATTGTCAACATGGTTAAACCTCAGCCACGAGAGACAGAATGTGGGGAAAAACCCAGAAAATCATATTGTTTGATTTTTAAATAATGTATTAGCAAATCATGGTGGAAAATAGGTATTTGGTCAATACCAAAAGTTTATCTCAATACTTTGTTATGTACCCTTTGTTGGCAATAACGGAGGCTAAACATTTTCTGTAACTCTTCACAAGCTTTTCACACACTGTTGCTGGTATTTTGGGCCATTCCTCCATGCAGATCTCCTCTAGAGCAGTGATGTTTTGGGGCTGTCGTTGGGCAACACGGACTTTCAACTCCCAAGGAGAAGTGGGAGAACTTGCACAATTAGTGGTTGACTAAATACTTATTTGCCCCACTGTAGCAGTGCCTTGTTGGCACGTGGTCCCCAAAAATTGTGTTTGCACTATTTTGATTTCAACAATAAATATAGCGGAGCAATAAAGGTACTTTTTCCATAATTTCAGTGAAAGTTGTTCTCTTATTTTTCACAGAATGTTTATTTGGAAAATAAAAACAACAAAAAGTTGTTACATTAATCATTAGTAAAACATACAGTGAAGCATCAGGATACTATCAGCCATAATATGTTAAGTCCATGACCGTAAATGTCGGCATCGAATTTTTTGAGTTGGACAATATCAGGATGTCAGTTAAAAAGTTATTATCGGACAAGTCTACCTAGTATACAGTGCCTTGCATAAGTATTCGGCCCCCTTGAATCTTGCAACCTTTCGCCACATTTCAGGCTTCAAACATAAAGATATGAAATTTAATTTTTTTGTCAAGAATCAACAACAAGTCGGACACAATCGTGAAGTGGAACAACATTTATTGGATAATTTAAACTTTTTTAAGAAATAAAAAACTGAAAAGTGGGGCGTGCAATATTATTCGGCCCCTTTACTTTCAGTGCAGCAAACTCACTCCAGAAGTTCAGTGAGGATCTCTGAATGATCCAATGTTGTCCTAAATGACCGATGATGATAAATAGAATCCACCTGTGTGTAATCAAGTCTCCGTATAAATGCACCTGCTCTGTGATAGTCTCAGGGTTCTGTTTAAAGTGCAGAGAGCATTATGAAAACCAAGGAACACACCAGGCAGGTCCGAGATACTCTTGTGGAGAAGTTTAAAGCCGGATTTGGATACAAAAAGATTTCCCAAGCTTTAAACATCTCAAGGAGCACTGTGCAAGCCATCATATTGAAATGGAAGGAGCATCAGACCATTGCAAATCTACCAAGACCCGGCCGTCCTTCCAAACTTTCTTCTCAAACAAGGAGAAAACTGATCAGAGATGCAGCCAAGAGGCCCATGATCACGCTGGATGAACTGCAGAGATCTACAGCTGAGGTGGGAGAGTCTGTCCATAGGACAACAATCAGTCGTACACTGCACAAATCTGGCCTTTATGGAAGAGTGGCAAGAAGAAAGCCATTTCTCAAAGATATCCATAAAAAGTCTCGTTTAAAGTTTGCCACAAGCCACCTGGGAGACACACCAAACACGTGGAAGGTGCTCTGGTCAGATGAAACCAAAATTGAACTTTTTGGCCACAATGCAAAACGATATGTTTGGCGTAAAAGCAACACAGCTCATCACCCTGAAAACACCATCCCCACTGTCAAACATGGTGGTGGCAGCATCATGGTTTGGGCCTGCTTTTCTTCAGCAGGGACAGGGAAGATGGTTAAAATTGACGGGAAGATGGATGCAGCCAAATACAGGAACATTCTGGAAGAAAACCTGTTGGTATCTGCACAAGACCTGAGACTGGGACGGAGATTTATCTTCCAACAGGACAATGATCCAAAACATAAAGCCAAATCTACAATGGAATGGTTAAAAAATAAACGTATCCAGGTGTTAGAATGGCCAAGTCAAAGTCCAGACCTGAATCCAATCGAGAATCTGTGGAAAGAGCTGAAGACTGCTGTTCACAAACACTCTCCATCCAACCTCACTGAGCTCGAGCTGTTTTGCAAGGAAGAATGGGCAAGAATGTCAGTCTCTCAATGTGCAAAACTGATAGAAACATACCCCAAGCGACTTGGAGCTGTAATTGGAGCAAAAGGTGTTGCTACAAAGTATTAACGCAAGGGGGCCGAATAATATTGCATGCCCCACTTTTCAGTTTTTTATTTGTTAAAAAAGTTTAAATTATCCAATAAATTTTGTTCCACTTCACGATTGTGTCCCACTTGTTGTTGATTCTTGACAAAAAATTAAAATTTTATATCTTTATGTTTGAAGCCTGAAATGTGGCGAAAGGTTGCAAGGTTCAAGGGGGCCGAATACTTTTGCAAGGCACTGTAAATGACTTGTTAGAGACGGTTGCTCAAAGTATTTAAGTATGCAAATTGTGCACGTTTTAGATAATTATGTGTGAACACATAAAATGACCCAGCTTATGAGTACAGCCATTTTATGACGCCATTTACAGCCCTGCGCGTAAACACTGATAGACACGAGAAACTGTGCAATCTGCAATACTCGCAATTGATTGGCCAAAATCATATTGGCAGTGATAAAATGCCTGCACCCATGAAATACTGGATTTATTAATATTTTCTTTATTGTACACATCAGAAAAATGAAATCCTGTGTTCAATCAATTTTTAAACAAGATTCTTGCCGCTACAATGCACATAATAAAGGTGTTGTCTGCTCCTTTAACGTTAAGATATTAAATCAGTTACGAAACTGCATTTACAGACTAAAGGAAAATGTCAGGACAATTATAAACGTTCAAACAACTGCTATGAGCAACTTAGTTGAAACCTTCTTTCTGTCTCTTTGTTAATGATGCTACATCTTTATTTGACCTCAGTACCACAGTAAACTGCAGTGCTTTTCCTGGGAGCAATACAAAAAAAAAAAAACAACAACAAAAAAAAAATTCAATTGTTTAAAATCACTTCCAAAACGGGCCTGAACTATGATTGTTAATGATACAGCCAAACGGAACTGTACTCTGTCTTAACCCCAGTGAAGATGAAAGTGATGGTCGGGCTCGATGTACAGCTGATGAGGGTCTAAAGCCCCATGAGCCCTCGGGGCGGGTTACTGGAGTTTTTTTTTTTTTTTTTTTAAACCTGTCCTGTTCAGCTGTTTGACACAGAGAATGGAAGTCTAAGTGCCCGGTTGGTCTGAACAGTTTTAATGTTTCACATTGAGAGTATCCCTGTCCTGTTCAGCTGTTTGACACAGAGAATGGAAGTCTAAGTGCCCGGTTGGTCTGAACAGTTTTAATGTTTCACATTGAGAGTATGGCATACTCCCATTGTGATCATTCAACATACCTCGTTTAAAATGACAAAGCAGCGAACAGGAAGAAACAACAACAAGAAGAAATACATTGAACGTCTACACTAACTACTAATGTGTTGGTGCTATCGTCAGCTAGATGTATTTCCGGTTGATACCATGTGGGGGGCCTGTTGACCAGGGAAAGAGGGGGACAGGGGTGGGGTAGTCTATAAGCTAAGGGGATGAAAGGGGTAGAGTGTACACAAATCACCTCTGTTATCTGGAATCCAGTAATTGTGTGAATCCCTTGTGAGTGTAAGCCCGTTGGTGACCGACCCTACGCCGCCCCCACCGCCCCTCCCGGCACCCACCAAGTGTGCGACAGCCACGCAGACGAGTGGAGACACCACGCGGGCACCAACCCAGGGCCACGGCCCCCACCCAGCCTGCCCGGGGAGGAAGGGCGACATGGGGGGGGTAGTTCAGCACAATCCTTCCCTCCTCCCACAGCCCAGCAAAGGAACCATTGTCCCCCCCAGGATCCCGCGCACCCATCAACCGGCCCTTAGGGATGGCAAGAGGGGACGCACCACCAACCCGGAACCACCGGCCGCAGGGCGGGAGAAGCGCCAGGGCCCTGATCAACCCCCACCCCAGACTACCCACGGCGCACCCACAACCGCTTACCCCTTCCACCACCGCACGAGCACCCACCCCGCACCCCGAGCAGGTGCTACGCTACTGGAGTTTCTGTGGAGATTGCACATTAGCAAGAAATATGTGGCAGCGGCCAGGCCATGGTCTCATTAAAGTGGGTTAAAGACAGCCAGAGGAGTTGCCGCCACAAAAGGCTACATGACTAAATGGGATGTGGTCATTCAAAGACAGGCAAGCAATGTTTTTGGAATGAATTGAATGGTGAATGAAAGGACGGTTTAGCTCGGTGAAACTATATAGAAAATACTGTGTAACAGTTGCATTGCTCAACACATTTACCGTAATTCCCCAAATTTAACGCGGGCCCGTGTATAAAGCGCACCCGAAATTTACCTGTAAAATCTCGAGAAAATTCTTGTAGTTGTGTATAAAGCGCACCTTAATTTTGGCACCATTTTCTGTGGTAAAATTGCTCACAGTTTAATTATTTTCACAAAGTAAGCGGTCTTCATTTGGTTATCGGCATACCCAAAGGGCCGCTGTCTCGTTTGAATATGACCGACATTGCCAATTTATTGTAGAAGAAGCGGGCGAGCAAAGGGGGGAGAGAGAGAGCAGGTGTTGCGTGGAGAGCGCGGTCGTAATTGGCTGTGTCCCCCACTGGTTTCAATTTTTTGTTGTTAAAGTATCCAGCAAAGCCACCCAACACGTCAAAGTGTTTTTTTTTTTTTTTTTTTACACCTCGCCACCTTCCTGAAGGAAGCACCGGACGAACCGACGATGAACAAGCCACGTAAATCGCCGGCCCACTCCCGACCA
This sequence comes from Corythoichthys intestinalis, assembly GCF_030265065.1. NCBI lineage: Eukaryota > Metazoa > Chordata > Actinopteri > Syngnathiformes > Syngnathidae > Corythoichthys > Corythoichthys intestinalis. The sequence goes on from NC_080412.1 coordinate 30,347,875, forward strand.
CGGACCGGAGTTGAAAGCACCGCAATTTACCAAAACTGGAGATTGGTAACAATTTATGCGAAACGGCTAGCCCTATATGTTCTCTTCAAGACAACATGGCGGTGTCAATAAGCCGGCATTGTGCGATAACAAGGTAAGAAAAATGTAAATAGACAAATAGTACAACAAAAGCATTTTAATTTTATTACCGTAATTTCCCGAATATAAGGCGCACCCGTGTATAATGCGCACCCCAAATGTATTTGTTAAAATCTGGGGAAAATTATTGTACCCGTGTATAACGCGCACCCTAATTTTAGCACCAATTAATAGAATACAAGAAAACAGAGCTCGTATACAGATACAGAAATGTCATTTTACTGACTGGGGAAACAGCACATGCATAGCATATTGGTAGTTCAAAACAATACCGTAGACTGACAATATGTACGGTAATAATATGATTTGACAACTTCTCCAACTTAACAGAATCCAGGAGAAAACAAAACAGATATGACTTTTCTTTTAAAGGCTGCTGTATAACTTGCTCATTTCATCATGATGAATAAATGTTTCTTCCATGGTTGTAAACGGTAAAATAAAAGTGAGGACTGAAGTCGGAAATCGGAAAGAGCGAATCGTTGTAGACTGTAACAATAGGAAATATTGTTATTTGGGTCTGAGTTTCCCAAGGGACCGATATAGTTGACGGACACAGGATGTCTGTGTTGTGTTACGTTCGTTATCGTCCGAGTGGCCGAGTTGCAATAAACGTTGACTCAAATGAGTTCAAGAAACTAAATTCTGTGCTTTATGAAGAGTGAAAAAGGCAGAATTTAACACAGACGAAATCATTCGAAAAATCAGAGTGAAGTATTACCGAAACAAAATGGTGATGTCATGTACCGTAATGGTCGGCATTGGATCGCCACATACGTTTTCTTCAACACAACATGGCCGTGTCAAAAAAAAAAAAAAAAATCTGTCTTTATATATATATATATATATATATATATATATATATATATATATATATATATATATATATATATATATATATATATATATATATATATATATATATATATATATATATATTTATTTATTTATATTTATATATATATATAAAATGCGCACCCATGATTTTATAAGTTGGGGCGGTTGGTAGCTGGAGTTGTCCTTGGACCGAAGGGTCAGTGGTTTGATTCCCGGCTACGACTGCCCACTGTCGAAGTGCCCTTGGGTAAGGCACTGAACCCTGATTTGCCTCCAATGGATTGACAGCGCCTTACATGGCAGCAGCCCCATTTGTGGGTGGGCTGGGGAACAATGGTGATGGTCTTGACTAACCCAAGACTTGACACTACTCGTCATTACAACCTTTGACTTGAAACGCTGCGTGTATACAACCTTGTGACTCAGCTTGACTGGACATGACCTCGAGACTCGACTCGAGTCGACATAACCTCGAGACTCGACTTGCCCACAACAGGTAAGACTCAGAACTTACTTGCAGTGTTGTTAATCTTACTTTAAAAAAGCAATTAATTAGAGTTACAAATTACTGTACTTCTCCCAAAGCGTAATTGCGTTAGTAACTCAGTTACCTGAATGTAAGAGTAATTAGTTACTTGGCAAAGTAACTGGTGATAATTTTCATGGTTTTTTTTTCCTCAAGAAAAAAACAGGTCACACAATGTGAAGTTTAAAGGGTTTTCTTGGACAATTGGCCCTAGCCTAATTCTTTACCCTATACTTAACTAGACACAGGGGTATTGCGGATATTGCGATAACTAGATAGTAACCTTTGCTATGTGTGGAAGTCATTTAATGTTGTGAATCAACCGTAAAAATTGCTCCCGTTATTGCATTAGTTCCCTTCTGTCTACTTTTGACATGTGAAAGTTTTAAAACTATTTCATCATTTAAAGATAGATTTAAGTCAAGATTTTGCCGATTTAGGAGCATTTTAGATAAAAAGTTACTTATGTTACTAAGGTTCTCTACAACAGAGCCTTCCGGAAGTGTCCACTGCTTTAAGATGGCGGCTGTTTACTAACGCATGTAGTTCTTTATTATACATATTGCAAATGCAGCCGTGTCTGTCATTTTCATCTCGTTCTGTATATATGTGATATCTACTGATGCATCACGTGGGCGTAGTTTGTAGGCTATTGGCTACAGTCAGGTATCATTGGAGCCACCTAGCATAGTAGCATCGCGTTTGCAACGGCGTCACCCTCCCTTGCCTCCTACCCACTTCTGCTCTGCTCTCTCGTCTCTGAGTCCGTTTTTCTCAGACTTTTCTCACGTCAGTCAACCAACATCGCAACGCATAGTAACGCACGCCTTTCCCGCCTCAGTAACGGTAACGGCGTTGTCAAGATGAGAAAAGTTATTAATTAGATTACTCACTACTGAAGAAAATAACGCCGTTAGTAAAGCCGTTATATTCTAACGCTGTTATTAACAGCACTGCTTACTTGTGACTCGGATCATAGTGACGCGTGAAACTGTCTGTAAAATGGCCTGCTTTCTGTGCATATTCCAGCTGAAGTTCTTGAGACTATTTTTACACATTTACGGAAACTGCCAAAGTTCATATCGCTTAGAAAAAACGCTTAATTTTTCAATAGTTCAGGTGCACTTCTGAGACATTTTTAGGAGTCTCACACACACACGATAAATTGTCAAACTTTCAGTGTATTTTGCAACAGTGGTTCTTAAGAATTGTTTCTACCTTTACACAGGAGGGAAATTTCATATTACTGGGTAAAACTGCTTTCGGGTGTTTAATTTCTCAGAGGTCAGGGGGAGGCTTTAGAGCCAGCTTTTAGGAGCTACACCTGCAAAGAGCAGGCCAAAATTCCGGTGCATTTTACAGCATGAGGTCTAGAGACTTTTTTGTACATCCACTCACGCTCAACCTGCCAGCCAAATTTCATGTTGCTCAGTAAAACTGCTTCCAGGGGCTATTTTTTGAAATGTTCCAGAGGGTGCATCTAAGCCTATTTATCACTATAGGACATAAAATTGTTCTAGATGAACGCAGCAGCACACCTTAATGGGATTTTGAGTCTGGTAAAAACTTCAAATATTATATTTTAGTATTCAACATGTCATTTGGATTTTAATACAATAAATTTATAAACCATCATAGTAACAAACAAAGGTTTTAGTAATTACAATTTTGATTTATTTAGCGCTGATATTGTAATAGTCTATCCTCTACAAGATAACAATTAATTACCAGACCTGACCACTAGGGGTGTGTCATCTAAGGCACCACATGATTCGATCATTGAACGATGATCACGGTATTGACGATGATCACGATTATTACAACTATCAATGCATCATACTGTATCAACTAATAAAGTAGCCAAACAAATTTATGTTCATTATTTATTCAAAATATCCTAATGATTCAGCAGGAACAATGGAAACATGGCCATACAACAAAAAGCTGCCCTTAAGATGCTTTTTTTGTTTGTTTGTTTGTTTTAACAAGAAAGTGCAAAAACAACCATTTCAAAGGCAGTACTTATTTCTCAACATGCCTATACAACACAAAGCTGCCCGTAAGATGCTCTTTTTCACAAGAAGTTGCAAAAACGTTAGCTGTTTCAAAGGCAGTACCTATTTCTCTCAACAATACAATAAAATTTATACAGGTGGAATGAATTCCACATTTTCTGGGAACAAACAAAGTGCCTTTAGAAATAAGACTTCTTTGAACCAATATACTTTGTTTTTTACCGATTTCTGTACTATTTCGCGTGTTTTTACCATTACCGCTGTACTTAATCCTGGTATTACACGTTCTGCATTTGGAGTAACTTTTGTACACCACCAAACAACGCACAAATGAACATGGAAATACATGTTAGCGAATTTGCTAATTAGCATAGCGTTCGACGCTAACTAGTAACATTTCAAAAACAACAACAATAAAGGCTAAAGCAGTACAAGAGGGTTTGTGTACTCACTTCCTATAGACGCACATGGGACTAAGCAACACACTAGGGACATTTTCCAATTATCACATGAACCTACTGCTGGACAACTGAAAGGCAAGGAGCTGCGAACTTTCTTCCCCTCTCGCTCTAGAAAATAACTTGAGCACAGAGGAGGACCCAAAGCGCAACCAGCCCTTGCTTGCCTGTCACATACACACATTTATTTTTGAGTCTTTTGTACAGGAGTAAATCTCTCGCTCAGTAACTTCCGCTGCAGCCATCCTAACCTTGTGCGTCCCTTAAGGTGTCCGGGCGGCAGACGTGTATGGGGCGCCGTTTGTAAAGCAGTTCATGGCGAAAATTACGACAACATTTTCTCACATTTAGCGCCACTCAGTGTTAAAAATGTGGTGTGAAATGTTTACAGTCACTTTTTTCTGCACATTTACAACATTATTTAGCAACTTAAATATTTATTTTTAAATAATAAGTATTGGACTTGAATGTTTAAATCCATAACGAAATATTTGAATCTTAAATGTAAATCTTAAATTTATATTCTATATACAGTATATATTTTAAATGTATTTCTTAAATATATAAATACATCTGAATTTTATATTAAATCCTTAATATAAATGTTATATCTAAATGCTATATTTAAATCTTAAATCTGGAAACAGTTGAAACTAAATATTTAGCGTAATATGCAAATTCACATGACTGGAGACCGGAAGTAACAAAATAAAAGCTGGAGCAGCTCAGACTGTTTGTTGTCAGTTGTTGTTGTTGTTATTGTCGGTGGCAATCGGCTCTTGGACATGACTTATTGTGATAATAACAATATCTAGGTAAAATACACATTTAGGAGAAACTATTTAAGGAGTATTTTCTGCTTTTAGTGATACTTTTACGCATAAGCCTAGTAAAGTTACTAAGAATAGCCACGAGGGGTCTCTGTTGGACTGGACTGGAGAGCAAGGTTGACTTTTCTAACTTCAACTGCAAAAATCCCGCGTTTCTCACAGTCGACGAAGGTGGGCTGTAAGAAAATATGTCAGGCGAGTCAAATTTAGCCGAGACTATTGGCAGAGCTATTCTGACTGCAATACAAAGGTTTCCCAGTGAGAAATGCGGAAATGTGAGAAAATGTTGTCGTAATTTTCGGCATGTGCCGCTTTACAAACGGTGCCCTATAGACGTGTCTTGAATTTCGTTCCGCTAGCAGCGGCTCTCATTAAGAATTGGGGAAAATCATTGTTTTTGAAAATTTTTTAATCGTGATCAAATCGTCACATGTTGAATCTCGATTAATCAAATAATCGATGTATCGGCACTCCGCTACTGACCACTGTATAAAATGATCTGATCATGCTGTTTGCCATTGTGTGCAAAACAAAAGTACGGTACTATACATGAAAACAATTCTCTTAGAGGCACAGATACTTACTGAACTGTGACAAGGCAACAATAATTATCCTTTGTGCTGACATTTGCGTTTTCAAACACCCGGGTTCAATCAATTCTGAATAATCACACACATTTCATTATGTAGTTCAAAAGCAACATGCCGCTCAGTTTCACTGGTGGGTGGCGGGCAAAGGGAGCCCAGTCGCAAAACAGAAACACGGGGGTTATAATTAGAACAGTAATTTGTTCCCGTGTAAGCAAAGCACTTTTGATTTCAGATGACACTCAAAAGCCTATTTCATCCATGAATGAGTTACCTTGGAACTCTTTTTTTGCATTATAGATCTCTTTTCGATCCCATTAATGACTACAATACTGTATACATCACTCGCGGGACAACTAAATTGCTTTGCGTTAGACATACAGCAAGTTATTATTTGGTCGCGTGGTTATATTATCGAGCAGAGTTGCAAACGAGAAGCATTTCTAATAGTTTTCATACAAAAACTAAATATGACAACTACAATAAATGAAGCTGGGGTAAGTTGAGTTTCCATCAATAAGTAGACAACAAGCGTCTCTCGATGTTTACTGTGCATTAATTGCCGGTCAAATGTTTTTCAAGTCTCAAGTGGGCAAAATCTTGAATATAGGACTCAAGTGACAGACCATTGCAATCTTAAAAGTGAAACTACACACTTTAGATGGAGGTATATTAAAGAAAATTGACTTTTAAATTGCTTCTGTACGAGTAGTTGGGTCTCCCGAGTGTGAAATTATGAAGTAAATATTGTGCTACTTATTTCCAAAATAGTGTCTGAGCAAGTCATTTTGAGTTTTGCTGAATAATGACGCCCGATGCATGTGTGCAGGTGTGTGCGTGTGTGCATGCGCAACGATAAACTACGCTAACTGAGAAAGTGTAATTCTGAGTTTTGGAATAAAGTGCTGCTTTTTAGAAGTGGCCTGGCCATTACTCCAAAGGTCGAACAGACAAGAGAAATGTATCATCATTGTGCTATTGTTTCAAAATAGCTTGCATGTACTCACAGCGTGACAACGAGGGACTCAAAAAAAGCCACCCCAAGCGTGGTACACTATGGTTAAAGCCATAAGCGGATTTTCAGGGGGGCCAGGATGGCCAGCCCCTCCTGGTTGCTGAAAAGTGTCATTGCATGTAATTGACTTTCCAATATATGATTTTAAAATGAAGAGTTTTCCGGTAAAATATTGTCTATAAAAGTTGTAAAGCAATAAAACAAACAACAAAAATGAATTAAATGGAAAAAAATATATATATATATTTTTATAATGGATCAAAATTATTTTTTGAACAGATCATGTGACTAGCACCTTAGACCAAGCGTGTCCAAAGTCCGGCCCGGGGTCCAAATGCGGCCCGTGGTCAAATTTCATTCGGCCCCCAGCCACTGTCATAAATTCAATAATGTCTGGCCCGCACACAGACTTAATAAATTGGTCAGCATTACTGCTACCAGAATATGAAGTCGCTTACACACTAAATGCTGCTCCTCATTTACCCACTAAAAGGCAGCAGCACTCTAAGCAACATTACCCCGTGTGACCCTTTACTTCCAATTTTCAAATGGCGACAATCAACAACAAAAAAGTTGACTGCCACAGCCGGCACCTCAAGGATAGGTGGAAATTGGACTATTTCTTCACTAAAATACGCAACAACTGTGTCTGCCTCATTTGCAAAGAGACAGTTGCTGTTTTTAAAGAGTTCAATGTGGGACGATATTACCAAACAAGACACACTGACATGTACGACAAGATTACAGGGAAAAAAACGCAGCGAGAAATTGAAGCAACTTGAGGCTACTTTAATTTCACAGCAGCAGTATTTCGCAAGAGCCCGACTGGAAAGAGAACGCCACAAAGGCTAGTTGCAAGATTATTGAAGTTATTGATTTAAAAAACATAATAAAGCAAATGTGACACACTGAATGGCTTGCTAAAATTTGCTTGAATATATTGTTCTACGTAAAGGATGTCAGCCGAGGTCGGTGCCCCACATTTTTACCACACCAAATCTGGTCCCCTTTGCAAAAAGTTTGGACACCCCTGCCTTAGACAGTCATTTACTTTGCCCACCCATAACCACCCAAGGACCAAAGAGGCAGGATACGTAATTTTTTAAAATCCAAGCTTTCAAAAGCGACAACAACTACAGAGCAAGAACCAAAGACTGAAAATGTGGACGATGAAACGCCGGCGACCACCGTCAAAATGGTGAGCGGAGTTTTAATTTGCCCCTCTAAAGACACTAATTGTATAACAGAGCCACCACCGGTGTCTTGCCAATGTAGTTACCCCCATCAAAAACTGTATCCCCTGGCCGCGGGAGCGCACACACACACACATTAGTTATGCGTTATGTCGACTTAAACAATTAATTGAAGCCAGAAAAGAACCACAGTTATATATTTTGGACATTGACATTTATTAAACTGGAGAAACTCCTTACAGGACTTGAAATAGTAGTAACAGTTATAGGTCATCCAATGATTATAACAGTAAAGCATTGCTTTATTTTACGTTCAGTACTAAGGGTGTAACGGTACATGTAATAGTATTGAACCGTTTCGGTTCGTGGTGCTCGGTTCGGAACGGACACGTACCGAACGAGTTTCTGATGTAATATAACCCTTACTTTTTGTGGCTGTGGGTCGATCGGGTTACAGTTTCTTTGTGTAGATTATATTTACTCTGTCTTCTCTACTATAATGAGGACCAACATGGTAGGACAGTAAGGAATGTCAACGGTGCGACAACGTGGCCGCCGCGAGAACGCAGTGAAACGTGGCCGTTAAAGTCAATCAGCCAATGCACACCAGTTGCAGTGCGGCCCAGAAACGGCCCAACGCGATGCACGTGAAAAGAATTGCAGAGTTTATAATCTGACTTGAGACGCGGCCCTCCTGCGTAAATACTACTAGCTAGCAGACCGGAAGTCACTCGTGTAAAAATACGGTGGATCCTGTCGATTTTCAAACTAAGATGCAATCGTAACCTACTTTTCGAGTCTATCAGATCTCTTGAGTGGTAGATCGGGGCACAGTTGACAATTCTTTGTTGATTTACTGCTGTCTTCTCTGCTATAATAATAACCAACATGGCCCCGTGTTCAATACAAAACCCTCCTACCACAACGAAACAAGTAGGAACTAATATTCACATAGGAACTAAAGTTATACGACATAAAATATACAATATAAATGAATACTACATCATATTTGTAAAATATAAACACACAATAAAATAAATAATAGCCCATTTAAATAAAATAAATTGAAATGAGCTAAAACACCTGTAATTAAATAATAAGAATAATACACAGATCCTGCTGACACAATTAAATTTATTAATTTCTGTGTGGTGCTGTAACCTGAGAAAATCCTCCAATAAAGCTTTTGAAAACCGTTCATAAGAAAAAAAAAAAAAGATTCATTAAGGTATTTCATTTGTTAAATACATGTTAAAATCTTTGTCATTGGGATTGATGTTCTCTTTAGCAGAGGACTAATTTTTTCGTCTTTCTTTCAGAAAGAAACCTGACCAAGCTGACCGCGGGGTCTGAAAGGCAAATTGTTGTTGGATTATCTTTAAATACCCACTACTTTTTGAGCAGAATTCTAGCTTTGTATAGGCTAATGTTCCTATTGTTGAAAGCACAAAGGTGTGTAATAAACAACTAGCACATTTATATTTTGCGTTGTGTTTTCTTACTGTACCGAAAATGAACCGACCTGTGACCTCAAAACCGAGGTACGTACCGAACCGAGATTTTTGTGTACCGTTACACCCTTAATAACTACATCACCAAAACATGAAAATAAGCAAATCAGTGCAGCACAGTGGCTCCGCCCAGGTGATACGGTTTTTGACTGGGGTAACTACATTGGCACGACACCGGCATGCATACCATATTCGATGGATGACGATCTTGGCAAAAAGTATAGCGGTCCTAAGTAGCCTTATTTAGTATTCCCCCCAAGAATCATGGGAAACAAAAAAACGCTCATTTTCAACTTATAAATATTCTTGTAAGTTAATTTTATTGTTGACACTGCATTTGGGGGTCATCAACATGTTGTGCCCCCCCCCCCCCCCCCCCCCCGTCAAACTCTATGGTTAAAGCACAGAAACACAGGGATAAAATGTTAACGCCACACAAAGATGTCAATGAGAATCAAACCTTTGCTAACCACTACAACACTGAGCTCCCTCATTATTAGACGGCTGAAGTATGCATGGTGGCAATCAACCATCACAGAATCCATCCCGTTACCTTCCTAGTGCTTCAGAATGCATCAGGTTCTCTTCCTGAAACTCCCAGACGACTTTGAAAGTCACCTTGGAGATCCATCAGGAATGACGTGCCGGCAAACCCGCCATCACTGATGATGCCTCTGAGCCGGATGCTACAATGACATTAACTCTAAGTGCGCTCGCCTCTTCTCTCTTGATGGACGCTTGATCATAAGCAATCATCAATCATTGCCAGCGGATGGGTGGGTGTGAGGGGGTGATGGCAGACCATTATAGCTCGTGACTGTCATTGACGCTAGTTCTCAACGTGGGGTCCGCGGGCTGCAGCTCGGAGGGGTCTTCATGCATCAGTATATCATTCGTTCATTCCATATCTGTTTTAGAATCCAAAATCGGAAAACGAACAACGACTTGTTATTTCATTTCTTGTTTTCAAATAAAAATCGGAAAACAAATGACGACCTATTGTTTGCTGTTTTGATTTTGTTTTGAAATTAAAATTAGAATATGAGACAATGGAATCATCATATGATCATATTTTATTATTATGTATTTGTTTTTGGTTTGTATCATTTTCGATGTGTTGACTTATTTCAGCGAGGCCAGTCTTTAAACCATGCAGATCGGGAAAACTGTTCAGAGATAGAGCCACCATCTGTATGCCATCTTTGACAAAACGTTAAGTAAGAGTAAGTGTAAAACGTTAGCTATCGTGCTGCTCGATTCACACATCAATGGACTCATCTAGTGTGAATGACTTTCCTAAGAGAAAAAAAAAGTCAAAAACGTCCGGGTCACAGCACATCGAAAATGATACAAACCAAAAAACGAATAGAACGAAAATACTATGATGATTCCCATTTTCTCATATTCTACTCCTATTTTCAAAACAAAATTCAAACAGCAAATAATTTTTGATTTAAAAATGAAACATGTTATAAAAAAGGTTTCACACGTTTTCCGAATTTGGATTCTAAAACATATGGAATGAATGAATGATATTCATGGTCTATGATAAGGTGAATCTGTACAGCAGTTCTCATATATGTCAACCTGAGGCCGTTGGCAATCTTACAAATAGTGATGTATGCCCTTACAAATTGATGACCTATCTTACAAGGTTTAATATAGCCTGCAATATGAAACAAAAATACTCAAATTACTAAAAAACAAACAAAACAAAAAAAAACTCAATTTTTAAAATAATATGAATTTATTGGTAATATTGTCACATATAACCTGGTGCAGTCAAAGAAAATCAATATCTTCAGCTACATCATGATTACTAAATTTTAACAGTGACTTTTGTTATAATTGTCTGTCGGAATTTTGGCAATTTCCATCATGTCTTTTGATGGCTGCACTTCATGGCACTTCAGCTCGCAATTCAGTTTGACTTGAAGGTAGTTCGTTAGTGTGTCCAATTATATAAATTAAAAAGGTCAATTGATAAAATTTACTTACCGATGCAATCTTTGAGTCAGGCAGCATTTCATTTGCTAATTCTGAGAAGTGATCAGGCAAATTGTGTTCGGTAACAAATTGGCAGAATAAAATCTTTCGTCATTTTCATTCTGGAGACTGCATCTTTATGACCAGTGTTGTTAATCTTTCTTTAAAAAAGTAATTAATTAGTTATAAATAACTTCTCCCAAAAAGTAATTGAGTTGGTAACTCAGTTACCTGAATGTAAGAGTGATTAGTTACTTGGCAAAGTAACTGGTGTTACCTTTCATGTTCTTTTTTTCATTTAAAAAAAAAAAAAGAAAAAAAAAAAGAAAAAACAGTGACCTTTGCTGTGTTTGGAAGTCGTTTAATGTTGTGAATCAAACGTTAAAGTTATCGAAATTATTATTATTAAAAAGTTTTTGCGTTACTTCCCTTCTGTCTACTTTCGACATGTGAAAGTTTTAAAACTGTTTCATCATTTAAAGATAGACTCAGGTCAAGATTTTGCTGATTTAGGAGTATTTTTGATAAAAAGTTCCTCACCTTAGGTTCGTTACAACAGAGTCTTTCTGAGAAGTCTACTGCTTTAAGATGGCGTTTGTTTACCAATGTCGCCGAGTCTATCATTTCGCATCTAGTTCTATTTGTATATGATATCTAGTCTAGCATCAAGTGGGCGTAGATTGTAGGCCAGTGGTCTCCAAACTATTCCACATAGGGCCCCAGTGGGTGCAGGATTTCACTCCAACAAAACAAGACCACACCTTTTCACCAATCTGGTGTTTTATAAGTGTAATCAGTTGATTGCAGTCAGGCGCTGCTTGTTTTAGTAGAAACCACATTGGTTAAAAAGTCTGTGCTTGATCGGTATGAACAAAAATCAGGACCCACAGCGGCCCTCGAGGACCGGTTTGGAGATCCCTGTTGTAGGCTGTCGGCCACAGTCAGAAAATATTGGAGCCACACAGCCTAGCATCGCGTTTGCAACAGCGTCAAACACGCTTCCTTCCTTCCCACTCCTGCTCTTCTTTCCCCGTGTCTTTGACCTTTCTCGCGTCATTCAACCAATGTAGTAACGCATAGTAACCCACTTTGTCTCGTTGCCGAAACGGTGACAAAATCCGAACGGAGAAAAAAACCCCGTAATGCACGAAAAACGCACATTTTGAGCATACGGCGTACACGTTTAAAAATCAGTGCTCACTTGTAAAGGCGTGCGAAATTTTCGATTCTTAGATTATTCGCAATTCGGCCATGGAAGATTCAAGAACGATTAAAAAACTTCCAAATTCGATTATTGAATTATACCAGGTAAAGCGGAAATAAAACACAGTCAGCGCGGTCTTCAGGACGCAATGAGGAACGGACCGAGAGTAAATATCATGTTCAACTCATGCCGCTAGAAAAAAACCCAAAAAACAATAATTCCTGATTGCAGCCGTCATCCGGTACAAACAGCGCCCAGTTGCTAGTTGCTACAAACATACGGCAACATACAGCTATGGTAGATATCACTATATCTAGAATTAGATGTGAAATGACAGACGCTAGTAAACAGGCGCCATCTTAAAGCAGTAGACTTCTCTAGAAGGCTCTGTTGAAGCGAACCTAATTACTTTTTATCTAAAAAAAACAAACAACAACCCCAAATAGGCAAAATCTTGACTTGAGTCTATCTTTAAATGATGGAACAGTTATTAAAATTTCACATCGGAAGTAGACAGAAGGAAAATTGAGGAATAACGGGAGCAATTTTAACAACTTTAACGGTTGATTCACAACATTAAATAAATTGAATGTAGTTTAAAGCTGCCGATACAAAATGGGGACTTGAGTATTTTATTTACTGTTTTTAACGGTTAACTTGATACTGAAATAGTAGTTTGTTTAGTCTGAGAGGATTTTTGGACAATTTTGTAACTAGTGTACAAAAAATTAAAAACGGGGGGGTTTGTGGTGCATCAATAATCGATTTATAATCGAATCGGAGCCTCTGAATCATAATCGAATCGTTAGGTGCCCAAAGATTCCCACCTCTACTCACTTGTACAAATTACGCCGAAACCGTACAACTTGACAGGTATGAGTTCTGGACACGAACAAGATGGGATGCAATACTGCCGTCTTTTGGATAACTGTAGTAACAACATAACATATACACGAATCAACTGCAATTAACCCCTTCAGATCGGCCTTTTTTCTGCTGGGCAAAACAAAAAAAAAATTGCGCTTATTTTTACTCTACTCAAAAGCCAGAACAAAGTGCAGTTTTTTTAGTTGGTGATATTTCATGCTTTAATTGGTTATTTTTAATATTAATGTGTTTTTGGTGAGAAATGAGCACTTTGCGTTATCCTTTTTGAAGTTGCGTTTGGTCAGCCATTTTCAAAGAGCCTAAAATAGAAACCTGCATGACAAACCTCATGATTCTATTCTATCATGATTTAATTATCTCCCAGAAGTGGCAATAGCAACTAAATTCAGTGTATTTATCAGTGTTGTTAATTTTACTTTAAAAAAGTAATTAATTACAGTTGCAAATTACTTCTCCCAAAAAGTAATTGCGTTAGTAACTCAGTTACCTGAATGTAAGAGTAATTAGTTACTTGGCAAAGTAACTAGTGATATGTTTTTTTCTTTCTCAAAAAAAAAAAAAAAAAAAACACACACACACAGGTCACACAATGTGAAGCTTAAAGTGTTTGGGGGACAATTGGCCCTAGCCCAATTCTTTACCCTCCACTTAACTAGACACAAGGGTATTGCGATAACTAGCTAGTAACCTTTGCTATGTGTGGAAGTCATTTAAAGTTGTGAATCAATCGTTAAAGTTGTTAAAATTTCTCCCGTTATTGCATTAGTTCCCTTCTGTCTACTTTAAACATGTGTAAGTTTTAAAACTGTTTCATCATTTAAAGATAGATTTAAGTTAAGATTTTGCCGATTTAGGAGCATTTTAGATTTAAAAAAATTACTTAGGTTCGCTAGGAAGGATCTCTACATCAGGGCCTTCCTGAGAGGTCTACTGCTTTAAGATGGCGGCTGTTTACAAACGCATGTAGTCCTTAAAACATGTTGGCAGTGCAGCAGTGTCTATCATTTGCATCTAGTTCTATAATATGATATCTACCGTGTCATGTGGGCGTAGTTTGTCGGCTATGGCTGCAGTCAGGTATTATTGGAGCCACTTAGCATCGCGGTTGCAACGGCGTCTTCCCCACACCTCCCTGCTCTGCTCTCGTCCCCGTGAGTCCGTTTCTCTCAGACTTTTTTTTATTCAACCAACTTAGTAACGCATAGTAACGCACGCCTTTCCCGCCTCAGTAACGGTAACGGCGTTGCCAAGATGAGAAAAGTAATTAATTAGATTACTCATTACTGAAAAAAATAACGCCGTTAGTAACGCCGTTATATTGTAACGCCGTTATTAACAACACTGGTATTTATTGGTTTATATCCTTCAGCACCATACTTAAGTCTGAAGGGGTTAAATTAACTAGCCCTGAAACGATGAATAAATATATTTTAAAAAAAATCGAGGAAGGAGAAGAAAAATAAAGCGTGTGACTTTTGAGCCTTCCCTCTGGGCAGTCTAAAAAGTCAACTTTTGCTTTCCGTTGGCATTTTACTGTAAATATGATAGTTACTGTATTATGTTATATGATAAATCACTGTTGATCTTATTAGGAGATTGTTTGAAATGTCTTTTGACCCCCAAAAAACGTACTGTAACAATTTTCTCATTTATTCAGGACAGCTCTAATGCCCCGAGCATGGTTGAGACGTGGTTGGGGATATAGGAGGGACGTTCTGAATGGCTGAAGCTCACGCTACCCACTGCCACGCTTGCAATCTAATCTGGTTTTGTGATCACCGGCGCTGGGATTTATGTCAGCCATGAAAAGAGGATGCTGGCGGTTCCCTCCAATCCCGCAGGCAGTAATGTGTGAGGCGCACGCACGTGCAGCCTTTCCGACCGATCACACAACCAAAACAGATCCTTTTGCCAGGATATTGGGTATGCTGCTTTGGTCGAAGCAACTAAATTCCTATAAAGAGACAGCAGATCTAAATTGATTGGGTTGACCATTGTGAGTCTTGAAAGCACATACGAGGCTTAGTCAAAGCGTGTAACATTATCACTACACTGCAAACGTAAAACACAAAAATGCTATTGGGAAAACCAGCCAGGAAAGAAGACACTGTCTTGCGAGACAACTGTGACTATTATCCTTCATCTAAATCATTTCACTCTCAGGGCACTGAAATGATTATAAGTGGACTGTTTCTTGGAACATAGAAGTGGATATAAACAAAATCAGAGGTCAAACAGAGAATAATGTGAAGCAACATAACCGGTAAATTACATCATATTGTCAGTCATGTAGAATGGGAGCTTTACATAAGATGAAAAGGAGTCATCGCAACTATCTGGTTAAGGCTTGTGTTTAAAAGAAATTTGACTTTTTGTAGAACTGCCCTTGGAAAAGTTTTTTTTTTTTTTGTTAGTTTTTTTTTTTTTTTTTTTAAATGAGGATCCTGCCCTCATACAGTGCCTTGCAAAAGTATTCGGCCCCCTTGAACCTTGCAACCTTTCGCCACATTTCAGGCTTCAAACATAAAGATATAAAATTTTAATTTTTTGTCAAGAATCAACAACAAGTGGGACACAATCGTGAAGTGGAACAAAATTTATTGGATAATTTAAACTTTTTTAACAAATAAAAAACTGAAAAGTGGGGCGTGCAATATTATTCGGCCCCCTTGCGTTAATACTTTGTAGCGCCACCTTTTGCTCCAATTACAGCTGCAAGTCGCTTGGGGTATGTTTCTATCAGTTTTGCACATCATGAGACTGACATTCTTGCCCATTCTTCCTTGCAAAACAGCTCGAGCTCAGTGAGGTTGGATGGAGAGTGTTTGTGAACAGCAGTCTTCAGCTCTTTCCACAGATTCTCGATTGGATTCAGGTCTGGACTTTGACTTGGCCATTCTAACACCTGGATACGTTTATTTTTGAACCATTCCATTGTAGATTTGGCTTTATGTTTTGGATCATTGTCCTGTTGGAAGATAAATCTCCGTCCCAGTCTCAGGTCTTGTGCAGATACCAACAGGTTTTCTTCCAGAATGTTCCTGTATTTGGCGGCATCCATTTTCCCGTCAATTTTAACCATCTTCCCTGTCCCTGCTGAAGAAAAGCAGGCCCAAACCATGATGCTGCCACCACCATGTTTGACAGTGGGGATGGTGTTTTCAGGGTGATGAGCTGTGTTGCTTTTACACCAAACATATCGTTTTGCATTGTGGCCAAAAAGTTCAATTTTGGTTTCATCTGACCAGAGCACCTTCTTCCACATGTTTGGTGTGTCTCCCAGGTGGCTTGTGGCAAACTTTAAACGAGACTTTTTATGGATATCTTTGAGAAATGGCTTTCCTCTTGCCACTCTTCCATAAAGGCCAGATTTGTGCAGTGTACGACTGATTGTTGTCCTATGGACAGACTCTCCCACCTCAGCTGTAGATCTCTGCAGTTCATCCAGAGTGATCATGGGCCTCTTGGCTGCATCTCTGATCAGTTTTCTCCTTGTTTGAGAAGAAAGTTTGGAAGGACGGCCGGGTCTTGGTAGATTTGCAGTGGTCTGATGCTCCTTCCATTTCAATATGATGGCTTGCACAGTGTTCCTTGAGATGTTTAAAGTTTGGGAAATCTTTTTGTATCCAAATCCGGCTTTAAACTTCTCCACAACAGCATCTCGGACCTGCCTGGTGTGTTCCTTGGTTTTCATAATGCTCTCTGCACTTTAAACAGAACCCTGAGACTATCACAGAGCAGGTGCATTTATACAGAGACTTGATTACACACATTTGGATTCTATTTATCATCATCGGTCATTTAGGACAACATTGGATCATTCAGAGATCCTCACTGAACTTCTGGAGTGAGTTTGCCGCACTGAAAGTAAAGGGGCCGAATAATATTGCACGCCCCACTTTTCAGTTTTTTATTTGTTAAAAAAGTTTAAATTATCCAATAAATGTTGTTCCACGTCACGATTGTGTCCCACTTGTTGTTGATTCTTGACAAAAAAATTCAATTTCATATCTTTATGTTTGAAGCCTGAAATGTGGTGAAAGGTTGCAAGATTCAAGGGGGCCGAATACTTTTGCAAGGCACTGTACGTCCCAAAAAAAGAATTACTGTACGTCCACACCACCATGTTTGTACATTTTTTTTTGTTTTTTTTTGTGCATATTTCATGATGTGCATCCAAGAACAGAGTGAATGGAAAAAAATAAAATAGTTCGCGGATCGTATTTTGTCTGTTTAGCCCTTGTCTTGTGAGACGTTCATGAACGGTTAGCATCTTAGCATGGTTCGCTATCCCGCGCGGTTGTTTATGTGTTTGTATATGTGCATTATATATGTCTTTAATTAGAGATCGACCGATATGGATTTTTTTTGGGACCGATACCGATTACGAGTAGTTAAAGGGGCCGATAACCAGTGTTGTCAGTAAGTTAGTAACGCGTTACTGTAATCTGATTACTTTTTTCAGTAACGAGTAATCTACCGCGTTCATTTTTCTGTTATTAGTGTCTCTGCGTTACTATTTTTTCATTGCCTCGTAACGTATGTAGAATGAAGAATATTGTAGTCATGTACGAAGAGCATTTTGAATAGAAAATGCTAAAATAAAAGGTTCCCAGTACGTGATTCCATGACAACCTCTTAGCTATTTCCTGTTTTGGTCTCGCGTCACGTGTTGTGGGACTGAGGCGGATGGGCATTTGCGCCGAGTGTCGAGACGTTGTGAGGGAATGTTGATCTGTGGATATCCATGAATGAAGGTATTTTTCCTTCATTCTGGAGAGTATCAGCAAAAGGTTGGACCCCCTACATGCATGGCTGTTTCGTAGATTTGCCGTAGCAACGACGGACAGTCATCGCTCCAAGTTGGCAAGCTTTGTTTACATCATATGCGTGTTCAACATTTG
The DNA here is from genome assembly GCF_030265065.1 of Corythoichthys intestinalis. Taxonomy (NCBI): domain Eukaryota; kingdom Metazoa; phylum Chordata; class Actinopteri; order Syngnathiformes; family Syngnathidae; genus Corythoichthys; species Corythoichthys intestinalis. Next base: position 30,365,967 of record NC_080412.1, read on the forward strand.
TGCCGTGAGGTGATGTGTTCGTTTAGCATCTGTGGGATGTTTTGTAAGTCCAATTGAGTGTAAAGTGCTTAGTTGCCGCCACATTTTGTGGCCAAATTGACCGCGTGTGTGTTGAGAGGAGTACTTCCGGGTTGTGAATGTGCACGGCTGCACATGCATCCGCGCCTGCCACCACCTTTGTGTTTATTGCACTGTACAATCCACTTGTGTGTTGTTGATTATTGTGCCGTCAGTTTGCATTGTTTTACATTGGCACTGATATGCTGTTAACCATAACCCAGCATTCAGAAGTTTTGACATGAGGCTTGATCTTAGAGTTAGCGGAGTTTAGTTGGTCTGTGGAGTTGATTTCAACAAATTCCAAGCAGTTTGTTAGATATTTGTTAGTTTCAGGGCTCCGGAGTGGCTAAGCTAGTGCGAAATTCTAATATTCCCCTTTAAATTCAATCATCGGAAAGTCAATTACATGTGATGACATTTTTCTGTTGTCATTCTTATGTTGAGGAGGCAAAGGGAGAAAAATGGGTAAAAAGTAACTGATAGATTGCTTTTAAAGTAACTTAGTTACTTTGATAATGAAGTAATCAGTAAAGTAACTAGATTACTTTTTTTGAGGCGTAATCAGTAATCAGTAATAAAATTACTTTTTCAAGTAATCTGTGACAACAATGCCGATAACCTATTTTTGGAGCTGATATTAATTTGCAATAAAAGTGTAAAATTTAGGTTTAAAAAAAAAAGTGTATTATCTTGAGCAAGATACTAAACCCTACGTTGCTCCTGGTGCTGCGACACCAGTAGGTGGATAAGGATATAGTTTGAGCGCTTTGAGGGCCTTAGAACGGTGGAATGCCACAATACAAGTGTGACTCCATTTACCATTACCATTTAACCAATCGCAGGACGGGGTGAATACTAGTGCAGGAGACAGCAGGCAGGACAGAGAGGTGCAGCTGCATCTGAGCCAAAATAACCCAGTTATTAATGGATTTTTTAATATCGGCCGGTGGGATCAAGAAAAAAGACGATGCGATATCTGTGAAATTTCCAAATATCGGTGCCGACAATCGGTCTATGTTTAAAGAGATCCACTGATAGAAAGACTTGTAGTTCTTATAAGATGAATGTTATTATGAGTTAAAATAATTTGATATTAAAACCACTCGATGTTTTCGTTTTTATACAATTTGTAAAATTAGTTTAACTAGTTGGTCACCATTATTGTTGACATCGCTGGGCGGTGACATACATGGTTACGCTCCCGGGCTTCCAGAGTATGACTCTAGCGACATAAACATGTCATCTGTTCAACCCTTTCAATTTGAACCAGAGAGGAACATTGGAGCATGACAGCACTGTCGATATTTCACAAAACGAGCAGCAAAAACAAAATGAACAGGTAAGACGGGATGAGACGAGACGAGAGTAGGAAAAAAATACTGTGTTCTGCCAAAATATGCTACACCGGAGAAACATCATTCAAGAGGCGAAGTTGACATTCTAAGTACCACTGTCCGTTTGCAGCTTGTTTTGTGTTGATGCATACAGAAACGTACCGTATTTTCTGGGCTATAAGTCGCAGTTTTTTTTCATAGTTTGGCTGGGGGTGCAACTTATACTCAGGAGCAGGGGTGAAAGTGGGCCAGAACGGTCAGGAACGCAGTTACGGTATAAGATTCAGGGCCGGAACGCAGTTCCGGTATAAGATTCAGGGCCGGAATGCTGCTCCGGTATACAGTGCTTTGATTCCAAAAATATGACGGCAACTTTCAAAACATTATGTAAACAAAAAAAAAAGGCTAAGCTGCCACACATGCATTTCATCTCCAAGAAGAAAACAATCTAACAACATCAGATTTACATACACAAGTCTTAACACCAAGCGTCATAAAGTGCTTGTCTAGCGTAGTCCGTTTTCACCCATATTTTTTATCTATTTTATTGCACGGACGGCATGGAGGTTTCCCCAGCTGCTGCAGTTATCCTAGTCTGACGATGATGAGTCACGTCAATGTGCGAATGCACGCAGCAAAGCAAAACGCCTGGACTCATTTATCCGTTCAATTGGCTGACATACTGACATGTTATCGGCAGAGATAGTTAGCTCCGGTTCAAATGTGCATGTTTCCTGAAACAGCAAAAAAAAAAAAAAACAAGTTGAATTGATGCGACAAAAAAGGGCAATGCAGCAAAAAATGGATCAAATCTTTCAAAGCAGGGATAGAGTTGAGGAGGCTTATTTATCATATTTAGTTTTATTTGCTCTGATGGGGGGGTTCAAACCATCTTAGCTGTCAATGTGCACTTTGGACTTATATTTGTTCATTTATGTTAGGCTACTTATTCATTTCCTTATGATTTAAAAACTTCAATGTTTGCACAATCTTCAAAATATATTCTATTTCACTCTGCATAATATAAGTCATTTGTACTTATTTTTCTAAATGTATGTAACTTATATATTTATTATTATATATAAAAAAAAAAGAAAGCAAAAGTAAATGTTTACATTAACTTCAATTTTAATATACATCCTATGTTCTTAAGTAGTTAAAATTGAGATTTTGCATTTAGTATGTGAGGAAATGAGGGAAAATAAAATTTACGAGATGAAGGTTGCGGTTATTGCTGTTTTTGTTAACTTTCATTTTGCAAATCATTGAAAAAATACAATTTTGAATGAAAATCAGTTTCTGTATGTGTTATAGAAATAACTGCCAAAACAGTTTTCTTTGCATTTCAGTAGTTTTAGGAGGTTTGACCCCCCCCAAAAAAAAAAACAAAAAAAAAAAAATGAAATACATAAACAACATTTCTAGCTCCGAGGTGACCTTCACGTCAGGGAGTTCCGGCAAGAAATTCTAGCCACTTTCACCCCTGCTCAGGAGCGACTTATGTGTGAAATTATTAACACATTCTTATATCATTTCACATGTTATTTTGGTGTTTTGGAGTGACACTGATGGTTTGGTAAACTTGTTAGCATGTTCTTTATGCTATAGTTATCTGAATAACTTTTAATAGCTGTTACGTTAACATACTGGCATGTTGTTCTCTATTGTTTTTTATTTTAAATTGCCTTTCAAGATGACATAACGGTCCAACTGTGTTGGATTTTATCAAGCAAATTTCCCCCAAAAATGCGACTTATACTCCGGTGCGACTTATATATGGTTTTTCCTCTTCATTAGGCATTTTATGGCTGGTGCGACTTATACTCAGGTGCAACTTATAGTCCGAAAAAATACGGTACCAAATATTATTAATTTTTAAATTAATGGCAATATTTTATGTGTTTCTAGTAAGACATTTCAGTAAAAGAGAACAATTGTGGCCTATTAGAGCCTATGAGTCTTTAAGTCCGAGGTTCCCTTTAATACATTGGTGATGCAGGTGTGATGTTGTAAAATTCCAAATCGTCTGTGAGTGTGAGCAGTCCCAGAATGTAAACAGCGGTTGCACATGTGACGTTTGAACATTTTATGGCGCAGGCAGTGACATTTTGACTGTTAAAAAAACTCAAATCTCCAGTCAATGTATACAATTATCGATTAATTTCTGTACATTCTAACAACACTATAAAATGTTACATACTGTGCTGTATGTGACTTGCCTGATGTTGACTAACACCTGATCCAACCATAGAGTATGTTTTTGGATTAGTGATTCCTGATTCCTGTTTGGTTATATCAGTTCTATCAGATATGAAAAACAACACAGCTAGACTAACAAAATCAACATTTTTACAGATCAAAATCTTTTGAATAGCACAATAGCTGAATGGAATGCTTCCTTCTTATTATTGCAATCTTCTGTAACCCTTCAAACTGCTTGGCATTCATGTATAAAGCTTACTTTACATTACTACATTCCCCCAAAAATCTCACATACACACACACGAGAGAGATCGGCCAACACAAAGTCGTTGCACATTGGCCACGCGCTCCAGATAACCGCCACCTCCGCATAGTATCTCGGCTGTCTTTTATCATCTCATTACAGCTTACGGCGTCCACTCCGGAGGAAGGACAGGGGAGAATAAAACACCGCAAAGGCTTTGACGGATGGTAAATATAAAAGGGAAGACACCTTGTCTCCATGAACTTATTACATGATCACATTGTTGACAGAATGACAGAACAGGCCTAGAGAAGGAGGCCTACAACGACAATGAAGTAAAACTCTTAGAGTAAGTGACAAAAGTTTAAAATTGCCCATAAAGGCCCAACCTGGCTAGTCTAAATTAAGCTCACTGGCTCAATATTGTTCTATGGTAACAAGATGAAACATGATGCCAGAAAAGTAGTACTTACAGTGGGGCAAATAAGTATTTAGTCAATCACCAATTGTGCAAGTTCTCCTACTTGAAAAGATTAGACAGGCCTGTAATTGTCAACATGGGTAAACCTCAAACATGAGAGACAGAATGTGAAAAAAAACCAAACAGAAAATCACATTGTTTGATTTTTAAAGAATTTATTTGCAAATCATGGTGGAAAATAAGTATTTGGTCAAGACCAAAAGTTCATCTAAATACTTCGTTATGTACGCTTTGTTGACAATAATGGAGGCCAAACGTTTTCTGTAACTCTTCAATTGGTGTAAAAAAATCAACTGTGGGAGCAATTATTAGAAAATGGAAGACATACAAGACCACTGATAATCTCCCTCGATCTGGGGCTCCATGCAAGATCTCACCCCGTGGCGTCAAAATCGAAGAACGGTGCGAAAAAATGCCAGAACCACATGGGGGGACCTAGAGAATGACCTACAGAGAGCTGGGACCACAGTAACAAAGGCTACTATCAGTAACACAATGCGCGCCAGGGACTCTAATCCTGCACTGCCAGACGTGTCCCCCTGCTAAAGCCAGTACACGTCCAGGCCCGTCTGCGGTTCGCTAGAGATTATTTGGATGATCCAGAAGAGGAGTGGGAGAATGTGTTATGATCAGATGAAACCAAAATATAACTTTTTGGTAGAAACACAGGTTCTCGTGTTTGGAGGAGAAAGAATACTGAATTGCATCCGAAGAACACCATACCCACTGTGAAGCATGGAGGTGGAAACATCATGCTTTGGGGCTGGAAGGAGTTCAAAGTCCGTGTTGCCCAAAGACAGCCCCAAAACATCACTGTTCTAGAGGAGATCTGCATGGAGGAATGGGCCAAAATACCAGCAACAGTGTGTGAAAAGCTTGTGAAGAGTTAGAGAAAACGTTTGGCCTCCGTTATTGCCAACACAGGGTACATAACAAAGTATTGAGATTAACTTTTGGTATTGACCAAATACATATTTTCCACCATGACTTGCAAATAAATTCTTTAAAAATCAAACAATGTGATTTTCTGTTTTTTTTTTCCCCACATTCTGTCTCTCATGGTTGAGGTTTACCCATTTTGACAATTACAGGCCTCTCTAATATTTTCAAGTGGGAGAACTAGCATAATTAGTGGTTGACTAAATACTTATTTGCCCCACTGTATGTGAAAATGAAAGTCCTCAGCTCAATTCAACATAGCTTTCTGGGATCAAGATTGACAGCAGGATTGTAGCAAAGCGGTAGTTTTCTCAAAATCAAGAATTATTGCAACTATTTGGTCATGGCTTGTGTTTAAAAGTAATTTGACTTTTTGTATAACTGTCCAAAGGAATGTTTTTTGCTTTGGTTGTTCAAGGTTTCAATTAAGTGATATTTAAAATTTCGATCATTTCATTTTCTGGTTGTAGCTTACTCTGATCTCTGCCTAGTTGAGCATTCCAGACCGTGTGTCAATGATCACGATGTTTGGCGAAAAAGTCTCTGTGATGACACGCGCAGAATTATAATTATTGTGTTTTTAATCACGCCCTCATCTTCCGGTTCTCCTGCCACACAGCGGCCTGGCCTCCATTTGCCTCATGGCAGATGGGGTGGGGGGCTTGCAGAGGTAAGGGGGTTGACGAGATGAACACGCGAGTGCATCCTGAGCTGATCACGCACTCCTCTTAACTTTATTTCTGGCAGTCAGGGAGACATACTGTAGATTCTTAACATAAACGGTGGAATAAGAAAGGAGGATGATTATAATTGCCCATTCAAAGACAAGCAGGGCAAATGAAATGACGCACAGGTTTCGTAATTTACCTCTCATGTAGCAAGGATCAAAACTGAAAATTTAAGTCTGGAATACAAATGTAAAATATAGTTGCACCGATACCATTTTTTGGCCCTGGTACCTGGCTGTGCAGTATCAGACGATACTGATACCATACCGATACCACTCGTTGCTAAACCTAAACCTGACATGTTGAAATCAATTAGGGAAACTGTAGAATTTCATTATTTTGTTTTAATAAATACATTTATATTTACAAAAAAATAATCCAATGTGATGAATTGATCTATGCTGGTTTTGATTTTCTTTTTTGCTGTTGCTGGACATCTTCTCTTTGTTCTGAAAACTTTGTTTCAGTAGTAGTGTAAATATATTTATAGTGGGGCAAATAAGTATTTAGTCATCCACTAATTGTGCAAGTTCTCCCACTTGAAAATATTAGAGAGGCATGTAATTGTCAACATGGGTAAACCTCAACCATGAGAGACAGAATGTGGAAAAAAAACGGTGAAGAGAAAACTGGCCAGACAGCTTGGGGAATTTGTGTATTGAAGATTCGTTCGCAATTGCGTGTTTTGCATAAAAAGTACTGTTAAGAACATGAACTGACTGTGCAGAGACATAATAAACACTGGGGAAGGAAGGTGCACAGACCTCAATAAGTCTGGCAAAATCTTCTATCATGAGCTCTTGCACTGGTTTCAGGGAAAAAGCAGTGTATTGTTGGTTGCTGTTTATATTAGTGGGAAGTATTATATGGCTACACTGTAAGCCTGTAAAATGTCATTTTGAGGACATTATGGATTGTACAAATACAGTGGGGCAAATAAGTATTTAGTCGACCACTAATTGTGCAAGTTCTCCCACTTGAAAATATTAGAGTGGCCTGTAATTGTCAAAATTGGTAAACCTCAACTATGAGAGACAGAATATGAAAAAAAAAAAACAGAAAATCACATTGTTTGATTTTTAAAGAATTTATTTGCACATCATGGTGGAAAATAAGTATTAGGTCAATACCAAACGTTTATCTCAATACTTTGTTATGTACCCTTTGTTAGCAATAATGGAGGCCAAACATTTTCTGTAACTCTTCACAAGCTTTTCACACACTGTTGCTGTTATTTTGGCCCATTCCTCCATGCAGATCTCCTCTAGAGCAGTGATGTTTTGGGGCTGTCGTTGGGCAACACGGACTTTCAACTCCCTCCACAGATTTTCTATGGGGTTGAGATCTGGAGACTGGCTAGGCCACTCCAGGACCTTGAAATGCTTCCTACGAAGCCACTCCTTTGTTGCCCTGGCTGTGTGTTTGGGATCATTGTCATGCTGAAAGACCCAGCCACGTCTCATCTTCAATGCCCTTGCTGATGGAAGGAGATTTTCACTCAAAATCTCTCGATACATGGCCCCATTCATTCTTTCCTTTACACAGATCAGTCGTCCTGGTCCCTTTGCAGAAAAACAGCCCCAAAGCATGATGTTTCCACCCCCATGCTTCACAGTGGGTATGGTGTTCTTCGGATGCAATTCAGTATTCTTTCTCCTCCAAACACGAGAACCTGTGGTTCTACCAAAAAGTTCTATTTCGGTTTCATCAGACCATAACATTCTCCCAGTCCTCTTCTGTATCATCCAAATGCTCTCTAGCGAACCGCAGACGGCCCTGGACGTGTACTTTCTTCAGCAGGGGGACACGTCAGGCAGTGCAGGATTTAACTCCCTAGCTGCGCATTGTCTTACTGATAGTAGCCTTTGTTACTGTAGTCCCAGCTCTCTGTAGATCATTCACTAGGTCCCCCCGTGTGGTTCTGGGATTTTTGCTCACCGTTCTTGTTATCATTTTGACGCCACGTTTGGAGCCCCAGCTTGAGGGAGATTATCAGTGGTCTTGTATGTCTTCCTTTTTGTAATAATTGCTCCCACAGTTGATTTCTTTACACCAAACGTTTTACCTATTGCAGATTCAGTCTTCCCAGCCTGGTGCAGGTCTACAATTTTGTCTCTGGTGTCCTTCGACAGCTCTTGGCCATAGTGGAGTTTGGAGTGTGACTGACTGATGTTGTGGACAGGTGTCTTTTATACCAATAATGAGTTAAAACCGGTGCCATTAATACAGGTAACGAGTGGAGCCTCGTTAGACTTTGTTAGAAGAAGTTAGACCTCTTTGACAGCCAGAAATCTTGCTTGTTTGTAGGTGACCAAATACTTATTTTCCACTCTAATTTGGAAATAAATTCTTTAAAAATCAAACAATGTGATTTTCACCACCCCCCCCCCCCCCCCCCACATTCTGTCTCTCATGGTTGAGGTTTACCCATGTTAACAATTACAGGCCTCTCTAATCTTTTCAAGTAGGAGAACTTGCACAATTGGTGGTTGACTAAATACTTATTTGCCCCACTGTATACACGGTATACATACCGCATATCCTATTACAATGTCCTTATACCTCTGGAGAATGAAGAATTGGAGAAAACAGTTTGAACACCGGATAGACGATGTAACAAAACACTCCTGGAGGGTTTAATCCACATCTTTAGTAGTCTAAATCCAAGGCCATTGAAAGTGACTCTAATTTGTTTTAGTGACAAGGTGAAGGCCAAGGCAGAGACAAAAGCTTTACGCAACCTGTCTTTTTGGTGAGATCGGTAAGTAAGCCTATTTGTCAGGTAAATAAAGCCCTTCACGCACTCCAGTCTGAGCATCAAGGTGACTCCTGCACCACCGGCAGCACTCCGGCACACCATTCCTCTACTCCGCTGCGCTTCTCAGCGGGAGTTCAACTGAACAGATCCGCTCACTGCTGATCTCCGAGGGGGAAACACGCTGCATGAGTGAGCAGTGCTTACTCTGGAAGCGAGAGCTGATTCCAAAGGTGGTCGGCGCCACTCAAGGGAGATGTCTCTGCGACACAGGGAAGCGCTTCTACTAAATGTTTCAGGTTTAGATTTGGACAACAGGGTATTCGCTCCTAAAAGCCTTGGTTTTCCCAGGGCTGTAGCTTCAGTTCAGTGTGTTGCCAGAAAACACACAAACTGCAGTGGCGCCTTGACTTACCAGTTCAATTAATTCGATTAGTTTTTTAACACTATTCACTCCTATTTGAATTTAGTTTTCTCCATTTACATGAACTGGAATGCCATAAATGAAAATTGGACACCCAATGTGTCATTGTATTTCAAACCAGCCATTTTGGACATAATTGAAAATCTCCAACATTCACAAGTTCGTGCATCCATGTGAACACAATTTGTATTTTCTTAAGCTTGTATCTGTTGTTTTTATATATTTTTAAAAAACATTTCTGTATTTTTCAGATCATAAGCTACTACTTTTTTCTCATCGTTTCTACCCTTTTATAAGGAAGTGGTTTATTTCTGGATTTTCTTTCTTTTTTTTTTTTTTTTTTTAACTGACGGGCTTCATATTTTCTTGTTAAAAATAACAAAAAATGGAAAATTTGAGATATTAAAAAAAAAAAAAAAAAAAAGGGCTTTCCAAATCAAGGGCGTAGGTTTGGTCTCAATATTGCTAGGGACGATATAACCGCATAACCTGCATGTACAATTTTTAATGGGGACAGGATATTAATAAGACAAAACAGATTGGGTGAACGGCGGTCAGGGCTACATTTCTCACCAATAACAACCTAAATGATTTATGCAAAATCATAAAGTCAATCTGTATTGATTTAAACAAAAACAAAAAATTGCAGTATAACGTCTTAATCTGATAATTTTTCTTAAACCTAGTCGAATAATTTTCTTCATCTTGTTTTGAGTTTTAAGGGCTAGTTAACAGATTAATGCGTCAGATTCTTCCACTTACTTTTGGTAAATATTACCATTTGCTCTTATTAAGCCCATACATCTAAAAGTCAGTCATTTTTCACCTAAATCAAGAAAAAAAAAAAACTTTCACACAATGCTTTGAACAACCTTCTTAAATTAAGATAATTTCTGACAAACATTTTTTTTAAGGATTAAATATGCAAACGTTTTGCTTAAAATTAGTCTGTTCAGCTTATTTTCAGTTAGCTATTTTTCTAATTTTAAATAAAATCCAAGCCAGTAAAATCGACTTGAAGCACTGGCAGATAATTTCACTCATTTCTAGTAGATTTACACTGAATACAAGGAATTTTAAGTTTATTTCTTTTTCTTTTTTCTAGTTTTAAAGAGGTCATTTTTGCAGTGTTTATTTATTGGATCAGGTGATACACCGTTTGATTCAAACCATTGTTTTCGAAAACTGCTAAAGAAACATTTTGAAAACTTCCAGAATATACAGTATGTTTGGATTTTATGAGGAAATTTAAATTGCATTATTTGAACTCAAATTATATTTGTATACACCAGAAATGCAAACTCGTTAATCATCTCTTAAGTATCCAGGAATGAATGGGAAAAAAAAAAAAAAAAAAAATATATATATATATATATATATATATATATATATATATATATGTATATGTGTCTTAATACCACTCAAAATTGTCTGTCTAAATAAATTAAATACAACAAAACAAAACTTGTTAGTCAGGTAATAAAAAAAAATAAAGCTTTCTTTCAGGAAAAACATTACTGCTTTTGTCCACAAGCACAGCAAAACTCAACAAAAAATTAAAGCTCCTTTGGGCTGCTTAAGGACCACATAAGCAAAATAAAAATGAAAACTAGGGAGAAGAGGGTAAACCTTGGTACACTAAATTTCTTACAGCTGAGCAGAGTTTACTATATTTCTCACAGTTTAATTAACGTTAACAAAATAGAAAACACATACAGAAGGACACTTCTCCGAAGCAACTTCCTACTCCGTTAGTAAGTTCAGACAATTTAATGTAAAGGTAATGCTAAACTGTGATGCAGGTCGGACTTTCAGTCGCAAAATTAGTGGTGCGTTTCACAACAATTACGTTTTACATAACTTACAGCAGGCTGCTGGCCGAAAAAAAATTCTAATATCCCTCCCAAGTAACGTAATTCTGTACTGTGAGAGTTGCGTGTGTTATGTATGCGTGTGTGTGTGTGTGTGTGGGGGGGGGTGTCAAGTCATTAGCCAATCAAACGTGCGTTTGAGGAAAAAAAACATGGAATGGCACATTCAGCAAGTGAAAAAGGGGTAAATCTAAGTCTAAAAAAATAATTCACTTAATCATGGTAGGGTCAGTTCTATCGTTACAAAAAATGAGAAGACAATCTAAATGACCTATATAACTAATCACATTATCTAATGCAAATAAAGTTGCTTAAAAGTTGGTGGGGACAATTTGAGCCTCCTGAAAAGTTGGTAGTTTTTTGTCCCTACCGTCCCTGAGCAAACTTACGCCCTTTATCCAAATATTTCCATGACATAGCTCTCAGTTGCTACACTAGCATTGATAAAGTTTGCCAAAAGCTCATCAGACTTACTCCAAAACAGGATTTTATAGATGAATATGCCTCTCTCTGATACTGCTGTACAGTATATGCTGCCACAAAAGAACAATTTTAAATGGATGGGCATCCACTATTTGCAAGGACAAGAGAACACAAGGCTAGCATTGAGTAGCTGTTCTCAACTGGCACTCGGAGGACTTTATTGCCATGGTATGCGACAACAAAGTTACTATATTAAGGCTAGCGCAAGTTAAAATGGATTATATATCTGCAAAAGCAGTGACCTGTTATTGAGTTAATTTGTTTTTAAGCAATAAAATAAATATATTTTTGATCAATCGAATATTTCTGTGTAACATCTATGTAAATATCCAATGTTAAGATATGGACACCTGCAGCTTCTAGTCCGGTTTATATATGTGGATTTATTTCTAAAATTTTGTGAAATTTGGCCATTGCGGCTTATAATAGGGTGCGCTTCATAGTCCAGAAATTACGGTAATAATGTTTTCAAGAGACACAACTCAACTAACTTCTTCTTTGAGAGCAAATGCAATTATATGTCATATAACAATATAACACAACATAATTGAGAAATAAAAGAAAGCTAAACTGTACAAAATAAAACGTATTGCTTAGCATTTAGTAGGCTGGGATTGACTCAGATAACATCAGCATTACCCATCTGCATTACCCTGCCTGCTACTGTTGGTCATGTATTACCTTATTTTAAGGTCTAGCTATCACCAATCTACCGTATTTGCACCTTATTTCATGGTCTGTGCATGAGATTCCTCTAGTGTGGTTGAATGCCCTTGAGGTGCTGCGGCAAATTGAAAAAGAAACGGCGGTCTGGTAGCTACATTGGTATGAAAGTATCTGAACCTTTTGGAATTTCTCACATTTCTGCATAAAATCCCCATCAAATGTGATTTGATCTTTGACAAAATCACACAGATGAAAATACAGTGTCTGCTTTAACTAAAACCATCAAAACATTTATTAGTTTTCATATTTTTATGAGGATAGCATGCAAACATTAATAGAAGGGCAAAAATAAGTTACTAAACCATGTACCTAAGGAGACTTAAAGAGCAATTGAAACCAATTTTTCCCCAAACATTTTAAGTCAAGTGTGTGCCTAATCACTAATGAGGGGTTTTAAGTTGCCCTGCCCACTATAAAACACACACCGGGTAAGAATTGTTTTGGTGAGAAGCATTGTCCGATTTGTATGATGGCTCGATCAAAAAAGCTGTCTGAAGACCTGCGATCAAGGATTACTGATTTGTATAAAGCTGGGAAAGGATACAAGGCAATCTCTAAAAGTCTGGATGTTCATCAATTGACAGTCAGACAAGTTGTCTACAAATGGAGAGTTTGGCACTGTCGCTTCTCTCCCAAGGAGTGACCGTCCACCAAATATGACGCCAAGAGTTCAGCGCAGAATTCTCAGAGAGCTAAAAAACGAACCCTAGAGTGTCTGCTAAAGACTTACAGAAATCAGTGGCACAGTCCAATATCTCTGTGCACACATCAACTATATGTAAAAAAATGGCCAAGATTGGTGTTCGTGGGTGGACTCCAAGGAGAAAGCCATTGCTGTCTAAAATAAAACATTGTTGCTCATTTAATGTTCGCAAAAAGGCGCTTGGACACTCAACAGATGTTTTGGCAAAATATTTTGTGGTCTGATGAAACCAAAATTGGATTGTCTGGGAATAACACACAAAGTCATATGTGGAGGAAAAATGGAACAGATCACCAACATCAACATCATCAATCATCTCCACCGTGAAACACAGTAGAGGGAGCATCATGATTTGGGGCTGTTTTGCTACCTCACGGCCTGGACAACTTGCAATCATTAATGAAAGAATGAATTCAAGTTTATCAGGATGTTTTGTAGAAAAACACTGCCAGACATTTGAAGCTAAAAAGAGGATGGATGCTGCAACAAGACAATGATCTAAAACACAGAAGTAAATCAAGTTCAGAATGGTTTCAGAAATACAAGATACACCTTCTGGAGTGGAAAGTCAAAGTCCAGACTTGAACCCCATTAAGATGCTGTGGCATGACCTAAAAACAGCGATAAATGGTAGACTTCCTGTTGCTACAGGAAGCGTCTGGTTGAAGTTATTATTGCTGCCGGGGGGGGGGGGGGGGGGGGCTAAAAATGTTCAATATGATGGTTCACTTATTTTCACCCTTCTGTCATTGTTTGCATACTGTCCATATTAAAATATGAAAACCTATAAATGTTTGGGTGGTATTAGTTAAAGCAGACACTGTTTTTCATGTGTCTGATTTTCACAAAGATCAAATCACATTTGATGGGGATTTTATGCAGAAGTGTGAGGAATTCCAAAAGGTTCAGATACTTTTTCATACCACTGTAGCGCAGTCCATAAGAGTTTAGCACGTCTGCCAAATATCATGCGCCCAAAACATGTTTCTTGGGACTATAAAAAGTTCAAATGTGTAGATGTTACTGTCGATTTATTGTATGTACGTTTTGCCCTGCAATTGACTGGAAACTAGTCCAAGTAACTTACTTGATAAAGATAAAGGTAAAGTGCATAATAAAGGGCATGTGGTAAGGAAATTTTTGCGATAACGATTTACTGATCTCTTCAAAATATATTAATTTTAGGCAAAATAAATGATAATGATTGGCCCTTGTGAAATTTTCTGGGTTTTAACGTCCCATAATTGAATTTGGTTGGTGTGCAGATGAAGTAAATAAGATACTTATGGGGCCTCGCTTATTTATTCAAAATCAGGGGAGTTCATAGACGCTCACCATTAGTGCCACATTTTGTAATTGTGCTGACAGAAACCAAGAGAGAGTAAAAAAATAACAAGCTGTTTCCATCAGGCTAAACTAAGAGCATGATGAAAGATGTGACACAGACATGGTAAGTCGCTTGGGTATCAGTCTAAATGATTTAAAAATTTAATTCTACTTTAAAGCAAAGAGCAAACTTCTTTAAACAATGCAACGTCCAAACAATTATCAGAACCTCCATCTTCTCCTCGCCATCTGTGGCTCATCTGCACTTTCCAGAGGCTTGACGCTAACCAAATATGACTGCGAAGGATGTTAAGTGCATGTAGATGAGCGGCCAGAGTAATCGCAACCATCTGTAAAAGCGACAAGCAAATTGTCTCGGGCGACGCCTGCAAGGGGATTCCTTAATATTTTTGCAAAATACATTTTTACTCAAATATGAGTGCATTACGCTGGATCACCGTGACCGATGGGGGTTTTAATGCATAAAATTTTTGAGGGCGGTTTATTTGGTATCTGGGCCTTCAGCAGGAACTTAATCCACATCTTGATATTACCATTATTATCATGTCAACGCAATTATGGAAACCATCAATAAGTATAAAGAGACTAAAAGATACCGTGCAACTGTGCCATATAATGTATGTAATGTGGAACAGCTAAAAATCATTATTTATCTAATAAAATGTCAAAAAAGGAACACATAGGAATTCAGGTTGTAAGTGAATATCAAGGTTTGTGATTAAAGTTGTCCAATATTATGGGGAAGCCGAGGATTGTTAGCTAGCAGCTAGCTAACTAACTACTAACTAGCAGCTTTATTTAAGTAGTGTTTTTCAGAAAATTAAGATACGGCATGTATGTGCCAAAGCTTTTTATGTCGGGTAGCCGAACAAAGCATTTTAAAATGATATCGGATAATATCGACATCAGTTTTTCATTATCGGTTTTGGGCCAACATGAATATGCCTTCGAGGTGAATGTAGAAGCCTTCTGCCTTTGTACAAGGGCTGGTCACAGCTTAGCTCAGCAGTTATGCTTATTGACCATTAGATGTCTCCTGACTAAGATGCTTGCGATTTGTTATGTGAGCAGAACTTTTGTATTCATGGGCCAAAAATTAAATGAACCATAAATGATTGAAAAGTAATGAGTATGTTAACCCTTAGATGCACAGGTTAATGGACCTTACACTCTTCCATAAGTGGGTCAAAAATGACCCACCTATGGAAGAACCTATGTGTTTTTATGCCATTTTGGTGAAGAATAATCACTTGTATATTAATTAGTATGATATTTAGGGCCACACAAGAATGATTTTATGCTTGAAATATCTTTATGATTCAATTAACATTTTTTGAGAAAAAAAAACAGCAATAGACTTCATCCTTCCTTGTATTTTATCATCAATGATGAAAAGGCTCCCATGCATCTTTTTGGTGAGATAGCGGTGCTAAGCCCTTGTGGAGGCACTAACTGATTTCTGAGGATATTGTGGCTCTGTGTTCTGCCCTGGGTGGGAGGTAATTCTCTCTAGTAAGAGCCCTAACAACTCTTTCTGTTGGCCATGATTTGGACACTCTCTTATTCAGAGGACACATAAGTGGAATCTTATGAGTCAGATTGATCTTATTCAGTTGGATTTCCAGGTGGACAACTGCCACTGCCACCTGGACAATACTCCGGGTCCACATCATCAGAAATTTCGGACACTTGAGTCCAACCCCGTCACTGCCTCTCCATCATTCAACATCGGTACGACCATTTCAGCTGTAAATCTAGCACAAATTCGATTTTTTTGTGTTTTTCCGACCCGACTGAACGAGAAAAGTCACATAAAAATGGACCATTTTCAAATTCGATCCATGTGGTTAAAATCCCATCATGTGGGATTCAGAATGTGGCTGGGGTCCGAACTGTCAAGTCCCCCAAATTGGAATTCATGCAGCAATTAACATCAGCAAAGAGCGAGACAGACAGGGTGCTATGGTAGCGGTGCAGCTGTGCATTAGCATTAGCGCCTAGCTTGAACACTGCTTTTGGGGAAGGAGCGGGCTTGACAACAGTTGGTTTTCTCTCTGCTCCAATGCTTCTGCGCATGCGGGCCAGTTTGCATTAGCGTTAGCGCCTAGCTTGAACACTGCTTTTGGGGAAGGAGCGGGCTTGACAACAGTTGGTTTTCTCTCTGCTCCAATGCTTCTGCGCATGCGGGCCAGTTTGCTCAGCGCATCGCGGACTGCGAATTACAGCGCATGCGTGATCCTTGACAGGCTCAATGGACAAAGGCAGTCTGAACGGGTACGCCCAAAAAAGATATGACAAAAAAATTGGAATTGTGCATTAGGACCTGCGGTATGAACCTAGCCTTAGTTAGCTAGCTAGTTATGAAGTAGGTTAATTTGTTGATAAATAATAATGAGTCATGAAAGACACACACACACAAAATACTATATGGACATAATACTTACAGTACACGTATCAGCTCTTGCTGTGTAAAATAATCTTCTTAAGGATGTCACTTTTTACATACCTAGTCTGTGTGGTCCACGGTAAATTTATTCCTGACAGCCAAAGTTGATAAGAATGAATGATTCACATTGGATTCCACAGAAAATGCATGTGGGTCATTTTTGACCCACTTGTGGAAGCTTGGGGTAGTAATACAAAAATGACAATTTGTTCAAATGTATAAAAAGTTCATCAAAAATTTGAATGGCATTATATCAAAAACATGTTTTTTGAGGAATACCTGGAATATGAATTGATAACAATTTTTCATTCCGAAGATATTTCAAGAAAACAACCTCACCGGGTCATTTTTGACCCACTTATGCATGTAAGGGTTAAGTCCACTGCCACATATATCGGTACCGGATTTTTGGAATTGGACAATTGTACTTGTGATAGTGTTTCGGCCTGCTGGTCACCTTAAGGCTTCCGTGGGTCACGGATAAAGAAAAAAGTGAAGGACGGACCACTCACCCAACACACGGAGCCTCTCTGCGCCCACCACCACCTCCTGCTCGTCGGCTGAGAAGAGGAGCTTGCCTGACGTGGACTTGACCTCGAACATCTTGCCCCGTGCTTTGAACCCACCGGATCCTAAGAACGACAAACACACAAGATGACACTTCAAATTAGGGGTGTGACAAAATATCGAAATGGTGATACATCACGCTACTTTGTATCCCAAAAGTTTATCGATATGGTCCTGCCAAGAGTCGATATATCGTTTTAAAAAGGTGTTACTGTTTTAAAAAAAAAAGGAACCAACAAGTTGCTACCAAAATCTTCCATTTCCCCACTAATACACCAGGCACGTCTATGGCGCATCAACGTCGCCGGCACTTCAACGCACCATTGACGCTCGCCGCCAATTTCCACAGGACGCGTTTTACGAGCAGAGCGTCTATGGAGCGGTTCGATCGGTTCATGCGAGGATTGCAAGATCGTGCGAGAGTAGAGGGTATTTAAAGATAACAATACAACAGCCATATTTGCCTTTCAGACCCTGCTTATTGGTCTTTCTGAAAGAAAGAAGAAAAAAGAAGTCCATTGGCTCATTGGCTGCCACTGACCACCAATAGACGTTCAATCCGTTTGAAGTGGGAGGGACGGCAGCAACAAGTGAATGCTCATTCGCTGCCACTCTCCCAATTCAAACATATTGGACGTGTACAAGTGATATACTCATTCCAGTTCACAGCCGAAGGATGAAACAGCTTTTTTTACTCTTTAGTAGTCGTTTTGTAATACAGTGGGGCAAATAAGTAATTAGTCAACCACCAATTGTGCAAGTTCTCCAACTTGAAAAGATTAGAGAGGCCTGTAATTGTCAACATGGGTAAACCTTAACCATGAGAGACATCATGTGGAAAAAAAAAAAAAAAAAACAGAAAATCACATTATTTGATTTTTAAAGAATTTATTTCCAAATTGGAGTGGAAAATAAGTATTTGGTCACCTACAAACAAGCAAGATTTCTGGCTGTCAAATAGGTCTAACTTCTACCTTCTAACGAAGTCTAACGAGGCTCCACTTGTTACCTGTATTAATGGCACCTGTTTGAACTCATTATCGGTATAAAATACACCTGTCCACAACCTCATTCAGTCACACTCCAAACTCCACTATGGCCAATACCAAAGAGCTGTCGAAGGACACCAAAGACAAAATTGTAGACCTGCACGAGGCTGGGAAGACTGAATCTACTATAGGTAAAACGCTTGGTGTAAAGAAATCAACTGTGGGAGCAATTATTAGAAAATGGAAGACATAAAAGACCACTGATAATCTCCCCCGATCTGGGGCTCCATGCAAGATCTCACCCTGTGGCATCAAAATGATAACAAAAACGGTCAGCAAAAATCCCAGAACCACACGGGGGGACTTAGTGAAGAGCTGGGACCACAGTAACAAAGGCTTCTATCTATACACAATGCACCACCAAGGACTCAAATCTGGCACTGCAAGACATGTCCCCCTGCTGAAGCCAGTACACGTCCAGGCCCATCTGCGGTTCGCTAGAGAGCATTTGGATGATCCAGAAGAGGACTGGGAGAATGTGTTATGGTCAGAAGAAACCAAAATATAACTTTTTGGTAGAAACACAGGTTCTCGTGTTTGGAGGAGAAAGAATACTGAATTGCATCCTAAGAACACCAAACCCACTGTGAAGCATGGAGATGGAAACATCATGCTTTGGGGCTGTTTTTCTGCAAAGGGACCAGGACGACTGATCTGTGTAAAGGAAAGAATGAATGGGGCCATGTATCGAGAGATTTTGAGTGAAAATCTCCTTCCATCAGCAAGGGCATTGAAGATGAGACGTGGCTGGGTCTTTCAGCATGACAATGATCCCAAACACACAGCCAGGACAACAAAGGAGTGGCTTCGTAAGAAGCATTTCAAGGTCCTGTAGTGGCCTATCCAGTCTCCAGATCTCAACCCCATAGAAAATCTGTGGAGGGAGTAGAAAGTCCGTGTTGCCTAACGACAGCCCCAAAACATCACTGCTCTAGAGGAGATCTGCATGGAGGAATGGGCCAAAATACCAGCAACAGTGTGTGACAAGCTTGTGAAGAGTTACGGAAAACGTTTGTCCTCCGTTATTGCCAACAAAGGGTACATAACAAAGTATTGAGATGAATTTTTGCAATTGAACAAATACTTATTTTCCACCATGATGTGCAAATAAATTCATTAAAAATCAAACAATGTGATATTCTGTTTTTTTTTTTTTTTTTCACATTCTGTCTCTCATAGTTGAGGTTTACCCATGTTGACAATTACAGGCCTCTCTAATATTTTCAAGTGGGAGAACTTGCACAATTAGTGGTTGACTACCGGTAAATACTTATTTGCCCCACTGTATATCGTAGATTGATTTCCTGACCCATGTATCAGTTGTTGCATTGCCATATCATGAGCTCATCATTGTCGTGAGCCTTGTATCGCAAATTACATGGTATTGAGAGCTACCCAGAGGTTCCCATCCCTGCTTCAAATACTGTACTGGAAAAGCAAAATTTCTAACATTACAGTTTGAAATATGAATATGTTGCACGACTATGCTCACATCATAATATAACTTGAATATCAAATCAATGATCCCAGTTAAAACCAATCAATTGACCATTTTGCCGGTTCACAAAGTCCGTACTTTGAAAAACTTCTAAAGAATTTGCCCTTACTGCAACTGAGAGGCTGATCTGTTTAAATAGTGAAAGATGGACAATTGGAAGCTTTATTTTGACACCATGAGATGACCCCGCGAAACAAAGTAGTACGACAAAGTAGTGGAAAACACCGGGAGATTGACACTCGCAATTGATTCTGTCACTCTCTATTTGGGAAGGCGAGGTGGGTGCTGTTCGCCTACCTTTCAGATGGTGTTGGAGTGTCAGAGCCAAGACACTAGCCGTGCATGTTTACCCTGAGTGATTTGTATACCTTGCGAGTCTGCCAGCCTCTATTAGCGCCAAAGTGCAGCGACGCAGTAGAGTTACGGCGCCCAGAGCACATTAAAGGAGTAGCACAGTATAGCATGGGAAAGATTTTGGTACAAAAATATGCCATAAAGTACGGCGTTTGCCTTGGATGCAAGCTGGTGGGTCTAGAGTACATTGACATACTGTATTAAATAGAACAAAACAACCAAATACAGTAGGCTTGTTTAGCAATGGCAGATGTGCCTTTTATCATGTTGACATTTCAAAACTTGATTTCAGATGTATATTTAATACCACTCTGAAGCCTTACATAAAGGTCGCCTTTGAAATGTTTAGACTTTGCACAAATATGAACAACATATCAATTTGAAAACACCAACATCAGAGACTGAAACCATGTTGAGTTGTTGCGGTCCGTGTCGTCAGAGTTTCAGAAAAGCTCGACGTATGAAAGCAGCTTGTTTATTCTTTGGAATGTTTTTATTTTGAGACAGCATCATACCTGTTACGAGCTGTGTGAGCAGCTGGTTGTTGTTGTTCACGACGTTGATCGACACGTTTCGGGAAGATTGCAAGTACAGAGGGCGACCCTATAAACGGACAAAAGCCAATATTTAATAATGCAAACAAATTCACTTGAAGACAACATTTGTGATTGTGACACACAAATATTTATGTTACTTAAATCATATTCATTAATGCTGTTCATTGATGAATAAAGCACAGGTTTGGTGCCAAAAGAGTTGTTTTGATGTTTAATTTTCAACAACAGACAGTTAACACATGATACATCATCACCGATTGAGAGTGCCTCGGTGCTTTTATGATAACGTTAACATCAAGGCTTTCAATGCAGTTTGGGAAGATCCATAGACGCCAGAAATCTGCTATGGCTTCCCACTGGCTAGTTGTTGAACACGGCAAACGAATCGGGCTGGAAGGTTTTGCAGACCTCAGACAAATCGCTGGACACGGTGCTCGACGCCAGTTTGAAGCTAGCAGCCACAGCTAGCTGGTTTCCACCTGAGGCTAGAACTTTCAAAAGTTGGACAGAGCGCCTCAAAACCGTCTTCTGCGTCGCCTGCGCCTCAACATTTGTATGATCATTTATTCAATGTGGATGAGCTGAAGATCCACATACAAGCGTTCCATATTGCATTGTTTATTTTTTCTCCGTTAAACTAGACAAGAGGAAGTCAACAAGCTTGCCCCAAAACCGTACAAACATAACGCCGCACCCCTCTTGTGGCTTGGCGGTGAATTACAGAGCAACGCGTCACCTGGCTGGAGAACCATCGAATGATGCCGTAGTCGCTGCGCCGTCACCGCAACGCGGGAGCATAACTCAGGCTTAAAACTAAACGGAAATTATTTAAGTCTGTGATTTGTGTCCTGTTTGTGAATCAAAATATCATCACCTTAGAGCAGGGGTGTCCAAACTTTTTGCAAAGGGGGCCAGATTTGGTCTGGTAAAAATGTGGGGGGGCCGACCTTGGCTGACGTCTTTTACAAAGAAGAATATATTTTAGCAAATTTTAGCAACCCATTCTGTGTGCCACATTTGCTTTATTATTATTTTTTAAAATTAATAATTTCAACAATCTTGCAACTAGCCTTTGTGCGCTCTCTTTCGACTCTCGAGCTCTTGCAAAATACTACTGCTGTGAAATTTAACTAGCTTCAAGTTGCTTCAATTTCTCGCTGCGTATCTTCCCTGTAATCTTGTCGTACATGTCAGCATGTCTTGCTTGGTAATATCGCCTCACATTAAACTTTTTAAAAACAGCGACTGTCTCTTTGCAAATGTGGCAGACACAGTTGTTGCGTATTTCAGTAAAGAAAGTCCAATTTCCACTCATCCTTCAAGGGTTGGCCGTCGCAGTCAACTTTTTTTTGTTGATTGTCGCCATTTTCGAAAATTGGAAGTAAAGGGTCACACGGGGTAATGTTGCTTAGAGTGCTGCTGCCTTTTAGTGGATAAATGAGGAGCAGCATTTAGTGTGTAAACTACTTCATATGCTGGTAGCAGTACTGCTGATTAATTTATAAAGTGTGTGCGGGCCAGACATTATTGATTTTATGACAGAGGCTGAGGGCCGGATGAAATTTGACCACGGGCTGCATTTGGCCGGACTTTGGACATGTCTGCCTTAGAGTGATGTCGAGCCACCAAGTGTATTCGTTTGTTTGATGCATCTGAGTATGTGGGTCAGTTTGCTCAGGGTCGGACTGTGTGTTAGTGCGCATGCTTAATACATGAACGGGCTCAATTAAATAAGGCAGTCTGAACGGGAAAGCCAAAAAAATAGATTGTATCGTTTTATACTTATATGGTCTTCATGCATTATCCTTTGACCACTCAATGGTATTTCACATTACGTGTTAGCATTAAGTCTGCATACTTTTCTCATATTATGGTTTGGCTGATCATTTTGGTGTTTAAACATACAATGTTTACTATTTTTTAATGTAAACTTTATAAACTCCAGTTTGGAGTGAAAAACAGCTTTAAGCATAATTTTTTTTCATGAATTCTATGACAGTAAGAGTGTGAGAACAGACTCCACACAATGTTTTTAAAAGTGTGTATTTATGACTTACTTTGCTTAAAGCACTTAGGAGGAATATGTTTTTAAAATGATAAATATTGTACTGTATGGTCTGCCCGTTCGGTAAATTTTCACCTATCATGAGGGGTCTGGAATGCCCCCAAACCATGATATACAAGGGTACACTTTACACGACTGACGCTAGCCAACTTCTGATCTGCCGTTCCACATCCTCTCCCATCGCCGCAGCAACGGAGCATGTTAGTCCCAGCAGGACGTTGTTGCCTCTCACAAAGTACAAAGAAGGTGTGTGTGTGTGTGTCTGCACATCTTTTTTCCAAAATTTTTCGGCGGTTCTAAAGAAAGTTGAAGAAGTTGTGGCAGAGCATACATAAAATAACTCATAAGTCATCGATTGGAAGTCATTACAATCAAATATTGTGTTTACTTTGAGCAAATTTAACTCTTTTGGCTATATTTTCACATGCCGTCGAAATGTAGATCGACACGAGTGTGTCTGGCTTACCGGTTTGGACTGGATTTCTTTGGCATAGAGAGGCTGAAGGAACTCCGAGTCGCCTTCCAGCTTGAGGCCTTTCTCTGTTATTCTCAGGTTGCCCATGCCATCCTGCAGCCAAAACACAAACAAAAACACATACATACACACTTATTGGTCATATTGTGTATAATATTTCATGTACGTCCATCCTGTCACTAGGGTATTTCATCCCTCGTCTCACACACACACGCACTGCAGCAAGAGAGGATATTAACCAGCAGCTTTATATCCTGCCTTTTCTTTTTTGCATCACCCGCTGGATCAGTGTAAAGATAAAATGGCATGAAAGTGGAAATCCGATTTGTTTTCCTCCCTTGCTCCTCCCTCGGGTTTAAAGGTAGCACTTGGAGATAAAAGCAGGTGAATCTCGACCGAGTTGAGGATGGCTCTCTGTGTATGATATTGCATGAGTCACATTTTGCTTCCATGTGATTAAAAAATACCTTTTATGAGCACAGTAGCAAGAGTTTCTCAAATGCAGTTGGCTATAATACATTCCCATGACTGTGGAGCGATACGAAAACAAGGAAATGCAACACAAAGATGTCCCAAGAGAGATTCAAACCCATATCTTATGAATGTGAGGACAAGGACGTCGGTCTGTTCTCAACATTGGTAGGGATGATATAACAGCATAACCTGCATGAACACTTCTAGCTGAGGACATTCATGGACCAAACAGATTATTGAACGGGGGTCAGGGCCACATTTCTCAGGAATATGAACCTAAGCAGTGATGCTAATCTTACTTAAAAAAAAAAAAAAAAAAAATTACAGTTACAAATTACTTCTCCCATAAAGTAATTGCATAAGTAACTCAGTTACCTGAATGTAAGAGTAATTAGTTACTTGGCAAAGTAACTGGTGATAATTTTCAGGTTTTGTTTTTTTTTTCCTCCAAAAAAAGTGAAGTTTAAAAGGTTTTTGGGACAAGTGGCCCTAGCCCAATTATTTACCCTAATTTACCCTTTACCCTGAATCAACCGTTAAAAGTTGTTAAAATTGCTCCCATTATTGCATTAGTTCCCTTCTACTTTTGACATGTGTAAGTTTTAAAACTGTTTCATCATTTAAAGATAGATTCAAGTCAAGATTTTGCCGATTTAGAAGTATTTTAGATAAAAAGATACTTAGGTTTACTAGGAAGGTTCTCTACAACAGAGCTTTCCTAAAAAGTCTACTGCTTTAAGATGGCGGCTGTTTACTAATGCATCTAGTTCCTATACTGTACATGTCTGCATCTAGTTCCTATACTGTACATGAATTTCGCATCTAGTTCTTTATATATGACATATCTACCATGTCTACCATATCTACCATATCATGTGGGCGTAGTTTGTAAGCTATCGGCTACAGTCAGGTATTATCGGAGCCACCTTGCATCGCGTTTGCTCTGCGTCACAACTTTTTTGCCTCCTCCCCACTCCTCCTCTGCTCTATCGTCTCGGTGAGTCCATCTCCCTCAGATTTTTCTCGCGTCATTCAACCAATATAGTAACGCATAGTAACTCATGCCTTTCCATCCTCAGTAACGGTAACGGCGTTGCCAAGATGAGAAAAGTAATTACCGTATTGGCCCGAATATAAGACAGTGTTTTTTGCATTGAAATAAGCCTAAAAAAGAGGGGGTCGTCTTATATTCGCGGTCTAGACAGTATACCCATTCACGACACTAGATGGCGCCAGATATCATTGAAGCAATGTTCTGTCATGACAGATCTCAGCTACTCTTCCCATTCACGACGCTAGATGGCGCCAGATATCATCGAAGCGATGTTCTATCATGATAGATCTCAGCTACTCTCATTTTATTGCAATATTTTGCCTTATTCAGATTTGTTTCAAGACTGTAGTTACAGTTAGACTTCACTTTGATGGTTAATGCAGTCATTGCAATTTTGTTGTTTTATCACAATAGATTGGTTTATTTACATTTCAAAAACCAGAATCCATTCATTTACGAATGTGATTGCACTTTAGTTTACATATTTAAATGTTCAGATATTAAGATTTGAATGAGGCAAAATAACATGCTTTTTTTTTCTCTCAAATATATTGTTATAATCATTTGTTTCAGATGTACTGTAATTATTTTCTGTATAAAAATTAATTTGGTGTTCAAAAAGTCTTTTTTTTCTTTTTCTTTTTTAACCTGTCCTGTTCAGCTGTTTGAAAAGTCTTTTTTCAAACTTGAGTCTTGAAAAAGAGAGGGTCGTCTTATAATCAGGGCTGTCTTATATTCGGGCCAATACGGTAATTAGATTACTCACTACTGAAAAAAATAACGCTGTTAGTAACGCCGTTAGATTATAACACCGTTATTTACAACACTTATGGATGAAATGATCAAAGCAAAATAAATCTGTATTGATGTATACTAACTTTTATGTGTATTGGTTCACGTGATCCAACGTTCGATTCAAACCTTTGTTTCCAAAAACTACGAAAGAAGCATTTTGAAGTGCAAGTCGCTTTATTTAAAAAAAAAAAAAAAAACGGGGAGCTATCCAAGAATTAGTCCACTTCTGGGGGACACTGGCACACCCTTGGACTCAAACTAAAGTATTGTAATATGAAAGTGATCTGGGGAAAAAAATCATTAAAAAAAAATCTGAGATATCCAAGGACCCATATACATGTGATGCATCCTAGACTACCCCAAGACTCGAACCAAAGTACTCTCATGAAATTCTGATGTGGTACTATATTTCACAGTTTTTTTTTTCGTGTCAGTTCATGTTCGTGTCCCTCTCAAATTGACCCATTCTTTGGACTTGCAAGAAAATTGATGGCCATCTAAAGTCCGTCACTAAATCTGCTTATTACCATCTAAAATACAGGCAGAATTAAGGGGCTTTGACTAAACAAGACATCGAAAAACTTATACATGCATTCATTTTCAGTAAATTGGACTATTGCAACAGTATATTTCCTGGTCTTGATAAAAAAAAAATCAGTCAGTAAGCTGCAGCTAGTACAGACTGCGGCTGCCAGAGTCCTTACAAATACAAGGAAACACGACCACATTACACCGGTTTTGAAATCGTTACACTAGCTTCCAGTGAGTCAAAGGATAAACTACAAAATACTGCAGCTCGTCTACAAAACACTTCATGACCTATGACCAAAATACATGCTTAATTTGTTGGATCCCTATGAAGCATCTAGACCCCTAAGGTTGTCTGGAACTGGTCTCCTGTTGGTTCCAAGAACAACAACCAAGCACGGTGAGGCAACATTTAGTTATTATGCTCTTCAACTCTGGAACAAGTTACCTGAAGGTAACTTTATTCATAATTTTATTTCCTGTTTGTTGTTGTCTTTGTTTTAACTTTAATTTAATGTGATCTTTATGAATCATTTTATCTCTGCTCGTGGATCTTCATGTGATCTAAAGCACTTTGAATTGCCTTGTGTTGAATTGTGCTATACAAATAAGTTTGCCTTGCCTTGCACTCTGAAGCCACCGCGTTACATTACGGCAGTGCTTCTCAATTATTTTCTGTTACGCCCCCCCCAAGGAAGAAGTAAATGCTTCGCCCCTCCCCCAACTCTCGGCCGCCACTGTAAATACGGTAGTATCATTTGTCTATAAAATTACTATTATAAGTATGCCTCTGCGTAACATTGTGTCCTTTTTTTCTATAAAGGAAAAACATATCAATTTATAATAAAGTGTAACTTTATTAACATTGTTTTGTTTGTAACAGAAAATACTTAACGCGCATCAATTTGCCTGAATTTAAAAAAGTCACATCCAAACTGTAAAAATACACTCAAGGTACATTTTTGACCATTTGATACTGAAAAATAAAATGAAATAAAATCAGTAAATAATAACAAATTCAAATTGATTAGAAACATTAACTCATGAGGACAATATGCCAAAAATTTTGACCGAAAAAACATAACTGAATAGAAGTAAAAAAAAAAGTGTCTTTGGACAGAAGGACTGTTTTTATTTTCGCTGCTCACAGTATCACCTCCTTTGCAATGCTGTGGGGAAATCTAGCACTGAGCATGCTAACCGTGCTCACTGGTTTGCCGATATAACACGGACAAAGTGGGACGACTGTTGACAATATTCGGCACGTTTTCGCTGATAAACAATCAAGCGGCTTATCAATGAGATTGGGGTCTAATGTCTTTAAGTGGCATCTTAATTGACTTGGCTCCCGGCTGTCCGCTATAATAATTTTTAGACACAGTAAACAGTGGTCTTTCCTCATCTCCCACTGTATTAAAAGTCAAAGCCAAAAGGCAAACGGCCCGAAAAAAGCGCATTCTCGGCGGCCGAGGGAGAACCGTTGGTGAGGGCGGTCGTCGTGAAGATCCCAAGCCGAAAATGGCACTTCTCCGGCGGACATGTGAAAACCGGAGAAGACAGTGGGTCGCTGCGTGAGTTCGGCCGGAAAACGGCTTTCGAAAACGGCACACAGCTCTTCATCTCTTTTTTGTGTGCGCTTGTTTAGTTCAAAAATACTGCGCGCACTCTGAAAATGAGAGCGCCCCTGCCACCCACTGAGTGGACGTGCAAGTAAACTTTATTCTAGTACGGCAAAAAAAAAAAAAAAAAAAATTCCTGAGGCCACATGTGCCACCCCTGGCATCGCTCTGCCCACCTCGGGGGGGTGGGAGCGCCCCACTATTTCTGAAGTACTGCATTACAGTAATGCACATCAGGCAAACAATGATGAATGAGGGACAGCTAGCTTGACTTCGTTGTTCCTTGTGGAGGCTGGCCTGACTGCAGTAGTTTTGCAGGTTAGCAAGATAAATGCTATGCTAACTCTGATGAAGGTCGGACTTTTAGTTGCAAAATTAGTAGTGTTTCAACCACCTCCATAACATTGACGTCTTTTACATTACATGCAGTGACTTGTCCGAAAAAAAAAAAAGAAAAAAAAAAAAAAACTTCTAATATCCCTCCTCTTCGAAGGAGTGAAGGAGGGGGCATGTTGTATTTCTGTCGGCGGAGTTGTATGACTGTGCGTCTGTGGCGGGAGGAAGTGTCGGAGGGTCAAGTCATCAGCCAATCAAACGTGCGTTTCAGGGGAAAAAACGGAATGGCACATTCAGCAAGTGAAAAGGGATGAATCAAAGTCTGAGCATAATGTAAATAATTCACTTTATAATGGTAGGGTCTATTCCATCCTTAGAACATATGGGAAGCCAATCTAAATTACCCATATAACTGAACTCATTATATAATGCCAATAAGGCGGGTTAAAAGTTGGTGGGGACAATTTGAGCATCCTGAAAAGTTGCTAGTGTTATGTTCCTACCGTCCCTATGTAAACCTACACCTTTGTGTGAGGACCATATGCTGACAACTACCTCATGTGCAGCCTCATTAATATTCAGTGATCCATTTGCTTTACCACCCCACTTAAGTCAATTTTAATTCGATAGCGGGAATGTGGACCCTATCCCAGCTGATTTTTTTAATGAAAAAAGTGTGGAAAACTAGAGTGGATGCAGGTCAATCATTTTAGTTTAATATTACTGCGCTTCACTCGCTTTGAATGTTTAGACTGTTCGAATGTTAAGTAAAACCCTGCCTGAATAGTATAAACAGAATGAATGACAGTCTTTCGAAGAAATTGTTTCACTGCTGGTGGAATGCTTTGTAAAAAACTGGAGCCGTTGCGTGAGTCAGAGTCGCTAGTGGCGCCTTGATTAGTTGTGTATCTGTAAATAAAGGATTGTTTTGCTATTAACGGCCCAACCAATCTCCTGTTGTTAAAATCGAGAACATTTGTATCAGCCATTTTTCAGCTTATTTACTTTTTACTACTTTTTTGGCCAGAAGTGTATGATCTTGGTAAAATTAAGGCATGTTTTAAAGCTGATTACTAAAATAAAGGGAAAGAAACCTATTCTGGCGAAAGAAGATGGTCCACTTTTTGTTTGGTCAAGCGCTTATATTGTCACAAAAGATTCTATTCTGGGGGTCCTGAGAAAGGACTCAAAATACTGGGGGGAAAAAAAGCTGTCAGTATGGAGAACTCGACTTTGAAAACAACTAGCGGTGAGTTCAGAAAGTTTTTCTTAATTTATCCCAGTAAATAAACAACAGTGACAGATGATGCGAAGCGAGCCAATTAGCTGCAATGTTCAGTCACACAATAAGAAGACTGTTTTTATTTCACCTTCCAAACCAAACTCCCCCGCCCCGCTCTTTGGTGCGCACATGGCGCGGCGAGCGCCCATGAATAATTCACGAGGTAACAACTTCTTAGCAGGACACTCAGGTGAGCATCTTTATTTTTATTTTTCGGCCTGCTAACCCAGACTTTGATCTTCTGAAAAGTCTTCACCCATGTTTGTGCTCTGCTGATAACAGCTGGGTTTGCCTCAGCTTTTGTGCCACCTGCCATGCCTTTCCCTGCCCTCCGGCACCTTGTTTTCACATTTAGTCCAACCACAACTACAGCTGTATTATGTTGGAATTCAATCCAATGAAGAAAATAATGTACAAAAACTAAATTAGCAACATTTTCAGGCTATTAGCAAACCCAGCGAACCTCTATTTGCATTGTTTATACTTATGTAACTGCTCTGTACTCTTAATTGGTTGAATGTGGTTAGTTGTGACATGTTGCAAATGCAAAGATACAGTTTGATAGCATGTTGCCAAAAGAATGGTTATTATTTGAGAAAAAAGGCAAGTAAATATGAAGAAACACTCTTTAATACATTAAGTTTAGAGTTGTCCGACATTTTCAGGTAGCCGATAAGATCGTAATTTAAAATGATATCGGATAATATCGACATCGGTTTTTCATTATCGGTTTTGGGGCAATATGCATGTTGCCTTCAACGTGAATGCAGGAGCCTTCTGCCTTTGTACAAGGGCTAGTCACAGCTTAGCACAGCAGTTATGCTCATTGACCATTAGATGTCTCCAAACTAAGATGCTTGCAATTTGACATGTGAGCATTATCATTATTGAAGCATTCAGTGGGGCATCACAACACAATTAACTTTAATATGTTAAAGCAACGCTAGGTAATTTTTCGACCTTTATGGAATATTTTCATAACATTTGTGATGATGTCATTTATGTTGCCTTCCACCCGGCAGATCCCCATACTAGATGTAACCCCAGACCATGATTTTGGAAAAATCCATCTTTTGCCACTTTTCCAGCGTCCATCCTTTTGATAGGCTGTGGGTCTTGGCAAATGCCACACAATTTTTTTTTTTAATTGTGTGCACCCTGAGAGATCTGCAGGGTGAAATATCAACAAATCTTAGCTGCCTCTTACACTCCTAACCATAAAAAGGGACAAATTCTGCAGCAGGATAGTGCATACTTCAATCTCTACCTCATAGTTCCTCAAGGCAAAGAAAATCAAGATCCTCCAGGACTGGCCAGCCCAGTCATCAGACAGAACATCATTGAGCATGTCTGGGGTAGGATGAAAGAGGAAGCATGGAAGACGAAACCCACAAATTTTGATGAACTCTGAGAGGCATGCAAGACTGCTATCTTTGATGTTCTTGATGACTTCATCAATACATTGTATGAATCCTTGCCGAAGCCCATGGAAGTCATCCAAAATCTTAAATTTGGATCTCACAGCACCACGCCTTAATTCGCTTATGTTATGTAACAGATTTTTTTTATTTGAAGTACATTTTTTGTTCAATTTTCAAAATACTTTCTGTAGGCAACAAAACCTTTGTCTTGCCAAAATTGGACCTTTATGTCTTCATTAAATGATCAATCTTTTTTCAGTGAAACAAATATATTTTTGTACATTCAACATCATTTGGGAGGATCTTAGCTTTCATATGAGCCATTTCTGAAACCAATTAATTAATTTAAAGTCAGGTTATTAGTAGTGTTGTTCCGATCATGTTTTTTTTTTTCTCCCGATCCGATCGTTTTTGTTTGAGTATCTGCCGATCCCGATATTTTTCGATCCGATTGCTTTTTTTTGCTCCCGATTCAATTCCAATCATTCCCAATAATTTTTCCCGATCATATACATTTTGGCAATGCATTAAGAAAAAAATGGAAAAAAAATGAATAAAACTCGGACGAATGTATACATTCAACATACAGTACAGTATTTGTTTATTATGACAATAAATCCTCAAGATGGCATTTATATTATTAACATTCTTTCTGTGAGAGGGATCCATGGATAGAAAGACTTGTGACTTTGTATATTGTGACTAAATATTGCCATCTAGTGTATTTGTTGAGCTTTCGGTAAATGATATTGCAGCCATTCAACCCAAATGCATGATGGGAAGTGGAACCATGACTGTGCGCAGTGCTACCAATTGATATATCTTCTCTGTGTTCGGAACCAACATATAGTGTTAAGAAAAAGATTAATTGCTACCTTGCTTCCCCACATTGCTTCCCATGATATTTCTCATCATAGGGAGAGGGATTGTAAGGTATTAGCCTATTAAAAAAAGGCTCCAAAGGCTGCCAAAATTCACTCTACTCATTTTACGCTGCCTTTTATCTTGAGTGCGACAATGCGTGAGTGGGTTGTGCAACGCATGCATTAAGTGCGTTAAATATTTTAACGTGATACATTTTTTAAAAAATTATTTACCGCCGTTATCGGGATAAATTTGATAACCCAACTTTAAGCCTAAACTATAGACTCTGGATGAGTGTAACATATTATGTCTGTAATGTTAAATACAATTAGAAAACAATTTAATTAAAAAATATATATTAAAAAAAGGCATGGCCGATATTTTTTTGCCGATTCCGATACTTTGAAAATGACGTGATCGGACCCGATCGATCACCATCTCCAGTTATTAGCAATTGTTTCTACAAAATGGATAAGCGACAAGACTTTTGTCAGGGACTGTAGTTTAAAAAGTCATTATCGAACAACTCTCATAAAAATATATAAAAAAGAGAGAAAAAAAAAACAAGGACTGTGGTTTCAAACTACTAAATTGTCTCCACACAAGCTGTAACAAGAAGCTCATTCTCAAATTTGTCAGTACCAGCGAACCACTGTCGTCAAATCTCATCCGACGGAAATCACAACCCAAACTAAATACGCTATTAAATGTTGTAGAAATCGTAATAACACTCAACAGTGCTGAGAATAAATGCTCATTGTTCACTGATACTTTTCATTTCTTCATTGTTTTTTTTCTTTTTTCCCAGTAGCCTCGTTGATCAGCATGTGCTGTCAAATGTACAACTGTCAAGCTATGGCAATACCCGCCTCTTCCGTCCATTGTCCTCTTCCTCAATTGGGCAACATACCCAGTAGGGGTCTGTCAATGTACAAGCCTTGGAATTCTTCCAAACGACCGCTAAGACCGTAAAGTGGCCGACTTCCAGTTGGATTGCGGGCATGTGTCCTTGACACTTTTTGTGCATCCTGTCATAATGGTCTATTGTGTCATTTGGTGAAACTAGTGTTGAAGGTTATGTATTTGAAAACGTATTCGTAAAGACATCTACCACTAGAAGGTCTTCATTGATCGTTGCCTCCACTGTCACTGATGCTTATTGGGAATTTATGCCTGCATGTGTGTATACCTGTCATGAGACGACTCAGATTGATTGCTGACAGACGAGCAATAGCGATGCGAACGCTAACGCAACAGCTTGTATCTTCCCCCTCTATAAGCATTCATCATCCTTCTCCTCCGTCTTCCTTTAGATGCCTTTGGCGGAACAGCCAGGCCTGGTTATCAATAATACAGAGCACTCAGGCTATTATTGAGTGTCGGTGTCGATATGCATCAAGTGCTTGCTTACCCGAGGCTGAAGCAAATATAGACGTCTCAAGGCCCGGGGGGCAAAAATCACAATGACTCCTCACATTAAAAACACACCAGTCAACAAAAGCAGAGGATGTCCATTATTTGCAATATTGAGATGGATGCACAGAAACTAACCAGACCAATCGGGTATATTTTAATGGTGATACCACTCACAAATATATTAAAGCGACACTAACTAAGACTTAAAGTGCATGTGACACGAAAAAGCATGTTTATTTCATAATACACGCGGTATTTTATGGTCCTGAATGATATGGACCGCTTGGATGTGTGTGGAAGCGATCGCTATATTTATTTAGTTTTTTGAATCCCGCGCCATGAAAATGAGTGACTTCCGGCTTCGGTTTTGCATTGAGGAGGAGGGCGCTGTGACGTGTACGGTAGAAGACGTCCTCTTCACTATGCAGCATACTGTTGTGTATGAGGACGAAGGATTCAGCTGATTTTGCGGATTAATACGTTTATTTTTCGCATCACGCCAGCCAAACGGCTGCAGAAAAGTCATTCTGTATGAGGGAGAGGCGTATGCGCCTTTTTGGAGTTTCAAAAGGTTCCCATTCACCGTGGATATTTACTGTGGGACCATTGGACTTACGAGGAAGTGCGTAAACATCTTGCTTTGTATTATGTCAAAAACGAATACAGCGATTACAAAGTAAACACTACAAACTTTCTTTAAATAAAGGACTACTTACGTTTGATCATTGATAGGCATGTAAAAAGCTGTCCTCATGCACATTAGCAGCACATTAGCTGCACAACTGCAGCCACCCTCCTCCGGGGAACGAACTGTAAATTGCTCTCCGCCGGGCGGTTTGCCGATCCGCGAAGACAATCGACAACCCAGTCGTCATCTCAATAAATCCAGGCTAGTTATGTGTGATTTTCCACTTCGAAGACTTTGAAACATCACTCGGTTCGGGTTAGCTGTCATGCCTTTTGGTTTGTTTACATTCTCCGAAGCCGGGGAAGGGAAATGACATATGTCATAAAATATCGTTCGGGAGGTGCGACAGTAAAGGTGAAGTCGACAGTTTTGACCATTATGTAGTAATTTTGCCATGTCGTCCTGAATAAATGCATTTTTATTATTTCATATTCCATTTAGCACAAGACTGTTATTTGTCATGACCATGCCATTTATTTAGCAATTGGGGAAATACTTGGATAAAAAGAATATCCTGTAAAAATATTGAAGTAAAGAGACAGAAACAATGACATTTTGCAGCTCTCTTCGTCGCGTTTTCCTCGTTGTGAATAGTTCCCCCTCGACGGGCTGACTGGTCCTTCTCAAGCCATTTATATAGCTATTGGGGATCGACGGGCTGACTGGTCCTTCTCAAGCCATTTATATAGCTATTGGGGAAAAATACTTTGATAAAAAAAATATCCTGTAAAAATATTGGAGTAGAGAGACTGAAACAATGACATTTTGTGGCTCTCTTCTTCGCGTTTTCCTCGTTCTGAATAATTCCCCCTCAATGGGCTGAATAGTAAAATCGATGAGCCCAGTCTACCGCTGACGTCATCCACCTGTTGGGGCCGCTAAAGCCCTATAATGGTAGGTGTGGCTAACCGGCAGATTCAAAGACTAATTTCTCGTTATCTGCGCTTTGCTAAATTGTTGTATTTAGTCGAATCGTCTCAAAATATGATTCTAATTCACATAATAATGCCATTTAAGACTTTTTTCTCCTGACGTATGCTCTTTAAGCTCAACAGCAGCTAGTCAAACATCAACTGCTGATTTAATCAATGTTAGCGGTAGCAGTATTTGCAGGTATAAGCCGTCTAACACTGGCTTTTCTTTTCTCAAGCCTTATGTAATCAGTAAAACAGTTTTAGGGAAAACAATACCAGTGTCTGCTTAGCACTTGTTTAATCATAGTGACAATCGTTTCCAAGCCTGCCCTTGTGTCCTGCCGGTCTTGATTGCTTTCAGCCTTAGTGTATTTGCCTCCCTTGTTTGTGTTTAGTCGCTGTTGGTTACTGTCACACGTTTCGACTTAAAAGCAAATCAAGCCTGTCTGACCCTAACACAATCCAGTTAGTCAATGGCGTTCCCAATTTTGGACAATTCCAATTTGGTGTGAACTGTTGGGATGAAAGCCTAAATCTTGTTTGTCTACATGTGCCCTGTGTAACTTGCAAGCAATCTGGTTGAAATACACTCCGCTTCTGTTAGAAAAATTCAGCTGAGATAGGCCTTACCGATGACCCGAATAAGCAAAGATGCTAATGTGAAAGGAGATGTTAAAGAGTCTTTTATCTGCCTATGTTCAAGGTGTACTCTGCCTCTTTTCACAAAAGTCAGCTGGGATTTATTCTTACTCCACCTCACAGCATGGAAGACCGATTTAGGACTCCCTTCTTTCTTATCTAGAAAAGAAAAAGAAAAAAAATCTGCCAAAGATCAAAAGGTTTGAGAATGAAAGATGAATCGTCAACTGCAACCATCTGTTGCGAGCAACCCAAAGAGAGGTTTTGCATTGGTTAGCCTCCACAGAGTGCTTCTAAAATGCAGTTCGTGGATATTTTTAGCAAGTGCAATTTTACCACATAAGTAAACGAGCAAGCTCATATTGAGAGATGTTCCTTATCGCTGTTGTGTGTTCACCCAATCACAGTGTATCTGGTATCAGTGAATAATTTGGTTATGCCTGTGTCCAACGATGCAGGCATGACCAAATCGGATCAAATGTTGATCAAGTGTTGAACTCATTCACTCTCAGCCATTTTCACCGGAGCAACCCCCTTCGCTCCCAGCCATTTTACTGGATTTTGACTGATTTTGCAAGTCCCACTGAAAATTCTGTTCTATTGCCATATAAACATGGAGCCCACCAAAATAAAGATTAGACTCTCTTTCAGGAAAAAAAGTTAGTTCATATCTTTTTCCATTTTTTAGAAATCCGCATTAGCAAATAGCTTAGTTTGAACAATTTTCCAAAATCCGATGAAAAAACAGAGAAATTGAGCTTTTTGTAAAAGCATACATTTCAAACATAACTTTGACTTTAACACAGCTATTTTTTGCTTTTGTGACATCCCAAACATCTGAATGTTTTCCTTCTACAAAATAACATAAACAACAAGACAAATAGAGCTTTTGATAGCAAAGTAACAATTTATTTACACATAACTAAACTATTGAACTGAGACATGACGCTGCTGTGTGTGTTTCCTGCTGAGTCACGAAACACTAGAGAGACACGAGAGACACGAGCGGCCGAACAAGGCAAAGCGACCTCTACTCAACGAGCAACAGACTCAACAACAACATCCTCTACACTGGTGATCCCGATCGTTCTGCTTGGTCGTCCAACACCTGGAATCCCGGACGTCCTTCCGATTGTTCTGTTCGGTCGTCCGCCGCCTGGCGTCCTGGACATCCTCCTGGTCATCGCGCTTGGTCGTTCATTGTCTGGCGTCCCGGACGTCCTCCTGGTCGTCCATTCGGTCGTCTTCCACCGGCACCACATTCATTCTGTTAAATCTGGTTGTGCCTGGCATCCTGTGTGGGTGGATTCTAGGGGGGGACCTGTGTGGTGACCGCTGCCTCATGGCAGAGTTCACCTGGGGAGCTTTTGTGGGGCATGTTGTGTTCCTTGGGGGGAACTGGCCGTGCACATTTCCGGCTGGGTGGTTCTCTACATTTTTCTCACGCTTCTTGCTTCTTCCAACTTTCGTTTCCTGACATTTGACTTCTTACCAAATGCGCTCCTGCCCTCGAGTGGCCAGTTCTTTTGCTTTAAAATGAATTTTGACCATTGTGCTTTGGAGCGAAGTTGCATCGGAACCTAGAGATGTCTCTTGTGAAAAAAAACGTAAAAGACGTATAAATATGTTTTTTGGACAATGAAACAATTAAAAATAGAACATATTTACGCGTTTTGGGGAGCATATGAGTTAATTTGGTGCATATATTCGATATCAAACTGTAGTCATGTGTGTGTACCTTTGGTCAAAGAATACCGCAATTTTCTCACTGCAGGCCGCACCCTTCAAATTTGGCATGAAAACGGCATTTGTTCATAGATGAGCCGCACTGAACTATAAGCCGCGGCTGTCGTCACGGTATTATGGCATATTTACACCAAAAGATATTAACCAGTAACACTTTATTTGACAGCGCCATCATAAGAGTGTCACAAGACCAAATGAACAACCATGGAGCTTTGAACCAATTGGCTGCAAAGCTTCATTGCTTCAAGAAGCTTCATTTGGCTGTCACGTCTCCCTTGGGGGAGACAGTCAACCTCTGCTGCCACCTGCTGTCAACACTGTTGTCGTCCAGCATGCCTCCTAGCATGCATCGCAGTGCTAAAAATGTAAATAATCAAAATTCATGTTCTGTGCTTCTTATTTCTTCAGTTATTGTTCCAGATGTTTAATTATTTGCTAGTCATGGAATTTGGTAACTCTTTAGTTGACTGTGGCACCGTAAGACTGTCATTAGACAATCATAAATGTGACATGATGCTGTCATGATCATTAATGAATGCTTATAACAGATGTCATTTAGTGATATCTGGAAAATTATCTCACTTTTGAAGTGTTGTAAAAGATCCAAGCTGGACAAAAATTTAGTTAGTTGAGTTAGTAACATAATTTGCCGGATGACACTTAATGACATCTGTCATAAACATTCAGTAATGCCCATGATAGTGTCATGTCATAATTATGACTGCCTTATGACAGTCTTATAACGCCGCTGTCAACTACAGTGTTACCTATTAACCCAAATAAACCAACAGATAAGCCGCACTGGACTATAAATCGCAGGATTCAAAATCAAGGAAAAAAGTCGCGTCTTATAGTCCGAAAATTATGGTAATAGCCATTTACCATTTGAAAATTCCTGGTTAACTCCTAGCTTGAGATAAGTTAAATTATTCAGCAGCACAGAGCAATGTCTTGCTTGAAGTTTGTTGCCGTACAAAACATGTTACCAAAATGTAGCCTAGTGGCTGGGGTGCAGACTGTACCATAGTTCACCTGTACTTTCCTACTCCGAGTTACGGTGCCATTTTCTTAGGCTGATTTAACTGGAATTTGGATTTCTGTTAGCGCATCAATGTAATTTCATATAATATGCTAGCACTGATATGTTAGCAGACTTTTATTTTGATTACGGTTGACAAGCAAATGGCAGCTAATGTAAAAGTCAACTTCGTTTCTCAGTGCTACTCCATGGCTATCATCAGAATTAGCCTTGAGATTGCGTCTCCCCCCAAACGGGCCTGATTGAGGTCCTCGCTGCATCATCCATCAGCGGGATGAGAGAAGGGGTAAGAGCGTTTCTCTCAAGCCTGAGAATGATCAGACACACACAGAGAGATAAACACACAGAGGCCGATTAGGGCAGGGGGCGACCAGTTGAGGCGTAAATGAGGCGAGATAAAAGAAGCGTGTAGTGTGTCTATATCTCAGTTGCAACCTGCTGATGACAGGGTATCTTTTCTCTGTTATGCTTTTCTTTATCACTTTGAGTGGCTGTGATTAACTCCAAATAAACTTCACTTGTTATTTATTCTTGCGCCAAGATGGTGGTTAAATGAAAATTTGTTTTTTTGTCATTTGGAATTTTTGTTTATTGTTGGATTGACTTTTGCCCATTGTTTTTAGCGTTTTGGCTGCTATATTTGATTGAAGGAGTTAAAATGGGACCAGACAATTAAACCATTCTTTCTTTAACTGTGTATATCTCTCGATAATACATAATACAGTAGCAGTAGCTACTGTACTGTGATCATGACTTAATGGATTTAACACTTAATCGACAGTTGATAGCTTCTATTGAATAATTACATTTGAGTTAAATGCAGCTACAGTTACACGCATTTAGATCCACATACAGTGGTACCTCTACTTATGAACGTCTCTACATACAGAATTTTCAGGTTAAGATACACCTCAATGGGAAAATATTGCCTCTTGTTACGAAAGAAATTTCGGGATACAAAAGGCAAAAATGGACTGCTACTGGCAGCTCCCAGAGTTTACTGAACGTAACATAATTATAGCTGCTCTGCCATTGGCTATTGGTTACCATCTTCCTGGCATCCAATTGGCTAAGAGGAACCTCAAATGAATGTGTATGTGTGTATCCAAGCATCCTCTTGATTCGCCCTGGCCTTGAGGTGTTCTGACAGCTTTACGTAGGTGTATTCACTTTTATTCTTTGTTTTTTACATAATGCACAACTCTCATTTTAAGGTTATTGTTCAACAATCTAATGGTAACCTGTACAATCTCTAGCAAAAAATATGGAATCACCAGTCTCGGACAAGCACTCACTCATACAATTTATCGTGTAGAACAAACTCAGATAAAAAGCTTGAAAAAAAATAATGAATTAGTTCAAAAGTGCGACTTTAGCATTAAAAAACACTATAAGAAATTAATAAAACATTGTTGTGGTCAGTAAATGTTACTTTTATAGAGCAAGTGCAGGGAAATATTTATGGAATCACTCCATTCTGACAAAAAAAAAAAAAAAATGGAATCATGAGAAGCAAACAAAGAAATAACAATCAAAACACATATCTGGCATTTAGTAGCACCACCTCTGGCTTTTATGACAGCTTGCAGTCTCTGAGGCATGGAATTGATGAGTATTCTTCATCAATTTGGTGCCAACTCTCTTTGATTGCAGTTGCCAGATCATCCTTGCAGGTCGGAGCCTTGATTTGGACCATTTTTTTCAATTTCCACCACAGGCTTTCAATAGGGTTAAGATCTGGGCTATTTGCGGGCCATGACATTGACTGGATGAGTCTTTCTCCAAGGAATGCTTTAACAGTTTTATCTCTGTGGCATGATGCCTTGTCATCTTGAAAAATGACAAACATATTTTCAATTAAAGGGATAAGAAAGTTGTGTAAAATTTCAATGTAAACTTGTGCATTTATTGAAGATTTAACCACAGCCATCTCCCCAGTGCCTTTGCTTGACATGCAGTCCCATATCATCAAGGACTGAGGGAATTTTGTTGTTTTCTTCAGGCAGTCATTTTTGTAAATCTCACTGGAACAGAACCAAACCAAAGTTCCAGCCTCATCACCTTGTCAAGAGTCATGAATCTACATTGGACAAGGTGTCAAGAGTCGAGAATCTGCATTGGACAAGGTGATGCAAGGCTAACCTAACCCTAACCATCACACAATGTGAAGTTTAAAGGGTTTTTGGGACAACTGGCCCTAGCCCAATTCTTTGCCCTAAACCTAACTAGACACAGGGGTATTGTGGATATTGCGATAACTAGATAGTAACCTTTGCTATGTGTGGAAGTCATTAAATGTTGTGAATCAACCGTTAAAGTTGTTAAAATTGCTCCCGTTTTTGCAGTAGTTCCCTTCTGTCTATTTTCGACATGTGTAAGTTCGAAACAGTTTCATCATTTAAAGATAGATTTAAGTTAAGTTTTGCCGATTTAGGAGCATTTTAGATTAAAAAGTTACTTAGGTTCGCGAGAAAGGTTCTCTACAACAGAGCCTTCCTGAGAAGTCTACTGCTTTAAGATGGCGGCTGTTTACTAACGCATCTAGTTTTTTATTATACATGTTGCTAATGCCACCATGTCTGTCATTAGCATCTAGTTCTGTATATGTGTGATATCTACCGAAGCATCATGTGGGCGTAGTTTGTAGTTATCGGCTACAGTCAGGTATTATTGGAGCCACCTAGCATAGTAGCATCGCGTTTCCAACGGTGTCACACTCCCTTGCCTCCTCCCCTCTCCTGCTCTGCTCTCTCGTCTCTGTGAGTCCGTCTTTTTCAGACTTTTCTCACGTCAATCAACCAACATCGTAACGCATAGTAACGCACGCATTTCCCGCCTCAGTAACGGTAACGGCGCTGCCAAGATGAAAACAGTAATTAATTTGATTACTCACTACTAAGGAAATAACACCGTTAGTAACGCCGTTATATTCTAACGCCGTTATTAACAACACTGATGATATCTCGGTTTATTTTGTACTATGCAAAAAAGTGGCATTTTAAAAATGTATTTTTAAGACTTTATTTGCATGCCAAGGTTAATAGAGGTTCTGACACATTTACTACACATCTGTGGAGCTCTGTATTAGGGTTGTTCCGATCATGCGTTTTTGCTCCCGATCCGATCCCGATCGTTTTAGTTTGAGTATCTGCCGATCCCGATATTTCCCGATCCGATTGCTTTTTTTTTTTGCTCCTGATTCAATTCCAATCATGCCCGATAATTTTCCCCGATCATATACATTTTGACAATGCATTAAGAAAAAAAAACGAATAAAACTCAGACGAATATGTACATTCAACATACAGTACATAAGTACTGTATTTGTTTATTACGAAAATAAATCCTCAAGATGGCATTTACATTATTAACATTCTTTCTGTGTGAGGGATCCACAGATAGAAAGACTTGTGACTTTGTATATTGTGACTAAATATTGCCATCTAGTGTATTTGTTGAGCTTTCAGTAAAGGATACTGAAGGCCATGCCCAAATGCATGATGGGAAGTGGAACCATGACAAGTGGACCCATGACTGTGCGTAGTGCTACCAATTCATATATCTTCTCTTAATTAGGGTTGTCAAACGATTAAAATTTTTAATCGAGTTAATTACAGCATATGGCACATAAGGACTATTTGTTTATTATAACAATAAATCAACAAGATGGCATTAACATTATTAATATTCAGTTAAAGCGATCCATGGATAGAAAGACTTGTAGTTCTTAAAAGAAAAATGTTAGTACAAGTTAGAGAAATTTTATATTAAAACCCCTCTTAATGTTTTCATTTTAATAAAATTTGTAAAATTTTCAATCAAAAAATAAACTAGTAGCCCGCCATTGTTGATGTCAATAATTACTTACACAATGCTCAAGAATGCTGAAGCCTATAAAATCAGTCGCACCCAAGCGCCAGCAGAGGGCGGCAAAACTCCATAAAACACAACAAGTGAGCGTTTCACTGTGTACTGTCATTTAAATCTCTCTGAGCGGGGCATCTGCGTTAATTGCGTCAAATATTTTAACGTGATTAACTAAAAAAATTAATTAACGCCTGTTAACGCGATAATTTTGACAGCCCTAGATATAACATAAGGTGTTAAGAAAAAGATCAATTGCTACCTTGCTTCCCCACAATGCTTCC
Source organism: Corythoichthys intestinalis (assembly GCF_030265065.1). Lineage (NCBI taxonomy): Eukaryota > Metazoa > Chordata > Actinopteri > Syngnathiformes > Syngnathidae > Corythoichthys > Corythoichthys intestinalis. The sequence goes on from NC_080412.1 coordinate 30,408,238, forward strand.
CATGATATTTCTAATCGTAAGGAGAGGGATTGTAAGGCTTTAGCCAATTAAAAAAAGGCTCCAAAGGCTGCCAAAATTCACTCTACTCATTTTACGCTGCCTTTTAGCTCTCTATATAGGCAAAATGGCGCCATTACAGATGGAGCGCGACAATGCGTGAGTGGGTCGTGCAGCGCATGCATTAATTGCATTTTTTAAAAAATTAATTACCGCCGTTATGGGGATAAATTTGATAACCCTACCTTAAGCCTAAACTAAAGACTCTGGATAAGTGTAACATATTATGTCTGTAACGTTAAATACAATTAGAAAACGATTTAATTTAAAAATATGTATATATTAAAAAAAGGCATGGCCGATATTTTGTTTGCCGATTCCGATACTTTGAAAATGACGTGATCGGATCCGATCGATCGGGATATCTCTACTCTGTATCATTAGTGTTCATATGTTGTGGACGTATACAAAGCCAAAGTGGTTTTGAGTCTTCTCCAAGGTGCCATTTTGTCTCTTGGCCTGCAGCTGTAACTTGTCAGACTCTCTGATGGATTTGCTGTTTGCTCAAGCGCTGCCAATGCCTCCACGATGCTCTTGATTGACGGCTGACGCCTGCAACCTGCGGGGCTCTCTCACTCTTTTCTGTGAATATGTGTGTGGCTTTTGAATGTTGCTGACCGGTCCCCATGAGGATGAACGCCCCAACACACAATGTTATGAATAAATGGAGTCAAAGTGGAGCGATTAAGCTCTCGATTATTAAGCCATTACTTTGGCTTAATTGGACTCACTTATTGTTTTTATGGCTCATCGGCGACAGAATGGTCGCTGTCATAGCCATGTTACTGTTGGAGTGTTTGTGTGGGTGCGTGCGTGTGTGTGTGTAGATGAAGTCATGCCAACAACTGCAGCAAAGCCACTTAAGGGAAATAAAGGCCTCCTTCATATTCAAGTTAACTTTTTCCATTAAGAAAAGAAAGGGGAAAGTACGGGTAATTATTATTCCGCTTCGCTCACCACAAGCGTGGTTTTCTTCTCCAATCACAAAAAACTTGCATGTTCGGTTCATTTAAAAATCTAAATCATATGAATGAGTCTTTTAGTTTTCTTTGTGATTGAAACATTTTTGGGAAAAATGCTTTGGATTGCTTTTAGCAATCTAAAGCTACATTGAAAATGCTCATTAGTCCTCCTTAAAATACCTTGAAGCAAGCAATTTTTTGCATCCTTGATAGTTTACATGCACAAACAGAACATCTTTTTATTTTGCACCTTCTACCTTTTGTTGTCTCTTTTTCAAATAAGATTTTTCGCAAGAGATGATTTGGAGGACACCAATGCCACTTCCCTTCCACTTTTACTGGATTTCTTCTTGAAAGCTGGCGGGGTTTAAGGTTAAAAAAAAAGTGCAATCAAAGTGTTTGCAAGAGGCAGCTTTAGACTCTTCTCATCCAAGGGTGGGCAACCTACTGCCAGTGGGACATATCGGGCCCACGAGAGCTTTGATCCATCCAGCCATGAAATTCTAGCCCCGAAGGAACTCTAAAGAAACTCACAAAACACACTCCCATTCATTTTCCATCAACTATCCCAGCTAAAATTAGACAAAAGAAGCGTTGTGAAGCCTACATTACTATCGGGACAATTCCGCATTGCGCTGTTCGATTCATTTTCTCTAAAGCTCGGCATATATATGTAGCTACTGGGAGGCGATAAATTTGCATCCATAAAGACTGTTTAGGTCTGTCAACAGCTACTACCTTTCAAATCACCTATTGTAACATTTATTTTATCGATTACTCGAATAAACATATAAAATATACAAGTACAGTGGGTTGGGCATTGAGCATCGATGGGATCCGGGACTAACACTCCAATTCTCCCGGAACCGTTTGAATTTTTAAATTTCGATTCCATGTCTCGATGCCCTGACCATGATTGGAAAAAAACAGCTGCTGAACACCATGAAGAAGAAGCCACATGGAGCGTGTGTTTGTGCATTGGAACTTGATTTCAACCATGCGGTGGCGCTCAAAAGTTTGGCTCATTTTCACAAAGAAAAATGACCAGTCAGCTCAGTGCAACATTTGCAACACAGCTATATCACGCAAAGGTGGCTGCACGTCCAATATGTTTAAACTAGGGCTGTCAAAATTATCGCGTGTGCTGTGTCCAGCCACTGTAGCTCTGCTGCTCTCTGTGAACTCTCTATTCAAGCCGGAACGCGTGGCTCTTAAGTGTCTCTGTCACGTGACTGTGTCGTAGCCGCTAACGAGGAAGGTGAATTATGCCAAACAAAGGGTCACCACAATGGCATTATCATCATTTTAAAAACTTTAAGTGACGGGTAAAAATAGATTATGACCGGATTTTTATGACTCTGTCAGTCAAAATGACAGACAACGAAAAAGTCTAGCGCAACCTCTGCTTTCGACATATGCTCGAGATCTGATTTTTGACAGCATCACAATTTCATTGTTTTCTGTAAGACGATAGCACCTCAGATTTTCCATGAGGGTGGTAGTAGTGGTGAAAAAAGGAAGAATCTGACGCTTCCCATTGAAATGAAGAAAGAAATAATGACAAATATGAGTGTGGTGTGAGTGTGAGTGCATTTTTTGTGGGCTCCTCCAAGTGTGGGAGTACAAAGATATTTTAACATTTAAAACTCTGCATTACAGCTCTGCGCACCATCTTACCTCAGTGCCACATCCTACCCTTGCCCAAACACGCCCACTTTACGCCTGCAAAACAGGCCCACGAAGTTCCGCCCTTGCTTATGTACAACCTCATGTCAAACCTTGCTAGCAGTTTGTTTTGTCAACACTTGAGAGTTCAGCCAGACATGTGAGCGTATTTACGAGTAGCAAGCGCAAAAAGCTGACATCCCAATACCAGACACTAATTTGTAAAATACATTCAGAAAAAGGACAAAATATAGCCTAACAAAATATGACTTGACACCCGCCTGTGCACAGTTACTAAAAATTTGAGCCTGCAAGCAAAGAATTCTGTTGACTTTATTAGAGGAGAAATGTCATTTGAAATCTTGCAAGTCAACCAACATCCTAAAAGAAAAGGGCCGCAAACTCATTTCCACATTCGAACGTGTTTTCTTCTGAGGCAATTACGTCCAAACAAGCGCGAGGCAGCCGAGTGGAAAATGGAAGAATTCATTTCATCGCCACGCTATGCTACAAACTTTTGAGATTTTCAAATGAATTAAAACACACACACACGTCCACATAGTCTAATATTGCCACAGCGTCTGATAATTGCAGAGGAATCCGAGTAGTCCTCCTTGTTTTCTATTGATCACTCTCTGTTGACTACAACACAACTGTCTCTATTTCTCGTAAAAATAGCAGTCACAGTCTTCCTTGGTGTCGTCGCACTTGACCACGTGTCACTAGCGCCTACATTCTGGCACATCCAATCACGTGAACTGAGAAAATACAAAGATTTCCCTTTTTTTATACCCCACACTCTCAGTCTTCGTCTTAGCTCCATCGCCAGGCACTGACCTTTCGCCAAAAGCTGGAAGTGAGAAAAAAAAAAACCTCTTAATTGCCTCAAATGAGAGCCTTGTATCTCCAATCTCATCAGTGGTGGGAGATTTAAGGCCGCCGGCAGCCAATTCTCCCGCTTGCTCGAAAGCTCAGGAGTAGTTTGGGAAGGAGGGTGCAGGGGAAAATGCGCTGACAGCTCGACCTTGGCTGGAAATCTGTTATAATTCAATTATTTGAACTCCTATCTTTTGTTTATGCACAACCAAAGATATTCAGTTTTTATTTTCAGAGTGGCTTTGTCAATTTACTTTTTGCCCATTGCTAGAAAAAAATGTAGTCTATCAGGAACAAAATGAAATAAAGCCTGTGAGATGTTGTTACATGCAAACTAACTATTGATAGTAAATACGGTGATTGATGAAATCCTTTTTGTTAATAACAAATATTCTCAAAAATGATCGCTTAACACCATGCTGTGCTGAACGGTGTTGTTTTTGGCAGCCCGTTTAATTTCTGCCTTAGTATTTTGGACGGAAATACTTATTAGTCTTACTCATATTTTAGTCATTTCAAAATGTGTTTGTCTTTGTTCAGTTTTTAGTAGGGCTGTCAAAAATATCGCGTTAACGGGCGGTAATTAATTTTTTAAATTAATCACGTTAAAATATTTGACGCAATTAACGCACATGCCCCGCTCAGACAGATTTAAATGACAGTACAGTGAACTGCCCACTTGTTAATTGTGTTTTATGGAGTTTTGCTGCCCTCTGCTGGCGCCTGGGTGCGACTAATTTTATAGGCTTCAGCAACCATAAGCATTGTGTAAGTAATTATTGACATCAACAATGGCGGGCTACTAGTTTATTTTTTGATTGAAAACATGAAAACATTAAGAGGGGTTTTAATATAAAATTTCTATAACTTGTACTAACATTTATCTTTTAAGAACTACAAGTCTTTCTATCCATGGATCGCTTTAACAGAATGTTAATAATGCTAACGCCATCTTGTTGATTTATTGTTATAATAAACAAAAACAGTCCTTATGTACCACATGTTGAATGTATATATCCATCTTGTGTCTTATCTTTCCATTCCAACAATAATTTACAGAAAAATATGGCATATTTTATAGATGGTTTGAATTGCGATTAATTGCGATTAATTACGATTAATTAATTTTTGAGCTGTAATTAACTCGATTAAAAATTTTAATCGTTTGACAGCCCTAGTTTTTAGTCAACGAAAACTCAAACAAAAAAGAGAAATTTCTTCTAGTTTTAGTCGACGTTTATTAACTCATTTGCTCCCAAAAACTTATAAATATGTTTAATTTTTAATTGTTTCAGTGTCCCAAAGACAAATTTCTACATCTTTTACATTTTTTTTCACAAGAAACATCTCTAGGTTCTGATGCAACTTAGCTCCAAAGCACAATGCGGAAAATCCATTTTAAAGCAATAAAACTGGCCACTGGAGGGCATTAGCACATCTGGTCAGACCCGCAATCTGATTTGATGGAACGAACGGCCGGGCCGCCAGTGGAAGACGACCGAATGGACGACAAGGACACCAGGTGCGGGAAGTCCGAGCAGGACGACCGGGAACACCAGTGCAGCGGACGATGCCGTTGAGTCCGTGCTGCTCGCCGAGCAGAGCCTGCGCCGCCGTGCTCGGCCGCTCGCGTCCCCCGCTACCCTCCAGTGTCCGGTGACTCAGCCGGAAATGCGCACGGCCAAATCAGTTCCAACCCAAGGAACAAAACATGCCCCACACAAGGGGAACTCCGTCACAAGGCAGTGGTCACCACAAAAGAAAGAGTAAAAAGAAAATCCATCTTGATGAGACACAGGCGGCGATGAGGTAAACGTTTACCCGGCTGTCGCGGCCACAACAGCGTCATCTCTCAGTTCAATAGTCTAGTTATGTGTAAATAATTTGTTACTTTGCTATCAAAAGCTCTATTTGTCTTGTTGTTTATGTTATTTTGTAGAATGGAAACATTATTCAGATGTTTGGGATGTCAAAAAAAGCAAAAAAAAATAGCTGTATAAAAGTCAGTTATGTTTGAAATGTATGCTTTTACAAAAAGCTCAATTTCTCTTTTTTTCATCAGAAATTGGAAAATTGCTAATAAACTAAGCTATTTTCTAATGCTGATTTCTAAAGAATGGAAAAAGATATGAACTCACTTTTTTTTCTAACGAAAGAAGGGAGTCTAATGTTTTGGTGGATTCCATGTTTATATAGCAATAGAACAGAATTTTCTGCGAAATCAGTCAAAATCCAGTAAAACGGCCGAGAGCGAAGGGGGTTGCACCGGCGAAAATGGCTGGGAGTAAATGAGTTAAAAATATTTTTGTCTATAAAAAAAGAAAATATCCATAAATAAATAAATAAATAAATAAAGATTTCCAACTATTTCAAATGAACATTGAAAGACGAGCACATATTGTAGCATCTACAAGGACAACACCAACAATTTTAAATTAATTATCTCACCAGGATGCCACGAAGTATATGTTAAAAGTTTTCCAAGAGTTTAAGATGACACTCACCATGCTAACTGCTAATGCTAACGTGAATGCTATGCTAACGCTACAAGTTACTTTTAGAGTATGATGATGACTCAGCACAGACCTTTAACGGCTAAAGCAACATGGCATATCTAGCCAAGATAAGAAAACAAAACTTACCCAGCAGCACCTCACATGTGCGTGTTTCGGGCGTGTGTGACACAACCAACCATTGCTATGATGCATGCTAATTACACATACGATAAGAAAATATCACACATTGTGAACTATGGAAACTATTAAGGGTGTATCGGTACATGTATTTGTATTGAACCGTTTCGGTAAATAGTGCTCGGTTCGGAACGGAGGCGTACCGAACGAGTTTCTGACGTAATGTAACCCTTACTTTTCGAGGCTGTGAGTCAATCGGGTTACAGTTTCTTTGTGTAGATTATATTTACCCCGTCTTCTCTACTATAATGAGGACCAACACGGTAGGACAGTATAACACAGAAACGTCAACGGCGCGACAACGTGGCCACTGCAAGAACGCAGTGAAACGCGGGCGTTAAAGTCAATCAGCCAATGCAGACCAGTCGCAGTGTGGCCGCAGGTTAGACGCGTCCCACAAGCGGCTCAACACGAAGCACGCGAAAAGAACGGCAGAGTTTATTATTTGACGGGAGACGCGACCCTCCTGCGTCAATACTACTACCGGTAGCTAGAATCGGGCAGACCTGAAGTCACTCGTGTAAAAATACGGTGGATCCGGGCGATTTTCAAACTGATATGCAATCGTAACCCACTTTTTGAGTCCATCAGATCTCTTGATTGGTAGATCGGGGCACAGTTGACTTGTTTTTGTTGATTTACTGCTGTCTTCGCTGCTATAATGATAACCAACACGGCCCCGTGTTCAATACAAAACCCTCCTACCACAACTAAACAAGAAGGAACTAATATTCACGTAGGTACTAAAGTTATACAACATAAAATATACAATATAAATGTAAACTACATCACATTTGTAAAATACAAATACATAATAAAATGAATAATAGCCCATTTAAACAAAATAAATTGAAATTAGCTGAAACACCTGTAATTAAATAAAAAGAATAATACACAGATCCTGCTTACACAATTAAATTTATTAATTTCTGTGTGGCGCTTTAACTTGAGATAATCCACCAATAATGCTTTTGAAAACCGTTCATAAGAAAAAAAAAAGATTCATTAAGGCATTTCATTCGTAAAATACATTTTAAAATCTTTTTCATTGGGATTGCTTTTCTCTTTAGCACAGGACTTCTTTTTTCTTCTGTCTTTCAGAGAAAGCTGACCAATACGCGGGGTCTGAAAGGCAAATTGTTGTTGGATTATCTTTAAATGGCTGCTACTTTTTGAGCAGAATTCTAGCTTTGTATGGGCGAATGTTCCTATTGTTGAAAGGTGTGTAATAAACAACTAGCACATTTATATTTTGCATTTTGTTTTCTTACTGTACCGAAAATGAACCAAACCATGACCTCAAAACCGAGGTACGTACCGAACCGAGATTTTTGTGTACTGTTACACCCCCAGAAACTATGGTGAATTTTCATCTCGTCTCGTTAGACAAAAACGTCTTGCTATGTCTTAGGCTAGGTTCATACCGGAGGTCTTAATGCCCGAATCTGATTTTTTCGTGTTTTTCCGACTCGAGTGAGGCATTAACTTGATGGTCGCAAAGATGTGGACCATTTCAAATCCGATCTGGGTCACTTTCGTATGTGGTTTAAATACTATGTGGTCCACATTTTTTCCAGAATGTAGCGGCAGTCTGAACTGTCAAGTTTCCCAAATCAGAATTCATGCAGCAACAGGGCGCTACGGTAGCGCTGCATCCGTGCATTAGCGTTAGCTCTAGAGCTGGGAATCTTTGGGCACCTAACGATTCGATTACGATTACGATTCAGAGGCTCCGATTCGATTATAAAATGATTACTGATGCACCCCCCCTCCTTTTTTTTTCTCTTTTTTTTTTAATGTTTTGTACATTAGTTCCAAAATTGTTCAAAAATACTCTCAGGCTAAACCACACTACTATTTCAGTATCAAGTTAACATATAGCAGTAAACAAATATACAAAAATAACATTAAATAAAAAACTCCAGTCCCCATTCTGTATCAGCAGCTTTAAACTACATTCAATTAATTTAATGTTGTGAATCAACCGTTAAATTTGTTAAAATTGCTCCCGTTATTCCATAATTTCCCTTTTGTCTACTTTCGACATGTGAAAGTTTTAAAATTATTTTAAAGATAGATTCAGAGTATTTTAGATAAAAAGTTCATTAGGTTTGCTTGGAAGGTTCGCTACAACAGCCTTGCAGAGAAGTGTACTGCTTTAAGATGGCGGCCGTTTATAACGCCCGCATCTAGCTTTTCGTAGATGTGCTGCTAACACTACAAAATCTATATTGCATCTAGTCCTATATAAATGATATCCACCGTAACAATTATATGGATGTACTTTGTCGCAGCTTTTCGGGAGCAGTCAGGTATGTTGTTGTGTTTTTTTATCTCGTTGCATGAGTTGAGCTAGAGCCGTGAGTTGAGCATTGGCATTACCTGAGGGGCCGGGTAATGGGAAGCATGATGTTTAGCTACTCTCGCTCCGTTCCGTCCCGAAGACCGCGCGGCGCGCTGAGTGTTGTGTACTTCCGCTTTACTTCGCATATTTCAATAATCGGAATTTGCATGTTTGTGAATCGTTCTCGAATCTTCCACGGCCGAATCGCGAATAATCTAAGAATCGGAAATTTTGCACACCTCTAGTTAGCTCCTAGTTTGAACGCGGCTTATGGGGAAGGAGCGGGCTTGACAAGTCATAAAAAATACTATAAATAAATAAAAATAAAGATAAAATAAATAAATAAATAAATAAATAAAAATTACTGTTCAATTTGTAAATGTCGACCCAGCTTCATACCTTGCTTTCTTTAAACTAAATTATATTTAACATAAAAAACATGATGGTCTTCATCAACTAAACCAGCGGAAAGAAGATCTTGCAAATGCACCCAAATTTAGCAGAGAACTAATTACATCAGTAGCAGGGAGTCTCCTGTCCTTGTCATAATCATTGTCCTCTGAACAAAAACAACAAAAACCCTCAGGAGGAGGGTGGCACACTGAAATCAGAAGGAAAATGACAGCTCTCACTTCTGTTCTTATTGCAGACAATCCGACACGCCTCGAAAGGGGTGTTTATCTGCTGAGAGCCTCTAACAGCGTTTCTGCAGAAAAGTTAACTGGAAATACTTTGTACATGAAACTCTTGAGTTTAACTCCAAGCACTATACTCAGAGAAATACAGTTCTCAGAAATCAAAAGGATTGTTAAGAAGAGGACCGCCGACAATGAGACGAGAGCACAATGAGAGAAAACAATCGCTCAGTCGAGTCGAGGCTGCTGCTCATCATTTTTCTGAAAAGCTACTTCATGGCGGTCAGTCAAATAAATCTATTTGTGGCACAGGTAGCACAGTAGCATTTGATGCAAACTTGCTTGAGTTTGATATTACCCGAAAAACCTTACAAAGTGGTTATATTCAGAAAAAAATGTCACCCCCCCCCCCCACAAAAAAAAAAAGAAATTTCACTTGAATACTTTGTTTTTTTCCCAAAAAGATTACAATTTTTTTTACCCCAAAAAAATAAAATAAATAAAATAAAATAAAAAACGTTGCTGCTTTTTATTTCTTCAGAAAAGACACTTTGACAGTCATATTTTCCAGGTTGTTTTGGAAAAATCTTTTGAGGTCATTATTAAGGACATTTTGATCCAATAAAATTCAACCTTAATCTTGCAGAAAACCATTATTTTTTTTTTTTTACTCCAGGAAAGCGGTAAAAGAAATACAGGTATGGTCAGGGGTGAAAGTGGTTACAATTTCTAGCCGGAACTCCCCAACGTGAGGGTCGCCAAGGAGCCAGAAATGTTATTTATTTGTTTTTTTTTTGTTTTTTTGTTGTTTTTTTTTTTGGGGGGGGGGGGGGGGGGGGGTCAAAACTACTGAAATGCAAAGAAAACTGTTTTGGTCAATTATTTGTATAACACACAAAAACTGATTCTTATTCAAAATTGTATTTTTTCAATGATTTGCAAAATAAAAGTTAAAAACAGCTATAACCCCAACCTCCATCTCCTAATTTTTGTTTTCCTTCATTTCCTCACATACTAAATGCCAAATCTCAATTGTAACTACTTAAGAACATAGGATGGAGGATATTAAAATTGAAGATAATGAAAACATTTACTTTTTGTTGTGTTTTTTAATAATAAAGATATAAGTAACATACATTCAGAAAAATAAGTGCAAATGACTTATATTATGCAGAGTGAAATGGAATGTATTATGAAGATTGCGCAAACATTGACTTTTTGAAATCATAAGGAAATGAATAAGTAGCCTAACATAAATGAATAAATATAAGTCCAAAGTGCACAAACTAACTATCTCTGGTGATCACATGTCAGTACTCAGATAACTGCAGCAGCTGGGGAAACCTCCATGCCGTCCGTGGATTAAAATAAATAATAAATATAGGTGGAAACGGATTACGCTAAACAAGCATGATATTATGCTTGTTGTTAATACTTGAGTATGTAAATCTGATGTTGATAGATTGTTTTCTTCTCTGAGATAAAATGCATGTGTGGCAGCTGTTTATACATATATATATATATATATATATATATATATATATATATATATATATATATACACAGTGGGGAGAACAAGTATTTGATACACTCACAAAGGGAAAACCCATTGGCAAAAGTATTCGGCCCCCTTGAACCTTGCAACCTTTCGCCACATTTCAGGCTTCAAACATAAAGATATAAAATTTTAATTTTTTGTCAAGAATCAACAACAAGTGGGACACAATCGTGAAGCGGAACAACATTTATTGGATAATTTAAACTTTTTTAACAAATAAAAAACTGAAAAGTGGGGCGTGCAATATTATTCGGCCCCCTTGCGTTAATACTTTGTAGTGCCACCTTTTGCTCCAATTACAGCTGCAAGTCGCTTGGGGTATGTTTCTATCAGTTTTGCACATCGAGAGACTGACATTCTTGCCCATTCTTCCTTGCAAAACAGCTCGAGCTCAGTGAGGTTGGATGGAGAGTGTTTGTGAACAGCAATCTTCAGCTCTTTCCACAGATTCTCGATTGGATTCAGGTCTGGACTTTGACTTGGCCATTCTAACACCTGGATACGTTTATTTTTGAACCATTCCATTGTAGATTTGGCTTTATGTTTTGGATCATTGTCCTGTTGGAAGATAAATCTCCGTCCCAGTCTCAGGTCTTGTGCAGATACCAACAGGTTTTCTTCCAGAATGTTCCTGTATTTGGCTGCATCCATCTTCCCGTCAATTTTAACCATCTTCCCTGTCCCTGCTGAAGAAAAGCAGGCCCAAACCATGATGCTGCCACCACCATTTTTGACAGTGGGGATGGTGTGTTCAGGGTGATGAGCTGTGTTGCTTTTACGCCAAACATATCGTTTTGCATTGTGGCCAAAAAGTTCAATTTTGGTTTCATCTGACCAGAGCACCTTTTTCCACATGTTTGGTGTGTCTCCCAGGTGGCTTGTGGCAAACTTTAAACGAGACTTTTTATGGATATCTTTGAGAAATGGCTTTCTTCTTGCCACTCTTCCATAAAGGCCAGATTTGTGCAGTGTACGACTGATTGTTGTCCTATGGACAGACTCTCCCACCTCAGCTGTAGATCTCTGCAGTTCATCCAGAGTGATCATGGGCCTCTTGGCTGCATCTCTAATCAGTTTTCTCCTTGTTTGAGAAGAAAGTTTGGAAGGACGGCCGGGTCTTGGTAGATTTGCAGTGGTCTGATGCTCCTTCCATTTCAATATGATGGCTTGCATAGTGCTCCTTGAGATGTTTAAAGCTTGGGAAATCTTTTTGTATCCAAATCCGGCTTTAAACTTCTCCACAACAGTATCTCGGACCTGCCTGGTGTGTTCCTTGGTTTTCATAATGCTCTCTGCACTTTAAACAGAACCCTGAGACTATCACATAGCAGGTGCATTTATACGGAGACTTGATTACACACATTTGGATTCTATTTATCATCATCGGTCATTTAGGACAACATTGGATCATTCAGAGATCCTCACTGAACTTCTGGAGTGAGTTTGCTGCACTGAAAGTAAAGGGGCCGAATAATATTGCACGCCCCACTTTTCAGTTTTTTATTTGTTAAAAAAGTTTAAATTATCCAATAAATGTTGTTCCACTTCACGATTGTGTCCCACTTGTTGTTGATTCTTGACAAAAAAATTAAATTTCATATATTTATGTTTGAAGCCTGAAATGTGGCGAAAGGTTGCAAGATTCAAGGGGGCCGAATACTTTTGCAAGGCACTGTATATATATTTTTTTTACATAGGGTTTTGACAGTTGCCGTCATATTTTCGAAATCAAAGCATCGTATACCGGAACTGCGTTCCAGCCCTGAATCTTATACCGGAACTGTGATCCTGACCGTTCCCACCCACTTTCACCCCTGGGTATGGTACAGCCCCACCCAATTATTTGTCAGTTCTGGGGTCTGGGTTACCCACCTTTAAAGCGCTATTAAGAAATCTGATGTATAAGTTCATTTGTCGATTAAATGAGTCTGAAAATAATATTTTAATGAAAATAACAAACCCTACAAATAGCTATACAGTAGTATGAAAAAGTATCTGAACCTTTTGGAATTTCTCACATTTCTGCATAAAATCACCATCAAATGTCATCTGATCTTTGTCAAAATCACGCAGATGAAAAAAAAACAAAACAAGATTCTGCTTTAACTGAAACCACCCAAACATTTATAGGTTGTCATATTTTAATGAGGACAGTATGCAAACAATGACAGAACGGGGAAAAATAAGTAAGCGAACCATCAATTTAAACATTTTGTGCCCCCCCCCCCCCCCCCAACCCCCCTTTGGCAGCAATCACTTCAACCAGATGCTTCTTGTAGCCGCAGATCAGTCTGGCACAGGATCAGGACTAATCTTGACCCGTTCTTCTCTACAAAACTGCTGTAGTTCAGTCAGATTGCTGGGATGTCTGGCATGAATCGCTGTCTTTAGGTCATGCCACAGCATCTCAATGGGGTTCAAGTCTGGACTTTGGCTTGGCCACTCCAGAACGTATATTTTGTTCTTCTGACTCTCTCCATTTGTAGACAACTTCTCTGACTGTCGATTGATGAACATCCAGACTTTTAGAGATGGTTTTGTATCCTTTCCACAAATCAACAACCCTTGATCACAGGTCTTCAGACAGCTCTTTGGACTGAGCCATGATGCACATCAGACAATGCTTCTCATCAATTCTTACCAGGTGTGTGTTTTATAGTGGGCAGGGCAGCTTTAAACCACTCATCAGTGATTTGGCACACGCCTGACTTAATTGTTAGGTCAAAATTGGTTTAAATTGCTCTTTAAGTCTCCCTAGGCAGAGGGTTCACTTACTTAACCCCCCCCCCCCTCTGTCATTGTTTGCATGCAATCCTCATTAAAATATGAAAACCTATAAATGTTTGGGTGATTTTAGTTGAAGCAAACACTGTTTTTAAATCTGTGATTTTGAAGATGATCAGATCAAATTTGATGGTGATTTTATGCAGAAATGTGATAAATTAAAGATTCAGATACTTTTTCAGACCACTGTAGATGTACTGTAGGTCAAGCATGTGGGGCCATTGGCGTAAAAGCCTATTTGTTGTTTACTTTTTAATGTTCTTTCTTTTCTAGTTTCTGTTTCTTCCTGTGTTTTCTTATGTCATTTTTCTGTTGGTTTGCGTGCTATGGACACCCTGTGTGATTCCTGAATAAAGATATTTCACAGCAAATAAAATACATTGATCCCTCACTTATTGCTGTTAATGGTGACCAGAACCGACCATGTAAAGTGAAAAACCGCGAAGTAGTGACATCCCCACAATTTTTAACATACTGTATATATTCTATGTGAACGGTATGTATAATATCAGTGAGTGTAAATAAAACCCTATAAATGCATGTTATCATTATAACATTAAAGGCTAGTTTGAAACATGTAATCATAATATAAATAACACACATAAAATACGTTTTTTATTCTTATAACAGAATACTAATGACAAGATTAAAAAACACGCGATGTTCTGAAGGTTGCGAAAGTTGAGCCGCAAATTAGCGAGGGATCGCTGTATTTGACAAGAGTGTATTACAGGAAAGACATGGGGTTGAAAGAGCAAATAAACCTTTGGGCCTTGGCCCAGTGTTTCCAATTCAAATGAATTAGCATTGCTGTGGAGATGCCAGAAGCCAACATCTGTGTCGGGCCCGTGTCTTTCTAAGTTCAGCAAGGCAAAAATCTAAACACAAAAACGAGACGACCACCCTACTGTCAGCTCTCATTGGTCTGACTGTTACATCGCATTGAACTAGAAGCAAAATATGCAAAAAGATTCTTAATTTGGCCTCATGGGTGCGCATGCCATCTGTTTGGTCCTCACCTATCGTGATGACATCATAGCAGCGCTCCTGTTACAATATATCTATTATAGCCCCTTTCACAAACATATCCCGTTAAATTCCTGTGTAAGGTGACGCGGGATTTACTTGGGTCATAGCTTTCACGCATGTAGAGATATCCCAGGAATGATGCGGGTTGGATACTTTCACAGACTTCTCCCGTGTTGCCCACTGGCGCTCTCTGTGCGTGGAGGGCTGCTGGCACGATTTTATAACCCTGAAATTACGTCATTTTTGGTTGGCATCGGCTGTCACAATGTTGGTCAAATCGTGCTTTTTTACAGAGCTGTTTGTGGGAACGTTCCCGACATCGTAACTGCACCAAATTCGAGCTCATCAAGACTGTATTTAAACCCTGGCAATCCAAGAGAAGAGTGCCGAGATATTAACTTGCTGGGCGCCATTCGACACCTCTGCCGCCCTTGTTTTGAAATCCCCTACGTTGTGCTGGTATTTGAGTGTATTTGTTTTGTTGTCCCATCCGCTTTTTGCCTACTGCTTAGGTTAGTATTATTGATCCCCACCTATCTACTGTCACGGACCCATCGTGTTATTTCCCCCTTTTCCGCGATTGTGTGTATTTTTTCTTTGTGTTTAATAAACCCTTGAACGCAACCGTCCTTTGTTTTCTGGTTTGTGGTACAACCTTGTTTCTGCAGCTGCGGACCCTAACATTGGCAACAAAATAAACCACACATTTCCAAAGATTGACGATGAACTCTCTTCCTCCGCGCTACGATCAAGTACCAATTTAATTCTGTTATGTTTTCAGTTTAATTTAGCTACAGTGGGGCAAATAAGTATTTAGTCAACCACTAATTGTGCAAGTTCTCCCACTTGAAAATATTAGAGAGGCCTGTAATTGTCAACATGGGTAAACCTCAACCATGAGAGACAGAATGTGGAAAAAAAAACAGAAAATCACATTGTTTGATTTTTAAAGAATTTATTTGCAAATCATGATGGAAAAAAAGTATTTGGTCAATACCAAAAGTTCATCTCAATACATTGTTATGTACCCTTTGTTGGCAATAACGGAGGTCAAACGTTTTCTGTAACTCTTCTCAAGCTTTTCACACGCTGTTGCTGGGTTTTTTTTGCCAATTCCTCCATGCAGATCTCCTCTAGAGCAGTGATGTTTTGGGGCTGTCATGCAATTCAGTATTCTTTCTCCTCCAAGCACGAGAACCTGTGTTTCTACCAAAAAGTTCTATTTTGGTTTCATCTGACCATAACACATTCTCCCAGTGTTCTTCTGGATCATCAAAATGCTCTCTAGCAAACTGCAGACGGGCCTGGATGTGCACTTTCTTTAGCAGGGGGACACGTCTGGAGATGCAGGAGTTGAGTCCTTGGTGGCGCATTGTGTTACTGATGGTAGGCTTTGTTACTGTGGTCCCAGCTCTCTGTAGGTCATTCACAAGCCCCCCTCCCCCCCCCCCGTGTGGTTCTTGGATTTTTGCTCATCGTTCTTGTTATCATTTTGACACCACGGGGTGAGATCTTGCGTGGAGCCCCAGATCGAGGGAGATTTTCAGTGAACTTTTATGTCTTCCATTTTCTAATAATTGCTCCCACAGTTGATTTCTACACACCAAGCGTTTTACCTATTGCAGATTCAGTCTTCCCAGCCTGGTGCAGGTCTACAATTTTGTCTCTGGTGTCCTTCGACAGCTCTTTGGTCTTGGCCATAGTGGAGTTTAGAGTGTGACTGACTGAGGTTCTGCACAGGTGTCTTTTATACCGATAATGAGTTAAAACAGGTGCCATTAATACAGGTAACGAGTGGAGCCTCGTTACAACTCTTTGACAGCCAGAAATCTTGCTTGTTTGTACATGACAAAATACTTTTTTTCCACTCTAATTTGGAAATAAATTTTAAAAAATCAATGTGATTTCCAGTTTTTTTTTTTTTTTTTTTTCCAGATTCGGTCTCTCATGGTTGAGGTTTACCCATGTTGACAATTACAGGCCTCTCTAATCTTTTCAAGTAGGAGAACTTGCACAATTGGTGGTTGACTAAATACTTATTTGCCCCACTGTATTCACAGCTTGCTATGTTGATAATTGCTATGTTTGTTTACCGTTTTTCGTCTTACTGCGAAGAAAGAGGAAGTGACGATCAGTCCGCCATGAGATTTACGTCATCAGCCATCGTCCTGTGACCCGGGAATTTAACGCTTGCTTTCACATACGGCTCGTCCTGGGGCTTTCCCGGACATTATACTAAGACGTGACCCGTGAAATGGGTCATGTCAATCGACTCGGGAAATTGCTTCCACATACAAGGTCTGCCTGTTTAAATCTTGGGATTTTAACTGTGTTTTGGTGTATGTGAAAGGGGCTTATTATACTGTATACATATATGCACTATATTTTCAGAAAAAAATTTCATTAGCAACTAAACCGTTAGATTTAGACAAACCGCTTCCCACACACATACATAGAAAAGGCATAATTACTAGAGATGAAGCCGATCGATCGGGTCCGATCACGTCATTTTCAAAGTATCGGAATCGGCAAAAAAATATCGGACATGCCTTTTTTTAATATATATATATTTTTTAAATAAATCGTTTTCTAATTGTATTTAACGTTACAGACATAATATGTTACACTCATCCAGAGTCTTTAGTTGAGGCTTAAGGTAGGGTCATCAAATTTATCCCGTTAACAGCGGTAATTAATTTTTTTTTTTAAATTATCACGTTAAAATATTTAACACAATTAATGCATGCGCTGCACGGCCCACTCACGCATTGTTGCGTTCAATCTGTAATGACGCGGCAGCGTAAAATGAGTAGAGTGAATTTTAGCAGCCTTTGGAGCCTTTTTTTAATTGGCTAAAGCCTTACAATCCCTCTCCCTACGATTAGAAACATCGTGGGAAGCAATGTGGGGAAGAAAGGTAGTAAGTGATCTTTTTATTAACACCCTATGTTATTTCCCAACGCAGAGAAGATATATCAATTGGTACCACTACGCACAGTCATGGGTGCACTTCCCATCATGCATTTGGGCAGAACAGATGGCTACAGTATCATTTACTGAAAGCTCAACAAATACACTAGATGGCAATATTTAGTCACAATATACAAAGTCACATTTATCCTTTAAGAATTACAAGTCTTTCTATCCGTGGATCCCTCTCACAGAAAGAATGTTAATAATGTAAATGCCATCTTGAGGATTTATTGTCATAATAAACAAATACAGTACTTATGTACTGTATGTTGAATGTATATATTCGTCCGAGTTGTATTCATTTTTTTCTTAATGCATTGCCAAAATGTATATGATCGGGAAAAATTATCGGGAATGATTGGAATTGAATCGGGAGCAAAAAAAAGAAGCAATCGGATCGGGAAATATCGGGATCGGCAGATACTCAAACTAAAACGATCGGGATCGGATCGGGAGCAAAAAAACATGATTGGAACAACCCTAATAATTACTATCAAAAAGTCAATAGTTTTTGTCAGGGTGGATTTTCTTTTCGTCAAAACACTTTTTAGTAGTTTTCTAGTACTCTCACACAATAAATGTTTGCTTTTTTAAGTGTGTATTTTTCTTCTAGTAATATTACCATTTTGCAGTATCTGAATGTATCTTTCTCAGTATGCTTTTTTCCCCCCCAAGAAGATAATCACATTCAGTTTTGGACTAACTTTTTTTCCCTCAGTATCAAAGAAATGATCGTCAATCGAGACCTTGTGATTTAGTCATTGCTAGAGAATTGGTGAATAAGAATATTCACAAGCAAATATCCCCCAAAAATCATATCGATTTTAATGGACTCGATTGTACACACTGTGAATCTGTGAAGCTTTTTCATGTGAGTTAAGATTCTACTCTTGTTTTCCGCCTCTGGCTTTCATGGTATCGCCCTCGCTCACTCTCACTGTGTCAACCCATCTGTCTCAGCACTCTGTAATCCACAGTGCTTGTGATGAGTCACATAGTATAAAGTGCCCACCCCACACACATACACATACGGAACATACCATCACACATGGCGACAGTTATGAATAAAACATGGGGTTCAATTCACAGCGGGGCATTAATATGAGATCTACATAAATCAGCCAGTACTTTCTCGTGGCACGTACGAGGCGCTACCACGATTTAATATGTCGGCCTGCGTGTCGGAAAGAAGGCAAAACATTCCAAACGCATTAAAGGCGACAAGGACGTCACGGTTTTCCAGTGTTGTCTTCCCCCGGGTGACAAATGACGAGCCAAAGATTGGTCATTGTATTTCTTAGTGACAGTAGGGAATGGGACGTACTACGTCTTTGTTTGGACGCGCCTCCATGCTGGTAATAGGATTCACTTCCGGTTCGGCAGACTCAACGCGGATTGTAACATGTGGTCGTGCTAAGCTAACTCTTTCGGTGTTTTAGAAAGAAAATATGGGAGCTTATTGTTGCGTTACCGGGTGCAACAGCGTCTCCTACGACAAAAAAAGGGGTTAGGAAAAATGGACTCACTTTTCACCGTTTTCCTGCATGGAGGACCAAATATCAGATCACGAAGGTACGACGAATGGCTGGATTGCAGCAGTTCGTCGGAAAAGCATTTCTTATGATCATATTTCTGCTGGAATGAGAGTGTGTTCCTGTCATCTCTACTCTTGTAAGTTGAACGATTTATCCACTTTTGGTTTCAATACGTTTTTTTTTTGTTTTTTTTACACCGTTGTGTAAATCTGCCTCGGTAGCAATGCTCGCCTACTACGACTCACCTACCTGTTGTGTTCCGAGGTAAACCTGCTGACAACACATCCCGATTGGTCACCATCTCTCTTCTTGGATCATTTGACAAAGAAAATTTGTTCAATGGAGTGGTTCCATTTGTCCTGTGTCGGACTCAAACAAGCCCCTGCAGCAGACGCCATCTGGGTCTGCCCTTCTTGTCGATGAACTGCAGGCTTTTAACTTGTGAAAATGCAAGAACTTTAATGCACATATTTATTCTGACTGGCTATTTAACTATGGCGAGTGACGTGTTTTTTTTTTTTTTTTTACCACTTTGACAAAGACATGTTTCATTGTAATGTTGAATTTATATATTCTATTATTTTTTTTAAATTTATAATATTCTTATTTGCACTAATGTAGACTTTAGACTGTCAATTCAAATAGTGTTGGAAAAGTTGCAATACCTAAAATAGAAATGCAAGAACTGTAAAGTACATATTTATACACCTTTATTTACCTAAGGCCACTGGATGTTTTTTAACTGCTTTGAAAAATACAGGTTTTGTTGTGATCTTGTATTTATATAGTATATAACTTTTTATAATGTATTATATTATGTATTATAATATTTGCTGCCCCCTGCCAGAGTGTGGGCCATTTTGTACTAAAATGGTTTTAAACTGTCAGTTCAAATACTGTGCTGGAGACTAGTACTTGCAATACTTAAAATGGAAATGCAAGAACTTTAAAGCACATATTTATCCTGTCTGGCAATTTACCCAAGGCCAGTAAATAGTGTTTTAAACTGCTTTGACAAAGACACGTTTAGTGATCTTGTATTTGTGTATTACTTATAATTTATTATATAATATTTGCTGCAACGGTCAGAGGGTGGGCTTTGTTTGCACTAATTTAAAGATTTTAAACTGTCAATTCAAATATCGTATTGGAGAAATTGCATTACTTGAAATAAATCTATTGCAATTTATCAGTCTCAGTTCTTGTCTACAACACTGTCCAAAAATTGTCAATGCATATTCCAAATAGAATAACAAAATTAAGTCACCTAACTTTGTAATTATTACACCTGTTTATTATGAAGACCTGAAGTAAACAACAAGCAGTTACAGTTTGTCAAGAAGTTGTTCGAGTCATGTTTTGGTATTCATAGTTTATTGACTTCACAACAACACTTGGGCTCGTGTTTGTAAGAGCAGAGCAAACTGAAGTTTCAGCGTGCACTTTTCGCCTTTCCAACCTCTCATAACGCTCCGATGTGGTGCGCTTGACCTCAGAATAACCCAAGAAGAGATATGGTGACCAATCGGGATGTGTTGTCAGCATTTCATATGCAGGTTTTCCTAGGAACATAACAGGTAGGTGAGGAGGAGGAGTAGGTTAGCATTGCTACCGAGGCAGATTTACACAATGGTAAAAAAAAACAAAAACGTATTGAAACCAAAACGGTTAAATCGTTCAACTTACAAGAGTAGAGATGACGGGAACACACTCTCATTCCAGCAGAAATATAATCGAGAGAAATGCTTTTCCGACGAACCGCTGCGCCCCAGCTATCCGTCGTGCCTTCGTGATCTGATATTTGGTCCTCCATGCAGGAAAACGGTGAAAAGTGAGTCCAGTTTTCCTCGCCCTTTTTTGAGTCGTAGGAGAAGCTGTTGCACCCGGTAACGCAACAATACACACCCATAATTTCTTTCTAATACACCGAAGGAATTAGCTTAGCACTACCACACGTTACAATCCCCGTTGAGTCTGCCGGACCGGAAGTGAATCATATTACCAGCATGGAGGCGCGTCCAAACAATGACGTAGTACGTCCCATTCCCTATAAGGAGTGTTTGTGGTTTGCGTTTTGCAGTGTGATTTTCCCCACTTACGCTTATTGATAAAGCAAATGATAATGCTCCTGAAAGGTAGTTGAGCAGGAATACATTTTTCATTCAAAACATACTCCTTTGATTTGAATTTTTCATTTAGCTAAGACGTTAGCAAGAAAGAAAAAACACTCTGAAGGCATTAGCAGGAACAAAGACATCGCAGTTTTCCGGAATTTCTTCCCCTTGAGTGACCAACCACAAGCCAAAGATGTGCTTTTTGCGAGCGAAGGAACCAAACAGGACTTACGATAGTGAAGTTCATGACTTTGAGGATCCAGATGGTAAGTGCCAGGTTGACAAGGATGAGGATCATCAGCAGCAGGACAAAGAAGTAAAGGCAGCGTTTCCTCCATCCGTAGATTCCCACTTTGTATACTTGTGCTTGCTCTGAACTCTGTACATTGTTCCTATGACTGCACTGTTCTTGGGTCATCTGCCGGGGGAGGAAGGGAGAAGAGGGTCAAGCTCACCGGAGGTCAACAAATGACAAATTTTGAAATCTGAATTAATTTAGATTTTTATGAGGTGAAAAAAACAGTCTTATGAATGCAGGACGTTATTCTGTGATATCATGAATTATATCAAAATGTAGGTAGCAATCACCTTAGATAGCAGACCGACGTTGATTAAACGTTGATTTTCTAAAAAAATCATCAATGTGGTCGACATTGAAATTTTGGACAATAAACAATGTTGATTCAATATCGCAAATATCAATGACACCTGACATTGACATGAAACAACGTTGTTCTATGGTATGTCAGGCAATGGTTGGGTGAACATTGTGTTATAGTTGATGAACCAATAGTAGAAATAGTAGATCTTGGAAATATGGTTGGAACGGCATTGAATTATATATATATATATATATATATATATATATATATATATATATATATATATATATATATATTAGGGGTGTCAAACGATTAAATTTTTTATCGAGTTAATTACAGCATAAAAATTAATCGTAATTAATCGCAATTAATCGCAGTTCAAACCATCTATGAAATATGCCATATTTTTCTGTAAATTTTTGTTGGAATGGAAAGATAAGACACAAGATGGATATATACATTCAACATACGGTACATAAGTACTAGTTTATTATAACAATAAATCAACAAGATGGCATTAACATTATTAACATTCTGTTAAAGCGATCCATGGATAGAAAGACTTGTAGTAGAAAGACTTGGACTTGAAAGACTTGAAAGATACATTTTAGTACAAGTTATAGAAATTTTATATTAAAACCCCTCCTCATGTTTTCGTTTTAATAAAATTTGTAAAATTTTCAATCAAAAAATAAACTAGTAGCCCGCCATTGTTGATGTCAATAATTACTTACACAATGCTCATGGGTGCTGAAGCCTATAAAATCAGTCGCACCCAAGCGCCAGCAGAGGGCGGCAAAACTCCGAAAAACACAACAAGTACACCTTTCACTGTACTGTCACTTTAATCTGTTTGAGCGGGCATTTGTGCGTTAATTGCATCAAATATTTTAACGGGATAAATTTTAAAAAATAATTACCGCTCGTTAACGTGATAATTTTGACAGCCGTAAGATATATATATATATTATATGCAGTATATATTTTTTTATTATATACGTATGGTATTTTATTAGTCAGCTGTTTCTTCTGTCTGTAAATAAAGCAGGACCGCTAAATATAGGCATATTTGAAAGCATTAATCGTGTCATGGTTGAAAATGGAGGAAAACATAACATTGATTCACGTTGTTTCAATATTAATAATAACTGAAATAACGTTTAAAGTTTTCAACGTTGGAACAACATTAAGGGTGCAAAAGTGATCACAAATCAACGTGTCAATGTTGATTCAACCATATAAGGTCGACAGTGGAATGTTGATTCAACATCTTTTCGACGTCAGTCTGCTATTGATTTGATAAGGCCAACATATCGCCATTGTATCTCTTCATTCCTGTCGATGCCGTTGGATAGCGATTGATTATGATTCTAATAGCTCGACTGTGCTGCAGCGGAGGCACTTGGCACATCGCTGCAATGGGCCGAAACTAATAACTGCAGGTAAAACACCATTTAGCATCCTAGTCGTCAAATGACTTTTGACAAGCAGGCACTTTAGCTTCTAACTGAAACAAATAGCACAAGACAGGGGTCCCCGATTGTGGACTAGCTTGCTTATTTCCGATCTGATTGGACGGGAGATTTTTTTTTATTTTTATGTGTGTGATAAAGGACAGGAGGGAAATCACCAATTGGGAGAGCAAAGCAAGCAATGAAAATTCACATTATTTGACAAAGAACCACTGGGTCCTCAGTTGATTACGGTACTGTGAAGGAATATTTTATTCATGCTTATAAAACACAATTATTAACAGCTGTGAAACTGTATGTTTGCATGTGAGACTGTATTCATGTTCATGCGTTCCAAATATGTGTGCTTCATATACTCCGTTTCTCGGTGAGAGTGATGCAGCAACACAAAGAAGCAATGGAGATTGGTCGTAACATCGGCAACACTGTCAGCAAGGCCTGTGATGATTTGTCCCAGGTGAAGATGGAACAAGCAGCGTCAAGTAATGCCGTCGCTCAAATGGTGACGAAAATTATTACGGAGATCCGGGACCAAGAAAGGCTTGTTCGCGGGAACCAGGCCAGGGCGGATGAAGACTAACCCACCTGAGTGGATTGTGGCGGAGATGGGCCTCCATGACTCCCTCGGCTAGTCCTCCTTACACAAATCTGACATTCACCCTAATCGATGAACTCACACTAATCGACAACATTGCCAAAGTGCTATGGCAAATCAATAACTTTTGGGAAGGAAAAAAAAAAAAAAAAAGCTCATGTAGAAAAAAAAAAAAAAAAAAAAAAAAGCTCATGTAATGTCATGTATGCAACTCTTCCATGTTTGATTGTGCATATGCTTCTCCCGTCAGCCCTTGTCTTTCTTTGGTTCTTTCTTTCTTCGGGGTAATCATATCACATTTTGCAACTGTCAATGATACCGATGATGATGACAATGAATAAAAAAATACAAATACAAATTCCTTTGAACTTCTACAATGGCGCCTGTTGACTGCCTTATCAAGATATGACTCCCTCTTGGACCAGCCAGAGCTAGTTTCCAAGGTCATAACTCAGGATGTTTTTCTGTGGAAAATCCCCAGCTTGGGCTGTAATAAGTTTCACTTCTGTTTCACAGTAAGCATCCTTAGGTAATGCCCTTTCAATAGTATAAAGGAACTTGGCTCACTTTGTCTCACTGTACTTCTGCGTGATCACAGCACTTGACTGGATCACACCATTTGTACCCTTGATATATATCTTGTTTATAACGTCTATGAAGCAGGCAATCCTTGGCTGGGTTTGATTCTTTCTCTCATCTGAGCTATTGATTGATACTTTTCTTGGAGTTCAAACTTCAACTTCCCTGACAGGTACCTATATACGAGGTTAAGAACTGCGCATAATGGACTCTTTTATACAGAATGGTCATAGTAGCTGGTCTGTCAGATCTTATATTAATGCCTACATACTAAGGGTGTAACGGTACATGTATTTGTATTGAACCGTTTCAGTAGTGGTGCTCGGTTCGGAACGAAAGCGTACCGAACGAGTTTCTGACATAATGTAACCCTTACTTTTCGAGGCTGTGAGTCAATCGGGTTACAGTTTCTTTGTGCAAATTATATTTACGCCGTCTTCTCTACTTTAATGAGGACCAACACGGTAGGACAGTATAACCCAGAAACGTCAACGGCGCGACAACGTGGCCGCCGCGAGAACGCAGTGAAACGCGGGCGTTAAAGTAAATCAGCCAATGCACACCAGTCGCAGTGCGGCCGCATGTTAGACGCGTCCCACAAGCGCCTCAACACGACGCACGCGAAAAGAACGGCAGAGTTTATTATTTGACGCGAGACGTGACCCTCCTGCGTCAGTACTACTACCGGTAGCAAGGATCGGGCTGACCGGAAGTCACTCGTGTAAAAATACGTTGGATCCGGTCGATTTTCAAACTAATATGCAATCGTAACCCACTTTTTGAGTCCATCAGCTCTCTTGAGTGGTAGATCGGGGCAGAGTTGACTTGTCTTTGTTGATTTACTGCTGTCTTTTCTTCTATAATAATAACCAAGACGGCCCAGTGTTCAATACAAAACCCTCCTACCACAACAAAACAAGTAGGAACTAATATTCATATAGGAACTAAAGTTATACAACATAAAATATACAATATAAATGAATACTACATCACATTTGTAAAATATAAACACATAAGAAAATGAATAATAGCCCATTTTAAAAAAATAAGTGGAAATGAGCTAAAACACCTGTAACTAAATAATAAGAATAATACACAGATCCTGCTTACAAAATTAAATTTATTAATTTCTGTGTGGCGCTTTAACTTGAGAAAATCCACCAATAAAGCTTTTGAAAGCCGTTCATGAGAAAAAAAAAAAAGATTCATTGAGGCATTTCATTTGTAAAATACATGGTAAAATCTTTGTCATTGGGATTGCTTTTCTCTTTAGCACAGGACTTCTTTTTTCTTCTTTCTTTCAGAAAGAAAGCTGACCAATACGCGGGGTCTGAAAGGCAAATTGTTGTTGGATTATCTTTAAATACCGGCTACTTGTTGCGCAGAATTCTAGCTTTGTATAGGCTAATTTTCCTATTGTTGAAAGCACAAAGGTGTGTAATAAACAACTAGCACATTTACAGTATATTTTGCATTTTCTTTTCTTACTGTACCGAAAATTAACCGAACCGTGACCTCAAAACCGAGGTACGTACCGAACCGAGATTTTTGTGTACCGTTACACCCCTACAACATACAAACAGATTTTTACAACTGTATTAGCATAGATCAGGTCATAGACTACGATGCAATCCAACCTTCAGAATTTTCAGATGCACGCATTTAGCACCGAAGCTTACTCTGATACATCAACACTGCGTCGCTTTAGCTAACTGAAGTTCAACAACAGTACAGTTTTATCCAAGAAGTTTAATACAAAAATGATGTCTGAGATTTTTCTCTTTGTTTACAGTCACCACTTTTAGTCAATCTCTTTAACTTGTTGAAAAGTTACACACAGAGACAACAAAGATTCAGGTGAGTAATGGACTGCCAAAACAACCAAAAAAATGTGAGCCAAAAATATCTTTTCCTGGCAGACATTTTTACAAAATCAGTGTAGGTGGGAACATGAACCAAGATTCACAAAAGCAATCCGTCACTAGAGGAACAAAGACACGGCAACGAAGACTTGGCGGACTATTTCGGGAGTGTTATCGCCGGAAGCTCTAAAAATACTTCTGGCTGTGCTAATCAGATTTAATTGCCGTTTTGTCTCACTCGATTATTCAGTGTGACATTGTTTTCAAAGGCCCTCCTGAAAGACAAAAAATTGTACTGATGGTGTTCCAGTAATGTGTCAAGCTGAAAAGGATCATTGTGCCAAAATAAGGGCTGAACAACAGGGTACGAGAAGCAAATTAGAGGCAAAACAAACTATTGGACCTCGTTCCTGCACTGCTGCTACTTCGATTGATCAACCAACCGGAGACGGAAGAAAAACAAAGTATGGTTCTGATTACACAGAGAAATGAGCTTTTTACAAAATGTTATTGGCCGCTTCCGAGTGCCAAACAGCCAGGCAGCTGCCCACTTTAGCTCTTTTATGGACTGCACGTGGATTTGTACCAGCCGGGACCCGCAGTTGCCAATGGCCACAGCCCCTTAGCGGCCATATGACTACAAACTGAATGAATGGCAAGAAGCCAGCAGTGCTTTATAATCTCATACAATGTGCGGCTAAACAAAGCATTACAGTAATGCGATTGGCTGATTAAAAAGTTTTAAGGTCATAGAACACTACCTTCAGTAGCCAAATAAATTGTGTGAATGGATTTTCACTACACTGCAACATTCCATTAAGTACTTTACCTTGAAAAGGTAAAGTGAAGTTTCAGATTTGCTTTTTGTTGGGCTGTCTTTTGAATAACTCCGGTATTAGGAGTGCTTATCTTTTGTCTGTACTGTCTGTACTGTATGCTAGCTCAGAAGATTCCTCTTTCATTTGTAAGTTTAAGTATAAATTTGTATCAGTTCAACTTTCCTGCCTCTGTTATCAGTCTCACAATAACAGTTTGATTGGCTAATCATACGGGAAAGAAAATGCCCACAGAATCTACGATTGTGACCAGATTGATATGACGATACACAAGGTTAATCTTGATTCTAGGGCTGCAGCTATCGATTATTTTAGTAGTCGATTAATCAATGAACTAGTTCGAATAATCGAGTAATCGGATAAGGAACAGAAAAAATTTAAAATACCTCAAACGGTATATAAAAAACAAAAAAATGAGGATCTATGTTAAGGCCGGCCCAGCCTATACGCAAACTATGCAGCTGCTTAGGGACCACTAAGAGCCCCCAATCTGGCAACCTCATTTTATACGTTGTTAATAGAGCATCGTGAATAATGTGTCGCGCATTACCGTTTATCAGTGCAAACATCCATTTTCTTGTCATTACAATCTGGCAACCTGGGGAGTGACGTTGAACCTGCTTTGCAATGATTGGTGCTCAAACTTGATTGGAAAATAGATGCACGAATATGTCGAAGAGAATTTATCCTTCTGGAGCAGAGAAACGAAAAATCTGATTAATATACAAAATATGGACGTATGGGTTGGATTGCATGTATGGGTTTCACAGTACACTGTGACGAAAAATATGGGCCCCTTGGCATTATTTTGCTTAGGGCCTCCAAAGGGCCTCGGCCGGCCCTGATCTATGTACAACAAATGAACATTTAGCTAACTTACATAGTAAAAGGCCGCTATCTTAAATGCTATAAAACGCAAATGTTTTTTTTTTTTTTTTTTTTTTTTTTTTTTACAACGCTCTTAAGAAATAGCTCAGACACATATTCCGCCCCCAAAAAGGCTAAATATACCCATAAACTACTTTAAGAAGCATAAAAAAACATAAGCTAAAAAAAAAAAAAAAAAATTAGCTTATGTTGGTCTTAACAAGGAGCAGCTGGATTCAGTCACATGAAATGAGGCAGATTAGAGGGCAGTGTATCCACCCAAATCAGTAAAACTAAATGCAAACACTTTCAAAACAAACCATTAGAATGCCACTTTAATTAAACGAATACTCGAAGCAGCAAGATTTAATTCGAATATTTTTTTTCTAATCGAATACTCGAGTTAATCAATTAATTGTTGCAGCACTACTTGATTCACCCTCAACTGGAGATATAGCATAAGAAACTAATTTTGGGCCATTTCAGGTCATTTGCTGTTGATTTTGGGGCATTTATGGGTCATTTCGTTATGATTTTAGGTTACAGAGCAGGAAGTCATCTGGAAATGTCCCCAAATGAGTAGACAGTGACTCAAACTCAACAGGAAGTGACCTGTAACTGCCCTAAAATGAGCAAAAAGTGACTTGTAAGTACCTCGAAAATCGGAAAGAATGGCTGCGTATGCTCTGGTTTAGAATGAGTGAATGTTCATTTGCCCGTCCTAGTCTAAGGCTAGGTTCATACTACAGGTCTTAATGCACGAATCTGATTTTTTCGTGTTTTTCTGACTCGATTGAGGCATTAACTTGACGGTCTGAATGGGACAAGTTGCATAGAAGTGGACCATTTCAAATCCCATCACTTTCGTGTGTGGTTCAAATCCGATCTGGGCCACATTTTTTCAGAACGTGACTGGCGGTCTGAACTGTCAAGACTCCCAAATTTATATTCATGCAGCAATTACGTCAGCAAAAAGCAAGAGGCACAGAGGACGGCAGCCATGTAGGCGTTAGCGCCTAGCTTGAACTCTGCCTTTAAGCACGAAGCGGGCTTGACCACAGTCCTAAAAAATAAAATGAAGAAAAGAATAAGCCTTACAATTTTCGATTTTCATTCTGTGCGCCGAATGAGCAGCTTTCATTATTGCACACATGGCTGAGTCGGGGAAAACTGATGTCCACACGTCAAGGATCATGTGTGTGCGTGTATGCGTTCTATCAGTCCATATAAACTTTGAATATAAGACTAAACAGGGATTATTAATGTCTGTTATTTGTGTCCTCTTTTTGGAAATCAAAATATGATCACTCTAGAATGACATACAGCTAGCATGTGTAATTTGTTTTGATGCTTCTGCGCATGCGGGTCTCTTTGCTGAGCGCATCTCGGACTGCGAATTAGTGCGCATGCGTGATACTTGAACGGTCTCAATGGACAAAGGCAGTCTGAATGGGCACGCCAAAAAAACAGATATGGCAAAAAATCGGATTTGAGCATTAAGACCTGTGGTATGAACCTAGCCTAAGTGGCTCGGGTGTCTAAAGCGATCAATTGTAGCCATTGGGTTAACAAAGATACTATTCTAGTGGAAGATTTTGGTAGCAACTTGCTGGTTCCGCTTTCCTTTTTTTTTGGGGTGACACCTTTTTAAAATGATATTCCGATTCTTGGCATGAGCATATTGATAACCTTTTGTGATACAAAGTATTTCAATTTCGATATTTTATCACACGCCTACTTGTCACAGTTATCATTCAGTGTCTTAAGAGGAACACAGCTCCTAATCCCTAACCCCAACCCAAATACTTTTGAAATGATGTCAATTTAACTTCAAAAGTGACACAATTTACTAAATTACAATAAATGATATCTGTCATAAGCATCCATTCAAAATTATGACAGTTGTCACATCATAATTATGAATTGTTATAAGAGGCATTCAAATGACTTTAACCAAAGAAACAGTCAAATGTTCAAATCGTTCATAATGCAGTAGCTTAAATTTATGTATTATAATACTATTGTATCTAGTGCTGCAACGATTAATCGATTAACTCGAGTAATCCCGATTCAATTCCAATCATTCCCGATAATTTTTTCCGATCATATACATTTTGGCAATGCATTAAGAAAAAAATGAATAAAACTCGGACGAATATATACATTCAACATACAGTACATAAGTAATGTATTTGTTTATTATGACAATAAATCCTCAAGATGGCATTTACATTATTAAGATTCTTTCTGTGAGAGGGATCCACGGATAGAAAGACTTGTGACTTTGTATATTGTGACTAAATATTGCCATCTAGTGTATTTGTTGAGCTTTCAGTAAATGATACTGTAGCCATGCCCCAATGCATGATGGGAAGTGGAACCATGACTGTGCGTAGTGCTACCAATTGATATATCTTCTCTGCGTTGGGAAATAACATAAGGTGTTAAGGATAAAATCAATTGCTACCTTGCTTCCCCACATTGCTTCCCATGATATTGCTAATCGTAGGGAGAGGGATCGTCAGGCTTTAATCAATTAAAAAAAGGCTCCAAAGGCTGCCAAAATTCACACTATTCATTTAACGCTGCCTTTTATCTCTCTATATAGGTAAAACGGCGCCATTACAGATTGAGCGCGACAACGCGTGAGTGGGTCGTGCAGCGCATATATTAATTGCGCTAAATATTTTAACGTGATACATTTTTAAAAAATTTAATTACCGCCGTTATCGGGATAAATTTGATAACTCTACTTTAAGCCTAAACTAAAGACTCTGAATGAGTGTAACATACAGTACTGTGCAAAAGTTTTAGGCAGGACACTTGCCTAAAACGTTTGCACAGTACTGTATATATATTTTTTAAATTATTAAATTTATTAGGATCATGGAAGCTTCCACTTGGGGAAAATATATACATACAGTATATCCTGTATAGACCCTACCCACCGACTTCACAAAACCACGTGCTCGCTGTATGGTTCCGCCCACTTGTCCGTCATTTTGTCTCTGTATTAGCATTGGTTTCAATTGATCGAGGAATTTAAAATGCATTTCATGGAAGACCCGGTGCTTTCTGATGCCGTAAACTCACTGGATGTGTTGCATAAAAGGCGTTATGTGGAAAAGCTTCGTTCTATACAGTCGCCAGATCCATATTTGATGCCCAAATCGATGTTTTTCGACCCACTGTCTTCGCCCTGTCTGCCTGACATCTGCTACGCTGATATTTACAATTATCTTGTCCACACAAAATCAGCCTATTCTCACGAAAATTTGAAAAACTTCAAGAGCTTGGAGGCTTATAAATACTTCGTTGCTGGTTGGGTGAAACAGGTCCTCGTCCACGAAAATTCGGCAGGAATCTATCTTGTGCTTGGAAAGGTGAGTTACGAAATTTTCAATTCAAAATCTTTTGTTATTGCTAACATCCACTGTCAAGTCTAATGTAGGTTATTTGTCAGCCCAAAACCCTCTAAGTATATCTTAAATGCATCTTACCGGATATAAAATGACTACTACATAGTCTGTGGGGATTTTTTTGGTGCCCAGTTTTCACGTCGAATTGCAGCCGTCCATTTCGCTCTCCTCTTTGGATCCCTCGGAATACGGTAAAACTTCAAGTCTCTCCTTCCATCTTCTCTGTTAGTGCAACCAACAGTCACACACGCCTTCACCATTTTGATTATTAATGTTAAGGAGCAGAAAAACACGCCGAAAATAGGAGGGATGTACGTAGCCGTAACAGGTTAACACTATGTTTTGACGGACAATTGGGCGGTACCATTCAGGAGAGCGGAGTTGTGACGTCACGTGGGTAGGGTCTATATACATAATATAATAAAAATATACAGTACTGTGCAAAAGTTTTAGTCAGGTGTCCTGCCTAAAACTTTTGCACAGTACTGTATGTCTGTAATGTTAAATAAAATTAGAAAACGATTTAATTAAAAAATATATAATATTTAAAAAATGCTTCCGATTCCGATATTTTGAAAATGACGTGATCAGACCCGATCGATCGGCATCGCGATCGATCGGGTCCGACATCTCTATTTTATAGCATTTAGGCTAGTGGACTTTTGCTATAAAAGTTAGCCAACTGTTCTTTTTGTTGTACTTTTTTTATACAGTTTGAAGCTAAGCTCAGTTATTTCAATTTCTTTTTAAATGAAAGTGCAATTTTGCATCGTTTGAAACAACAATTGGGAATTTCATTTTGTATTCGCATTTCGTGCTCTTTTGAAAGTGCAATCTTAGCATTCTTTTGTTTTACATCTCCAAAAAATTATTCTGCAAGGCATTAAATGTTCCTAATCTGATTACTCGATTATTCGAACTAACAAATTGATAGATTAATCGAGTACTAAAAAAATCGGTAGCTGCAGCCTTAATTGTATCATAAATTAGTTCAGTACATTTCAGTTTGAGTTGGTTTGGCATATATTTTCAGAGTAATTCAAGGCTATTTAACAATGGCTAGTATAAGGTGGAATTAAAAACCTCTTTTGACAAATATTCCTGTCACAAAAATCAAATTGGATTCTCTGGTGTTCCCTGCAGTTAATCTTTGCCTACCTGTGTTTATGTTTATATATTTACAGTCATTACGGGAGAGCAGGTAGAAGGTTTGTGACAAGAATTAAAGGTATTTGTTATTTTTCCAAGTGCCTTTAGTGCATTTTAATGCTGTCATTGATGAAAAAGCAGGGAAAATAGTCCCTGAACAGCAAGCTAGTAAAGGCATTTTCGCGCTGTGGCATTTCGACAAACATGCACTTTATGTGTTTTAAAGGCGAGACCAAATGAAAAATGGACAATTTGGTAGCATTAAACCTTAGCGAGTGCCTGGATTCATCCTGGCATTTGTGATACATTTAGTTGACTTTTTCATTTCATATTCAACAGACTGTAAAAAGAAAGTCTCACAAAACATCCCAGCTCAAAAAAAGCCAATGTTATTATCATTCTGTGCCAGGGTTTTTTATGTTGATTTTTTTTCTTTTGCGACTTGGCCGGAGGCAGCTTCTCCACGCCGTGCATATGAGTGTTTACGGTTCATGACACAATTATGATTAAGATGTTAGCCTCTCACCGCGAGGTGAATACAAAGAAGAGCAGGGAGAAAAAACAGAATAATGGCATTGACCTGCCCTACTCACCATTTCATCTAAGTGTGAGATTGTCCTCAGAAGGAGATACAGTCAATGTAACATTTAATACCACTGTGGCCTTGAGCGATGAATTTTCAGCCTCTACTTGATCATTAAGAACACAGCGTAATTGCTTCGAGCAAAACCGATGCTTTCCATGCTAAAAAAGAAAAAATCGCCTTAAATAAAACACTTCTTTAATGCAGAGGCTGCTCGCAACAAACACTTCCATGCGTATCACTAATTAATCGCTGCTGACTAGTGAATGAGCCGCGGAAAGAAATTGGACTTTAAATCATTTTAAAAGAGGAACAAGAAGTACGCTGATGCATCAAAACCTGTGTGGAAAATAAGGGCAAAACATTCAATTATCTTCATATTGTAGCACAGCATGTAACATTAAAAAGAATTTGAGCTCTGTTGCCTTTCTACCGCAAGTTGGGTCAGTAGCAAATAGCAAAAAAAAAAAAAAAGTCATTGAGGGCACATTAAATTTTTGTTAACTATAAGAATATATTATATTGTACTACAGACAATTGAACTCCAGTCACAAGGTCTTCGACTGGAGTCTACTCGAGTCGCAAATTTGATGACTCGGACCGACTCGGACTGGGAATAAAAAAAAAAAAAACGCAACCTCGGACTTGACTTGCTTGAGCCGGGATAGTCCAAGACTAGGCTCGACCTGTGAGACAATAAATCAGGACTCGACAAGCTGACCTCGGAAAACTTGAGTTGTAGATTGGTTTCCACCTGCCAGTGAGCTGATTGGTCAACTTGGCCGCTTTCGCCACGCCCTCACGGAGGAACCTGTGACTCGACTCGACCTCAAGACTCGGACTCGACTCGACCGAGACTCGACTCAACCTAGAGACCCAACTCGACCTCGACTCGACTCGACCTCGAGACTCGACTCACCTCGACTCGACTCAACCTCGAGACTCGACTCAGCCTCTAGACTTGACTCACCTCGACTCGACTCAACCTCGAGACTCGACCTCGAGACTCGACTTCAAGACTCGACCTCAAGACTCGACCTGACCTCGAGACTCGACCTGACCTCGAGACTCGAGACTCGACTCGACCTCGAGACTCGACTCGACCTCGAGACTCGACCTCAAGACTCGACTCGACCTCGGGACTTGACCTCAAGACTCGACTCGACCTCGGGACTCGACCCTCGACTCGACTTCGGGACTCGACCCTCGACTCGACCTCGGGACTCGACCCTCGACTCGTCCACGAGACTGGACTTCAAGACTTGACCTCAAGACTCGACTCGACCTCGGGACTTGACCTCAAGACTCGACTCGACCTCGGGACTCGACCCTCGATTCGACTTCGGGACTCGACCCTCGACTCGACCTCGGGACTCGACCCTCGACTCGTCCACGAGACTGGACTTCAAGACTTGACCTCAAGACTCGACTCGACTTCAAGACTTGACCTCAAGACTCAACTCGACCCTCGACTCGACCTCGGGACTCGACCCTTGACTCGACTCGACTCGACCTCAAGACTCGACCCTCGACTCGACTCGACCTCAAGACTCGACTCGACCTCGAGACTCGACTCGACTCGACTCGACCTCGAGACTCGACTCGACTTCAAGACTTGACCTCAAGACTCAACTCGACCCTTGACTCGACCCTCGACTCGACCTCGGGACTCGACCCTTGACTCGACTCGACCTCAAGACTCGACCCTCAACTCGACCTCAAGACTCGACCCTCGACTCGACTCGACCTCAAGACTCGACCCGACCTCGAGACTCGACTCGACTCGACTCGATATAACCTTATGAGTTGACTCAACTTGACTCGACATAACCTCGTGACTCTAATCAACTTGACTTAACCACAACAGGTAAGGCTTGGGACTTATTTGTACCTCAGACCATAGTGACTCGTGCAATTGTCTGGTATATTCGAAAATAAATAAATAAATAAAAATGAAAGTCACCATTTAACAAGTTACAAAAAAAGATGTATTTAACAAGTGAATTTGCTAATAAGATTCATAATTTTATACAAACAGAACTATATTTCCTCTATAACTACATTTTCATACGTTTTTTTTTTTTAATTAAGTGGACTTCACTCCAGTAGCTAAACAAGCGAAGAAACCTAGTGAAAAGTAAATTTCAGAAATACAAATTAACACTTGAAATATTACATGTAAAATTAGTATTATTACTATAATTCCCCCCCCAGTTTTTTTCCGTTTGAAAAGCTGCACCGGAGAATTGCAGCCCTGAGCGAGATTTTTGAGCATTGTATGACAGAACCCAGCATTTTAAAGATTTTTAGCTACTACTGTTTAATTACGGAAAAAAGTTAATTTTCTTTTCTTTTTCCAAAACCCCAAATAATTTAATTTGGATCATGAAGAAAAACGATTACACTAATTATTATTTTGTCAGAACGTTTGTCTGCTGCTGCTCATGCGTTTGCTTTTCCCTGTCAATTCATTTCCCTTCTGCTGGGGTAAAAGCTTTTGGAGATTTTGGAGGCTGGGACTGGTCCAAAATGTCATCGTAGTGACGGCGGGGAGCCAGTTGAGACTAAGCCTGGCAAAGTCACTTCTACTTCCCTCAGATACACCACTGTAGGTGTCTTTGAATT
Organism: Corythoichthys intestinalis; assembly: GCF_030265065.1. Classification (NCBI taxonomy): domain Eukaryota; kingdom Metazoa; phylum Chordata; class Actinopteri; order Syngnathiformes; family Syngnathidae; genus Corythoichthys; species Corythoichthys intestinalis. The sequence continues at coordinate 30,444,052 of NC_080412.1, forward strand.
TGCTCCAGGATTAAGGCTTTTAGATCAAGAACTTGTGGATTAAAAAAGTCAAAGATGCCATGAAAAACATCAGACCTCGATGTATTCCTTTTAACCAGCGGTGATTGCTCCAAGACTTCAAGGGAAGTGCAGCTTCCCCTAAAATGTCAAAAAATAAAGTAATCAAATGTATGCTGTTGTGTGTATATATCACTGACTAAATATGCGCTACAACACGCTCATCATTTGTCCAGAATTAGCTGCTTATCACTGGGTACAGTGCAGATCGCTTTTCATTCATTCGCTCAGCTTCACAGTCCTTTAAACAGTGTTGGATGATGTGTCTTTCTGGGGGTTTATAGGCAGTCGGTGGGGCTCGGTTCGCCAGGACGCTCTGCTTCTCTGCATGATGGTTGGATGATATTTCTGAGGTTGAATTTCTTTTTGATAGACAGCAAAATGAGCGAAACTAATCTTGTCGTATTAACATCCACGGGAGGCAATTTTCAATTTTCATTCTGTTGTTCTGAGTTGAACCGGAGACTTTCATAATCATGCTAGTAAAAGTGACTAGCGAAAAATCGAGCTGCTACCATAAATTTTGCACTATACACAGAAGGCCTGTGCTCTGGACGGCCGGCGGCTGCCATATATACATCACTGTTTTTATCCACCCCTATCCTCTATGATTGTCTACAGTTCGCATCCAATCCGACAGGTGGCAGCAATGCTCCTGGCTGTTAACCGCCAATCTGATAGGAGAAGAATGAAGAAAGCACAGAGTAACCTACTTTGGTAAATAAAGCCTTACTCCTTGTGGAAGCAAAATAGCGATAAGCGTGGATAAACAATATGGATGGTGGTGGCAAAAAAAGAAAAGAGAAGGGTGGTGCTGAGAATGTTAGAGAGAAAAAACTGAAGAAACTCGAGAGCGAAATGTCACAAGTTGACACACATGTTCGCAAGCAGCAGTCTGGCTGCAACGGCCACGCCGGCTAGCAACAACCCAGCTCCCGGCGATGGTGAGAGTGGGAGCGGCAGCCGCTCTCACGTGCAGCCGGTGCAAGGAGAGACAACAGACTAGGGAGAGGGTAATGATGAGCTGGTAGAAGTTTCCCCAGACAAGCGCAGATCTGAGATCTTGAGATCTGAGCTATTTGCAGGCTATGACATTGAATGGATGAGTCTTTCTCCAAGGAATGCTTTAACAGTTTTATCTTTGTGGCATGATGCATTGTCATCTTGGAAAACGACAAACATATTTTCAAGTGAAGGGATAAGAAAGCTGTCTAAAACTTCAATGTAAATTTGTGCATTTATTGAAGATTTAACCACAACCATCTCCCCAGTAACTTTGCCTGACGTGCAGCCCCGTATCATCAAGGACTGAGGGAATTTTGATGTCTTCTTCAGGCAATCATCTTTGTAAATCTTACTGGAACGGCACCAAACAAAAGTTCCAGCACCAAACAAAAGTTCCAGCATCATCACCTTGTCAAGAGTCAAGAATCTGCATTGGACCTTGTCAAGAGTCAAGAATTTGCATTGGACAAGGTGATGATGCTGGAACTTTTGTTTGGGGCTGTTCTAGTGAGACTTTAAATGGCCCAAAATTACCTAATGGCGTACTGCACGTAGGCTATTTTTAGACCGTGACGTCGCATCGTAAAGCGGAATTAAAGCCGAAGTGGGACATTATAGACTCGCCCTCGCATAGACACAACGTAATTTGTGCTACTTTTCTCCGGTAATCTTTCAAAACGAAAATGCCGATCACGCATTGCTTTTTTGGAACTTGTAGAAACGACTCTAGACATTACGAAATATGAAGGATGTTTTCATCATACGTTTCCGGAAACCAAAAACTCAGGTGGAAAAAATGTGAAGACCGAATCAACTTGCGCGGACTTTAACACCAGCTCGGTGAATCCATTCACATTTCATATGCAGTAAACATAATGATGGGTTGGCATGGTCTTTCAGAGGACAAAGAGGTAAGCTATTTTTATATTTTTAACTTATTTTTTTAGCGTAACGTTGTGCCGTACTGCCTCTGTCTGACAATGAATGACCTGAAAAGAATTGCAATGGTATCTGACTGCGACTGTTACAGTTTCTGTTATATATATATATATATATATATATATATATATATATATATATATATATATATATATATATATATATATATATATAACAACTTTAGTAAAGGGGAAGTGTAAATAAATTATAGAATTAGGATGTGTTATCAATGAAAAAATTAAAAGTGTTCGTTGGCTGTCACTGAGTAGCATTTGCGATCGTGACACAAAGCTAACTAAATTACCCCCCAAGTACGGTAAGAGACGTAGGGCAACCAGAGGATATATAAGAAAGACAGGGCTGATGGTAACGGATAGCTTGTTGAAACAGGAGAATGTCATTGTCAGTCGCGTCGATAAAAAAACTACAGCTATGCTTAGGTCGGCTCGTTTTTTTCGTCTTTTTCAGCCTTCGACACTCAAGCCATCTCTTTAACTGAACATTTTTATGTTTTTCCACATCATCTCAACAGGCACATCATTTTCGGAGAGAATTGGTAGGTTTAGCTCTGTAAACATCTCCTTCGTACACGATTTCCATTCATTTCCTATTAGGGACAAATGGTTGCTTGTCCCTACTTAGCAACAGTAACTAATGTCATGAATATTAATGAGCGAAAGTGACGTGTTGCTTGCGGTACGCCATTGCCTGGCATTGACTGCCACTGAAAGCCATAGACGTTCAATCCGTTTGAAGTGGGAGGGATGGCAGCGAATCATTCGCTGCCACCCTCCAAGTTCAAACGGATTGAACGTCTACTAGTGATAAACTCATTCAAATTCATACTAGAAGCTTGTTTTTCTGTTAATCAGTTGTTTGTAGAATATCCTAGAATGATTTCCTGACCAATGTATCGATAATCGTTGTATCGTCAGATCATCGAGATCGTGAGCTTTGTATCGCAACTCGTATCGTATCGTGAGGTACCAAGAGGTTCCCACTCCTACTGTTGATAGTAATAGTTGGAGTTGTTGACTGCACTTGACATCTAATCCACATATTCAGCATTCATTCGCTGCCACCCTCTCAGTTCAAATGGAATGGACATCTACTAGTCATAAGCTCTTTTAAAGAGCTTTAATTTTGCATAAACCACAAGATTGGATGTCTATCATCATCCAACGTCACCGAAAGAGTTCCTAAAAAACTATCAAGTTGAAAATATTACAGTAGTGCGATAAGAGTAGTCTGTAAGTGTGACTATCGCTGTGGCCTATCGTCCCGTGCAGCTTATACATGAACAAATAGTTTTTTTTGGTCAAATTTGTTAGGTGTGGCTTATAGTCTGGTGAGGCTTATCTATGGACAAATGTCGTTTTTCTTGACAAATTTGTGTGGTACGGGTTATTTTCAGGTGTGCCTTATAGTCCGAAAATTACGGTAAGTGTCCTGTTAAATGAAAATGAATGCAATACTACTTACTATATGTAGTTCTTTTTACAATATGTATTTCTTCATTTTTTTTCTCCAAACCTCTACTGGGATAGCATCCAGTTACTAGCAGCATGTTTGCGGCGGTTGCTCTGGTTTCCCTCCAAATCACTAAAAACCGAATACTTGCATAATTACCATCCATTTCATGTTTCATAAGAATATCAAACAACAATATTGTCATGTCTGACGTGTGTTAAAAGTGGCTTTGTCACTATGATTGAGGGGGAAAAAAAGAAAAAGAAAATAGGACAGTTTTTCGTGACCCCGCTCTTTAATGAGGACAAGTGCTTTTAGAAAATGGATGGATGTTTTTCATCATTTGAAATGTTTTTGATAAAACTCATTTGAAGACGTTACCTGAAGCTGAAGACTTCAAAACATGACAAAGTTTTCTCTCGTCGCCAATATTATCAAAGCCTCTGACAAGCATTCTAAAGCTACTTAGTGCTCACAAAAACATTTCCCACACCCGCCACAGATTAAGAAAAACATAACAAGAACAAAGTTACTCTTCTGTCTACTGTAAGCCTGCATTCTCAGTTTCATCGCTGCCGGGCCTGCGTTCAATGCCTTAACCAGCAGACAATTTATTGCTTTCTCATCGTTTTTTCACTCTCTTTCTTTGTCTTTATTGCTGTTTGAAAAAACAGCTTTGTCTAGGCCGAAACTCGTTAAAGTGTTTACTGTGATTAGGGAGTTTTTTTTTTTTTTTAACTGTGTTAGTATTAAACACAATGCAAGGGCCAGTGTGGATGAGGATAAAACCGGGCTTGTTGATGAAAGAGAAGAGAAATGTTGTTCACATTTCACACAGTCTCAAAGGATATATCAAAGACAAGTGTGTATATCTTTGGGAAAATGAATTAATTTATTCATGGGTTCTGGAAACGACCCACCACAAACTTACTCTATACAGCCCCCTGGAAAATTGGAAGAGAAAATAATACCACCACCAAAAAATTTACACTTTGACATGAACTTGGGTGGACGGGTTTAGCATACCAAAAGGCATCAAAAAGCCTTGAGGACTCACGCTAGAAGAGTGGTCATTAACCTTGCTAAAGGGACCAAACGGCATAAGTTTTACATGTGCATTCACCAACACTCTTGAAATAAGATAATGAAGCAATTTTTTTAAAAGTTCAAAACAGAAAATTCAATACAGTGGGTCAAATAAGTATTTAGTCAACCACTAATTGTGCAAGTTCTCACACTTGAAAATATTAGAGAGGCCTGTAATTGATAACATGGGTAAATCTCAACCATCAGAGACAGAATGTGGAAAAAATAAAACCATAAAATCATATTGTTTGATTTTTAAAGAATTTATTTGCAAATCATGGTGGAAAATAAGTATTTTGTCAATACCAAAAGTTCATCTCAATACTTTGTTATGTACCTTTTGTTGGCAATAACGGAGGCCAAACGTTTTCTGTAACTCTTCACAAGCTTTTCACACACTGTTGCTGGTATTTTGGCCCATTCCTCCATGCAGATCCCCTCTAGAGCAGTGAAGTTTTGGGGCTGTCGTTGGGCAACACGGACTTTCATCTCCCTCCACAGATTTTCTATGGGGTTGAGATCTGGAGACTGGCTAGGCCACTCCAGGACCTGAAATGCTTCTTACGAAGCCACTCCTTTGTTGCCCTGGCTGTGTGTCTGGGATCATTGTCATGCTGACAGACCCAGCCACATCTCATCTTCAATGCCCCTGCTGATGGAAGGAGATTTTCACTCAAAATCTCTTGATACATGGCCCCATTCATTCTTTCCTTTACACAGATCAGTCGTCCTGGTCTCTTTGCAGAAAAACAGCCTCAAAGCATGATGTTTCCACCCCCATGCTTCACAGTGGGAATGGTGTTCTTCGGATGCAATTGAGTATTCTTTCTCCTCCAGACACGAGAATCTGTGTTTCTACCAAAAAGTTCTATATTGGTTTCATCTGACCATAACCCATTCTCCAAGTCCTCTTCTGGATCATCCAAATGCTCTCTAGCGAACCGCAGACGGGCCTGTACGTGTACTTTCTTCAGCAGGGGGACACGTCTGGCAGTGCAGGATTTGAGTCCCTGACGGCGCATTGTGTTACTGATAGTAGCCTTTGTTACTGTGGTCCCAGCTCTCTGTAGGTCATTCACTAGGTCCCTCCGTGTGGTTCTGGGATTTTTGCTCACCGTTCTTGTTATCATTTTGACGCCACGGGGTGAGATCTTGCATGGAGCCCCAGATCGAGGGAGATTATCAGTGGTCTTGTATGTCTTCCATTTTCTAATAATTGCTCCCACAGTTGATTTCTTTACACCAAACATTTTACTTATTGCAGATTCAGTCATCCCAGCCTGGTGCAGGTCTACAATTTTGTCTCTGGTGTCCTTCTACAGCTCTTTGGTCTTGGCCATAGTGAAGTTTGGAGTGTGACTGACTGAGATTTTGGACAGGTGTCATTTGTATCGATAATGAGTTAAAACAGGTGTCATTAATACAGGTAATGAGTTGAGCTTCGTTAGACCTCGTTAGTTGAAGTTAGACTTCCTTGACAGCCAGAAATCTTCCAAATATTTATTTTCCACTCTAATTTGGAAATAAATTCTTTAAAAATCAAACAATTTGATTTCGGTTTTTTTTCCCCCATATTCTGTCTCTCATGGTTGAGGTTTACCCATGTTGACAATTACAGGCCTCTCTAATCTTTTCAAGTAGGAGAACTTGCACAATTGGTGGTTGACTAAATATATATTTTCCCACTGTATGTCGTTTAAAGCAACATTTGGTAACCTTTCAACCTTTATAAAATATTTTTATAACATTTGTGATGATATGTCGACTGACAACTAGTTGAATGACACCTCTTTACATCTTGAGGGGGTCTGTATCGCTTTCACCGGCACTAATGAACTTTGAGGAAAAAACCCTAAAAATGTGCTGACTGCTTTACGGCATATGTCACTTCCCCCTTTCCCCATTCGTTATAAAGACGGAGGTCGATGCGAACACTTTCGCGCGAATTTAAAGATGGCAGAGCAACAAAAGAAACTAAGAGTTTTGTCCGAGGAGACAAAAAGAAAAACAGAGGCTACCAGGATAAAAGGATATATAAGAATAAACATTGGCCCGGCTTTCACTTGCTGGCACGACCCCCCCACCCCCCCGCCAACCAGACTCAGGGTCGGAGGGCCAGTGAGGATTACGATACAAAATATAACGTTTTTCATTGTCAACATTGTCACATGCTATTGTTTAGCCACAACTGGATGCATTACTACACTACTATTCATCCTTCTCACAGCAGCTGGAAACAGAAATGTTGTTTAATCCATCTGCAGGTGACCGGGAGATCAGGATTTTTCAACACTGTGCGCTGGTCCTCATGGAAAATGCAGTCTTCCTTAAGGCAACACACGACCGCTTTTGTCCACCCACGAAGCTAAAATTCACCAAAACTGAAAAGTTAACTAGTGTTGCTTGAAGCAAAATCCTGATAAAATTTCTTCCAAAATTTTAAGAATATTATTTTTAGCTTTACAGATGTAGAGATGCCTGAAGCATTTGTCGAACCCCTTAAGGGACTGTTATGTTTCTGTGTCGGGGCGACGGCGTAACCTGCTGGGACCCAACACTATAGCCTGACATGCGCCTCGCATAAATCCTGACTACTTGTCGCGGTGACGTGTTGATACGTGAATGCCAAGGGCTGTGATTGGTCCGTACAAAACGTGTTCTCCATGATTACGCCCAAATGGGTGAACAAGTGTAGCAAATTTACCCGATCTCTGCCTCGACTGGTTCAGTGGTTGGACAAGCCACCTCCGCAAACGTTTTCTGCCTTTAAACATTTGGAGTAAAAGTAATTCTTCTTCAATTTCGATGAGCTCCAGCTCAAGAAACAGCTCCATCTTTGAAATTAGAGAAACCAAGGAGTGCTATGTGAAGCCCCGCGAAAGCCCATGAAACCACACAAAATTGAGGATACACCCCCCCTAGTGACTGGGCGGTGCACTACAGCGCAATGTGTTACTTCTACGCAGTGTAGCTACATCGTCGACCCGACATTGAAGCACTACTCATGCGCTAGACTTAGTCACCGAACCCCTAAAACCCAGGCTAAGAACCACTGTGCAAGAAATTAAACAGGAAGTCAGTCATTTTGGTTTACTGCAACCATTGTTGATGAAATGCATTTTTAAACAATCGGAAACATTTTGGTGGTGAATAGGCTTGGGCATCGTTTGAAATTTAGCGATTCCGGTTCCGATTCTACGTATCGATTGCGGTTCCGAACGATTCTAGATTCCGATTCTTTTAAGAGGCAGGGTAAAAAAAAATACAGTGTAAAAAAAAAATTGCATAGTTTATATTAAAGTCTAAACTTCTCAAGGATTTGTTAAATTAAATGAACTTCTCACAGGGGTAATTTTAACTTATATATAAATATCAGTCTTTGAAATCCAGCAATTTTTTTCCGCTCGGCGGTCAGGGCATCGAAACAAGGAATCGAAATTTTAAAATTTGAATGATTCCGGGAGCATCGGAGTGTTAGAACCGGTTCCCATCGATGCCCAACCCTAGTGGTGAATATTAGGGAAAAACAGTTCATCTGTAATTTATGTCTATGTACACATTAAAAATGAAAACTAAATAAGAAACAGTTATAATGTAGTACTACTCAATCCCGACATGGTGACACTTTTGCGCATCATTTTCAAGGAGCAGTAACTAGTAGTTTGTATTACAAGTTGGAAGCTTGCCCAATACTCCAGACCACCTACCAGCACAAAGTGTATTTTTAGCCATGAGGGAGGTCATGGCACTTGACTCAGGAGGCATGAGGATTTGTCTGCTTACTTTGAAGTTGAAGAGGACTGAAGTGAGCTTCTGGAAATATCCACAAAAGATTTAGGGAAATGTTCGTTCTTCCACCAGAAGAAAGGTCTCTGTCTCTTACATCTCTGTCCTACTTTGATTTAGAGGAAAGGCTAGTCAAAAGGGGATGGATTGAGTGAAATTCTTGAATGGTATTTGAAAATATTGTACTGAAGTCAACATTTGATTGGTTTTCCTAGCATGGCTATACGAGTATTTGATTCAATAAAATTTAGTATTGTGATTGTTTTGAGGCATAATGGGCTGCCCAACCAAGCTATATCCAGTAGAGGTGCTGTTGGTTAAAGCTCATTAAGGAATGATCTATAGTCCTATAAATTTTAAATATATTTAAAATTACGATTAATCAATTGCTAATTTTTCTTATCTGTTTGCAAGGGCGTAGGTTTGGTCTCAGCATTGGTATCATGCATGTACACTTTTTGCTGAGGACAGGACATTAATAACACCAAACAGATAGGGTGAACATGGGCTACATTTCTCACGAATATGCTGATGTGTTTCTCACGTAAAAAAATAATAATAATAAAGAAAAAATGTTAATATTGTTCTATTCATGGGAGAAAGTCAGTTTTATATAAAGTAAATTTAAAGTGGTTGGTTTTTGTATATTTTTAGGGGGCTGGGCAGGGAGAGATACTACTTAACCTACTAGTATACATGGAACAACACGTTAGTCTACACTGTCCATCACCACAAGAGTAATACATGGCTTTAATTGGTTGTTTCATTCATTTTCTTCTCCCTTATTTTCATCTCTAAAGTGCATCAGTGGGTTGAGCAATTATGGAAAGAATCAAAAACGGGATTAATCCAACTTTGTACCTCAGTTATGGTTAATGCATGATTATCTGGAAGAAAATGTCTGCAAGGGCTGCAAGTAAAATTATTTTTTAAATAAATGTAGAAAATAAATGAATATTTTTATTAATGAAGAAATGCACTAATACTGTAGGTATTTGGTTTCAAAAGTGTAGCAGCAGCAGCATTTGTTTTTTTGACTGTCAACACGTTCCTGTGAAACAAAGAATGGGTCAGCTTTCTATAAGCAGCATCTTGCTCACGTTTCGCTGGTTCTATAGTTTCCAGCGGAGTTCACTACATTTCTCAGTTTAATTACAGGAGGACATCTCTCTAGGCAACTTCTTACTCCAGTTTTGCAGGTTAGCATAACATTAAACTGTGTGAACTTGCTAACTCTGATGCAAGTCAGACTTTCCGTTGCAAAATTAGTGGTGTGTTCCCCACCTCCAAGACATTGACGTCTTTTTACATTACTTACAGTGGCTGCTGCTGGCGGGGGAAAAAAATACTTCTAATATCCTTCCTCTTCGAAGGAGGCGGACGAGGCGGCATGTTGTCATGCATTTCTGTCGTGGTTTTGCAAGTGTGCGCATGTGTTTTCTAGTCATCAGCCAATCAAACGGAAAAATGGACGGGCACATTCAGCAAGTGAGTAAGTCTGGACATAATGAAAATAATTCACTAAGTAATGGTAGGGTCAATTCTTACAACATATGGGAAGATAATCTAAATGAGCTACATAACTGAAGTCACTATATAATGCAAGTAAGGTTCCTTAAAAGTTGGTGGGGACAATTTGAGCATCCTAAAAAGTTGGTAGTGTTATGTCCCTACAGTCCCTATGCAAATCTATGCCCTTGTCTGTTTGTTAGCAAAAGGGCTACTTTCTATTTCACTAAGCATGATGTACAGATACTCGGTACAGTTATGTTTAATGTGCGAATACATTCAATACCAGAGGTGTGATAATATGCTCTGTAATTGACGATGATCCGTCCTTGATGTACTCTCACATCTACAAAATATTTAGCTCATTCAGGTATGTATTTGTAGAATCCATAATGTATATAAATTCTGGGTTGTGTCCTTCTTAGTTTCTTGACTGATGAAAACTATTATAAGTCAAACATTTCACATTCTAAAATAAATTCTATATTTTTTATTACTATTATTGTTTTAAGTGTCAGTATTGGGAAATATATTTTGTGAAGGGGAAAAAATGACATTTTGCAGGCTTATAGTGTAGCCCTATAATACTTCCCACTAATATAATTTTAACATCAACCAACAATCAACTGCTTTTTCCCTGAAACCAGTGCAAGAGCTCATGATAGAAGATTTTGGCAGACTTATTGAGGTCTGTGCACCTTCCTTCCCCAGTGTTTATTATGTCTCTGCACAGTCAGTTCATGCTCTTAACAGTACTTTTTATGCAAAACACGCAATTGCGAACGAATCTTCAATACACAAATTCCCCAAGCTGTCTGGCCAGTTTTCTCTTCACCGTTAGGTTCTCGACGTAAGCCTCTATTTAAAGGTTCCCTTGTCCTGTTGTCTTGCTTTGTGTGTGTGTGTGTTTTTTTGGAAGCTGGCTGTCTAATGATTAGTATGCAGAAGGCAGCAATGCCACTTGCTAGCCTGCTAAAACAATAACGTTTATGTTAAGTGCTCATTGGTCTGGCTCCTCTGTCAAGCGGTGTGACGCAGCAAACAAAAAGGTGTAAACAACGATAATGCGCGATCGTCTAACGGATGTGAGGCCGACATAATGTTTTGATGTGATGAGGTTAGGAAAGATAAAAGAAGACAAGGAACAAGGCTTGTTCAGTGCACTCCAAAAGAATTGCTGTAAACAAGTTTTTCTACATGAAGGATCGTTCTAATCAAAGATGGTTTGGAAGATCTATCTGTATTGTGTTGCTGTTCCAAGCACAGACCGGTTGTTGTTTTTTATTCTTTTGAGGGTGTATAATGAACGTAACATCAATGCTAATCTCTGCTCGCCCTTTTATTGCATTTCTCGTTATATGTTAGCATCAAGCGTAGTAGACTTTTGATAGGGGTTTTAAAAGTAAGAAGTGCAAAATAATTATAAAAAATCTGTTTCATATGATCTGGAGATTGGTGCTTTTTCGTGATGTTTTGAATTGGCAATCAGTTTAATTATATAGCTCTTGTCACAGACAGAAAATGCAGCACATTGTGGTTTATGTAATAAAACAGATGCAAAAGCATAACAGATGCCATGTGTGTTTTTTTGTTTTTGTTATCTTTTTTACACAAATGCATGCATTTTTAATACAAGTATTTAGCACAGAAAGCGAAAATGCACTTTTAACCATTTTTAAGTTGAAAATTTAAATTACCAATTTGCAGTGCATTTTTGCTGTCTTCAGTGGAAGGATACAAAGTGTGGGTTTAAGTACGATGCCATGTCGCCTCCAGGCTTACATGATCAGATTGTCACATCATCCTTTTGTATTTTAAAGTGCGTGACACCAAAAAGCATGTTTATTTCATATTTGACGCAGTGTTTTATGCTCCTGAATGAAATTGACCGCTTGGATGTGTGTGGAAGTGATCGTTTTATATATTTAATTGATGAATCCCGTGCCATGAAAATGAGTAACATCTGGCTCCAGTCTTGGGTTTAGGACGAATGCGAATGTGACGTCACCCGGGTCAGCATCTCACAATATAGGATTGCTTTATAGTGTGCAGATTGACTGCGGATTGAGTTGATTTTGCGGATTAATTCATTTATTTTTCACATCACGCCAGCCAAACGGCTGCAGGCTTTTGTAGCTGCACCAGGGTGCACCGTGTGAGCCTTTTTGGGTTTCAGAAAGTTCCCGTTCACCACGAGATCGGCCAAGACAAGTGTGCGACAACTGTGGGACGATTGGACTTACGAGGAAGTGAGTAAACATCGTGTTTTGTAGTATGTCAAATACTTGGATCATGGCTCACGTTTATAAGCCACCTCCTTGATACGGAGGTGGCTTGCATTTTGTGGCTGACAATGGTCCTTGTCCACTGAGAATGCCACTCGGCCGACGACCGGCGGCTTGTCGTGAAGCCCGCTGGGAGTACGTTAAACCTGGCTTATTGCCCTCTTTGTGTGCCTGGTGTTCTGTGTATATTTTCCACCCCATCAGAAATTGCAACTTTGTGTTAAAATGGCCGCGAATACAGCGATTACAAAGTAAAAACTAAGAACTTTTTTAAAATAAAATAATATTTACTTACATTTGATCATGGACGGACATGTAGAAAAGCTCTTTTCAGACACATCCTGCCTTTTTAGCTGCATACAACAACTGCACGCTGCTCTCTTACTGTTTACGTCTTCGCCGTGTAGTTAAGCGTTAATTTACGTCATATTCATGTTGACCATGTGGCCGCTACGGGCTCCTCCGACGTCGGCCGGTTTGTGCGGCGATCATTGTCCAGCCACTTCCCCGCAAACGAGCTCTCCTGCAGCTGGGGAACGACGAGCTGTAACTTGCTCGGTACCGGGCAGGTTGCCGATCGGCGAAGACAATCGCCAACCTTGCCACTGTGTGAAATGATCCGGGCTAGTTTTGCATGATTTTTCACTTCGAAAATTGAAAATAAGACTTTGAGACGTCACTCGGTTCGTGTTAGCATGTGTGCTAGCTGTCACGCCTCTTGGTTTGTTTATATTCTCCAAAGTCGGGGCAGGGAAATGACAAAAGACTAACAAATGACTAACTATGGTGGCATAAAATATCGTTCAGGAGGTGCGACAGTAAATGTGAAGTCGACAGTTTTAACCATTATGGAGTAATTTTGCCATGTCGTACCGAACAAATGCATTTTTTATATTTCATATTCCATTTAGCAAAAGACTGTTATTTTTCATAACCATACCATTTATTTAGCAATAAGAGAATAGAATATCCTATAAAAATATTGGAGTAGAGAGATTGAAACAATGACAATTTGCTCGTCTCTTCGTTGCATTTTCCTCGTTCTGAAAAGTAAACCAATAGGCTGAATTCTAAATCAGATGAAACCATGACCCTGCCGAGGTCATCCTCCTGTTGGGGACACTAGAGCCCTATAATGGTGGGCGTGGCTAAACAGCAGATTAAAAGACTCATTTCTCGTCATCTGCCCTTTGCCAAATTGTTGTACATAGTACATACAAAATATGATTCCAATTCACATGAAAATGCTATTTAAGACTTTTTTATCCTGTCATACACACTTTAAGTGTTTGCAACAGCCACTCTTAAGGCCAAATTATACCGGACGCGTTTGCAGTCTGGGTCTGGCAAGATATAGCACCGGAGCCAATCCTGCGTTTCCATTCTATCCTTTTGTTTGAATTATCCCAGCCGCGTCACCGCTACGAAAACACTGTGGACCAGCTCTGACGTACATGAGCCCGCCGGATGGTTTGCCCTATTTTCTATTATTGCTGGACATGCATCCTTCAAAATGGGTGAAGCAAGGCCTGGAGTCAACAGGCCAGGTGCTTATTCACGGTTTAAACACCAGCGAACATGGATGAAGAACACTTCATCAAGAGGGTGGAAAGTCACAAAGTGATTTATGATGCGACAAAGGAAGCTGCATGGTACGCCATAGCAGAAGCTATGAAGATGGACGGTGAGTTTTTATGTTATGGAATTTAAAACAGTAATTAATTAGTGTCACAAACCCATGGTTAAAGCAAAAAAAAAATTGGGGAAAAATGTTAAGTCAAATCAAGTCCACCTCTCTCTCTGCTTCTCTGTTGAGTACAGACCCCGTGTGTTTGTCGTTGTTTTTAATGTCACATTATTGCATACGATCACGCGAGAGCCCATGATGGCATAGAGCTGCGGGACCGCCGTTGCGCGCAGATGGTATGTTTTGTCCTATTTTTGACCTACTGCGGAGCACGCAGTCAACAGAGATTGGCTTATTGGTACCGAAGACGTGTCCAGTATAATTTGGCCTTTAGAGTCCTCTATGCGTGTTATTTTGTACTTAGCCCGTCTCACTTATGCCACAAGTCAATTTAACTTCCATGCACGTCAATATTAGTCACGCAACCATCGACTTGCAAAGTGCAACCTTGAAGTGACGCTAAAGGAACAAAGTGACGGTATATCAGACGGTGAGAACTAAATCATAAATCAACACCAGCATAAACGTCCAAAGTAGAAGAGTATTTATTTTTGTCATAGAGAATCCATTTAGACGGTAAACAGTTGTTTTACTGAGGATTATGAAATGCCATTTGAGCATTTTCCCTTATGACCTAAATATCCTGCTCAAGGTCCATGTACTATAGTATTTTGTACTAGTACTGTGGGATAGGAACCAAGCCCATATTTGTATTGTTAAAATCCACAAGTTGAAGCCCATTTAAAATTGATACATTGACTGGTTACCCTTAGAAAAAAAAAAACTTTTTTTTTTCTTCTACACGATTGTACGTCATCACTCCAAATTAATATCTCCAGCCCCCTATTTACTAGAAAATAGACCAAAAGTGGTGCCATTCGTTTGTGCTAGCTGTTGGGACACCCCTTAGTTATTGAGAGAGTTGGTACTAGAGGCGTGCGAAATTTCCGATTCTTAGATTATTGGCGATTCGGCCGTGGAAGATTCGAGAATGATTCACAAATATCCAAATTCCGATTATTGAATTATACCAGGTAAAGCGGAAGTAAAACATAGTCAGCGCGGTCGTTGGGACGCAATGAGGAACGGACCGAGAGTAAATATCATGTTCAACTCATGCAGCTAGATAAAAAAAAAACAATCATACCTGACTGCGGCTGACAGCCGCTACAGACAACGCCCAGTTGCTAGTTGCAACAAACAAACGGCTACAGTAGATATCATATATATGTAGAACTAGATGCAAAATGACAGACGACGTCGGTGTTAGAACATGTATTATTGAACAGAGATGCGAAATGACAGACTTTCCGGCGTAAGTAAATAGCCGCCATCTTAAAGCAGTGGACCTCTCTAGAAGGCTCTGTTGTAGCGAACCTAATTAACTTTTTATCTAGAATACTCCTAAATCGGCAGAATCTTGTCTTGAATCTACCTTTAAATGATGAAATAGTGTTCAAACTTTGACAAAAGTAGACAGAAGGGAAATTATGGAATAACGGGAGCAATTTTAACAACTGTAACAGTTGATTCACAACATTAAATTAATTGAATGTAGTTTAAAGCTGGTGATACAGAATGGGGACCGGAGTTTTTTATTTACTGTTATTTTTGTATATTTGTTTACTGTTATATGTTAACTTGATACTGAAATAGTAGTTTGGTTTAGCCTGAGAGGATTTTTGAACAATTTTGGAAATAATGTACAAAACATTAAAAAAATTTAAAAAAAAAAAAAAAGGAGGGGGATGCATGAATAATCGTTTTATAATCAAATCGGAGCCTCTGAATCGTATTCGCAATTGAATCGTTAGGTGCCCAAAGATTCCCAGCTCGAGTTGGTACACTTCTTTCAGCAGCAGGAGTTAGGATGCGGAAGACCTGCGAGTGGCGTCATCACTCGAAATTAACATCCGAATATCTATAAAACGATAGCAGCGCAAACGAAATCCTTTCCTGCACAAACTACCACAAAGAAATGGCACCACTTCGGGTCCATTTTGCAGTAAATGTGTGACGTCATCACTACAAATTAAAAGCATGATATCTACAAAACCATTGAGACACAAACAATTAAAGAGCATACGACGTGAGAAAAAAAGCTAAATAAATGGCATGGTCATGACAAATAACAGTCTTGTGCTAAATGGAATATTAAATAATAAAAATGCACTTATTTAGGACGACATGGCAAAATTACTCCATAATGGTCAAAACTGTCGACTTCACCTTTACTGTCGCACCTCCCGAACGATATTTTATGACACCTAAATCGGGCTTATGTCATTTCCCTTCCCCGCCTTCGGAGAATGTAAACAAACCAAGAGGCGTGACAGCTAGCCGAAATGCTAACCCGAACCGAGTGACGTTTCAAAGTCTTCGAAGCGAAAAATCACACATAACTAGCCCGGATTATTTGACATGACGACTGGGTTGTTGATTGTCTTTGCTGATGGGCAAACCGCGCGGCCGAGAGCAATTTACAGCTTGTTTCCCAGAGGAGGGCGGCTGCAGTTGTTGTGCAGCTAACGTGCAGCTAATGTGCATGAGGAGAGCTTTTTACATGCCTATCAATGATCAAATGTAAGTAGTCCTTTATTTAAAGAAAGTTTGTAGTGTTTACTTTGTAATCGCTGTATTTGGGGCTATTTTTAACACAAAGTTGCAATTTCTGATCGGGTGGAAAATTTGACAGAACATCGGGCACACCCAAAGTGCAAAAGCCGAGTATAGTGCTCGCCCGGCGGGGGTATGTGCGACAAGGAGCATGTCAGCCACAAAATGCAAGCCACCTCCGTATTAAAATGATTCCAGTATTTGACATAATACAAAACAAGATGTTTACTCACTTCCTCATAAAATATAAACATGCTTTTTCGTGTCACATGCACTATAATGTTTACAGCACAAACGAAGCACGAATGATTGACACAATTTTTGGGCCCTTTTTAATCAAAATGTGGGGCTGGTTGATCTCTGATTGACCCATAAAAGAAATGTAAAAATTTATCAATCAAATTTATTTATATATCCCTTTTCAAAACCCGAAAGGTCCTTCAAAGTGTTTTACAACAACGACAAACATGGCTCACGATAAATAAAAGACAGGAAAGAAGGACATTCAGGGGAAAAAAAAAAAAAAAAAAAAGGAAATGAAACAAAAACAGCGCATCACAATAAAAGTCAGACAGCAAATAAAACAAAAAAAACAGATAAAATCCGAAAACATTAAAAACCCTTAAGAAATAAAACCAGGCTACCCTCATCTGGGGACAAGGCTAGTCAAAAAAGGTGTGTCTTTAACCGAGACTTAAAAGGACCTAGATTCGTAGAAGTTCATATTTCAGTGGGAAGGCTATTCCACAACCTGGGGGTAGAAACCGCAAAAGATCGGTCTCCCCACTGTTTAAGTTTCGACCTCGGAACTTGCAGAAGAAGCTGGTCGGTACAACGAAAAGTCCTGCCACAGTTACGGAGGGTTAAAATAAGATAAATAAGAAGGAGCCTGTCCATCAATAGAATTCAAAACAAACAGTGAAAGTTTTAAATCAATTCCAAAATGGACTGGAAGCCAGTGGAGCTATGATAGCACAGGGGTAATGTGTTCACGTCTAGGTGTACCGGTTAAAAATCGAGCAGCAGCATTTTGAACAAGTTGCAGACGAGTACCGTATTTTTCGCACCTGAGTATAAGTCGTACCAGCCATAAAATACCCAAACGAAGAGGAAAACAACATAAATAAATCGCAACGGATTATAAGTCGCATTTTGGGGGGAAATTTACCCGATAAAATCCAACATGGAACAGATATGTCAACTTGAAAGGCAATTTGAAATAAAAATACAATGTAGAACAACATGCTGAATTAGTGTACAGTATGATAAAGTTACATGATGCATGAACAACGAAATGTGAACGTGGTCGGTATATTAACGTAACATAGCTAATAAGAGTTATTTGGATAAAGATAACATAAAGAACATGTTCACAAGTTTACCAAACCATCAGTGTCACTCCAAAACACCAAAATAACATGTGAAATGATATAATAACGTGTTAATAATTTCACACATAAGTCGCTCCAGAATATAAATCGGACCCCCAACCATACAATGAAAAAAACTGCGATTTATAGTCAGAAAAATACGGTGATTGAGGACTTGGGAAGACCAACAAAAAGTGCATTGCAGTAGTCCAGCCTTGAGCTTATAAAAGCGTGAATTGCCTTCACAAGTCGTGGCGACTAAGAAAAGGCTTCACTTTGGCCAAGAGACAGAGCTGGAAAAAACTTGCTCTTACAACAGAACTAGTGTTTTTCAAAGTTGAGCCTGCAATCAAATTACACTCCGAGATTCTTAACATGTGCCGTAAAAAAGGGAGCCAGAGCGCCAGAGTTGGGCTCAAGGGCATTAATCATAAAAGGCGTGCCAAAAGTGATATATTCAGTTTTGCTCTCATTAAGATGTAAGAAGTTTAGTGCTAGCCACTGCTTCACATCGGATATGCACTCCATCAATTTAGTGACAGCAGTTTGTCTGTTGGGTCTCAGCGGCAGATACAGCTGCAGGTCATCAGCATAAAAATGAAAAGAGATATGTTTTTTTTTTTTTTTTTTTTTTTACAATACATCCTAAAGGTAGGAGATAAAGCCATAAGCGGATTTTAGGGGGGGGGGGGGGGGGGACCTCCCCTGGTGACCGAAAAGTGTGATTGCATGTAATTGACATTCCTATATATATTTAAAAGTTGTAAGGCAATAAAACTGCAACAAAAATGAATGAAATGAACCAAAAAATATATTTTTATAATTGGTCAAAATTATTTTTTTCGAACAGATCATGTGACTACCCACTTAGACGATCATTTGCTTTGCATATAATTCCCCCCCCCCAAAAAAAAAAAAAAATTATGGAAGGGCAATTTATTTTTCAAATGATTTTTTTCTTTGATTGAAAATATTTTTTTGGATTGAAACAACTTTTTGGGGGGATTAGAGGATTTAGGGATTTGGGGACTTAGACACAAATGTCCTAGTCATAATATGGCCCAAACACAAAAAGGATTGCTTCAATCAAAGAAAACTTTTTCAATGAAAAACTAAGTGTTCAAATGCACATTTTTCAATCTCAAATATTTTTTCGCATTCAAAAACTTTTTCCATGAAGTGATTTTTCTTTTTGAAAATATATTTTTTGAAGCAACTTATTTTTGATTGAATAATGAAGACAAAAATGTCCATGCCAAAATGTGGCCCAAACACAAATCAACATTACTTCAATCAAAAAAGTTGCTTCAATAAAAAAAAAAAAGAAATTCAAAGAAAAATAGCTTTCACATGCATTTTTTGAGTTTTAAATTTATTTTTGCATTCAAACATTTTTTTTTTTTTTTTTTTATTGAAGCGACTTTTTTTGGTTGAAAATATATATTTTGATTGAAGCAACTTTTTTTGATTGAATAATAAAGACACAAATCTACCCCCATATGACCCCGCCCAGGGGATAAAATTTTTGACTGGGGTACCTACATTGGCACGACACTGGCGGGCGTACCATATTGAATGTAGACGATCTTGGCGAAAAGTATTGCCTAAGCAGCCTGATTTAGAATTCCCCTCTAGAATGATGGGAAACAAAAAAACGCTCATTGTCAACTTATTATTATAAATGTTCTTGTAAGTAAATTTTATTGCTGACACTGCGTTTCGGGGTCATCAACGTGTTGTGCCCCCCCTGCCCCAAAAGTCAAACTCCGCCTATGAATAAAAGCGCAAAGATAACAGGCCCTAAAATAGAGCCTTGTGGCACCCCGCAAGAAAGAAGTTTGTTAGGAGGAAAATTCCCCAATTATTACCGAGAAGGTCCAATAGACCCCACTCACCAACGTCACACAATGACGTGTCGCTGTATCTGGCCGCCATATTGTCCGTCATTGTTTATCCGTATTCTCAATGGTTTCAATTTGTCGTGCAATTTATAGTGCAATTCATGGAAGCCCCGGTGCTTTCAGATGCTGAAAACTCATTGGATGCGTTGCATAAAAGGCGTTATGTGGAAAAGCTTCAGTCTATCCATTTGCCAGATCCATATTTGATGCTTAAACCGATATTTTTCGACCCGCTGTCTTCGCCCTCTCTGCCTGACATCTGCTACCCTGATATCTACAACTATCTTGTCCACAGAAACTCAGCCTATTCTCATGAAAGTTTGAAAATCTTTAAGAGCAGCACTCTAAGCAACATTACCCCGTGTGACCCTTCCAATTTTCTAAAATGGCGACAATCAATATAAAAAAAAAAGTTGACTGCGATGGCCGAAGTTTCAAGGATAGGTGGATATTGGACTATTTCTTCAATAAAATTTGCAACAACTGTGTCTGCCTCATTTGCAAAGAGACAGTCGCTGTTTTCAAAGAGTTCGATGTGAGGCGATAGTACCAAACAAGACACGCTGACATGTACGACAAGACGGAAGATACGCAACGAGAAATTAAAGCAACTTGAAGATAATTTAATTTCACAGCAGCAGTATTTCGCACGAGCCCGAGGGTCGAAAGAGAACGCCACATGGGCGAGATTGTTGACATTATGAATAAAAATAATAATAATAATAATAAAGCAAATGTGACACACAGAAGGGCTTGCTAAAATTTCTTTAAATGTATTGTTCTACGTAAATCGTCCCAGGTAGCCCCCCACATTTTTACCACACCAAATCTGGCCCCCTGTGCAAAAAGTTTGGACACCCCTGTTTAACTGATGATCCGTAGACGAGGCCAGCTTCTTTCACTTGTTACCAGCTAAATATTATTTTTTTAAAAATGATGGTGGAAGAAATAAGCATCTTGAATTTGAAACTGTATGTTGTCGGCGATTAGCCTCGCAATGATCTTAATTGTGGTTGTCAGCCCAAAACCCTCTAAATATATATTAAATGCATCTTACCAGATATAAAATGACTACTACATAATCTGTGGTGATCGTTTGGTGCCCAGTTTTCTCGTCGAATTGCAGCAGCCCATCTCGCTCTCCTCACCGGGTCTCTCGGAATACGGTAGAACTTCAAGTCTCTCCGTCTATCTTCTCTGTTACTGCAACCAACCGCCACACATGCCTTCACCATTTTGATTATTAATGTTAATGAGCAGAAAACCACGCCATATTAGGAGGAATTTACGTAGCGGTAATGCGTAAACACGACGAGCTGAGGGACAATATGGCGCGGAGGCGTGGTTGTGACGTCATGTGAGTGGGGTCTATATTCCAGGTAGGTTACAGGAAATATTTAAAAAACGATCATGCACAAACGTAGCACAAACGATTTTCATCATATTTGTATAAATTTGCATCTGACGGGGGCCAACTTCACAGAGGTCGAAGAGGCAAGCAGTGCTGGACACATGCCTGCTATTTGGACCTGGCGCTGCTAAAAGCAACAGCACAGTAAGATTTAATTGTGCATTAGTTGCCAAAAATTGGCATTGGTAGTGAAAAACACTTGGATACAACCATTTTACAAGTATTTTGAGTTGTCTTATTCGTGAGAACAAAGTATCAGTAGTGTGAAGGATATGGACCAAATGCTCAAATGGATGACACCTAATAAGGACAACTTGAAATATCAGTCGTGTAAAACTGTGCCCTTTAAAAATGTTGGCAAGGGTTTAGGCTGGTGGAGGATGTTTGGCGGGCAGTACGAAGCAGAGGAAGAAAGAGATGGTATGAAAACTACGAAGGGGATAGAGACACGGGGTCGCGCGCTGTGAGGCCGCGGGATATTTGGGGAGCAGACTAAAACTGTGCCGAGTGACAGCTGCCGAACGGAACGTTGTGGGTGGAGCATTTGCTACGTGCCAGGGCTTCCTTGTCTGCTTCAAGTGAAGGCAGTATAAACAACTGCAGAAGAATAAAGCAGTGATTATTCGACAATCTACCAGCCACAATCTTTTAATATTAGGGAAATGCTTATCTTAGGGGAAAACTGTTATTTATATTTGTTTTAATTAAGGCTGTCAAATGATTAAAATTTTTAATCGAGTTAATTACAGCTTAAAAATTAATTAATCGTAGTTAATCGCAATTAATCGCAATTCAAACCATCTATAAAATATGCCATATTTTTCTGTAAATTATTGTTGGAATGGAAAGATAAGACACAAGATGGATATATACATTGAACATACCATACATAAGGACTATTTGTTTATTATAACAATAAATCAACAAAATGGCATTAACATTATTAACATTCTGTTAAAGCGATCCATGGATAGAAAGACTTGTAGTTCTTAATACAAAAATGTTGTACAAGTTAGAGAAATTTTATATTAAAACCCCTCTTAATGTTTTCGTTGTAATAAAATTTGTAAAATTTTCAATTAAAAAATAAACTAGTAGCCCGCCATTGTTGAGGTCAATAATTACTTAATGCTCATGGATGCCTATAAAATCAGTCGCACCCAAGCGCCAGCAGAGGGCGGCAAAACTCCATAAAACACAACAAGTGAGCGTTTCAATGTGTACTGTTATTTAAAACTCTGTGAGCGGGGCATCTGCGTTAATTGCGTCATATATTTTAACGTGACTAATTAAAAAAAATAATTAACGCCCGTTAACGCGATAATTTTGACAGCCCTAGTTTTAATACTAAGACTAATTAAAGGTAACTTAGGACTAGTATGACATGTTATTTCTTGTTAACGCACTTATGGTCCTACCCGCTGCTCATGCAGCCACAACATGAACAGTGGGGAGCTTTTATCCGAACAAGTCTTTTTTTATAGCATTAACAATACTTAAGGGTTGATTTTTCTGTTAGAATTGGAACTGGAATAAACCAGAGCAGTCAAGGCTGCACAATCGTGAATATTGGTTGGCTGCTTTTATTCTTCTCCCCTCTAAGATTGCTTTCAATCGACTTTGGTCAATCTCTCATTGTTATACTAGTGTAATAGTATTGTGCCCAAGACCGCGAACCATCAGAGACTTTAGAGTTGCCTGAGACGAGGAATTACTGAGGCCAAGTCAATATGAAGAATATTGCAAATCGAGATGGAGACAAAGAATGATTCTATTCGGAGTCAAATTGGGGACCTAGAAAATGTGGTTGGGAACCAAGACCACTGGTGTTGGAGCTGCTAGTCTGCAAAATATTGGGGGCATATTTTGCAAGACGGAATGAGGATTTAAAGCATTTCTGAAAAAGGATGCTTGAGGGTTTCTTTGTATTATTAATTTTTAATTATTATCATTTCAGTTTTTTCTTTTACATTGATGTGAATTACATTCGTTTTGTAGGGAATTGTTTCCTAGCATGTGTTAAACTTTTACAAAATAATGCGAATAGAGAAAAATATAACAATACTTTTAGTGCTGCAACGATTAATCGGTTAACTTGAGTAATTTGATTAGAAAAAAGCTTCTAATCAAATGTTGCTGCTTCAAGTATTCGTTTAATTAGAGTAGCGTTGTTATGGTTTGCGTTGAAAGCGTTTGCATTTAGTTTAGTTGATTTTGGTGGATTAACCGCCCTCTAGTTGCAACAGTGAATATAACAACTCATTTAACATTGCTGAATCTGGCCGCTCCCTGTTAAGACCAACATAAGGTAGATTTTTGTTGCAGCTAATGTTTTTTTTTTATTCATTCGTAATGTAGTTCAGAGGTATATCTAGCCGTTTTTTTGTTTGTTTGTTTCTTTGTGGGAATATGTGATTTGTTAAGAGCATTGTAAAAAAAACAAAAAACAAAACAAAACAAAAAATGTTAGCATTTTATAGCATTTAAGCTAGCGGACTTTTGCTATGCAAGTTAGCCAATTGCTCTTTTGTTGTACTTCAGTCCTAATTGACTTTTTTCATACCGTTTGAGGCTAAGCTCAGTTATCTTATTTTTAAATGAAAGTGAAATTCTGCTTAGTTTGAAGAAACACTCGGGAAATTTATTTTGTATTCGCATTTAATGCTCTTTTGAAAGTGCAATCTTAGCAAGCCTTTGTTTTAGATCTCCTAAACTTTATTTTGCAACACATTAAATGTTTCTGAGTACTCAATTATTCGAACTAGTTGATTGATCAATCGACTACTAAAATAATCGATAGCAGCAGCCCTAATTGCTTTAGTGTAATTCAACAAAACTAACATGATTCTGCCCTCAGGTGAAGTCCCACTATAGATGAGAGATCAATAATTATAACTCTCTTTTTACCACTACATCAATATCCATTCAAAAACATAACCACACACTCTGGTGAGTGTATGAAACAACAAAGGTTCACAAACTTCCATGTTCGTGATCGTTCGCAGCACAAAAGGACACAATTTCTCTGTCTCAATTAGCTTAATCGAGCGTGTTCCTGAACTCATCCCGTCTCGGAGGTCTGTGAATATCCTCTTCGTGAAAATGAGGATAATAAGAGCATACGAATATACAATCCCGAGGCATCAGTTAGAAATTATTCATTATTTTTTAAAACAGCTGCACTGGGTCTTCTCACTTTCCAAAGAAAGTTTCATGAATAAAAATAAGAGTAGGTTTATAATGTGGTGGTTGCCTACAACTAAACCTTAAAGCAATAAGAAAATCGATAAGGTCTACATAACATTGCTAACAAAAGAGGCAGCAGACACACAAAAAAGGAATGTTTAGTTTTTTTAACTAAAGTTCTTTAAATGAGCTTTGAATACTATGGACCACATTAAGATTCCAGACTTGAGCTGGTCCTAAAAAGGCCTTAGAGCAAATATTGGCTTTCCTAGCTAGGCCACTCACTAGGCGCTCTGCAGCCAGCAGTCAGTAGCTTCACTCTGCGCCACTCGGCCTCGTCTCACTTATTTATAGCAGCTTCCCTTTCCCCGGAGGAACGACGCAATTGAAACCAAATGTGTGGCCGGGAGCCATCCCGTCACCCATATAACCTCTATCCCCCCCTTCCCTCCCTCTTCCTCGCCGTACACAAAACATGGCTGGAAAATGTGAGCCAAGCACTTCATTTCATCACATATCGGGTAATTAGATTGGTTTAATGCCATCGGTGCAAAGTACAACATTAGAAACAAGAAACTGTAAGGGAAACAAAAGGTAGCGCATCTGCAAACTTTGATAGAAGTTAAGCTTCTTATTTTTTTATCTCTTGATGAAAATCTGACAATGGCGAATGGAGGTAACTGATAACATCAGGACAATTGCAAAAAAAAAAAAAAAAAGAATGCAGACATTTAAAAAAGCGCAAAATTAAACCATATTTTCACTGGTTTCCTCTCATAACCACTATTTTAAGTGCCAGTGACAGATATATTTATTCAATTTTTTTAAATCTCGCGCCATGGAAATGAGTGACTTCCGGCCAAGGCGAATGTGACGTCAGCGGAAGAGATCATCTTCATGATACAGCCATTACTATAGTATGCAGAAGGACTGTGGATTCAGCTGATTTTGCAGATTAATTTGTTTATCACGCCAGCCCAATGTGCTGCAGGATTTTGTTGCTGCACTAGGGAGAGGCTTGTGAGCTTTTTGGGTTTCCAAAAGATCCCGTTCACCGCGAAGAATGGTCAAAACAAGTCCGACAACCATGGGACCATTGGACGGACAAGGAAGTGAGTAAGCTACGTGTTTTATATTATGTCGGATCATGACACACGTTTTAATAAGGAGGTGGCTTGCATTTTGTGGGTGACAATGTCCACCGAGAAGGCGAGAGTGACTGCCTCCCTCGGCCGACGCTTTTGTCTACGGTTCTCGATTGTGTAGAGACTTCCAAACCTCTTGGCCTTCTTTGTGAACCTGCCGAGAAAGCGCTATCCTCGGCTTGGTCTCGGGCAGCCACGCGCTCCGACGTCAGCCGGTTTGTCCACTGAAAATGCGCCATTTACGGCGTACATTCCCCTGCTGCGTCCCCGGCAATGAGCATTCCTGCCAGGGCCACAGTAGGGGAATGACAAGCAAAAACCTGCTCAACACTGGGGGCTGGCCGATTGGTGAAGGTTATCACCCCCGCCGCCGTGTGTGACATGAGTCAGTGTAGTTTTGTCTATTTTTCGTTTTCGAAAGGCGAGGAAGAGACTTGGAAGTGCCGCTCAATTCAGGTTAGCATGTAGCATAGCTTTCACGTTCCTCTTTTGTTTAGCTCTTTCTACTGTCTCCGAGTCCCTGGCAGGGAAATGACAGGAGCTGGACGAACTCCGGTGGCATAAAATACCGTTCGGGAGGTTTAAGACGACGGCGATTTTGACCATTAAACAGTAATTTAGCCCTGCTGTACTGAATAAATGCATTTTGAATATTTCATATTCCATCTAGCACCAGACTGTTATTTGTTATGATCATACAATGGATTTATCAATCTGGGAAGAATGCTTAGATACGAAGAATATCCTGTAAAAATAGAGAGAGAGTAGAGAGAAAAATCAATGATGACATTTTACAGTAGGCACTAGTCATCAGCCTTGTGTTTGTTGTCATTCTGAATTTTCCTCCTCCTCCAAATACGACTCAAACATATATGACTGTTTGCCACAGGCTTCTTCTGGATTGTCAATATCACTTAAAAGATCCACACTTGAACCAGAATTGTTGAAATCGCTTCCACCTCCATTGGGCTGAATTCCAAAATCACTACTCCGCCGACGTCATCACCCAGATTGGAAGCGCCAGAGCGCCATAATCACAGACGGGGCTAAATGCCAGATTAAAAGACTCATTTGTCGTCGTCTGCACTTCACCAAATATACAGTAGTCTAATCGTCCAAAATATGATTTTCCTTCCAATAATAATGCAACTTAAGATTTCTTTTTTATGGTGTCACAAGCACTTAACACTAGAACTACCAAGGGTGAATCAGTCTATAAAAATCAGTTATGTAACCAGAGAAGGATCATCTGACCCTAATCAGCCTAACTTTTGGGAGCACTATGGTCCTCATTAGTCATTCCCATTCACACTCGCAAAACCACAGGGTTGGATTTCTCCAATTAGCATCTTAAGTGTTTTTGGGGAGGGCTGCCTTGGCTTTGTTGTACAGTGGACCGCTCAGGCAGGCAATCGGGTGGACAACCTTTTCACATATTTCAAAAGCTGCAGTTTGACAACAGTACAAGGGACGGTGTACTAAACAACAAAACAAAACTGTTTTTATGTGGTGACATATGACACTTTGCCCTTTTCCTGTGGCTAGGTGTTGGAGGTTGTTGCCAAATCAATTTTTCCTTCTGCGTCTTCTTTGCTGCCACACGAGAGCGAGCCAATTCCTGTGGACCCACCAAGAAGTCCACCCATCTCTCTTATATTCAAGATGGTAATTGCAGCTATCCAGAGTGAACCCCCCCCCCCTTCACACCTAGGCAGCGACTCCACAGGAGTGTGTAGGGGGGTAGCCTGCTTGATTGTTTGTTTGAGTGGTCTGTTGTTTGACAAAGCCCAGTAGTCAGTGTGGTATTGGGGTCATTTGATGCCTTTCTGGTATTTTGGGACTTCCAGTGTTAAGCTTAATGCTATTAAATGTAGACGCCAGTGAGCAAGCTTAAATAAGCTAAAAAAAAAACAAAAAAAGTACAAAACCAAAAGTAAGTAATTGCTTAGAGGAGACACAATCCACAAAATGAGACACAAGCTAAATTGAAGCTGGCGTAGCATATGATTGAGTAAAACAGTGTTTAGGTGAGAGTGCGCAAGAATACTGTAGAAGAGAACAAATGATTTAAAAAAAGAAGAAGAAACACACTAAATTAGATTTGAGCTACATTAAAGCAGATTTTCATTACTCTACCACAACTAACCCAGAGCATTCAGACCATTTCAACTTCTTTTCACTTGAAGTGTCCCAACCAGCAAAGACGGAGTTAACAGGAATCCAGCTCGGCCCACCTCCACGCCCACTCGACATTTCCTGAGGAAAAGCAAACTTACCATGATGCTTGCCCTGCTTTTTCGCGTCTGTCCCGTTTTCTGTCGAGCTTCCTCACAATAATTCGGATCAGAGTGATAAAAATAGGACGAAAGCAAATTGGCCTCACTCTTCTTTTTGCTCTCTTGTCAGCTTTTTCCAATAACACACGTCCCCTTCCTCTTTGCACTTTTTCCTAGACGTCCGTGACCTAAACTGTCAGACTTTTTTTTTTCCTCCCCTGCTGCCGTGTGCTTTGTAGAGTTATGGTAGGCCGCCCTCTGACTTGTCTGCCAGATTTAGAAGCCACATGTGTTGGAAAGTTTAAAGGGGCTGGACTTGCTTTGTGTCGTCACGCTGACCCAGGCCAAACACACACATGCCTGCTTTTATGTTAACTTGTTTTTACACTTCAGTGCTGCATAGAAATGTCAACGTTTTTATCATTATTTTCATAATGATGCCATTTTACCAGGATTGCACGGCAATTTCGTTGAAAGTGCCCAGGATGTTTGAAACTGGATTAGAAATAGCTGGTGTGACGGAAGCTACCATCAAATAATAAGAAAGCGCAGTATCTCTTTTGAAATATAAATAAGGTCCACCTCATTTGCATCTGAATGGCAACACAATGTACAAATGCATTTTGTTTGGGTTGCACAGTGTGTCCAGCAGAGAAAGGAGCTATTTGGAGAACGCAAATTCCCGACAGCAAACGAGGACAAAGATTCTCCTTCTCCGGTCTCCTTGGAGCTCCCACCCCCTATGATCCCATTTGCTCTTCTAGCCCGATGCTGCCAGTTTGGGTTGGGGCGGGGGGGTTTAGCTTTGATGCTGCAGCCAGCAGACTTGCTCACTGGCCTTTTGTTGGACAAACAAGGAGGAAATGGAAGCTGATTGTTCAGTAATTGGTGTTAACTGCAGTTAGGGTGCGAGATGAGCTTCTCTAGCTTGGTCATTGTTGTCCTGTGAAGCATCTGGTTTTAAAAGACGCTTTGCAAAAGGAACCTAACTGACCTATAAGGTATTTTTGCCTACAGTTCCCTGCTGTCTAACTAAGGGGCAGTTTACATGGCGACTCTCCGACACGAAGACGCAATGACTGTATTGCGGAGTGGCCTCATGTGCATATGGTGTCGGCGAAGACGAAAAATTCTGAATCCTGCCTCCAAAGTGGAAGAATTCAAATGCGGGGGATCAGGGGCGGCTTACTCCGCATGCATATCAAAGGCTCCCGCGGCGCGACACCGCGCCGATAACGTTAGCACTTGTACACGTCACATTGGGCGTGCGCAGCTGTGCTACTAAACATTAAAAACAGCAAATATGGCGGAAAGTCGGCTTTAATTTACTGTTTTAATAATATTTTTAAATTAAATATGTTGAATGTTTCCATTTTTGTGCCTTTTTGAGCAAAAGAAAAATGCCAGAGTGGGCGGGCATATTTTTTTCCCGGGTTAAGGAACTTTGGTGGGGTCAAAGTGCATCATTCGCTGTCGCCTTGTAAATCTGCACTGCCCCCTAGGGCCTGGCATGAATACTACATCGTTTTCATGCGGGATTGTGACATTGTTCAAATGGAGATGGAACCATATAAATGCAAACATGAAATTTTCGTCTTCTCGGAGAGTCACCAGGCTGTTAATGCAGCTGTACCTTGACTCAGGGGCCGTTTACATGACAAGGGCAATGGAGGACAACGCAAAAACCTTTCCAGAGAGTCCTATCGTTTACACGGCGACAGCGTTTTTGGGGGGGTTGAAAACCCCTTCCAGAATTGAAATCTTGAAAACGCTATACCCCATGTCATCGCCATCTAAACAGTTGACGAAGTAAAAATGAGTTCTGTGTGACGACTGACTTCCGTACTCCGGAACAGTAGGTGGCAATAATGCTCCAATATATTTGTCAGTGAAGGGCGTGAAGATACTGATGACGTCAGTGCACGCAGACAGTTCGACAGCGTATGAAAACATGTCTTCAAGTGGCAACCTTGTACACGGCCCAACTGCGTTCAATATTATTCAAGAATCTAGTTAACTATTCACTAAAGTAATTACAGAAACTCATTTAGACCTGAGAAGACCATTCTTCGTCATGTTGTTATTTGACCAGGATGAAAGTGCAAACTGAAAGGAAGGGTAATACGTAGGGAATCAAGTTTTGGGAATGCATACGACATTGGCAAACTGAAGGTTTCATGCACTTTTGCGCTTCTGTGTGCACGCAGTTTCCCCCACACAGAATAAACACAGAATTAAAATAACAGCAAAACACCACTTTTGCTTTACTGTGTAAGATCGTTGTAGTGTAAACGTGGCCCAACAGTAGGCTACGAGTTAATTTGTTCGGTGATCAATACCATGACAATTTTGAAATACGGAATTCAGAAATCATTACATCCTTAATACATACTACAGGTATACCATTTCCGGAAATTTTCCTTAACAAAGGATTGTCTGGTCAAAACAAAAGCTGTCTTTGAATGTTTTATCGAAGCTTCGATTGTACTTGGTGACTTGGGGTACCTCAAGATCTGATACGATTTGCGATACAAGGCTCACGATAACGATGATCTCACGATATGGTGACCAGTGTTGTCACAGATTACTTGAAAAAAGTAATTTAATTACTGATTACTGATAATGCCTCAAGAAAGTAATCTAGCTACTTTATTATCAAAGCAACTAAGTTACTTTAAAGGTAATCTTTAATTTACTTTTTACCATTTTTTTCTCTTTGCTGCCTCAACATAAGAATGACAACAGAAAAATGTCATCGCATGGAATTTTTCACATAAACTTAATCTTCAAGTCAGTGGGGGTTTATTTAGTGGATGGAGTTAATTTCAACCAACATTAACTCGCGCTAGTTTAGCCACCCTGGAGCCCTGAAACTAACAAATAACTTACACGGAATTTGTTTAAATAAACTCCAACAACTAATTAAACCTCCGCTAACTCCAAGATTAAGCCTAATGTGAAAATTCTAATGTGAAAAACTGAACTTTCCCTTTAAAAAACAGCCGTTAAAATGTTGTCTATAAAGGTTGGAAAGCAAACAACAAAAATGAATGAAATGAACACGAATCCTACAAAGTATTTTATAATGGGTAAGATTTATTTTTTGAACAGATCATGTGACAAGCACATTAGAGATGGTCCTTTGCTTTGCTTAGCCAAAACTACAACTAAGGAGGCAAGATGAGATTTAGAATTTCTTTAATTCTGCTACTACTGGATCTCAGCGCCGCATTCGACACGGTTGATCACAACATACTACTCAGCAGATTGGAACTGGGTAGGGCTTACTGACACTATTCTTCAGTGGTTCACATCCTATTTACATGATAGGGATTTCTTTGTGTCAATCGGAAACCATCAAACCAAAACCCCAATTCACGTGTGGAGTCCCTCAAGGGTCAATTCTTGGACCATTCTTATTTAACATATATATGCCTCCTTTAGCTCAGATTATGAAACAGTATGACATCTCCTATCACACCTATGCAGATGACACACAACTGTACATTTCTGTGTCCCTTAGTCTCCCTGAGTAAATGCATTCATCAAATCAATGAATGTATGTGCCAGAATTTTCTCCAGTTAAATGTGGAGAAGACAGAAGTGATCATTTTTGGGCCAAAAAAAGGGAAGGTCAAAGATAAGCAGGCACCTGAGCACTATGTCACTTACAGCTACAAATCAAGTCAGAAACCTTGGTGTAATTATTGACTCAGACCTAAAATTTGATAGCCATCTAAAGTCCATCACTAAATCTGCTTATTACCACCTAAAAATTTTTGCCAGAATTAAGGGGCTTCTGACTCAACAAGACATGGAAAAACTTATGCACACATTCATTTTCAGCAGATTGGACTATTGCGACGGTATATTTACGGGTCTTGATAAAAAAGATCCGTCAGGAAGCTGCAGCTAGTACAGAATGCTGCAGCCAGAGTCCTCACAAATACAAGGAAGCTGGACCACATTACACCGGTTTTGAAATCGCTACACTGGCTTCCAGTGAGTCAAAGGATAGACTATAAAATACTACTGCTCGTCTACAAAACACTTAATGGCCTTGGACCAAAATACATGCTTGATTTGTTAGATTCCTATGACATCTAGACCCCCTAAGGTCGTCTGGAACCGGTCTCCTGCATGTTCCAAGAACAAGAACCAAGCAGGGTGAGACAGCATTTAGTTATTATGCTCCTCACCTCTGGAACAAGTTACCTGAATGTTTGAAGTATGCGCAAACTGTTAGCTCCTTTAAATCAGGGCTAAAAACGCTTTTGTTTAGCACTGCATATCCATAACTGTCTATATATTTCAATCTACTTGCTTTCTATTCCTCCTGTGCTTATCTCCATTGCTGATTTCAATTATTATTAGTAGTAGTAGTTTTTGTTTTATTTTTATTTACTTATTTTTATTCCATTTGTGATTAAATTTGATTTTTATGTATAATTTTATTTCCTATTTTGATTGTCTTGGTTTTTACGTTGTATTGATTTAAATGTGATTTTTATGATCTTCATGTGATGTAAAGCACTTTGAATTGCCTTTTCTTGAATTGTGCTATATAAATACATTTGCTTGCCTTGCCTTGCCTTAAACCTAAGCTTTCAAAAGCTACCAACAACAACTGAGATTGAACCGAGGATTGAACCCGAACAGTGTCAAGATGTATATATACTAAACAGTGCAGGCCAAAAGTTTGGACACGCCTCAAGGGTGGATACTTCGAAGAATGTAGATTATGAAACCTGTTTTCAGATATTTCACTTTTTTTGCCAAGTACATAATTCCACATGTTCATTCTTGTTTTGGATATCTTCAGTGAGAAAATATATGAAACGCATAAATGATGAGGTGTATCCAAACTTTTGACTTTTACTTAGAACTTTTGACATTTACAGCCAGTGCTATTGACGGTGCTAGACGTCCAATCCAGTCAACGTGAATAGAATGTCTAGCGCTGTCAATGGCAGGCAGTGAGCTAACGAAGACACCATTCTCATCGAAGATTATGGTAGAAGCATGTTGGTTGCTTTTGAAGGAGATAGACGGTGACTACGAGAAACAGTACTACCTTTTTATATTACTCTAACACACTTAATATAATCAATCAGGGAATAGGATCATTTCTCATATTTACTGTAGGACTGTTTGTATTACTCTAACACACCTAATATAAAATAAATAGCACTTATGCAATAGTTTAATCAAAACATGCAAAATATAGGGCATAAAAGATACACAATGCCATCTTATCACAGAAGCCCCACGTGTGCGTCATGAGCAAGATTGATGCACCAACTCTTGCAATCAGTTCTCCCGGGCACTCCAGGACAAAGAGCAGGGCATTCTGTCCTAAAACAAGTAGCAACAGAGAACGCCCGATATCCAACTGATAACACAACTGACAAGACTCCAAGAGTCCCCTTTGACGCTGAGGTGGCAGAATCCACATCCTCGTTGCCCTGACAACCGTAACTCCCGAATCCTCCTGTCCAATCCACAAAAGAGAATAATCCCAAACACACCCTTCTTCACACCCTTCTTCCTGCCCACGGCCCGCCCTGCAAGAGCTTTAAAAAGACTGAACATTTAGATAACAACTGTTGCTTTACGGGGACATTTCGATGTATCCATTGTTTTGCTGACCCTCGATCCAGTATTGCCTCTCCGTCGTCTGATTTTGCCTTACTTTTTTATCACTGTCGACGAATAAATTGTCAACCTGTTTTCGGTGAGCCTTCTTTAAACCGTTTGAAATGGAGTCAGTACAAAGGGTTAACACCTGAGTGGACGCGCGGTGTTTGGCCTCGCCGGCCAACTTGATGGAGCGGCGCCTCCGAGAAGCCTTTTGGTTCGGCTGTCGGTGTTCCGGCGGCTTGGCCGGCTGGCTGAATTCCTTCACTATTTTTTTTCCTTTTTTTAAACAATAACACTTTTTTAAAATGACATATTGATTCTTGGGAGAATATCGATAACTTTTTGGGCGACAACGCATCGCGATATATCAAGTTTGAGATATATTGTCACCCCCCACCCCAAACTAACTTTATTGAACAACAAGGCAAATTGTAATGTAAAAATGTCACATCCCTTTTAACTAATATGCATAGTCATGGCTGGATTAAGTAAATATAGGGGAGCGAGATTATGCAAAATTATCAGGTAACATCTGACTCAAAGACAAATTTATGTAAACAGGTAGCTCTGATGATTTCCTTTTGTTGAGGCATTTTAATTTCACACTCGATGGCTGGGTAGGCACTCCACATACCCAACTATTTGTAAATAAACCATTAAAAAGTTAATCTTCCATAATTTATCCCAGCCAAATGTTTGCTGCTAAAGCCAGGTAATTGGAGTAAATGCCACGTTTAGGTTTCCATTCCATTGAGCTCTCACATAAGACCTGATGAAAATGCAAGGCTGTGTGTCATCAGCAGGGCAGTCAAGGAGGGTGGGTTGTTTAGTGGGCACACACGCGGGAATAGGGGGGAAAAAAAGACAAAATAGCAATCATTGTTTAGCAGCCGAGGCAGGTCTGGGAAGGCATGAATGGTAAGTGGGCAGCAGAGCAAGGGAATGTGCTCGCTGTTGCCTGAACGGCATGTCAAGCCTGAGCAAATACATTAGCTACATAGACGAATCAGATATGTTACCAAAGCTTAGTGGTGTAACGGCATGCCCACCCTCTTTGCCCCTCCCTTAAAAACAAGGCATTGAGGTTATTCAAGTTACATTTACAAGGTTAAGATGACCCTTAAATGATATGGCATATAGAGTCATACAAGTATTAACAAATAAAAAATTTGAGTCTTGAACTAGAAAATGCAATTTCTGGAGAAATTGCGATGGTAGTTTTGCTTTCGCAGCTAAAGCCCTTGGCGTCATGTCGTGCTGATTTCAGGTCACTTTCTGTTGATATCAAGTCACTTCCTACTTCTACATTTCCTCAAAACCAACCTCTTCCCTCCCTCACCCACTGTTTAGGAGACATTAACTCTTGGTTCTCCTCCAACATTCTCCTCAATTGCTCAAAATCAGAAGACCCCCTTGTAGGCAACACTGCGCTCTCTAATGACAATAACTTCCCTATTACCATCAACAATGTACCGATCTCTCCCTCCACTCAAGTCTGGGTGTCATTCTCGACAGCACGCTCTCTTTCCGCTCCCATATCAATGACATCACCAGATCGGCCTACTTCCACCTTATATTATATTTCTCGCCTCCTCCCTTCTCTCATACTGCTTCCACTCTTGTCTGTAGTCTAGTCACTTCCCGGCTCGATTACTGTAACTCACTGCTCTTCGGTCACCCAAATAAGTCAGAAACTGCAAAACTCAGCCGCACGCCTCATCACTCGGACCCCCACCACACACCACATCACCGCCATCCTCCGTAAACTTCACTGGCTCCCAGTCAAACCAAGAAGCAATTACAAGATCCTTGTAATTACCTTTAAAGCACTCCATGGCCTGGCCTCTCCCTACACATGCCATCTCCTCTGTTTTAACTCTCCCGCCCGTTCACTTCGCTCCTCCTCTATCCTCCATCTTCCGGTCCCCCATGCCCGTCTCACCACCTTCGGTTCCAGTGCTTTTAGTCACTATGCCCCCCAGCTCTGAAACTCCCTACCCCTCAATCTTCGCAATATATCCAACCTCTCACTTTTCAAATCCAGACTCAAAACACACCTGTTTACACTTTCTTACCCACCATGATCACCATGATCCTTATCTCGGTTTTATCCTGACCTCTTAAACATTTTATTTACTCTTATCCTGCTTTTAATCAAATTTTATGATTGTTTTATTATTCCTGTTGAGCTATTATGTTCCCATTTTTCTTGTAAAGCCTCTTTGCGTGTCTTGAAAAGCGCTCTAGAAATAAAATTTATTATTATTATTAGTATTACTTCCTGTTGATTTGGGGACATTTCAGGGTCACTTCCTGTTGATATCAGGTCACGTCCTATTGGTTTGGGGGTATTTCAGGGTCACCTCCTGTTGATAACAGGGTATTTCCTGTTGACATTTTGACATATATGGCCGTCAACAGCATTAACTTACATATGCGTCAATGAAATCCAAGTACATTGGCAACAATATAATCAACATATATGGCCGTCGATGGCATAGATGTACATGGCTGTCAATGGAATCTAAGTACATTAGCATCAATAGAATCACGATACATGGCTGTCAATGGCATGGACATACATGACCGTCATTGACAAGGACGTACATGGCCGTCATTGGCAAGGGCGTACATGGCTGTCAATGCCAATCGACTTACTTGGGCACCAGTTGAATGTCAATAGGCTGTAATGGTAAATTTTTGGTCAAAAATCACAACCACTCATGTTTGTCTGCCATTGAAAATGAAGGAGAAATTTTGCCAATTATAAATGAATGGGAACATTTTTTGCAAGTTTTCCGTAGTTTTATTTTCCAAAATCTGTACACAACTATTATGCCCCTTACCTTACTGATCTTTTTTATTTATGTTTTATGTGACTTGGATAAAAATTGTAGGACTAGAAACATTTTGAAAAGCATTTCCTACCCCCCGTGTTTTGGTGCAAACTAATTTTTGGAGGGTCATTCAAAAGATTCCCTGTGTAGCACGAGAATTCTAGTCAATGCAGTAATTGAACGGTGTCGATGGACCAAATGGTTTGGGCTGTGCAGCGAGCTGAAGAAACGCCATTGAGAAAAACAAATAAAAAAGGAATAACATAGATCCGGGGTCCTCAAATAGCGGACGGCTGTCTACAACCTTACAACGGCACATCTCTCTGCGGACCCACGGATGAACGAAAAAACGAAAAAAAAAACCCCACTTTTTTTCCAACATATATCATTTGCTGATCGCCGATTTATTGCTATGCGCTACTATTGTAT
Organism: Corythoichthys intestinalis; assembly: GCF_030265065.1. Lineage (NCBI taxonomy): Eukaryota > Metazoa > Chordata > Actinopteri > Syngnathiformes > Syngnathidae > Corythoichthys > Corythoichthys intestinalis. Next base: position 30,480,687 of record NC_080412.1, read on the forward strand.
CGATAAATTCGGTTTCATTTTTAGTATAATATATTCCATGTTCCCACTTCTGTTGTCATCTCTATGACAACGATGCGCTGATTGGCTAAGAGAGCCTGCGTGGATGCGCTGATAGGCTGAGAGAGCGTGCCTGGATGCGCTGATTGGCTGAGAGAGCCTGCATGCTACTAGCTAGCGTGGAGCTGTGGATGGACCACAGAAGTGTGAAACACGGGTCGCACCCGGCACTTTGCAATCTGTTTGTAAATGCCATCAGTAGAAAACCGAATCTTACAAAATGGCATGCTCAAAGTTTACCAAGAGAAGAAAAGTGGACGAAAATCACAGTTTTAATGAGGAATGGAATGACAAATATGCGTCCATTTTATCAACTGGAAGCACCAAACCTATGTGCTTAATATGCTGAAAGACAGTTGCTCTGATAAAAAGTGAAAATGTGAAACGCCAATATGTTAAAGAGCACAGCTCTTTTGATGATAAGTTTCCTCCTAAACCAGAATTGAGAAGGCCATAAATTAACAGGTTGAACCAGTAATATCAAGAGTCAAGCAAGGTTATTGTTAAATCTCTGACACAACAACAAATTGCAACGGAGTGCACACTCAGAGTGTCATGGGTGTTGGCCAAACATAAGAAGCCGTTCTCTGACGGAGAAATAATAAAAGAGTGTATGACTGAAGTGATGACAGCAATGTTCAACGGCAAAGAAAAGAAGGAAATGACAACAAAAATCAAACAAATCTTACTCTCATATTGATCAACCACAAGACGCACTTTAGTACTGGCTGATGATGTGAGTAAACACCTTTGTGAACCCTTAATGTCATTTCTCTCATTGAGCAGTGTTTTACAGTTAAAGTTACTGTCAATACTTGTTATGTTTGCACATTAATGACAGCGCTTGTCATTTCTGTTCTGAACATGTAAACATGTACTGTACTACTTGCACGTTTTGTTTTTTGTCCAGCAGTGTTTTAGAGTTGCAAAATGTACTGTCAATAGTTACTGTTTTCACCTTAATGACAGATCTGGTCAATTATTTAGTGTACATGTGTAAACATTGCATTTGCATGTCTTTTTTATTTATTTATTTTTATTTAATCAGTTGTACATTGTATTTTTGCTTGGTCAAGAGAAAACCACCTTTACCACTTTCGACCTGCCTTTTACCTGACCGACATTAATAAATGGACCCATACTTATATGAAAAAAAAATAAATGTGGACCTTCAAGATTAGTATTTGAGGACCCCTGACATAGATGATTGCTTTTGCATTACATGCAAAGCTACCATAAATTAACATGCGGTATAGGAAGTCTAGCCTTGAGAAAACCGTGAGGCAGTTATGCTAACAACTTGTACACTGTGATGCCTTTTGTCATCTAGAGTCTAACAATGAATAATTGTCAAGTACGTTTTTCAGTAGGTGGGTGTAAAAGAGGGTCTCATAGGATGAGGTAATGTATATGGCTATGTTCACATCACAGACTAATTTGCAACTTGTTTTTGCCTTCATCTGACTCGAAAAAGAAACTTTCTTGACGGTCTAAACGGGTTGAGTTTATGTAAGTGGATACTTTCAAATCCGATCTAGGCCTCTTTCATATGCGGATTTAAAGGCGACCGTTGAAGACGTCAAATTGTATTGCTTAGCAACGGGTGAAATGGTGGGGGCTCTCATTCTCATCATCCTTCCACTTCTCGATTTCTGTACAATCATCCGACTACTTCCAACGCTCAAGAGTTTTAAGATAAATCCTTGGAGAGCTAAATAACAGGGCTCTATGGTAAATATGCTATGCTGTCTGTTGAGCATGATTCTGCTCCTGCCTTGTGAATCATGTGGGTCACTTTATTCAGCGCATTGTTGTGACGTGTCTTACTATTGCCAGTCTTACTTTTGGTTGTTATCTATTTGCACATGAGAATAAAATCATTTATATTTCTATTGTAACTAGGGGTGTAACGGTACACAAAAATCTCGGTTCGGTACGTACCCGGTTTTGAGGTCACGGTTCGGTTCATTTTCGGTAAAGTAAGAAAACAAAATGCAAAATAAAAATGTGCTAGTTGTTTATTACACACTTTTGTACTTTCAACAATAGGAACATTAGCCTATAAAAAGCTAGAATTCTGCTCAAAAAGTAGCAGATGTTTAAAGATAATGAAACAACAATTTGCCTTTCAGACCCCGCGTATTGGTCAGCTTTCTTTCTGAAAGAAAGAAGAAAAAAGAAGACCTGTGCTAAAGAGAAAAGCAATCCCAATGACAAAGATTTTAACATGTATTTTACAAATGCAATGCCTCAATGAAACATTTTTTTTATTTGAACGGTTTTCAAAAGCTTTATTGGTGGATTTTCTCAAGTTAAAGCGCCACACAGAAATTAATAAATTTAATTGTGTAAGCATGATCTTTGTATTATTCTTATTATTTAATTAGAGGTGTTTTAGCTCATTTCAATTTATTTAAATGGGCTATTATTTATTTTATTATGTGTTTATGTTTTACAAATGTGATGTAGTATTCATTTATATTCTATATTTTATGCTGTATAACTTTAGTTCCTATGTGAATATTAGTTCCTATTTGTTTTGTTGTGGTAGGAGGATTTTGTATTGAACACGGGGCCGCGTTGGTTTTTTTTATAGCAGAGAAGACAGCAGTAAATCAACAAAGACAAGTCAACTGTGCCCCGATCTACCACTCAAAAGATCTGATGGACTCAAAAAGTAGGTTACAATTGCATATTAGTTTGAAAATCGACCAGATCCACCGTATTTTTACACGGTGACTTCCGGCCCGATCCTTGCTACCGGGAGTAGTATTGACGCAGGAGGGCCGCGTCTCGCGTCAAATAATCAACTCTGCCGTTCTCGTGCGTCGCGTTGAGCCGCTTCTGGGACGCATCCAACACGCGGCCGCACTGCGACTGGTGTGCATTGGCTGATTGACTTTAACGCCCGCGTTTCATTGCGTTCTCGCGGTGGCCACGTTGTCGCGCGGTTGACGTTTCTTAACTGTCCTACCGTGTCGGTCCTTATTATAGTCGAGAAGACTGAGTTAATATAATCTACACAAAGAAACTGTAACCCGATCGACTCACAGCCTCGAAAAGTAAGGGTTACATTACGTTAGAAACTAGTTCGGTACGCCTCCGTTCCGAACCGAGGACCCCGAACCGAAACGGTTCAATACAAATACATGTACCGTTACACCCTTAATTGTAACACATTAACACATTTGTTATAAAGCATCTCCAGTGAGTGTGATGTAATTTGTTTAAAAATGTATGTTGTTGTTGCTATTTTAAAAAATTATTGATTTTGAATTACTCCAGATAATGCACGGATGCACGCAGTTAGATTGCATATTTTTTTGTTGTACTGATGGTTCCAATAATTGCAAGGTAATAGGTGTGATGTCAAAACAGACTACCGTAAATCAAGTAAGTCTCTCTGGAAGGCCCAAGAAGCAAATGCACTGCTCGCCACTATCAAAAAAAAAGGACACTAATGAGTCCAATTGATTTTGTTATGTTACCACGCTCTCCTGCGGGTCACCCACTCGCCACGTGGGTGCTCGTCTTTGTTTCATGGAGAACACATTATCGCCACTGCAGTCACTCCAATTCTATGAGTTACGTGAAGTGACACTCGTTTTGTTTCTCCATCACTCATCTGTCAGCGCTCGCCGTCCCTCCGGGCACGTGTTCCGTGTGCATCGCCGCGGCTAAACAAATACACAACAAATGCGCTGTAATGTTGTTTTGCTGGGAATAATGATGAATACTCGAGATTGGAAAAAATGTCAATAAAAAAAATCCTGCTTTTTTTGTCTGTCAGTTAGGAACTTATACAGGCCAGCTCCTGGTTGTGGTCATTGGGGTTTTGAAAGCCAAAAGCATTTTAATATGTAATGTGGCACAAGCACAAAATGATTTTGTTCGGGTGTACTTTTTCTGTGTTCCTGATAAAATCTGACGTAATCATGGAATATTTTTAAGTTTCTCTACATTTTGATACGCCTCACAGACTGTTGCATTTAATTTTTCTCAGTCTCTCTGTGAGTCTGTCTATAATGAGATGTATATAATGAGACCATTTCACCTCTCAGCAGCCACTCTTAATGAGCAAGGTGCTCCAGTCTCACATTTGAAGGGTACTTTCTATAGATGGCATGTTTCAGCTCCTTCCACACACTAGGTGTTTAATAAGATTTAGAGCAGAACTCACAGGAGACTACTTCAGAATAGTCCAATTATTTACTCCTACTCATTCTTAGTCCAATGAAGTAAAACGTCAAGCAAAGTAAATACCGTAAATCATAAGCGGAGTTTGGGGGGGGGGGGGGGGTTAAGGGAGGTCAGGCTCCCCTTGGTGGCTGAAAAGTGTCATTGCATGTAACTGAATTTCCTATATACTGTATGTAAAATTTGTAAAGCAAGAAAAAAAAAAACTAAAAATGAATGAAATGAACAACAAAATGGTTTTTTTTCGAACAGATCATGTGACTAGCCCCTTACACGGTCATTTGCTTTGCATATTATCCCCCCCCCCCCCCCAAAAAAAAAAAAAAAATAGGGGAGGGCAATTTTCTTTTTCAAATGATTTTTTTTCTTTGATTTTAATTTTTATTTTATTTTTTTTTAATTCAAGCAAGGTTTTTGGGGACTAAATGATTTAGACACAAATGTCCAACCCATAATATGGCCCAAACATAAAAAGGATTGCTAAAATCAAAGAAAACTTTTTTAATGAAAAATTAAGCGTTCAAATGCAAATTTTTGAGTCTCAAATATTTTTTCGCACTCAAAAACTTTTTTTCTATGATTGAAATTCTTTTTTTAGATTGAAGTTAATTTTCTTTTGAAAATATATTTTATTTTTGTATGATGCAACTTAATTTTTGATTGAATAATAAAGACACAAATGTCCTAGCCAAAATGTGGCTCAAACACAAGCTAGCATTGCTTCAATCAAAAAAGTTGTTCAATCAAAAAAAAAAAAAAAAAAGCTTTCAAATGCATTTTTTTGTTTCAATTTTATTTTTGCATTCACTTTTTTTTTTTGATTGAAGTGACTTTTTTTAATTGAAAATATATATTTTGATTGAAGCAACTTTTTTTTTTTTTTTTTTTTTGATTGAAGCAACTTTTGTTTGATCGAATAATGAAGACACAAATCTACCTCCATGTGGCTCCGCCCAGGGGGTACAATTTTTGACTGAGGTAACTACTTTGGCACGACATCGGCGGGTGTACCATATTCAATGGATGATGATCTTGGTGAAAAGTATAGCAGCTTGATTTAGAATTCCCCTCAAGAATGATGGGAAACAAAAAAAAACCCGCTCATTTTCAACTTATTATTATAAATATTCTTGTAAGTTAATTTTATTGCTGACACTGCGTTTCAGGGTCATCAACATATTGTGCCCCCCATGCCCCAAAAGTCAAACTCCGCCTATGCCGTAAAGACAAAAACTGGTTGTAGCTAAAAGTACTCGAAGATATATTTTTCTTTCTTTTAGAAAGCTAAATCTCTCTACTGGCGCCTTTGGATTTCTGTTCAATCCCAGCGAGAGCAGCCACACGCAGGTAGTTTATTTTAAAAAGCAAATCTATATTTTCCATTTGGCTGAAAATCACCCCTCCCGTATTTCCCACTCCATATACTTCATGATTAGGAACCAATTATTCTTACAAATAATGAAGCAATCACACCACAACACTACAACAACAACGAGTGGATTTCACTCAGCAATCAGAATGCAACAGAATGGCGGAGCTGATTTTCCTGTGGAGAGTGCACTTTTTTTGCTTTGTTTTCATTAAATCTTGTTCTGATAGGGCCTTGGAAATGCTTGATTTGAAGGCTGCAACACACATGTACTCTGATGGATTGAGTATTGTCCAAATAAACAAATTTCTTCAATAGTTAAACTGAGTACCGATTGAGTCAGGTTATGCAAAAATAACATACAGTAGTACCTCGACATATGATAGAATTGACATACAATCTTTGTGACATCCAATGTAAAATTTGACACGTCGTTTGTCTCGACTTATGACGACATACTCGAAGTACGACGATTAATGACCGTGTCGCAACTTCATTTTTTTCCCGCAACACGGACGCACGGCAGAGAAATAAACATGGACCCCAAAAAGATTAGGGCATGCGGTGAAAAAACTTACCACTGAAATTAAGAAGGAAATGATAGAAAATTATGAGCCTGGTGTGCGTGTCAGCGAATTGGCTCAACAATATGGCCGGTCTCCTCTGACCGCCGTTCGCCAGTCTTTTTAAGTTAAGGTGACAGTAAAAACGCCTTTTTAAAACTGTTATTGTAACTTCGGCAAGGAAGTTGCCAGCTTCGTCAGGTTTTTAATCATTCATCTCAGAACTTGTGCAACACAACACGGCCACTGGAGATGGGAATTGATAGGATTTTTACGATTCCGATTCCATTATCGATATTGCTTAACGATTCGATTCTTTATCGATTCTCTTATCGATTCTAATTTGGGGAAAAAGAAGAACAAACGTTTTGATTGCCATCGAGTTTGTTTAACCCTTGAGAGTCGAAGGACGCGCCGGCGCGTCCTCAGCGCACGTCGTCTTTGAAGCACCCTCGCGTTTTAATTACGTCACCCACATGCCGTTGGTTGGTCTCGTTTTAAAGTGCGGAAGTTGCGGTTTACTCTCGTTGTTATTTGAAGTCAATCGACCAACTAAAACGTGAGATATTGTCATTTAAGTTTTATAGTTTTATTGTCCTCTCAAAAAAACATTAAAACGCTGCATGGATCATTTGTTTATGTCTATATTTCCATCATTTCTTGTCCTTTTTCAAAACGGAAGCTCCATGAAAAAAACACAAATCAAACGAACCCTTTCGAAGTCACAGTGGAAGCACAAAATGCGTTTTTTTTTTTTTTATAAATATAACTGCCGTGCGAGGTTCCACCGAACGAGAGGCAGGAGTGTTCTGACGCAGCGAGGGGGCGAGCGACAGCCGTTTGAATCAAGCAAGCGGGCGAGCGACTTTGTGTGACTTTGAGGATGAACGGAAAACTAAATTTAGCGCAAGCAATTGTGCTTTTTGATCAACTTGAGGAAGAGGGTGGTCCAAATTCGTCATCATCGTCTTCTTCGGAAGAGTCCTCGAGTGAAGATAGTGACGGATTTGAACACGTGGGTGACGCCATCGACGAGCAGAGGTAAGCCAACTCACTTTTTTTTTTTTTTTTTTTTTTTTTTTTTTTAATGCTGTAAAAGTTTCTTTTGATATTGCAAGACAAAGTTAATTTTGATGCAATATAAGTGCGTGTTTGTGTATGTAATAATAAAATGTGCATATCAGATCAAAGTATAATTTGTGGTCTTCTTTCTATATGAAGATTAGGGATGTAGCACATATTCAGCTACGGTATTCTTTCTATTGTCATACATATAGATTTCCATTATTATTTATTGCTGTATATATTTTTATTTTATACTTTATTATTTTCATAAATACTGACTTTTGTTTCATGTACATTTATAGTGACAATGAAAGTAAAGTGAAATGAAAACGGAAGGGTGGAAAGAGGACCGACACCCCATGGAAGTGTGGGCTGTGATGTAGCCCTGTGTCTAATTCCAGGACGAAACTGCTTTTCGGAGTGGCATGCCTGAAAATTCTATCGATTAATCGAGCAATCAGATAAAACATATTTTTAGGTGAAGAGCAATTATAAATATACATGAGAAAACAAGAGATTTCATCTAATCTTGAACCATTTTCAGTCAATCAATGTCTTTATTTTCGATGTATATTGCTGAAAACAGCCAACAATTGCATCTCAGATGTAACTAGAATAAAAAAAGACTAATTCACTGCTTTCACTCAAAAAACCTTTAGATCATATTAAAAACAACAACAAAAAATGTGTGTTATCAAGCCATTACGCTTGATAACACACATCACTTAAAGATTTTTTTCCCACGTGTTTCAATTGAATTTCAATTTGTGTCAAGCCATTTTTAAGTTCTGGTTAAGTTTTAAGTTAGTCTAAACTGTAAGTCCTGATATGATTTTGAGTTTTTGCAGTGTTCAAAATAAATGTATGATACAGGCTGTATTGGAGCACATTAGGGACCAGTGCTACTTGGTGTTTTATCCAGCAATGACTACTGAGCTAAAATTGATAGTTAGCATTATTGAGTTTTTATTTTACACCCTCATCACTCCACAACGCTATGTTATGTTAAAGACCCTATGTAAGACACGTTAGCTACGCATCGAAAGTGGTCATAATTAATAGAAACCTAGCCCTCCGCAGGGCTAACGTTACTTGAGCTAGTGACAGTAACGTTAATCTTATTTATTAGCGCTTAGCGCTCTTTATTAGCGCTTAGCACTTTACTGCTTTAAGATGGCGGCTGTTTACTAACGCTACCCAGACGCGGCCGAGTATGTCATTTCGCATTAGTTCAACATACATGTGATCTCTATGAGACTCATCAGACGCTACCTGCTACCAACGTAGCATCGCGCGGGCTAGTATTTAGCAACGTCGACGTCGTTTGTAGCAGCTGTCGGTTGCAGTAAGTTTTTTTTTTTTTTTTTTTTTTTTTGCTTCTTCCTCTACGCACGTGACATCAGCGCGTTGTCCCGCATTAAAAGTAGTCTGAGCAAAACGTGATGCTTAGAGCTGTCAAAATAAACGATTACTCGAGGTGAATAAAATTACTCGGATCAGTTTTTAAACTCGAGTTACTCGAGTATTCGTTTCAGCTCTAGTGAAAATACTCTCGTGTGCGGAAGTACAACATGCTCTACATTTCGTGCACCAAAATAAAAGCATGCATCACCAAACAAAAGTCAACATTTAAAAAAAAATAACCGACGAGACAGATGTCATAAAGTCGAAATCCCGTAATTCGGGAACATCGTAGCCCGGGGAGTACCTGTATTATTATATATTATATTATTATTATTTTAATTTGTATCCATAATTTCTTTGTTTTGCTATGTGCAATTGCTATTTGTAATTGTACCATCAGTATTTGTTAAGGATTTAGCGTATGTTTTTGGGTTGTAAAGAGAATTAATCGAATTATAATGCATACTTATGGGAAAATCCTGCTTGACATACAGTGGGGTTAATAAGTATTTAGTCAACCACCAATTGTGCAAGTTCTCCTACTTGAAAAGATTAGAGAGGCCTGTAATTGTCAACAAGGGTAAACCTCAACCATAAGAGACAGAATGAAGAAACAAAGAAGAACAGAATGTGGAAAAAAAAAAAAAACAGAAAACCACATTGTTTCATTTTTAAAGAATTTATTTCCATATTAGAGTGGAAAATAAGTATTTGGTCACCCACAAACAAGCAAGATTTCTGGCTGTCAAAGAGGTCTAACTTCTTCGTACGATGTCTAACGAGGCTCCACTCGTTACCTGTATTAATGGCACCTGTTTTAACTCATTATCGGTATAAAAGACAGTAAGACACCTGTCCACAACCTCAGTCAGTCAGTCACACTTCAAACTCCACTATGGCCAAAACCAAAGAGCTGTCGAAGGACACCAGAGACAAAATTGTAGACCTGCACCAGGCTGGGAAGACTGAATCTGCAATAGGTAAAACGCTTGGTGTAAAGAAATCAACTGTGGGAACAATTATTAGAAAACGGAAAACATACAAGACCCCTGATAATCTCCCTCGATCTGGGGCTCCATGCAAAATCTCACTTGTGGTGTCAAAATGATAACAAGAACGGTGAGCAAAAATCCCAGAACCACAAGGGGGGACCTAGTGAATGACCTACAGATAGCTGGGACCACAGTAACAAAGGCTACTATCAGTAACACAATGCTCCGCCAGGGACTCAAATCCTGCACTGCCAGACGTGTCCCCCTGCTGAAGCCAGTACACGTCCAGGCTCGTCAGCGGTTCGCTAGAGAGCATTTGGATGATCCAGAAGAGGACTGGGAGAATGTGTTATGGTCAGATGAAACCAAAATAGAAGTTTTTGGTAGAAAAACAGGTTCTCCTGTTTGAAGGAGAAAGAATACTGAATTGAATCCGGAGAACACCATACCCACTGTGAAGCATGGGGGTGGAAACATCATGCTTTGGGGCTGTTTTTCTGCAAAGGGACCAGGACGACTGATCTGCGTAAAGGAAAGAATGAATGGGGCCATTTATCGAGAGATTTTGAGTGAAAATCTCCTTCTATCAGCAAGGGCATTGAAGATGAGACTTGGCTGGGTCTTTCAGCATGACAATGATCCCAAACACACAGCCAGGGCAACAAAGGAGTGGCTTTGTAAGAAGCATTTCAAGGTCCTGGAGTGGCCTAGCCAGTCTCCAGATCTCAACCTCATAGAAAATCTGTGGAGGGAGTTGAAAGTCCGTGTTGCTCAACGACAGCTCCAAAACATCACTGCTTTAGAGGAGATCTGCATGGAGGAATGGGCCAAAATACCAGCAACAGTGTGTGAAAAGCTTGAGAAGAGTTATAGAAAACGTTTGGCCTCCGGTATTGCCAACAAAGGGTACATAACAAAGTCTTGAGATGAACTTTTGGTACTGACCAAATACTTATTATCCACCATGATTTGCAAATAAATTATTTAAAAATCAAACAATGTGATTTTCTGGGTTTTTTTCCACATTTTGTCTCTCATGGTTGAGGTTTACCCATGTTGAAAATTACAGGCCTCTCTAATATTTTCAAGTGGGAGAACTTGCACAATAAGTGGTTGACTAAATACTTATTTGCCCACTGTATGACCATTTTGACTTACAAACCAGGTCAAGGAACGAATTAAATTCGCATGTAGTGGTACCACTGTACATTAAAATTAATCATAAATTAAAAAGTTATAGTCATCTTGTTTTACAGTTAACAAATTTGATGATCGCGCCACACAATAATTTTGGCGCCAGTTAACAATTTGGCTACATTACTGAAAAAAAAAAAAATTAAAATAACACCGGTAATAATAATAAAAAACAATAATAATAATAATGAGCTTAAAAATAATAGTAATTTTTAAAATATTTTCAAAATATTTTATAAACCTATACCTATCCCATTTAAATTTTAGGAGGAATCTGATTTAAACATGTTTCCCTACTAATTTTTCAAAATAGGAACTACTAAAACCTTTTTGTTGATTAAATCAGTTTAATTTTGTTTTCATGACAACGTTGAGTTCAACAAAGGCGCCTAGAAATAAAATGAGAGTATTTTAAAGCATACAATTTTTAATGGTGCTGTTTTGGAGGCGTTCCGTCATTGAGGCTTACTCATGACCTTTTTTATCATCGTTATACAGGGAGGTTATGACTGCCACCGCAAATTTTGCCTAGCAACAACTAGGCACTAGGTATTATGCTGACATTCCACTGACAGGTTTTCCTCCCGCATGCATTTTGATGAGTCGCGGTGTCCTTCCTGCCACATATGCAACGTGAGCAGAAATCCATTGTAATTAATCATAATGACGTTTATTCGTGGGAAGCGGCCATGTCTGCATACCAGGTTAGCTCGGGAGATTCAAGGATGCCGAGGAGTCAAAGCCATCATTAAAATTTATAAAGTGAACATGCAGGAGGTCAGGGGACTCTTTTGGAACTGGCAATGTTTGGTGATACCAAATATTCAACATCCTTTAAGTACCTGATGAGTTTAACATTAATATCTCATTAGCGAGAATGGTAATGATGACCACCGAGACGGGAACCAAACATCTGCCCTCTAAAAGAGTTCGGACAGAAATTAGGAGAAGATCAAAACTATTTAATGATATTACCGTCATACCCTTTCATCTGTACATCTTATACCTCCGAGTTTTACTTAGTAATGTAGTCTAACTAGGCCGTTAATGAACTGATTTTATTCCAGTGTCTGATAACAACTGACAAACAGTAATGAAGCATTTGCTGAGTGCAATTGCATTAGGATATCTACAGAACGGTCACTAAAACAGGAAGGACACATAGGTTTAAGGCCATCGGGCCAGATCTGGATTTCCATATCATTTTGTATTTGGTAAGGTTTGACTAAGTAACTTTTCAACCTTTATAAAATATTTTCATAACATTTGTGATCATATGTCAACTAACAACTTGTTGAATAACACCTCTTTTATATCTTGAGGGGGTTTGTATCACTTTCACTGGCACTAATTAACTTTGAGGAGGGTGGCAGGAACCCTGTCACGCACACAAAAAAAAAAACCTACAAATGTACTGACTGCTTTACGGCATACATCACTTCCCCGTCTCCATTCATTATAACGGCAATGCGAACGCTTTTGCACAAATTCTGCAAAGATGGCAGAGCACTAACAGAGACAAAAAGTTTTGTCTGAGGAGGAAAAAGGGAGGCAACCAGGATATACAGAATAAACATTGGCCTGGCTTTCACTTGCTGTTGATCTGTGTACATCCATGAATAAACGAGAGTATTTTCCCTTCATTTTGGAGGGTATCAGCGATAGTTTGGACCCCCTACATGCGCGGCCGTTTCGTAGCTTTCGTTGCAAGAACGGGCAGTCATCGCTCCAAGTTGGCAAACATTGTTTACATGATATTCGCGTTGCACGTATATGCCGTACGGTGATGTGTTCGTTTAGCATCTTTGATATGTGTTGTAAGTCCGATTGAGTGTAAAGTGCTTAGCTACTGCCACGTTTTGTGGCCATATTGACCGCGTGTGTGTACGGCCTACTTCCGGGTTTGCTCGTGCATCCGCGCCTGCCCCCACCTTTGTGTTTATTGCACTGGGCAATCATTTGTGTGTTGTCGATTATTGTGCCGTCAATTTGCATTGTTTTACATTAGTACTGATATACTGTTATCCCTAACCGAAAATTCAAGAATTTTTTACATTAAGCTTAATCTATGAGGTAGCGGGGTTTAATTAGTCGGTGGAGTTGATTTCAACAAATTCCATGCAGTTTTTCAGTTACTGTATTTGTTAGTTTCAGGGCTGCAGAGTGGCTAAGCTAGCGTGAGTCAATGGTGGTTGAAATCAACGCCATTGACTAATAAAACTACTCAAAGGTTAAGCCTTATGTGAAAAATTCTGATCTTCCTCTTTAAATTCAATTATTGGTAAGTCAATTAAATGCGATGACATTTTTCTGTTGTCATTCTTATGTTGAGGCGGCAAAGGGAGAAAAATTGGTAAAAATTAAATGATAAATTACTTTAAAGTAACTTAGTTACTTCGATAAGGAAGTAATCGGTAAACTAACTAGATTACTTTTTTTTAGGCATAATCAGTAATCAGTAATCAAATGACTTTTTCAAGTAATCTGTGACAACACTGTTGTTTAGCCACAACTGGATTAATTACCATATTACTATTCATCCCTCACACAGCCACTGGAAACAGAAACGTTGTTTAATCCATCTACAGGCGACCAGGAGATTGATTTTCGATTTATTGATGATTTTACGACACTGTGCGGGTGTGCGCCGGTCCTGGTCATGGGAAACGCAGCGCTGGTCCTCATAGGAAACGCCATCTTCCTTAAGGCAAAACACTACCACTTTTGTCCACCACTGTTGCTAAAATCGACCAAAACTGTAAAGTTGCCAAGTGTTGCTTTAAATCACTTTTTTAGAGTGATGATTTGATAAAATGCTAACTAGGGCTGTTCCGATCATGTTTTTTTGCTCCCGATCCGATCCCGATCGTTTTAGTTTGAGTATCTGCCGATCCCGATATTTCCCGATCCGATTGCTTTTTTTTTGTGCTCCCGATTCAATTCCAATCATTCCCGATAATTTTTCTTGGCCATATACATTTTGACAATGCATTAAGAAAAAAATGAATAAAACTCGGACGAATATATACATTCAACATACAGTACATAAGTACTGTATTTGTTTATTATGACAATAAATCGTCAAGATGGCATTTACATTATTAACATTCTTTCTGTGAGAGGGATCCACGGATAGAAAGACTTGTAATTCTTAAAGGACAAATGTGACTTTGTATATTGTGACTAAATATTGCCATCTAGTGTATTTGTTGAGCTTTCAGTAAATGATACTGTATCCATGCCCAAATGCATGATGTGAAGTGGAACCATGACTGTGCGTAGTGCTACCAATTGATATATCTTCTCTGCATTGGGAAATAACATAGGGTGTTAAGAAAAAGATCAATTACTACCTTGCTTCCCCACATTGCTTCCCACGATATTTCTAATCATAGAGAGAGGGATTCTAAGGCTTTAGGCAATTAAAAAAAGGCTCCAAAGGCTTCCAAAATTCACTCTACTCATTTTACGCTGCCTTTTAGCTCTCTATATAGGTAAAACGGCGCCATTACAGATTGAACGCGACAATGCGTGAGTGGGTCGTGCAGCGCATGCATTAATTGCGTTAAATATTTTAATGTGATACATTAAAAAAAAAAAAAAAAAAAATTACTGCTATTATCGGGATAAATTTGATAACCCTACCTTAAGCCAAAACTAAAGACTCTGGATGAGTGTAACATATTACGTCTGTAACGTTAAATACAATTAGAAAACGATTTAATTAAAATATATACATATATATATTTAAAAAAGGCATGTCCGATAAGTTTTTGCCGATTCCGATACTTTGAAAATGACGTAATCGGACCCGATCGATCGGGACATCTCTAATTCTAACTATATTCAACTTACCTATAATAACTCAGCTTTATATTTTGAAAATTTCTTGTTCACCTTGAATCCTATAAAGTCCATTAGTTAGTGAGAAAAATTTGCAGAACTGCTGGATTAAAACAATTAAAAAAAAATAAAATAAAATAAATCAAGTCATACGTGGAAGTCCCAAGTTAGAATGCAAATTCAAAACCAGTTTTTAAGAGGTAATTTGATTGCTTAAAATCATCTGTTTGCTAGCCTGACGATAAATCTGACGTTCAAAATGACCACCACACACAAGGAGTGTTAAATTTACACTTTAAAAACCAATGTTGTAATTAGGGGTGTGACAAAACATCGAAATGGTGGTGTAACGTGATACTTTGTATCCCGAAAGGTTATCAATATGCTCCTGCCAATAATCGATATCGTTTTAAAAAGGTGTAACGGCTTGGGGGGGGGGGGGGGGGGCACCAATAAGTTGCCACCGAAATCTTCCACTAGAATAGATGCCCAATCCATTTAGACTGGGAGAGGCAAATGAACGTTCAGAGCATTCGCAGTCATTCTTTCCGACATTCAGGGTATTTACAGGTCACTTTCACTTCCTGTATAGTCTATTCATTTGGGGAGATTCCCAGGTCACTTCCTGTTCTGTTACCCAAAATAAGCAGGAATTGACCCATAAATGCCTCTAAATCAACAGGAAGTGACTAGATATCAACGGCAGATGACCTGAAATGCCCCAGAATTAAACCCATTGGTTTGTGTTGACTGCCATAGACGTCCAATCTGTTTGAAGTAGGAGGGATGGCAGAGTATTTGCCTGCCACCCTTCCACTTCAAACGAATTGGACGTCTACTAGTGATAAACCCAATTCAATTTACAGCAGAAGGATGAAAAAAGCTTGTTTTTCTCCATTTTTCATGTATAATAAATAGGAAAATAATTGTTCTATAGCCATATTGTGAGAATTGTGAATTATTTGGTCCTTGTAAAGTTAAACACAGTAGTCAATTAGACTCGACCTTTCTCTTTGCAAGTCAACCAATGACCTCAGACTATTAGCACGTTCAGAACAACCAAGTGACAGTTGTCCTGTGTGCCTCGAGAGTGGGGAGAGCTTCAAATTAAAAGCGACAAGTTACGCAAGGCGAATAGCCCAGCAGGTTAATGATCACTGCGCCGCCGTGTGCCCCCTGCCATCTGCCGGGCGTGTAATGGAAGCCCCCCACCGCCACGCCCTTTCTCTCTTCGCACTCACCCCGGGAGGCTCACTAGGTAATTTGGTGTGTGGGTGGCCCAGACGACGAAAACGTGGCGAGAATTCGGATGAAAAAACCGAAGCGTAGCATAGTTCTGTGTGGGGTTGCAATTAATTATGAGCTACAGGTGGCAGAGACGGTAGTGAGGGCTGCAGAGGTGGTGCGGCAGGATAGGTCGTGGTTATTATATACTAGGGTGACCATATTTTGATTTCCAAAAAAGAGGATACTCGTCCCGGCCTCGAGATACTTGAATTTTACTCGAAGATCACTCAAAGATGCCTATATCACCCATTTTTTTATACTCAACTGGTTACTCAACAGGCTTTTTCTTCCTAAAAAATAATCAAACAGTGGAGAAAAAAAAAAAAAAAAAAAGAATAATGATTACAAATATATATTTATAATGCAGACCCATGGAAATGTAGTTCAGTCAACACACACACACACCCACCCACACACACACACACACAGTAGGCTATGTGCCAACTCAACATTTTTTTAAACTACTATCACAACAATTGTTGTTGACAAATGGTTATTCCCACTCAATTTTTATTCTCATTCAATGTTCTAGATTGTACGCAAACAATAACCGAAATAAACTGACAAGCTATTCAACCAGCATGTTTCCAAACGCAGCATTTCAAAACTACATTGCCCATAATGCCTAGAGCGGCTGAGCTCACTGATTGCTAACCTATTAGCGAGTACGCGAGCCGAGGCAAAATCAGACTTTGCTATGAAAGTTTACAATCATCGGCAAGATTTTACAGGATTTTACAGATCACACCCGTAAAAATCTCAGAAGTCAGCAGTTGCCATTATATACGTATTTATCGTAAAAAAACTCAGAAACACAGCTATTTAGAATATAATACTAGCATTCAACCAAATTAACGCAGAAAAATTACAAGACTCACACAATATACTGCATCTCTGCATACACATATAACCCTATATACAACAGAAGACACGTGATTGACATTAACAGGAGCTAAACTTACAGAAAGGTGTATGGAGCCACGTCTTTTAGAACTCCTTATTGAACTCCTTACTGTAGTCTGATCTCTTGCCAAAACGTCAGTAGATGGTGGTAATTACCCATGAAACAAAGGCTAAACTGCCAACAAAAAAGAACATCTACTTCTTCTCTTGCCCCTACGAGTAGGAGTCACGTCAACGCAGGCAGGCGCTGCCCCCTGGTGACCGGAGGGATTGTCTTCAAATTGGTCCCGTGAAAAATCATAAAAACCGGACATTTTCATGAATTTATGAAACCCGGCCGGACGCTCCGGAGGGCACATAATAAGAGGACTTGTCTGGGCAAAAGAGGACGTTTGGTCACCCTACTATATACGCTATAGTGAGGTGAAGACCCCCCCAAAACTTGCATGCATTTATTGAACATCTTCATTGAACACTCCGAATTGCTACCATACAGCACTCGTATTTCATGTTTGTGCTTGCAAATCAAAGCAAAAAAAAATAAAGTCACATGACTGTTGGTTCATATCTCAAAACATCCCAGTTACACATATTTCAAAGTACAAGTGTGGTTGGACATAGTAATTTTCTGAAACACACACTGTCTTTTATCGACATGAGTGTTCAGAGACATTTTCCGCTTGTTGCTTTGCAGTATTCGTCAACTTAAACTGTTGCTTCATTTAATCCATTTTCTCATTTTTTTTTCCACAACAGCTTCTTATTCCTCACGCTTGTCTCCAAGGACCCGCAATGCAATCTGTCCGAACTACCTCAACGAAACTGCCTTTTCCCATCCCACTGAGTCTTCATCAACGCGCTCCAGTGGAGAGCGCAGAATACAACGGAAGGAACGTGCTGTTCTTCTTTTAAGTTCCGTCAGAGTTTAGTCGTGAAGACAGATGATGAATAGCAGAAGACAAAGTTAGTCAATGAAACAGCGCCAGAGGGCGAACATTGAAAAAACTCATTTCAAATTAGATCTACAGCAAGAGCGTAGGTTTGGTCCAAATATTGGTAGGGACGCTAACAGCATAATCTGCATGTACACTTTTTACTGAGGATGGGACATTAATAAGACCAAACAGATTGGGTGGACGACGGTCAGGGCGACATTTCTCACCAATAATACCTAATTAATTGACAGGCTAAAGGATTAACGCAAAATGAATCTGTATTGACTTATACTAACTTTCACACTGCAAATTTACAGTATAACGTCCGAATCTGATTTTTTTTTTCTTAAATCTGGTCGAATAATATTCTCCATCTTGTTTTGAGTCTTAAAGACTAGTTAATAGATTACTGCGGCAGATTCTTTGTTCTTATGAAGCCCATTCATCTAAAAGTCGGTAAATTTTAAACATAAATTAAAAAAAAAAAATCTCTTCTTGAATTAAGAACATTTCTGACAATTAAGTTTTTTTTAAAGATTAAATATACAAACTTTTTTTGCTGAAAATAAGTGTTTTCTGTTTAGCTTATTTTCAGCTATTTTTCTCATTTCAAGAAATTTGTGTAAAATTGGCTTGAAGTGCTGGCAGATAATTTCACTTTTTCTTGTAGATTTACACAGAAAACAAGGGGAATTAAAAAATGAAAGCTCCTTTGGGCTGCTTTAAGACCACATAAATAAAATGAAAATGGAAACTGCGGAGACGGGGGTAAACCTTGGTTCACTACATTTCTTACAGTTTAATTCTCCTTGACTGGACACTCATTGGACAAGATATTTTCTACAATGAGACCTACACCAAACCAACGGCTATTTAACACAAACATGCTAGACTGTGCGTCCCGGGTTGTTGGGGGACGGGTATCAATGAGCATCTGCTTTTTCCCGTCTTACCTTTGTCTGTCATCGTCTTTTTCGGGCAAATTATTCCACAGTCTGTGTCAATGTTTCTCCTTTCTGGCCAAACTATCCCACACTCTGTAACTGTCAATGATTCTGATGATGATGACAATGACAATAAATTAATTAATTCATTCATTCATTCAATTGACGTTAAAAGTAGAAAGCATCTAGGAGGATATTTTTCTCAAAGCAGCTTCCTCCTTGAGTTCGAGAAATTCGCACAGATTAATGTTATGCTAACGCTAATACAGGTCGGACTTTCAGTAGGAAAATTAGTAGTGTGTTCCCCACCTACACAACATTGACTTTTTACATTACTTACAGTGGCAGCTGCTGGCGGAAAAAAACGTATAAATATATACAGTGCCTTGCAAAAGTATTCGGCCCCCTTGAACCTTGCAACCTTTCGCCACATTTCAGGCGTCAAACATAAAGATATAAAAGTTTAATTTTTTGTCAAGAATCAACAACAAGTGGGACACAATCATGAAGTGGAACAAAATTTATTGGATAATTTAAACTTTTTTAACAAATAAAAAACTGAAAAGTGGGGCGTGCAATATTATTCGGCCCCCTTGCGTTAATACTTTGTAGCGCCACCTTTTGCTCCAATTACAGCTGCAAGTCGCTTGGGGTATGTTTCTATCAATTTTGCACATTGAGAGACTGACATTCTTGCCCATTCTTCTTTGCAAAACAGCTCGAGCTCAGTGAGGTTGGATGGAGAGTGTTTGTGAACAGCAGTCTTCAGCTCTTTCCACAGATTCTCGATTGGATTCAGGTCTGGACTTTGACTTGGCCCTTCTAACACCTGGATACGTTTATTTTTGAACCATTCCATTGTAGATTTGGCTTTATGTTTTGGATCATTGTCCTGTTGGATGATAAATCTCCGTCCCAGTCTCAGGTCTTGTGCAGATACCAACAGGTTTTCTTCCAGAATGTTCCTGTATTTGGCTGCATCCATCTTCCCGTCAATTTTAACCATCTTCCCTGTCCCTGCTGAAGAAAAGCAGGCCCAAACCATGATGCTGCCACCCCCATGTTTGACAGTGGGTATGGTGTGTTCAGGGTGATGAGCTGTGTTGCTTTTACGCCAAACATATCGTTTTGCATTGTGGCCAAAAAGTTCAATTTTGGTTTCATCTGACCAGAGCACCTTCTTCCACATGTTTGGTGTGTCTCCCAGGTGGCTTGTGGCAAACTTTAAACGAGACTTTTTATGGATATCTTTGAGAAATGGCTTTCTTCTTGCCACTCTTCCATAAAGGCCAGATTTGTGCAGTGTACGACTAATTGTTGTCCTATGGACAGACTCTCCCACCTCAGCTGTAGATCTCTGCAGTTCATCCAGAGTGATCATGGGCCTCTTGGCTGCATCTCTGATCAGTTTTCTCCTTGTTTGAGAAGAAAGTTTGGAAGGACGGCCGGGTCTTGGTAGATTTGCAGTGGTCTGATGCTCCTTCCATTTCAATATGATGGCTTGCACAGTGCTCCTTGAGATGTTTAAAGCTTGGGAAATCTTTTTGTATCCAAATCCGGCTTTAAACTTCTCCACAACAGTATCTCGGACCTGCCTGGTGTGTTCCTTGGTTTTCATAATGCTCTCTGCACTTTAAACAGAACCCTGAGACTATCACAGAGCAAGTGCATTTATACGGAGACTTGATTACACACAGGTGGATTCTATTTATCATCATCGGTCATTTAGGACAACATTGGATCATTCAGAGATCCTCACTGAACTTCTGGAGTGAGTTTGCTGCACTGAAAGTAAAGGGGCCGAATAATATTGCACGCCCCACTTTTCAGTTTTTTATTTGTTAAAAAAGTTTAAATTATCCAATAAATGTTGTTCCACTTCACGATTGTGTCCCACTTGTTGTTGATTCTTGACAAAAAAATTAAATTTCATATCTTTATGTTTGAAGCCTGAAATGTGGCGAAAGGTTGCAAGATTCAAGGGGACCGAATACTTTTGCAAGGCACTGTATCTATTGTACATATAAAACTTATATAAAGTAATATCCCTCATCTTCGAAGGAGGACGAGGACGAGGCGGCATGTTGTATTTCTATGGAAGGGGTGAATGCGTGCGTGTGTGTGTGTGGGGGAGGGACAAGTCACCAGCCAATCAAATGTGTATTTGAGGGGGAAAAAATGGACTGGCACATTCAGCAAGTGAAAAGGTGTCAATGTAAGTCTGAACATAATTAAAGTATTGTAATCATTTTATAATGGTAGGGTCAATTCTATCCTTACAACATATGGGAAGACAATCTAAATTACCTATATAACTTATGTCACTATATAATGCAAATGAGGTTGCTTAAAAGTTGGTGGGGACAATGTTAGCATCCTGAAAAGTTGGTAACGTTATGTCCCTACCGTCCCTATGCAAACCTACGCCATTGATCTACAGTATATGATGACTAGTGTCTTGCATCGCTAGTGTCGCTACCCAAAATTGCCAATGGATAGCCAATGGCTTACTCCCAAAATAATTGCATTACAGTTAGGTTTTTTGGCAGCAAATAAATCAAACACACGTACTTAAATCACACACACAAGACTTTTGATCCAGCTTTCACCTTGTGGAGTTGACTTACTAGTGTTTTGTTTTATGTTTAGTCACCTGTCATGTTCAACCCACACACAAAAAATAAAATGTTTTGCAATTCACCGTTGAACTGTCTTTCTTGTATACGTTGATCAAAAATGGTACCACGTGGCTAAAATTTGGAGGAGGACTTTGTTTTGAAGGACATTAGAAAGGGCTAAAACGGTACACGTAGAAGTCAACTTTGTAAAATATTTATGTGGCATGTTTAACACTAAAATTTCAGATACAGTTGTACGTTATGAAATTAATTGGGTCTCGTAATTGGAAAATTCTGTAATTAGAGACGGGTTTTCCATGTAAATGCCCTAATCTGTTCCAAACCCCCCAAAATTCAGGCATAAATCTTTTATAGACAAGTTTCCGAGGTACTTCCGCTCTACTTCCGCTTTGCTTTCTGCTCGCAACTTCCCTTTTCACATTATTTTACAAAGAGAACAATGGCGCTGGAGTGGCATCAGTCACTAAAAACCCTGAAAAAACACTATTTGGAAATACCACATCCTTCTGCCATATCAACATGGGAAGACAACACAAAGAAATGGCTGGCCACAAGTAAAATTTTATCGTATTTTATTGACTCTATGGCAAAACCTCCAAGGCATTCCAGTACCTGCACAGCCACAAAGTTGGATTAGTCCTCATACACGAACACGGGAATTTTGTCATCATGAAGGTGGATGTGGAACCAAGCTAGTGCCTCAAAGCTCCGTACCACAAAGCATTTGTGCTGGTAACAAAGGAGGGAGACATCGAAACTGCAAGCTGTACATGTATTGGGGGTCACGGGCGTTAGTGTAGTCATGCTGCCGCTGTGTTATGGAAGGTAAGTTCTCCAAAAATACGAAACCTAAAATCTGGTGCATGAAACGACTTGTTGCCTTTGCTATTATTATGAAGTTTAATATTTTTTTTACTACAACTTCTGCTACTACGACAACATAACCAAAGCATAATGTAAAAACAAAACAAAGAATAAAAGTTAATACACTCACGTAAAGCTGTCGGAACACCTCATGGCCCGAAGGGGTGAATGAGGAGGACGCCGGGATACACACATACACATACAGAAAAGGCCTGTCTTAGCTAATTGGATGCCAGGAACATGCTAGGCAATAGCCAATGGCAGCGCAGCTATAAGTGTATTACATTCAGTAAACTCTGGGAGCTGCGAGTAGCCGCCCTAACTGTATTTTGGCCTCTCTTATCATGAAATTTCTTTCGTAACAAGAGGCAATATTTTCCCTTTGAGGTGTGTCATAACGTGAAATTTCAGTTTGTGGAGACGTTCATAAGTAGATGTACCACTATGGTATTTTAGGTTACTCAACAAAGGAAAGCAACAAAAACAACAGCAAAATAATGTTACAAAAAGATAACATTGTGATTGTACTAGAACGAAGTTGACATGTTGCGAGAGTGAAGTAAAAATACCGCAGATAATGGTGTAATTTTGTAACTAAACTACAACTGAGACAAAGTAGTCATAGGATTCTGAAAGTCTCAATAATCTAAAAAAAAAAGTGGCTAAATTCCATGATGATATTGGTATACAATATAATAATTATAACATGTTATTGTAGAGAATTATGTTAAAAGATCTTAAATAAATGAGCTTGACAGAAGACATGCGAGAATAAAGTCTTATAGTTAAAAGATTATATTCCTATATAATACCAGAAATAGTTTTCCATCCATTAACTACCGCTTAATCCGGGGTCGGGTCGCGAGGGCAGCAGCGTTAGCAGGGAAAGCCCAAACTTCCCTCTCCCTACCCACTTCAACCATCTCTTCCGGCGGGATCCCAAAGCGTTCTCAGGCCAGCCGAGAGACAGTCTCTACAGCATGTCCTGGGTCATCCCTGGAGCCTCCCGCCGGTCGGACACACCTGGAATGCCTCTCCAAGGAGGCGTCCAGGAGGCATCCGAACCAGATGCCTGAGCCACCTCAGTTGGCTCCTTTCAAAGCGGAGGAGTAGCGCCTCGACCCCGAGTTACTCCTGTATGACCAAGTTTCTTACCTCATCTCTAAACCAGTGTTTTTCAACCTAGTGTGCTGTGAGAGATTGTCAGGTGTGCCGCGAGAAATTATCCAATATCGCTTTTTTTTTTTTTTTTTTTACATCATTGGGCGAAGTTGCAGATGGAAGGAAGGAAGGACTAGGTAAAAGGTTTCGGTTGTGTACAAATGAGGTAGGTATTGCTCGTGGTGCGTTCAGGAACTGCTCGGTTTCTAGCCACCTTGCTGTCCGCGACAATGTGGACCCCAACACGTCTACTGTACGTCATTGGATTAGACCCGTCAAGTGTCGATATACACGAAAGTGTTCTTTGTATTTTATCCATATGTGACGACTAAGGGTGTAACGGTACATGTATTTGTATTGAACTGTTTCGGTACGTGGTTCGGTTCGGAACGGAGGCGTACCGAACGAGTTTCTGAAGTCATGTAACCCTTACTTTTCGAGGCTGTGAGTCGATCAGGTTACAGTTTCTTTGTGTAGATTATATATAATCCGTCTTCTCTAATGCGGACCAACACAGTACGACAGTATAACCCAGAAATGTCAACGGCGCAACAACGTGGCCGCCGCGAGAACGTTTGAAACGCGGCCGTTAGAGTCAATCAGCCAACGCACAACAGTCGCAGTGCGGCCGGGTGTTAGATGCGTCCCAGAAGCGGCTCAACGCGACGCACGCGAAAAGAACAGCAGAGTTTAATATTTGACGCAAGATGCGACCCTCCTGCGTCAATACTACTACCGGTAGCTAGGATCCGGCAGACTGGAAATCACTCGTGTAAAAAATATGGTGGATCCAGTCGATTTTCAAACTAATATGCAATCGTAACCCACTTTTTGAGTCCATCAGATCTCTTGAGTGGTAGATCTAGGCAGAGTTGACTTGTCTTTTTTAATTTACTGCTGTCTTCTCTGCTATAATAATAACCAACATGGCCACGTGTTCAATACAAAACCCTCTTACCACAACAAAACAAGTAGGAACTAATATTCACATAGGAACTAAAGTTATACAAAATAAAATAAAATATACAATATAAATGAATACTACATCACAATTGTAAAATATAAACACATAATAAAATAAACAATAGCCCATTTAAATATAATACATTGAAATGAGCTAAAAAAAAAACACCTGTAATTAAATAATAAGAATAATACACAGATCCTGCTTACACAATTAAATTTATTAATTTCTGTGTGGCGCTTTAACTTGAGAAATTAGTAAAAAATCAAGCTTTTGAAAACCGTTCATAAGAAAAAAAAAAAAAAGATTAATTGAGGCATTTCATTTGTAAAATACATGTTAAAATCTTTGTCATTGGGATTGCTTTTCTCTTTAGCACAGGACTTCTTTTTTCTTTCAGAAAGAAAGCTGACCAATACGCGGGGTCTGAAAGGCAAATTGTTGTTGGATTATCTTTAAATACCCGCTACTTTTTGAGCCGAATTCTAGCTTTGTATAGGCTAATGTTCCTATTGTTGAAAGCACAAAGGTGTGTAATAAACAACTAGCACATTTATATTTTGCATTTTGTTTTCTTACTGTACCGAAAATGAACCAAACCGTGACCTCAAAACCGAGGTACGTACCGAACCAAGATTTTTGTGTACCGTTACACCCCTAATGAATACTGCATCATTTTCACGCGGAACTGTGACATCATTCGAATGGAGACAGAACCACGACGGAACCATGTAAATGGAAACATGAAATGTGTCGTATTCTTGGAGTGTCAACATGAATATGGCCCCTAAGAGAGTGCCCGGACACCCTGCGGAGGAAACTCATTTCGGCTGCTTGTATCCGGGATCTTGTTCTTTCTGTCACGATCCACAGCTTGTGACCATAGGTGAGGGTAGGAACATAGATCGACTGGTAAATTGAGAGCTTCACTTTTTTCACCACAATGGACCGGTACAGAGTCCGCATCACTGCAGACACTGCACCAATCCGCATATGCCCAGAAATAGTTTTACTACAAATAAAGCTAAAATTACAAAAATTAATGAAAAGAACCTACTCAAAATTTCACAGGGAAAAAGTCATCATTGCGCAAAAGTAAGACTATTTCCAAAACAAAACTATTTTGGCATGAAAATGCTTCCATTTGCCTATACACTTGCAACCAAGTACAAACGCTAACCAGCTGCTGAAAATTTATTGTATTAGACTCTATGAATATTTGATAGACTTTAATCTTTCATGTAAGAGAAAATCCCATGTAACCCAATTCAACTCATTTGCATTGCTCCCCCCGTCCTCCCCCTGAGACTTCAAACCCGTTGCCAATATTCAACGCTGAATAAACGTGCTATCATTACGAATCTTGTCTTAGCATTTTAATGCGATTATTCATTGGCATAGACTCCAGCTACAAGTACTAAAAATCTGTATAGAAAATGGATGGATGTATTGCTAACATGCAACTTTATTCATCTCCCACCACTACAAATGGGGTGCTTAACCGTGAGAATTAAATCCCTCGCGCTAGCGGATAGGTATTTGTACTGTTTAACATTTCAAATATGCACTGCAGGGAGTTGGAAGTTTTGCATGGTTCATGTGCTCGGCATCATGTGATACTGCATCAGTCTCGTCACTCCGACACGACGCAAGATCCCGACAATAGCAGACACGGAATGACTTTTGTTTGAATGTATTCTCCAGTGATCCGAAACAGAGGCATAGAGAAAGGTGAGGAGGAAGCGACGTGTGCAACAAGAGTTGAGATCACAGCTGGGAGTTCGTATCCACGCGTCCTGGGAAGTGCATGTCAAAGATGTTGTCCTAAGAGGCCAATGAATCATTTATAAGCAAACAAGTAGAGACGGTAAGCTGGAGAGAAAACACTGCAATACTTAGAGGTGGAGGGAAAAAAAGGTAACATTGTTGATTTGAAATGTTTTCTTATTTTCCCAAATAATTTTATACATCTTGCCTTTGTTAAATAAATTCTCTTCACTTTCCATCTGCGATATTGTCGCATTTTGGTCCACATCAGCTTCACCTACCTTGCTGTCAAGTTCAAAAATAGACCCTTAGGTAGACATTTGTAAAATTACCCAAAAATAAGGAGAGAAGACACTCAGTTTTCTTGGCCAAGGAGAGCAAGGAGGGACTAGACAGAGAAATGCTAGATTACGCTGTATAGTCACCAAAATTGATCTAAGGAAAAAAACCTCCTTGCTCTTTTTATTAGGGGTTTGTCCTAACACAGAAGGGTGCCGCCCTAAAGGGAGGGGGAAAGCAAGCTGGAGAAACCCATGTGATTTTGGTTGGCTATGTGTAAGCATGTAGGTGGAACTAACTAAATACACGTGTGTAAGCAAGGGCACTTAGGTAAAGTGGTCAGAATGACCCAGACACTTCAGTTATGCAACGCTGCGGCCATGGAAGATGTCCTCGAATGGAAGATTGTCCTCGAAAGTCTAGACGACAGTCCAGGCGTATGATGCTGAAGATGTCCTAGAAGGTCTAGTTACGCAATGTTGCGGCCATGAAGCAAGGCAGTTGTCACCCCGACCCTCTTTAACACTTTGTAACACTTAAACATTAACTTAAACAGCCTAGTATAGCAAGCAATAATCATTTACTGGTTATATCCAATAAGAAAAAAATATGGCAATATGTATTATGTATGTATTAGGTATATATGAGCACAAGCAAATTTTCAATCAATCATGCAAATATTCAATCAACCCTTGATAATTAACTCAACATTTGCCATAAGTTTATCACAAGTAGAATTTGAACTGGGAGGGTGACAATACGGCGTTATTTTTTCAGTAACGGGGTAATCCAACTAATTACTAATTACTAATACTATGACAAAAAAGTTTAAGTAAATGGCAATCTTACAGAAAAATAAATATTTTTAAAAGATGTGTTATTAACTTTTACAAAGGCAAATGGGTGTGTGCATGCATGTGTATGAACGAGTGTCATTGACAATGCCTTGTTTTAAAGGTGAACTGCAGTCTGTCGATAAGATGAACTCTGCAGAAATGTGTGTGCATTTGAATTTGTGTGTAATCCAGCATCTATTGTTTGATCAATGTTCTGCATTTGTCATCTGTGTGCTTTGTGATGAGCACAAAACATGCAAAGTAAACAGAAAAACAGTGTAGCTGTCAAGATAAGAGTTGACTAAAGCTGTGTCTGTTCACACAAAAATTTAGGAGGATTTGAGACAAAAGGTAGTGCAGAGAAAATATATTCACTACTAGAACAAGAGGAAAAAAGCTTCAACTACCATAAAAATCCATTAAGGTTGTTTAATTACCCAAAAGTACATGGATGGAGTCTATATTTTACGGGGTGACCTGTATTTTAAGGGGGAGCTTCATTTAGTTAGACAACTAAGGAGGTGTATAGCCGGCATTTTGTGACATAACGAACTATGTCGATGTGAGTTGAAGTGCTTTATTGAGACCGAAGTAGTGTTTTGCATTTTGTAGGAACAATTTTAAAGGGAACCACGGACTTAAAGACTTATAGGCTCTAATAAGCCATAATTGTTTGTTTTTTAAACTAAAATATGTTATTAGAAACACAAAATATTGCCATTGATTTAAAAATCTATAATATTTAGTACATGTTTTGACCTATGGAGAGCGGCATGTTTTATGCGCGCAATGGAAGCTCGGGGTGACGAAGACTGTCACTGTGTCACTGTCACTAGAGGAACACTACCGGGCAACTCCATTTCCTTCTACGCAGCTAGACGTCCAACACATGCGCACATCAGTTGAAAGCGGCGAGTACTTACTATTTGTGCTTTTATTTAGTTTTTTAAAAATTTATTTTCATTGCCTCAAAATACTTTTTGCGTGTGTTTCCCTGTCATACTTATAAGCATTGTGTTTTCTTGTGGTAGCACGTTTTGGCAGAACACCATTTTCCCCCCCTACTGTCGTCTCGTCTCATCCTGTCTTTCCTGTTCATTTTGCTTTTGCTGCTCATTTTGTAAAATATCGGCAGTGCTGTCATGCTCATTAATGTTCCTCTCCGGTTCAAATTGAAAAAGTTGAACAGATGACATGTTTATGTCACTAGAGTCATACTTTGGAAAACCGGCAGCGTAACCATGGGACGTCAACGCCCTGCGACTTCAACAATAACGGTGACCTACTAGTTAAACTAATTTTACTAATTATATTAAAACAAATACATCAAGAGTGGTTTCAAAATGAAATCATTTTTAACTCATAATAACATGTATCTTTAAAGAACTGTAAGTCTTTCGATCCGTGGATGTCTTCTGTGAACTGGTTCAGACTCAACCGATTTTCTGTCTGAAAAAGACATCCATGTAGATCAGGGACAGCACAATGATAGTCCGTGGCCCATAAGAAGGTCCAACATAGCCTGTGTGGGCGTTTCTGTCAAGTATGCATTGGTTCCTACATGCAGAATATTTTTCTGAGTCATATATCAATGATTATGATGTAGCCTGCGGAGGAACGCTGGAAGGCAGGAAGCTAATTAATAACAATATTTTCATAGGTATTCATTAATGCCAGGATAATAAAAGGTTGGAAAACGTTTCGGGCCATGGAGGTGGCAGCGGCTCATTTACTGCTTTCAGCAAGCCCTTATAAGGGTCACTTGGATCACTTTATTGTGGGAAAACTTGTTTGAACGTCTTTTGTACCTGACCAGATGACATAAATATAACAATGTAGAGAGACATACGTTCTTTATCTCAAGCAACTAATGACTAATACAGTAGTACCTCCATATACTAAGTTAATTTGTTCCAGGACCTTGTTTGTAAGTCTACATGGTCGTATGTCGAGTAGGATTTTCCCATAAGAGTACATTATAAATCCATCAATTCGTTCCACAGCCCGAAAACCTACATTAAATTTTTAATAAATACTGCTGGTACTATTACAAATGGCAATTACACATACAGTGGGGCAAATAAGTATTTAGTCAACCACTAATTGTGCAAGTTCTCCCACTTGAAAATATTAAGAGAGGCCTGTAATTGTCAACATGGGTAAACCTCAACCATGAGAGACAGAATGTGGGGAGGGAAAAAAAAAAAAAAAAAAAAATCACATTGTTTGATTTTTAAAGAATTTATTTGCAAATCATGGTGGAAAATAAGTATTTGGTCAATACCAAAAGTTCATCTCAATACTTTGTTATGTACCCTTTGTTGGCAATAACAGAGGCCAAATGTTTTCTTTAACGCTTCACAAGCTTTTCACACACTGTTGCTGGTATTTTGGCCCATTCTTTCATGCAGATCTCCGCAAGAGCAGTGATATTTCGGGGCTGTCGTTGGGCAACACGGACTTTCAACTCCCTCCACAGATTTTCTATGGGGTTGTGATCTGGAGACTGGCTAGGCCACTCCACGACCTTGAAATGCTTCTTACGAAGCCACTCCTTTGTTGCCCTGGCTGTGTGTTTGGGATCATTGTCATGGTGAAAGACCCAGTCACATCACATCTTTAATGCCCTTGCTGATGGAAGGAGATTTCCACTCAAAATCTCTCGCTACATGGCCCCATTCATTCTTTCCTTTACACAGATCAGTCATCCTGGTCCCTTTGCAGAAAAACAACCCCAAAGCATGATGTTTCCACCACCATGCTTCACAGTGGGTATGGTGTTCTTCGGATGCAATTCAGTATTCTTTCTGCTCCAAACACGAGAACCTGTGTTTCTACCAATTTTTTAAATTTTAGTTTCATCTGACCATAACATATTCTCCCAGTCCTCTTCTGGATCATCCAAATGCTCTCTAGCGAACCGCAGACGGGCCTGGATGTGTACTTTTTTCAGCAGGGGGACACGTCTGGCAGTGCAGGATTTGAGTCCCTGGCGGCGCATTGTGTTACTGATAGTAGTCTTTGTAACTGTGGTCCCAGCTCTCTGTAGGTCATTCACTAGGTCCCCCCGTGTGGTTCTGGGATTTTTGCTTACCGTTCTTGTTATTAATTTGACGCCACGCCATTTTGAGCCCCAGATCGAGGGAGATAATCAGTGGTCTTGTATGTCTTCCATTTTCTAATAATTGCTCCCACAGTTGATTTCTTTACACCAAGCGTTTTACCTATTGCAGATTCAGTCTTCCCAGCCTAGTGCAGGTCTACAATTTTGTCTCTGGTGTCCTTTGACAGCTCTTTGGTCTTGGCCATAGGGGAGTTTGGAGTGTGACTGACTGAGGTTGTGGACAGGTGTCTTTTATACTGATAATGAGTTAAAACAGGTGCCATTAATACAGGAAACGAGTGGAGCCTTGTTAGACCTTGTTAGAAGAAGTTAGACCTCCGTGACAGCCAGAAATCTTGCTTGTTTGTAGGTGACCAAATACTTATTTTCCACTCTAATTTGGAAATAAATTCTTTAAAAATCAAACAATGTTATTTTCAGTTTTTTTTCCACATTCTGTCTCTCATGGTTGAGGTTTACCCATGTTGACAATTACAGGCCTCTCTAATCTTTTCAAGTGGGAGAACTTGCAAAATTGGTGATTGACTAAATACTTATTTGCCCCACTGTGTTAATTTGAAAAGGTAATCTAATAGTTCCTCCCTCAAATATTGTGATTTAAAATGTGATGACTTGTTCAAATAAACTTTACAATATCTACCCGTGATGGTTGCTTGTACTTCCTTTCTAAGTATGAGTCTACTTTCCAACTTGATCAAATCTTTCCTCTGTCTTGGAGATGACATGAAGTCCCCTGTGCTACTTTAAAGGGAATGTAAAGCTACTTGCTGATTGGTGTGAAATTAGTACATGCCTACAAAATCCCCTGTTTCAAATTCACCTGGTGGGAAACCCTTATCTGCTGAGTGCAACAACATGACTGCCTAGACTTCGCTCGCTGCATGCGAAAATAGGGCCCAGTAAATCATGACTAGGATTACAGATTAGATTTGGAAAGGCTCTATAACAATGACTTGCGGTATTTACTAGGAAAAAAACAAGTAAAAGGACCCGATGGCTGGGTGAGATTACGCATGATGAATGCAGTTATCAAGCGACAGGTCTTGAGCGTGGACTGGGATTTGAACAAAGCTGTGACACTCACATGCATTAACACAGTGCGGGACAAATAGAGATATAGTGCAACTCCGTAACTACTCATGGACTCATCTCCAGCGGCCTCATTACCGATTTCACATGAACACACAAGCCCGGGATATGTTGATTCATTTAATAATTCAACCCCTGTGTCTCCCTTTGCTCAGCAAGCAGCTGGTCTGGAAGCAGAATTGTGTCATGAGTAGTGTTGAATACACGGTTAGGCGCGTTGGCGACGTAGCCGCACATTTGCAATTAAACGAGTACATCTTTAAACCCAGCTGGAAATCTGCCTGTGTTCAAAAATATTTATCTAAATCTACCGTTTGGCATGTTTAGAAAGGCAAATACTGCATGTTGCTGCAATATTAAGCCCTGAGTCTGATGAAGCTGTGCCTCAATTAGTTGTCTGTTTTACAATATAAACTCGTCTACTCTACTGAAATACTGTAAATGGCTATGATTTACAATAGTTGGTGTTACGGCACATGGCGGTAATTTTTTGTTTTTTTGCATTTATTCTCCCTCATTTTCTCCACCTAGATCGCCCAGCCGAGCCTAATCATCATCAGTCTGGTATGTAAGACTGGCCTGCCAGCCTGATGATGAGGGGGTCCTACCCAGGGGTGAAAGTGGCTAGAATTTCTTGCCAGAACTCCCCGACGCGAAGGTTGCCACGGAGCCAGAAATTTTATTTATTTATATTTTTTTCTTTTTTTCTTTTTTTTTTTTTTCTCTTATTTTTCGGGGGGGGGGGGGGGCAAACCTCTTACACAACTGAAATGCAAAGAAAACTGTTTTAGCACAGTTATTTCTATAACACATACAAAAACTGATCAGTGTTGCGGGTTGTCACACAAGGAAGAGTTCGGAGCCGCATTTGAAGTTCTTCATTCTTCCACGTAAGAAGAAAAGGAGAAACAAATGGCTGAGAGCAATTAATCGAGGAACAGTAAAAGAAGACGGTTCCGTGGACTATTTTCGCCTGTGGGAACCTAAATTCAAGCACATTTACGTTTGCAGCGACATTTTATTACTGGTGAGTAAACTTTAATTTTTGCCCCAATTAGCTGCTAGGATTCAATAGACTAGGCAGTGGTTATTATTACCGTAACTGGCAACTGGCAAAGCGTTATTTTTCTTTTGCCGTGAACTGCTCTGATTAGTCAATCGGTATATTATTGGCCTGGTGGGAATTGGTTATTTTGCTGTGACGTGTTTACGGCTAAATAACGCTTGGAGGCGAATTACTGGTTATGGCAGACATAATCACTTCGTATATACTACCAATTTTCTCAGTTCCACACAGTTCATGTTCCACATAAATGATAAAGGTCAACTTACTGGGTGACTTTATGAGGTAGTTGTAGATGTTTCCGAACTCCACTGCAGGCCATTCCTTTGTTTATCCAGCTATCAGCTTCGACTTTGTATCGGCAGCTTTGTAAGCCAATAAACGCTAATTTTAAATTGTATCGCCTCCTCGCGTCTGTCGGCAGTGACTCGTGATAATAGTAAGCCACGTTTAAGATGTTTTTAGGAAAAAAAGACTCAAAACACACCTGAAATATATGAATTTCAAACGTTTGTCTATGGAATGTTTAAGTGTGCGTTCCCCCTTTACAAAATGGCGACACGTTGCTAGGCGAGGTGACGTCATCGTAACATCACGCCGACTTCCTCCATGCTAACAGTGCTGCACTGGTTTACTGATATACCACTGACAAAGCGGGACGATTGTTGGCAATATTTGGCACGTTTTCGCTGAAAAACAATCAAGCGTCTTATCAGTGAGATTGGGGTCTAATGTCTTTAAGTGACGTCTGAATTGATTTGGCTTCCCGCTGTCCGCTACAATCATTTTTAGACACAGTAAACAGTGGTCTTTCCTCTTCTCCCACTGTATTAAAAGTCAGAGCCAAAAGCCAAACGGCCCGAAAACAGCGCATTCTCAGCGGCCGGGGGAGAATTGGAGGTGAGGGCGGTCGTCGTGACAATTCAAAGCCGAAAATGGCACTTCTCGGGCGGACATGTGAGAACCGGAGAAGCCAGTGGGTCGCTGCATGAGTCCGGCTCGGAAATGGCTTTTCTGTGTGCTCTTACTTGGTTCAAAAATACTGCGCACACTCTGAAAATGAGAGCGCCACTGCCACCCACTGAGTGGATGTGCAAGTACACTTTATTCTAGTAAGGCAAAAAAAAGCATGTTACGCGAAGTCACATGCGCCACCCTTGGCATCGCTCTGCGCCCCCCTGCCCCACTATTTGAGAAGTACTGCGTTATGGTAATGCAACGCGGTGGCTTTATAGTTCAAGTCCCTTTATTTGAAAAAACAAAATGGGGAGCTATTAAGAATGGGTCCACTTCAGGGGGACACTAACATGAAAAATAAATCTGTGAAATGAAATCACACATTAGAATTTTCATGAGAGTACTTTGGTTCGAGTCTTGGGGTAGTCTAGTATGCCTCAGATGTAGATCAGTCCTTGAATAGCTCAGATTTTTTTTCATTCATTTTTTTCTCAAATCCCTTTTATATTACAATACTAGTTTGAGTCTAAGGGTGCTCCAGTGTCCCGCCGTAGTGAACTCATTTTTGGATAGCTCCCCTTAAAAAAAATAAAGGGACTGGGACTTCAAAATGTTTCTTTAGTAGTTTTTGAAAACAAAGGTTTGACTTGAACATTGTGTCAGCTAAACCAATACACATGTAAGGTAGTATCAGTCAATACTTCCTTTATGGTTCACGGCTGTCTTCCCGACTCTATGATGTCGGTGATGCTGGTCCCTGTCATCAAGGATAAAGCAGGGAAAGTAAGCAGCTCGGACAATTACAGACCTATCGCCCTTGCTAGTGTTCTCTCTAAGGTATTTGAACTCCTCATGCTGGAGAGAGTTAGTACATTAATAAACTCTTCAGATAATCAGTTTGGCTTTAAACCTAGGCAAGGCACAGACATGTATATTTATGTTTTAAAAGAATTGGTCAACACCTATTTGAGGAAAAACTCGTCTATGTTTATGTGTTTTCTAGACGCTTCCAAAGCCTTTGATCGTGTAAACCACGGGGAGTTGTTTAGGAAATTAAGCCAAGCGGGAGTTCCCAATGACATCATAAGAATTATTTTATATTGGTACACTCATCGAACTATGCAGGTTAAGTGGGACGGCTGTATGTCTGCCCCCTTCCAAGTTACCAACGGGGTCAGACAGGGGAGCATTTTGTCTCCAATTTTATTCAATTTTTATATGAATGACCTGTCAAAACTATTAAATAAGTGTAGAAATGGCTGCATGGTTGGTGGCTCGGTGGTCAACCATCTAATGTATGCAGATGATTGTGTGCTACTTAGCCCAAGCTCAGCAGGTCTACAGCAGCTATTCAATGTGTGTTCCGGGTATGGGGAGTTACACAACATTAAATACAATGAATCAAAGAGTGTCATTATGATTTTAAGAACCAAAGAGGACAAACGGTTGGTTTTCCCTAATTTTAAGTTGTCTGGTCAAGTTTTAAAGTCCTGTAGTCAGGTAAAATACCTTGGTCATCTGCTCACGGACACTCTGACTGACAACGAGGACATATTGCGCCAGTGTCGCTCATTATATGTCCAAGCCAATGTTCTCTCTCGAAAATTTGGTCCATGCTCTGATGAGGTCAAGCTTGCCCTGTTCAAGGCTTATTGTACTCCCCTCTACACTGCGCATCTGTGGTCAAATTACACTAAGACAAGTTTTCAGAGACTGCAAGTGGCATACAATGATTCTTTGAGAATCTTGCTGAAAAGACCCAGATGGTGCAGTGCCTCTGAAATGTTTGTATCTGCTCGGGTGAATACTCTCCAGGCCCTTCTAAGGGTGCTAATGTTTAATTTTATTAATCGTTTGAAATGTTCTGAAAATGTGATCGTCTGGGGCCTGACAAACATTTTACATAGTTCTACTCGCTGCTTGTCACTGTTCTGGAAGCACTGGAATAGGTGCCTTTTAAAACTGGGCCAATAGATGGCCTAATTTTTTGTATCACTGTAGTTTACCTTCTTTTATTGTTATGTTGTTTTTAGTTTTGTATGGTTTGTTCCCTTGTATTGTGTGGTTGTGGCTTGGACCTTGAGTCTGTTAATAAATTTATCTATCTATCTAATACAGATTAATTTGCATTAATCATTTAGCCTATCAATTAATTAGGTTCATATTTGTGAGAAATGTAGCCCTGACGTCTGTTCACCCAATGTGTTTGGTCTTATTAATGTGGCTTCCCCAGCAAAATTGTACATTCAGGTTTTGCTGTTTTATCATCCTTACCAATGTTGAGACCAACCTTCTGCCATTGTTCAGACAAACAATATTCTATGACAATATTTAACATTGGACAGATTCAAGTTTGTATGAACAGAAAATGCCAAATCATGAAAAAAATGCAGGTGACCATTTGTTTCACATCATGCTTTGTTAGATGTTTATGTTTTCCCTTTAGCAGTAATCATGCTTGTGGAATGGAAACGTTTGACATGTACTTCAAACGCCTTCATATGCTTCGTTCGCAAATGGTGGACATGTAACATGAGGCAGCACCTGACGCATAACGTTTTGGTAGTGAAACGCTGACGTTTTACTTCTCTTACGAGCATTATTCTTCTTGTAAAATGTTGCGCAAAGACTGGGTCCAGATGATAATCTACCATTAAAAAAATGTGCAAGCGGCAGCAGCTTTCTGAAAAGTTCACAGAATTTTCAGCTTCAAGCGCTTATTAAAAGAAGCTGCAACTCTTCTACAATAGGAACAACGGTGGCGCGGAGCGAGCCCTTGAATGTATCCTTCCATAAACTCTAATCTTGTAAGCCTGCTGCTATTTAAGGAAAAGGTCAAAATGCTAAATAATTTGCTCCTGGTGCGAAATGCATGGAGGTCGTTCGACTGGAGTTTGGTGTTGCAATTAATTAGTGTCAGTGTGACATCACATATGGACCTATTATCATATGGCCTCATGGGAGGAATCTTCAGGCGGCTATTATTGGGTATGAAAAGGACGTGTGGAGTGCATTAAAATGCCGGGAGGCATCTTTTTTTTTCTTTCGCACCTTTGTCAGAAGTCGCTCGGCTATTTTTAACAACCTGAGGAAAATGAAGGATGTGAGCAAGAAGGTCAGAAAATGGGGAGCGGCTTCAGCGTTCTGTTCCCGCATCAGATGTCATTATTTCCTGCCTAGAGTCACTTTTTTTGCTCACCTTCTCTCTGCTTTATTCACCATTACGCTGTCAGAAAAACTTCGCAAAGTTCCTCAATGCTTGCCAAACTTTAAAAAACTTTTTATTTTTACAACTTCTAAAATCCATGAATTACCACTTTTTTTTTCTTCTTAAATTTAGGAGTTTGGGGGATGAATTTGGGAACGGCTGAATAAATTTGATTTCTGAACGGGGCATTTGAGGAGATCTGGGGACGTTAAAACACTTGGTCTAAACTTAGGGTCTCAATTCATATCTTTCTCCTCCCAGCTTACTTTGGCATCAATATTTACCAAAAGCTTTCTTTAAACAATGTAGCAGGTAAAAGTTCCTTTCCGCTTCCGCTGAGTGAAACGGTTTTGATGCACGGTAAAACGTCGGCGCCGTGCTTGTCTGAACGCTTTTAGAGAGAAGTCTATAAAATATGAAGAAGGAGCTAGGGGGGAAAGTATGAAAGACAAAAAAAAAAAAAAGTCGGCTTGCAGGAACATGTACGCTCCGGGGCATGTACACTCGCGTGCCGGGATGTCGCCCGAGACATACCAAGTAAATATGAAATCCAGCAGAGATGTGTCAATATTTATGTCCTGGGAGGAGATTTGTGAAAGTTTTCAGTGGAAAAGGTATTACTTCATCCACTGTGAAAGAGTATTGTCAAAGCAAAAGTTTTTTTTTTTTTGTCAAAATCGTTCTGAAACTGGGTGGTCTTGGGGCTAATGCAGCAATATTCCGTAGTTTACAGCTTGAAATTGGGCTTGAATTGGGTCCTAGTTAGCATTTCTGCAAGGATCAAATTCATTATAGTGTAGACAGGTTTCAGTCGCAAACGGCAGGCTGGCGTTGATTGAATGTAGCACAAAATGTCTTGCCCTTCTGACACTCGATACATTCAGCTGAACACAAATCTCTATCTTTCTACCATCCTTCTCATTATGTTTCTGCTGCACTAGGAGGATGGGGTCAACTTGATGGAACAAAGCAGTGTTCATTCAAGCCACCCACCATTTTATGTAATTCAAGTCACTGTTTAATCTATAGTAAGTCAATTTTTCTATAAAGTAAAGCACTCTAGTTTTCCTGTCCTTTCATTTACCAGTTGAACTGAGCTAGAATCAAATAAAAACTAATTTGCCTATGAATTCAAAAGGATATCAAGGTCCTGATGCTGCGAGTCTTTTGCCCATGGTAAAATGAATTAAAAAAAAAAAAAAAAAAACTTGCTCATACAGTACGTGTCAATGAAAGTGCAAATTGTGTCAGATTGACTAGCAATAAGTCAAAACTGTGCCAACTTCTCTCGCCAAAAGCCAGCTTGGATAAACTCCAAAACCTAATGAGGACAAGTGCCATAGATAATGAAAGGGGATGCTACAAAACATGATTAATGAACCATCAATTCTACATACTTGACAGGATTCTTAACACAACGTCCTATTAGTTATTTTCTGTTCATACGTTCTAAGATTGAGGCACTTTTAGTTCGTCTCGTGTCTGGTGAGAAGACTTTCATCTGGTGCCATTCTGCTAAACTTTCCCAAGGTGTAATCAGGGGTCACAGACAGAGGTGGACTGGCCATCGAGCACTTCCCGGTGGGCCCGCTCACATTTTTGGGCCGGTGACGCTGTTAGACAATGATTAAAAAAAAGTTGTTGATCCTATGTTGTTAGGCCAATGAAATTTCTCAGTGCTCCGCTCACCCCGCCCCTCGGACAACTGAGAGTGAGGTGCAGACTGCAGAGACGAGGCTCAAAAGCCTACAGGTTGATGCGGCGAAATTTGAAAGAATAACTAGGAAGGGCATACTTAGGGAATGACATAATTATTCACACAAAACCCTATACAGCATCAGCAAAAGCGGGTACGTCGACAGGCTCTGCCACTAAAGTGGCGGGGGTGCCATGTGTCGCACCACATACATTGCACTCCACGGGTGGGCTTCGGCCACGGGCAGTAGGATGTGCAGCTGGAAAGAACTTCCATGCGGCAGTCCCACTGCCCTCAGCCAGGCTCTCCTATTTTAATGCATACACTGCACTACCCTCCCCACACAATCCCATCACGGTGCTGGGTTGGGGACCTAGCAGCCACAGTAATAGGGCGGTAGGTGGGTCCCACACTTTTTGTCTATGGCGTGGCTCCAGGGGGGGAAACCTCTTCTTCGTCTGGGCTGCCGGGTTCGGGGGAGGGGAGGTCCACGCCGCCCCGTGGCGGCTTCCCGCCACTTTCCTGGTCTCTTTTCTGCCTGGGTATCCTCCTTGGGCTCTGGTGCGGGTCGCTGACTGAGTGCTGGTGGGTCGGCAGGTGTCACCCACTCCGGGTAAGGGTCCTGTTCACATAACACTTAGCCTGGTACACCAGACTCACCGCTGTTTCAGCTATTGAGTCTGGCCACCATTCAGCGGGTAAAATTTCCAGGGCGGAGCAAGCCACAGCAAACAGAAAGCGGAGTAGACCAATCAGCGACGGGCAGACATGACGTTAGTAAAACGACGAGGGCAGGACGGAGGGTCTTGCGCGCGGAAGTAGACATACGAGGAGAGCGGAGTTTATTCAATATGGCTAGCGCGAGACAGACTGTTGTCGATGACTTGTGTCGATGTGTTTTGGTAATTTAAAACTGATTTTACCGTGGATTGGAACATATTCTCAGCTCTCCTGTTCGCCATCTGTGTTGTTGTGGAGACGACTTCCGACGCGCAAGAGTGAAGTTACTCGTTAAGAGCACGTCACGCAAATAAACGAATCTGATTGGACGGTTGATTTTGTGCTTGCTCGACAGGCCGATAATGGGCTGGGTCCTAGACTATTCTCACAGTGTTTGAAGAATACAGGGAGAACAGTCTGGCCGTGCCAAGCAACGTATGCTCCACCCCACCTAATCGCATATTTTTCTGACCCCCCCACTCCTTTTTCTCCTCTGTCATCATGCCCCTACATGGTGTCAACCGGAAATACCCAATTAGCGAACGATAGTACGACTATATTCATAGTTAGCGTAGGCATTGATTGTATTCCTTGTTGTTGTTTGTTCTTCTCTTTCACCTTTTCTAGTTTCCTCAACTGTCATACAATATTGACTTCTGAAGCATATGTTTCCAGAAAATACCTTTTTTTAAGCAATGGTGAGTCTGTCTTTCCTTACTATACACTTCCATTATTCACCCAGCTCTCATCTATATCGTCACCGAGATCTAAAACAACCTGTAAAATGCAAAGTATTAAACCTGAGCAAGAAGGGGAAAAAGGGAGAGTATTTTTTTTCCCGGCAAGAAGGGGAAAAAGGGAAAGTAATTTTTCCCGGTCCGTGGCCTCCCCTCTGCCTGGGCTGCCAGCCGCAGAAGTGGGGGTTGCCCCGCAGCGTCTCCTCGGCGTTCTCCTGCTTCCGCCTTCCCCTCTCTTCTCTCCCTGTATATCCACCCTGTGCTCCGGCACGGGTCGCTGGCTGGATGCCGGTGTGTCGGCTGGATGTCGCCTGCTCCGGCGGGGGGCCCTGGGCTGGGGGTCCCGCAATGTGCCGTGCCGGTTGGGGGGCTGTGGATCCTGGGCCGGGTGGGCGGATGGGGGTGAGCATGGGAGTTGATGGTGCGTCCCCTCTTCCCATCCCTGAAGGCCGGTTGATAGGGGCACGGGTGGCCCTGGGGACCACCCTGGATCCCTGGGGGGGTGACGATGGCCCCTTAATGGGCTGCAGGAGGAGGGATGGGCTGCACTGGCTCGCCAACCTGTGGGCTGTGGCCCTGGGGAGGCACCCGAGTGGCATCACCAATCACCTGCGTGGTTATCGCATATTTGGTTTGATTCGCGCATGGCTGGATGTGATTGGGTGGAGGACCTCGGTGCCGGGATTGGCGATAGGGCGGCGTAAGGTGGGTTGACAATGGGCTTACACTCACAAGGGGTTCACACGATTACTAGGTTCTAGATCTACAACCCCCCTCTCTTTCCCTGGTTAACAGGGTGTCATCCAGAAATACATCTAGCTGATGATAGCACCAACATATTCATAGTTAGTGTAGGCGTTCAAGATATTTCTTGCTGTTGTTTGTTGTATTTATTCATCTTTGTTGCTTCATTTGCTGTTTCTGATTGTGTATCATATTGCCTCTGCAAATTCCTTTGAGACAACCTTGTTGTGATCCAGGGCTATACAAATGAAATTGAATTGAATTGAAGTTTGTGTTTCTTCTGTCTCTCTCTCCTTCTTCTTTTCCCCCATTAACCCTTCCTGTTCACTACTTTGTCTTAATAATTGATGTATGTTGAATGATCAAAATGGGAGTAGGTCATACTCCAATGTGAAACATTAAAACTGTTCAGACCAATCGGACACTCAGACTTCTATTCTCCGTGTCAAACAACTGAACAGGACAGGTTAAAAAGAGAAAAGAAAAAAAAGAAAGTAATTTCTTTCAACGAAAAACAAAGGAAAGGTTTTTAAAAAAAAATCTGAGTCACAAATATACAAGATAACACTGTATGTGTCCCCTTGAAATAAATCTTGTAAGATGTTACAAGTTCTCCCCAAAATACAGTAAAAACCTTTACAGCACCAAGGATATGCCAAATGTTGTTCTCAGTTCAATCCGTCATTTTTCCACAACATGTACACCATAAAACCAAGCCCGATACATACGCACTTACAAATATAGTAGACGTGACAGATTTTGATATTGCTTCTTCTGGTTTGATTTATAATTTTTTTGTTTTTTTGTCGCCTCAGGAAACACCTGAGAAATCCTTTTTAGTGCCATGGTAGGATGACAATACATAGCAGTGCAGTGTGCTTTTGGGCTTCATTTATCGAAGAGAGGCTGTTTCCTGCTTGGTTTAAAGGCAGAAACTAATTACTTCAATGATCTGGAATTGGCCGGGAGCTCGACTGCGTGAAGCGCATGAAGCACAATGTTCCTATCGCTGCGATATTCACTCTCTGATGCTTCAAACCATCATTCCGGAGTGAATTTTATGCCTCTAATTGTGTAGTAATGGATTTAATTGACTCACTTTTGTCTCTATGGCCACTCTGAAGATTGAAACTTGAATGCCTCTCAGTGCCGGTTGAGTAACTACTGTGTTTGTGCCACTGGCGAGGGATATAATGGTCCTAATGTACAGAAAATGGTCAAAAGGTACAAATTGGCAGTAAAAGAAAGTGGAAAAGGTATTTGGAGGCTAAAAAAGGGAATCCTCTCTATTCATCTGAAGGAAGTGTTCAACTGAGCTGATGGCTATTTGGTATGACCAATTATATTATTTCATCAATCAATTTATCCATCAAATGTGTTAATAGCAGTGTCAGCTGGTGATTAAAAGAAAAAAAAAATCAGGTAGTAGTCTACAGAGGTCAAGATGTGTCAGGTAAATTGCATTTTCTGAAAGCTTTGCAAAAGGAAAAAAAAAACTCAAGGCCAATTTCCACAACATGACTGCAAAAAGACGGCGCAGACTAATAGAACAGATGTAGACATGTGGACAACAACCACAAACATACATGCACTCCGTACAAAATAGTACTTAATTGAACATTAACAGTTTAACTAATCATTAATGTAACGTGGAGTCAGTGAAGGAACAAATATGAACAGGGCCCGGGTGCGATGAGTAACAAC
Source organism: Corythoichthys intestinalis (assembly GCF_030265065.1). NCBI lineage: Eukaryota > Metazoa > Chordata > Actinopteri > Syngnathiformes > Syngnathidae > Corythoichthys > Corythoichthys intestinalis. The sequence continues at coordinate 30,522,992 of NC_080412.1, forward strand.
GGGCCCCTTGAATCGCCCAGCTGAAAGCGGGGTGGGTGTGCTAGTGGTTCATGACTCGCGGGCCCCTCCACACAAATGGACAAGCGTGAGGGGGCGGGTCCTGAAATGTTTTAACACTTAAACACGATATTACAGCCCCACGTTACCTTTATTTTTTGGCACTCCCCTTGCCCAGCCACGCCCAGGCTGCGCAGGCACCCCCTAAGCTCCGCCCCTGCATTGAATTTAACTGATGGTTTAAAAAACAACAACAACAATATTGTTGTTTATTATACAGGCAGTCCCCAGGTTGCAACATACTCGACTTACATGACTTTACGACGCCAGTCTTTTTTTAGTCGCATAAACAGTATGTACTTTATTTTACCTCACAGTATCTTAGTTTTTACTTTACATTTTTAATATGACGTGTTCTGTCCTCACTAAACGTGACGTTGTCCAGCTTTACAGGGAGCAAACAAGGCAATTGTGCTTTTTGAAGCATTTTACTTTTTACCAATTTGTAAAACTGTAGCACACATACCGTATTGGCCCGGATATAAGATGGTGTTTTTTGCATTGAAATAACACTGGAAAAGGGGGTTTGTCTTATATTTGTGGTCTACAAATTATACCCATTTACGACGCTAGATGACGCCAGATATAATTGAAGCGATGTTCTGTCATGACAGATCTCAGCTACTCTCAAGTTTTTCCTTATTCAGATTGGTTTCAAGACAGTTACAATTAGACTTCACTCTGATGGTTAATGCAGTTATTGCAATTTTGTTGTTTTATCACAATAGATTGGTTTATTTACATTTGAAAAACCAGAAGCCATTCATTTACAAATGTGATTGCACTTTTAGTTTACATATTTAAATGTTCAGGTATGAATATTTGAATGAGGCAAAATAGCATTCTTTTTCTCTCAAATATATTGTTATAATCATTTGTTTCAGATGTACTGTAATTATTTTCTGTATAAAAATTAATTTGGTGTTCAAAAAGTCTTTTTTCCAAACTTGAGTCTTGAAAAAGAGACGGTCGTGTTATAATCAGGGACGTCTTATATTCGGGCCAATATGGCATGTACACATAAGTTCAAAACCACACGCATTTTAAGTATAAAAAATTGACACAAAACAATTGGTGTTCACTCTAGTATGATCAGTATGTAAATTTAGTAGATTAAATTAGCCTGATTTGTGTAACAAAAGTCCACAAGTCCACAATGCTAACATGTTTACAATTTTCATAGCAAATCGCTCACACGTACCTCCACAAACTATAGCTGTAATTACAAATGCATAAACAAACACATATTCGCTGAAACAACTTACAGCCTTATGTGGGCCAAAACAACGAGCTGCTATCCTTTATCCATGTCAGATGTCTGAGTCTGCTTCTCAGTCATACAACGCGACAGTCCAGCCATAGCCAACGCTGCTACCAGAGGGCAGTGTATCTTCCATCATTAAACAAAATACAATTCTTTTGGATTTTTTGTATAGTTAAATCCGACTTACGCGGAAATTTGGGTAACGCCGCTGGCGTAAAAGCAGAACTCGTTCGTAACCCGAGGACTTCCTGTAATATTATTTCTTTTGACAATTGGCCCTATCTCTTTTTTGTGCTGCAATGTATAGAAATGACAAAATAAGGCACTTCACTGAACTAAAATGCAGTACTAAAGACTAAAAAGGACAACAACAAAAAATAAAAGTGGTAGCCTATGCTGATGAATTGGAATAAAAATGATTAGGTTTTCGTACCGTTATGAATTACACTCACCTAAAATAGCTACACTTGTTAGCAGCAATATATATGGCGGAAAACACAGAAAAGACTGAAAAAGCAGTTTCTGCTCTTGCACCCCTCTTCAAAACAAACCAAAGCCAAAACAACTGTTGTGTTTGATAGAACAATATGTCTATATGCTGCCATAGCAGATTTATGCCGCACTAAGCCTCCGAACTATTTTCAATTTGTCCGTTTTACCCTGAAAACCACCATTTACAGACATCGCGCAACCGCTTTTGCTTCAACCTAGCCATAAAAAGAAGGTAAGTAATTATATTATTTGAAATGTCTGTCATTTTTAGCTTAGAATCATTAATTGATGTCTAATATTTAGTTTAAAAAATAAAAACGGCTTTATAAAAATTATTTACTCACATATTTTAAACTTTTAAACGAATTACGTCACAATGAAAAATTTGGCGTCTGTAAAAAAGTCATGGATATCTACCTCATAACTATCGTTTAATTGTATTTTTTTGTTACTGTCGTATTTTCCCCGATATGTTAGATGATAAATAATCAATCCAAACAAAAAAAAAAAACAAAAAAAAGAAAAATAACGTTTAAAAGGGTAACTATATGAAAAAGAAAATCTCAACCACTCCTTGTTGTCTGCGATTTCTGCATCGCGACCCTTGTTATATCACCATGTTTTACCCATAAAATAAAATTTAAAAAATCCGGCTGTGGCCATTCACAGCTGTGTCTTGACACTCGGTGTTACATGCTACATGCAGTTTTGGGATCAAAACAAGATAAGTACGCGATAATATCTCGTTAAAACCGTGGCGTCTTTAATTCTGCTCTCGCGTGCTCTCGCCTCCAATTAGGGGTTTGCAGTTTAAAAAATTTTTGTTGCCCCAGAAAATTAAGATTTAAGCTTTCCTATGATGAGGAAAAAGCGGCAAGGAAGATTAATGAATGAATGAATGAATGAATGAATGTATCACACATGCATATCGGACAATTTTGAAATTTGGCCAAAATGGGTGTCTCAGAGCGGAACTTCAAGTCACCTGAGTGTTTTCCGCCATATATATATTTTTTTAATTGCAAGCAAAAATGACATAATATAACAAACAAGTCTGTTCTTTTTTGTTAAACATATGCTCTAGCAATTGGGTACAGTGCATTTGGTATCCCAAAGTAGCTTTCAAAAACGCCTGGTACTCCAATAAAGTTCTAAGCAGTTTGCAGCGGTACAATACAAATCTTCAAAGAAGAATGAGTTAAAAAGGGACCAAAAAAAAAGGGGAAAGAGGGAGAAGCTCACCTCAGCGTGCAAGGATGCTGACTCAGCGTGCGTCGGGCTTTCCCTAATCACCTGAGACGAAGCGGCAGAGCGATCCGGGCAGGCGCATGAGGGATGGGCCACCGGTGAGCTGATCATCCTCTCCGGGGCCACATGGTCATTACGGCTCCTCTGTCGTCCGCCGCTGCTCGTCTACCGTCGTCATCACTTTCAAAAAAAAAGAATCGACAAGTGGAGCGGATCAGCATTTAAGCTTTTTTTGTATTTTGTTAAACCTTTGCCGGAGGCAGCTTCAATTCCCTGAGTGGTCATATGGGTTGGCACTTTCCATATTAAACGACTCTGATTTAGCCAATCAGCAACGTTGCAGGCGCCACTTGAATATTAGAAAAAGTAAAATAGCAATTAGTCACCTGTGGTGACATTGTTGTGATGATGCTGCTCTATTTGACTATAAAAAGAAAAAGTGGATGCTGCAACTTTATTAGCTTACTGATGAAAATGACAAACCAAAAGTCATACCTCAGCCTTTTTACCAGTTTTCCACGTCACTGTTCTGTACAAACAGCAAGCATCCTTGCTAGGATCTTAGGATTGGCTACTATTGTTTTGTATTGTTTTAATGTATTAAAAAAAAAAAAAAAAATCCAAAACACAACAATTCCAGCAAGTTTCTGATGGAATCAAGCAGAAACTTGAAAAAAAAATAAATAGAAAAAAAAAGCAACACGATTTCATGTTTCAATAGCGTACCACACGAATGCCATTTTTAAACCGTGACGTCGCCATCGTAACCCGGAAGTGGGTCAACATAGACACGCCCTCGCATACAACTCATGCTATTACTACTTGTTTTCTGCTGGTAATCTTTCAAAAAAGAACATGCCGAGTAAACACTGCTGCTATGGAACTTGTAGAAACGACTCTAGACATTACGACATATGAAGGATGTTTTCTTCATACGTTTCCCAAAGCCAAAAAAGAGGAAAAATGTGAACAATAGATCAACTTGTGCGGACATCCAAAAGACCAGTTTAACGCCAGCAAGGTGAAGCCATTCACCTTCATACGCAGTAAACATTTTGTTGGGGGCCATGGTCCTACAGAGGATGAAGAGGTAATCCATTTTGATATTTTTACCTATTTTTTAGTGTGGCGTTTAGCCGTGCTGCTTCTGTCTGACAATGAATGACCTGAAAAAAATTAAAATGGTATCTGACTGCTACTGCACTTTGCTTCATAGTTTGGCCTGGCCTGTCACTTGTACTGAGGTGTGACTTATATGTTGATACTTATACTCCAGGGGTTCCCTAGGCTTCGAGCTGGTGCAGTTCTTAGAAAGTACTGAAGATAGAGACTTAAATGGATTGGGACTTTGTAGAAAAATAGAGTGAGATCGAGAGTTTGTTGCATCGTTATCTAAATAACTGTTAAAACGTTAACAGATACTTATTGAGCTCTTTGTTCTCAATTTCATTATAGCTAGTATGAGGGATATAAGTATTTAAACACCCTGCGATCTTGCAAGTTCTCCCACTTAGAAATGATGGGCGGGTTTGAAATTTTCATGGTAGGTGCTTGTCCACTGCGAGAGACAATCTAAAAAAAAATCCAGAAACCACAGTGTATGATTTTTTAAAACATTTTTTTATTTGTATCATACTGGTGCAAATAAGTATGTAAACGCCTGAGAAAATCAATGATAATATTTGGTACAGTAGCCTTTGTTTACAATTACAGAGGTCAAACGTTTCCTGTAGATTTTAACACAGAATGCAGCAGGATTTTGCACCACTGCTCCACACAGGTGTTCTCTTGATCAATCAGGTTTCTGGGCTATCACTGACGGTGTTTGAGCTTCCTCCAAAGATTTTCTATTGGGTTTAGGTCTGGAGACTGGCTTGTAATTGTTAAAAAAATACTATGCACTGTGATTTCAGGATTTTTTTTCTTTAGATTGCCTTTCACAGTGGAAAAGCACCTACCATAATAATTTCAAACCTGCCCATCATTTCTAAGTGGGAGATCTTTCAAAATCGCAGGGTGTTTAAATACCAAATTCTCCTCATTGTATAATGTATAATGTCAGTATAGCATAGAAGTTAAATTAGTTCATTTGTTCATTTGCAAAAACAACCATGACGATAATGAAAATATTTTCGTCCACGAAAATTGTTTTCATGACGAGGTCACGCTGATGAAATAAAACCGTGGCTTGGGAGACTAAAAGATAAGACGAATGCCAGTTTTCCTCTAACGGGATGACAACGAGATGAAAATGTGACAGTTTCTGTCACCTGTTCACGATGCATGACATTTTCAATATTGCACGTGGAGCAGTGGGTTGTAACAGATACTTATTGAGCACTTTTGTCTGTTGTATTATAGCTACAGTAAAATGTATGATGTTTGTGCTTGAACTATATATACGTACGTGTGTGTGTATACAGTATTAGGGCTGTCAAAATTATCGCGTTAACGGACGTTAATTCATTTTTTAAATTAATCACGTTAAAATATTTGACGCAATTAACGCAGATGCCCCGTTCAGACAGATTTGAATGACAGTACAGTGAAAAGCTCACTTGTTGTGCTTTATGGAGTTTTGCCGCCCTCTGCTGGCGCTTGGGTGCGACTGATTATATAGGCTTCAGCACCCATGAGCATTGTGTAAGTAATTATTGACACCAACAATGGCGGGCTACTAGTTTATTTTTGATTGAAAATTTTACAAATTTTATTAAAACGAAAACATTAAGAGGGGATTTAATATAAAATTTCTATAACTTGTTCTAACATTTTTCTTTTAAGAACTACAAGTCTTTATATCCATGGATCGCTTTAACAGAATGTTAATAATGTTAATGCCATCTTGTTGATTTATTGTTATAATAAACAAATACAGTCCTTATGTACCATATGTTGAATGTATATATCCATCTTGTGTCTTATCTTTCCATTCCAACAATAATTTACAGAAAAAAATGGCATATTTTATAGATGGTTTGAATTGCGATTAATTGCGATTAATTACGATTAATTAATTTTTAAGCTGTAATTAACTCGATTAAAAATTTTAATCGTTTGACAGCCCTAATATATATATATATATATATATATTATATATATATACACCAGTGGGGCAAGTACATATTTAGTCAACCACTAATTGTGCAAGTTCTCCCACTTGAAAATATTAGAGAGGCCTGTAATTGTCAACATGGGTAAACCTCAACCGTGAGAGACAGAATGTGGAAAAACGAAACAGAAAATCACATTGTTTGATTTTTAAAGAATTTATTTGCAAATCATGGTGAAAAATAAGTATTCGGTCAATACCAAAAGTTCATCTCAATACTTTGTTATGTACCCTTCGTTGGCAATATGTTGGCAATAATGGAGGCCAAACGTTTTCTGTAACTCTTCACAAGCTTTTCACACACTGTTGCTGGAATTTTGGCCCATTCCTCCATGCAGATCTCCTCGAGAGCAGTGATGTTTTGGGGCTGTCGTTGGGCAACACGGACTTTCAACTCCCTCCACAGATTTTCTATGGGGTTGTGATCTGTAGACTGGCTAGGCCACTCCAGTACCTTGAAATGCTTCTTACGAAGCCATTCCTTTGTTGCCCTGGCTGTGTGTTTGGGATAATTGTCATGCTGAAAGACCCAGCCACGTCTCATCTTCAATGCCCTTGCAGAAGGAGATTTTCACTCAAAATCTCTCAATACATGGCCCCATTCATTCTTTCCTTTACACAGATCAGTCGTGCAGGTCCCTTTGCAGTAAAACTGCCCCAAAGCATGATGTTTCCACCCCTATGCTTTACAGTTGGTATGGTGTTCTTCGGATGCAATTCAGTATTCTTTCTCCTCCGAACACAAGAACCTGTATTTCTACCAAAATGTTCCATTTTGGTTTCATCTGACCATTAAACATTGTCCCAGTCCTCTTCTGGATCATCCAAATGCTCTCTAGCGAACTGCAAACGGGCCTGGACATGTACTGGCTCCAGCAGGGGGACAAGTCTGGCAGTGCAGGATTTGAGTCCCTGGTGCCGCATTGTGTTACTGACAGTAGCCTTTGTTACTGTGGTCCCAGCTCTCTGTAGGTCATTCACGAGGTCCCCCCGTGTGGTTCTGGGATATTTTCTCACCATTCTTGTTATCATTTTGACGCCACGGGGTGAGATCTTGCATGTAGCCCCAGATCGAGGGAAGTTATCAGTGGTCTTGTATGTCTTCCATTTTCTAATAATTGCTCCCACAGCTGATTTCTTTACACGAAGCGTTTTACCTATTGCAGATTCAGTCTTCCCAGCCTGGTGCAGGTCTACAGTTTTCTCTCTGGTGTCCTTCAACAGCTCTTTGGTCTTGCCCGTAGTGGAGTTTGGAGTGTGACTGACTGAGATTGTGGACAGGTGTTTTTTATACCGATAATGAGTTAAAACAGGTGCCATTAACACAGGTAACAAGTGGAGCCTTGGTAGACCTCGTTAGACTTCTTTGACAGCCAGAAATCTTGCTTGTTTGTAGGTGACCAAATACTTGTTTTCCACTCTAATTTGGAAATAAATTATTTAAAAATCATACAATGTGATTTTCTGTTTTTTTCCACATTGTGTCTCTCATGGTTGAGGTTTACCCATGTTGACAATTACAGGCCTCTCTAATCTTTTCAAGTAGGAGAACTTGCACAGTTGGTGGTTGACTAAATACTTATTTGCCCCACTGTGTATATATTCGTACATCCCTCACATTTCAGCAGATATTTAAGTATATCTTTTCATGGGACAAGACTGACAAAATGACACTTTCACACAATGAAAAGTAGTATGTGTGAAGCTTATATAATAGAGTCAATTTATTTTCCCCTCCAAAAAAAAAAAAAAAAAAAAAAAAGTAAGCTTCTCATTGTCCTTATCCTTAAAAAAATCACCTTATTTATTGAATGATGCTCTTACATACGTACATATATATATATATATATATACAGGGGTGCACATAAGTGGTCCGCATGCGCGCATGCGTACTGGACATAGACAAACGCGCTGGCCCTCAACAGCTTCCATACGCTTCTCCGTACCGATGGCTGACCACTGTATTTGCGGCGGACACGAGAAAATAACTTTTTCAAAATGTCGAAGAGGCAGGCCACACTGAGTAATTACTTCCGTGTTCCCCCACCCCCGTCAAAAGACAGACAGACGACAGAGACGTCACCGGGGCTACCAAAAAAAAGGACTTTTGCTGAAAAGTGGCTACAGGAGGCTAGAAGCAAATGATGCTCGCACAAAATGCGGTACAAAATGTGCCGTGAGAATCCCAATGTCGCCGATAAGAGCAGCGCATTTTATGTAGGGTCAAAGAATTTCAGCCATCCAAACTTTGAAAAGCACGAAAAAAAACAGAGCATATGGCAATTAGGCAAACTATCGATGTCAGACATGACCGCACTCGCCCTATGGACAAGTCGCGGAATAAAGGTAATGAACAGCGACATGCACTGACAAACGTGTTTTTGCTTGCATTTTACAAAGCTAAACATGCACGTTCAATGAGGTCTTATGAGGAGGACATCCCACTTTTAAAAAGGCTTGGAGTTAATGTGGGAGCCGCATAATGCCCTTTATTTTGAATTGGTGCTTTTATGTTTATTTCTTTACATTTCACTTCAAAGTAATGCCAATTTTGTTGTGCCAGTTGATGTTAATCAAGCATTAATTGTTAATATAATTAATTAAAGTTAATTGGCTCTAAGTAGAGCTTGCCATAAATTTATCGCATCAGGCGGGTCGGCTCTCAAGCTCAATGAGGACCAAGTCACATCTCCAGGTCCTCCTCTGAGAACCTGGGCGAAAAAATTATGTGCACCCCTGTATATATATATACATATACAGTGGGGAGAACAAGTATTTGATACACTCACAATGGGAAAACCCATTGGCAGTGTATCAAATACTTGTTCTCCCCACTGTATATGTATATGCTCAACTTTTTTTTGTTTTTGCACCAGGGTTTATTTAGCTGACTGATAAATTACATCAAAAATCATTTTAGAAAACATATCTGCACCCCTAGAGAATTGGTGCTATGGTTCATCAGGTGGCAAACGTAATAAAGCTCTGTACTCAAGTAGACTCACATGAGAAACATGAATTTCACCCAGAACCCAACTGTCTCCAAAACTTTTCACCCAAAAGACCTCTTCGTCAATTTAATTGACATTTCTAGCTTTCCTAATATTACCCAACCAGACTCTGGCCTGCTGATGGAAAGCTATCTTTTGCCTCTTGCTTGGATAATTCTTTCTTTTCTATTTTGCATTAAAGCTGGAGGTTATACACACACACGCGCACGCACACACACATATACCGTCGCCTAATTAGAGCTGGAGTGTGAATTAACGAGCAGGTCGGGGCAGGTTAATGAAGGGTGGCGCTGCTCTGCTGCGGGCTGAAATTAAAAACAGTGGATGCGAGCGGGGTCTCCAGTTTAGGCTGCCATTCTTTAAATTAGCATGCACTGCCATGGTGGAAGAGGAGGAGGAGTCCGAAATATTGCGTCTGAACTTTACTTGACTTCCCTTTTTTTATGCCAAGAAAAATAAAATATTCACGGCGGGGAGGTGCCAAGAGGCCAAAATGAGGGGGTAATTCTCAGCCTAATTACTAACTCACAGCATGTATTTGTGATTTGTTTGGATCTTATCAGACGTCTGAAGCTAATTGGCTACATAACTGCACGCTACAATGCATAGGCATATGCAACTTACTTACTTGCAACTTGGAACTACTTACTTGAAACTACTGGATAATAAGGGTGTAACGGTACATGTATTTGTATTGAACAGTTTCGGTACGTGGTGCTCGGTTTGGAATGGTGCCGTACCGAACGAGTTTCTGACGTAATGTAACCCTTACTTTTCGAGGCTGTGAGTCGATCGGGTTACAGTTTCTTTGTGTAGAATATATTTACTCCGTCTTCTCAACTATAATGAGGACCAACTTGGTAGGACAGTATAACCCAGAAACATCAACGGCGCGACAACGTGGCCACCGCGAGAACGCAGCGAAACACGGGCGTTAAAGTCAGTCAGCCAATGCACACCAGACGCAGTGCGGCTGCGTGTTAGACGCGTCCCAGAAGCGGCTCAACACGACGCACGCGAAAAGAACGGCAGAGTTTGTTATTTGACGCGAGACGCGACCCTCCTGCGTCAATACCACTACCTGTAGCTAGAATCGGGCAGACCGGAAGTCACTCGTGTAAAAATACGGTGGATCCGGTGTTCGGCCATTCCCTACTACGCGCCGAAACGTCCTACACAATGCTAAGCGCCCTTGCGCATGCATCCACACACATGCGCACATCGGTTAGAAGCGGCGAGTACTCACTATTTTTGTTTTTATTTAATTATTTAGAACCTTTTCACTGCCTCAAAGATACTTTTTGCATGTATAACCCTCTCATACTTTTAACCATTGTGTTTTATGTGTTAGCTTTGAAGCAGTTGACCACATTAGTCACGTAGCGTATTTAAACCGTCCTTATTTGATATAACTACATTTAAATATTTTCTGCAGCCATTTTTTAATTAGGTTATTCCTGTATGCATCTAAACAAAACAAGTTTAGAGCGCACAGTAGTACTTACTTTGGGTGTTAAATCCGACTAATGTGGGACGTTTCGCCAATGTAGCAAATTTTGGCAGAACACCGGTCGATTTTCAAACTAATATGCAATTGTAACCCACTTTTTGAGTCCATCAGATCTCTTGAGTGGTAGATCGGGGCACAGTTGACTTGTCTTTGTTGATTTACTGCTTTCTTCTCTGCTATAATAATAACTAACACGGCCCTGTGTTCAATTCAAAACCCTCCTACCACGACAAAACAAGTAAGAACTAATATTCACATAGGAACTAAAGTTATACAACATAAAATATACAATATAAATGGATACTACATCAAATTTGTAAAATATAAACACATAATAAAATAAATAATAGCCCATTTCAATAAAATGAATTGAAATGAGCTAAAACACTTGTAATTAAATAATAAGAATAATACACAGATCCTGCTTACACAATTAAATTTATTAATTTCTGTGTGGCGCTTTAACTTGAGAAAATCCACCAATAAGGTTTTTAAAAACCATTCATAAGAAAAAAAAAAGATTCATTGAGGCATTTCATTTATAAAATACATGTTAAAATCTTTGTCATTGGGATTGCTTTTCTCTTTCGCACAGGAGTTCTTTTTTCTTCTTTCTTTCAGAAAGAAAGCTGACCAATACGTGGGGTTTGAAAGGCAAATTGTTGTTGGATTATCTTTAAATACCCGCTAGCAGAATTCTAGCTTTGTATAGGCTAATGTTCCTATTGTTGAAAGCACAAAGGTGTGTAATAAAAAACTAGCCCATTTATATTTTGCGTTTTTTTTTTTCTTACTGTACCAAAAATGAACCAAACTGTGAGCTCAAAACCGAAGTACGTACCGAACCTAGATTTTTGTGTACCGTTACACCCCTAGTTGTTAAATAAAGTTTGTTGGGGGGGTGACAATATATCTCAAATTTGATATATTGCGATGCGTTTTAGCCCAAAATGTTATTGATATTCTGCCAAGAATCAAGAAGTCATTTTAAAAAAGTGTTATTGTTTAAAAAAAAAAAAAAAAAAAAGTGAAGGAATTCAGCCCCCCGGCCAAGCCACCGGAACAGCGACAGCCGAACCAGAAAGCATCCCGCTGGCGCTGCTTCAGCAAGTCGGCCGGCCAGGCCAAACTCCGGGCATCCACTCCGGTGTTAACCCTTTGTGCTGACCCGAGATTTTTGTGTACCGTTACACCCCTACTGGATAACCATCGTGCGGTCAGAAAAAAAAGACTGAGTGGTTGCCAGTTGATACAATTAGAGAGGAGGCGTTGACGGAAATGCGTGCACTTGATGCGCACAACTAAAGAATGATTACAGCGACACGACACACCAGCCTTCCTGATCTAATTAAGCATGAGTTGCTAGCCGTTAGTGTCACTCCTGCTTCCAAATTAATGGAGTCAAGGATGAACTGAGGCAGACTGAAAAAATGTAAAAGTAAAGGTTAAGCTCTCATTCTTTGAGTTCATTCCTCTTTCATCGGTTGTGGTCCCTTTCACATGCTGTCACCAGCATCTGGAGTGGTGTCCTAGACATGTTACTGTTCACTCAAAGGACAAATTAGTTGAATGTCAGCCTTCAGGCTTCCGATAGTAATTCATAGTCATGCACCATGAAGATGCAGAAATAAATTCATTTGCACTCTGTTTTAGCAGGTAGCAACAAAAGACCCTCGAGCTGGTTTCTATTTAATAGCTACAATCGCTCGAAAGGATCCAATGACAGCCGCTGCTCGCGGAACAAATTCAAGACACGTCTGCCACCCGGACACCTTAAAATACGTGGGCATTATTTTATTTTGACTAAATTCTTGTGATTTTGTCCAAAGTATGGCTTTTCCTTTGAAGTGTGATAACTCAGTCATTTATAAATATTTTTTCCCTTTCAACCACTCAAAAATGTTCATTGGCATCAGACCTATTTTTTTTTTTTTTTTTTTTTTTTTTTAATGCCCCCTATGGACATTAGTAGCATTATTATTCTAATAGCAAAACTAACTATGCTGTATATATATATATATATATATATATATAAATAAAAGTCTAATTTGAATATTTCATATGACATAGTTAGAGGCCCAAATAAGTCCATAGGTCATAACAACAAGCTCTCTTTGCAAGCAAATTCATGTATTGGCCTTTGGCGCCCCCTAGTGACTTTTGGGTGTTAAGCCTCTCAACACACAAATTCCTCTATTTCCATGTTTTTGACTCGCCAAAGAAGCGATTGCATGAGTAATCACGGAAAATGCATTATAACACATCAGGTTTAAAGCATATCAATAATTATGATTTAAATGGCCTTATTACAAAAATTAAAAGCGAATCTCACCAACCTGTTTGCAATAAGTTCGAAATTGCAGCATGCTGCCATTTTGATCTTTACATGTTTTTACTATCCAGGGGAAATATTAGCTCCCTGGTGTATTTTTCCAATGCTTTGTCTTTGATGAAACACAGAAAAAAAACAAAAACAGCCAGATAATGGACAAATAACACAAACGGGTCAATTAAGGGACGCGTTACTGAGCGAGAGATTTACTCCTGTTCAAAAGACTAGAAAATGAATTTGTGTATGAGACAGGCAGGACCCCGGCGGTCACGCTTTGGGTCCTCTTCTATGTGCAAATTATTTTTTAGAGCAAGAGGGGAAAGAGAGATCCGTTGCTCCTTGCCTTTCAGTCGTCCAGCAAAAAGTTCAAGTCGTTTTAATTGAAAAATGTCCTGAAACAACTAACAGCCATATGTGGGCCAAACCAGAGAGCTGCTATCCTTTATCCATGTCAGACATCTGAGTCTGACTTTCAGTCATAGTACGCGACAGTCCAGCCAGACCCAACGCTGCCACCAGAGGGCAGTGTATCATCCATATTTAAACAAAATACCATACTTTTGGACTTTTTGGATAGATTTAGGGGTACAGAAATTCGGGTTGAAGGCGTGTGTGGCGGTTGGTTGCTGTAACAGAGAAGACAGACGGAGAGACGAAGTTCTACCGTATTCTGAGAGACCCGAAGATGAGAGCGAGATGGACTGCTGTAATTCGACAAGAAATCTGGGCACCAAACGATCACCACAGACTATGTAGTAGTCATTTTATATCTGGTAAGATGCATTTAATATATATTTAGAAGATTTTGGGCTGACAACCACAATTAAGATCATTGTGTGACGTTGGTGATTGGGGTCTATATCGTTGCCTCTTTTTCTTTGGGGGGAGTTGTTGGCGGTAAGCAGAGTAAAAAGGGAAAAAAATACCACGACTTCCGTGTCTAATTTTTCGCCGCCAAGCAAGCGTTACAATATTAATTAAAAATGAATGAAAACTAAATACTATTGAATATGTCATCATTATCATTTTAAAAATTTAAGTGACGGGTAAAAATAGACTATGACCGGATTTTTATGACCCTGTCAGTCAAAATGACAGACAACGAAAATGTCTAGCGCAACCTCTGGTTCCATGTTTATATAGCAATATAACAGAATTTTCTGTGGGCCTTGCAAAATCAGTCAAAATCCAGTAAAACGGGGGGGAGCGAAGGGGGTTGCGCCAGTGAAAATGGCTGGGAGTGAATGGTGTGGTTGGGCGTGGTCGAGGATCAAACAAAGGTAAGATGGTGCACGGAGCTGTAATATAGTGTTAAAATAACTCCCGCTCCTTGGTCGTCTAGAGGGTACCACAACAAATTTTCCATTAGCACCTGCCCCCCTTCACACACACACGAATAATTGTCAACTAGCAAACCCCCCTTACCCCCCAGACTGTCCACTCTGGGGGCCCGATCTTACAAGTCGCACCCAGGCCCTGTTTACATCTGTTCCGCCATTGCCCACAAGGAATGAATCGATAAATGGAAAAGTAATTGATCGTCCAATTAATCAACAACAGTTTTTATCAATGTTGAATCATTTACAGCCATTGTCCGACTGATAAAACGGCAAATGTGGCAAAATAAACACCTTCACAACACCTTTCTCTTCCCATGGGAAAGGAACGGAACTAGGAGAGGTTTGTAGAAACATCCATCTGAATGAATGTCACAGTTTGTTGAATTGAATCAAAATGAAATGCAAAACATCAATCAACATCGTCATGTGCTAAAAGAATTGAAGACTTTGAAATACTGAATCGGCAAATAGTGTATTCTTTCTTTCAGTTATTGTTTATGGTAAATGAATTTTAAGTTTAGAGTACTTTCCCGTGACTGGCGTTAGGAAATATGCATTATTATTAACAACGGCGTTGGAGTATATCGGCGTTATTTTTTTCAGTGGTGAGTAATCTAATTAATTGCTTTTCCCATCTTTGCAAAGCCGTTACTGTTACTCAGGATGTGAAGGGGTGCATTACTACAATTTGGTTGATTAAAGCACAAGTTGTCCGATTTTGTCACACACATTCGCCTTGAACTCTCGGGCAACATTTTTTCTGCATATAGTTCATGGCGTCCAAGTGGGTAGAATTAATTGAAAATAATGTACTGTTTTCCTGCTGAGTGTGGATTCTCATAACCAAGTTGGCATCGTCTTTCTAGACGCTACAATATAATAATATATATATACTTTTTTTAATTACCAAAAATAGTCACTTGCCCTTCCTGAATGACGTATCCATGAACCTTGTGTGATGTTTTTATTTTTTTTTTTAATTTTTTTTTTTTAAATCAAAACAACTTGAGCAAAGACAGACGAGGCAGGGGATTCAGAGCCTCATCTGCATATTGAAAAATATGTCTGTATACTGTATATATTTAGGGTGTGAGGATACACACAAGTCAAGGTTCAGTACGTAACTCAGGGGTACGGGGGACACGGATTGGTCCGGGTTCAGTACAACAGGAAAAACAAAAAGGCTTTTTTAAATTCCCCCCAATAATAAAATAAAATAAATCAATTCACTTTAATCAGTTAATATAAACAGATTTTATGTGAAAGATGTTATAGAATGTATCATTTAATAACGTGTAGAACATGAAAAGTAACATCAATTACTTTGCTGAGTAACTTATTACTCTTACAATGAGGTAACTGAGTTACTAACTCAAGTCATTTGTCACTGAAACTAAATACTTTTTTAAAGATTAACAACACTGGTAATATGTACTCATAGGTCATGTCGGTTAATGTGAAATCACATTCAAGAAAATACGAACTATATACAAGTCGCACCTGTGTATAAGTCGCAAAGTGCAATTTATTGTCCGAAAAATACAGTAAACAGAAGAACAGATGTCATTGAGCATATCAGTGGAACACCACTATGTAGTCTGGGATAGCGTTGCTGTTTGAAAGAAAAGAAAGAAAAAAAACCTTCTCAACCTTGAGTTTGGGAGGTTTGCATCTGCTTTGAAAAGAGGCTAATCCCCAAATCCGAGCTTCATTTATCTCTTGGATAAAGGCCCAGACGACAAAAAAAAAAAAAATATATATATATATATATATACATATACATATACACACATTCAAAATTGATGTCTGTGGAGTTGAGGCTGCAGAGAGTGCGAGAGTATTAAGAGCGTTATCTTGGATTTCGATGTATCCGGCACAGGGAGCCCAGGACAGCCCCGGTGTGAAGTGGAGAGTCATAAGGTGTCACAAACTAAATCACTGCAAGCCACAGATGGAAAGTGCTGATGAGATACTCCTCTATCAGGGCAAAGGCCAGTGTCACAATAGCAGCAACAAGCCTTAAAGCCACATAAAACATTTGAGGAGAACTGCATCGGGCGTTCATTGGAAAAAGATAGTGTATTGCAACATTGAGACACAAAATCCAGTTATATACCCACAAACAATGCCATCATATTGGTACATTTTATTTAAACAGAACTGCAAGGTCATAATTGGAGAGAACCTTTTGATTGACAACTATTATGACAATCAACATAAATCTTAGAGACTAACACAAAATGGTGCAAATGCCCATAAAGTTATCAAGGAAAACAACAATCAAATTTCTGCAAAATTTTCTGACACGCTACGGACCAAACCAGTAATAGAATCCAAAACTATTTATGTTTGGGGATTTTCAATAATCTCAATTTTATATAATGTATTTTTTTTTTTTAAATCAAAAGGAGGTGACAGAAATAAATGGGTAGATATGGTCATAATTGACGAGGTTTTATAATTATAAGGCATCGTCTACACGAGGATGGATAATGGCCTTAAACGTGTAATTAGCTAGACTATACGGCATGTTGGCTACACTAACGTACCTCTTGTCCGAAGATTTTATTACATGAGTTAGAGGGCTGTGTAATTTCATAAACTACGGACCCGCCGCCTTTTATGGCCGGAGTATCCGTATGATAATCGGATACAAAGGAAGTGATGTCATGGAGCGTGCCATTGCTATTTTTTTGTGTGGCATTACAGCATTGTAAACAATGGAGGCGAGTATTATAGACGTGGCTTTCCAGCTCCTCTTTTTACAACCGAAATAGTTTCTAAATGTTACGCTTGAATATGTCCGGAAAAGACATCGAACAACGCTGAAAAATGATAAGTTCAGAAGTGACCTGTGCCAACGATGACGTCAGACACGAGGCTGCTCCTTTTTGCTTATGCGTAGTCTGCGCAACAGCTGGTGTCCCTTGTGCAGGAGCGGGTCGTTTATATTCGTACCTTAATGTAATGTGGACAGTTATAAAATCCGAATTACAAGGCAAAAAATTATCCATCCTAGTGTAGACGTAGTATAATTAAGGGTGATTTCCGCTTCTGTGTTGCGGTGACGGCGGAGGACGGTGTAGACCTCATGTCGAGATTTTTTCATATACAGTGGGGCAAATAAGTATTTAGTCAACCACCAATTGTGCAAGTTCTCCTACTTGAAAAGATGAGAGAGGCCTGTAATTGTGAACATGGGTAAACCTCAACCATGAGAGACAGAATGTGTACAAAAAAAAAAAAAATTCACATTGTTTGATTTATTTCCAAATTACAGTGGAAAATAAGTGTTTGGTAACCTACAAACAAGCAAGATTTCTGGCTGTCAAAAAGGTCTAACTTCTTCTAACGAGGTCTAACCAGGCTCCACTCATTACCTGGATTAATGGAACCGGTTTTAACTCATTATCGGTATAAAAGACACTTGTCCACAATCTCAGTCAGTCACACTCCAAACTCCATTATGGCCAAGACCAAAAAGCTGTCGAAGGACACGAGAGACAAAATTGTAGACCTGCAACAGGCTGGGAAGACTGAATCTGCAATAGGTAAACCGCTTGGTGTAAAGAAATCAACTGTGGGAGCAATTATTAGAAAATGGAAGACATACAAGACCACTGATAGTCTCCCTCGATCTGGGGCTCCATGCAAGATCTCAACCCGTGGCGTCAAAATGATCACAAGAACAGTGAGCAAAAATCCCAGAACCAAACAGGGGGACATAGTGAATGACCTAGAGAGAGCTGGGACCACAGTAACAAAGGCTACTATCAGTAACACAATGCGCCGCCAGGGACTGAAATCCTGCACTGCCAGACGTGTCCCCCTGCTGAAGAAAGTACACGTCCAGGCCCGTCTGCGGTTCGCTAGAGCGCAGTTGGATGATCCAGAAGATGACTGGGATAATGTGTTATGGTCAGATGAAACCAAAATAGAACTTTTTGGTAGAAACACAGGTTCTCGTGTTTGGAGGAGAAAGAATACTGAATTGCATCCGAAGAACACCATACCCACTGTGAAGCATGGGAGTGGAAACATCATGCTTTGGGGCTGTTTTTCCGCAAAGGGACCAGGACGACTGATCTGTGTAAAGGAAAGAATGAATGGGGCCATGTATCGAGAGATTTGAGTGATCTCCATCCATCAGCAAGGGCATTGAAGATGAGACATGGCTGTGTCTTTCAGCATAACAATGATCCCAAACACACAGCCAGCACCAAAGCAACAAAGGAGTGGCTTGGTAAGAAGCATTTCAAAGTCCTGGAGTGGCCTAGCCAGTCTCCAGATCTCAATCTGTGGAGGGAAACTCTGTGGAGGGAGTTGAAAGTCCGTATTGCCCAACGACAGCCCCGAAATATCACTGCTCTTGCGGAGATCTGCATGAAGGAATGGGCAAAAATACCAGCAACAGTGTGTGAAAAGCTTGTGAAGAGTTACAGAAAATGTTTGGCCTCCGTTATTGCCAACAAAGGGTACATAACAAAGTATTGAGATGAATTTTTGGTATTGACCAAATACTTATTTTCCACTCTAATTTGCAAATTAATTCTTTAAAAATCAAACAATGTGATTTTCTGTTTCCCCCCCCCCCACACACATTCTGTCTCTCATGGTTAAGGTTTACCCATGTTGACAATTACAGGCCTCTCTAATATTTTCAGGTGGGAGAACTTGGTTGACTAAATACTTATTTGCCCCACTGTAATATTTGGAAGACTTCCAGACTAGAGAGAATGTGGTCAACCTTGTCATGGTTTTTAAAATGGACTTTTAAGGTCTTGGTCTTGTCACGTTGACCAATACAAAGCATCTTGGTCCTGTCTTGGACATGATCAGGGGTGAAAGTGGGCTGGAACCGTCTGGAACGGCGTTCCGCTAAGAGATTCGGCGCCGGAATGGGGCAGAATAGTGCTTCAATCCCGAATGTATGATGCCAACTGTCAAAACCCCATGCTAAAAACAACCTGCCTAGCTGCCACACACGCATCTCCAAGAGGAAAATCTACGAACGTCAGAGTTACATACACAAGTGTTAACAATAAGCATAATAAAGTGCTTGTGTAGCATCATCCGTTTCCACCGTTATTAATTTATTCATTCCACGGATGGCACGGAGCTATCCGCAGCTGCAGCAGTGATGACGAGACGAGGTACGAACAGTCGCGTCGATGTGCGCATGGACTCAGTTGTCCTTTCAATTGGCTGACCTACTGACATGTGATCAGCAAAGATAGTTAGCTCTGATTGGTTCAAATGCATGACCAGCAAAAAAATAAAAAAATGAACAAGCTTAAATTAATGTGATTAAAAAAGGGCAATGCAACAGAATATTGTTCAGATCTTTAAGAGAAAGGAAAGATTTGAAGAGGCTTATTTATTTAATCTAATTTTATTTTATTTGCTTTGATGGGGAGGTTCAGAACATCTTTCATGTCAATGTGAACTTTGGACTTATTTTTGTCCATTTATGTTAGGCTACTTATGTTTTCCTTAAAATTTAGAACAGTCAATGTTCGTGTGATCTTTAAACTATATTCCATTGCGCTGTGCATAATATAAGTCATTTGTATTCATTTTTGTGAATATTTACTTTTATCTTTATTATTTATTTTATATATGGCACAAAACAGACAAGACTGAAAAAGCAGTTTCTGCTCTGCTGTATTTTAAGCCAAACCAACTGTTGTGTTTGATAGAACAAGATGTCTATATGCTCCCATAGCAGATTCATGGCGCATTAAGCCCCGAACTATTTTTAATTTGTCCGTTTTACCCTGGAAACCCCTGTTTACAGAGGTCACGCAACCCCTTTTGTTTCAACCCAGCCATATAACGAAGGTAATTAATTATATTTATTATTCAAAATGTCTGTCATTTTTAGCTTAGAATCCTTAATCGATGTCTAATATTGTGTTTAGAAAAAAAAAAAAAAACGACTTAAAAAAATTATTCACTCGCATATTTCAAACTTTTAAACAAACTACGTCACAATGAAAAAAATAGGTGTCTAAAAAAGTCACGGATATCTACCTCATAACTATCGCTTAATTGTATTTTTTTTTTTTTTGTTACTGTCACATTTTCTTCGATATGTTATATGATAAATAATGGATCCAAACAAAGAAAATTTGGAAAAAAAAAAAAAACCTTTAAAAGGGTAAATATATGAAAAACATCTCGACCACCCCTTGATGTCTGTGATTTCTGCATCGCGACCCTTGTTATATTACCATCTTTCACCCATAAAATTCCCCAAAAATCCAGCTGTGGCCATTAACAGCTGTTGCTTGACACTCCGTGATAAATGCTACATGGAGTTTTTGGATCGAAACAAGGTAAGTACGCGATAATATCTTGTTAAAATCATGGCGTCTGTAAATCTGCTCTCGCGTGCTCTCACCTCCAGATAGGGTTTTGCTGTTTAAAAATTATTATTATTATTTTTTAAAAGCCTTCCTGTTCAAAATTTTTATTTCCCCAGAAAATTGAGATTTTAAGCCTTCCAATGATGTATCACACATGCAGCTCGGACAATTTTGAAAGTTGGCCAAATTGGGGGTCTCAGAGCGGAACTTCAAGTCACCTGAGTGTTTTCCGCCATATACATCGTATGTTCTTAAGTAGTTAAAATTGAGGTTTTGCATTTAGATGTGAGGAAATAAGGGGAAATAAAAATTAGGAGATAGAAGTTAGGGTTACTGCTGTCTTTGTAAACTGTTAGTTGCAAATTATTGAAAAATGCAATTTTGAATGAAAATCAGTTTGTCATGTTTGCCTTGTGATAGTATGTGTAATGCAGCCTAATGCATGTATAAAACCAGTTTTGTGTGTGTGTGTTTTTATTGGTGTAACTGCGCCAAAAGCAATTTTCTCTCCATTTGAGTGGTATTAGGAGGTTTCACCCACCTCCAAAAAAAAACAAAAACAAATCTGGCTCCGTGGTGACCTTCATGTCAGGGAGTTCCGGCAAGAAATTCTAGCCACTTTTACCCCTGGACATGGTCAGTTCTCATTTTGGTTTCAGATTGTTAGGTCTCGTTTCTCTGTGAAGCCCTTTTGGATCTTGTGATAATTAAAGCCTGAGTTATACTCCCGCGTTGCGGTGACGGCGCAGCGACTACGGCGTCATTCGACATTCGATAGTTCTGCGGTGAGGGAATGCGTTGCTCTGTAATTCACCGACAAGCCACTAGAGGGATGTGGCGTTATGTTTGTACGGTTTTGGGGCATTCTTGTTGACTTCCGCTAGTCGGGGAAAAAATAAACAATGCAAGATGGAACTCTTGAAAGTAAATATTCTGCTCATCAACACTGAATAAATATTGAACATACAAATGCTGAGCGGCAGGCGACGCAGAAGACGGTTTCGAGGCGGTCTGGCCGACTTTTGACGCCGCACAGAGAGTTTTAGACTCGGGTGGAGAGAGTTAGCTGTGGCGGCTAGCTTCAAACTGGCGTGGAGCACTGCGTTCAAGGTCTGCAAAGCCCTCCAGCCCGATTTGTTTGCCGTGTCCTACAACCAGCCAGTGGGAAGCCATAGCAGATTTCTTGCGTCTATGGAACTTCCCAAACTGCGTTGAGAGCCTTGATTTTAACGTTATCATAAAAAGCACCGAGGCACTCTCAATCAGTGATCGTGTGTGAATTGTCTGTTATTGAAAATTAAAGATCAAAACAACTCTTTTGACACCAAATCTGTGCTTTATTCTTCATATACTTGAAGTGTGACACGTAAATAAGTCACAGACTCACAGCAAACATATGTACACAATAAATGATGAAGTGCACCAACCAAAAATACGACATAAAGTGATAAAAAGTTGGCAGTTTTTAGCCGACTGGATCACCGCTTCGTGTGGCCACTTGACTCCAAACACACACGTCTCGGTGGTTCTATTAAAAAAAAAAAAAAAAAAAAAAAAGTCTCAGTGGTTCTTCTTTCTTATTTCTTTCCATTTTTTTTTTCAACCCCCGACCTTGCCATTTGGCAATCACAATAATGTCTTGACAAGACTTGCTCTTCGATGATACTCCCATCGGCTTGGTCCATTTTTCCGTGTAGAAAATAATTTTTGATTCTATTCTACAATAGCGGTGATTTCGCGCTAAACCGGAAACACAGTCTGAGCGGACCAATCACAGTCCGTTTTCGCCACGTCATACACGTCTACGCAACGCGAAGGTTAGAAAATTCGAGAGGCGCGCGTCAGGCTACGGCGCAGGGTCGTAACTCGGGTCTTCCTTGACAGCGCAGGTCTGACGCGGAAGGGTAACTCGGCCTTTAGACGTTATATAAATAAACTTGACTTGAGCACAACACTTGCCCCAAAATTTCACTGGCTTGTCTGTTGTGAGTATATTCATAATATTATTCATCATAATGTTATTCATGAAGTGTAGACTGCTTCTCTCGCCAAGTCAACTGGGAACAACTTGTTAATAAGTAGGCAGTTCTCTGTAACTTTTCATATCAAAACATACTCAATCCTCGAAACGACAAGTTCGCTAATGAGCTTTTTGCCTGTCAGTTTCTCCAGAGGCTTTCAGGTTTGGTTTCACCTTGATTATTTTTTTTTTTTTAAACTGCAGTTTCAATATCGTAGGTGTGAAAACATCAATCACGCAAACTCAGTGACATATTTGGCCAACAGTCAATAAAAACTGTTAAGCTGTGAGGAGTGAGAAAAGAAAAAAAACTTCTCTTTGAAAAGAAATAGAGAGAGAAGAAGCAACTGGAACACAATAAGTCATGAAAGAGTGAGTATGAGTGATGGGGAGTCAGAAACAGACAAGTTGAGGCACAACCAAACTGCTTGAAGGCTTTCTGGATGAAAAGCATCAATAATCCTCGTCCTTTTTTCTCGCTTTCCTCCAACTTGCCATCCTTCATCCTCGGGATGTTTTTTTTTTTTTTAGACTGCCCGGCTTCAGAGGATTTTATCATTCTCGAGCCGCCCCTGGGGACTTATTCCGCTTTCAAATCATTGATGCTGATTACCTCAGGCCCTGTCATATTGATTTTTGAGATTTATTGTGGCTCAACTCCCCCCACAAAAGGTCCCCAGCCCCAGCGTCCCCGAGCTGGCGTTCATTTGTTAAGCTCTCCCCTCTTCTTGACAGGAGAACACGCCAAAACTCCATATGCGCACACACTAGCTAAAAATAGACTTCGACAAATCACACACTTTAGGTATTTCCTCCAAAGGTCCATTATTTGATGTTCTAAAGCAACAGGGAGTCTTGCAACTTGTCTAATAAGTTCGGCTCTTGCACTTGCAGACTCTCACTGGAGCTGTAAATCACCCGCAATCCCTCACTTTAGCAAAGCGAAGCAGCCTGGATCAAAAGATGACATTGCTGGTGTGGCATTTGTTGTCCAGTCAGGCACTGATTTACAATTAGTGGTGGGAATTTGTATCTTATACAAATTTCATTATGATAACAGTATTTATAAATGAATGTGAATGTTGCTATAACCAGAGGTGGGTAGTAACGTGTGACATGTACTCCGATACATTTACTTGAGTAACTTTTTGAGAAAAATGTACTTTTAAGAGTAGTCTTACTGAGCCATACTTTTTATTTTTACTTGAGTAGATTTGTGAAGAAAAAAAATGCTATTCCTACTCCGCTACTTTGGGCTACACAAGAGTAGTTACATTTTTCCTCTTTATTCTACATATTAGATTTTTTTTTTTTTTTTTTTACCAGCGATGCCAAGAGTATCTCTACCAATTTCACCAATGACTAGTCGCAACAATAATCACATGACTCCATTTCATCAATCTGACGCAAGCTTGCCGTTCTATGATCACGGCAGCCTGTATAGTCACGTGGCGTCTTTAAAGCACCGTAAAAAATGAAGTATTCGACATAGAGTAACGAGTAAACCTCTCTCCCAGTTTATATATACTGTATATACAGTGGGGAGAACACTGTCCCATTGGCAGTGTATCAAATACTTGTCTCACCACTGTATGCATATTATATATATATATATATATGCATACAGTGGGGAGAACTGAAGGAGGTGAGAGCGCGCAAGAGCAGAATTACAGTACTGTACAAATACTTGTCTCACCACTGTATGCATATATTATATATATATGCATACAGTGGGGAGAACAAGTATTTGATACACTGCTAATGGGAAAACCCTTTGACAGTGATCAAATACTTGTTCTCCCCACTGTGTGTATATATATATATACACAGTTGTGGTCAAAAGTTTACATACACTTGTGAAGAACATAATGTCATGGCTCTCTTGAGTTTCCAGTTATTTCTACAACTCTGATTTTTCTCCGATAGTGTGATTGGAACAGATACTTCTTTGTCACAAAAAACATTCATGAAGTTTGGTTCTTTTATGACTTTATTACTGGTTAACAGAAAAAGTGATCAAATCTGCTGGGTCAAAAATATACATACAGCAACACAAATTAGCAATTTCTTGTGAGTGATTATTGACTTGAATAATCATTGACTTGAACAAGTCAGGAAAGTCACTTGGAGACATTTCAAAGCAGCTGCAGGTCCCAAGAGCAACAGTGCAAACAATTGTTTGTAAGTATAAAATGCATGGCACTGTTTTGTCACTGCCACGATCAGGAAGAAAACGCAAGCTATCACCTGCTGCTGAGAGAAAATTGGTCAGGAGGGTGAAGATTCAACCGAGAATCACCAAAAAGCAGATCTGCCAAGAATTAGAAGCTGCTGGAACACAGGTGTCAGTGTCCACAGTCAAGCGTGTTTTGCATCTCCATGGACTGAGAGGCTGCCGTGCAAGAAGGAAGCCCTTGCTCCAACAGCGGCACCTTAAGGCTCGACTGAAGTTTGCTGCTGATCACATGGACAAAGATAAGACCTTCTGGAGGAAAGTTCTGTGGTCAGACGAAACAAAAATCGAGCTGTTTGGCCACAATGCCCAGCAATATGTTTGGAGGAGAAAAGGTGAGGCCTTTAACCCCAAGTACACCATGCCTACCGTCAAGCACGGTGGTGGTAGCATTATGCTGTGGGGCTGTTTTGCTGCCAGTGGAACTGGTGCTTTACAGAGAGTAAATGGGATAATGAAGAAGGAGGATTACCTTCAAATTCTTCAAGATAACCTAACGTCATCAGACCGAAGATTGGGTCTTGGGCGCAGTTGGGTGTTCCAACAGGACAATGACCCCAAACACACATCAAAAGTGGTAATGGAATGGCTAAATCAGGCTAGAATTAAGGTTTTCGAATGGCCTTCCCAAAGTCCCATTGAGAACTTGTGGACAATGCTGAAGAAACAAGTCCATGTCAGAAAGCCATCAAATTTAACTGAACTGCACCAATTCTGTCAAGAGGAGTGGTCAAAGATTCAACCAGAAGCTTGCCAGAAGCTTGTGGATGGCTACCAAAAGCGCCTAATTGAAGTGAAAATGGCCAAGGGACATGTTACCAAATATTAGCGCTGCTGTATGTATATTTTTGACCCAGCAGATTTTATCACTTTTTTCTGTTCACCCATAATAAAGTTATAAAAGAACCAAACTTCATGAATGTTTTTTGTGACAAAGAAGTATCTGTTCCAATCACTCTATCAGAGAAAAATCAGAGTTGTATATACAGTACTGTGCAAAGGTTTTAGGCAGGACACCTGCCTAAAACTTTTGCACAGTACTGTATATATATATTTTTTTATTACATTTATTAGGATCATGGAAGCTTCCACTTGGGGAAAATATATACATACAGTATATCCTGTATATACATAATATAATAAAAATAAACAGTACTGTGCAAAAGTTTTAGGCAGGTGTCCTGCCTAAAACTTTTGCACAGTACTGTATATATATATACATATATATATATACACACATATACATGGCGGAAAACACTCAGGTGACTTGAAGTTCCGCTCTGAGACCCCCAATTTGGCCAACTTTCAAAATTGCCATTATGTGTGTGTGGTACATCATTGGAAAGCTTAAACCCTCAATTTTCTGGGGGAAGAAAATTTTTGGAAAGGAGGGCATTTAAAAAAAATAATAATGTTTTTTTTAAACAGCAAAACACTATCTGGAGGTGAGAGCGCGCAAGAGCAGAATTACAGACACCGTGACTTTAACGAGATCTTATCGCGTACTTACCTTGTTTCGATCCAAAAACTCCATGTAGCATGTATCACCGAGTGTCAAGACACAGCTGTGAATGGCCACAGCTGGATTTATTTGGGATTTTATAGGTGAAACATGGTAATATAACAAGGGTCGCGATGCAGAAATCGCAGACATCAAGGAGTGGTCCAGATTTTCTTTTTCATATATTTATCCTTTTAAACCTTTTATTTTTCAAATTTTCTTTGTTTGGATCACTTATTTATCATCTAACATATCGGAGAAAATGCGACAGTAACAAAAAACATACAATTAAGCGATAGTCATGAGGTAGATATCCGTGACTTTTTTACAGACGCCATTTTTTTCAGTGTGACATAATTTGTTTAAAACTTTAAAATATGTGAGTGAATAAGTTTTTAAAGTCGTTTTTTTTTTTTAAACGAAATATGAGACATCAATTAATGATTCTAAGCTAAAAACGACAAACATTTTGAATTATAAATAAAATTTATTACCTTCGTTTTATGGCTGGGTTGAAACAAAAGCAGTTGCGCGACGTCTGTAAAAGTGGATTTTAAGGGTAAAACAGACAAATTAAAAATAGTTTGTGGGCTTAATGCGCCATGAATCTGCTATGGCAGCATATAGACATATTGTTCTATCAAACACAACTGTTGTTTTGGCTTAAAATACAGCATTTTCTTTTAAAGAGGAATGCAAGAGCAGAAACTGCTTTTTCAGTTTTGTCTGTTTTCCGCCATATACGTATATATATCCGATTGATCATGGAAAACCAGAGATATAATCCTTTTTTATAATAGTAACTATGAAGGAACTATTCACTATTCAAAGTAGGAACTATTTTCTCCACTAGAGGGCACTCATGCTCTTTGGACGAATAATGCTTCATTTCTGTCTTTTTTTTCTCTCTTGCCGGAATTCAATTTTATTTATTTATTTTAATTTCTTTAAATTACTGTGGTTATGTAATCAGTTACAGTCCAGTATCATTATAACAACTGTTCATATAGATAAGTTTGTGCAGAGAGGAAAAAAAATATCATTGTTAAAAAAAATAAAAATAAACAAAAATAAGCAGTTACAATGTTACTCATTACTTGATTCTTTTCACTGGATACTTTTTTACTTGTACTTGAGTACATTTTTTGGATGACAATTTTTACTTGAGTAATATTATTTCGAAGTAATACTGCTCTTACTTGAGTAAATTTTTTGGCTTCCCGACCCACCTCTGGCTATAACGATATGAATTAAAGGTAGCTCCCAGGTTACAACGTCCCCGATTTACGTGATTTCGACTTTACGACACTGCAGTCTCAGCCGCTATTTTGTCTCCAGTCGTTGTTTTTTTTTTTTTTTTTTTTTTAAATTGTGTAAACAGTACCTTATTGTATCTCACAGTATCTTATGTTTTACTTTATCTTATTAACTCTTTTGCTGCCAAAAACGTATAAATACGTTCTATTTTTAATAGTTTCAGTGTCCCAAAGACGTATTTATACGTCTTTTACGTTTTTTTTTTTTTTTTCCAAAAAAGACATCTCTGGGTCGTGATTCAATTTAGCTCCAAAGCACAAAGCTGAAAATCCATTTTAAAGCAAGAAAACTGGCCACTGGAGGGCACTAGTACATTTGGTAAGACCTGCAACCCTATTCAACAGCAACAAACGGCCAAGCCGCAAAGCTGGGGCGCAGGCGGAAGACGACCGAATGGATGCCAGGCGGCAGACGATTGAGCAGAGCAACCGGTAGGACGCCCGGGATGCCAGGCGCTGGATGACCGAGCAGAACGACCGGGACCACTGAATGCCGTTGAGTCCGTGCTGCTCGCGAGCAGAGCCCGCAGAAACTAAAAAAAATTCATTTTTTTGAGACGGGCAACGATGAAGGAAAAACCGGGGTTTAACCGGCTGTCGCGGCCACAATAGCGTCATCTTTCAGTCAGTTATGTGTAAATAAATTGTTACTTTGCTATCAAAAGCTCTATTTGTCTCGTTGTTTGTGTTATTTTATAAAAAGGAAAACATTGTTCAGATGTTTGGGATGTAACTAAAGCAAAAAATAGCTGTGTTAACGTCAAAGTTATGTTTGAAACGTATGCTTTCACAAAAGGCTCAATTGCTCCGTTTTTTTCATCAGAAATTGGAAAATTGCTCAAACTAAGCTACTTTTTAATGCTGATTTCTAAAGAATAGAAAAAGATATGAACTTACTTTTTTTTCTGCTGAAATAAGAGAGTCTTATCTTTCTTTTGGTGGGTTCCATGTTTATATAGCAACATGCTTTGGGATAGTTATTTTGAGATTTAGGGAGTATTTAGCCCCTTCTTGCCAAATGTATAACATCTGATACTCTTAGAATTTCATGCTTTTGAGATTCATAATTTTGAGACTAATTCAAAATTTTGAAATATCTTTCCTCAAAAAAAAATAAAATAAATAAAAATAATAATGGATGCAAGTCAACTCATGCATCTGCAGGTTCCCTGAGAAAAAAAACAGGATTTAGCAAGGGTTATAGATATTAGAGTGCTTATTACACATATTATTTTTTTCTTTTTTACAATTTTGAAAAAAAGGTTTTATTAAGACCTTGTTTTTCAAATGTTGTGATTCTCTGACAATTGCTTCATATTGCAGGCATTAAAGGGTTAAGAGTACTCAAAGGGTTAATTACGAATCACGCGGTAATTCTGGTTACATCGCCAGCGTAGAAATGGAACTCGTTCGTAACCTGGGGACTACCTGTATATGTTAACGAATAATAATACTTCCATGAAAAAAAGATGTCATAACTCCGCATGCATGATTACCAAAGAAAAAACCCAAACTTCACATAGGGCAACGCAAAACCAAAAAATTTCATTGTAGCCTCATATAAGGCAGCCACAATTAAATGAACCTGATAGTTAGCTTTTTTTTTTTACATTAAAAATGTTAGCTCTACTGCACATCTAATCAAGCACCTTCTCAATCAATTAGCAGAAAACCAAAATGGGAAGAGGCAAACAATAGAAAATCTTGTTAGTTTTGAGATTTAGAAAATATTTCATTAACATTGAATATGAATGTCATTTTTAATGTTCTTTTTCTTTTTTTTTGTTTTGTTTTTTAATTCCAGAAAAATTCTTTTCTTAAAAACATCCACCTGCCTTACCATCTATTTTTGTTTGTGCCATTCAGATGGAGAAGTGACCACGGGAGAAAAAAAAAAGGAAAACCCCACCTTGCTTTGACAGGTTATTTCAACGGGGCTGCTTAGCAAATATATTTGTACACAAGAATTGCATCTACGCTTGAAAGTCCATCCGAGCACCTCAAATGCCAAGTTGTCATGTTGCTACAGGTACGTGTGTGGGCGACAGGCCGATTTGTCACGGCAGCATGTGGCTGTGGTAGTGGTTGGGTGGGGGAAGGGTTTTGTTTTCTGATGGATCGTGCGACAGAAGGCCGCCGTCTGGGAATCCCGTCCTGCGGCGTGACATCGTTCTCATCCCACCGAACACTCTAAAAGTTACGCTTCCTTTGGCGGCGTTTACATACAAAAGGTCTTTCTAAACTTGGGCTGCATGTAAGGACTGATTAAAAGTGTGAATTCTGAGATTTTTATCCAATCACTAATTTCTGTAGCTAGGTATTCGCAACGACGTGGCTCGCACCAGTGGGGTGCAATGTTTTCCGCTGCTGGCAAGAGGCGACTTCACAGATGGTTTGACCGCAAGCTATGAATATGCTGACATGAATATACAAGAGGATGATGAGGAGGAGGAATGGGGAGAAGCCGGAGGGAAATGTCGGACATCTGCTCAAACAACCCGAAAAGAACATGGAACATTATGACTGACACTGTGGACTGCTACTGTACGTTAGTTTCTTGCGTAGCTGCCGTATGGCGGGCTACCGTATGTTTGTAATCAAAAGGCGAGTCGGTATAAGCGGGTCACGCATTGCACGGCGTTAGGTTTGCAAAGTGGAGTGGTTAGTTTATACTGAAACGACTCTGATGAAGATTTTTGAGTGCTGCCATCTCTCCCAGTCAAAATGGATTGAATGTCTATCGCCGTCAAGGGCAGCCAATGAGTTAATACTTCAAAAATCAAAATACAGTGGTATTTCCGAATTATCTACATACGGAATTTTCAGGTTACGACATGCCTCAAACGGAAAATATTACCTCCTGTTACGAAGTAAATTTCTTTGCACTTCAAACTTTGCGCCCTCAGTCCATCACAGATTTTTTTTTTTTATTAAAAAAAAAAAAAAAAGCATTATTTATGAATGCAGTATTTTATAAATCTGTCCCGATCCGATCATGTAGTCTCTCACTCTCGCTCCTGCTGCTTTCTTGGAAAGGCAGTGCACTGGAGTTGCTTATTAAAGTTTACGATGATTGACAGACATTAAGGTTTGATCTTGCCAGAGACATTTGGAAACCAGAACTTCGAAGTGCCGCATGCGTCAATCATCGTTTAACTCGTTAAACAGTTGCTGTGGCAACTCATTGTGTGAAAGTGAGCAATTTGAGTGGATTTGAGTGGAGTCACTCAATTAAGCATTTAATGGGGGGGGGGGGGGGTCTCAGTGGTAGAGTAGTTGTCCCCCAACACAGAGGTTGTGGGTTCAATTCTCCGCCCTGATGAACTCGCCTAAGTGTCCTTGAGCAAGATACTGAACCCCATGTTGCTCCTGAAGCTGCGTCACCAGTAGGTGGATGGCGAGATAGTGTAAAGCGCTTTGAGCGCCTTGAAAGGTGGAAAAGCGCTATATACAGTAAGTGTAACACCATCTACCATAATGAAGACAAGAATTTTTTACTTTATTCTTGTTTAAAAAAATAATTCTGTGGGACAGTAACATGTTTATCCCTTACAATTATTACATCTGAAGTGCTTAAAAACTATGTATTAAAAAAATATATACACATTCATATGTATATATATATTTTTTATTATTATTATTATACTTTGGGGACGGAAAGAGAAAAAACATGTCTTATATGTATCTCTTTCCAATGCTAAATCTGAATACATTGAACACACATAAGCACACACTACTTGATTTTTCACATTGCGGCGGGTTCTGGTTCCCATTAACCTAGAAAAACGAGGGATCACTGGATAGGTTGCTACTTGCAGCTCCCAGAGTTTACTGAACATAACATAGTTATAGCTGCTCTGCCATTGGCTATTGCCTAGCATCATCCTGGTATCCAATTGGCTAAGAGGGACCTCTATTGTATGTGTATGTGTGCATCCAGCATCCTCTTCTTCTTCCTCATTCGCCCCTCGGGCCATGAGGTGTTCCGTCAGCTTTATGTAAGTGTATTAACTTTTATTCTTTATTCTTTGTTTTTTTTACATTATGCACATTCGCGTTTACTGTGCAATTATCTAATTGTAACATGTACAGTGGGGAGAACAAGTATTTGATACACTGCCAATGGGAAAACCCATTGGCAGTGTATCAAATACTTGTTCTCCCAACTGTATTTGTTACATGTTTTGATGCATTTTTATGCTTTATAAAAGATTTATGTCTGAATCAATCCATTTGAAGTGGGAGGGATGGCAGCGAATGAACGAATGTTCATTCACTGCCACCCTCCCATTTCAAATGGATTGAACGTCTACTGGTGATAAACTCATTCCCATTCACAGCAGAAGCTTGCTTTTCTGTTTATTAGTTGTTGATCAGAAAATCATTCTGGAATATTCTACAAATGTATCAATAATCGTTCTATCCCCATATCGTCAGATCATCGTTATCGTGAGCTTTATCGCAAATCGTATCGTATCGTGAGGTACCAAGAGGTTCCCACTCCTACTTGCAAGAGATTAGGGCATTTACATGGAAAACGCGTCTTTACTTAAGGAATTTTCAGTTCACGAAACTACTTCCAGAACCAAATAATTTCATAGTAGAGGTACAACTGTATATACATCCTAAAAACCCAATTTTTAACCTTGTTCTGATCCTCTGAAAATGATGTTATCGAGCCTGTTTTCTGATTACCACTAATAATAATGCAGGTAGTCCCCGGGTTACGAACGATTTTCGTTCCTACGCTGGCGATGTAACCCAAATTTCAGTGTAAATTAAGTAACCCTAAATACCCTCTAAAACTAAAAATAACGATCCAGAAACATATTTTATATCAAATTATCGAAATTAAGTAAAAAATAAGATACTGTGAGGTACAATAAGTGTTACTAATCTGACTTTTTGGTAATGGCAGTGCTCTCAACTCCAAACCGTGGTAAGGAATGGACCGGGTTGTCGCTTCGTCCGGTTCTTCACTCGAGTAGATGGCAAGATGCATAAAAACACACAGACGCGTCAAAAGGCTCTTGTAATAGAGACTCCAGAGGTGGATAGAGAAGCCAAAAATTTTACTCAAGTAAGAGTAGCGTTACTTCAAAATAATATTACTCAAGTAAAAATACAAGTAGTCGTCCAAAAAATGTACTCAAGTACAAGTAAAAAAGTATCTGGTGAAAATGCTACTCAAGTAATGAGTAGCATTGTGAGTAACTGCTTATATTTTTGTTGTATTTTTATCTTTTTGAACAACGGTATTTTTTTCTAAGCACAAAGTTATCTATATGGACTGTTTTTGAGATGACACTGTACAATAACACTTTACATAACCACATTAAGCCAAAGAAATACAAAAAAAATTCCAATGAGAGAAAAAACATTACATAAATGAGGCATTATTTGTCAAAAGAGAATGAGTGCTCTCTGGTGGAGAAAATAGTTCGTAGTTTGAAGAGTGAAGAGTTCCTTCATAATTACTATTTTGAAATTAAAAGAATCATATCTCCAGTTTTCTGTGGTGAATCGGTGCCAAATAAAAACTGTGAGGGAGGTTAAACTCCGCACTTTCGCGTCATGTCTATATCAAATACTTCCATTTTTTACTGTGCTTTAAACACACCACATGATTGAACAGGCTAGCGTGAAGATAGAACGGCTAGCTTGCGTCTGATTGGTATAATGGAGTCATTTGATTATTGTTGGGACATCTCATTGGTGAAATCGGAAAAGCTACTTGCTGCTACTACAGCTGCTACAGCTACTTGGCATCGGTGGCAAAAAATAAAAACTCTAATATGTAGAATAAAAAGCTTTTTTTCTTCACAAATCTACGCAAGTAAAAGCAAAAAGTATAGCTTAGTAAAGCTACTCATAGAATAGGGTGACCATATTTTGATTTCCAAAAAAGAGGACACTCTGCCCGGCCTCGAGATACTTGAATTTTACTCGACGTTCACTCAAAGATGCCTATATCACTTCAATATATTTAAAGTGTGCCTCCTCAGTCTGGATAGAAAAATTCTGTTTTGTTAAAAAAAAAACAACAACAACAAAAAAAACATAAGCCTATTGCCGTATAGTATATTTTATACACTGTATGGAAATATTTTTTTACTTAAATGGTTACTCAACAGGCTTTATTCGTCCTAAAAAAATAATCAAACCCAGTCAATCCAGTCAATACGCATGCCAACTCAACTTTTTTATAAATTACTATCACTACAACTGTTGTTGACAAATTGTTATTCCCACTCAATTTTTATTCTCATCTCCAAGTAAATGTAACGGAGTAAATGTAACGCTTTACTACCCACCTCTGAGAGACTTTTTTTTTTTTTTTTTTTTTTTGTAAACCTGTCCTGTTCAGCTGTTTGACACAGAGAATGGAAGTCTAAGTGCCCGGATAGTCTGAACAGTTTTAATGTTTTACATTGAGAGTCTGACATACTCCCATTGTGATCATTCAACATACTTCATTTATCATGACAAAGCAGCGAACAGGAAGGGGTTATGGGGGGACAGAAGAAAAGAAAAACAAGAGAAGAAAAAAAGCAACACACATTACAAGAAGAAATACATAGAACGTCTAGACTAACTACTAATATGTTGGTGCTATCTTCAGCTAGATGTATTTCCGGTTGACACCATGTGGGGGGCCTGTTGACCAGGGAAAGAGGGCGACTGGGGTGGGAGTGTCTATAAAGTAAGTGATTGAAAGTGGTAGAATGTGCACAAATCAGCTCTGTCATCTAAAACCCAGTAATCGTGTGAATCCTTTGTGAATGTAAGCCCGTTGGCGACCGACCCTACCCCGCCCCATCACCTCTGAGAGACTCTAATTAATAAACAAAATAGCGGTGGACATGCAACCACTCAACACGATGCTCATGCACAACTCAGCCTAACACCTGCCTTCTATCCCTGTTTTTCAATCTGCTCAAGTTCTTCTGCGCTCATCTTTGTAACCCCAGACATATTGAAAAAAAGGACAGCGGCCCCTGTGGGATGCAGGTAACATGCTGTTTATGCGACTAAAAATAAATAAATAAAACGACTGGAGACAAAATGGCGGACAGGACTCCGGAATCGTAAAGTTAAAATCATGTACAGAGTGTCGGGTATATCATAACCACGGGACTACCTGCAGTAGTGAAAATGAATGAATTTCTCACCCCTTTTTTTCTTTTCACTTTTTTTTACTGTGGTTACCAATCACTAGGCTAGAATCTTCTAATCAATATTTTTCCACAAGCTTTTAGTTATCAGTTAAAAACACAAATGTTACCTCAGCGGTTAATTAAAGTTTTCACGATAACAACAGTAGAAGTACTGCCTTGGTGTAACAGTTCCTCCGTCAGATGACGAAATAGCTGTGAAAGAGGCGACAGACGTTTACTCACTTTATGATGGTACGCTCTGTGGATTTAAAGGGCTGGTTCCTAACCGGTTTGCTGCCAAGTCCAAGACATTAGACAGCTTTACTTTTAATATCGTTTAAAAAAAAAAACATTTTAGCGGTCATGACACACATTCAACACTATAAAGAAATAAATTTTAAAAAAACAAAAAAAAAAAACGTACTGAGTCCCCAAAAGCTGCTGACCTAATGATTCGGAAAAACAAATAAACAGTCATGCGGTGAGGAAGAGGCATAAAAATGAATGAATTCCTCGCAGGGGTCACTTTATGTCTGTTTGCGCCTCACTATCTGCGCGTGCATTTGTGTGTGTGACAGTTAATGAACACTCGAGAGTTGAGGCAGAAGGCCTAACACTTTTTTTTTTTTTTTTTTTTTTTTTACAAGATGGCTTTTACAGGATGCCGTGAATCTCCAAGAAAGCCATCAGTGTGTGTAAAAGCATATGTGGCAGGGCACCGTGAGATTGTGTGAGGGTGATTTATAGTTGTCTGTGTGTTTGTGTGACATTTTTTACTATGTGCGGTGATGCTTCCCAAAGCAAATTGTTTGTGTGTTTGGGTAAAAAGGTGTGCAGCGGTGACAAGCTGTGCCAATGAACGAAAATCGGTGACCCTGTTGGTAATATAAAAGGAATTTTGTTTTATCTCTTTCAGTGCCATTGACGTTGATAGACATCCAATTGTGTGGCTTCTTTAATCCTTCTGCTGTGAATTTTAATTAGTTATTCATTCATTCTCTCCATTGTTGTTTTCATCAACGATGTCGATAACAAATACTTTTGTCCACGAACAAATTTTTCATGACGACGTGACGAAGATGAGATAACGCGGAGTAGTGGGTCGTGTTACTAATGTGAGATGTGCTGCCCCCCCTATCCTCACTGGTGTTCGAATGTGCTTCAATCATGGTAATTTTGCTTCACACACTAAATGTAACTCGTAGCATTAGCATAGCATTTGCGTAGGCTTTAACATTTAGCGTGGCGAGCGTCTCGGACAACTTTTTATACATACAGTTCGTGGCGTCCAGGTGGGTATAATTTAAAATAATGTTCGGTTTTCCTGCTGAGTGTGTATTAAGTTAGCGTTGTCCTTGTAGATGCTACAATATGTGCTCATCAGTCAATATTTATTTGAAAGAGTTGGAAAGAATTTTACAGACAAAAACATTTTGAGTAGTCGTCGTCTAAAACTACACAAAATGTGTCTGAGATTTCGTCAAATAAAACAAGTTGAAGACGAAACATTTTTTGAAAGGACTAAAATATGACCAATACCATCTAACACAAAAAGGGTTTGGAGTACAGTGGTACCTCTACATACGGAGTTAATTCGTTCCAGGACTTTGTAAGTTGAAATGGTCGTATGTTGAGTCGGATTTTCCCATAAGAATACATTATAATCCCATTAATTCGTTCCACAGCCTGAAAACCTACACTAAATCCTTAATAAATGCTGCTGGTACTATTGCAAATAGCAATTACACAGAGCAAAACAAATACATTATGAATAAAAATCAGAGTAATAATATAATAATAGTAAAAATAATAATAATAATACCTGTAATAATAAAATACGATTTAAGGGGAGAAAATGTATTTAAACTTAACTATGCTAGAACAACACTAAAATAATTTTCGATCCCATACTCTGGTGTACAGCTTTGGAACAAATTAGATTCTGCAGTGACCAGCTCAGGGTCATTGGCTGTTTTTAGGAGGAGGTATAAACAACATTTTATTAAACTATTTTACTATTTTGTTGCTGACTCAAGCTAACTCTTGGTCATGATAAGAACTGTACAAAAGGCAGATCAAGTCTGGGTGACAACTCAAACTTGTAAACAAAACCGAGAGTACCCAAAACAAAGGAGGGTTTTAAAAAAAAAAAAAAAAAAAAAAGGGACTCAAAGCCAATGCAAACAGAACTCATCCAGACATCACAAGGACGGATAATCTTTTGGCTGTAAATCAAGGGTGTCCAAACCTGTCCTCAAGGGCCGCTGTGGGTCCTGGTTTTTGTTACTACCAATCGAGCACAGACTGTTTAACCAATGAATTTTGTGCTAAAACAAGCAGCACCTGACTGCAATCAAATGATTACACTTGTGAGACACCAGATTGGTGAAAGGTTGTCCTCATGATGGGTTTGAACAAAAGCCCGCTCCCACTGTGGCCCTATGTGGAATAGTTTGGACACCACTGCGGTAAATGCACAGACAATTGATTTCTAATAGTAGTATTGTGACATTCTGTAACGACATGGAACTGATCAGTTGGTCACTGAGTGCCCTGGACAAGATCTTTTCTACAACGCGCCTGCCCGGGAACCACTTTCAAGTCTGGATATGTGGAGGATAGCTGGGGTAGATGGGGGCCGCTGTGTCTGACCACACTCGAAGTGGAAGACATCGAGGATGTTTTTCTTTTTGTTGCGCGTGGCTGCGATTCTTCTGCAGGGGCTTGGAGCACACTTGATTCGTCGGAACATCATCAAAGTGTTGGATAGCCAAAAGCGATCGGTGGAATTGGCAACTACTGCGGTCAGTGCTATCGCTGGACTGAATGTCAGCCTCAACAAGGCCTGTGATGATATATTACAGGTGAAGAATGACCTGGCGGCATCCAACACTGCCACAACTGGAATGGCAATGCAACTTACTACGAAGCTGCGCAACCTTGAGATGAATGTTCGTCGGAAGGCAGCAAGGAATGAAAACAGCGACGAGGATTAGTCAACGAAAGCGGGGTGGCTGACACGGCCCGCCATAGTTCCTCAGCTATTCCGTATCTTCTGGATCGAATGAACTGAATAAACTAACCACTGAATTATGAACTGGATTTAATCAACAAAACGAGCACATCGCCACAATCGACAATGGACTATAAAAACAAAAAAAAACCTTGTAATCACTACGCAGTCTGAATGTCAAAAATGGTTATTCGATATTTTCTGCGTCCTATGGTATATTGGGGGCGGGATTCAATAAGCTTCGACTTCTCCCGTCTGCCCTTTTCTTTTTGGGTTGAATTAATTGTAAACACATATAAATGCTGTATGTTTGTTTGGATCTGTCATGCTTGAAGTGAAAATAAAGAAAGAGAGAATGTAACAAATGGGTTTTGATGAAGCAGATGTGTTTTGCGTGGTGTACCTGAACGCACCGCATGGCTAACTTGACAGAGTGAGGGAGGGAAGACTTTACTTTCACTTTGTCCAGCTAGGGATGACAATAGGCATGTTGTGTTGCACAAGTTTTGAAATAAATGATTAAAAACCTGATGAAGCTGGCGATTTTTTGGCGATGTTACCACAATAATAATTGTCACCTTAACTTATAAAGACTGTTGAACAGAGGTCGGTGAAGGACCTTCGAGATTCTAGACATTCTATGGCCGTATTGTCAAGTCAGTTTACGGACGCGCCCACCATGCTCATATTTTTGGATCATTTCCACCTCCATTTCAATGGTAAGGCGCACCTTTTTCCTTTTTTCAACACCTGCATTAACATTCTTGGAACCCATGTTCTGTCGCAAGAAAATCCGCTGTGCGTCAGTTTTGCAGAAAAACAATGTAACTGCGGTGCTGTCATAAATCGTCGTATTTCGAGCATGTCGTCGGATGTAGATACAAATAGCGAGTCAAATTTTACGTCAGATGTCGAAAAGATCGTGTGTCGAAGCGATCGTATGTCGAGGTACCACTGTATATCTTTTCGTGAGGTTAGGTATTGCACCCATCACCTTATCATGCATTATACATACAATCAAGTTTCTCGAACACATTCATCTATATACGAATTGAAAAGTAAATGTGTGGCTGCCAACACGTCCGATGTTTTGCGGGTCACAATGGCTGGCAAAATGGGGTTGGCTGTTCTGAAATGGCTTGTAACGAATGAGTTAAGTTGGCGATTTTTCAATTTTTCAAAGTTAAGAATCTGGTTATTATCCGGGTTATGTTTGCGACAATTTAAGCTGTTATTTCCGTTATTAGTGTGCTTTTTATCACGGCACAAAATGACCTTCATCATAGCCTTTTGTCTGTGCTTCCGCTGAGTTGGACTCATATTATTTTCCTATTTGTAGCCACTCTATTTCCGCGCTAATATGATTTGCAGTCACATATTGCATTAAATCTCAGAAGCAAATTAAATCCTAATCACAAGATTAAAACTGTTATGTGCCTTTCAAGCTGCTGACCGGCCATGCAAATGAATAGAGAACGTCTCTCATCTGCAAATGACTCGCTGTATGCAAGGTGCAATCCCTTCACGAGGGTCTCCAGCAGGTGGGAAGGAGGGGCTCAATGAGGCCGGAAGCAGAAAAGGAGCGGCTCTTAATGATGGAAATCACAGCGCATCAATATTCTAAATGAGTGGACACTTGTCTTCACCAAAAATGACTT
The DNA here is from genome assembly GCF_030265065.1 of Corythoichthys intestinalis. Lineage (NCBI taxonomy): Eukaryota > Metazoa > Chordata > Actinopteri > Syngnathiformes > Syngnathidae > Corythoichthys > Corythoichthys intestinalis. The sequence continues at coordinate 30,562,624 of NC_080412.1, forward strand.
TGACTTTGCACATAAATGAGACTTGCATGTGCGTAGGACAATGTTGGCTAATTAGCTTAACCTCTTAAACTCATCAGTCCACTTCGGTAATATGATACATACTTCATGATTTTTGAAGTATTTAAATGAACCTCATCAAATCCCTTTCATAAACATTTTATAGTTCTTAAAAAGTAATACTTCTTTGTTTATTATGGTGATTTTTTTATATTCATACAACACTCGTGACAACCAATAGTTTTCCCAAGATAAGTTGCGCCACTTTGACAGGTTAATGTCCCATAAAGGCAGTAAAAAATGTTTACCGTTTTTGAAATATATGATATGAGCATTTTATTTTGTTTTCACAAAATTGGTACATAATTACAATAAAATGCTTCACAAACAAAAAGGTCTGCAAAAGAACCAATAACTTTCATGGAGTTCACCAAAACTATACATGCATAATATAACGATACAAATACTATACATTTTGCAGCCGAGCTCCTTGTTAGAGAACAACAAGTTGTCCAAGATGTACTAAAACATTGAACAGTGTCCATTCAAAAGTTTGAAAAAGGTGAATACATAATTCATCTACGTATCTATCCATCTGTATATACAGTGGTATGAAAAAGTATCTGAACCTTTTGGAATTTCTCACATTTCTGCATAAAATCACCATCAAATATGATCTGATCTTTGTCAAAATCACACAGATGACAATAAAGCTTTAAGTCTGCTTTAACTAAAACCACCCAAACATATATAGGTTTTCATATTTCAATGAGGATAGCATGCAAACAATCACAGAAGGGGGAAAATAAGTAAGCGAACCCTCTGCCTAAGGAGACTTAAAGAGCAATTGAAACCAATATTTACCAAAAATTTTAAGTCAGGTGTGTGTCCAATCACCAATGAGTGGTTTAAAGCTGCCTTGACCACTATAAAACACACACCTGATAAGAAATATCTTGATGAAAAGCATTGTCTGATGTGCATCATGGCTCAGTAAAAAGAGCTGTCGGAAAACCTGCGATCAAGGAGTGTTGATTTGTATAAAGCTGTGAAAGAATACAAAACAATGTTTAAAAGTCTGGATGTTCATCAAGCAACAGTTAGAGAAATTGTCTACAAATGGAGAGAGTTTGGCACTACTGCTTCTCTCCAAAGGAGTGGACATCCACCTTAGATGATGCCAAGAGTTCAGCGCAGAATACTCAGAGAGGTAAAAAAGAACCCTAAAGTGTCTGCTAAAGACTTACAGAAATCACTGGCACAGTTCAATACCTCTGGGCACACATCATATATGTAAAACTATGGCCAAGAATTGGTATGTCTAAATAAACATTGTTGCTCGTTTGATGTTCGCAAAAAGGCACATGGACACTCCACAGAAGCTTTGGCAAAATATTTTGTGGACTGATGAAACCAAAGTTGAATTGTTTGGGAGTAACACACAACGTCGTGCGTGGAGGAATAATGGAACAGCTCACCAACATTAACACCTCATCCCCACCATGATGCATGGTGGAGGGAGCATCTTGATTCGGGGCTGTTTCGCTCCCCCAGGGCCTGGACAACTTGCAATCACTAATGAAAGAATGAATTCAAAAGTTTATCAGGACGTTTTGCAGGAAAACTTGAGGCTGTCTGTCAGTCAGTTGAAGCTAAAAAGAGGAGGGATGCTGCAACAAGACAATGATCCAAAACACAGAAGTTAAATAAACTTCTGAATGGTTTCAGAAGAACAAAATACACGTTCTGGAGTGACTATGTCAAAGTCCAGACTTTAAAGGGGGGGGGGGGGGGGGGGCACAAAATATTGCATGTGATGGTTTACTTACTTATTTTCTCCCCCTTCTGTCATTGTTTACAGACTATCCTCATTAAAATACGAAAACCTATAAATGTTTGGGTGGTTTTAGTTACGCAAACAGTGTTTTTTTTTTTCATCTGTGTGATTTTAACAAAGATCATATTCACATTTGATGGTGATTTTATGCAGAAATGTGAGAAATTCCAAAACGTTCAGATACTTTTTCATATCCCTCAATGCACCTTTTTTTCCAAATATACGAAGTTTTTATAGTATAACATTTAATTGTTACAGTATTTCCTGTTTTAAACACGTCTTTAATTAAATTTGTTTGATTATTACTAAAAATCTTTCAATTTTAAAGAAAATGTCAGAATCTAGATGCTTTCTGATGAACTGGATAGAGCATCTCAAAAGTGGGATGACAGAGTTTCTTTTGTTGATGACAAAAAGTACATAATTATGGCGATGATAACCAAAGACAATAGACAAATGAAACTAATGACGTCATCACACAAAAGTTCCCTAACAAGCCACGTCCCTTGTAATTATGTTGTTTGGTCCAGTTGTTGGCGCATTCAATAAACCGAACGAGGCCCCACCCTCACGGCTTATTAAATTTCCAGAATCAGACAGTTAATAAGTGTGACTGTTAATTGTTGCCGTGGTGACAGCGGGTGGGCCCACTTCATCTGCCAGCCAGAGATCCAATTGTAATTGCTCCATTAAAATTCTGTCACCGGCAACGTCGGCCCACATTTTATTGTAACTGCATTACAAGCACACGAGCAGATTTTCAATTTAGCGCCATGCCTTTCTTCTCCGTACTGAATTACAACCGACGGTAGCACGTTACATACGAAGAGGAGGTGGACCCCCATCGTGCAATTAGAGAGTGATATAAAGATGATTGTCTGGAACATGAGAAGGGTATTTTACATACGATCACCACTGCGTTAAAGATAAATGGAATAGAGGGAGCCATCAAATGACATAGATATGAAGCATCATTGGGTTTAATGGCTTGAGGAACAGCATGGTAGATTGTTATTTCATGTCAAAGCTGGTCAACCTACTTCTGTCACCAGGAGAGAGAAGTGTTCTTAACTTACAGTATAATGGGGGGCTATGTGCTTTTCTAAAGGATCTAGGGTAGTGGTATGACTTCACATATCACACTACTGACACAGTTTGTCTTTTGAGGTGCTGCCTTCAAAACAAGCTGACAAGCCACTTGCCTCAAGGGAAATTGGAACTCCACTCTATTTCCTGAAACTACTTTTCCAAGGAATGGTTCAACCCCAAAAACCTTTCTAGCATTAGGGGTGTGTATAGACCCTACTCACATGACGTCACAACCACGCCCCCGCGCCATATTGTGCGTCAACTCGTCGTGTTGACGCATTACCGCTACGTAAATTCCTCCTATTATGGCGTGTTTTTCTGCTCGTTAACATTAATAATCGAAATGGTGAAGGCGTGTGTGGCGGTCGGTTGCAATAACAGAGAAGATAGACGGAGAGACTTGAAGTTCTACCGTATTCCGAGAGACCCGGAGAGGAGATCGAGATGGACTGCTGCAATTGAGAGAAAACTGGGCTCCAAACGATTACCACAGATTATGTAGTAGTCATTTTATATCTGGTAAGATCCATTTATTATATATTTAGAGGGTTTTGGGCTGACAACCACAGTTAAGATCATTGCTAGGCTAATCGCCGACAACATACACTCAGACATTGTGAATGAACTACCTGAAAATATATAATTATAAGGGGATAATAAGACAGTTATCATACAATTAATTTACAATTTCACTATTGAGGTCAAAAGCCAATAAATAAATTCAACAAGGGACAATCTGGAGTAGTGCTATCGCACTTCATATTTATTACATATTATATATGTATGTAGTGAGAGTGCTATCGCTAAACCATATAAACATTAAAAGCCCTAGCTCCATTGACAAATGACATGAAATACATTAGTGGATGTTAGCAAGAACAAAAGGTTTTGAATTGAAAATTTTGTAACTCACCTTCCTGAGCACAAGATAGATTCCTGCCGAATTTTCGTGGACGAGGACCTGTTTCACCCAACCAGCAACGAAGTATTTATAAGCCTCCAAGCTCTTAAAGTTTTTCAAACTTTCGTGAGAATAGGCTGATTTTGTGTGGACAAGATAGTTGTAAATATCAGGGTAGCAGATGTCAGGCAGAGACGGCGAAGGCAGCGGGTCGAAAAACATCGATTTAGGCATCAAATATGGATCTGGCGAATGGATAAACTGAAGCTTTTCCACATAACGCCTTTTATGCAACACATCCAATGAGTTTACAGCGTCAGATAACACCGGGACTTCCATGAATTGCTCTATAAATTGCACGACTAATTGAAACCATTGAGAATAGGGCTTAAAAATGACGGACAATATGGCGGCCGGATACAGCGACACGTCATTTTGTGACGTAGGTGAGTAGGGTCTATTGCCTATTTGGCGATACGATTCGCATCACCATTCACAGGTCACGATTCAATTCGATCCCGATTAATCCCGGTACTACACTTGAAGACGATTATTGCGATATTTGTATATCACTTTGGAAAAAAACAAATCAAAATGGACATAAGTAGATTGACATCAATTTATTTTTGAAACCTCCTCCAGAACTCAAAAATGTTTTTGTTTTGTGTCTGAACAACATATGATTCTAAATACTGCATGCCTCCGTTTTTGCAGTCAAAGCCAAAATGAGCCCAAATTTCAGACTTATTAACTCATTTGCGCCCAAAAATGTGCAAATACATTCTATTTTTAATTGTTTCAGTGTCCCAAAGACGTATTTATACGTCTTTTACATTTTTTTGTTTTTTTTTACAAGAGACATCTCTGGGTTCTGATTCAATTTTGCTCCAAACCACAAAGCTGAAAATCCATTTTAAAGCAATAAAACTGGCCACTGGATGGCAGTAGCCCATTTGGTAAGACCTGCAACCCGATTCAACGGCAAGGAACGGCGGGGCCGCATGGCCGGAGCGCCGGCGGAAGATGACCAAATGGAGAACAACCTAGAGGACGCCCGGGATGCCAGGTGCTGGATGACCAAGCAGTATGACCGGGACCACCAGTGCAGCGGACGATGCCGTTGAGTCCGTGCTGCTCGCCGAGCAGACCCCGCAGAGACTCAAAAAAATCCATCTTTATGAGACAGGCGGCGATGACTGCCTTTGGCAATGTGTGTTCAATTGTATTATTGACTTTTTTATATTGAAATACATGCTTTTAGTTTGTGGCGCTTTCATGCCCAAGTTGGGGCGCACTTGCACTTGTTTACGCGAAGACGAGCGCTCACACGCCAGAAGAAGACGGACAGCTACGCAACAGCTGAGCGAGTGGGCGCGAGAGAGAGAGAGAGAGAGAGAGAGAGAGAGAGTAACACGGCTGCGAACCTACGTTCATTGTTTATGCTTGTAAAATATCTCTACAGAGGCAACACCTGTGTGTATCATCTTTTCTGTTGTTGTTGTTTTTCACCCGCGATCGGACACTTAGAGCAAGTTGTGTGGTTGTTTGAAAGATGTGCTAATGCTAGCGAACGCATGCTAACCGTTTGTGTCATTGCTGTAATAGCAGATAATTATCATTTATTTACATTGATGCGAACCTGTTCGGTATCGAGGACGAAATTGATTTGTATTATTTCTATTTTTAGTTTCACTCTTCAAATGATGGTGTCATAAGAACAGCCAAAATAAAGTCAGCGAATTATACGGACGTCCAGCATTGTCATTTGGGAGTTTAGCTCGCTGTATAGACCCTACTCACCTACGTCACAAAATGGGCGTGTCGCTGTTTCCGGCCGCCATATTGTACCTCTTTTTCAGACCTATTCTCATTGTTTTCAATTAGTCGAGCAAGTTATAGAGCAATTCATGGAAGCCCCGGTGTTATCTGACGCTGTAAACTCATTGGATCCGTTGCATAAAAGGCGTTACGTGGAAAAGCTTCAGTTTATCCATTCGCCAGATCCGTATTTGATGCCTAAATCGATGTTTTTCGACCCGCTGGCTTCGCCTGACATCTGATATCCTGATATTTACAACTATCTTGTCCACACAAAATCAGCCTATTCTCACGAAAGTTTGAAAAACTTTAAGAGCTTGGAGGCTTATAAATGCTACGTTGCTGGTTGGGTGAAACAGGTCCTCGTACACGAAAATTCGGCAGGAATCTTGTGCTCGGAAGGTGAGTTACGAAATTTTCAATTCAAAGTCTTTTGTTCATGCTAACATCCACTGTCAAGTCTAATGTATTTCATATCATTTGTCAATGGAGCTAGGGCTTTTAATGTTTATATGGTTTAGCGATAGCACTCTCACTGTATACATATATAATACGTAATAAATATGAAGTGCGATAGCACTACTCCAGATTGTCCCTAGTTGAATTTATTTTTTGGCTTTTGACCTCAATAGTGAAATTGTAAATTAATTGTATGACAACTGTGTGATTATCCCCTTATAATTATATATTTTCAGGTAGTTCATTCACAACGTCTGAGTGTATGTTGTCGGCGATTAGCCTAGCAATGATCTCAATTGTGGTTCTCAGCCCAAAACCCTCTAAATATATATTAAATGCATCTTACCAGATATAAAATGACTACTACGTAATCTGTGGTAGTCGTTTGGAGCCCAGTTTTCTCGTCGAATTGCAGCAGTCAATCTCGGTCTCCTCTTCGGGTATCTCGGAATACGGTAAAAATTCAAGTCTCTCCGTCTATCTTCTCTGTTTTTGCAACCGACCGCCACACACGACTTCACCATTTTGATTATTAATGTTAACGAGCAGAAAAACGCCATGATAGGAGGAATTTACGAAGCGCTAATGCATTAACATGACTAGTATCCGGACAACATGGCGCGGGGGCGTGGCTGTGACGTCACGTGAGTAGGGTCTATAGCCAGGACCGAGCCGTAGCGTCATGGTTTGGACAATATATTCACATTTCGTTATTCATACATCATGTAACATTATCATACTGTACACTTATTCAGCATGTTGTTCTCTATTGTATTCTTATATTAAATTGCCTTTCAAGATTACATATCTGTCCTATGTGTTGGATTTCATCAAGTAAATTTCCCCCCAAAATGCGATTTATACTCCGGTGCGACTTATAGATGTTTTTTTCCTCTTCGTTGGGCATTTTATGGCTGATGCAACTTCTACTCAGGTGCGACTTATAGTCCGAAAAATACGGTATACGAAGATTTTCAGTATTTGATGTCACTCTCTGTAAACAGTTAGGGTCGACTCTATTCCAATCTATAGTATGTCCCCGGGATTTAAGGTGCTAAAAATTGTAAGGCGTGGTTCCTCTCTCCCTCTGAAATCTATTAATCTGAAGTAACCAGTCTCCAAGGTGATTCAAACTGGACGCCTGACAGATTTTTGACACAAAAATAAACTCAATATGAAAATAGTACCGGCAAAAGCATGAAGCAGAAGATGACAGTTTCTGTTCAATAAACATACCGCTCATCGGGACAGTTAAGTATTATGAAATATTAAGAGTGTCTCTTGAAAAAGTTACAATAGGGAGGACAATCCAGTTACCTGTAGATGATTATTAAGCATTCGGATCAAATGGGCGCGTGGTCCTTTGGGACACTCTCCAATTTTCAACAAATGCGCTAAACTTTTTCAACATTTTCATTTAGACCTAATTTGGGCCTTCTGGTCACGTCACATCAGTGGACTTCTAATTTCCATTTCTCCCTGAAAATCCATCAATGGCAAGAGCTGCTCCTTTAGTTATTAACCTGCTGTGCAGGAGCGCTTATCCTGTAACAAGCCCACACCTCGCAGGCATGGACTTGCATTGTTAAGAATTCAACTATAGAAGAGTTGAGCTGTTAACTGAACTTCATGTGCTTGGCTAAATTTTCCTGTTAAAATATTTCATTAGTCATCAGGACCGGACGCGCGAAAAAAAGTGTCTATAGATGAAACAATTTAATTCATTGGCTTAGATCAAATTCATTTACCGTAATTTTCAGACTATAAGCCACTACTTTTTTCCTTCATTTTGAATCCTGCGGCTTTTATAGTCCAGTGTGGCTTATTTGTTGATTTATTTGGCAGTCATAATTATGACATGACACTATCATGGGCATTAATGAATGTTTAAGATGGTTGTCATTTAATGTCATCCGACAAATTATGTCACTAACCCTTTTTATGTCCAGCTGGGATCTTTTACATCCATTCAAAAGTGAGATAATTTGCCAGATGACAAAAAATGATATTTTTCATAAGCATTTATTAATGCTCATGGCAGTGTCATGTCATAGTTATGATGGTCTTATGACAGTCTTATGGCACCACTGTCAAATAAAGTGTTACCAAATACCATAACTAGCAATTAATGAAACAACTAGAACAGTAACTGAAGAAATAACACAGAACATGAATTTTGATTCTGTAGTGCTGCAATACATGCTAGGAGGCATGTTGGACGACAACAATGTCGACAGCAGGTGGCATCAGAGGTTGACTGTCTCCCCCAAGGGCACAGTGATGGCCAAATAAGCTTCTTGAAGCAATGAAGCTTTGCAGCCAATTGGTTCAAAGCTTCATGAGGTTCTTTTGGTCTTATGACAGTCTTATGATGCCGCTGTCAAATAAAGTGTTACCAGTCAATAGCTTTTGATGTAAATATCCCATGATACAGTGAGGGCAGTCGTAGCTTATAGTCCAGTGCAGCTGATCTATGAAAAAATGCTGCTTTCATGTCAAATTTGGTAGGTGGCGGCTAATAGTCAGGTACGCGTCATAGTCCGAAAATTATGGTAACTGCAAGGAGTTGGCAGTTAATAATAATATTTTAACATCACTGAGAGATTTTAACTGAGAGGTCTGACAGAGATTATTCACTAACCTAATAAGTTCAGGAGAAAACCATCATTTTTATTGGAAACGCCAGTTGCCAGAAAATAGAATCACCAAGCAAGAGGAGGAGGTGGCACCTTAGCTCCTGAGCCACCAAAAGGACGCTACAAAGGAACTGGAAGAGTCACAGAAAAGCCTGCAGATCAACATCCTTAAACACCTCTTGTGAATTTCGCAGCTGAACTCCTTGTTAGAGAAGTTGCCCAAGATGTACTTAAACACTGGAGAGTGGCCATTCAAAAGTTTGGAAAAGGTCAAATAAAGTTCAACTGTAAAGGTGAGAGCACATTATAGGTTCATTCACAGTCACATCCACAATGACTAAGGATAATACATGATATTGATGTACAGCTACGATACCGCCCCTCACACCAGACGGAAGATCTGCGTCCATCTTTAGTTTTCCATTACCCACTGTAGAACAAATGGGAAAAGTGCAGCGTTGAAAGAGATTAAAAGCTCAGCACGAAAAGGAAGAAGAGGCGGTGGCAGGACATTGTTTACACAGAGACTTGAGAGGCGAGACGTGGCGGAGCGAGGCCGATCTTTATTTACACAGCGGGATTTACGGCGGGCGAGCCGTGTGGCACGCGGAGGCACGGCCGGCCACATCATTTCAAGCTTGAGTGCCTGCTGTGCCATCAACTGATCTGCCCCCCCAACCCCCACCAGCACCACCTCGACCCCCCACCTTTAAGAAAGAGCATAACTGCAGAACACCAACAAAAGCTCGTGACCTTTCCTGCTATGTAGACATGGCACGTGCTACGCGGGTCCACCTGCGCATCTTAAGCAACATTCAAAATACGGACTTGTGCACATTTCCCAATGCTGCTTGGGTCTCACAGCCGAGTCTTTGAACACATCATGAAGGGCCGTCGGGCCACACGCCACCCTCGTACGCCGCAAAATTTTCTGGAGCATGCTGATAGTTTGCTACTTGGAATTCAGCGTGGTCAAAACTGAAACGGCAAAAAAATGGCAGGACTGGAATTTGAATGGTTTTCCCTTGACACGTGTAGAATTTTAAGTAGTTTGACAAAAAGTAAGGCAGCATATCGGAGTAATGATTAGCACCAGTGCCTCACAGTCAAGAGGCTTGAATCGCTTAGGTTTTGTCAAGGTCTTCCAACTTAAACCAAAAGATCCAAGCTTGGCTCAATGAAAAAGCTAATGCTTTTCATTTTGCAAGTCAATTACGACTGACAATTTATCTGATTTTTTTCGTAGAGTGCATGTACAGTTCCATTTTAAAAGATATATTTTTGGTTATAAATCAGATAAGTATCAGATGCTTCTGCAGTAAGAACGTGTATCCTTATACAACAACAAGTGAAATATGTCACCGCATTTCTACAAAACAAACAACAAGCACAAACAAGCAGTTGTGGACAAATGCACAGAAAATACCTTTTCCTTCTTGTTACCACACATGAAGCTATCAGGTTGATAAAATGTACCTCTGAGAACATCAAATACTCAAAATTGCCATAAAAGCATGATGCTGGAGACTGGCAACGGGACTAAGCTTGCACAACATATTGTTTGAACATTGCCATTGCCATGCGAAATAGTTTCGTTGCGGGACTAGTGACTGTTTATTTTTACGTTTTTTTTTTTTTTTTTAACACGCTAACTTGTTTTGCTTCATAAAAGCAGTATGTGTGCATAGACATGGCCTGCTGAATCATCTTTATATAATCAATCTTCATCATTCACAGATGAACCCCCTTAGCCTGGATTGAACGGTTTTATACGAATACAATGGGGTCATGGTGAGTCAGCCAGTCTTCCCAAAAACAGAGCTATTCAAGTCATCTGGTTAAAATTGTTCTAGTTAGACTATTGCAATATATTGCCAGTGTTGTTAATCTTACTTTTAAAAAGTAATTAATTACAGTTACAAATTACTTCCAAAAAGTAATTGTGTTAGTAACTCAGTTACCTGAATGTAAGAGTAATTAGTTACTTGGCAAAGTAACTGGTGATAATTTCCATGTTTTTTTTTTCCTCAAATAAATAAATAAATAAATAAATAAAGGGTCACACAATGTGAAGTTTAAAGGGTTTTTGGGACAATTGGCCCTAGCCCAATTCTTTACCCTAAACTTAACACAGGGGTATTGCGGATATTGCGATAACTAGATAGTAACCTTTGCTATGTGTGGAAGTCATTTAACGTTGTGAATCAACCGTGAAAGTTGTTAAAATTGCTCCTGCTATTGCATTAGTTCTCTTCTGTCTACTTTCGACATATGTAAGTTTTAAAACTGTTTCATCATTTAAAGATAGATTTAAGTCAAGATTTTGCCGATTTACAGTGCCCTCCATAATTATTGGCACCCCTGAAAAAGATTTTTAGTTTTTTAGCTTCTAATATTTTTTTTTGTTCAAATAATATGGGACCTCAATGGAAAAAAAAGAAAAATCCAACCTTCAATACAAGTGCATTCATTCAGTGGGGAAAAAATCCCACATACAGACAAAAATTATTTGACATCAAATAATGTGTGTCACAATTATTAGCACCCCTGGTGTTAATACTTTGTACAACCCCCTTTTGCCAATAAAACAACAACAACAACAAAAAGCTCAATCTTGGTCTCACACAAAAATACACACGGTCCCAGGCTTAAACTGGGACCGTATGCTTTGGTCAGATGAGGCCAAGATTGAGCTTTTTGGCAGCAATCACTCTAAGTGGGTCTGGCGTGCCACAAAAGATGTGCATGCTGAAAAGCACCTCATACCCACTGTGAAGTATGGGGGTGGGTCAATGATGCTGTGGGGCTGTTTCGCTTCCAAAGGCCCTGGGAACCTTTTTAGGGTGCATGGCATCATGAATGCTTTGGAATACCAGGACATTTTAAATCAAAATCTGTTGCCCTCTGCCCGAAAGCTGAAGATGGGTCATCACTGGGTCTTTCAGCAAGACAATGGCCCTAAACATATGGCCAAATCTACACTGAAATGGTTCACCAGATACAAAATCAAGCTCCTCCCATGGCCATCTCAGTCCCCAGACCTTGTTTTGTTGGCAAAAGGGGCTTGTACAAAGTATTAACACCAGGGGTGCTAATAATTGTGACACACATTATTTGATGTCAAATATTTTTTTCTTTATGTGGGATTTTTCCCCACTGAATGAATGCACCTGTATTGAAGGTTGGATTTTTCTCTTTTTTTCCATTAAGGTCCCATATTATTTGAATAAAAACAAAAAAACATATTAGAAGCTAAAAAACACATCTTTTTCAGGGTTGCAAATAATTATGGAGGGCACTGTAGGAGCATTTTAGATAAGAAAATACTAAGGTTCACTAGGAAGGTTCTCTACAACAGAGCCTTCCTGAGAAGTCTACTGCTTTAAGATGGCGGCTGTTTACAAACGCATCTAGTTCTTTATTATAAATGTTGCTAATGCAGCTGTGTCTGTCATTTGCATCTAGTTCTGTATAAATGTGATATCTACCGAAGCATCATGTGGGCGTAGTATGTAGGCTATCGGCTACAGGCAGGTATTACTGGAGCCACCTAGCATAGTAGCATCGCGTTTGCAACGGTGTCACACTCCCTTGCCTCCTCCCCACTCCTGCTCTGGTCTCTCGTCTCTGTGAGTCCGTCGTTCTCATTTTCTTGCGTCAGTCAACCAACATAGTAACGCATAGTAGTGCATGCCTTTCAGTAACTGTAACGGCGTTGCCAAGATGAGAAAAATAAATCAGATTACTCACTACTGAAGAAAATAACGCCGTCAGTAATGCCGTTATATTCTAACGCCGTTATTAACAACACTGTATATCGCTAACCCCCAATGAGTCGCAATGTCATTTTTTACCCAATATCGTTCAGCACTAAATGAGATCATATTTCAAGTCTTCCCAAACAGAGCTATTCAAATCATCTGGTCAAAGTTCTTCTAGTTTTATTATCACAATATATCTTGCAATATATCGCAAACCCCCAAAGAGTCGCAATGTAATTTTTTTCCCCAATATCGTTCAGCCCCAAATGGGATCATATTTCCTTCCAAGAACACTGACACCTGCGCATGCTTTACAAAAAAACGAATTAGGCAATGTGAACATAGCCTATGTTTTCCATAATTAACATGTGAATGCTTATTTGTCTACATGTGACACTTGATATCCAACTTCTCTAGGATAGGCTCCCACAAAGCCACTGCCTGAATGAGCACAAACATGGTAAAAATGGATAAGTTTTCGAACTGGTTGAATTGAAGAAGACAAGGATTAGCAATAAACTCCAGATCTTTTGGTGGTGGTCATGTTACACCAGCAGAAGTGGTGAGGTGCAACACCACTTGCTCTTAATGCAAGAAGATTGGACCTGATCCTGTAACTGATACTGATCGACTGTTTGTATTACTCGAACACACTTAATATAATCAATCAAGGAATAGTATCGTTTCTCGTATTTACTGTTTCTATTACTCTAACACACCCAATATAAAATAAATAGCACGTATACCATAGTTTAAGGAAAACAAGCAGAATATAGGGCATAAAAGATACGTGATGCCTTCTTATCATGAAAGCTCAACGTGTGCGTCATGCTACTGACTGAGCAAGATTGACGCTGACAAGCCCACGTCTGCACACCCAACTCTCGCAATCTCTCCCGGACAGTCCAGAACAAATGGCCGGACGCCCTGTACTAACACTAGGAACACTGGAAAATGCCCGATATCCCACTGATAACACGACTGATAAGACTCCAAGAGCCCCTATGATGCTGAGGTGGCAAAGTCCACAACCCTCGTTGCCCTGACAACAGGAACTCTCGAATCCTCCTCTCCAACCCACAAACAGACAATAATCCAAACGTACCTTCCCCCCCCCCCCCCCCCCCCCCGCCAGAGCCTTCAAAAGACTGAATGTTTAACTAAGCGTTAGTGATGGGAATCGAGAAACCGTTCCTATAGAAATCCGGTTCTATGCGTTTCAATTCCATGGAGTTATTTGGCAGTTTTTCTAACGATTCTCTTATGGATTCCAATAAGCACAAAATGAAGTGACATAATTTACAGATGTTACACACGCACGATTCAGTAAGTAAGACTATGCGATTATTCAAAGAGTGACTACTTACCAAGTAAAGTCTGGAGAACTGTCACCAAATACCTTTGCATTGAGTTTCACAGGCCATATCATTATTCATGAGACTACTTAAAGAAATGGTGATTTTTCTCAAAAAGTCTATTTATTGGTCTATCGTATTCCTCGTCGAATATTCTATAAGGAAAATATAACATGTCTGCATCTAATATAATCCTAAACGATTTTATTAGTAATTTTCATACGCATTTCGGTCGGGAGTCCATTAATCAGTGTTTTTATTTATTTATTTATTTAGTTTAATAATTTGAATTTGGTGGGTCGCAGGGCCAATCTGACTACTGATTTCACAGAAAAGTATATACCTCAGCATCCGATGGTGGTATTTTTGTGTTGCAACGACTGACGGAAGTGGTTGTTCTAAATTATTCCTACAACTACAGCCAATCAGTGTATTTTTGCCCGTAATTCGAGATAGGATGGTCCCATTCGTCCCAAACCACTTTTATTCTACTGAGTATCAAAAGGCCTTTCCATAGAGTACCCCAACTATGTTAGGAAGTTAACAAAGCCAAGTTAACGGAGGATTATGCTAAAATTCCTCTCATATTGTATGAGATCTAACCGTACTTATGTAATTACACCAACCTAATTATAAACATGTTAATACAGTATTTGGGACAACAAAAGAGATACTTTGCCCTGCTGTCTGGACTAGCTGAACACTGTCTGTGTGTGCAGGCTTTCTCCACCGCATCAGAGAGGGTATTCTCCACTGCTGGAGACACCGCAAGTCCAGAAAGATCACGTATCCTACCTGAAAAAGCAGCCATGCTTATTTTTCTGAAAAAGAATTGTTAATTTTGCACATTTTCACTGCGCACTTTTTTTTGGTATTTGACAGCATTTATCTTTTTTTATTATTTTTGAGTGCTATCAGCTCATATGTCCTTTCAAAAAGATTATTATTTTTGAGTGCTATCAGCTCATATGTCCTTTCAAAAAGGAAGATTTTTTTATTTCTATTAGAAAAACACGAGTAAAATGTTACACATTCTTGTCTATTTGCCACAGTTACATATTGCAACACTTAACATCGAGGCTTTGGGCCTTTTTTAACCTCGTTGTGAGTTTGTAAGGTTGTGACTTATGATTAAACAAACTAGATCCCAATCAAAATGTTTGTTCTTCTTTTTTCCCAAATTAAAATCGATAAAGAATCGAATTGTTAAGCAATATCGATCATCCATCCATCCCTGATAAGCATTGTCATTTTTCTCGGAAACGTTTTGTTGACATGTGATAGGGTGACATTGCCTCCCTACCGGAGTCTTTTTCTGTTTCGCCTTGCTGTTTGATCGCTGTCGACCTGAATAATTTGTTTGCTTGTTTTCGGTGAGCCTTCTTTAAACCTTTCAAAATGGAGTCAGGCCTAGGGGTTAAGACTAAGGTGAACGCGCGTAGTTTGGCCTTTTGGCCGGGATGTCGGTGTCCCGCCGGCCCGGGTCGTTAGAGATGCGCCAGCGAGGGTCCGGCGGTTCGGCTGGCGCAATTCCGGCAGTCTGGCTAAAAGGTCAGATTTCTTCACACCGTCACAAAGTACTCACAGGCAGACATAGTTTGAGCTTCCCTTCATTGAGAGACCAGCATCCGCCACTGCTGATAACCCTCCTCAAAGTTTTAGTTAAAAACTCACAAATCAAGAATCAAAACATAAATTTTCATGACGTGTCCTTCATGGGTCACTGTCTGAACAACAACTTTCTTTGATTTGTGCAATCTGACAAACACAACTCAACGTGATGTCAATTCGAGGCAACTTTACAAAACAATGAACCACTCAGGCAAGCTGCAAGTCAACTCCACGCATGTTTTCCCTCAGGAGGACCAACAAAAGCGCACTTATTTTCAAGGGCTTAAAGCATGCTTTATGTTTTATTAAGTTTAAAAGTTTTTTTAAGTATGTGGGAGGAAAAAAATATTTCTTTTTAATGTGGTCACTGGTATATTTGGGGCTTCCACCAGTGGGACCGCAACCGCAATTGCATGCAGTTTTTGCATTATCTGGCTAACAAGCTTACAGGCCTGATCTTGGTGAAGGGCAGCCAACAGACGCTTGCGAAGGTTACTGGAAAATAATAGACGGCAAGCCTCTAATAGAATCTGCGTGTCCTCACGTCCAGTCTGACTTCCTCCAAATAAAAACACACAACGCCGGCAACAAGGGCGACGGTTCATCCCGTCTGAAAGTCAATTCAGGAGTTGAGAGGAAGATCGTGACGTTAAAATGAAAAGTGCACTCATCTTAGGATGGATGTACGTCACCTACCAAACCCCCACCACCCCCTGGGAAAAGAAAAAAAGCCAGCACACAACTGGTGCTGGTGGGGTGCCACGCAATTTAAAAGTTGAATGTTATGTTTTCATTAGGGGAAAAAAAATATTTTACAAGAACAGATTTTTTTAATTGACTATTTTAACCCTTTCAGACCCGCATTTTTTCTGCTGGGCAAAAAACAAAAAAACAAACAAAAAAATGTGCGCTGATTTTTACTCTACTCAAACACCAGAATAAAGTGCCATTTTTTTGGTCGGGGATATTTCATGATTTCATTGGTTATTTTTAATGTTCATATGTTTTTAATGAGAAATGAGCACTTTACGGTATCCTTTTTGAAGTTGCATTCGGTCAGCCATTTTCAAAGAGCCAAAAATACCAAAGAGGGCGAGGCAAACCTCATGATTTGATTTCGATAGGTAAAGTTTCATCCAATCCTCTCCAAGAAGTGGCAATTGCAACTAAATTCAGTGAAATTATTGGTTTAGAGCAGGGGTTCCCAAACTACGGCCCGCCTCCACATTTGGTCCGGCACCCTGAACAAAAAAAAAAAAAAATAGAAAAAAAAAATATATATATATTTTTTCTTCAATAGTGTTATTTATTTTCCAGCTTTTTTCTGTGAGGAACCCAGAGAGGGTTATGTCCAGGGCCGGCCCAGCCAATACGCAGACTATGCAGCTGCTTAGGGCCCCTGACCACTAGGGGGCCCCCAATCTGGCAATTTTTAAATTTATATTCTATTTTGTTTACTACAGTTTGCTTTATTTGACTTTTGTAAGTTTTGATACTTGATTACAAGCTTAAAAAAAAAAAAAGTTTTTCCTTAACTTCTTTCTTTCCTCTTTTAGATAAAGGTTTGGCGCTATCTACGTTAAGTACTGACAATCATTTGGGGTGAGAAGTTTGAAGTATGCAGTGCAACAAAATCTGATTAATATACAAAATATTGACGTATGGGTTGGATTGCATGTATGGGTTTCACAGTACACTGTGACGAAATGGTGGGCCAAAAATATGGGCCCCTTTGCATTATTTTGCTTAGGGCCCCCAAATGGCCTGGGCCGGCCCTGGTTATGTCATGTGGTTATTATGTATTTAATTAATAGTGTTATTATTATTTATTATTATATTATATTATTATTTTATTTACTTTTGTTCCGTGAAGAATCCAGAAAGGGTTATTTGATTGTAGCTTTCTGAAAAACATTAAATCTTTACATTTTGGCACTCCTGAAATCGTCACACCTTTTCTGTTACAAACTGAGCCCGGCCCCTCATGAGAGAAGGGAAAAGTTATGTGGCCAACACAGGAAAATGTTTGGGGACCCCTGGTTTAGAGACATGAGAGCAGAGTTTATCAGGCCGGATCATGCCAGCACATGTTCCGGTACCTCTTGATTTTAGACTCCACGTGTTCCGGGACTTATTTAGTCCATTCCGGCTTCTTTTGTGTATAATTTTTCATGATAAAATGATGCCTGACGACGTGGAAGGGAATGTGAAGCGATGAACATATCATCACCTGCTATACTACCGCCCTCTACAACAAATAACGCCAAGAATCACTGCGCTTCACTGAACGGACCACACACTAGATAACACTGGAAACCACCACTCTAAGTCATGGTTGCCCTAACTTTTCATCAAGCATTTGGGCTGAACAGAAAACAGTCGCTTTAAATTGTAACGCTTGCTAAGTGAAAGCTTGGCAGCGGAAATAACACAGCAACCTTGACGCTTTTTACCCCCTCATTTTATTCTTCTTTCCGCCACCCTAATGCAAAACAGACAACAAATCACTGGCGGGCGGCTATGCAGTCCACCAATCAGAGCGTCGCGCTGGAGCACCAATGGGAGCCCCGTGATGACGCATAAATTACCGTTACTCTTGTGAAGCGTCTTTGTGTGGCTTGAAAAGCGCTCTAGAAATACGGTGTATTATTATTATTAACTGATATTGAGGCTTATAAATCCCACAGCATGGCAAGTGGGCATTTGCATGTTGTTTCAGCACCATTTCTGCTGATATTCCGGGACCTGTGTCTGTCTCGTCATCCCTGCGCTGTAATCTGTACTTTGCGCTCCGGCACCTTATGATTTACAAATGAAGCACTGCATGAGAGTCATGTCCTTCAGCAGCATGCTTAGGCCTGAAGGGGTTAAAGGTACAGAAAATAGAAATGTTAAGAGATTAAAGTTGGAACATTACCAGAAATGTATTACTGAGGAGGAATTATTTTTAATGAAAGATGCAATTTTTCCATTTTAAAAAAAATTCATGATGTAAGATGGGAAAATATTTTGTTGTTTTGCTGAGTTTGTTGTTTTATGAGGATTGTAATACATAATTAGCATGTCATTTTACATGAGTAAATCACTTTTGAAGAAAGTTGTTATGAGAAAGTTTTTTTTTTTTTTTTTTTTCCAAACAAAATCCTTTTTTTACAAGCTGATTGTAACATTCAATTTAAAAGATTTCTTTCAATTCATGTTACGAGTAAAATAAATAAAAATCTCAGGAAAACAAATTCCCCATTTTATACAAACTAAAGTTTAGATAATCTGCTGTGATCTGTCAATAATGCAAATGTTTGTCACGTGATTGTCACTTTGTTACATAACATCTCATTTTGCCGTTTCATTCCAAGGCCCACATGCTCAATGAGCCTATACGCTCCCAGCTTAATTCTTGACACATTTTGAGAACGGAAGCGGCGTGTCTAGGGAGTAGATTAAGATGGAGGAGGCAAAAAAGAAAAAAAAAAACAGAGCCGAAGGAGTGCAGTCCTACCTCCAAATGAGTGCACTGTCCTCACTCATTGTCATGCAGGTAGCGCCAAAGGTCAATACCGCAGATGCGTCTGAGTTAATAGTGAACCATGGAAAAAAAAAAAAAATCATCATGCTGCAGTCAGTCCTTACTAAGCAAACATTTAGCATCTCTCACATCACTTATTAAAATGCAAAAATGGAATGAGAAAAAAGCAGCAGAATCAACAATGCATTTTAGAGTTTGCCACCAAATGCTACAAGGAATTATTCGGAAACAACAACTTTTACTAAATAATTAGTGTTACTCTTGATAAAGAGGGGGGAAAAAAACAAGCATTTTTAAGGTGAATCCTTGGGTCCACTTTCTAATGAAAAACATGTCATTCCAATGACAAGATGAGCAGTCATCGTCATCTCCTACTTTTCTGAATCTGGGTCGCGGGGGCAGCAGCCTCAGCAAAGAGGCCCAGACAGCGCTCTCCCTAGCTACTTTCACCAGCTCATCTGGGAGAATCCTAACGTGTCCTCTGTCCAGCTGAGAAATATAATCTCTCCAGCGTGTCCTGGGTCGGCCCCGGGATCTCCTTCTTGCCTAAAACACCTCCCGAGGGAGACATCCAGGGGCCGTCCTAACCAGATGTCCAAACCACCTCAACTGGCTCCTTTCGACATGGTGGAGCAGCGACTCTACTCAGAGTCCCTCACGGATGACCGAGCTCCTCACCCCATCTATAAGGCTGAGCCAAGCCACTCTGCGGAGGCAACTCACGTCAGCCGCTTGTATCGGCAATCTTGTTCTTTCAGTCATTACCCAAAGTTCATGACCATGCGTGAGGGTAGGAACGTAGATTGACTGGTAAATCGAGAGCTTCGCCTTCCAGCTCAGGTCCCTCTTCGCCACAACAGACCGTTTAAGTGCCCGCAACACTGCAGATGCCGCCCCAATCCGCCTGTCGATCTCACGTTCTGAACTACCCTCACTCGTGAACAAAATCTCGAGATACTTGGATACTCCTCCTCCTGGGGCAGGCACTTATCCCTGACCTGGAGCGAGCAATCCACTATTTTCTGGCTGAGAACCATGGCCAAGACCAGAGGTGTCGCGTCCCATTAGGCAAACAAGGCAATTGCCTTGGGCCCCCAGCCAGCAGGGGCCCACAGAGGACCAACAGATTTAGCACATGTAGCTTTACTGCACTGCACTGGAAGCCTTGTGTCTGAGTTCCCTGAAGGGGCCCCTTCACTTGCTCTACCCCCCCCCCCCACACGTGACTCACGTGACGAGTGAGAGTGAGCGGCGACTTGGCTTTTTTTAATTGGCGTATATCCAACATGAAGAGAAGTTATCCTTCTGGAAGCGACAAAAGAAAGAAAAAAAAAAAGAAAAGGAAGCAAGACAGCGGTGAGTGTACTATGTTACTGTAGTTTTATGTCCTAATGTAGTAGAAGCCTTGGACAAGATTTGTCCGTAAGTATGGTTGTTGTAAAGAATGTACATATTATGTTAGTAAGCGAAATGTTATATTTTTTGTATGAGACGCTTTTTGTTTATGTTTAGTGAACCTGTATAGCGTGCTAAGCTAACGTTATTGCTAATGCAATGCTTGTGTACTTTTTTTGTAGTTTTACGACAGTCTAAAGAGGACAATGGTTTGAGGCCATTTTATTAATAAATTAGATGAAAAAGGAAGAAGTCTGAATATTAAGGCATCGTTCACTAGCTGTCTAGCTTTGGAAAAAGTAGACGCTTCGGAGTGAGGACAGCATAGACAGATTTAAATGACAGTAGAGTGAAATGCCCACTACAGTCCTTATGTACCGTATGTTGAATGTATATATCAATCTTGTGTCTTATCTTTCCTTTCCAACATTTTACAGAATATACACATAATTTACAGAAAAATATGGCATATTTTATAGATGGTTTGAATTGCGATTAATTGCGATTAATACGATTAATTAATTTTTAAGCTGTAATTAACTTAAAAATTTTAATCGTTTGACAGCCCTAATATATATATATATATATATATATATATATATATATATATATATACATACATATACATATATATACTTTTTCTTTCTTTTTATGACTAATGCTTCCTACCTGCCAGAATGAAATAATAAGTGCTAAGCCGACTGATGTGGCTGTTAAATCGGCTTAGTGGGAGCTAACATGGAGTCCACGTTAGAAAACGAGGGTAGTGACTGAAAAGGAAAACTCTTAGGAGACCACTACAGTGGAGCCCACTCAAGGAGGGGGAGCTCCATCCTCCTTGTATTGTTACTGGGAAAATCAAAATGGAAAGTGCTCTTCCCTGTTAAATAATATCTAATGCCGCTTGCATTATTTGGGTAAAATATGCCATTTTGAAGCGGGAGATTAAAATATGTCTGTGGTAATTCATATCTAAAATGCAAAATATTTTCTGGGAAGTCAAAGAATGCACCGAGTTTACATCCCGCTACGGTCGGCTGATAAGACTTATCTTGCTTAGCCACGCTCCTTATGAATGCTAAATAACTAGACTGGCTTTTTCTCTCCATCTTCATTCAGTCTTCATAAACAAAGAGGTGATAAGCACTTTTTAGACTTTTCGGGGAGGCTGGGGGTAGGCGGGGACTTTAATCTTCTTTGATGCAGAATTAATTAAGATGAATTCCATTTTTGGGGAGGAATATTTTGGGTCAAAAGGTTGGAAGAAAAGTATATTAATGAAGCATTAAGTAAATTGAAGATTGTGGATTGCAGAGAGAATATCGACGATAAAAATCACCTATTTTCTTTACTGTGTCCAAGTTGACTTTTAAGCGAGAGAAGCACAGACATACTAATATTTAAAGAAATTCGGAGAAAACCAACACAAGCACAGGGAGAAGATAAAAACTCCACAGAGACGCCACGATTCAGATTTGAATCCAGACACTCCCACAATAATCACAAAAAAAAATTGCATCTGACTCGTTGGATGTTTCTCACAACATACCAGTGACCAGCATTTATCTGCGTCTCCCGTTCGGTGTCATGTGCCAGTATATTGCCAGCATATTGCATATTCCATCACATGTGCCAGCATATTCCATCACACTCATGCATCACAAAACTTCAATCACAAATACAGTGCGCTCATTAATGTGTCAAAAAGAACAACTGAGAACAGTACATAAGGCACAAACAGATAGCATTCAGTGTCAGGTCGTCAGCAATTCAGCAAACCTCTCGCATTTCTGCAGATATTTAAGTATATCTTTTCATGGGACAACACTGACAAAATGACATTTTGACACAATGAAAAGTAGTCTGTGTGCTGCTTATATAATAGAGTTAATTTATTTCCCCCCCAAATAACTCAAAATATAGCCATTAACATCTAAACCCCTGGCAACAAAAGTGAGTACACCCCTTAGAAACTACATCCCTAAATGTCCAAATTGAGTACTACCTGTCATTCCGTCCAAAAGGTCATGTGACTCATTACAGGAGTGCTGTCAGCATTGCTGCAGAGATTGAAGAGGTGGTGGTGGTGGTGGTGGTGGGAGGGGTCATTCCCACCACCATGCTTGACTGTAGGCATGACACACTTATTTTTGTACTCCTCACCTGGTCGCAGCCACACATGCTTGAGACCATCGGAACCAAACAAATTAATCTTCGTCTCATCAGACCATAGGACATGGCTCCAGTAATCCATTGGCTTTGTTGACGTCTTCAGCAAAATGTTTGCGGGCTTTCTTGTGTACAGTCTTCAGAAGAGGCTTCCTCCTGGGGTGACAGCCATGCACACCAATTTGATGGAGAGTACGGCATACAGGGTGACCCAAAAAAAAGTTTACACTCAGTTGACTGCTTGTTTAAAAGCCATTGAAACATATCTAAATAGGTTGTCATGCTTAAGTGATTCATTAAGGTCACTCAATGCAGCTGGTAATCTCTCGTCTCTACAATTCCTGTGCTTCTGCTGAAAATGAAGAAAACTTTAGCTGTACCTGAATTGCTGCGTGCCGGTCTGACACCTACTGAGATTGCAGCAAATCTGAGAATATCCAGATGTGCAGTCTACAAAGTTAAAAAGAAGCTGAAAGATACTGGAACAGCCTCACGAAAACCTGGGTCTGGAAAACCCGATCTGTGCGGACCAAAAAGTTGATTGACAAGGTGATATGTGGCCACCCCAGAGTCCAGATCTCAATCCCCTGGATTATAGCATATGGGCAACTGTGGAGGACAGTGCCTGTAAGAAGCCACAAACTTCTGTGGCAGCCTTGGAGAGGTCCATTGTTAGATCTTGGGAAAAGATGACAGCATCCTACATAAAGAAGACCTGTCAAGCGTTCCGCAGGCGCCTGGAGGCTGTTGTGACACTTAAGGGAGGACACATTGAAAAATAGAGTGTACTGTACATGTTCTTTACAATAATGTATAATTTGTGATTAAATTCTAATTCTAAGCTGAATAAACATGGCATTTAAGTTGTATTATGGCAGTGTAAACTTTTTTTTGGGTCACCCTGTATAGTCTGAGCACTAACAGGCTGACCCCCCCACCTCTTCAATCTCTGCAGCAATGCTGACAGCATGACATTTTGGAAAGAAAATGACAAGCAGTACTCAATTTGGACATTAAGGGATGTACATAGTTCCCATGCAGTGTACTCACTTTTGTTGCCAGGAGTTTAGACATTAATGGCTACATTTCAAGTTATTTTGAGGGTAAAATGAATTAACTTATATAAGCTGCACGCAGACTACCTTTCATTGTGTCAAAGTGTCATTTTGTCAGTGTTGTCCCATGAAAAGATATACTTAGATATCTGCAGAAATGCGAGGGGTGTACTCACTTTTGTGATCTACTGTATTCTTGCATGTCAAATGGCCATTACCGCTTGACTTGATTGCTTTCTTTGCCTGTCAACATCAATAAAATCCTGTGTATACTAAGGGTGTAACGGTACATGTATTTGTATTGAACCGTTTCGGTACGTGGTCCTCGGTTCGGAACGGAGGCGTACCGAACAAGTTTCTGACGTAATGTAACCCTTACTTTTCGAGGCTGTGAGTCGATCGGGTTACGGTTTCTTTGTGTAGATTATATTTACTCAATCTTCTCTACTATGATGAGGACCAACACGGTACGACAGTATAACTCAGAAACGTCAACGGCGCGACATCGTGGCCGCCGCGAGAACGCAGTGAAACGCCGGCGTTAAAGTCAATCAGCCAATGCACACCAGTCGCAGTGCTGCCGCGTGTTAGACGTGTCCCAGAAGCGGCTCAACACGACGCACGCGAAAAGAACGGCACAGTTTGTTATTTGACGTGAGACGCAACCCTCCTGCGTCAATACTACTACCGGTAGCTAGAATCGGGCAGACAGGAAGTCACTCGTGTAAAAATACGGTGGATCCGGTCGATTTTCAAACTCGATCGTCTCAAAAGATGTCATAAACTGCCAAGAAGAGCTATGTGTTGCAGTCCTTTTAAATCTGCTTGATTGCTGCTCATTAGGGTTCCATTCACATCTAAAGATGTTTTCATCAGCTGTTTGATCTTCAGAATGGTGGCCTTGGAGGCTGGGGTTTGAATAATTTTGTCAAGGAAAAAAATTGCAAAAAAGCCATAAATGCATTAATGCATACATTGTGCTAGATATATCGTGACACTTGATATCCCAAAAGGTTATTGATATGCACCTGCCAGGAATCGAGATATCATTTTAAGAAGGTGTCAATGTTAAAAAATAAGGGAACCAACAAGTTGCTATCAAAATCTTCAACTATAATAGTGTCTCAGTTAACTCGCCCAATCCATTTAGACTGCGAGGGTCGAACAAACGTTCATTCATTCGAAACCAGAGCATTCACAGTCACTCTTTCTGATTTTCAGTCCATTTACAAGTCAATTTCTGATCATTTTTGTGCATTTACAGTTCGCTTCCTGTTGAGTTTGAGTCGCTGCCTATTCATTTGGGAGATTCCTGGGCCATTTCTTGTCCCGTAACCCAAAGTCAACAGGAAGTGACTCATAAAATGCCACGAAATCAACAGGAAGTGACTCAAAATCAATTAAGTAATGATCTCACATGCCCCAAAATTACCTCCTTGCCTCGCATTGGCTGCCACTGATGGCCATAGACGTTCAATCAGTTTGAAGTGGGAGGGATGTCGCTGCCACCCACCCAGTTCAAATGCATTGGATGTCTATTAGTGGTAAACTCATTCCAATTCACAATAGAAGCTTGTTTTTCTGTTTATTAGTCGTTTTGTAGAATATCTTAGGTTGATTTCCTGACCAATGTATCGATAATCGTTGTATCGCCATATCGTGAGATCGTTATCGTAAGCTTTGTATCACAAATCGTATCGTATCGTGAGCTACCAAGAGGTTCCCACTCCTATATTGTACTACCCTCTCCACACAATCCCATCACGGTGCTGGGTAATGGCTCCTTCCCTGGGCTGGCAGGGTGTGGGGGGGCGTAGTCCTAGGGTGGTGCCCGCGTGGCGTCTCTGTTAGTCTGCGTGGCTGTTGCATGTTTGGTGGGGCTCGCACGCGGCTGGATGTGATTTGGCGCAGCCGGGTGGGAGGGCCTCGGTGCCGGGATTGGCGATGGGGCAGCGTAGGGTCGGTTGCCAATGGGCTTACACTCACAAGGGATTCACACGATTACTAGTTTCTAGATGACAGGGCTCATTTGTGTACATTCCACCCCTCCCGATCACTTATCTTATAAACCCCTCCTCCAACTCTTCTTTCCCTGGTCAACAGGCCCCCCACATGGTGTCAACCGGAAATACATCTAGCTGACGATAGCGCCAACATATTCATAGTGTAGGCGTTTAATGTATTTCTTGTTTTTTTCTTTTGTTTCTTTTCTTCTGTTCCCCAGTAACCCCTTCCTGTTCGCTGCTTTGTCTAAATAAACGAGGTATGTTGAATGATCACAATGACAGTATGTCATACTCTCAATGTGAAACATTAAAACTGTTCAGACCAATCGGACACTTAGACTTCCATTCTTCGTGTCAAACAGCTGAACAGGACAGGTTAAAAAAAAAAAAAATTAAAGCCAAAAAGCCATTAATTGGAATATTCCTCAACTTTTTTTTGTTATTTCAGTTGTGGTTGTTTATTTGACATGTCATTATTTGATATGATTATAAACAGGATGAAAAATGAATGTCAAACTTGCAAGAACACTTATCCACTGTGGGGGTTGAATAATTTTGACCACAACTGTACATTTATTAAGGATTCAAGTCCGAAAGACATGTTTAAGTTTTTAATCAGTCAATGAACTAGTCCTTTCTCCCATTAAAAATCAGTTTCTTTTTTTGTTGAGGGATAATAAAAAACCTCAATTTATCACAACCACCCAAAGTCTCAGCACTACGTCAAAAGATTGGCATGAAGCAAGGTCGGTATTCTCATCTTAGCTATCATGGACAGATGATGAAAGAAGTATGTAGACAGCTGAGGGGTCAGTGGTTAAGAAGAAAAGAATGAGGGGTGTTGGTAGCCCACTGAGGACCCCCTACAGCAACTTGCCCACCTCCTGAGTTTCTTATATCGAGGTCATTGAAAAGGATAAACACAGCAGGGTATCCACTGAGGAGGCCAAATTAACCTTCAAAGATTCTTCATAACCTAGTCAGCTGGACAAAAGGTGACGAGACATCTAGTCTATAAAACATTAGTGTTATTTTTACATTTTTATTGACCCTAATTTTTGGCGTGCGATGCAGCAGACCTCCACCAAGGCCAAAGTCCTGAGCGAACGAAATTGTTTTAAAGGACGAAAGGCAAGACAGGAACTCAAGCTAAGCATTTTTGATTATGGCCACGAACTAAACATTCCGTCATGACTGAAAAAATGAAGTTAGGTAGAAAATTTAATCTAATTTAAGACATCAATTTCACACCTTTGAGAACACAAATGTTAGTTCATTTTTGATGCTACTGTAAAATCTTCCAAATTTGAGTTTAAGTTTGGTTAGCAAGATACAGTTATAAAATGAAAATATTTGAATTATTCATGAGTAACTTTTGCTACGACTTGCCATAAGAATAACAGAAGTGCATGTTTGGAAAGAAACCTGTAATCTCCACTTGCTGTCTATCAGTCAACAGCGTCCGAAGGAAGTCTCGCTCGCCGCAAACCAGAGCAACGCCGCAGCTGTCACTCACCCTGACAAGCTGTCTTCCTTTCTCGGAGTTCGTCGGATTGAAGCCGAGCTAACGAGACGGTGTCTTGTCGCACGAGAGTTTCAAAAGGCGTCTGTGACGGTTAAGCGGCCTGACACCAATCAAGTGTCAAGGTGACACTGATTTGCTTTTTCGATACATTATTGTCAGCCTTTGTAACATGATGCATAATTGGGAAAATTAGAATAGGCTAGTGTAAATGAAAAGCTAAATACAAATGAGGTTAACTCAGACAGTGATTTTTTTTGCATAAAACTGGTATGCTACATGACCTGAAACAGCTTGATGTCAAGAACCAAGTGTCATTTCAATATTGCTGTAAAATAGTCATTAATATGGAGAATGTGGAAATACAGTATACTGGGCTCAATTTGGAAAATCCTTTCAAAATGCATAAAAACAAATCAAAGAAATAATTTGTTTAAAAATAAATTTCTGGAAAAGCTCCCAAAAGTATTTGGATTTTGCTTTAGGTACTTTCATATTCATGATTGGTCTTTAATCTAGGTTAAAGACCCACCTTTTTTTCTCCCGACTAGGGTAGCCTGGTTTTTAGGTTTTTAATGTGTCCGGATTTCATGTTTCGTTTTACTTGATGCACTGAAATTTTATGTGTGATGCATTGTTTTTTTTTCTTCTCAATTTTATTGTACTTTCCTGCCGTTTATATATCAGGTAGACTACTATATTTTGCTTTGCTCCAACGCACTTTAAGGGCTTCTAAGGTTTTTGTAATGGGCTATGTAAATACATTTTATTGAATTTTATTTTTAGGCTGTTGCTAATAATATACAGTATATACATACAGTATACTTACACGCACATACATATGGCTGAAAACACAGACAAGACTGAAAAAGCAGTTTCTGCTCTTCCACACCTCTTTAAAAGAAACTAGGGCTGCAGCTATCGAATATTTTAGTAATCGAGTAATCGATTGAAAATTCTATCGATTAATCGAGTAATCAGATAAAACATTTTTTTTAGGTAAAGAGCAATTATAAATATACATGAGAAAACAAGACAATTCATCTAATATTGAACCATTTTCAGTCAATCAGTGTCTTTATTTTCGATTACATTGTTGAAAACAGCCAACAATTGCATCTCAGATGTGACTAGAATAAAAAAAAAAAAAAAGACATTCACTGCTTTCACTCAAAAATTTTTTAGAGCTTATACAAAATGTATTCTTACCTAAAAATGCCATTATGCTTGTTAACACACATCACTTAAAAGTTGTTTTTCCCACGTGTTTCAATTAAATTTCCATTTGTCTCAAGCTATTTTTAAGTTCTAGTTAAGTTTCAAATTAGTCTAAACTGTAAGCCCTGATAGGATTTTGAGTTTTTGCAGTGTTCAAAATAGACGTATTGTAACATATCAAGTTATAATATGGCGGGGATATTTGCATGCGTTCCTGAATGCACCGCGTGACGTGCGGGGGTGAGGGAGGTGCGGGAGAGCGAGCGACGTACCTTCCTGTTGTGGTGGTTCTGGCAGGTGCGTCTGTTTCGGCTTTGGCAGACAGCAGTCGTGTGTTGGTTGTTCCACAAGTTCCCAAAAAAGAAATAATTGCAACCTAACGAAGCGGGTGACACTTTGTCAACGTTACAGTATGATACCTGCTGTATTGGAGCATATTAGGGACCAGTGCTACTTGGTGTTTTATCCAGCAATGACTAATGAGCTAAAATTGACAGTTAGCATTACTGTTTTTATTTTACACCCTCATCACTCTACAGCGCTATGTTTTCACAGATTAAATAATGTCTGTATGTAAGACACGTTAGCAACGCATTGACAATGGTCATAATGTATAGAAACCTAGCCCTCCGCAGGGCTAACGTTACTTGAGCGAAAGCTTTAAGATGGAGGCTGTTTATTAACGCCGCTGACTCTCTCATTTAGCATCTAGTTCAACATACATATGATATATACGAGACGCATCAGTGCCATCAGACGCTACCTGCTGCTGCCACAGTAGCATCATTCGAGCTAGTTTTTAGCAACGTCGACATAGTTTGTAGCAGCTGTTGGCTGCAGTAAGTTTATTTTTTATTTATTTATTTTTTATTGCTTCTTCCTCTACGCACGTGACATCAGCGCGTTGTCCCGCATTAAAAGTAGCCCGGGCAAAACGTGATGCTTAGAGCTGGCTAAATTAAACGATTCCTCGAGGTGAATAAAATTAATCGTATCAGTTTTTAAACTCAAGTTACTCGAGTTGCTCGAGTATTCGTTTCAGCTCTAAAAGAAACAGCTGTGTTTTAAGCCAAGACAACTGTTGTGTTTGATAGAACAATATGTCTATATGCTGCCATGGCAGATTCATGGCGCATGAAGCCCCGAACTATTTTTAATTTGTCCGTTTTACCCTGAAAACCCCGTTTACAGACGTCGCGCAACCGCTTTTGTTTTAACCCAGCCATAAAACTAAGGTAATTAATTATATTTATTATTCAAAATGTCTGCCATTTTTGGCTTAGAATCATTAATTGATGTCTAATATTTCGTTTAAAAGAAAAAAAAATTAACTCGCATATTTTAAACTTTTAAACAAATGATGTCACAATGAAAAAAAAATGGCGTCTGTAAAATAGTCGCGGATATCTACCTCATAACTATCGCTTAATTGTATTTTTTTTGTTACTGTCGCATTTTCTCCGATATGTTAGATAAATAATCGATCCAAACAAAGAAAAATCGAAAAAAAAAAACGTTTAAAGGGGTAAATATATGAAAAAGACAATCTCAACCACTCCTTGATGTCTGCAATTTTTTGCATCGCGACGCTTGTTATATTGCCATGTTTCACCCATAAAATCCCCAAAAAAACCCAAGTTCACAGACGCGCGCCCCACGCTAACATTTCTCCATCATTTTCATCTTCATTTCAATGGTAAGCCTCACCTTTTTTCACCACCTGCACAAACATTCTTGGAACCCATGTTGATTACTCTCACAAGAAAATCCGCTGTGCGTCCGTCTTGCGGGAAAACAAAAAGCGGTCATATATTGTCGTATTTTGAGCATGTCGTCGGATGTGGAAACAAATTGCGAATCAAATATTATGATGGATGTCGAAAAGATTGTGTGTCGAAGCGATCATTTGTCGAGGTACCACTGTATAAATATAATATTTAAAAAATATTGCAAAAATAAATAATTACAAAAATTATATTTCTTCCATGGTTCAGTTAGTTTTTAAAAATTCTAATCAATTATGAACTTAACTTATAAAAGAAGTAAATCAATAAATCAAATGATTTCCTGCGATTGGCTGGCGACTAGTTCTGGGTGTACCTGGGTGTACCGACCCCTGCCCAGAGTTATCTGGGATAGATTCCTGCACCCTTGCTACATCTCTTGAGGATAAAAGGTACAAAAGATGAATAAATAAACTATCATAAAATAATCAGTACAATCATTTAAAATATTTATGGCGGAAAACACTCAGGTGACTTGAAGTTCCGCTCCAAGACCCCCAATTTGGCCAAATTTCAAAATTTTCCGATATGCATGTGTGATACATCATTGGAAAGCTTAAAATCTCCATTTTCTGGGGAAAGAAAAACTTTGAACTGGAGGGCATTTAAAAAAAAAAAAAAAAGATAATAGCAAAACCCTATCTGGAGGTGAGAGCACGCAAGAGCAGAATTACAGACGCCATGACTTTAACGAGATATTATCGCGTACTGACCTTGTTTCGATCCAAAAACTCCATCTAACATGTATCACTGAGTGTCAAGACACAGTTGTGAATGCCCACAGCTGAATTTTTGGGGGATTTTATGGGTGAAACATGGTAATATAACAAGTGTTGCGATGCAGAAATCGCAGACATCAAGAAGTGGTCGCGATGTTATTTTTCATATATTTACCTTTTTAGACGTTTTTTTTCCAATTTTTCTTTGTTTGGATCAATTATTTATCATCTAACATATCGGAAAAAATGCGACAGAAACAAACAAACAAACAAAATACAATTAAGCGATAGCGATAGTTATGAGGTAAATATCCGTGACGTTTTTACGGACGCCATTTTTTTTTCATTGTGACGTAATTTGTTTAAAAGTTTACAATATGCGAGAAAATATTTAAAGTAGTTTTTTTTTTTTTTTAAACGAAATATTAGACATTAAATAATTATTCTAAGCTAAAAATGACAGACATTCTGAATAATAAATATATTTAATTACCTTTGTTTTATGGCTGAGTTGAAACAAAAGCAGTTGTGCGACGTCTGTAAACGGGGGTTTTCAGGGTAAAACGGGCAAATTAAAAATTGTTCGGGGGCCTAATGCGCCATGAATCTGCTATGGCAGCATATAGACTTATTGTTCTATCAAACACAACAGTTGTTTTTGCTTAAAATACAGCAGTTTCTCTTAAAGAGGAGTGCAAGAGCAGAAACTACTTTTTCAGTCTTGTCTGTTTTCCACCATATATATTACAGTTGTCCGATATTATCGGGTAGCCGTTAAGATCGGTCGATAAAAGCATTTTAAAATTATAACAGATTATATCAACATCAGTATTTCATTATCGGTTTTGGGCTAATATGAATGTTGCCTTTAGAGTAAATGTAGAAGCTTTCTGCCTTTGTACAAGGGCTGGTCACAGCTTAGCACAGCAGTTATGCTTACTGACCATTAGACGTCTCCAAACTAAGATGCTTGATTTGTTATGTGAGCAGACCATTTGCATTTGTGGTGCAAATTAAATGAACAATAAATGATTGAAAAATAATGAATATAGTCCATGACTGCATATATCGCTATCTGTTTCATATCTGTACTGGATTTTTGGAGATGGAAAATATTGGGATATCAGTTATTGGTTAAAAAGTCGGACAAATTATCGGACAACTCAAAAAAAATATTTCACATCAAATCATATAATGATTAGAGCTGTACGATTAAAATTTTTAATCAAGTTAATCAAAGCTTAAAAATTAATCAATCGGAATTAATCGCAATTCAAACAATCTCTAAAATATGCCATATTTTTCTGTAAATTATTGTTGGAATGGAAAGATAAGAAAATACAGATATATACATTCAACATACTGTACATAAGTACTGTATTTGTTTATTATAACAATAAATGCAAAAGATGGCATTAACATTACTAACATTCTTTCTGTGAAAAGGATCTACGGATAGAAAGACTTGTAATTCTTAAAAGATAAATGTGAGTTTGTATATTTTGACTAAATATTGCCATATAGTGTATTTGTTGAGCTAAAAGAAATGTTTGAATAGAGTTTGACCAAAGCCTGAGTATTATTTTACACAGCTATTTTGATTGGGAATGCCAGTTCTCTTTGCATTGAGCGCTTCTCTTTTGTGAACATTATTTTTTTTGAGCGAAAGGAATATTATTTTTGTTGTGCTTTCAGTAAATGATACTGTAGCGACTTAACTTTTCCACCCAAATGCATGATGGGAAGTTGGGCAACCACGACTGTCAGTGGTGGCTGCAAATGGTGTATCTTCTCTGCGTTGTGTTCAATACACGGCGTAAAGAAAACAATCATCTCCTGTCATTCTTGCCCATGAGGCTCGCCACAATAGTTATAATTGTCGTGGAAGAGATGCCAAAGCTTTTGCCAATAAAATAGCGCTGCCCCATTGAATGGCTGTGTCCACTCCACTCGCTTGTCGCTGCCTCTTAGCTCTCAATATACATAAAACGGCACCATTGTAGTCTGTTTGCAGCAATGCGTGGGTGGGTCGTTCCACGCATGCGTTAAATGCGTTAAAATATTTTAACGTGTTTAATTTAAAAAATTAATTGCCGCCCGTTAACGCGATAAATTTGACAGCCCTAATAATAATAATGTTAGGGATAAAAATGAAGTTGTTTTAAAATAATTTGAAAAATAAATAAATAAATGAATAAATAAAAATAGGAGGCAAGTAGTGGACTAATTACCCAGCATCACATTCCTTTCTCATAAATTAGCTAAAGACCCCCCCAAGTGTTTTTCTTTGGAGGATTTGTCAGCATATGTCATTAGTCTGTTAGAAACCAGACCGGAATGTAGCTCAGCAAATATTCAGCAAAAAGCTGCCACCTTTTCTCCCCCGACTAAATAAATGATTAAACATAAGCAGGATGTGCTGTGTGATCCACACCGAGAAGCGAGTGGGCTCGTAAAAACAATATCAGTATTCAACGCGGACGACCGCAATAAGAACATACGATAATAGAAGCTGTGCAAATAAATGAGCCGCTCGCGATTCATCGCCGGCCTCGCCACCCCGCATTCTGATGACAGATACCAAGAGTGCGGTTGGCAGGTGCATGCCGGGTAGCGTGGGGGGCCCTCATGGGGGAAACAAATTAACGCTGAAGGTGCGACTTTCCCCGCCTCTATCCGGGCCCACGATTTTACAACGCCGTTAAATCATCAGGCGCTGGCTCGCGGCCCGTGATAGAGGGGAAGCTCTTTGCCGCAGATTTAGAGCTCGGGACGGTGGAGAGATGTATATTCACTTTATGGTCATTAGCCCCAAGCCCTGGGAAAAGGCTGCCTTTAGCTACCCGGCTTTTGGCAGCGCTCCCATACGGATTATAAGGGTCACTCGCTCAGTAGCAAAGCAGAAAGGCTGGGAAAAAAAAAAACACTACTACAAACCAAATCTTTCCAATAACACAAAATTTGGAAGACACGTCTACAATAACAAGAAGTACGACATATTTTAAGGGTACATTACCGAAAGTAAGCTGGAAATTGGCCAATTTGGTTTGATTCAGTCATTTTAAGTGAATTCCAGGGTTTATATTTTGACAAATTGATAACAATTTTAAAGATTAATGAATTTTTTTTTCTTCTCAATGAACCCGGAAATCAGTTTCAATGGTCAACTTGAATGATGGCAGTGTTGTTTTCGTCAACTATGACGATAACGAAAATATTTTATCAACGAACTGTTTTTCCATGACGATGACGTGACGTCGACAAGGTAAAAACGTGGCGTACGAGACAACACATTGTTTTCGTCAACGATGACAATAATTAAAATATTTCGTGAACGAACAATTTTTTTCATGACGACGTCATAATGACGCACTGAAAATGTGCCTTGGAAGACTATAACATAACGAGATGGATGCCAGTTGTCGTCTGACGACACGAGAACGAGATTTTAAAAAAAAAATCCATAGTTTCTGTCATCAAGTCACAACGTGTGACGTTTTCTTATTGTATGCTTAGTTAGCACGGATTTAGCAGTGTTTGGTCATGTCACTCATGTGACCCCCCCTACCCCCCATCCCCACCCCACACACACGCATTCTCACCGGCCAGTGAGTAAGCCTGTGCCCACTCCAGGCTCCTTTTGTGAAACTTACGTGTCAGGTGCTGCTTGGTAAGTTTTGCTTTCTTTTCTTTCTTTCTTAAAGGACGTAACTCTACAAACAATATAAGACGACTGTTAAATCTCATTAATAGAGTACAGAATTATAAAGCGAAAGCAATTATCCTCTCTTTGGACGCAGAAAAAACATCTGACAAAGTCAACTGGATTTTTCTCTTCAAAATTTTGAAAACATTTGGCTTTGGTGAGCCATTTATCTGTTGGATAAAAACATTCTACAAAGCCCAAAAAGCCACTGTCAACACAAACAAGGTAATTTCACAAATTTTCTGTTTTCAAAGGGGAACTCGACAAGGCTGTCCACTCTCCTATTATTCGCTCTATTTATCGAACGATTAGCAATTGCAATAAGACAAAATGCTATTATCAAAGGGATCCTGTAAGATAAGCTTATTGTATGACACTTATTACGCCAGTTATACAAGTATGCTCTCCCATAACTACACTCAAGCTATGACGCGAATGATAGTTAAAAACTAACAATGCATACTCACGCGGAGTGACTAATGTACATGTTTGTACTCCCCCCAACAGCGAGTGTGCGAGTGTGTGTGTGTGTGTGTTCAAAACAAAGTTGCTATCTTCACTTAGAGGTGCGCTGCAAATCACAAACTGCCGTCACAATGACGCCTTGCAACTGATGTAATGCATGACTGTGTTGTGTAACCATAACAATGGCTCCCAAATAAAAAGACGGCAGAATGAGGAGCTCTGAGAGAGACTTCGGTGAGCGTCCGATTTGGCACGTTGCGCTCTCTCCGACCTCTCCCCAAGCGGCCGTCTGGTAAAATCTCACTCGCTGTCTCAGTTATTTATGTCCTCTCTTGAGTTACTTTGCAGAATAGTATATAGTTTAGACCCAACAAATCCGCTCACAAACACCAGAACACAAAATTAACATATACTCAGACGATATACGACTATATCCAGAAAAAACAGAATCCTCTCTTCATGAGGTTTTTGATCTTATAAAGAAGTTTTCACAAATATCAGATTATGCTATAAATTGGTCAAAATCAATTATAATGCCCTTATCAACAAACTCATGGAATCCTGCAGATCAAAATCTAAATTACAATATTCCAATAGGGAATATAAAGTATCTTGGAATCAACATTTCACCAAAACTTACAGAATTAACTAAGCTAAATCATACACCTCCCTGAGCAAAAATATGTGAAGATTTGACACACGGGAATAATCTACCCATCTCACTTTTGGGCCGGATAGCGACAGTCAAAATGAAAATATTACCACAAATAAATTATTTGTTCTCAATGATCCCCTTTAAACCCACTCAAAAATGGTTTCAAGACCTAGACTCAGCCACAACGTGGCCTGGGAGACTAGAACATAATGAGACGAATGTCAATTTTCATCTCACGAGACGACAACGAGACAAAAATGCGACATATATGTCATATAGTCACAATGCGGGACATTTTCATATTGTATTTGAAATACATCAGCTTGCATAGGTGTTTGGGTCGTGTCACTTATGTAAGTTGTGTTGCACCACTCCCTCACTTTTCCCACCGGTGTTTAGGATGCATTTAAAGCTAGGCTGCGCTTCATCTTGCTTGTTTGAAAACACATGGTAAGATTTGTTACTTATCTGGGCAAGCGACAATATGCAATGTTGCTTTTGCCCTCGAAAGTCTATGCTGAGTGATCATCACACACTAAATGTAACTCATCGCAATAGCATTGCATTCCCGTTAGCATTAACCTCGATTTTAGCGTGGTGAGCATCCTCTTAAATGCTCGGGAAACTTTTATTTTATTTTATTTTTTTACATACAGTTCGTGGCTTCGAGGTGGGTTTAATTGAAAATAATGTACTGGTTTTCCTGCTGAGTGTGTATTATCATCACAAAGTTGGCGTTGACCATGTTGAACAGTGGTCTCCAAACTATTCTACATCGGGCCGCAGTGGGTGCAGGATTTTGTTCCAACAAAACAAGACGACACCTTTGCACGATTCAGATGTTTTACAAGTGTAATCAGTTAATTGCAGCCAGGTGCTGATTGTTTTAGCAGGAACCTAATTGGTTAAACTGTCCGTGCTCGATTGGTAGGAACAAAAACCAGGACCCACAGCGGTCCTTGAGGACTGGTTTGGAGACCCCTTGTGTAGACGCTACAATATGTGCTCGTCTGTATGTTCATTTGAAATTGTTGGAAACCTATATTTTTGGGCTAAAACTTCAGAATTTTACGGACAAATACATATTGTGCAACCGTTGACTAAAACTAGACAAAATTTGTATGAGATTTCGTCGACTAAAACTAGATGAAAACAAACGCAGTTTGAAATGACTAAGACCATACCTGTCAAGTTGTACGGTTTCGGCGTAATTTGTACAAGTGAGCACCGATTTTTAAATGTGTACAGCGTGCGTTCCAAATCTGTATGTTTTCGTGCATTACTTTTTTTTTCTCCGTTCGGATTTTGTCACCATTTCGGCAACGATACAATGTGCGTTGCTATGCGTTACTACGTTGTTGAATGATGCGAGAAAAGTCAGACACACGGAGAGAGAAGAGTGTTTGTTGTGACGCTGTAGCAAATGTGATGCTAGGCTAGATGGCTCCAATATTTCCTGACAGTAGCCGACAGCCTACAATCTACGCCTAGATATCACATGCACATACAACTACATGCGAAATGACACTCGGCGGCGTTAGTAAACAGCCGCCATCTTAAAGCAGTAAACTTCTCAGAAAGGCTCTGTTGTAGTGAACCTTCCTAGCGAACCTAAGTAACTATATATCTAAAATACTCCTAAATCAGCAAAATCTTGACTTGAATCTATCTTTAAATGATGAAACAGTTTTAAAACTTTCACATGTCAAAAATAGACAGAAGGGAACTAACGCAAAAACGGGAGCAATTTTAACAACTTTAACAGTTGATTCACAACATTAAATGACTTCCAAACATAGAAAAGGTTACTATGTTTTGTTTGTTTGTTTGTTTTTGTTTGAAAAAATGAATATAAAACCACAAAAGCTAACACCAGTTACTTTGCCAAGTAACTTAGCAAAGGAAATGTTCCCTGACTCAAAGGTTACATCGGTAAGTTAATTTTATCAATTGACATTTTTAATTTATAACTGGACACACTCACAAACTTCCTTCAAGTCTAACTGAATTGCGAGCTGAAGTGCCATGAAGTGCAGCCATCAAGACATGATAGAAATCGCCAAAAGTGGTACATACAATTATAACAAAAGTCACTGTTAAATTTTAGTAATCATGATGTAGCTGAAGATATTGTTCTTTGATTGCACCACGTTATATGTTACCATACTACCAATATAATCATAATATTTTGAGTTTTATTTTTGTTTCATATTGCATGCTATGTACAACGTTGTAAGATTAGTCACCAATTTGTAAGGGCGTACTTCTCTATTTGTAAGATTGCCAACGGCCTCGGGTTGACAGGTATGTAAGACTAAGACAAAAATTAGAAGGGCTGCCAGAAGCAAACATCGTTGGATGGACATCCCTTTGAAAACAAGACGCACAAAAAAGAATTGCTTTACCTTAGCCTCAAGGAGCTATGCTTTAAATTTAACAGTTAATTTTGAGTTACTTTGGCCAAAGTTGCAAGGAATTGTAAACGATACAGAACTGGTTCAGAACAGTGTTCAGTTTAACCTGAACCAGCCATTTTGGGCAAATTCGAAGGCTCCTCCTTTACACCCTTCCAGAATTTTGTCCAACTCATGCCCATATGGAAGCACATATTCTCAAAAAGTAGGAAATGCTATATTAAAATCCTTTATTTTTGCTGAGGTCATTTATGAGGCTTGAGCATGGTGACAATGTTTATAGATAATTCCAAGGATGCGCCTTGGTAAATAGCATGCGAGTGCCCCTCTGTTGCCGCTTGCAGCCTTATTATTTATTTCTTTATATAGTTCAAGCTCCTAATTAGTGACTCATGCTTGTGGCAACAAGTTAGAACAAATGAGTAGCAGTTGCATGATTTGAAGCCTGAGTTGCAACAGGGAATTATTCATTAAAAGATTATTTAGTGCATTTTGTTTTATCCTGATTAAAACAATAAGAAAAACTGGAATGAATATAAGAATTGTTCAAAACACTGGAAGGTGAAAGGAAATTCAAAATGACTTATTGAAAATTGTTGCCAACACCATGATTCAACTGAGCCTCGATATTCGTATCGTTTCATATAGCAGAAACCTGTCATTTGAAAAGGGGTACTTAAGACTTTTTTCATCAATTGTAAGACTCGATGATGGCACACTAGACAGTAGGGGGGCGGAATGGGCAGTGGCTCATGTGTAATCGAAATTAATGGAGGGAATCGGGCAAAAGAAGATGGACCACCTAGTGAAACATCTCCATGTCAAAAAGCTCCCTAGGTACTTAAACACAGCTTTTTTTTTTAGTTGTCGTGTGATAATTGGAAGTCAGCAGCCCGCGGAGCTGCCATGAGACGGAAAGCCTATTTTGCCAGCCCGTGACAGCTGAGACAAAAACAAAAAAATATACAGATGGTTCCAGTACAACGTAGGTGAACAACCTATGGCCCGCTGGCACATCAGAGTATTGGGTCTATATGAAATCCTTAAAACAAAGCTTTTTAGGAATGTAAACAACAGCGGGATACTGTTGGTATTTCAAAAATAGCTAACCTAAAAACAGTTTACACTTTTTGAATAATGTAGGAACACCAAAAATACCATCATTTTCATACCATAAATCATTAATTTTGTCTCCAGCATTCATTCAAAATCCTGTGTGTTTTATTTATGTATTTTTACGGGCTAATAAACTACATGTATTTTGGTGTATATATGCGATACAATAATGTAAACACCTGTGGCTGATAGTCCAGTGCTGTTTTTTTTTTAAATAAAAAATATTGATAGTCCCCGTGTTGCAGAAACAATGGCTAATAACCTGACTTTTAATTATTCAATTGGTTTCAGAAATGGCTCATGGCTAAGACCCTCCAAATGTTGTTGAATGTACAAAAATATATGTTTCACTGAAAAAAGATTTATCATTTAATGAAGACAAAGATCCAATTTTGGCAAGACAAAAGTTTTGTCGCCTACAGAAAGTAGTGTGAAAATTGAACAAAAAATGTACTTCAAATACAAAAATATGTTACATAACATAAACAAATTACCGTAATTTCTCAAATATAAGGCCCACCCGTGTATAACGCGCACCCCAACTTTACCTGTAAAATTTAGGGAAAATTATTGTACCCCTGTATAAAGCGCACCCTAATTTTAGCACCAATAAATATGAGTCTGGTGTCTCGAACTTTTATAAAGTACGCGGTTGCAGCATTTTTTTAATCCTTTTAAAAATAGAATATTAATTTTCTGTGGTAAAATTGCTCACAGTATACGATAATAATTTTCACAAAGTAAGGAGTTGTAGCGAGTTTTTACAGAATTCACCAGCGGAACTAATGTTGGCAAGTTGTTTAGTTCCCGGGGGGAAGAGTTTAGTTAAGGGAACAGCCGGAAGTAAACAAATGTCCCGTGATTTGCGTGCAAGACGTACGTTGTTACTTTGTGAGTTTCAATGTAAATAAAACAACGCGGCTTGGCTCAGTGGTTCGACACTCTTCCTCAGACTCCTGTGGCCTATACTACGAAGCCGGTTTTCTGGCTTAGCAGTGTAACTTCGAGAGTAACTTTATCACGTGCGACGTAAGTTCGCGGCTATGCGAGACTACGAAAGGTGGATATGTTGGAACCGAGAAGTGTTGCCATGGCAACACACGCCACACGCCAAACCTGGTCGTGTCAGAGTTAGATCTTGCTTAACATCATGATTCCAATTAACCACGCTCTATTTAAACAGCACTCCTCCGCGGACGTGTCCTCCTGACAATGACAGCGTACTTGGACGACCCATACGACATTGGTGCGTGGATTGTGAGGGGCTCTCTCCGGAGGGCACGGGTATTTCGGGACCGCCAGAATCCGCTGGCGTACCCGGAAGATGTTCTCCATGAAAGATATAGATTTTCAGCTGAGGGAATTCTTTACCTGTGCCAACTGATCTAGGCAGACGTCACTAATGTAACCCGCCGAGTCAGGCCCTCACAACCGCGCAGATTGTGTGTGCCTGTCCGTGCGCTCTTTCGCCAGGGACACTATATGTATTCCATCGGTGATGCTGAATATCTGCGTAAGAACACTGTATGCCGTGCGATTCGGAGTGGGGTATGGAAACGCTTCAAATTGATGCATTTATAATAATCATAGAAATATGTAGACTATTTAAACATTGAGAAAACTTGCGTTTTTTTCTGCCAACTCGAGGAGATTAAATTAAATGTCAAATCCACTGATAGGACAGACGCACAAATATAAAAGATATAAATGTTTATTGAATATGCATCTTACAGTCTTGTTTAACTGAAAAATCGTTACAAAAGACGGGCTTTTATTTACGCAACAACGCATGGCATCCCCGCATTTCCTTCTTCTCCTGAGTCCTCACAAATATGAGGATTGTCGGGCTCGGGCCTGCAAATCAAGTTTATTGATTGGACTCGGCTCGGGTCGGGCTGGATTTTTTAGGTCCAAACTAAAAAAAAGAACATACGTATTCGTACAGTCAAGGGGACTAAACATACAATCATCCTGTTTCGTGTGGTGATGCGTGACAATTATTTCTTACTGTTAATGTCCCAAATCTTATTTTATTGTCCTGACAGCAGGCTTTATTTCTTTTCATGGACATAAGTAAACTGGCATATTGACGCATTCACAAATCACACGATCTGTAAATTCGCTGTCAACAGACCCGTTGCGCTCTACTCGTCGAAGCGGTGTTGGATTTCGCGGTGAGGGTGGATTTTAATTCCTCATAATTCCGCATGATCATCGCGCATTCCTCCTCCGTGAAGTAAGGTGCCCGTGCCGTCGTCACAAGTAGTGTTTGACTCTGGTCACCGCCCCCTTTTATGTGAATGCGCAGTAACTCTGACTGGGTTGACACAGGTTCGACTAATCAACCTCATAATCAGCGTCGTAGCACCGATTGACCACAAACTAGACAACCAGGTTTTGTCAACTCCGGTTACCCGATGGTAAACTGGATTACTTCTGGGGAGGTTGAACTCGGTTCGTAGTATAGGCCACTGTCCTAGCTCGCCACACGGTCAACATTTATACGAAACGGATCGCCGTATACGTTCTCTTCAAGACAACATCGCCGTGTGCCGGCATGTTGCAACGCAAAGGTTAGAAAAATGTACCGGTAAATAATAAACGAACAGTACAAAAAAACATTTTAAGTTTATTAAATGTGAAAAATATCAGGAAAAAAATTATTTACCACATGAAACTTGATTATTATATCACTGTCGTTCGGATTAGGCAATATTGTGCTGGTGCATGCTTACAATGGAACATGAATCATGATGAATTTTTTCTGTCTCTGTCCCTGTACCCGTGAATAACGCGCACCCATGATTTTACAAGTAAATTTTGGGGAAAAAAGCGAGCGTTTGAGTGGTGCTGTGAGATCCAAATTTAATGTTTTGTATAACTTCCATGGGCTTGAATGACTGCATTCATCCGGTTCGGCAAGGATTCATACAATTTATTGATGAAGTCATCACGAACATCAAAGAAAGCAGTCTTGCATGCCTCCCAGAGTTAATCAACATTCTTGGGTTTCGTCTTCCATGCTTCCTCTTTCATCCTGTTCATGTCTGGTGACTGGGCTGGCCAGTCCTGAAGGATCTTGATCTTCTTTGCCTTGAGGAACTTTGAGGTAGAGATTGAAGTATGCGATGGAGCACCATCCTGCTGCAGAATTTGTCCCTTTTTATGCTTAAGAATGTAAGAGGCAGCTAAGATTTATTGATATTTCAGACTATTTATGTTGCCGTCCACCCTGCAGATCTCTCGCACACCACCATACTGGATGTATCCCCAGACCATGATTTTGCCACCACCAAACTTCACTGTTTTGTGGCAAAAGGTGGATTTTTCAGATGAATCTTTCATGGAATTGCACCACGGTCGCCGCAAATATTGCAGGAGACCTACTGAAGCCCGCATGGATCCGAGATTCACTCCGAAAACAGTAAGTAATAACAGTAGTAATAAAATTAAGATACTGTACTCACCTTAAATGCTAGTGGATGGTGAAAAAGGTACACTGAGTATGCCAGCTTGTTCACAAGTGGAGACACAAGAGTTTACTGTTGTTTTACTTTTAAACCACAGACACACCATAGAACACTTTGACCTGCTATTGAACAAACAGCTAAGTCGATGTGACATACATTATGAAGCTTATTTAGAGCTTAATTTCAGCAACATAAGCCTAATTTATGCTTCTGCGTTGCGTTGAAGGAGTAGCGACGGCGTAGATCATCAATGAGCATTTGAAGTTGCGTGTCAAGCGAACGCGTTGCTCTGTAATTCCCTGCTAAGACACTAGAGGGGTGTTGCGTTGTGTTTGTGCGGTTTTGGGGGACTCTTGTTGAATTCCTTGAGTTTTGTTCTGGTTAGACAACAATGGCAACGGCGATGGAACGCTTGAATGTGGATCTTCACATGATCAACATTGAACAACATGTTGATCATACAAATGTTGAGGCGCAGGCGACGCAGAAGACGGTTGTGGAGGTAATGAGTAATCTAATTAACTACTTTTCCCATCTTTGCAACGCCGTTACGGTAACTTAGGATGTGAAGGCGTGCGTGAATACAATTTGGTTGAACGACGTGATAGACTTCTGAGAGACACGGAAAGATCAGTCCGGGAAGGAGAAGGAACTAAGGGGCAGTGACGCAGTTGCAAAAGTGATCCTGGGTGGCTTAAAGTGTTAGCATAGCATTCGCATCCTCGCTAACATTAGCATTTAGCGTGACAACCGTCATCTTACACTCTTGGCCAACTTCTTTTTTTTTTTTAAACATACAGTTTGTGGCATTCAGGTGGGTACAATCAATTGAAAATAATGGACTGTTTTCCTGTTGAGTATGCATTATCATTACCAAGTGGGCGTTGTCCTTGTCGCTGCTACAATATAATTAAACTATTTTTTTTTTTATTTTTTTACCAAAAATAGTCAATTAATTTTTTTAATTAATCCCGTTAAAATATTTGACGCAATTAACGCACAAATACCCCGCTCAAACAGATCAAAATGACAGCACAGTGAAAGGTGTACTTGTTGTGTTTTTTGGAGTTTTGCCACCCTCTGCTGGCGCTTGGGTGTGACTGATTTTATAGGCTTCAGCACCCATGAGCATTGTAAGTAATTATTGACATCAACAATGGCGGGCCACTAGTTTATTTTTTGATTGAAAATTTTACAAATTTTATTAAAACGAAAACTTGAAGAGGGGTTTTAATATAAAATTTCTATAACTTGTACTAACATTTATCTTTTAAGAACTACAAGTCTTTCTATCCATGGATCGCTTTAACAGAATGTTAATAATGGTAATGCCATCTTGTTGATTTATTGTTATGATAAAGAAATACAGTACTTATGTACCATATGTTGAATGTATATATCCACCTTGTGTCTTATCTTTCCATTCCAACAATAATTTACAGAAAAATATAGCATATTTTATTGATGGTTTGAATTGCGATTAATTACGATTAATTAATTTTTAAACTGTAATTACCTTGATTAAAAATTTTAACCGTTTGACACCCCTAATATCTATATGTATATTAGGGATGTGACGGTACACACAGGTCACGGTTCAGTACGTACCTCGGTAGGGGGGCCATGGTTCGTTGAGGGTTCAGTCCAACAGGAGAAACAAAAAGGCTTTTTTCTCACAGCATTTGAAAGTTAAAGTTTGGTTATCATTACACTATGATACAGGTGGGTTTTTTTTGTTTTGTTTTTTTATGGTAAAATAAAAAGTGATAATGATTTAATGATAAAAAGTATGACCTGTTTTTTTTTTTGTTATGAAAAAGTTCCTTTCAATCAGTTAATATAAATATATTTGATGTGAAAGATGTTATAGAATGGATCATGTAATAATAACATGCAGAACATGAAAAATAACATCAAGTTAATTTGACGAGTAACTAATTACTCTTACATTGAGGTAACTAAGTTACTAACTATTATTTTTTGGGAGAATTTGTTACTGTAACTAATTACTTTTCTATAGTAAGATTAACAACAATGGTATACACTGTTACGTGACTTAAAAAAAAAAAACAAAAAGGCGGACGAGACT
Source organism: Corythoichthys intestinalis (assembly GCF_030265065.1). Taxonomy (NCBI): domain Eukaryota; kingdom Metazoa; phylum Chordata; class Actinopteri; order Syngnathiformes; family Syngnathidae; genus Corythoichthys; species Corythoichthys intestinalis. The sequence goes on from NC_080412.1 coordinate 30,607,397, forward strand.
CCGGCGTCGTGAAGTGGAAATCACGCAAGTCAGGGACTACCTGTAGTCTTCATGTAGAGTCTGCTTAGCTCTCAGTTATATATATATTTATAAAAACAAAAATCGAATTACACAAAATTGGATGTATATAATTTATGTTAACATGATGCATGATAAAGTCCTAAGGACCAGTGTCAGAAAATGAAGAGGGAAATCAGATATTTTGCTTGGAAGCAGCAATTTAAGGTTTCTATTCTCGGTAGAAAAACTGTGTAGATGCACGAAAAAGTCGTATCCATGCCCTAAAAAGAACAGGAATTCAACCATAAATTCCAAAGCAATAAATATGAAACTAATAAAAACATTGATTTTTGTACACATTGGAGTGACCCTACATCCTCCGTACATAATTCACCCACGGAACTAAGGTGAGGGATGTTGTGTTGTGGAGGCGAACTCTGTCATGCACGTTTCCAGCAGAGAAGACAAGACGAGCGCACAAACACAACACGAACTCAACTCACCGGGTGACGAGACTCACCAACATCATCCGCAACAAGATAAAAAAATAAAAATCACTCAAAACTGCCCTTTGGAATGAGTGAGCTTTCAAGTCGAGACCCCTAAATTTGACTTGATCTTCCCAACACGCCTCCTCTGGTCCGGCAGGTTTATATATTCAGGAAATATTGACAGGCCATTTCTTTTCGGAAGAGAATACAAATGGAAAGCAACCCCTTAGCGGTCTAAACAATGTCTGACAAGGCAAACAAATGACAGGGACAGCAGTTTGGATAAACAATAACAAGCTCCTAAATAATGCTGGAAAAAAAGTAGCGGGATTTCAGTGCAGCTAAAGATAACAGCAAAGGATTCTCTGCCAAAAAATTAAAATGCAAAGGGAAACCCTTCCCATCGGCTAAGTTGTTGTATGGTTTTGTAGCTTTTAGTAAAATACACGCGATGAGAAAACAAACGCCTTCGTTGTACAAATCCCGACTTTCATTTGTCCTCTTTGTGGCTGTGATTAATCAGCCACACTCTGCCTTTTTCCCCACTTCGCACCTTGCAAATTACCCAAGAAAATCCTCCCGAAAGGGGACGGTGCGTGTGGCATCGGCGGATTTACTGCGTGTTGCGTCGCCAGTCTTCTTCCCGACCATCAATCGCGCATTGTCAACACAACTGAAGTGCTGCCGATTCATTACGGTCGCCACGTTTTACGGGGTTGGGAGTGCATTTACAGCCTTGAGAGCATCACGAGATGAGAGCCCGGGTCTGCGGGAAACGAGCGAACGTAGCGTTGTGTTCATAAATTATTAAATCAAAATGTGTGAGCATTAACATATTGTAAACACACCGTCTGTAAAATATAAAGTGGGACCTTAAGGAAACATAGAAGTATGTATTTGTAATGTTCTAGCTGCCAGTTTGCATTTAGGTTAGGGGTAGGTTTGGGATGCCATCACCTCAGTTTACCTGAATAAAAATTACATTGATGTAAACTTAAAGAAAAACTGTGGTCTGGTATAATCAATAGGACAGAATCATTGTGTGGGCCTTTCACTTTTACGAGTGATTGTATTGACGAGTACCATCATTTTCCGACTATAAGCGGCCACAATTTTCCCTCCATTTGAACACTGCAGCCCATGGCTTTTACAACGAAGTAGGTTGTTTATTGATTTTTTTTTTTTTTTTTTTTTTTTTTTACAAACGAATTTTATTTTCATTTAAATTTGCTGCACGACCAAGCATCATGATGACATTGCCACTTGTGTAGTCTAACATTCTAGCTTGAATGCTCCTTTTGACAACACTCTTTAGTTGTTGTGTGTTCCAAAAATAGAACAGTTTTAAAAGAATGGATATCCACTGTTTGCTACGCCGAGAGGATGCTACGCCAGCGCTGAGCAGTCGTTTTAAACCAGCACTCAGAGACTTTATTCCCCTGGAAGGCTCTGTTCAATGCTTGATGCCATTACAGAAGAACAGTTTAAAACAGGGGGCCCCAACCGCCAGGCTGCGGATTGGTACCGGTCCCTGGCACATTTGGTACCGGGCCGCAAAAGAAATAATAATTTATTACCAACTGCATAATGGCCAAATTAACTTTGGCCTGTGCCCCTTAACACACCAGTTTCCCTGTCTACTCTAGATATAATACTACAGGATGGAATGTCGTCATAGAAATCCATTGACTGGACTGCTAGCAGTACATCTTGTTTTGTATATCTATGTGCGCTTGTCCTCGATCATAATGTCTAACGTAGGGCGGGCGAATCACAATTGTTCCCGGATATAATTAGCCCCCACACTAGAATGACTGAAAAACAGACGTCTTTGGACAGCTTTTTTATGGGGAAAAGGGCACCTGATGAGCCAGAAGATGAGCCTACAACCTCAAAGAAAACAATCTACGCTACTTCCCAATCCCAAAAGACCCACGAACTGCGAAGGAGTGGATTCGTGACCCGTTTGTGAATAAACCGAGTGATTTGAGCATGTCTGTGCAACAGGAGGATTATTTTTTAGAGATCACAAATGACCACAACATTAAACGTACGAGGTTCTGGATTAAAGTCATTCAGGAATATCCTGCCATCGCTACGAGAGCACTGATAACCGTGCTACAATTTCCAACATCATATCTTTGTGAAGCGGGCTTCCCTCACTCTCCCACCACGCATTGTTGGGACCATCTCGTCTCAAGAAAACAAGCTCAGGCTTCCCACTGATTCAGCAGATGAGTAACATTTTCCCTGCACTTAACACGACGGGGCTAAAAACAAATGTTATTTTATATTTGCTGTATTTTTCTGCCGCACATTGCCGGTGTTCTGACAAATTTTGCATGCGCGTAACGTTAAAAATGGCCGCGAATGCAGCGATTCCAAAGTTAACACAACAAACTTTCTTTAAAGAAAGGAATATTAACTTACGTTTGCCATCTTAGCTGCACACAACAACTGCACACATCTCTCTCACTTAACAACTTCACCGTTTCGTTAAGCATTAATTTACGCCATTCGTGTTGCACATGTATGTTTATGATGTAAATGGTTTTTTAGCAATGTTGGATAACATTGAGAGTCGAACTGAATATAAAACAGGGCTTTTTCACCGCCACAAAAGCTTTGGGAGCAAAATTTTATAAGGGTGCAAAATTTGACAAAACACCGGTCCGTGAAAAAAAAAAGACCCAAATCACACCGGTCCGTGGTGCAAAAAAGGTTGGGGATCCCTGGTTTAAAGGGAAACTCAGACTTAAAGACTTGTAGGCTCTAATAAGCCACAATTGTTCTCTTTGACTAAAATATGTTACTAGGGACACATAAAATATTGCCATTAATTTAGAAATGTATAATATTTATAATATAATAATACAATATTTAGCACATTTATATATAACAGTATATTTAGTCTGCGGCATGGTGGCCTCACAGTTCTGAGAACAAGGGTTCAATTCCGGGCTCCGGCCTTCCTGTGTGGAGTTAGCATGTTCTCCCCGTGCCAGCTTGGGTTTTCTCCCACAACCCCAAAAATGCGTGTTTGGCTGACTGAACACTCTTAATTGTCCATACAGTGCTGGCCAAAAATATTGGCACCCCTGCAATTCTGTCAGATAATGCTCAATTTCACCCAGAAAATGATTGCAATTACAAATGCTTTGGTAGTATCAGCTTCATTTATTTTGCTTGCAATGAAAAAACACAAAAAGAGAATGGGAAGAAAATTAAATCATTGACATTTTACACAAAACTCCAAAAATGGTCCGGACAAATGTATTGGCACCTTTGAAAAATCATGTGATGCTTCTCTAATTTGTGTAATTAACAGCACCTGTTACTTACCTGTGGCACATAACAGGTAGTGACAATAACAAAATCACACTTGCAGCCAGTTAAAATGGATTAAAGTTGACTTAACCTCTGTCCTGTGTATACTAGATTAAGCATTGAGAAAAGAAAGACCAAAAAGCTGTCTGAGGACTTGAGAAGCAAAATTGTGAGGAAGCATGGGAAATCTCAAGGCTACAAGTCCATCTCCAAAGACCTGAATGTTCCTGTGTCTACCGTGCGCAGTGTCATCAATAAGTGTAAAGCCTATGGCACTGTGACTGACCCCCCTAGATTTGGACGGGAAAAAAAATTGAGAGATTTCAACAAAAGATTGTGCGCATGGTGGATAAAGAACCTCGACTAACATCCAAACAAGTTAATGCTGTCCTGCAGTCCGAGGGTACAACAGTGTCAACCCGTACTATCCATCAGCGTCTGAATGAAAAGGGACTCTGGGGTAGGACACCCAGGAATACCCCACTTCTGACCCAGAGACATAAAAAAGCCAGGCTGGTCTTTGCCAAAACTTACTTGAAAAAGCCAAAAACGTATTGGAAGAAAGTTCTCTGCTCAGATGGGAAAAAGTAGAGCTTTTTGAGAAAAGGGATCAACATAGAGTTTACAGGGAAAAAAACAAGGTCTTCAAAGAACACGGTCCCCACAGTCAAACATAGTGGAGTTTCCTTATGTTTTGGGGTTGCTTTACTGCCTCTGTCACCGGACTGCTTGACTGTGTGCATGGCATTATGAAGTCTGAAGAATACCAACCATTTTTTTTTTAGCATAATGTAGGGCCCAGTGTGAGAAAGCTGAGTTTCCTTCAGAGGTCAGCCGGACAATGACCCAAAACACACTTCAAAAAGCACTAGAAAATGGTTTGAGAGAAAGCACTGAAAACTTCTAAAGTGGCCAGCAATGAGTCCAGACCATAATTCCATAGAACAGCTGTGGAGAGATCTGAAAATGGCAGTTTGGAGAAGGCACCTTTCAAACCTCAGAGACCTGGAGCAGTTGGCAAAAGAAGAATGGTCCAAAATTCCGACAGAGCATTGTAAGAAACTCATTGATGGATACCGGAAGCGGTTGTTCGTAATTATTTTGTCTAAAGGTTGTGCTACCAAGTATTAGGCTGAGGGTGCCAATACTTTAGTCTGGCACATTTTTGGAGTTTTGTGTAATATGATAATGATTTAATTTTTTCCCATTCTGTTTTGTGTTTTTTCATTGCAAGCAAAATAAATGAAGATATTACTACCAAAGCATTTGTAATTGCAATCATTTTCTGGGAGAAATTGAGCATTATCTGACAGAATTGCAGGGGTGCTAATACTTTTGGCCAGCACTGTAGGTATGAGTGTGTGCGTGAATAGTTGTTTGTCTCATAGTGGCCTGCGATTGGCTGGCAACCAATTCAGTAGTTAGCTGGGATAGGCTCCAGCACCTCCACCACCCTCGTAAGGATGAATGAGTATATTTAGTTTTGACCTAGGGAGGGCGCCATGTTTTAAGTGCGCAATGGACGCTCGGGGTGTTGACGTCACTTTCATTCGACGAATACTACTGGGTTACTGCAATTTGTTTTACGCAGTGAGACGTCCCAACACATGCGCTCATTGGTTAAAAGCGGCGAGTACTGACTAATTGTGTTTTTATTCTTTTATTACCTTTTCATTGCCTCTAAATACTTTTTGCATGTGTTTCCCTCTCATACCTTTAAGCATTGTGTTTTCTTGTCGTAGCTTTAATGCAGATTGTTGATCTGTGGACCACATTAGTTATGTAGTACATTTAAACCACCCTTATTTGATATTACGACATTTAAGTATTTTATTAAGGCATCTTTAGTATGTTCTGTCTGTATTTGGGTGTCAAATTTGCGTCCTTTAGGCATAGCGGATTTTAAGGGGGACCAAGCCCCCCCTGGCCGAAAAGTGTCATTGCATGAAATTGACTTTCCTATATGTATAAAGTTTTAAAACAATAAAACAGCAACAAAAATGAATGAAATGAACAAAAACGTATTTTTATAATGGGTCAAAATTATTTTTCAAACAGATCATGTGACTAGCACCTTAGACGGTCATTTGTTTAGCATATAATTTCCCCCCCAAATAAATCAGGGGAGGGCAATTTTATTTTTCAAATGATTTTTTTTTTTTTTTGATTGAAAATGTTTTTTTTTTTTTTTTTTTGGTTGAAGCAACTTTTTGGGGATTGAATGATTTAGACACAAATGTCCTATCCATAAATGGCACAAACACAAAATGATTGCTTCGATCATAGAAAACTTTTTCAATGAAAAGTTAAGTGTTAAAATGCAAATTTTTCAATCTCAAATATTTTTTCGCATTTAAAAACATTTTCTATGATTGAAATTTTTCTTTTTTTTGTTGAAGTGATTTTTCTTTTGGAAAAAAAAAAAATTAAGCAACAAACTTTTTTGATTGAATAATAAAGACAAAAACGTCCTAGCTAAAATGTGGCCCAAAATCAAATCAACATTACTTCAATAAAAAACGTTGCTTCAATCAAAAAAAAAAAACAAAAACACTTGACTCCAATCAAAAAAAAAAAAAAAAAAAAAAAAAAGGCTTTCACATGCATTTTTTGAGTTTCAAATTTATTTTTGCATTCACTTTTTATTGAAGCCACTGATTTTTGGATTCAAAAATATATATTTTGATTGAAACATTTTTTTTTTTTATTGAATAATAAAGACACAAATCTACCGCCATATGGCTCCGCCCAGGGGATACAGTTTTTGACTGGAGTAACTACATTGGCACGACACCGGCGGGCGTACCATATTCAATGGATGACGATCTTGGCGAAAAGTATTGCCTAAGCAGCCTGATTCAGAATTCCCCTCAAGAATTATGGGAAACAAAAAACGCTCATTGTCAACTTATTATTATAAATATTCTTGTAAGTTAATTTTATTGCTGACACTGTGTTTCGGGGTCATCAACATGTTGTGCCCCCATAGCCCCAAAAGTCAAAGTCCGCCTATGCTTGTAGACGTTTCGCCAGTGTAGCACATTTTGGCAGAAACCCTTTTTTTTTCCTACTCTAGTCTCATCTCATCCCGTCATTCCTGTTCATTTTTCTTTTGCTGCTCGTTTTGTACAATATCGACAAGGCCGTCATGCTCATTAATGTTCTTCTTGGGTTCAAATTGAAAGGGTTGAACAGATGACATTGTTTATGTGGCTAGAGTCATACTCTGGAAGACCGGCAGCGTAACCATGTGACGTCACCGCCCTGTGACGTCAACAACAATGGCGACCTACTAGTCAAACTAATTTTACAAATTGTATAAACACGAAAACATCAAGACGGGTTTCAACATCAAATTATTTTAACTCATAATAATGTTTATCTTTTAAGAACTACAAGTCTTTCTATCCGTGGATCCCTTTAAGGCTAGCCGTGGGTGTTTCACAACATTTAAAGAGGACTGATAGCCACAGAGTGCTAAAACAAAGCTGCCATACTACAGCTGGTAGCCCAGAGTTCATCATATAGCTTACCATTGAAACTATTAAGAGGACTTAGTCGACTGATTCAATATTTAATGATTTTTCCAGTAATGAAAATTTGTACTTGGCACAGTGTGCTACTTGTGCTTTTCAGCAATGCACTAAAATTGCGAGATTTCCGTTATTTTTTTTTTTTCTTTGGTTGTTTTCTTTTTTCAAAGCTCTGATCATATCCCAAGCCTTGCAGCTCATTTCCAGCTTTTTGCTAAAATGTCGAAGAGCAGCTGAAGTGGTGGGCGCCACGGCAGCCCATCAAACCTAGCGCTTCATTCTCCAGCTGAGGCCCTGAAATACTCCACAAAACATTCTCCAATGTTATGTGGAAAAAGAAGAAAAAAGAAACCTTTTTTATCATGACTCTTGAGCCTGATTCATAAGCAAAGACAAAAAGGAACAACATCAGTCAACATTATAAGCTGCGATATAAAGTGCCTTTTCAAATGAGTCATATCTTGGCATCTGTAAAAGGGCCAGCATGAAATCTTTCAAATTTTAAAGAGGACCACATTAGAGCTGCATGACATACATTTAAGCCTCAATTGAGTCACATCCTGGAAAAATTACGAGTGATTATATCTTGAATAGCTTGAAAAAAACCCAAAAATATGTGATCATAGACTTCACCATCAGTTGACAGGACAGCTCCTACAGACATTGTGCCACGTCTTCCCATAGGGGGCCCAGTCTAGGCAGAACTTTCAATGTGATAAATTCAAACACACGCTACGTTCTAACGCCGACTTAAGGTGGAAACAGGACAAAGGTTTTAGTGCATGCAAGCAGGCAGGGGTGTCTCGAGAGTGATTTGGTCAAGGACTTTGATTTTTTTTTTTTTCCCCCATTCAATTTTTTTCACAACTTTTCAGAGTAACTTTGCTTGAAATATTTACATAAAATGAATGAAAACTGCCCGTTTTTGGGCTTTTAACCAAGAATCTAAACTGTTTCACATCCATTTATGTAGAAATTCCGACATTTACGCATTTACTTACAAGAATTTTCAACTTATAAAGCTCTTTGTTTTGTGATGGCTGCCACGTTGGATTTTGTAGCTACAGCATACACAATAGTGTCACTTTACATTCAAATAATCAGTTAGTTTTCGGCCAACTGCCAGTTTTTTTTGTGCAAATTACTAGTCATTTAGACATTTATGCATGCATACAAACAACAAATCTGGCTTTTACGTGTTTTATTTTATGTAACATTTCAATCTAAAAATGACGAGGGCCAGATAGCTGATAAGACGTGCTGAGGCAATGGTGACATCAGAATTCAACCTAAATAAATTGTGATTGTATATAGAAAAATGAAAATGTTGCTTTTGTTGAGTAAAATTAAGATGATTTCTGCATTCTTTCCGCAAGTATTTGGTTTCTGGTGCGAAAATTGGTTGATTTATTACCTAGAAATGACTAACTACATACAAAAAAAAAAAGTTTTTAAAAGTCACTATTCTGGGCAAAAACTTTCAAAACTTGCATATTGCTATTAATCCTGATTATATAGAGGATTATCTCTGCATTTTCTGATTTTTGCGCATCTAGCGTAAAATGTGAGAATTGTATAGCCATTTTAAGTTTTGTTATACTTGTATAAAAAAAATAATAATCGGGATTTTATTAGAAAACAACTACGATTTTTTTTTATGCTGCTGCTCACGGAGACTCATATATGCCTAAAGGAGGTGCCCGTTTTGGTTTTAGGTTGCTAGCGGCTTTGTTTTTGAAAATATCTGAATTTTGAGTTTTTGAAAATAGGCCCCCTACAGAACGGCCCCGCGCTCCGTCAACTGACCGTGAAGTCTATGGGTTGATGTAATAGTGAAATCTTATTTGATTTCATTGAATCTAGTTAAAGAATGATTTGTTAAATAACAACACATTTTCTTCAGGGTATTTTTTTTCTAAATTCTGAAAATAAAAACATATTTGGCTGACTAAAGCTTTCAAATTACAAGTATCATCATAAACTGCTTGCAGTACACTTTTAAATTTCAGTTTCTAGTTGATAAGTAGTAAATTACACTGTTAGACATTTCTTCAATGTCATAAATGATTTAAAACAAACAAAATAAAGAATAAAATATGAACCAAAAAATTTAAAAGTAGGAGTGAGTAAGACAGACCAATATACACCATATTTAGAACCATATTTTTTAAAAATTATATAAAGAGAATGATATGTAACATGAAAAAATGCCCAATTGCAAAATTTTCACAAAAGAGTGTACTCACGGCAGTTTCGGTCATATTAACATTTTCGTATTTTGTCGATGTTTTCTCATGAAAAAACGTGAATGGTGTTCGAATATAATTCAATTGAATAGCACACAATTATATAGCTAGCTCCCTGGAGGCAGGTTGATCCAGATGGGAACAGAGGTGACTGCTCGGATGATTCCGTATGCTTGGTAAAAGCTTTTATTCTCCATCATTTCCCCTCTCTCGGACACACTAAACTCCCTTAATTAGAATCCAGGACTTTATATCCCTTCATTCTCTTCCTTCTTGTTTAATTCCACATAGTAAAATCCAAGCAGTGCCCTCCAGTCAAAAGAAAGCTCTTTGTTTTAATACGGATTCTTTCTTTTTGGCACCTGGTGCAGGTAACAGGTGCTGAAGGAATGACTGAAAGCTCAGGTCGCAGGAAGGGAAGGCTCTTATTTTTTAATGAGCTTCAGTGGAGACCCCACTTGTATTTTTGGGAGAGGTATGCTTGAGCCAGTTGGCTAGCAGGAGCAGCAGATCGAACACTAATGAACGCTAACAAATAAATTTCACTAGGCAAGGAATTAGAGACAAAAGCTTGTTTTATTGCGACAGCGTATCGCAGTGTTGGTATTGTCAGGTGCTAACCTAACTAGTACCTTAACAGCTATTGACAGTAAAAAGACAATAATACGTATAATGAGGAAAACATTGCTTAATTCATTCACACTGTTTTCAAAGAAGTCTTCCCCATAGTGCCAACCTTTTTAGAGCGTTTTGGCTAATATTAAAACTGACAGTTAAATTGTAATTGTTACGGTGTCTGAAATCATGTCTTAAAAATCCTTTCTCACTGCAAAAGTTGGAGTCATTACCAGTGTCGTCATCATGTGAATCAACGAATGTTAGATCAGTCCCCCATCCCCCGAAACAAGACCAAAGCCCCTTTCACAAATACCTTCACACCGTTAAAATCCTGGGATTCAAACAGGTAGCCCTTGTTTGTGAAAGCAATTTCTCGGGTCGACTGACACGGGATTACGCGGACATTTAATGGGTCGCGTCTTAGTATTATGTCCGGGACTTTCCTGGGACGAGACATGTGTGAAAGCATGCTTTTGATTCCTGGGTCACAGTATGAAGGCTGATTACGTAAATATCATGGCGGGCCGATCGTCATTTCCTCCAACTTCGCAGTAGGACAAAAAGTGGTAAACAAACATCACAGTTATCACAATGGCAAACTGGCAATGACAAAGATTAAACTGAAAAATTTAAATTAAATTGCTACTGGATCGTAGAGCCGAGGAAGAGTCGATCGTCCATCTATAAAAATAACAAGGTTGTACCCAAGATACCATACCATCATCTTCCGCTTGCTCCAAGGTCAGGTCGCAGGGGTAGCAGTTTTAGCAGGGAAGCCCAGACTTCCCTTTCCCCAGCCACTTCAACCAGCTCCTACGGCGGAATCCCAAGGCGTTCCCAGGCCAGCCGAGAGACATAGTCTCTCCAGCGTGTCCTGGTTCTTCCCCGGGGCCTCCCTGGGGACATGCCCGGAAAACCTCTCCAGGTAGGTGTCCAGGAGGCATCCTAACCAGATACCCGAGCCACCTCAGCTGGCTCCTCTCAACGCGGAGAAGTAGCGGCTCGACTCAGAGTCTCTCCCAGATGACCAAGCTTATCACCCTATCTCTAAGGGAGAGCCCGGACACCCTGCAGAGAAAACTCATTTCGGCAGCTTGTATCCGGGATATTGTTCTTTCGGTCACGACCCACAACTCGTGACCATAGGTGAGGGTAGGAATGTAGATCGACTGGTAAATCGAGAGCTTTGCCTTTCGGCTCCGCTCCTTCACCAATGCGGACCGGTGCAAAGTCCGCATTACTGCAGACACTGCACCGATCCGCCTGTCGATCTCCCGCTCCCTCCTACCCTCACTTGTGAACAAGACCCCAAGGTACTTGAACTCCTCCACTTGGGGCAGGATCTCATCCCCAACCTGTAGAGGGCACTCCACCCTTTTCCGACTGAGGACCATGGTCTCTGATTTGGAGGTGCTGATTTTCATCCCAACCGCTTCACACTCAGCTGCAAACCGCTCCAAAGAGAGTTGGAGGTCATAGCCTGATGAAGCCAAAAGCACCATATCATCTGCAAAAAGCAGAGATGCAATGCTGAGGTCACCTAACCGGAACCCCTCAACGCTTCGGCTGCGCCTATAAATTCTGTCCATAAAAATTATTAACAGAATCGGTGACAAAGGGCACCTTTGGCGGAGTCCAACCCTCACTGGGAACGAATTCGACTTACTGCCGGCATTGCGGACCAAACTCTGACACCAGTCGTACAGGGACCGAACAGCCCTTATAGGTTGTACATCAAAGCAGAAAACAACGGAGGGATACACTCAAGGGTATATTAATTACAAACAAAACTACCCGCGATCGCGGAAAAGTATTAGGTTTTGTGTTGGTTCCCTCATAGTGTGTTCCTGTGATTACCCATTGATTTCACCTGTTGTGCCTGCTCCTAGTGTATCCACCTACCTACATCCTTCCGTGTCACCCATCTGTCCCTCATTGTCTCGTTACCCTTTGTCTCTGTGTGTATATAAGCTCCCAGTTTCTTTTCATTCCTTGTTGTGTCATTGTCAATGTCTTCGTTCATGCCAGTGTCAATTCTTGCCCATTCCTACGTCACAGCCCTCATGTTTCTCTGCCTCAGTAAGTTTTTTTTATACCCAGCCTTTTGTCAGTAGCAAACAAAACTCAGGTTACTGTGTTTTTTGGGGTCACCTCAGTTTTGGTTTGTACTTTGTTTTTTCTGTCGGCCTTAATTAAATCATTTTTGCACTGCTGGTCTGCGTCGCCTCTTTTCCTGCAATTGGGTCCACACACCACCTGCCCGCCCGCATTCCTGACAAAAAGGGGAATAAAACAATGGGTCCGTGACAGTAGGTCGACAGGGATCAATAATACTAACCTAAGCGGTAGGCAGAGTGCCGATAAGACCACAAAACAAATCTACTCAAATGCCGGCACAGCGTAGAGGATTTCAAAACAAGGGCGGCAGACGAACAAGCTAGCAAATGCACGAAATTCGGGAGTACCAGATGTCAAATGGCGCCCAACAAGTTAATATCTCGGCACCCTTCTTTTGGATCGCCTGGGCTTAAATACAGTCTGGATTAGCTTGAATTGGCTGCAGGTATGATGTCGGGAACTCTCCCACAACCGGCTCCTTAACAAAACATGATCTGACGAACAGAATGGGATAGCTGATCCTGACCAACAATGACGTAATGTCCGGGTTATAAAATCGCGCCAGCCTTCTTCCCCGCACAGAGAGCGCAGAGACTCAGACCTGGGATAAATCAAGCAACTTCCACACATACGACCCGGTTTATTCCCGGGACATTTCCCCATGTGTGAAAGCCATGATACAGCAAAATCCCGCGTCACCTTACACAGGAATTTTCCGGGATATAAGTTTTAAAGAGCCTCAAGACTTCTAAAATGTAGTGGAGACCAAGTTTGAGCGTGACATTATTACTCCTTCTTCACCAAAAAAAAAAAAAAAATGAGGACAGCTTCTTCTGTTCCTTGGTAAGCAGCATTAGAGCACAGGTTTGCAACTCACAACTTTTTAAAGAAGCCAACAAAAGTTCAAGCTAAATCCAAAAAGCTCGACTTCCACGCTGCCGCTGACCAACCTTGACATTATAACTCAACTAGGAGTGGAGAAATCATTGTTTTTAAAGTATTTCATTTAGATGCTAATGTGTTTTCTATTGTGTGACGATAAAGGGGAAAATTGCCGAAGCTACTATTAACACGTCTTTGACAAGGTTTTGTCTTGCTAGTATAATGTCTCACCGCTAAGAATAAAAGCAGTCTACATATACCGTAAGACACAAGATTCCTTGTCTCTAAGTGGTACAAAATATGTCTTTGCTGCAAGTTGTTGCTTCAAAGAGGCTCTTTCATTCCTATGGTAATTGAATTGGTAATTGAACACTTTGCCACTACTGCCTTGTCATTATACGTAGGCATTGTCCTCCTGGCAAGGTTTGGAAAGTGTTAAGACCGTGTTATGCTTCCACGTCAGACCTGCGCCATCAAGGAAGACCCGATTTACGACCCTCCGCCGTAGCCTCTCTGGCTCCTTTTTTTTCTGGCTTCGCGGCACGTCAACGCGTGTGACGTGGTGGAAATGGACTATGATTAATCCGCTTACTGTTTTTTCGGGTTCAGCGCAAAATCACCGGCATTGTCAAACATTTTTTTACACGCAAAAATGGACCAAGCCGATGAGAGTATCAACGAACAGCAGGTACGACAACTTCTACAATGTCTCGTCAAGACATTATGAAGATTTCCAAATGGCAAGCAATTCGTGGGAGGAGATTGCTGGAAATACGGGGCTGGAGGTCAGCCAGATTAAATAAAAAAACAAAAACAAAAAAACAGGTGGAAGAACCACGAAACAAGTATGTGTGTGTTCGGAATCGAGTGGCCACGCGAAGCAATGACCCAGTCGGCCAAAAACTGCCAGTTTTTTATCACTTTATGTCATATTTTTGGATGGTGCACTTCATCATTTATTGTGTACATACAGTGCTGCTCAAAAGTTTGTGAACACCCTCAACATTTTGGAATTTTCTATTATTTCAACCTGATTTCCTAATCAATCAATTCAGTAGTTTTTTTTTTGTTTTTTTAACAGTTGTGTTGTCGAGACTAAATTAAAAAGAGTTTTCATCAACTGATGTAGGTGCAAAATTGAGCTGTTTGGTCACAACCAAAACCGCCATGTCTGGCGAAAAGTCAACACTGCATACCACCAAAAGAACCTTCTCCCAACAGTGAAGCATGGAGGTGGGAATGTCAAGATCTGGGCTTGCTTTTCATCCTCAGGACCTGGACAACTCCACATAGTCCAGGGAATCATGAATTCTGAGGAATATTGTCAAATCCTAGAACATAACCTGACGCCATCCGTTTTGAAGTTAAAGCTTGGCAGAAGGTGGATCATGCAACATGATAATGATCCAAAGCATTCCAGCAATACAACCAAGGAATGGCTGAAAAAGAAGATTCGTGTTCTGGACTGGCCCAGTCAAAGTCCTGACCTAAATCCCATTGAAATGCTGTGGCGGGACCTGAAGCGAGCAGTTCATGCCAGACGCCCATCAAACCTCTCTCAACTGACTGCGTTCTGCAAGGAAGAATGGGCAAAAATCCCCCAAAGTAGATGTGAGAGGCTGATTAGTCACTACAGAAACCGTTTGGTTGAGGTAATCTCTGCAAAAGGAGGCGCAATATCCTATTAACTGAAGGGGTTCACATACTTTTGCACACATGATATCTGAGTTTTTCTTAAATCAACCACTTTTGTCAAATAAAGAATGACAATATAACTATTTCTTTTGTTTCAGTCCATTATTTGGAATGTCAGTATTGTGGATTTGGGTATAACTTAACATTTAATAAGGTTATTTTAGTTTTTTTTACAAAAAATCTGACCATCGCTGTGTGGTTCACAAACTTTCGAGCAGCACTGTATGTTTGCTGTGAGTCTGACTTCTTTACGTGTCACACATCAAGTATATGAAGAATAAAGTACAGGTTTGGTGTCAAAAGAGTTGTTTTGATCTTTAATTTTCAATAACAGACAGTTCACACACGATCACTGATTGAGAGTGCCTCGGTGCTTTTTATGATAACGTTAAAATCAAAGCTCCCAACGCAGTTTGGGAAATTCCATAGACGCAAGAAATCTGCTATGGCTTCCCACTGGCTGGTTGTTGGACACGGCAAACAAATCGGGCTGGAGGGCTTTGCAGACCTTGAACGCAGTGCTCCACCCCAGTTTGAAGCTAGCTACCACAGCTAGCTGGTTTCCACCCGAGGCTAGAACTCTCTATGCGGCAACAAAAGTTGGACAGACCGCCTCGAAACAGTCTTCTGCGTCGTCTGTGCCTCAACATTTGTATGATCTGAGCTGAAGATCCACATTCAAGTGTTCCATCTTGCATTGTTTATTTTTTTTCTCCGTTAAACTAGACAAGAGGAAGTCAACAAGCATGCCCCAAAACCGCACAAACATAATGCCACACCCCTCTAGTGGCTTGGCAGTGAACCATCGAATGTCGAATGACGCCGTAGTCACTGCGCCGTCACCACAACGCGGGAGTATAACTCAGGCTTTACAGTTTGGCATTTATAAAAGTGGCTATCCAGCCACATCTACTCATACTATGAATCCACGGTGCCATAACATCCCTTAAGATTGAAGTGTGCTGACCACTGAGCTGGACCATCTTCTTACGATACCAAGAAGCGAGGATTCTTTTGACATACACACTGTATAGCACACGAACTCCGAAATTCAAGAGCCCATTCCTGAAAACACACAGGAAATCTGCCATATTCCCAAATGAAATCCAGCCCTAACGCCGGTTTTAAGAATTAATGTAAAAAATTGGTAGGCGAGTTTGTTCCAAGCAGGCTCAAAAAGAATGTCTGCCATTGTACTTTTAAGATTACATTTTATAATCCTTTTCCCATTTCTAGGTCCGAATAGCGTCCCTGGAATTTTGGGACATGTAAAGGCATGATTTTTTTTGGTTGACAATGAAAATGAGAGTGACTTGCTCCCTCGCTCTCTCACTCGCAGCAGGAGCAGCTGCCACCGAAACACTTGCTGACATCCACATAAGTCGCTTCACATCTGCTTGTCAAATTTCCCGGAATATCAAGACAAATACGTCGAGCTCAGAGATAGTGCATCCGCAATTTTTGGATCCCTTACAGTGATAGTTACCTTTGGTACCACAGCACAACATGTTCTAATACAGAATTTACATCCACATACAGTACAATGACTCATCTAGTATTAAAGTTGCATATATGTGATTTAAATGTCTTGGCAGGCTCACTCGAGTGCTTCCCACCTTGTTAAAATGATACATTAGGAAAAAAAACAAAAAGCATCAAGTTTGAATACCATTTAATCCCCTATTTGTTCTCAATTCCCTCCCGTGTATTTTCCAAACATTGATCCAAGACATTTCTCCGTCACAATTCATTCCCGTCTGGCTGCTTATTGCTCGGATTAATCGCCTCCTGCTGACTAAACGCAGTGCTCATATTCTCCGTGCGTGCGCTGCGGTTTGTCAAATTAACTGACTGTGGTGGATGAGCGAGGCCAAAAGAGACTGAGAGGGAACCCTATCGATTTTTTATTATACACGGCCCAAGGCAGCGAAGGTGGTGTCTGAACTACAACATGTTCAGCCACCCGATAGCATCAAACACATTGCAAAAACACATTACCATAATTTATCGTGTATAGGAAATGCTCGTGTATTATACACAGTGTTGTCACTGACGCATTACTAAAAAATGCGTTATTGAAATCTGATTACTTTCTTTCAGTAACGATCAATCTAACTAAGCTTGACAACGATAAACCGATACGACCAGATACCCGGTTTTACAGGCGAGAGACACAGCTGTATCGATAGTAAAGTTACCATTCGACAGTAATTAGCCAATAAATATTCAATGAACCAATAGTAGAGATAGAATTCTGCTATCGCGAGCAAAAGAATCGGCTTCTAACGCCTAGTTCAATCCATTGCTTATTATGATAATAATTTAGCTTTTACCTCACATTCTGCGCTTGTGTCATTCACCACACAGCACACTTAGATTGTGACCGCCGTCGTGGTTGCCTCAACTTCCCATTCATTTCGGCAGAACCGCTAGTAGTCGCCGTCATTACCCGATCGTCACGGGCGTGTCATAACAACGCGAGAGCTAACAAATTCACGCACGCTCCGTAGCATTTTCTTCACAACCCAAAACGAAACTAGTAGTGGCAACAAAGCAACATGCTAAAACAATGGACAGTTTGCGCACCACGCCAGCGACGCGCAGCGATTGATTTTCAACGCACCCAGGAAAACAAAAGTCGGACTTTGAAGTGACCAAGGCAGCCAGATCTGTTCACATGGGACAGAGCTAGTGTGAAGTGGGAAGCGGTACAGAGATCGTGAGTTTTTAACCCAGAAAAATAACCCACTACAATGGTGGAAAGGGCAGCACGATCTGCTGGAGATATTGTTTCCACGAAACGCAGTCTACTTAAACATGAACATGTGGCTCAGTTGATCTTCCTCAAGAAAAATCTGCCCTTCAAAAGAGATATAGACAGTGATGAGGAATAAAACATGTGGAAGCACAGGCATAAGTGAATGACTTTGCTGTGTATAAGGTTAAAGTAATGATTATAGACCTGTCTGTCAAAAATGCCATGTTTTTATTCCCCCAGTTATACCAGTGGTAAAGCATAATTTATTATTTATTTATGATAACACTAACAGGTTTAATTATTTTTTTCAAGAGCTGCTGTATATATTTTTTGCTTGGAAGATGTTTACGTTGAAAGTTTGCACTTAAATTACTTACCTATTGTGTTCAAAACACCAGGAAAAACAGTAATTAAATTACTGCACTTTATTGTTGTCTGTCACTGGAGTTTTATTGTATTATCAATCCCATCCAACAAAATGACGATCATATAGTAAGCCTTATTTTTTTTCCCCATAAAAAATAAATAAATAAATAAAACATAACATTGGTATGAAATTTTGTTGTTTAATTTTGCTATCAAAACATTGTCTTTTTTAGATTTTTAAAATACTGTACGAACACACACAACAAATGTTTACTATCGTATCGTTTTCACTCTGTATTGAACCGTATCGTTCTTAAACTGTATCGAATCGTATCGAATCGCTCGGCCTAAAAAATGTATCGTTTTTTTAATCGAATCGTAACCTGTGCATCTAGATACATATCGAATCGGTTTCATGCCCGATTCCCAACCCTAAATCTAACGCGTTCATTTTTCCAAACTAGTAATCTGATCCTTAGTGTCTGTGCGTTACTATTTTGTTATTGCCTCAAAATGTATGTAGAATAAAGAATATCGTAGTCATGTCCGAAGAACATTTTGAATAGAAAAGATTAGAAAGGTTCCCACCACGCGTTCGTTTCCATGGTAACCCCCTCATAATGAAAATAAACAAACAAATAAATAAATAAACCTGCGTCCTATATGGTAAACTGGGGACGGGTTTCAATAAGCTTCGGCTTCTCCCGTCGGCCCTTTTCTTTTCGGGTTGAATTAATTGTTAACACATTTAAATGCTGTATGTTTGGATTTGTCATGCCTGAAGGGAAAATAAATAAATAATTACCGTATTGGCCCAAATACTGTATAAGACTGCCCTGATTATAAGACGACCCCCTCTTTTTCCAAGACTCAAGTTTGAAAAAAAAAAGACTTTTTGAACACAAAAGTAATTTTCATACAGAAAATAATTACAGTACATCTGAAACAAATGATTGTACCATTATATTTGAGAGAAAAAGCATGTTATTAGTTGTTAGTATCTGAACATTTAAATATGTAAATTAAAGTGCAATCACTTTTGTAAATGAATGGCTTCTGGTTTTTGAAATGTAAATAAAGCAATCTATTGTGATAAAACAACAAAATTGCAATAACTATTAACCATCATAGTGAAGTCTAACTGTAACTGTAGTCTTGAAACAAATCTGAATTAGGAAAAACATTGCAGTAAAATAATGCAAACTGGTTAAACTTGAGAGTAGCTGAGATCTGTCATGACAGAACATTGCTCCTCAAGTTCAGCATTCGCTTAATTGATATCTGGCGCCATCTAGCATTGTGAATGGGTATAATGTCTAGACCCCAAATATAAGACGACCCCCACCTTTTTCAATCGTATTTCAATGCAAAAATCAAAGTCTTATATTCGGGCCAATACCGTACTTCCTGTTTTGGTCTCAAGTCATAGGCGCCAAGTGTTTTGGGATCGCATGAGGATTGCGTGTGCACATTCGAGTCGACTGCAGCCACCTGTTGAGATGTGCGAGGGAAAGTTGATCTGTGTGCGTTAATGAATGTACGTGTTTTTTCTTCATTTTGGAGGGTTCCAGCAATAGGTTGGAGCCGCTACATCTGCAGCGGTTTTGTAGCTTTGCCATTGCATCGGCAGTTAGTCATAGGCGAGCATTGTTTACATCATATTTGTGTTGCACATTCATACAGTGAGGTGACGTGTTCATTTAGCATCATTGGGATGTGTTGTAAGTCCGATTAAGTGTAAAGTGCTTAGTTGCCGCCATGTTTTGTGACCAAATTGACTGCGTATTTCTGGATTGTACAAGCGCATTCACACCCGGCCCCACCTTTGTGTTAGTTGCACTGTGAAATTCATTCGTGTGTTGTTGATTATTGTGCAGTCAATTTGCATTGTTTTACATTAGCACTGAAATGCCGTTAACCCCTAGGCCCTCACCCGAAGTTCAGAATTTTTGACATTAGGCTTAATCTTCGAGTTAGATGGGGTTTAATTAGTCAGCAGAGTTGACTTCAACAAATTCCATGCAATTTGTCAGTTATTTGTTAGTTTCAGGGCTCTGGAGTGGCGAAGCTAGGGCGAGTCAATGGTGGTTGAAATCAACTCCATCAACTAATTAAACCCCCGCTAACTCGAAGATTAAGCCTTATGTGGAAATTTCTGATCTTCCCCTTTAATTTCAACTATCAAAAAGTCAATTACATGCAATGACATTCTTCTGTTGTCATTCTTATGTTGAGGCAGCAAAGGGAGAAAACTGGTAAAAATAACCGATAAATTTTTAAAGCAACTTAGTTCCTTTTATAATAAAATAATTAGTAGAGCAACTAGATTACTTTTTTGAGGCGTAATCAGTAATTAGATTACATTTTCAAGTAATCTGTGACAACACTGATTATACACACCTGCAAAATCGCTTTTCAGAAACTGATTTTTTTTTTTTTTTTTTAATTGGTATGCTTGCTTCAAAATAGAGCTGGAACCGATACCAAATGAGATTTGAGACTGAACTCGCGCATACAGTAGGTCAGAAAACGCTTGGTGACTTAGCGCCTTGTCGTCTTTAAATTTACACCAAACCAGAGAGACTTAAGAAAATGAAAAATCAGGCAGTCGTTAGTCAAATCAGCCATCCGTCGAGCAGGTAAAATATGATCATCCATCATACAGTCAATATGACTCCTTACACGCTCTTCGATTCGATCTAATTCAAATCCCTGCTACACGGATGCCAAGATGTGGTCTTTTGTAAAGTTCGAAGATAGATCAGCTGCAAGCGTTTCCTTCGGTAAACATAGTAAATTACTCTGCTTGAGGGAGAAAGCACGTAATACTAAACAAGTCTCTCGGATTACATTTGACTCGCACATCTGCATGAGAATGATACGGTGGTGTTATTGTGCACACGGAGATGAAAATCAAATAATGAATGAATTTTACATCCCGGCTCGATTCATTTTCTCCACAGCTTGGGGGGTATTAGAAATCTGCAGGACGACAGTCATATACACACACTGGCTGCAAACACACCAAACACCAGTCAGTAATGTAGTAGTGTGGAGTGTCTCCTACTGCTGAAGTGGATATGCTCTACACAATATGGTGTAATTACAGGGATTTATGTGAACACAAGGACAAAAACTGCGGGAGAGAAAGTGGAAGTGGAAGTTCGGATGCATTATCGCAGCAGCTCTGGACTCAAATGAGTTTTGCAATGCGGATTTAAGACCTCTGGTTCTAGTGATGCATTTGTGGTCTGGGTTGAGGGTTTAAGGTTCAATTAAAGGAAAAGGGGTTTGGAATTAGGGTTCCGTTTTGGTGCAAGGGTTTGATTAAATTAGGGTCGCGGTTTGATTCAGGGGTTAGGATTCGGAATTAAGGTTTGGACTGGATTTTTCAGAAAGTTAGGGTTTGGATTAGGGTCTAGGGTTAAGAAATTAGTTTAATTAGGATGGATGATCAGGTACAGGAGATAGGGTTGGGGTTAGTTTGGGAGTGGAAGGTTAGCATTGGAAATTTGTCACACGTTTATAGTCTAATGATTAAGGGCGGGGCTCAGCAACCTTGAACACCTATACAGCCATTTCAACCTGGTTTTCATGGAAAAGAACACTGGGAGCCGCACACACTTTTTGCCATCTCAAATTAAAATGTTAGCCATGGGGTCGGGAACGAATCAGGCTCAATTTTTATACACCTGTATTCACTGAACACTGACGCAGGTCATTATTTCACCGACTATCTAAAGCAGGGGTGTCTAAACTATTCCACATTGGGTCGCAGTGGGTGCTGGATTTCAGTCCAACAAAACAAGATGACAACTTTTCACCAATCTGGTGTCTTAGAAGTGTAATCAGTTGATTGTAGTCAGTTGCTGCTTGTTTGAGCAGAAACTTCATTGGTTATACTGTCTTCAGGGGCGGACTGGGACTAAAAAGCAGCCCTGGACTTTGACTCAGCCCAGCCCACAAGAATCGCTATACGAAGGGAAACACAGACCCCCCGCGGATAATTTTTCTTTTTACATTTTATTGTAAAATGCATCAATTTCGTGCACTTTGAGAGAAAATGAAGAAAATGTGTCGAGACTGTGACTGTCTGTCTTGGGGCGCTCAAAGTACTGCAAGGCTGAACTGGAGTTGGGTTCATTTTCTGTACTACAGTAGCTCTATGATCAACCTGAATAAACAAATGAAAGAATGTATTTTTCAAAGCAAGTTTTATGTATCCAATTGATTATAATATATTTCTATATATCTCCATCTATAAAATGATTTCATTGTTTATGCCATCATTCAGTGGTCTCCTAACTATTCCACATAGGGCCGCAGCGGGCGCAGGATTTCATTCCAACAAAACAAGACAACACCTATGCACCAATCTGGTGTCTTACAAGTGTAATCAGTTCATTGCAGTCAGGTGCTGCTTGTTTTAGCAGAAACTTCATTGGTTAAACTGTCGGTAATCGATCGGTTGAAACAAAAATCAGGCCCCGCAGTGGCCCTTGAGGACCGGTTTGGGGACCCCTGCCATAATTAATCTTGCCACACAAATTATAAATTTCAATGAAAATAGACATTTCAAGACAAATCATGTATACATAACCTTCATTGGAAAGTATTAACCAGAAAACAAAGCAATATATAAATGATTAAAAATATATATCATATCAACTACCTAAACTTTAAAGTAAAACCATTCATTTTATTAATATTTTGTTATATTTCTTCTGAATTAATATTGCTGCTGCGTGTGCATACGTTGTTTTACAGCTAAAATATTTTTTCTTAGGAGAGTGATAGTAGGACTAGCATACTGTAACTTGACACGATTGCAAACGGGTACATGGACTAGATGGCACTAACCCTTTAATTGTCATTTATTTCATTTTAAAAAATGTAGCTACCTGGTGGATAACAATTGCCAGTATACCGAGCAAGTGACCCTCTTCATCCCTTTTTACTTGCCCTGCGCTTGTCTGGGGAACTTCTACCAGGTTATCATTACCCCCTCCCTCTATTTTTCTCTCTCCCTGCACCAGCCGCACGTCGGAGTGGCTGCCGGTCACACTCTCACCATCGCCGGGGGATGCGCTGCTGTTACCCGATGTGGCTGTTGCAGCCAGACTGCTGCTTGCGAAAATATTTGTCAATTTATGACATTTTAATGCTTCGCTCTCCAGTTTCTTTAAATTTTTTCTCCCTAACCTTCTCCGCGCCACCCATTTCTTTTCTTTTTTTGCCACCACCATCCATATTGTGCATTAACGCTCGTCGCTATTTTGCTTCCACAAGGAACCAATAAAGGCTACTCTGTGCTTTCTTCGTTCTTCTATCAAACTGGCGGTGAACAGCCAGGTGCATTGCTGCCACCTGTCGGTTGATACTGTTGATAATCAGAGGATAGGGGGATAAAAAAGGTGATGTATAATGAATGGCGGCCGCCGTCCGTCCAGGGCACCGGCCGTTCTGTGACCCTCCAGAACCCACAGGTTACCTTTCCGCCCCTGCTGTCTGTGCTTAATTGGTAGGAACAAAAACCAGGAACCCCAGTGGTCCTTGAGGACCGGTTTGGACACCCCTGATCTAAAGTCACCTTGTCACTTAGAGGGTGGCACCATGACTTTACATAGTTGGTGAATTATGGTCCTGCATGTGTGTTCTGTTTACAAAAAAGGTGAGCCTGACTTGTTCTGCTCACTATCGCAATGCTAAATTTCTTTGTTAAATCTCACAAGCGCCACAATATATTTTAATCAAATACTTGGTTTTATTTTAAAATTGAACCGCATTAGAGGGATCAAAGAGCTGCATGCGGCTTTGGAGCCACGGGTTGCTGAACCTCAGATTTAGGGGTCAAGTCTAATTAATGTACGTCTTGGGGTACAGTTTAATGATTAAAGCATAATGTTAGGGGGTTTGGTTTCTAGATTAGGTTAGGTTTTAAGATTAGGATTGGGTTTTAAAGACACCGTTGTTTTAGAATTAAAGGGATAGCAAATAGAGGTTCAGGTTTAAGGCTTTATGTTTCACTATAAGCGTTTTGTGCAACGTTTGGAGTGAAAATTAACGATGATCGGTTAGGAATTAAGATCTAACATGTTTTTTGTCAATGTGAAAAAATGTTTCACAATAATTTCCCCCTTTGTAGAACTTGTGTTGTAGTTTATCTTCACACCGTTGGCCCAATTTTTTTTTTTTTTTTTTTCTGGTCTTCTAGGAAATCACTGGCCATTCTGCCTCAATTGCTTTAAGACAAGGTCAAAGTAAGGGTCTTGCCAAGAATGAACAATCTAAACATCCATTAACTTTGAAAGATGCTCTTCAGTCAACCTACCCTAACGTTCGACATAAAGATGAAAAATGGGTTCCTCTTTTGACGGTGCCAAAAAACACTAAAAACATGAACGACTCCTTACGATTCGTGTTACACGAGCCAAAAGCCTCCAGAAGACGACGGATGAATACAAATAAAACCATTTGGAATCTTCAACAAAGATTCCATAGCTTCCAGCAACTATTGGCTAATGTGGTCATCTTTCAGTCCTTTGTTCAAATAATTCTGCATTCATTGTGCAAATTGCTCCGCTGGGGAATGGGTTATCCTTAAAGAAACACAGCTTTGATTTACTGCAATCAATAGCTCGCCAGAAAATATTCCCTTTCGACAAACTCATCAGTGCATATGAGTTGGGAGCAGTAATTGAACAGCGGCTCATGTTTCCAACCCATCGACCGCAGAATGCTACTGTAACTGCAGGGTATGTAATTAGATGTTAAGCAACGCCACGAAGTCGAACCTAGTGGGTTTTGATATAGAGTTTGCTCGTCTTTTCATCTTTTCTTTTTAGGAAAGTGCAAAATATATCTTCTTTTTTAGGAGTTGAATGAACAATTGTTTAATTCTTCTGGGATAGACTGCTAAAGCATTGTTTGAACCTTTGTCAAATTTTCCAAAACTGAGTAGGGATTACATTAGGTATGATTACATTGAAACTTTCATTCGGAATAAAAGCTAGGTCGAAATCAAAATGCTTCACGTACAAACCACATTCGGTATATTCTAACCTGATCGGGTCCATTCCGGTCAAGAGTCTATTCCGAACAAGAGGGGTGGTTCATGCTGATCGGTGCGCATTAAAACACTTAATTCCAAAACTTTTGGAACAAACCACTCATAGTAAAGAAAAACTGAAGATGAGATCTTGTTCTTGTTCCATTTACATCTCAGAGAAATGAATCAGCAACAGTGAAGACGATGGGGCGCCGTTTGTAAAGCAGAACATGCTGAAAATGACAATTTTCTCACATTTAGCACCACACAGCGTTTAAAATGGTGTGAAATTTTTAGAGTCACTTTTTTTTTTTTTGGCACATTTACAACATTATTTTGCAACTCAAATATTCATTTATAGATAAGAAGTTTTGTACCTGAATGTTTAAATCCAGAACTAAATATTTAATTTAAATCTTATTTATATCCTATATCCTCAATGTTAAATCAGGAAACAGTCGGAACTAAATATTTAGCTTAATATGCAAATTCACATGACTGGAGACCGGAAGTAACAACATAAAAGCTGGTGGAGCAGCTCAGACTGTCTGTTTACGTTGCTTGAAAATGAATAAAACCTACTCAACGGTGGCAGTCTGCTCTTAGACATGAGTCATTTTGATCATAACAATATATAGGTAAAATACCTATTTAGGAGAAACTATTTAAGGAGCATTTTGTGTGCTCCAGCTTTTATTTTGTTACTTCCGGTCTCAAGTCATGTGAATTTGCATATTAGGCTAAATATTTAGCTCCAACCGTTTCCAGGTTTAGCATTTAGGATATAGGACATACATTTAAGATTTAAATTAAATATTTAGTCCTGGATTTAAACATTCAGGTACAAAACTTCTCATTTAAAAATGAATATTTAAGTTGCTAAATAATGTTGTAAATGTGCAAAAAAAAGTGACTCAAAAAATTTACACTACGTTTTAAACACTGTGTGGCGCTAAATGTGAGAAAATGTTTTTCAGCATGTGCTGCTTTACAAACGGCGCCCCATAGAAGACCAGAGTGGTTTTCTCAATTTTCTCAAATTTGTCTCATGAGACGTACGTAAGTCTCACAGTGAGCATTCCATGAGAAGGTCTTGCGAAATAGTTCTACTTGCACGGTTTCTCAATAATGTCTCACAGCTGTCTCTTTTCATGATATCACCAAGAGACAACTGAGATATTTTGTTGATTTCAAATGCGTCTCAATTTGATCTTACTTGGATTCACTATCTCACTCATGTCTCAGTGAAAGATATGGATTAGCAGAGTATTTTATTTCTTAAACTTTCCTCAAAGCTGCGTCTTTTGCTGATCTTGCCAAGCAACCTTATTTTGTGATAGTTACAAATATTTCTCAATTTGATCTCCTTCCAGTCTGTAATTGCTCATCTTGGGTTCTCAAGATTCTTTCATTGTAAGAAAAGAGTAGCGTCTGGTCTGGCATGTCTAATCAGATCTTAATCCATCTCGGGCAAAAATCTGATAATATAATTGGGCAAGTAATTCAAAAACATATCTGGTTCCTTTACACAATGTAAAAACGAGAGATGGGACCGAAAAGTGGGCGCCGAAAACTATCGGTTGAAAATGGCTAAAAATGCATTATTGGTTTTGAAGACCAAAAGTTTACCATCGAATAGTTTGGAGAACCTTAGTCCTCTTTTGATCACGTAATCAAAACACGGAGAGAAGCAACACGCTGGCTGACAATGTCTCGCTAGAACTGTTGGCTCATAGCCAACATGTCCACAATTTGCAAGTACTTTGAAGACACAAAGAAATATATACATTACTAACTGAAGGAAAATGAAATTTGATTGATCGCTGCTACATGCACTTTCTGAAGTTGCTTTCAATTGATGTCCCGCGTCACAACGAGTACAATGCATTTGAGCCCATGCGTGGCTCAGTGGTAGTCGTTCCGCAATCTAGAGGTTGTGAGTTTGATTCTCCGTCCTGATGAACTCGTCTAAGCATTTTTGAGCAAGACGCTGAACCCCACGCTGCTCCTGGTGCTGCGTCACCAGTAGGTCGATGAGGATTTAGTGTCAAAGGTGCTGTTTAAGAAAAATAACTCAATTCTCAATTTTGAACCAATTTGTCTCAATGATGTCTTTGCTCATTTTGACTCATCCCTTGCTCCTAAGGGTACCCTTAGGAGCACAAACTCCGAAACAAGCAGTGAATGAGATAGATTTGAGATGATCAAATTCGTCTCACAAGACGAGATTAAGCAACATATGAGCACCAAATTTTTGCTATGGGCATCCTTGCCTGTGATGTCAGTATATGGCGGAAAACACAGACAAGACTGAAAAAGCAGTTTCTGCTCTTGCACCCCTCTTTAAAATAAACTGCTGTATTTTAAGCCAAAACAAGTGTTGTCTTTGATAGAACAATATGTGAATATGCTGCAATAGCAGGTTCATGTCGCATTAAGCCCCCAAACTACTTTTAACGTGTCCGTTTTACCCTGGAAACCCCCGTTTACAGACGCCGCGCAACCGCTTTTGTCTCAACCCAGCCATAAAAAAAAGGTAAGTCTTTCTTATTCAAAATGTCTGTCATTTTTAGCTTAGAATCATTAATCGATGTCTAATATTCGGTTTATAAAAATAAATAAATAAATAAATAAATAAATGACTTTAAAAAACTATTCACTCGCATATTGTATACTTTTAAACAAATTGCGTCACAAAAGATAAATAAATAAAAAATGGTGTCTGTAAATAAGTCACAGATATCCACCTCATAACTATGGCTTAATTTTTTTTTTTTTTTTT
Source organism: Corythoichthys intestinalis (assembly GCF_030265065.1). Taxonomy (NCBI): domain Eukaryota; kingdom Metazoa; phylum Chordata; class Actinopteri; order Syngnathiformes; family Syngnathidae; genus Corythoichthys; species Corythoichthys intestinalis. Next base: position 30,635,261 of record NC_080412.1, read on the forward strand.
TTGTTACCGTCTCATTTTCCCCGATATGTTAGATGATAATCAAACCAAACACAGAAAAAAATGGGGAAAAAAAACATTTAAAAGGGTAAATATATGAAAAAGAACATCTCGACCACTCCTCGAGGTCTGCGATTTCGGCAACACAACCCTTGTTATATTACCATGTTTCACCCATAAAATCCCCCCAAAATCCAGCTGTGGCCATTCACATCTGTGTCTTGACACCTGATGATACATACTACAATAGTTTTAGGATCAAAACAAGGTATAAGTGATAATATATTGTTAAAATCATGGAGTCTTTAATTCTGCTCATCCAGTTGTGGCCATTCACATCTGTGTCTTGACACTTGATGATACATGCTACATGGAGTTTTTGGATCGAAACAAGGTATAAGCGATAACATATCGTTAAAATCATGGTGTCTTTAATTCTGCTCTTGCGTGCTCTCACCTCCAGTTAGGGTTTTGCGGTTTTAAAAAAATATTTTTTTTCAAAATGCCCTCTTGTTAAATTTTTCTTCCCCCAGAAAATTGAGATTTTAATCTTTCCAATGATGTATCACACATGCATATAGGACAGTTTTGAAATTTGGCCAAATTGGGGGTCTCAGAGCAGAACTTCAAGTCACCTGAGTTTTTTTTCCGCCATATGCATTTCTGTTATTCCCAGAAGCTAGTAGAAGCAGAGCGAACGGAAAATAGGGGAGGCGCAACTTGCGCAAGACTAAACTGGTCTTATATGAGAAAGACTTGATGGAACAGGAAAAATAAACGAAATAACGATAACTTTTAATGTCTAAATGGACAGAACAATGTTGTTGTTGTTAATAAAGCGTCCTCTTCTTCTACTGTTTTTTTTCTGGTATATTTGGTCATGCTACCTTCACATGCTGTGGGAAAGATGAACCTTACCACATTGGTACTTACGAGTATATCCTGTTCATGCGCTTTTGTTGTTTCAAAAAGACATTGCGGATATGGAATTAAATTTGGTTTGTTGCATGGAGAGAAAAAAAAACACATAAAAAAGTAAATTTCATGTTCTCCCCTTGTTTGCATGTTTTTTTTTTAGTTCCCACATTTCAAAAGCGAGCATGTTAAGTCATTTTGGTAAGCCTTGGCGTCCATTAGCCAGAGACCGAGCAATACTGTAACTACACTGTTCTGTACCGGATGTACTCTATGGAGAAAATCTGAAAAATCGAAATACATGCAAGATTCGCTGTCCTTTGAAGTGAAAACAAACACATTGTTCTCGCAGTGGGGAATTGCAATAAAATGTTGATGATGCAGCGCTAGTGAACGAGAAACTTATCCATGAATTATCCAAGTTGTTGCAGATTGGAATTGTCACTCTGAGGAGTGTGTTTTTGAAAGTTATTTCACAAGTTTACTCCAGGTTATGTACTCACAAACATTTTCTAAAATGTTCTTATCACACCACACACATACTTACAATGACTACTTAAACACGTATTTCAGTATATGTGTGAAATTTGTGAATTGATATTTTTTAAATTGTGCAAATGTGTGATGACTGGTCACAAAATGAAAATAAAATACAGATGAAAATGGCCAGAAATTTAAGATGTTACGCATTATCCTTGTGCCCAAAGGAGATACATTGGATTCAGATCGCGTATAATAGACAGATGGATGATGATAAATTGTGGCTGTGGCAGTGAATATCAAGCTTTGCCATTGATCATCAACCTCTAGTATTGACAGTGATCTGTGGTCACATTGCCTCCAAAATTAATATACCAAGTACAAATCAAAGCCTTGATATACGGCGGAAAACACAGAAAAGACTGAAAAAGCAGTTTCTGCTCTTGCACTCCTCTTGAAAAGAAACTGTAGTATTTTAAGCCAAAACAACTGTTGTGTTTGATAGAACAATATGTCTATATGCTGCCGTAGCAGGTTCACTGCGCATTGAGCCCACGAACTATTTTTAATTTGTCTGTTTTACCCTGAAAACACGTTTACATACATCGCGCAACCGCTTTTGTTTAAACCTAGCCATAAAAAGAAGGTAATTAATTATATTTACTATTCAAAATTTGTCAGTTTTAGTTAAGAATCATTGATGTCTAATATTCAGTTTAAAAAAAAACAAAAAAAACACGAATTTTAAAAATTGTTCACTCGCATATTTTATTTTATTTTTATTTTTATTTTATTTTTACAGACACTATTTTTTTGGTGACGTAATCTGTTTAAAAGTTAACAGATTACGTCACCAAAAAAATGGTGTCTGTAAAAAAGTCATGTTATCTACCTCATAACTATCATTTAATTGTATTTTTTTGTTTTGTTTTGTTATTGTCACATTTTCCGCGATATGTTAGATAAATAATCGATCCAAACAAAGAAAAATTTAAAAATAACGTCTAAAAGGGTAACTATATGAAAAAGAAAATCTCAACCACTCCTTATTGTCTGCGATTTCTGCATCGCGACACTTGTTATATTACACCCATAAAATGCAAAAACCATTGAAAATGAACGTTTTTTGTTGCGTACCATTCGGTCAAACTGATCCCACAAAAGTTCAATGGGGTTTGGATCTGGTAACTGTGCTGGCTACTCAGATAGAATACGAGCTGCCTGTTCCAGAAAAGTTCTTGCGTAATTTGTAGGTCTGCTGGTGTAGGATTAAATTGGAGCAATGGCATTGCAAAATGTAGTGCCTTTCTTATTAAAAAATCGTCTTCACTATATTTTCTATTACTTTTGAAACTCATTTGAGGAAAAAAAAAAAAAATGCGACTTTTCCCTGAAAACACAAACTTTTGAACTGTCGAATAGCCATAGGTGGAGTTTGACTTTTGGGGCGGGGGGTCACAACATGTTGATGACCCCGAAACACAGTGTCAGCAATAACATTAATTTACAAGAATATTTGTAATAATAAGCTGAAAATGAATGTTTTTGTGTCCCAATTCTTGAGGGGAATTGCACATCAGGCTGCTTAGGACTGCTACACTTTTCGTCAAGATCGTCATCCATTGAATAAGGTATGCCCGCTGGTGTTGTGCCATTGTAGTTAACCCATCAAAAATTGAATACCCTGGGCGGAGCCACTGCGCTGTACTGATTTGCTGGATTTTCGTGTTTCGGTAATGTAGTTATCTACGAGGTTTTAAAACATGGCCCATCCATTAAAAAAAAAGAAAAAAAAATCTGTCGTACTATAATGTAACATACGTACTGAACGTAAAAGAGAAATACTTTTACTGTTTTACTCATAGGATGACCTATAACTTATTACTGTAATTCAAGTCCTGTACGGAGTTTCTCCATTTTAATTAACGTCAATTTTGATGTCCAAAATATATACCTGTGGTTCTTTTCTGGCTTCAATTAATTGTTTAAGTCGACCTAACTCATAACTAATGTGTGTGTGTGCTTCAGCGGCCAGGGGATACAGTTTTTGATGGGGTTAACTACATTGGCAAGACACCAGTGGTGGCTCTGTTGGCAAATTGAAACTCCGCTCACCATTTTGGCAGTGCTCTCTGGCGTTTCATGGTCCACATTTTCAATCCTTGGTTATTGCTCAGTAGTTGTTGTCGCCTTTGAAAGCTTAGGTTTGAGAAAATTACGTATATACATCATGCCTCTTTGGTCCTCGGGTGGGTTTGGCTAAGCAAAGCAAATGACCGTCTAAGGCAGGGGTCCTAAACTACAGCCCGCGGGCCGGATACAGCTCGCCTCCACATTTGGTTCGGCCCCCTGAACAATTTTTTCTCAATAGTGTTATTTATTTCCTGGCTTTTTTCTGTGAAGAACCCATAGAGGGTTTTTTGGTTATTATCTATTTAATTAATAGTGTTATTATTATATTTTATTATATTATAATATGTATTCGTTTTATTTTATTTTATTTTATTTACTTTTGTTCCATGAAGAATCCAGAAAGGGTTATTTGATTGTGGCTTTCTGAAAAACAATAATTTTTTACATTTGGGCACTCCTGCAATCGTCACACTTTTTCTGTTACAAGTTGACCCGGCCCCTCATCAGAGAAGGAAAAAGTTATGTGGCCCTCACAGGAAAAAGTTTGGGGACCCCTGGTCTAAGGTGCTAGTTGCATGATCTGTTCGAAAATAATTTTGACCTATTATAAAAATATCTTTTTTTGTTTATTTCATTCATTTTTGTTGTTTGTTTTCTTGCTTTATAGCTTTTATAGAGAATATTTTACCAGAAAACTCTTAATTTTAAAATCCTATATAGGAAAGTGAATAAAATGCAATGACACTTTTCGGCCGCCAGGGGGCCTGAGCGTGCCCCCTCCCGACCCCCTCAAACTCAGCCTAGGATTAATAGTAACTAGTTCAAGACTGTTAAAATGTGTTTTTGTGGACTTCTAATTAGACTGCACCTGGTTGTGTCCATTTTAAAGTGCATCTGTTAGAGATGAGCTTCGATTGTCTTAGACATTAAAAGATGCAAGTTAAGGCTTCTTAAATAAAGGCTTAACCGGGGAAAAACACAAACGAGCGCCATGTATTGACAAGCAGCAAAAGTGACGACGACAAATCTGCTGTTTGGACTGGCCTAGCTTTTTTCCCCCTGCAGTGAATTAAATATTTATGCCGAGCCATTTTTTATTGTTTATGTCCTCACATTTGGGTTTCCATTCATGCACTTGTTTTTCTTGTCGAGCATTAGCAGCGTAAGTAGCATACAGTGGCACCCTATTATGTTGATTCCAAGTGTATGGCAAACTGTTTATCTGTGTACAGCATATATTTTATACGATGCTTGCATATGCGTGAAAGGCTCTTAAACACGCTGGAAGATTCATATTTTAGTGAAACTCAAAATTTGGTGGACACGTTAATGGACTTTCTGCATGTACATTAATTAGATGTATGAGTCAGGTGTGAACATTATTTCTGCAGTACACCACTTGTGCACCTTTGCTAAAATTGCATTTTTCATGGATCCTTGTTTTTTCCTGTCAATGTGCTGCTTGGATGTCTTCCCGGCAACAGCTGTTGCTCTGAAACCTATTAGTCTCTTGTGTTTGTTTTCTTGATATTTCTGGTTTTTGTAGCCAGTAAAGGTGTCGGCGTTCCCAGATTGTGAAGAGCTGTTATTCTAAACCCAAATTATAAATTTTTCAGAGAAGAGCAATAGCAGTGTGAGGACTCAATTCCACAAAATTTGATGTTTTTTGCCAAGTCGCATTGTATAAAAGTCTTTTTCCAAAAGATAATTATCCAGTTGCTCTAGAAATGTAAAAAATTCACACCTAATTCAAATGGTTAGCATCTCAAAAGTCGTACAAAATGTGACATTTTCCTGGAAAACTGTCCTAAATTCATTTATTGGGGGCAAGGTTCAAAATAATCAAGCCTACAGTTTACAGTACAGCATTTAAGTTCCTTTATACAAATTTCAGTTTAGAAAATATTTAATATCTAGTTGGCAGTGCTCCGGGCAGTACAAATAATCTATTAAAGAATTCCTTCATAAAAGACTAAAAGCCCTCCATGTTATTTTGGAAGGTATCTTGAAAGCCTGCTAAGCTTTAAAGCAGCAGAAAATATTAATAATTAAAATTCATTGCTATTTTTTTTCATGTTTCATCCACTTAGAAGTATTTTAAAACTAGAAACTCTTCACACCATGAGACAAATAACTTGACTTCACACGAAACCACAAAACCCCACCTAAGCCTGGTGCAGAAGAATCAACTGCAAAATCCTGAGCATATCTGCCTTTAAAAAAAAGAATGTTTGTCCAACTCAAAATGACTTGATGTAGACAAGCCCACAAAAACCTCAGTGCATCCACAGCCTTTTGCTGCTGATCTCCAAGCTAAGGCAGAATTTTGAATAAAATCCTTTGACTTAAATAACTTTTGCTTGCAGACAAGACAAGAAAACTTCCTGTGGATGCCAGGAAAATCTCACTTTTCACATCTCTACATTTTAAAAGATAACAGACCATCAACACAAAAAGGATTGAATGAAAAATCCACTAGAAAATCAAATGCATCTTTGGTTTTCTCTTCCAAAGTCACTCTAAAAAAATTGTCCTACCCAAAAAAAGTTGACTTGATGTAGGTAAGCCCACCAAAACCTAAATTTGAACAGGTTCCCAATACTGATAAATCCACTGCCTTCTTACTGCTTGGACCCAAAATATTATTTAGTCGATAAACAAACATTTATTCGTTCATCTTCCGAGACACTTATCCTCACAAGTGTTGCGAGGGTGCTGGAGCCTATTCCAGCTAACTATGTGCAGAAGGTGGGGAGCACCCTGAATTGGTTGCCAGCCAATCCCAGGGAAACACTTTGTACATGGAGTTAAACCAACCACCCCAAAAAAATTAACATATATTATAAACCAGGTGCCAAATGCAGAAATACATACTGCAAAACCAAATATCTCTTTTTAAATACAGAATTTCGAATAAAAACTCTTACCCAGTTAAATAACTGAACTGCTTGCAGACACAAAAAAACCTGAAGCGTCAGCTGCAAAAGGTCCACTGTAAAACCAAACAGCTCGAATTTATTCTGAATGCATAATCCCCAAACGAAAACTCTTCACACTTGACTGATAGATAAACTGACAGTTCAACTATAAAAACCTCATGTGCCGTGTGCAGAAAAACCCATGGCAAAACGAACGTGCCCTGTTTAAAATTGAAATGTACAATTCTTAAGCCACATACATCCCCTCGAAGCTTCCCTCTACCCATGTCAGCTGCCTCACTTTCTGTGTCTGGTGAGCAGAGACGACACAGTGATGCCCATTGCTCCAAACACTGAATGATGCATAGCAAGCAGGACAGAACAGAACCAGTCATGATCGATCACACGGAGTACCGAGTGATGTTCAAGAAGCCTGGAGGTCTGCAGGACTTCATTTTATATAAAAAATAAATAAATAAAAAAAAACACAGAGGAGAGTGGAATCTGACAGACTTTGGAGTGAGTTAAAAAGCCTTACCTCTTAGTCCAATGCCAAAAACTGCCTAGTATGAAGCTGCATATATGACAGATTGTCTTAAAATAATCTCAAGTCTAGTTTAAAAAGTCCAGCGGAACGCCGATCGTTTCCCTCACATCCCCTCCTCTTTATATCTGTCCAATCTGTGAGCCAGGATATTCCAGTTTAGAACTGAGCATCCTTTCGGTCACCAGAAGATCCAATTTTGCAGCAAATTGTTCCAATTCTAGTGGGCTGTTCCATCGACATGGCTTAATTTTAGAGGCGATTTTTTTCAAAAAAGAAAGAAAATAGACACTAAATGTCCTTGGATAGCATCAGGTCTTCTTCTCGGGGCTCCAGAAGTCCGCACTGGGAGGAGAGCGTGTGTATGGGAATGCATGCATACGTGTGTGTGTGTGAGAGAGAGGAATAGAGGTGGAGTGCAGCGGGAGGCGGCAAGCACCAAGTGGATCTGGAGAGCGATGTGAGAGGCAGGAGTAGGATGGAGAGGGAGGGGTAAGAGAGAAGAGAGAGAGAGAGAAAAGGGAAAGAAAACGATGCCCTGTCTGTATCGACTACATTAACAGAATTTAGTACAGAAAATCATTTGAGTATGTAATTGATATGCTTGTGTGTATCGCTATGTACTAAAATGTCCTCAATAGTTGGACAATTCAGTGCACTCGTGTCCTGAGTACGAGTAATCCGCAGGTAACGAATGAGTTCCGTTCCTAGTGAAGGGAATAGTATCATTTCTCGTATTTACTGTTTGACTGTATTACCCTAACACACTTAATCTAATCAGACAGGGAATAGTATCGTTCCTCATATTTACTATTTGACTGTATTACTCTAACACATCCAATATAAATAAAAATTGCATTTATATATAATAGTTTAAGGAAAACAGCAGAATCTTTTTGATATAATGAATACTTGAAATAATTAGAATTTGCAGCGCCAAGACAACGTGCAGATAAGGACAGAACAGACACAAGACGCCTTCTGACCACAGAAGCCAAACACGTGCGTCATGCAGCTGACTGAGCAAGATTGACGCTGACAAGCAGGTGATAGGCAAGACATCTACAAGCCCACATCTGCACCACTAAATCCCGCAATCAGCTTTACTGGACAGTCAAGAACAAATGGCGGGACATCTTGTCTTGCCACAAGGAACATCTGATACTGAAGAACACTGCGATCGAGAAGTGAACACTCAGCACTCACGTAGCGCTGAGGATGGCAAAGCCTTAAATCTCATTGCCCTGACAACAGTAACGCCCAAATTCTCCGGTCCGATACAGAAACCGACAATCTTAACGTCAAAACACATCCTTCTTCTGGACCAAAGCCCCCCTCACCAGAGCCAAAAGACAATGTTTGACAAATAGTCTTTTTTACCTCTTACGTCTTTTGTTGACTTGTGATCTGGTGACCCTGCATCCAGTTTGCCTCCTCACCTGCGTCTCTCTGTGCTGTACGATTGCTGCCAACTTGGAATAAATTGCAACTTGTGTTTTGAAGCCTTTTGTCCAGCTTTTAAAATGGAGTCAGTAAAAGGGATTAAGACTAAGGTGAATGCGTGGAGTTTGGCCTTTTGGCCGGGTAGTTGGTGTTTCGCCGGCCCAGGTTGAATTGCGCTAGCGCGGCTCAGCCGGCGTGATTCCAGAAATTTGGCTAAAAGGTAAGATTCCTTCACTAGGCTGGCAATGTTACCAGAATTTTCGTGTAAATGGGAATTAACCCTTCAACTATCACTAAATACAAAATAACTGTCCAAAAACATGTATTATACATCATATTAATAATACAAAGTAAAAAAATTAAAAAAAAAGATACTGTGAGGTACGTTGTGTTAAATGCTATATATTCAATTACTTTCCGGGCTTTAAAAAAAAAAAAAAAAAGAAAAAAGATTCGGGCTTCACTCGCGAGTGAGTTGCTTTGCTGAGAGAAAAGGGTGCTGTAGAAAGAGTAGGAAAGGGGAAGAGGGAGGAGATTACGGGCGCTCAGGTCAGCTCTTTTAACGCGAGCCGGATTGGGACCCACAAGAATAGTTGGCACCGGGGGGAAACAGCAGCAACGAGAGCGGCAGCATGAGAAAAAAGAAGTGGGAAGTCAGAAAAAGGCGCATTGTCGGCGGCCAGGGAAGAACTGAAGGTTGGGGTGGGCGTCATGACTCTCCCAAGCTGAAGAGAGCGCTTCTCGGGCAGAAACATGAGAACCGGCGATGACAGCGGGTGGCTACTTGAGCTCAGTCTGAAAAAAGAGCTTTGTCGGCTGTCAGAGGAGAACCGGCGGTCGGGGCAGGCGTCATGACGCTCCCAAGCCGAAAAGGACGCTTCTCGGGCGGACACATGAGAACCAGAGATGACAGCGGGTGGGACCTGTTTACCTTTTACAAGCCCCCCAAAAAAGACATGACTGAAGAGAATGGCTGACGAGACTTCAGCGTCATAAAGTCGAAATCGCATCAATCGGGTACGTCGTAACCCCGGAACTGCTGTACCTGGAATGCTTTTTCCATTCCGGCATGGTAGTTCCACATCGTAGTATGTCATCTTTGGCATTCTGGCTCTATGATACGGAAAGAATGGGGGGAATCATAATACGGGTCATTTTTTATTTACAAAATCAATATATATCAATAATCAAATATAATACATTTTTAATTATTCGGTGAAGAATTCTACGACAATTATGACAACCTTTCAACCACTTACTACATTTTTGAATTGACATTAAAGTGACCTGCCAGGAATGTTAAATATATCAAATAGTGCTACAACGTAAAACTACCCAGTGTAAACAGAAGCAGCTGTTGCATGCAGCTTTGGCACAAAAATGAGCGAAGGTACCCACCAGCATATGCCATTTTATTTATTTATTGTTATACTTTTCCCCCCACTCCTACATGACATATCTGCACACTAGTTAGTGGTGTAAGCATGTGTGGTGTCAGTGAAGCTGGCGTATTGACAAGATCTCCTCTTGCCAAGGGTCATATTCATCAATTAGGACAATTTAAAGAAGCGTGACTTGAAGGAACACAGAGAAAGGGACTGACGCACCGGTGCAAACACACAAACACACACACACACACCTACTACCTACTTCGAAAGGAGAAGTGTATTAAGATCAATACTCATTTTAAGCTTAAAGTGAGAGAAGGTTAAGGTGAAAATCGACTGTGGGTTTAAGCATAGTCAACTATTACGAGTATATTAAAAAAAAAAAAAAAATCCAAACCTATTATGTAATGTTTAAAAGGCACGCTTCTTTGAGCAACCGTTGCTATTATTAGCGCCTTGCTTTTCAGTTGGCCATCAACAAAGACATGACAGGTTAAAGAGGGATATTTAGTGCCGACTGGTTGCATTAAATAATTGTAATTGCAATGCTATTCACGCATGATTTCATTTACCGTATTTTGTGGACTAAGTCACAGCGGAGTATAGGTCGCAAATTTTGAGGGAAATTTATTTGATAAAATTCCAACACCAAGAATAGACTTGTCATCTTGAAAGGTAATTTAAAATGGAAATACAATACGGAACAACAGGATAAATAAGTGTACAGCATGCTAATGTTACATGGAGCATAAACAACGAACTGCAAACGTAACGTTTTTCAGCTGCATATTTCACTACTTGCAGCTTGTAATCTGCAAAATATGATTTTATTTTCGGTGCCATTTATTCAGCCCTTTTCAGTTGTTTTTATAAGTTACCAACAATGTTGGAACACAGGCCTTGAGCTCCCTCTAGCAGTTTATTGTGAAAATAACATGCAAAATGATATGATATATTGTGTTAATCTCACACATCAATTGCTCCAGAGTAAAAGTCGCAGCCCGGCCATAATATTATGGGGGGGGGGGGGGGGGGGGGGGACTTATCGTCTGAAAAATAATGTAATTTCTAATCTAGATATATATACACATATACATTTTGACACTTTTTATTCAACTGAAGTCTCAAAACTTATCATCACGGGTGTACACAAAACCTAACTATACAAACAGTGCTGGCCAAAAGTATTGACACCCCTGCAATTCTGTCAGATAATGCTCAATTTCTCCCTAAAAATAATTGCAATTACAAATGCTTTGGTAGTAATATCTTCATTTATTTTGCTTGCAATGAAAAAACACAAAACAGAATGGGAAGAAAATTAAATCATTGACATTTTACACAAAACTCCAAAAATGGGCCGGACAAAAGTAACCTCCCTAGATGTGGACGGAAAAGAAAAATTGACGAGAGATTTCAACGAAAGATTGAGCGGATGGTGGATACAGAACCTCGACTAACATCCAAACAAGTTTAAGCTCTTCTGCAATCTGAGGTTACAACAGTGTCAATCCGTACTATCCGTCAGCGCCTGAATGAAAAAGGGACTATGGTAGGATACCCAGGAAGACCCCACTTCTAACCCAGAGACATAAAAAAACCAAGCTGGAGTTTGCCAAAACTTACCTGAGAAAGCCAAAAACGTTTTGGAAGAATGTTCTCCGGTCAGATGTTTTTGGGAATAGGCATCAACAGAGTTTGCAGGAAAAAAACGAGGCCTTAAACGAGGCCTTCAAAGAAAAGAACACGGTCCCCACAGTCAAACATGGCGCAGGTTCCCTGATGTTTTGGGACTGCTTGACCGTGTGCATGGCATTATGAAGTCTGAAGACTACAAACACATTTTGCTGCATAATGTAGGGCCCAGTGTGAGAAAGCTGGGTCCCAAAACACACTTTAAACTGCACTAGAAAATGGTTTGAGAGAAAGCACTAGAGACTTCTTAAGTGGCCAGCAATGAGTCCAGAGCTGAATCCCATAGAACAGCTGTGGAGAGATCTGAAAATGGCAGTTTATAGAAGGCACCCTTCAAATCTCAGAGACCTGGAGCAGTTGCCCAAAGAAGAATGGTCTAAAATTCCAGCAGAGCATTGTAATACCCCTTTCCCACTGACCAAAAAACCCATGTCAACCCACTAACAATCGGCTTTTGGTGGCAGTGGGAAAGGTGCAGCGACCCGCCTCGACCCGTGTCGATCAACCCGCCAAGCGACCCGCGTTAAAATCACCTCGGCTCTAATCGTCATGCAGTGTGAAAGCAAAACCCCCGGTTCAACAGTCAACACCCTAATCTATGTGGTGACGTAGGCTCTTACGTGATGCGTCATGACAACGTGCCAGTCGCCTCCCATTTAACACGCCTCACAACCATAGTTACGTCAATGCTCACAACAAAGCTAGTAGAACAAGAAGGAGCCAGTAGCGCACCACATTCAACAACATGTCCCAGCAATGGAAAGATGATGAGACCTGCCAGTTCCTTTCCATCCGTGGAGAAGAAGAAGAAGGCTTCCATGTTGCTCTGCATTGTTTACTTCCTTGAACTGAATGAATTCGGTCGCACTTGTCGACGCACATCTTAGCGTGGTGACGTCACGTAACCTCACGCACGGCTGAGGGGCAGTGGGGGGTTAGACGGGTGAAAAAAAAAAAAGACACTGCTTTATTGTTTTATCAATGGGAAAGGTGCCAAATGCCAATTGCTAGTGGGTTATGTCAGCTTGGAAAAAAACTCGCGTTGACCCACTAGTTTCAGTGGGAAAGGGGCATTAGAAACTCATTGATGGATGCCGGAACTGGTTGTTTGCAGTTATTTTGTCTAAAGGTTGTGCTACCAAGTAATAGGCTGAGGGTGCCAATACTTTTATAAGGCCCATTTTGGGAGTTTTGTGTAAAATGATTATGATTTTTTTTTTTTTTTTTTCATTCTCTTTTTTCGTTTTTTCATTGCAAAACAGGCAAAATTAATGAAGATATTACTACCAAAGCATTTGTAATGGCGTACCGCAAGCAACACGTCACTGCCGCTCATTAATAATCATGACATTAGCTACTGTTGCTAAGTAGGGACAAGCCAGCGTTTGTCCCCAATAGGAAATGAATGGAAATCGTGTACGAAGGAGATGTTTACAGAGCTAAACCTACCAATTCTCTCCAAAAATGATGTGTCTGGTGCCAAATTCACTGGCAAAGATGTGAAAGAACATAAAAATGTTCAGTTAAAGAGATGGCTTGAGTGTCGAAGGCTGAAAAAGACGGAAAAAAAACGAGCCGACCTAAGCATAGCCTTAGCTTTTTTATCGACGCGACCGACAATGACATTCTCCTGTGTCAACAAGCTATCCTTTACCATCAGCCCTGTCTTTTTTACATATCCTCTGGTTGTCCTACGTCTCTGACCGTTCTTGGAGGTAATTTAGTTAGCTTTGAGTAGCAATCGCAAATGCTACTCAGTGACAGCCAATGAACACTTTTAGTTTTTTCATTGATAACAAATCCGAATTCTATAATTTATTTACACTTCCCCCTTACTAAAGTTGTTTTTTTTTTTAAATATATAACAGAAACGGTAACAGTGGCAGTCAGATACCATTGTAATTCTTTTCAGGTCATTCATTGTCAGACACAAGCAGTACGGCACAACGTTACGCTAAAAAATAAGTTAAAAACATAAAAATGGCTTACCTCTTTGTCCTCTGAAAGACCATGCCAACCCAACAAAATGTTTACTGAATACGAAATATGAATGGATTCACTGAGCTGCTGTTAAAGTTGGCGCAAGTGGATTCGGTCTTCACATGTTTTCCTCCCGAGTTTTTGGTTTCCGGAAACGTATGAAGAAACCTCCTTCATGTGTTGTAATGTCTAGAATCGTTTCTCCAAGTTCCAAAAAAGCAACGCGTGATCGGCATGTTCATTTTTGAAAGATTACCGGCGAAAAGTAGCATAAATGACATTGTTTCTATGCAAGGGCGGGTCTATAATGTCCCACTTCGGCTTTACTTCCGCTTTACGATGCGACGTCACGGTCTAAAAATAGCATGGGTGCGGTACGCCATTGCAATCATTTTCTGGGAGAAATTGAGCATTATCTGACAGAATTGCAGGGGTGCCAATACTTTCTGGCCAGCACTGTAAATATGAACGAATCACAGTAATAATTCTCAGCAGCGTGACATTGGTCAAATGTAATTATGCAATTAGAAATGTAATTAATTAAAACAGATGAATTCCGGGAAGCAGTTGATTTCACTTTGTAACCTTCAAGGAGCGAGGCGGATTCAGAAGAAACATGGGCGGTTTGAGCGTTCGCCGGCATTATTACGACTGCGAATTAGCGACCGTGAAAGGGAGATGATAAACAATGCTTTGAAACGTCGCAATCGTTGGGAGGGACGCGAGAGTAATTAATTATGCATGCGAGACGAGCCATTGTCGAGGAAAGTCATCGTTTTGAATGGCGAAGACGCTATAGGGGGAACATGTACTGTATGTGTATCGGATGTGGGGGAAGAAAAGTAAATTACACATGGAAGTCATTTTCACGCGCTGCTTTAAAGGGACTGATTCTTGATATTTGTGCGCATCACGGGTAACATAAAACGCCAAGAGTCAACTGATTATTGCTGTCTGTGACAGTGTTCGTCATTTCAGGCGTTCAGAGAGCAACTACTGTCACTGTGTCCTTTTTTATCAGGCTTTTGTGTGGTACACTGCTGTCAAACTCACTTGCAGGATTTTGCGTACCACATAAATTACAAATTCACACTGTGCTTCATTTTCAGGTTCTTAAAAGGTACACTTCTGTCACACTTTCACTGTGGGTTTCTTCTTTTGGCTACTGTGCAACACGCCCTGTGCTTTATTCTCAGACAGCATGCGAATACTACTCTGCGCTTCATTTTCAGGCTTTTGTGTACAAGATAGATTCCCTAACAGAGTATCACCTGACTGAAATAAACGTGGCTCATTTGTGAAAGAGAGACAATAAACAACTCTTTGAAGCATCACAAACAAAGCCCGGCTTTAGTACAGAAGATTAATTATGCATGCGATGCTATAAGGCGACGCTGAATGTATGTTTTTCTGACGTGTGGGAGCAAGCGATAAAGGAAGAAAAGTCATTTTCATTGAATAAAGCGGCATTATTTTACGCTGCTTTATAATGTAAAGCGGTCTCTTTTCGGGTGTTCAGATGATTGTGGGCGCAAATCAACAAAACCCAAGTTCCATCATGAATAAAGGTGAAATTCCCGTTACTTAGATTATTTGCGATTCGGCCGTGGAAGATTCGAGAACGATTCACAAACATCCATATTCCGATTATTTAAATGAGCCAAGTAAAGAATAACTAAAACACAGTCAGCGGTCAGTGTTTAATTTGTAAATCATAAGGTGCCGGAACGCAAAGTACATATGACAGCGCAGGGATGACGACACGGGTACAGGTCCCAGAACATACGCAGAAAATGGTGCTGAAAACAAAATGCAAATGCCCACTTGCCATGCTGTGGGACTTTTCTTTTTTTCTTTCTTTTCTCCGTGCTTTTTGAGCTATAATGTTGGGGGAAGTACAGCCACTGAGTCCTATCCCCCGTTTTCCACTCTACTTACCACTTTTTCTTACTTTATTTCTCTTTTCTAATTCTAATATCTGGTTGACTAGTCTCATCACTAGTCACCCGGTGTCAGAGGGGAGGGGCTACTTTTTCAGCCGCAGCCGCCTGACTATCCTGACCCCTGGCTGAATGGACGTCCTCATTGCCCCCCCTCCCAGTCTCATCTGGCTAGATGGACCTCTTCATGTTCTTTTACTCCACTGCATCTCTACAAACTGGAACTCCTTCTGCTACTACTCATCATCAGTCCTGGTGCATCTATCACCTGTCCGTCCTGGGAGTGGATTTCTCCTGATTAGGGTTGGGCATCGAGAATCGAGCATCGATGGGAACCGGTTCTAACACTCCGATGCTCGTGGAATCGTTCGGATTTATAAATTTCGATTCCTTGTTTCGATGCCCTGACCGGCGAGCGGAAAATAATTGCTCGAGTTTGAAGACAGATATTTATATACAAGTTATAATTAACCCTGTGAGAAGTTCATTTAAATTTAAAAAATGTCAAAAACTTAAGACTTTAACATAAACTATGCAATTTTTGGACCCTGCATTGTTTGTTTTTTTTTACCCTGCCTCTTAAAAGAATCGGAATCGGGTATCATTCAGAACCGGAATCGAAATATGGGATTGGAAGTGGAACCGGAATCGTTCAATTTCAAACGATGCCCAACCCTACTCCTGATTGTGGTTCTCCCCAAGGTTTCTCTTTTTTTCCCATGGGGTTTTTTGAGTTTTTCCTTGGCACCAGCGAGGGTCTAAGGATGGGGGATGCCCAGGTCATGGACTCATCTCATTCATCTACTGTATCTGACTGTGTATCAAAATGACTCTGTAAAGCCCTCTGAGACAAACCTGTTGTGATATAGGGCTATACAAATAAAATTGAATTGAATTTTCTAACTCGTTTTGAACCATCTTCCTTCTTTTTGAAAAAAGACAGTAAATTTTTGACATGTTGAAATACCGTTTGATCCTGGCTGCTTGCTCCCCAGATGCTGCAAATTTCAAAGGTTTTTTTCTTTTTTTTAATGTCAGGGGCGTGGTTTGTTGGTCCAGCTTTTTAGTGGATCAACAAATCTCCGACTCTTTCAAATTACGTTAAATTTTTATAAACAGCATGCAATTCATGGGATTTGTTGTGTAAATGAATTTATGCATATTATAATTTTATTTCATACTGTAATGTCAGTAACCATGTGTAATATTCTGATATAATGTTTTCCGAAGCACCCTGAAGTGCACGCAACGTTACTGTTGTTTTGGTCACGTGATGCGGGAGTGCGATAGAGAGGCACAGCCTGCCGAGAGCCCCAAGCTGTGTTCGTGCTGTTACCTCCATGTGTTATTTTATTTTATTTTTTATTTTTTTTGCTTTTAACCAAGACTCGAAAATATTTTACGTCCATCTCATCTCTATAAAGAATTCAGGGATTTAAGCATTTATTCACAAGAATTTTGAGCAGGAAAAGCTCTTTGTTGTACAAAGGGTGCCGCCACAGTTGCCGGATATTCACCATATTTACGCAAAATAAATGCTACCTGCACATTTTTCTTTTTTTTTTTTTTTGCTTTTAACCAAGAATCTAGACTGTTTTGCATCCATATCTATAAAGAATTCAGGGATTTAAGCGTTTATTCACAAGAATTTTCTACGGAAAAAGCTCTTTGTTTTGCTACGGTGGCCATGTTGGATTTTGTATCTCTAAATTTTATTTTAGACATTCCTGCGTCCATATTCAAAAACAATCAGCTTTTACGTGTTTTATTTTATGAAACATTTCAATCTAATAACTCTCAGTGAAACACCATTAGAAGAAGTGATGCGTTGTGGGCTGCAAGACAGGATACCTGTCCCACCAAGCAGCCATCCAGGAGCAGGCAACCTTGGGGACCCCGATCACTCTCCACAAATTCTCCAGGGATGACGAGCTGAGGGCCAGGTGGCTCAAAAACAAAGAGCGCAGAGAACGATGGCCCAAGTGCGGAAAGTTACTGCTGCTCCTAGCACTTCAAAGGGAGTGACTTTAAAGTGACGCCCACAGTGCATGGAGTGAGGCAGAGGCAGAGAAAGCGGCTTAAAGAAGACGCCGTGCCAACCAATTTTCGTCACAGTATGGTCTACCCGCCCTGCATGCAGGAAGCGCTTCCCCCCCTTAAGAGGTCTACGTCCATGGCTTCATTGACAGCCAGGAGGTTGATACAGGTTGCGGAGGCGGCGACGATGGACCAAAAGTTCATGGATAGCGACAAGTTCACCTCCTTTGACGACCTCAAGGGTAAGATCAAGACAGAGATACCTACAAACTACAAGCAACTTTTCAATTCAGTTAAATTCCTACATTTTTATAACAAGCCAAGCAGACAACGAAATTGGAAAAGTTACTCTGTGGTACCATAAAACACCCACAAGGGTTTAAGAATCTCCCTGGACAAGGACGCCATAGAGCCGAACAGGCAGTCCCTCATCCTCTTCACGTATGGGCCAATGCTGTGAGTGCTGCCCGCCATGGCCAATGTTCTGAGGATTGGAGAGACCGGGAGCTTCATCATGGCCATAGGTGGAGTCAAGATTGCCAACAGCAGGCTGCACCACATCTTGCACAGCCAAAGAGACGTCTTCACAAAGGTGAGCCAAGTAACCAACACCCTGGCCTTCCTTAACAACTACAGCATTGAGGAAAAAGACAAGGTGACAATGGTGGTGGAGGCGGTGGCAGAGGCTATGGTCGAGCTGGAGCTTGACACGGGCCGGGCAATCCCCAAGCGGCCTTTTCTCCCCATGGCACACATGGTGTCCTTTGGGATGTTGCTGTTGGACTGCCTGATGTGCAGGAAGGACAAGAAGGAGTGGAGGGTTAGGTTCCTCTCCCTTGCCATGCACCACAGTGATGGCTTCAGGCACCTGCTGGAGTTCCTAGCGGCTTCAGACCTGACCTTGCAGGGGTACAGGTGCCAAGAGGGGCACAGGCTGGTCAACACCATTGACCATCAGCACGTCCCTCTTCAACTGTTTTGGTGCTAACTTCTCCAAGGATGTGACTTCTGAAAGCAAGGACGAACAAGGCCTTGGAGTGGCCGACCGGCAGAAAGGAAATGGCAAGTAACAGACTTGTACAAGTCAAGGAGGCTGACCGGAAAACACAAGACATAGTCCAATATTCATTTGCATGCAAGATTCTATGTTCAAAACTTTCTCACCTGCAATATTTAAAGCCGTAACTGTCAAACTGCTGCTCCTTCACTTCGATTATTTGCACTGCCTGAACACAGGACTATCAAATGCATTTTATATTTGTTTATTTAGATTTTATACTTGCAAGTCACTTTTGAGATTTTAGTTTATAATGCACTGTAAAGGGAACTGCTTGGGAAGGAAGGAAAGGGAATTTCATTGTACACAATAAAAGGCTATTCTATTCTATAAAAGGTTGTGAATTTATATAGAATTTATTAGTCATCTATTTATGTTAGGGCTGTCAAAATTATCGCGTTAACGGACGTTAATTAATTTAGTAAATTAATCACGTTAAAATATTTGACGCAATTAACGCAGATGCCCCGCTCAGACACATTTAAATGACGGTACAGTGAAACGCTCACTTGTTAATTGTGTTTTATGGAGTTTTGCCGCCCTCTGCTGGTGCTTGGGTGAGACTGATTTTATAGGCTTCAGCACCCATGAGCATTGTGTAAGTAATTATTGACATCAACAATGGCGGGCTACTAGTTTATTTTTTGATTGAAAATTTTACACATTTTATTAAAACAAAAACATCAAGAGGGGTTTTAATATAAAATTTCTATAACTTGTACTAATATTTTTCTTTTAAGAACTACAAGTCTTTCTATCCATATATCGCTTTAACAGAATGTTAATAATGTTAATGCCATCTTGTTGATTTATTGTTATAACAAACAAATACAGTCCTTATGTACTGAATGTTGAATGTATATATCCATCTTGTGTCTTCTTTCCATTCCAACAATAATTTACAGAAAAATATGGCATATTTTATAGATGGTTTGAATTGCGATTAATTGCGATTAATTACGATTAATTAATTTTTAAGCTGTAATTAACTTGATTAAAAATTTTAATCGTTTGACAGCCCTAATTCATATAATTGATTATGTATCGTTTTCTCAAGTATTACGTTTCTGATGTGAAAATTGCGTGATTTGGATGTGATAGGGCGCGTTCGGGTGGGGGGTCCCGGTGCCGGGATTGGCGATGGGGCAGCGTAGGGTCGGTCGCCAACGGGCTTACACTCACAAGGGATTCGATGAATACTGGGTTCTATATCACAGAGCTGATTTGTGAACACTCTTCCCCTTTCAATCACTTAGCTTATAGACTCTCCCATCCCCGTCGCCCTCTTTCCCTGGTCAACAGGCCTCCCACATGGTGTCAACCGGAAATACATCTAGCTGACGATAGCACCAACATATTAGTAGTTAGTGTAGACGTTCAATTAATTTCTTGTTGTAGTTTGTGTTTCTTTTCTTTCTTCTCTTCTGTTCCCCCATAACCCCTTCCTGTTCGCTGCTTTGTCATAATAAACGAGGTATGTTGAATGATCACAATGGGAGTATGTCAGACTCTCAATGTGAAACATTAAAACTGTTCAGACCATCCGAGCACTTAGACTTCCATTCTCTGTGTCAAACAGCTGAACAGGACAGGTTTAAAAAGAGTCATTTATTAGCTGTTCTAAAAATGCAGTAAATAAAAAAATATCTTGGTATTTTGGGTAAAAACTTAAATATGTTATGTTAAATATTGCTATTGCTCCTGAAAATATAGGTGATTATCTCTGCATTCTGTGATTTTTTGTGCATCTAGTGTAAAATCTGAGAAATTGTTGGACTTATATAAAAAATAACAATTAATCGGGATTTTATAAGGGAACGACTTTGAATTTTGTGATGCCGCAGCTCATAGAGACTCATATATGGCTAAGCTAGGTGCCGGTTTAGTTTCAATTCGGTAGCAGCTTGGTTTCGAAAATTTTTTGAAAATAGGCCCCCTACGGATCGGCCCTGCGTCCCGTGTCATGTCAATTATTATGAAGTCTATTGTAAGTAGAGGTACCACTGTACCTGAGTGCACTTTTGGTTGGATAAAAATAATATATTTCTGCAAAATGCTACAATTTATTCTGTTGCTACAGAATGAGGACTTCAGTATTTTATTCACCGTTTTGAACTGTTAACTTGATACTGAAATAGTAGTTTATTTAAACACGAGAGAATTTGTAATGTACGAAACATTAGAAGCAGCCGAAAGCCCCATCATATGTGATGTTTTGATCTTCTCACTGTGAGGCAGGAGGGAGGGTTGTGCATCAACAATCGATTTATAATCAAATCGTAGCCTCTGAATCGTAAGATGCCCCAAGATTACCATCTCTAATGATGAATTTATCAGCACAATTACAGAGGTAGTACTAGTAATTCTCAACTTCGTTGTGTACTTTATCAACACAGCCCACTTCGTTTGGCACCACATTCTCTCGTTCTCATTCGCCGATTCTCCCTTGCTGACTTCTGACATAGCCACCACACATAAAAGTGCATGCAGCAACAAAAGAGATTCATTTAAGTCTCAGGATTCTTGCATGTGGTGGTTATTTTCCTGGGACACGTGAAACGGAGGTTAATCATCCCGAGTGAGACATGCTGCTGGAAGAAGTGCTTGTATATTTGATTGAAATGCAATTACGTGAATATAATTCAATCGGAATACTGTTAAATTCAGATGAATTATTATGCAGTAGGGAAAGGAAAATATGTTGTAAGTTTACAGCATTGCCTAATAAATGAAGCCCACCCAACTCCCAAATGAATATCTTTGACATGCACTGAAAATTGAACAGGGGATGGGAATCTGACTTAATGAATAACAAGCCAATGCATAGAGAGTGACTGGGTAACATATTCGCCTAACAGTTCTGAGATCAAGGCTTCCGTCATGTGTGAAGTTTGTATGTTCCCCACTGGATATGTGTGGGTTTCTTGGACTTTGATTTACTCCCAAATCTCAAAAAGCAGGACTGTAGGTCGGTTGAATCGTCTAAATTGTCCCTGAATGTGTGTGCTGTTGGCGTATGTGTGCCACGTGATTGGCTGGCAACCAATTAGCAACTTTTAAAGGTCCTGTAAAATCATTTACCATTGTCATGATTTATTTTTCTTAACATAAGAAAAACCTTTCAACTGAAAAAACATGTTCATAGTCTGAGAAGCTGAATTGCTGATTTAAAACAAACTGCCAGTAAAAGAGGGGAAAAAGTTCACTACTACTGGCAGGTTAGCATTTTTTAAGATTATTATTATTTCAAATTTGTTGTTGTTGCTTTTAGAAGTTCACTTCCATTTTACCTGCAACTGGCTTGCAACTAGTTCAGGGTATACCCTCCCTCCTGTTAGCTGAGATAGGCTCCAGCACCCCCGCGACCCACAAGAGGATAAGCGGTTCAGAAGATGAATAAATGAACTTTCATTTTATATTACTAGCATAGGCGGAGTTTGACTTATGGGGCAGAACATGTTGATGACCCCAAAACGCAGTTTTAGTGATAAAATGAACTTACAAGAATATTTATAATAATAAGTTGTCAATGAGCATTTTTTGTTTCCCATCATTCTTGAGGGGAATTCTAAATTTGGCTGCTTAGGCAATATTTTTCGCCAAGATAGTCATCCTTTGAATTTGGTACGCCCGCCAGTGTCGTGCCAATGTAGTTACCACCGTCAAAACTTGTATCCCCTGGACAGAGCCATATGGTGGTAGATTTGTGTCTTGATTATTCAATCCAAAAAGTTGTTTCAATCAAAAAAAAAAAAAAAAAAGTTGCTTCAATCCCCCCCAAAAAAGTGTTTGAATGCAGAAATATATTTGAAACTCAAAAAATAAAACAAAAAATGCATGGGAAAGCTTTTTTTTTTTTTTTATTGAGGCAACTTTTTGATTGAAATAATTTGTGTTTGGGCCACATTTTGGCTAGGACATATTTTTCTTTATTATTCAATCAAAAAATAAGTTGCTTCAAAAAAAAATATACATTTTGAAAAAGAAAAATCAATCAAAAAAAATTTAATCATAGAAAAAAGTTTTGAATGCAAAAAATATTTGAAAAATTTGCATTTGAACACTATTTTTCATTGAAAAAAAGTTTTCTTTGAAGAAATCCTTTTTGTGTTTGGGCCGTATTATGATTATGACATTTTTGTCAAAATTATTCAATCCCCAAAAAAGTTGCTTTAATAAAAATTTTTAATCAAAGAAAAACAATTTATAAAAATATTTTTTTCTCTAATATATATATATATTTTAAATTATATGCAAAGCAAATGTCTGTCTGAGGTGCTTGAAAAATAATTTACATAATGTATATATCTAAAAACAATTTTGACCAAAGTTTTTTTGTTCATTTCATTTATTCTTTTTTTTTTTTTTTTTTAAATGTAGTTTTATCTATTTACAACTTTTATACCTATATGGGGAAGTCAATTAAATGCAATGACACTTCTCGGCCACCGGGGGGCCTGGCCCCTCTGCCCCCCCCCTTAAAATCCGCTTATGATTATTATGTAGGGCTGTCAAATTTATTGCGTGAACAGGCGGTAATTCATTTTTTTAAATCAATCACGTTAAATTATTCAACTCATTTAACGCATGCGCAGGACGACCCACTCATGCATTGCCGCAAACAGACTACAATGGCGCAGTTTTATATATATTGAGAGCTAAGAGGCAGAGACAAGCAAGAGGAGTGGACTCGGGCATTCATTGGGGCCACGCTATTTATTGGTATAAGCTTTGGCATCTCTTCCACAACAATTATAACTATTGTGGCGAGCGACGTGGGGTAGAATGATAGGAGATAATCTTTTTCTTAACACCCTGTATTGAACACAACGCAGATAAGATATACCATTTGCAGCCACCACTGACAGTCATGGTTGCCTAACTTCCATCATGCATTTGGGCGGAACAGTTAAGTCGCTACAGTATCATTTACTGAAAGTACAACAATAATAATATTCCTATCTCTCTCAAAAAAAAAAAATAATGTTCACAAAAAGAAGAGCGCTCAATGCAAAGAGAACTGGCATTCCCCAATCAAAATAGCTATGCAAAATAATACTCAGACTTTGGTCAAACTCTATTCAAACATTTAGTTTAGCTCAACAAATACACTAGATAGCAGTATTTAGTCACAATATACAAACTATCAGAGGTCTCGTACGTTGTGAAGTAAACACTCAAATGAACGTAAGGTACAATGAACCCGGAAACTACGGCGTCAGTCGAGGGGCAAAACGCACTAGAAAAACTTGGCTAGATCTCTAATTAATTTAAAACTCGCCCTTGACACTTTGTGGTGTATTTCAATCACTACCTTCCACAATGTTATATTATATATAATGTTATATATATAATATTAGTTTATTTTTTGATTGAAAATTGTAATAATTTTGTTAAAACGAAAACATACAGAGGGGTTTTAATATAAAATTACTATAACTTGTACTCACATTTTTCTTTTAAGAATTACAAGTCTTTCTATTCGTGTACACAAATACAGTACTTATGTACAGTATGTTGAATGTATATATCCGTCCTCTTTCCATTCCAACAATAATTTACAGAAAAATATGGCATATTTTAGAGATGGTTTGAATTGCGATTAATTACAATTAATTTTTAAGCTTGGATTAACTCGATTTAAAATTTTAATCGTTTGGCAGCCCTACTATTATGTGAATGTTGGTAGCAAGAAGGAATAACTTAAGAACTGGCAGTTTAATGGGCTTCTTTTTAATGATCTTCAAGCTTGTCTATTATAAAATATTATATATTATGAATTTGGTTTGTGTATTCACATAAATCTGCTCACCTGTGGACTCGCCTATGTTCGTTTGGGGATTCATCATCTCCGTCACCATCATCATCACGGGCTTCATTAGCGTTTCCGATGAGCCGCCTCCTGTGGTCACACGTCATTACGTTCAATCATCCCGAGAGTGCTCGCATCGCGTCGGATGAATCATTTTCATGATGCCCTAGCGGGAGTAACGAGAGGAGGAAAAATAAAAATCACCACCGAGGGCTGGCGGTGGTGGTGCCTTTTGGTATTCCACTTGACGACCGCGTAGCGAGGATCCCCTTTCAGCTGGGAGTTCAATCAGCAGAGACCGCAGAACCGACACAAACTGATTGGAGGAGAGTGGCGTGAAAAGAAGAACGTGTCAGATTTGTTTTTCGTGCCAGAGCTTCAGAAGGAGGGAAGGTCAATTCCAGAAAAAGCATGCTCTTATGTCGGTGGAAAAGGGGATGTTGGGTAACATCATTCACGACAGAGTTGACTCTGCTGTGAAAGTGGCATCAATATATTCAACTGAAAACTTTTTTTTTTCAAAATGGCAATTTTTTCCTCAGTTGAACATAAAAAGTATGGGAAAAATGGGCCGCAGTATACTAGATGCCCAATATTTGTTGGAGGGCTTGCATAGGCACCCATCAGCAGTGTTGTCACCAGTGTTGTTAATAACGGCGTTACAATATAACGGCGTTACTAACGGCGTTATTTTTTTCAGTAATGAGTAATCTAATTAATTACTTTTCTCATCTTGGCAACGCCGTTACCGTTACTGAGGCGGGAAACGCGTGCGTTACTATGCGTTACTAAGTTGGTTGAATAAAAAACAGTCTTTGAGAGACGGACTCACGGAGACGAGAGAGCAGAGCAGAAGTGGGGAGGAGGACGTCGTTGCAAACGCGATGCTAGGTGGCTCCAATCGGTCTTTGTCAGTCACGTGCCCAAACTAGCGGACACGCCTCCATGCGCCATTTTGAGTGTACCACGGTTGTAAACAAACCAGAACAGGAGTAGCTCCGACGCCGCATTACTGCTTCCAACTTCATCGCTGGATATAAAATAAACTCCCTCGTTTACCTGAGTGAAGCCATAGCCTACAAACTACGCCCACATGATACGGTATATATCACATATTATAGAACTAGATGCAAATGACAGACACGGCTGCATTGGCAACATGTTTTATGGACTACATGCGTTAGTAAACAGCCGCCATCTTAAAGCAGTAGACTTCGCAGGAAGGCTCTGATGTAGAGATCCTTCCTCGCGAACCTAAGTAACTTTTATTTTTAATGTTATTTCAAAATGCTCCTAAATCGGCAAAATCTTGACTTAAATCTATCTTTAAATGATGAAACAGTTTTAAAACTTACACATGTTGATTGTTGAAAGTTGACAGAAGGGAACTGATGCAATAACTGGAGCAATTTTAACAACTTTAACGGTTGATTCACAACTTTAAATGACTTCCACACATAGCAAAGATTACTATCTAGTTATCGCAAGACCCTTGTGTCTAGTTAAGTGGAGGGTAAAGAATTGGGCTAGGGCCAATTGTCCCCAAAACCCTTTAAACTTCACATTGTGTGACCTTTTTTTTTTATTATTATTATTTTTAAATTATTTATTTATTCATTTTTGAGAAAAAACAACATGAAAATTATCACTAGTTACTTTGCCAAGTAACTAATTACTCTTACATTCAGGTAACTGAGTTACTAACGCAATTACTTTTTGGGACAAGTAATTTGTAACTGTAATTAATTACTTTTTTAAAGTAAAATTAACAACACTGGTTGTCACTAACCCATTACTTTAAGTAACATGTTACTGTACTCTGATTGCTTTCTTTCGGTAACGAGCAATCTAATTCGTTCATTTTTCCAAACCAGTTATCTGGTTAAAGTTAGTTTTCTTATGGTCTGTGCATCAGTATTTTGTTGCCTCATAATGTATGTAGAATGAAGAATATTGTGGTAAGAAGTACGAAGAGCATTTTGAACTGAAAATGTTAGAAAGGTTCCCATGACGTGTTAGGTTCCATGGTAATTGCTAACAGTCCTGTTTTGGTCTCGAGTCACATGCGTTAAGTGTTTTGAGACTAAGAAAGGCATGTGCCAGCGCGGGTGCACATTCAAGCCGAGTACAGCCACCTGTAGAGATGTGTGATGGAATGTTGAGCTGTGGGCGTCAATGAATGCACAGTGGGGCAAATAAGTATTTAGTCAACCACTAATTGTGCAAGTTCTCCCACTTGAAAATATTAGAGAGGCCTGTAATTGTCAACATGGGTAAACCTCAACCATGAGAGACAGAATATGGGGGAAAAAAAGAAAGAAAATCACATTGCAAATACATTCTTTAAAAAAGTCAAATTATGGTGGAAAATAAGTATTTGGTCAATACCAAAAGTTCATCTCAATACTTTGTTATGTACCCTTTGTAGGCAATAACGGAGGCCAAACGTTTTCTGTAACTCTTCACAAGCTTTTCACACACTGTTGCTGGTATTTTGGCCCATTCCTCCATGCGGATCTTCTCTAGAGCAGTGATGTTTTGGGGCTGTCGTTGGGCAACACAGACTTTCAATTCCCTCCACAGATTTTCTATGGGGTTGAGATCTGGAGACTGGCTAGGCCACTCCAGGACTTTGAAATGCTTCTTACGAAGCCGCTTATTTGTTGCCCAGGCTGTGTGTTTGGGATCATTGTCATGCTGAAAGACCCAGCCACGTCTCATCTTCAATGCCCTTGCTGATGGAAGGAGATTTTCACTCAAAATCTCTTGATACATGGCCGCATTCATTCTTTCCTTTACACAGATCAGTCGTCCTGGTCCCTTTGCAGAAAAACAGCCCTTAAGCATGATGTTTCCACCCCCATGCTGGGATTTTTGCTCACCGTTCTTGTTATCATTTTGACACCACAGGGTGAGATTTTGCATGGAGCCCCAGATCGAGGGAGATTTTCAGTGGTCTTGTATGTCTTCTATTTTCTAATAATTGCTCCCCCAGTTGATTTCTTTACACCAAGCGTTTTACCTATTGCAGATTCAGTCTTCCCAGCCTGGTGCAGGACTACAATTTTGTCTCTGCTGTCCTTCGACAGCTCTTTGGTCTTGGCCAAAGTGGAGTTTGGAGTGTGACTGACTGAGGTTGTGGACAGGTGTCTTATACCGATAATGAGTTAAAACAGTTGCCATTAATACAGGGAACGAGTGGAGCCTCGTTAGAAGAAAGACCTCTCACAGTCAGAAATCTTGCTTTTTTTGTAGGTGACCAAATACTTATTTTCCACTCTAATTTGAAAATACATTCTTTAAAAATCAAACAATGTGATTTCCTTTTTTTATTCTCCAAATTCTGTCTCTCATGGTTGAGGTTTACCCATGTTGACAATTACAGGCCTCTCTAATCTTTTCAAGTAGGAGAACTTGCACAATTGGTGGTTGACTAAATAGTTATTTGCCCCACTGTACCTGAGTATTTTTCCTTCGTACTGGAGGGTTCCAGCGATAGGTTGGAGCTGCTATATGCGTGGCCGTTTCATAGCTCTGCCGATGCAACAGCGGGAAGTCGTCGCTCCCGCTTGTTCTTGCGAGGTCGCGACCTTTGTTTACATCATATTCGTGTTGCACATTTATGCCATGAGTACATGTTCGTTTAGCATCTTTGGGATATGTTGTAAGTCCGACTGAGTGTGAAGTGCTTACTTACCGCCACGTTTTGTGGCCAAATTGACCGTGGGTGTGCACTCCGTACTTCTGGGTTGTGCGCGCACATTCGCACCCGTCCCCACTTTTGTGTTTGTGTTTATTGCACTGTGCAATTCAATTGTGTGTTGATGATTATTGTGCATTCAATTTGCATTGTTTTACAATGGAAATGATATGCTGTTAACCCCTAAACCCTAACCCGAAGTTCAGAATTTTTGACATTAGGTTTATTCCTTGAGTTAGCGGGGGTTTAATTAGTCGGTGGAGTTGATTTCAACAAATTCCATGCAGTTTGTCAGTTATTTGTTAGTTTCAGGGCTCCGGTGTGGCTAAGCTAGCGCGAGTCAATGGTGGTTGAAATCAACTACTAATCAAACCTCTGCTAACTCGAAGATTAAGCCTTATGTGAAAAATGATTTCCCTTTAAATTCAATTATCGGAAAGTTAATTACATGCGATGGCATTTTTCTGTTGTCATTCTTATGTTGAGGCAGCAAAGGGAGAAAAACTGGTTAAAATAACTAATAAATTTTAAACTTAGTTACTTTGATAATAAAGTAATCAGTAAAGTAAGTAGATTGCTGATTATGCCTCAAATAGTAATCAGTAATTAAATTACTTTTTCAAGTAATCTGACATAACTGCCCATCAGCCTTGTCCAAGTGTCATAGTTATTCCTGTGTATGCCAATGTAAGCCATCGCATAAGGCTTTTGGTCAGAAATGAGGCGAAATATTAGAACAATACAATTTTTTAATACAAACAATCACCAGAGAACTGTGTCATATCCTAATGCTAATAGTAGGCCTATTTTTAAAATGTTATATTTTTTCATTGTGCATTGTGTGTTAGCATAAAGATAGTTGATTTTTCTCAGACGAAGTAACTTGGTTTTATATGGTTCCTCTGCCAAGCGATGGCTCAAACAAAAAGAAAAAAAACCCTTGAGGTGAGTATATTTTTGCAAAGTAGCTTGCACACAGTACAGAATAACCTAGAGAAAAAGTCAGTGTGACCACAAAAAAATAAGAATAGCTGCCTAAAAATGTGTTACAAAGCATTGATACTTTTTTACGTTCCACTACTGTTCATCAGCATATACACTACTTCGAAGTCAATCCACATAAAGATTCCAGCAGAGTTGGCGCCATGCTTGATGCCGAAGCAGGACAGATGCGTGAAATGACTTCCCAGAGCTGCTTCAACTGTGAATAATCGTAAGGAATCAAAATGTAAATGGAACTCCATTTTTCTCTCTTTCCTTTTATGGAACAATTGCTGACTGGACATCACGTTTTTCTAACGCCATTAAATGCCCTGTCATCACTACGTTTAAAACAGCACAGACTCCTCAAGAGTCCAGGCTCATTGTGTTTGTCACAAACAATAAGCTCAGAAAATGAATCGTCAGCCCCTCTGTCTGTCACATGACAAAAATACAACACTTTCACAAAACACACGAGACAACAACACACCAAGAACAAACACAAAAAAAAAAAAAAATGAAAACCATACAAACACAACCAACAAAAAAACACAAACACCACAACTCTGTCATGATTTTCTTTTATAAACCAGACGGAATCCATATGGGTTGTTTGTCTCTGTGCAATAAAACCTGGAAGGGAAACGCAACTGAAAAGAAAGTGGGCTGGCTTGACCACGTATTTAGAAAAGTGGCTCACTTCACCGCAGTTGCCAACCAGATCCCATTTCTCTTGCTGAATTTGAAGGCGCACAGTAGTGACGTAACAAAACAGCTAGGCCCGTGTGATTGGCTGTTTAAGAAGGAGACGTCTGATTGGCTACAGATGGGCTCTGTTCAGAAAAAATGCAAGCGTGTTTCTCGGCTGCGCGAAATGAGTCTCAAAAAGGTCAACACACTCGTGAGTGGGAATTTCAAATTAAAAGCACGCTATAAATGCGCGTAAGACAATTCATAAACATATTTGATGAATGTGTGTGTGTTTCGTGTGATATGTTTTTACTAGTGCTGTCAAATTTATCGCGTTAACAGGCAGCAATTTTTATTATTTTTTTTTTTTTGTTGTTGTTAACCTGTCCGGCTCAGCTGTTTGACACGGAGAATGGAAGTCTAAGTGCCCGGATATTCTGAACAGTTTTAACGTTGCACATTGAGAGTCTGACATACTCCCTTTGTGATCATTCAACATACCTCATTTATTATGACAAAACAGCAAACAGGAAGGGGTTATGGGGGAACAGAAGAAAAGAAACAACAGAAGAAAGAGAAGAAACACAAACAACAAGAAATACATTGAACGCCTAACTACACTAACTACTAATATGTTGGTGCTATCGTCAGCTAAATGTATTTCCGGTTGACACCGTGTGGGGGGCCTGTTGACCAGGGAAAGAGGGGGAAGAAGGTGGGGGAGTCTATAAGCTAAGTGATAGAAAGGGGTAGAGTGTGCACAAATCATCTCTGTGATTTAGAACCCAGTAATCGTGTAAATCCCTAGTGAGTGTAAGCCCGTTGGCGACCGACCCTACGCCGCCCCGCCACCAATCCCGGAACCGGGACACCGAGCGCGCCCAATAACATCCAGCCGCACGCGGGCCCCGCCGGGCACGCAGCAGCCACGCAGACGAGCGGAGACGCCACGCGGGCGCAGACACAGGGCCACGGCCCCCACCCAGCCAGCCCGGGAAGGGAGGGCGGGCCCTGGGGGGAGTGGGGCAGCGCAGCCCATCCCTCAGTCTCAAAAAGATCAACACACTCATGAGTGGGAATTTCAGATTAAAAGCACGCTATAAATGCGCGTAAGACAATTCATAAACATATTTGATGAATGTGTGTGTGTTTCGTGTGATATGTTTTTACTAGTGCTGTCAAATTTATCGCGTTAACGGGAGGCAATTAATTTTTTTAATTATCACATTAAAATATTTGACGCATTCAACTAGGGCTGCAGCTATCGAATATTTTAGTAATCGAGGAATCGACTGAAAATTCTATCGATTAATCGAGTAATCGGATAAAACTTTTTTTTTTTTTTTTTTTGTAGGTAAAGAGCAATTATACAATTATACCCTAATTTCCGCACTATAATGCGCACCTGACTATGAGCCACCACCCACCAAATTTGGCAGGAAAACGGCATTTGTTCATAGATAAGCCGCACTGGACTATAAGCCGCAGCTGTCCTGTAGTATGTATGTATGTATGTATGTATGTCATTAATTAAGTATGTATTATGGGATATTGGGATATTTACACGAAAAGGATATTAACCAGTAATACTTTATTTGACATGAGGGTCATACCAATTACTTTGAACCAATTGGCTGCAAAGCTTCATTGCTTTAAGTAGCTTAATTTGGCCATCGCTGTCAAACAGTCAACCTCTGCTGCCATCTGCTGTCAACACTGTTGTTGTCCAACATGCCTCCGAGCATGCATTGCAGCGCTACAGATGTAAATAACAATCAAAATTCATGTCCTGTGCTCATAATTTCTTCAGTTACTGTTCCAGTTGTTTCATTAATTTAGTTATGGTATTTGGTAAGACTTTATTAGACAGTGGTGCCATAAGACTGTCATAATTATGACATGACACTGTCATGAGCATTTATGAATGCTTATAACAGATGTCATTTAGTGGTATCCGGCACATTATCTCACTTTTGAATGCATGTAAAAGATTCAAGCTGGACATAAATGCTGTTATTGACATAATTTGCCGGATGTCACTTCACAACAAAAGCTTTCAGTAATGCCCATGATACTGTCATGTCATAAGTATGAATGACTGTCGTCTGACAATGTTATGATGGCGCTTTGTAATAAATTGTTACCTATTAACCCAAATAAATCTTCAAATAGGCCGTACTGGACTATAAGCCGCAGAATTCAAAAGGAAATTACGGTAAATATACACGAGAAAAGACATTTAATCCAATATTGAATCATTTTCAGTCAATGTCTTTATTTCCAATGTACATTGTTGAAAACGGCCAAAAATTGCATCTCAGATGTGAGTAGGAAAAATTCACTGCTTTCACTCAAAAAACTTCTATATCTCATTAAAAAAAAAAAAAAAAACATATTTCTTACCTAAAAATGTAATTACGCTTGATAACACACATCACTTGAAAGCTACTGTATGTGTTTTTCCCACGTGTTCCAATTGAATTTCTATTTGTGTCAAGCTATTTTTAAGTTCTAGTTAAGTTTTAAGTTAGTCTAAACTGTAAGTACTGATAGGATTTTGAGTTTTTGCAGTGTTCAAAATAAGTGTATAATACCTGCTGTATTGGAGCACATTAAGGACCAGTGCTACTTGGTGTTTTATTCAGCAATGACTACTGAGCTAAAACTGACAGTTAGCTTTATTACGTTTTAATTTTACACCCTCATCACTCTACAGCGCTGTGTTTTTACAGATTAAATAAAGCTTGTATGTAAGACACGTTAGCCATGCATCGACAGTGGTCATAATCAATAGAAACCTAGCCCTCCGAAGAGCTATGGTTACGTGAGCGAGTGACAGTAACGTTATATTTATTAGCGCGGAGAAGTCTACTGCTTAAAGATGGCGGCTGTATACCAACGCTGCCCAGACGCGGCCAAGTCTGTCATTTCGCATCTAGTTCTACGTACATGTGATATCTATGACACGCATCAGACGCTACCTGCTACCACCGTAGCAACATGAGGGCGTAGTTTTTAAGCAACGTTGACGCAGTTTGTAACAGCTGTCGGCTGCAGTAAGGTTTTTTTTTTATTTTTTTTATTGCTTCTTCCTACGCACGTGACGTCAATGCGTTGTGCCGCGTTAAAAGTAGTCCGGGCAAAACGTGATGCTTCGAGCTGGCAAAATTAAACGATTCCTCGAGGTGAATGAAATTACTCGGATCAGTTTTTAAACTCGAGTTACTCGAGTATTCGTTTCAGCTCTACATTTAACGCATGCGCGGAATGACCCGCTCCTGCAATGCCTCAAACCGATTACAATGACGCCGTTTTTTGCATATTGAGAGCGAAGAGGCAGAGAAAGGCGAGGACACAGGCGTTCATTGGACCGCACAGTTTATTGGCATAAGCTTCGACAACTCCTTCACAACAAACATAAATATCATTTAGTGAAACCACAACAAAAATCATGTTCACTAAAAGAAAAGCGCTTCAATCTGTATTAAAGAGGCCCTATTCTCACACAGTTAAACAACAATGCAAAGAGAACTGGGATTCCCAATCAAAATAGCTATGCAAAATACACATAAAACCTATTCAGACGTTGGTCAAACTCTATTCAAACATTTCGTTTAGCTAAAAAAATACACTGGATGGCAATATTTAGTCACAATATACAAAATATCAGCGGTCTCGTACGGTGTGAAGCTAGCACTCAAATGACCGTGAAGCACAGTAAACAGGGAACTACGGCGTCAGTCAAGGGACAAAACACACTCATTGGCTTGATTTCTAAGTAATTTCAAACTCGCCATTGACACCTTGTGGTGTATTTCAATCACTATCTTACGTAGTGAAAAACACTGTGGAAGAACGGCAGGGAGCCCATGTGACGTCACTGCTCGGCGACGTCAACAATGGCGAGCCACTAGTTTATTTTTTTGACTGAAACTTTTACAAATTTTATTAAAACGAAAATATTAAGAAGGGTTTTAATATAACATTACTATAACTTGTAATAACATTTATCTTTCAAGAACTACAAGTCTTTCTATCCGTGGATCCCTTTAACAGAAAGAATGTTAAGAATGGTAATGCCATCTTTTGGATTTATTGTTATAATAAACAAATACAGTACTTATGTACAGTGTGTTGAATGTACGTATATATCCATCTTGTGTCTTATCTTTCCATTCCAACAATAATTTACAGAAAAATATGGCATATTTTCAGGGCCGGCCCAGCCTATACGCAGATTATGCAGCTTCTTAGGGCCCCTGACCACTAGGTGGCCCCCAATCTGGCAATTGTTTAATTTACATTCTATTTTGTTTACTACAGTTTGCTTTATTTGACTTTTGATACTTGATTACAAGCTTAAAAAAAATAAAAGTTCTTCCTTAATCTCTTTCTTTCCTGTTTTAGAAAAAGTTTTGGCGCTATCTACTGTAAGTACAGACAATCATTTGGGGTGAGAAGTTTGAAGTATGCAGTGCAACAAAAATCTGATTAATATACAAAATATGGACGTATGGGTTCGATTGCATGTATGGGTTTCACAGTACACTGTGACGAAATGGTGGGCCAAAAATATGGGCCCCTTTGCATTATTTTGCTTAGGGCCCCAAAATGGCCTGGGCCGGCCCTGCATATTTTACAGATGGTTTGAATTGCAATTAATTATGATTAATTAATTTTTAAGCTGTGATTAACTCGATTAAAAATGTCAATCATTTGACAGCCCTAGTCCTACAGCGTGTGTGTGTTTTGTGTTAGATGTGTGTGTGTGTGTGTGTGTGTGTGTGTGTGTATCGAGCATGTGTGTGTTTTCACTATGAGACTGATCTAGCCATGTAATATATGGCTCGGGGGCTCAACAATCAAAGACAACTCATTCATCCTGTAATTGAGAGGCTGTTCTCGGCAGTGTGAGCATAAAAACATGAGTGAATTTGTGGCGCTCTCTGAGCGTGAAGCAGAAAAACGAGTTTGCATCTTAAAAAAAAATGTATATCGCACGTCCTTGTGCATCCGCATATCACGATGATGATGTAAAAACGATGTATCGCTAGCCAGTCGGGGAACTGGCAGCCACAGTAATAGGGTGGTAGCTGGGTTCGACACTTTTTCTCTATGGCGTGGCTCCCAGGGCGTGGCCTCCTCTCTGCCTAGGCTGGCGGCCGCGGGATTGAGGGGAGGTTGGGGCTCCGATCTCGCGTCGGCCCACCTCGGACTCTCATCGCTCTCCTGCTTCCCCCCTCCTCTCTCTTCTCTGCCTGGGTATCCGCCCTGCGGTCCGGCGCGGGTTGCTGGCCGGATGCCGGTGGGTCGGCTGAATGTCGCCTGCTCCGGCGGAAGGCCCTGTCCCGCCCTGGGGTTGGTGGCCCGTTGGGGGTCCAGTGGTGTTTCGTGCCAGCTGGGGGGCTGTGGCTGTGGCTCATGGGCCGGGGGGGCGGGCGTGTGGGTTGGTGGTGCGTCCCCTCTTCCCATCCCGGAAGGCCAGTTGATGGGGGTGTGGGTGGCCTGGGGGATCCCTGGGGGGTGGCGATGGCCCCATTGCTGGGCTGCTGGAGGAGGGATGGGCTGCGCTGGCTTGCCCCCCCCAGATGGGCTGCGGAAGGGCCGGGGCCCTGGGGTGGCACCCACGAATGATCTCCATTTGCCTGTGGGACTATCACGTTAGATGGGACTAACACATGACTAGGTGAAATTGGACACACTCAAGTAGGAAACCTCGGTGTCAAGATTAGCAAAGAGACAGCATAGAATAGGGTGCCAACATACTCACATTCGCAAGGGATTCACACAATACTGGGTTCTAGACTACATGGATGATTTAGGTACACTTAGGTACACTGGGTTACCTGGCCCCCACATGGTGTCAAGCGGGAATACAACTAGCTAACGATAGCTCCAACATATTCATAGTAGCTAGAGTAGGCGATTCATGTGTTTCTTGTTGTTTGTGCTTTTTTAGGTCTCTCTCTCCCTCCTTTTCTTTTCTTTTGTTCCCCCATAACCCCTTCCTGTTCGCTGCTTTCTCTTAATAAATGAGGTACGCCTATGTGATACATTAAAACTGTTCAGATCAATCGGACACTCAGATCTCCATTCTCCGTGTCAAGCAGCTGAACAGGACAGGTTGAAAAAAAAACAAAAAAACGATGTATCGTTCAGGCCTACAACACACACAAATTCAAACCCAAAACGAGACTATCAACACTTGAAAAACAGCTAAAAACACAACAGAACCCTCTGTATTTCTATATTTAGAGTGAACAAGTGCCCCCTTGGCTCTCTGGGACTTCACACCCCAGTGGGTCTTTCTTTCTTTTGCCGCCATATCCCTGACACTTTGCTCCGCCCTTGTGGGAGCAGCTGGAGGGCATCTCTAACAAGCTAGGATTCAGATGCTGCAGAGGGAAAAGGCCTGCAACACACCCACATGCACTCCGGGCAGGAGGAGGAGGAGGCAGTCAGACTCACTTTTTGTTTTTTTTTAACCCTTACAGGACACTCATTTTACTCACTGGCTGCAATTGATGGCACTCGACATCCACACGACATTAGTTTCTTCAAGTCACTTCAACACAGTTCCTTAATACCAAGATGCCACCAGATGAATCCAAATCCATACATTCAAACAGCCAAAATGACTTTTTCAAGGTTTTTTTTTTTTTTATTGAAAGTTAAAGATCGTTCTATTGGCTAATACTAAAAGGCAGCTCTTATCAAAGTGCAAAATATAAGGAAAC
Organism: Corythoichthys intestinalis; assembly: GCF_030265065.1. Lineage (NCBI taxonomy): Eukaryota > Metazoa > Chordata > Actinopteri > Syngnathiformes > Syngnathidae > Corythoichthys > Corythoichthys intestinalis. Next base: position 30,671,708 of record NC_080412.1, read on the forward strand.
ATCAACCTTGTGAATTTATGTTTTTATTGTTGTAACATTATTTAATTCACAGTTTTGTGCAAAAATAAACAACACACCCTTTTTTTTGTATGGATCGACTGAGGTAACAATTAAAGTAATGTAGCACTCATCAGTTGGCATCCTTGGTAACTTTTTTTTTTTTTTTAAATAAGATACTACCATTTTCAAAGTTGGATGACTCACAGTTAACTGTAAATCATTACCAATGCACATACACTCCCACATAAGTTCCCACTCCGCACATTTGCCATAACTTTCCCACAAGTCATCAATGATAACTTTGTTTGTTTTGGTTAGTCTTCTTTTTCCTGTAGTGTCGGTTATTGGTTTAGGTGCATTACCTCTACTGCCCCCTGGATTGACGGAGGACTAAACGTGCTAGTATGCTTCGTCAACGGCGTACCCTGCTTGGACCCTACGCCATAGCCTGATGTGCAGCTCCCAAAATTCATGACTACGCATTGCAGCGACACGTTGCTACGTGAACGGCAAAGAATTTGATTATAGGTAAGATCCTGAGCCCGAACGCGAACCGACCCGAATTTTGGGCCAGGTCAGGCCCAAAATGTCAATTATTTACGTTCAGGTCAGGTCGGGCCGAACTTCTCTCTCGCTAACTTTTTTTGATAAATATATATTGATATATGTATACTAAAACGATGTATAGATGTTAAACTAAGGAATACTTGTTATAATACTTGCCCCGCCCGCTTTTTAATCTTCCCCTGGCGCCATCCGTGAGCTCGCATCCTTGTATTTCCTTTTGATATGGTGCAGCATGAAGTGAAAAACAAACTAAAGACGAGGGAATTGAAAAGGCAAACATGCACCGGTAGGAGTGGGGTATGGAAAGGCTTCAAATTGATTGTTGAAGATGCTATACAGAAACCTGTGTCAGCTTCGCTGAATTTAAACGAATGTGGCGCTTTGCTCTCATACGAGAAATATATTTCACAAACTTTTCCAGCGTTATTTCGTCGTGTAAATGCATTTGTAAGGATCATGAAAATATGTAGACTATTTAAACATTGAGAAAAGTTGCATTTTTTTCCTGCCAATTCGAAGAGATAAAAATAAATGTCAAATACACTATCCGCCTGGTAGAACAGACACACAAATATAAAAGATATAAATGTTTATTGAATATGCATATTACAGTCTTTTTTAACTGAGGAGAATTTGTTACAAAAGACAGGCTTTAATTTGTTATTATGCACAGGCATCGACATAAATGTGATCACACAAAATGCAACCACGCATTGCATCCCTGCATTTCCCCCTCCTCCTGAGTCCTCACAAATAAAACATAAAATTTCGAGGGGGGGCGTTGTTGGGCTCGGCCCTACAAATAAAACATAACATTTCGTTTTTTTTTCAGGCTCGGGCGTGCAAATCAAGTTAATTGATCAGGCTCGGGCTGGGTCGAGCTGTAATACCCGCGGGCTGGGTCGGGCTGGATTTTTTTTTTAGGCCCGATCTAACCTCTAACCGTTATTGGTCCACACAAAACGCCAATGCTTTTTTTTTGGTATGACATTCTGTGTGTTTGCTGGTGTGACATGAAAGGCTGAATTTGGCGAATAAGATGGTCAAATCTTCCCACATCCGAAAATATCGAAAGTGCATGTCTTTTTCCATGCTCCTCAGTGAGTGAACAAGTGTGGCAAATTCACCCGTTCTCAGCCTCGACTGGTTCAGTGGTCAGTCGGACAGACCACCTCCGCTTTTTCTGCATCTCCTGCATCTCAACATTTAGAGTAAAAGCAATTTTTTCTCGATTTCAATGAGCTCCAACTTGAGAAACAACTACTCCATCTCTGACATTAAAGAAACCGAGGAGCGCGGTGTGAACCCCCGCAAAAGCCCGCCAAACCACACAAATATAAAGATATACCCCCCTAGTGACTGGGTGGCGCACTACAGCACAATGCGTCAAGGTTTATTTATGCTTCTGTGTAGCGGCGACGGTGGACCCACGCCATTAATGCAGACCCGATTTGCCATTCTACGCCGTAGCCTGACGTGCACCTCCCAAAAATCCTGACTACACATCAGGTCAACGTGCGTGACGTGAACGTCCAACAACTGCGATTGGTTCGCTCAGAACATTTTTTTCCCGGTTCAAAACAACAACACCGCCATTTTCAAACATTCGCAAACGTTTTCTGTGTCGCCAACGCTTCAACATTTATATTAACTACATTTGTTGTTCAGTATTGATTAGCTGCAGCTGCAAATACACACGTTCCATCTCCGTTGCAATTGCTGTCAATGACCAGAGGAAAACTAAAGGAATTCAACAAGCCCCCACAAAACTGTACATAGACAAAGCCACACCCCTCTAGTGGCATGGCGGTGAATTACAGAGCAACACATTTCCTTGATGCAAAACTTTGAATACGTAATCCGCCGTCACCGGAATGCAGAAGCATAAATCAACTGAGAACAGTATATAAGGCTCATACACTCTCATTTTCCTTCTAATTTTGGAAAACAAAAAACGGAAAACGAGCCAAATTTGGTTTTATGGTTTTATGTGGTTAACAATAAAAACAAGAAATGAATTGTCTCCTGTTTCCTGATTAAACACTGAAAATTCAATAACGGAAAACGAGCCTTGATCCGTTTTCCCAATACAGTGGTACTTCGGAATACGATCGCTTCGACACACGATCTTTTCAACATCCGGCGTAAAATTTGACTCGAGTCGCCATTTGTTTCTACATCCGACGACATGCTCGTAATATGTTGATTTTTGACAGCGCCACAGTTTCTTTGTTTTGCCAGAAGGCGGCCGCATGGCTGATTTTCTCATGAGAAATCAACACGAGATCCAAAAAGGTTAGTGCAGGTGGAGAAAAAAAGGACGCTTACCATTGAAATGATGATGTATAGCGAAATATAAGCATGTTGTGTGCATCCATGAACTGGGTCGGCAATAGGGTACGGCCCTATTGTCAATCTCGGCCGGCAGTCCTCCTCCTTTCGCCGGTCTTTATAAGTTAAGGTGACAATTCTTATTGTGGTAACATTGCCAAAGAAATTGCCACCTTCCTCAGGTTTCTAATCATTTATTTCATCAACTTGTGCAACACTGACGCCAGCATCAAACCAGAAAGTAAAATAGAACCGCGCTCTCTTGCTCACCGCGGTGCGTTCAGGTACAGCAAAAAAAGTGGAACTCGATTTGTTAACATTATTTCATGTATTTTTATTACTATTATTATATTATTGTGATTTTTTTTATTCATAATGTATTTGTTTTTCTCTTTGTAATTTCTATTTGCAATAGTAACAGCAATATTTATTAGGGATTTAGTGTAGATTTTTGGGCTGTGGAATGAATTAATGGAATTATATTGTATTCTTACGGGAAAATCTTGCTTGGCATACGACTATTTCGACCTACAAACAAGGTCCTGGAACGAATTACCTTCGTCTGAAGAGGTACCACTATAATCATTCTTTGTTCTCATAATGCTTGCTTACAAGGTCTTTTTCTTCCATTGTTTTGTCGAGGTAGGGGCCGCACTAGGCTGTGGCCTGGCTTTAAATTACTAGAATAAAAGAAATGATTAGAATAAAAGAACCTGTAATTTTTTTTTTTTTTTTTTACATCACTACCATTAATAGACCCACAAGAATAATTGTCTGCAAAGACACAGGAAGTTGGCAACTTTGGTTTAAATCCGGCTACTCTACAGTACAGTATTTTTCATTTTCGGCTCAGATTTGCAAAATTCAGCCAGTTGCACTAAGCATCGTTAATATTTGGTAGACATTTCTATCATGGGTGGACGCACAAGAAGTCTCAAGAAGACTTACCTCTTGTGTGAGATCCCTCCTAGCAGCAGAGATGGGTAGTGGCACAATATTTACTCTGTTACATTTACTTGAGTAACTGAAAAAAAAATTGACTTCTTGAGTAGTTTTACCATGCAAAACTACTTTTACTTGAGTAGATTTGTGAGAAAAACTATTTTTACTCCGCTACTTTGAGCTACAATGGTCGTTACATATTTCCTCTTTATTCTACATGTTGAATTCATTTTTTGCCAAAGTGGCTGTCTCAGTTTCACCAATGAGACGTCGCAACAATGACCACATGACTCCATTACAGGTAGTCCCTGGGTTACGATGGATGCGACTTACACGATTTAGACCTTACGATGCATGTGTCATTTTTTATTTCATTTTTTTAATAAACAACTTTTGTATTGTGATGCATACTTTTATCTTGGCGCAGAAAGCGTAGAGCAGGTTGTATTGCCGCTCGCGAAAGCATTTAACACACCCGCTCACCCCACACACGGCAGTGACGGCACAGACACACGTGAGGAAGCAGCCGAGTAAGAGGTGACAGCCTGCGTGCGCATTTGTCGCTTGCGAAGCACCCAGAGCCGACGGCTTTTGTACTGTTTATCGCGCGTTTTCAATTTTGGTCGAATACTTGGGGCAAGTTTAGTGATAGTTTTTGATGATGTGCGGACGCTAACTGATACATGTTAATCGTTTGTTATTGCTGTATCAGCAGCTATTCAAATTTATTGACAATGAGACCAATTTTTTTTTTTTTAAGTTTCATTCTGCAAGTGTTAATGCCATGAGCAGCTGAATAAAATCCACACGGACGTCTGACATCGTCATTTCGGAGCTTAGCTCACTGTCTTGCTAGGACTTAGCTCCCGAGTCCTGGAACAAATTAACTTCATTTGTAGTTACCACTGTATTAGTTTATTGAACTGGAGTGGAAAAAGAAAATACGCCTAACATTTGTATTCCACCAAGTCCGCTTTTGCAATGAGCCATGACCCAGAAGACGATGTTCATCTCCTTCGTATAAATGTTATGCGGCTGCAGCAGGGTCTTGTATATTTATAAGAAGAAGAATGTCTGCCTGGCCATGGCTAATTTTAAAAGCGAACTTGGTGGAATACAAATATTGGGAGTACAGTATTTTTTTTTTTTCCCCATTTCTGTTCAATAAATTTTTGAAAAACGGATCAGGGCTTGTTTTCAGTTATTGAATTACCACTTATTAATCGAGGAAACAGGAGACGATTCATTTCTCGTTTTTTTGTCAACACATATGAACCAAAAACGGAGTTGGGGTCGTTTTCTGTTTTCCAAAACTAGAAGGAAAAACGAATGGCCGAAAGGTACACGGACCGTCAATGCCGTAGCTACGCCGTTGGCCTGATGCAGAAGCATAATCTATGCATTACTACGACACGGATTTTTTTTTTTTTTTTACTCAAAAATATACCCTGTCTGACTACATGCACCAAATCGTGATAAGATTGGTCAAATACAAATACCGTTTGAAGGAATTCGGCCCCCTGGCCAAGCCGCGGAAACAGCAACAGCCGAACCAAATAGTGTTCCACTGGCACTGCTCCCGCAAGTCGGCTGGGAGGGGCCAATCCCGCGCGTTCTCTCCAGTGTTAACCCATTCTACGGACTCCATTTTGAACGGTTCAAAGAAGGCTCACCAAAAACAGGTTGACAAGTTATTCGTCGACAATGGTCAAAAACAAGGCAAAACAGACGACGGAGAGACAATGCTGGATCTATGGTCGGCAAAACAACGGCTACATAGAAATGTTCCCGAGAAGCAACAGTTGTTATCTAAATGTTCAGTCTTTTGAAAGCTCTCGTGGGGGCAGGCCATGGGCAGGAAGAACGGTGTGAAGAAGGAAGAAGAAGAGTGTGAGTGGGATTATTGTCTTTTGTTGATTGGACAGGAGGATTTGGGAGTAACTTATCCGGGCAACGAGGATGTGGATTCTGCCCTCTCAGCATCACAGGGGGTTCTTGGAGTCTTGTCAGTCATGTTATCAGTTGGATATCGGGCGTTCTCCGATGCTACTTGTTTTAGGACAGAACGCCCTGCTCTTTGTCCTGGAGTGCCCAGGAGAACTGATTGCGAGACTTGGTGCGTCAATCTTGCTCATGACGCACGTTGAGCTTCTGTGATAAGATTGCGTTGTGTATCTTTTATGCCCTCTATTCTGCTTTTCATGAAACTATTGAATAAGTGCTATTTATTTTATATTAGGTGTGTTAGAGTAATACAAACAGTCCAACAGTAAATATGAAAAAACAATAATATTCCCTGATTGAGTATATTAACCCTTTAATGCCTGCAACATGAAGCAATTATCATAGAATCCCAAAATTTGAAAAATAAGGTCCGAATGAAAGTTTTCAAATTTGTAAAAAGAAATGTCAAAATGAATATGTGTGATAAGCGCTCTAATACCTATAACCCTAGCGAAATCCTTTTTTTTTTTTCCCCATGTAACCTGCAGATGCATGCGTTGACCAGCATCCATCATTTTTATTTTCAAAAAGAAATGTCAAAATTCTGAATTACTCTCAAAATCATGAAATTTTAGGTGTATCAAATGTGATTCATTTGGCAATAAAGGGTTAAGTGTGTTAGAGTAATGCAAACAGTTATATGGTGTGTACTCTTAATTTATATATATGTTATTGAACATGAATAAATTTTCATCATTACCGAAGGGGAAAAAATGGCCAGATCCAGATTGAAATAAATTAGTTTTTCCTTTTATGTTACACTCAGGAAAAAAAAAAAAAGACTATTGAACATCATCAGTGTCGAACACTTGTGACTTTGTGCAATTCTTGCATGGAGAAAGTGTAGTCAAGAAGTTTTAGGCATGCACACACAACTTGATTGAAGTCACTTCATTGACGCATTGATTGATTTCAATCCTTGAGCGTCTTTTGATGTTCAAGACAAAGTGTCATCTTGTCAGGCATCGTGACCCCCACCCCCACAACAGCTTACATCCCGCCGCTCTCATCTGAAGAATATTCTGGCAAAACACGTCAACAACAAAGGAGATGAGGAAATTGGAAAAGTGTTGCAGCAGGATTGCAGTGAAATTTGCTCGAATGTTGCTCGGTCCTTTTCGTCCAAGTCTGAACAATTAATCAATTTTTACAACTTGGAAAGTCCAACTCTGAAGTTGTTAGGTTTTCAAAATATAGTATGGAGTGCTGGCCAATTAAACTTTTACAAAAAAGCCGAAGTTGTGCAAATGTTTATATATACTACAATGCCATAAAAAAACTTTTCCATAGGAAGACCACGCAACAATGATGTATTTTTTGCTGGGTGCTATACCTGAATAATGGTATGAGAACTTGATGTTAACGTTCATGTTTCAGCGCTGTTGTTCAATCACTTTTGACTGGGAAAACTGATTGGACATCTAGTGCCGTCAATGGCAGCCAATGAGTTAAATGGGTGTCCTGTAATTCGTGCATAAAAGGAATGACGCACACATCTCTCACACATAGCACAGACTTTGCGTAAACCAAAGCCAGAGCGCGGAATTCATTTCAAAGCGCAAGAGGATTACAGGAGGTGACATGGCCAACTACAGTGCCGTAGAGGTAGTCATGTGCTTGCATTAAACACCTTTAAAGCTCCTTGTAGATGGCTTTTTCTTCTCTAATCATGAGGAGTCATTGTCATTTTTTTCTTTTGGTGCATGAGAGCGCAAAAATTGACAACTCGGCTCTGGTGGGATATTGCCTGTAGGTGGATTGACAGGTTGGGTTTTATGTGCAGTGTGAAATTGGTCATTACAGCTGAAAGTGAGGTTAGGTTTTCTTCAGCACGTGTTTGCCAAGTGCACAAATATGGAGGGAAAAAAAGTTTAGTTACAAGAATAATGCTGTAAAATATATTTTAAAAAGTATTATTATTGATTTAGCATTATCACTTGTATTAGTGTTATAATTAGGGTTGTTCCGATCATGTTTTTTTGCTCCCGATCCGATTCCGATCGTTTTAGTATCTGCTGATCCCAATATTTCCCGATCCGATTGCTTTTTTTTTGCTCCCGATTCAATTCCAATCATTCCCGATAATTTTTCCCGATCATATACATTTTGGCAATGGATTAAGAAAAAAATGAATAAAACTCAGACGAATATATACATTCAACATACAGTACCTAAGTACTGTATTTGCTTATTATGACAATAAATCCTCAAGATGGCATTTACATTATTAACATTCTTTCTGTGAGAGGGATCCACGGATAGAAAGACTTGTGACTTTGTATATTGTGACTAAATATTGCCATTTAGTGTATTTGTTGAGCTTTCAGTAAATGATACTGCAGCCATGCCCCAATGCATGATGGGAAGTGGAACCATGATGGGAAGTAAAACCATGACTGTGCGTCGTACTACCAATGGATATATCTTCTCTGCTTTGGGAAATAACTTAAGGTGTTAAAACAAAGATCAATTGCCACCTTGCTTTCCCACATTGCTTCCCATGATATTTCTAATCATACGGAGAGGGATTGCAAGGTTTTAGCCAATTGAAGAAAGGCTCCAAAGGCTGCCAAAAAAAAAAAAAAAATCACTCTACTCATTTTGCGCTGCCTTTTATCTCTCTATATAGGTAAAACGGCGTCATTACAGATTGAGCGCGACAATAAGTGAGAGGGTCGTGCAGCGCATATATTAATAGCGTTGAATATTTCAATGTGACAGATTTTTTAATAAATTAATTGCCGCCGTTATCGGGATATTTTTGATAACCCTACCTTAAGCCTAAACTAAAGACTCTGGATGAGTGTAACATATTATGTCTGTAACGTTAAATACAATTAGAAAACGATTTAATCAAAATATATACTGTATATATTAAAAAAGGCATGGCCGATATTTTTTTGCCGATTCCGATACTTTGAAAATGACGTGATCGGACCCGATCAATCGGAACGCCTATCGATCGGGACATCTCTAGTGTATGTATAGTTTATCAGTAATGTACATAATTATAGTTTATAGTCATTATATCCAAATGCAATTATAGTGAAAAGAAAATTAATAATAACAATCATCCTAGCGAATAATCATCCTCTAGGATCCCCACCCACCAGACGTTTACCTCGGGGGCTTATCGCACCTGGGCCCTACTTACATTTGTTCTGCCACTTATTTTAAGTCATATTTTGCCTCAAGGTCAGGTTGTTACATCCATAAATTGTAACATTGCAAAGTTTTGAGTTATGAGAGCAAGGCAGAATATTGTCAAAAACAAATCAACTGAAAGTTGTAATGTCACAAATAATTATAAGTTATATCAAAAGAATTCTAATACTGCAAACACTTCACATTCATAGAAGATTTGTAATGTGAAGAGAAAAATCAATTCACAATGCTATTAAAAGTCATTGACATAAAAAACAATTGGGAATTTTAGATCGGTCAAAACAATGCAATTTCAGGAGAATAACGTTGTAATGTATTGAGACCAATTTGGCACGTTTCGATTGTTTAACCTTACATATAGCAACAGCATCAGTCCCTCTGGCTGAATGCCTTTATCGGCTGAAAACAAAGCACTGTGTCTTCTCTATATCACCTTTCCCGCAGCACCTCGAGGAAGTCAATGACTGGCGGTTTGACCTTGATAGCGAAGCGGCGTTGACGAATAAATCGTCAGGAGCGATGGCGCTTGCCTTTGCCGGGCCAGATAACAGCGCACATATGGGGCGGGATACCCGCGTCTTGGCCGGCGGAGGACATCTTGCTCGCGTAGCTTGACGTGAATGATAATGAGCTCTGATTTGTGGTTCCGACGTCTCATTTGTACTTTTGTGTTGAGGGACTTTTCAAATTTACTTTCCGTAGGCAGATAAAGTTGTGCCCCGAGTGCAGCTGTGTAGGGAATTTCCCCTTTGGTGTTAGTCATATAGATGCCCATACTGGGTTAATTTGTGGGCAGGCATCAGCCTGCCTTTTCACATATGGAATAATAAAAATGCGATGGGGCGGCTTAGGGTTGGACGCCAACGGGCTTACATTCATAAAAGATTCACACGATTACTGGGTTCTAGATCACAGAACTGATTTGTGTACACTCTACCCCTTTCAGTCACTTAGCTTATAGACACCCCGACCCCCGTCCCCCTCTTTCACTGGCCAATAGGCCCCCACATGGTGTAAACCGGAAATACATCTCGCTGACGATGGCACCAGCATATTAATAATTAGTCTAGATGTTCAATGTATTTCTTGTTGTTTGTGTTTCTTTTCTTTCTTCTCTTGTGTTGCTTTTCTTCTGTCCCCCCATAATCCCTTCCTGTTCGCTGCTTTGTCATAATAAAAAGGTATTTTGAATGATCAAAATGGGAATATGTCACTCTCAATGTGAAACATTAAAACTGTTCAGACAACCCGGGCACTTAGACTTCCATTCTCTGTGTCAAACAGCTGAACAGGACAGGTTAAAAAATAAATAAAATAAAAAACATATGGAATAATAAAAAGTCTATGAATCGGAAGGTTGTTATGGAGGACCAAATTGGACAGAATGAAATACAGTGGTACCTCTACATATAGAGTTACAGTAATTTGTTGTAGGACTTTGTAAGTTGAAATGGTTGTATGTCGAACAGGATTTTCCCTTAAGAATACCTTATAATTCCATTAATTCCTTCCACAACCCAAAAAACCTACACTAAATCCTTATTAATTACTGCTGGTACTATTACAAATGGCAATTACACATAGCGAAACAAATCAATCCCAAATAAAAATCGGAATAATATAATAACAATTCCTGTAATAATGTAACGAATCGGGTTCTAATGTGGCAGATGTGTTGATTTGTATAGATTTGTCATGCGAGCCAGATGCAGCCGCCAAAAAAGCCATATCTGGCTCGCGAGCCACAGGTTCCCGACCCGTGCTGTAGGCATCCATTTGCAGTCTTTCTGTATTATACTGCCCTCAAGAGGTGGTCAGAAAAATATTACTTTGCACTTATAAAATGACTTGTTAAATGCATCATATGAAATTTGCTATAATGTGGACAAAAAAGGTCACAATGCTCCTGGCTAAATTCTTTCAAATCGCAGCAGGTGCCTTCCCTCTCTCTTGAATATTAGCTCATTTACTGCTATTGATGGCGATAGATATCCAAACCATTATAATTTGGAGGGATGGAAGTCTTTTACCATCTGTGGAAGCTATTGAGTTAAAGGGTCCACAGAAGTCAGAACTAGGGATGGGAATTGATAGGATTTTTACGATTCCGATTCCATTATCGATATTGTTTAACGACTGGATTCTTTATCGATTCTCTTATCGATTCTAATTTGGGGAAAAAGAAGAACAAACGTTTTGATTGGCATCGAGTTTGTTTAATCAGAAGTCACAACCTTACAAACTCACAACGAGGTCAAAAGAGGCCCAAAGCCTCAATGTTAACAGTGGCAATAAGTGGCAAATGCACAAGAATGTGTAACATTTTACTGAAACTTTTTTCTAATAGAAATAAAAAAATATTGGTATATATTTGCATGTAGGTCGTTGTTCTGCCTTTGTGTTAAGCAGGGGTCCCCAAACCTTTTCCTGTGAGGGCCACATAACTTTTCCCTTCTCTGATGAGGGGCCAGGGTCAGTTTGTAACAGAAAAAGTGTGACGATTGCAGGAGTGCCTAAATGTAAAAAATTATTGTTTTTCAGAAAGCCGCAATCAAATAAGCCTTTCTGGATTCTTCAAGGAACAAAAGTAAATAAAATAAAAATAATAATAAATAATAATAACATTATTAATTAAATAGATAATAACCAAATAACCCCCTCTTTGTTCCTCACAGAAAAAGGCCAGGAAATAAATAACACTATTGAGTAAAAAAAAAAAAAAATTCAAAATGCTCTCTGGTATTGTTCAGACGGCTGGACCAAATGTGGAGGCAGGCCGTAGTTTGGGGACCCATATGTTAAAGTGTATTATTTACCATTATATTGAAATGCATGCCTTTTAGTTTTTAATGGTGCTTTCACGCTCAAGTGGGGGCGCCCTTGCTCTTCCTCACGCGAAGAAGAACGCGCTCACGTGAAGAAGAGGGCGCTTACACGCGAAGAAGAAGTGCCGCATCCAAGCGAGTGAGCGAGTTAATGAGAGAGGGAAACACTGCTACGAGCCTACGTTCTTTGTTAATGTTTGTAAAATATCTACAGAGGCAACGCCTGTATGTATCATCTTTTGTGTTGTTGTTGTGTGTTTCCACTCGCGATCGGACACTTAAATCCAGTTGTGTATTGGTTTGAACGATGTGCTAATGCTAGCGAACGCATGCTAACCATTTGAATTATTATTGTATTAAAAGCTAATTATCGCTCATTTACGTTGATACAAACCTGTTTGTTATTGAGGACAAAATATTTTCATTTCTATTTTTAGTTTCACTCTTCAAGTGATGGTGTCATAACGAAGGCTGAATAAAGTCAGCATATTATACCAACGTCTTCTGCATTGTCATTTGGGAGTTTAGCCCGCTGTATAGCCAAGACTGAGACTTAGCGTCTCCGTGAGGACAGTACAGTCGTATTCCCTCCCGACGCAGTTATCTCCACCTTGCAATGCCTGCAAGTTGCTTTGCTGTAATTTTTCCTCGTGAAGTGAAGACACACTTTCGAGCGTTTGAACCTACGTGCTGTCCTTGTTTACGGCTGCAATGCTCGCGCTAAACCATCGTAACCTTTTATTTTCACCCTCTTTCCTGGTGAAGTGTAGCCAAACTTTGGAGCGAGTGGTTCTTGGCGCCATGCTAGTTTGATGCGTCTGGACAACAAGACACATCACGATGCGTTAAAGGAATCGTTAAGGCTTTTTCATTAGCTACGTTTACATGCTGACTTTTATTCATACCGATTCAAATCCTTCCGAATGGAAATTTCACATCAGCTGTTTACATGTCACTTCATCTATTCCGATCCAGCGTTTACATGTGTCTGCCTTTATTCCGAAAGGACGTTTGAGAACTGCCGTCTGACATGCGCAGACTAATCAAAACAAAGCGTCACGTTGCAAAACATGGAGATCGATCGTCAGATCAGCTGCTGTTTTAACTTTTCGAGTGGAAACAGAACTTCAAAATGACACGCCGTTCATTTAAAAAGTTGTGTGGTTGCGCTGTGCGTGTGCTTGGAAGCCATGTTGCAAGTGACGTTACTTACATCACCAAGTGACGTCACCACGTCAGTACGGAGCATGCGCAGAAAGAACGCAACCAGACACCATTCCGCTTCCCTGTTTACATGATATAATTTTACTTCTAATCGGTTTGGGAAAAGGAACATTCCACCCCTGTGAATCGGAATGAAATTCCATTCGGTTTGGGCCTGCTCATTCCGAATGAGGTGTTTATTTGGAACACATTTATTCGGTTTGAACAAATATTCCGATTGTAATTGGAATATTTGGCTCCATGTAAACGTGGCAATTGTGATGTCGAGGCCTCGAAACACTAGGAACCGGTTCGGAATTGGAATCGGATTTCGATTCCCATCCCTAGTCAGAACAGATTTTTTTTTTTTTTTCTTTTGAATTACGAGTAATGTACAGATAGCATTATTTTCTTCATTAAAATATAAATTTTAATTTTTAGGGAAAGGCTTCAATGGGTTAATAGCATTTCAATTCAAAGAGATACGAACAATATTGTGTTACAAGTGCATTGTTTTATTTATTGCATTTTTGGAGTTGAAAATGTTTTGATGCTTGTTTCTTAGTTATATTCTCCACTTGCGTGACAAATTTCCGGTGGGGGAGTACAGCATCCATTCGTCATCTTTGCAAAGCTGACAGTTCAGAAGAAGAGTGACACACTCTCAAAACTGCGTGTCATGTCAGCCTTAAGGTGATAAGATAGTTGTGTCATATTTTCATACAAACTACTACTGCCTTTGTAGGATGCTCATGCTTGGCTATCCGAAGCAATGACAGAGGTGTTTTATTGGACGGCGGGAGTAATGAGGCCTAATTGAAGGATGACACCACCGGGAAAATGCAGTTGATCATCTGCTCGTCCGAACGCTTGCGGTCAAACCGGATGATTGGATGCCTCGGTAGAAGCGTCGTCCTTTTCCAGAGATCCCTTTAAAACGAGTGTCCGCCGCTGTAAACGCACTTTTCAGCGTCTGCCTGCTTTTATTTGATAGCAGTGAAATTTCCAGATGAATTTCAAGGTGATGTACAAAACAGGGAGAGAGTATTTAATTTTAAAGTGTCTTTTTTTCCTTAATTAAGGAAACGAACGGGTGATTTTTCAACTGGATTAATTGGAAAGTATATAAAGTTCAGTGTAGCTGTTATATTTCAAAGCAAAATTCATTTGGGGGAACATAAGAATAATTTAATAAATGTCGCTCTCAAGCCTAATCAGCTAGTCCAGGCAGATGAAAACTGGTACAGTGTTCTTTAATTCCTAAGGTATATCTTCTTGTCGCATCTCATTAACATTGTTGCTTTGCGCCCATTATTCATGCAGCAGTTACATTACGAACTGAAGCCTCAATTAAAAGGACTTGTTTCCTTATCTTTGGCACTAAATTAAAGGAGGCTAAATTGTTCTATGACGGGGGCATTCGTCTTCGCTTTACTGATTATGTCTTGTGTCCTCACATGCCTTCGTTGGCGTCGGGATGAAGCGCCAAGGAGAAACGATTGCCATTGATGGCAGACGGGAAGCTATACTGGCCCATCTGTTCCAGTTCCTGTGGCGTTATTGGAGCTATACGATTGCTGCTAGTCAGACATAGGTAGAGTAGACAAAAAAATTACTCAAGTAAGAATAGTGTTACTTCTAAATAATATTACTCAAGTAATCCAAAAAAATTTCCTCAAGTACAAGTAAAAAAGTATTTGTTTAAACGATACTCAAGTTATGAGTAACAGCTTACTCATAACTCAGATTTTTAAAATAATTCTATACAGTATATTTTTTCTTAGCACAACCAACTGTTTACATGACCATTACATGACCATATTAGAACAAAAAGATGACAAAATCTGAATTCAGACCAGAACAACACCATGAAACATCACCCGTCCAAAGAGCATGGGTGCCCTCTATATTTGTATTGAGTTCATTTTGTCTACACTATAGATTAGTTCAATATTTATTTTATCCCAGACACTTGTTTGAGGTTGTTTTAATTCCATGCAAATCATACAATAAATCGTACATCGGTGAGACAGTGAGGAGCTTTATTACAAGAAAAACAGAACACAAGAAGGAGTGTAAGGCTACGTCTACACTAGGACGGATAATTTTCTCCAGGGTATTTTGCAGACTATTTTTATACCTGTCCACACTTCGTTTATGGTGCGTTTAAGGGCCTCCCCACTTCTGCAAGGTACGCCTGCATTTGCGCAAACTACAGTGGGGAGAACAAGTATTTGATACACTGCCGATTTTGCTGGTTTTCCCACTTGCAAGCCATGTAGAGGTCGAATATGTATCACAAGTGCTCTTCAATTGTGAGGGATGGAATCTAATACAAAAATCCAGAAAATCACATTGTATAATTTTTAAATAATACATTTGTATTTAACTGCATGAAATAAGTATTTCATACATTACTAACTAGTAAATATTTCGGCTCTTAGTTCTTTTTTAAGAACCCCTCCTGTTCTCCACTCATTACCGGATGTAACTGCACCTGTTTGAACTTGTTACCTGTGTAAAAGACACCTGTTCACATGCTCGAACAAACAAACTCCAACCTCTCCACAATGGCCAAGACCAAAGAGCTGTGTAAGGACAGGGATAAAATAATAGACCTACACAAGGCTGGGATGGGCTACAGGAAAATAAGCAAGCAGCTTGGTGAGAAGGTAACAACTGTTGGAGCGATTATTAGAAAATGGAAGAAGTTGACGGTCAATCTGCCTCGTTCTGGGGCTCCGTGCAAGATCTCACCTCGTGGGGCATCACGGATCATGAGGCAGGTGTGGGATCAGCCCAGAACTACACGGCAGGACCTGGTCAATGACCTGAAGAGAGCTGGAACAAGTCTCGAAGAAAACCATCGGAAACACATTAGGCCGTCATGGATTCAAATCCTACAGCGCACGCAAGGTCCCGCTGCTGAAGCCAGTGCATGTCCAGACACGTCTGAAGTTTGCCACTGACCATCTGGATGATCCAGAGGAGCAATGGGAGAAGGTCATGTGGTTGAATGAGACCAAAATTGAACTTTTCGGTCTAAACTCAGCTCGTCATGTTTGGAGGAAAACGAAGGATGAGTACAACCCCAAGAACACCATCCCAACCTTGAAACATGGAGGAGGAAACATTTTTTGGGGCTGCTTCTCTGCCAAGGGTACAGGACGACAGCACCGTATTGAGGGGAGGATGGATGGGGCTATGTATCGCCAGATCTTGGCTGACAACCTCCTTCCTTCAGTGAGAGCCCTGAAGATGGGTCGTGGCTGGGTCTTCCAGCATGACAACGACCCAAAGCACACAGCCAAGGCAACTAAAGAGTGGCTCCGTAAGAAGCATCTTAAGGTCCTGGAGTGGCCTAGCCAGTCACCAGATCTGAACCCGATAGAAAATCTATGGAGGGAGCTGAAAGTCCGTGTTGCCCGGCAGCAGCCCTGAAACCTGAAGGCTCTGGAGAAGATCTGCATGGAGGAGTGGGCCAAAATCCCTGCTGCAGTGTGTGCAAACCTTGTCAAGGACTACAGGAAACGTTTGGTATCTGTAATAGCAAACAAAGGTTTCTGTAACAAATATTAAGTTCGATTTTTGTGATGTATCAAATACTTATTTCATGCAATTAAATGCAAATTTATTATTTAATAATCATACAACGTGATTGTCTGTTTCTTGTATTAGATTCCGTCCCTCGCAGTTGAACTTATGATACAAATTACAGACCTCTACATGCTTTGCAAGTAGGAAAACCAGCAAAATCGGCAGTGTAATACTTGTTCTCCCCACTGTACGCATGCGTAAAAAGGAGAAGCCTCATGTGTTACGTCATCGCCCGCGCGGACTACCTTTGAACCGGAAACTCATTCCTCGCCCTTGGCAAATTTCGAAATTACTACACCTTCTAGACTCATTATTTTGTGATCACTGTTTTTTCCGTGATCGCAACCGAACGCGTCATGCAGGAGCGAAAGTGGAAGGGAGAGCACGTTCGGCTTTTACGAGCAGGAGCCGAGTTGTGATTGAAATAAATCTTTATAAACAACGAAAGCCTGACATCATTACTTGGGATGTTACAATCGATGCTCAGTTGCGCTCTCACCACTTGGATAAAAACAAATAGAAGCATATGTTGTGGCGCTGGGTATATTTCCTGGAAGCTGCAACCAGGCTGCTTGTGCATAAAAGTGGCGATTCTGGTAGTGGCAACAGTTTTGACAGGCAGAAATGTCTTACGAAAAAAAAGATCGTGCGCTTCTTTGATTGGGGGTACCACGCAAGTCACTTTTCGGGGTTTAATTTTCCTCTATGCATTTTTATATACAGTACTTATGTTCAGTCGGCATTGAGTTGGGAGGTGCCAGCCCCGCAGCTGGCTGATGTGAGACAACTCGGGACACGAGCTTAGTAAAAATGATCATCTCCACCTCATCCGCGATAGGAGAACCCCAAATGGGGACTGAATTGTAGCATATTATTGAGACCTAGTTTGAAGGTTGAAGAAAAATGTGTGGAAAAGAAAAGAGCATGAATGCCACATCGTGATCGTCCACCTCCATTGTTTACATGCTGTCATGCCGTACTAAAACAGCGACAGCATGACGTCTCTTCCTGAATATCCCCACATTGTACGGAGACAGCAATCCACATTAGGCGGTGCGTAGGCAGCGGGTAACATTACCCGCCTACGTTATCAGTCTAACAAGTAAACCGGATAATAGGCATACTAGTGTGGCCGACATGCCGTATAGTCCAACTAATTACACGTTTAAGGCCATTATCCGTCCTAGTGTAGACGTAGCCTAAGAAGGATACAGCAGGATAAGACAAACTAGGGCAATAAAAGAACAAGCACAACAGGAACATCACAAGTCAGCCATCACCAATCACTGCAAAAGGGGAAAACCACATTATGGACTTGGGAAAAGGCCAGAGTCATCCGCACCAAAGAAAACAAACATCAGCGCTGGATGAGGGAGGCCACTGAATTCGCAAGCGGGGCCCAAGGACCATTAACAGGAATGAGAGGGCTTACATGCTCTCTACTACCTGGACCAGCATCCTGGAAGAGCCAATGGTCAGCAAAGGGCGTGACTTGCCCGTCAAATCTGACAGGTGAGTCACGCCTTCATCCATCAGCTGATAAAGACGCGTCACCAGTGACACTCTGATGAAGGCTGAAGTAGTCGCCGAAACATGTCAGGTAATTAAAACAACCTAAAACAATTGTCAGGGATAAAAAAAAATTGAACGAATGAGTGCCCTCTAGTAGAAAAAAAAAAAAAAAACATTGTTGGCTCTAATTAGTATAATGGAGTCATGCAGTTATTTTTGCCAAGTCTCATTGGTGATACTGAGACAGCCACTGTCCTCATCTCTGGCAAAAATGAAATCAATTTATAGAATACAAAGGAAAAATGTAACAACTCTAGTGTAGCCCAGAGTAGCGGAGTAAGAATAGTGTTTCTTCTTCACAAATGTACTCAAGTAAAAGTAGTTTTGCATGGTAAAACTACTCTAAGAAGTACATTTTTTCTCTCAAAACGTTACTGAAGTAAATGTAACCGTAAATATTGCGTTACTAGTCATCTCTGCTGCTAGTAGGGGTCCCACACAAGAGGTATGTCTTCTTGAGACTTCTTATTCTTCCACCAATGATAGAAGTGTCTACAAAATACATAGACATCATTACTAACAGGTAGGGATGGGAATCGAAATCCGATTCCAATTCGGAACCGGTTCCGAGTGTTTCGAGGCCTCGACATCACAACGAAAAAGCCTTAACGATCCCTTTAACGATTCCTATAGACGCGTATTGCGTCGCGACGTATCTTGTTGTCCAGACGCATCAAACTAGCATGGCGCCAAGAACCACTCGCTCCAAAGTCTGACTACACTTCAACAGGAAAGAGTGTGAAAATGAGAGGTTACGACGGGTAAACACGAGCATTGCAGCCATAAACATAACAATGACAGCACGTAGGTTCAAACGCTCGAAAGTGTGTCTTCACTTCACGAGGAAAAATTACAACAAAGCGACTTGCAGTCATTGCAAGGTGGAGATAACTGCATCGGGAGGGAATACGACTGCGCTGTCCTCACAGAGAGGCTAAGGCTCAGTCCTGGCTATACAGCTAGCTAAACTCCCAAATGACGATGCAGAAGACGTTGGTATAATTTGCTGACTTTATTCAACCATCACTTGAAGAGTGAAACTAAGAATAGAAATGAAACAAATCAATTTCGTCCCCAATAACAAACAGGTTTGCATCAACGTAAATCAGCGATGATTAGCTGCTAATAACATTAATAACAAATGGTTAGCATTCGTTCGCTAGCATTAGCACATCGTTCAAACCACTACACAACTGGATTTAAGTGTCCAATCGCGAGTGGAAACACAACAACAACAACACAAAAGATGATACGTACAGGCGTTGCCTCTGTAGATATTAACATTAACAAAGAACGTAGGCTCGTAGAAGTGTTTCCCTCTCTCACTCGCTTGGATGCGGCATTTCTTCTTCGGGTGTAAGCGCACTCTTCTTCACGTGAGCGCGTTCTTCTTCGCGTGAGGAAGCGCAAGGGCGCCCCCACTTGAGCGTGTAAGCGCCACAAAAACTAAAAGGCATGCATTTCAATGTAATGGTAAATAATACACATTAACCCAGGGGTCCCCAAACTGCGGCCCGCGGCCCAAATACGGCCCGCCTCCACATTTGGTCCGGCCATTTTGAATTTTGTTTTTTTTCTTAATCGTGTTATTTATTTCCTGGCCTTTTCCTTGAAGACTTCAGAGAGGGTTATTTGGTTATTATCTATTGAATTAATAGTGTTTTTAATATTAATTATTATTATTATTATATTATTATATTTATTTTATTTACTTTCATTCCGTGAAGAATCCAGAAAGGGTTATTTGATTGTGGCTTTCTGAAACAATCATTTTTTACATTTATGCACTTCTGCAATCGTCACACTTTTTCTGTTACATACTGACCCCAGCCCCTCATCAGAGAAGGGAAAAGTTATGTGGCCCTCACAGGAAAAAAATTGGGGACCCCTGCTTTAACACATATTGCCAAAGGCAGAACAACAACCTATCTGCCAATATATACCAATGTTTTTTTATTTCTATTAGATAAATGTTTCAGTAAAATGTTACACATTCTTGTGTATTTGCCACTTATTGCCACAGTTAACATTGAGGCTTTGGGCCTCTTTTGAGCTCGTTGTGAGTTTGTAAGGTTGTGACTTCTGATTAAACAAACTCAATGCCAATCAAAACGTTTGTTCTTCTTTTTCCCCAAATTAGAATCGATAAGAGAATCGATAAAGAATCGAATCGTTAGGCAATATCGATAATGGAATCGGAATCGTAAAAATCCTATCAATTCCCATCCCTACTGACAGGTCAGCTCAGCCATGCACTGCGCAACTCCTTCAAAGCAGGGGGCCACTCACATCAAGACGAGCTATACACAAACAAACGCACACAGCAAACTAACGGTGGATTTCGGTTCAAAAAGTATGAAAGCTGTACCACATACAAACAGGAAGGATTGTCCCAGGAGTGATTTGTTCGAGGATTCAAGGTAATTATTATATTTTTCGTACGATATATGCATTTTGAAACATTGTGAAGAATCGAGACTGTTTTACATCCATAAAGAATTTAGGTATTTAAGCATCTATTCACAAGAATTTCAACGTAAAAAGCTGTTTGTTGTGGTAAGGCAGCGCCACAGTGAACTTAAAGACAAGCCGCATATTCGACATATTTACGTAAAATAAATGCTACCTTAAGGAGCTGAATTTGAAAAAAAAAAAAAAAACACAGGACTTCCAATACAACATAGCCGAGTTTAAACTCTAGCTGACTTACCGTATCTTTCTCGGCACGGATTCATGAAAGTCTTTTTGTAAGTCTACTCGTCACAAGTACATCAGATTGTCTTCGGTAGAACTTTTTTAACAATAATCATCCAAAGCCCTCAAAGGAAGGCCATATGTCGGCACACTAGGAAGTATATTATTAAAACTAATGGGCCATTCAAAACCTGTTAAGTCTTCAAATCCTAATTGAAGCCATTAAGTTTCTGTTGATGAGCGTAATGCAGCAACTTTGTCATTAATCAACAGTGAAAGACTTTAATTGTCTAAGTTTGTGGTCACGTTTAATACTATAGTGGCGAGGGAGAAGAGTTAAATTTGTGTAAGTCATGCTTAACTATATTGTTATTCATTGCACTTTTTGTCCAAGTGTGAAATAACCTGCACAGTACTGCGTAGGTTGTCCAACATCTCTTTTCATGACAATTAATTCCGATTTGCGTCAGTGCGACTGTCGGTGCCGGGAAGAATTTTTCTTTACCGTGGAACTAATGTTTTAATTATTCACTGGCGAAAGGCCTGCATTGAAAATGAGAAGAAGAACAAGAAGGGAGGTTGTTCAAAGGCTAGACAGGCTGTCGTAATTCAACGCAGTGCAATTTTTAAAAAAATATACACGTATATTTGTATGCCGAGTCATTTCTCATAGCAAGCCATTACCGTGAGGCTATGTAAGCTAATTGAAAGTTCAGAAAAATTGCAAAATGGTTACGTGCTGGCAGTAAAATAATTCAACCGAAAGTAATGTTGATGTTGTTATGTTAATAAGGGATTTGATCATTTTTTAAATGTGCATTTGTCTTCTAAAGTTGATGCGTTTAGTCCGTTTCTTTTTTTGCTGGATTATGCCGGATAAGCCACAAGAAAAAAACGGTTAATAGTAACAACAACGGTAACAGAAATTTGTTCAATCATCAGCAAGTACTACCAGCGAAAAATACTCGTAAGGTCAAAAGGACATAATCTTAAGTGAGCATTTCTTGGAATGAAGAAAAACATTTCCTCATGTGCTCAACAAGAGATGCAAGATACAGCCTGGTGGAGGTTTCAAATAAAAGTTGACAATATTTTTCAATACAATAAAATCGGGCAGCAATCCAACATAAACTTGGGAGCTTAAGAGTACTTAAGGGCACAGGCGGAGTTTGACTTTTTAGGCAGGGGGGGCACAACATGTTGATGACCCCGAAATGCAGTGTCAGCAATAATATTAATTTACAAGAATATTTAGATATTAAATTGACAATGAGCGTTTTTTGTTTCCCTTCATTCTTGAGGGGAATTCTAAATCAGGCTGCTTAGGCAATACCTTTCGCCAAGATCTTTAACCATTGAATATGGTACGCCGGCTGGTGTCGTGCCAATGTAGTTGCCCCAGTCAAAAATTGTATCCCCTGGGCGGAGCCAGATGGATGTAGATTTGTGTCTTTATTATTCAATCCCAAAAAAAGTTGCTTCAATCAAAACATATATTTTCAATTTTTAAAAAAAAGTCTCTTCAAGCCCAAAAAAATGTGTTTGAATGCAAAAAGAAATTTGAAACTCAAAAGAACGCACGCGAAAGCTATTTTTCTTTTATTTAATTTTTGGGGAAGCAACTTTTTGATTGAAGTAATGTTGATTTGTGTTTGGGCCACATTTTGGCTAGGACGTTCAATCAAAAAATAAGTTGCTTCAAAAAATATATATTTATAAAAAGAAAAATCCCTTCAATCAAAAAATGAAAAATTTCAATCATAGAAAACGTTTTTGAATGCGAAAAAATATTTGCATTTGAAAACCTAATTTTTCATTGAAAATTTTTCATTTGAAGGAATCCTTTTTGTGTTTGGGCCATATTATGGGTAGGACATCAGTGTCGAAATCATTCAATCCCCAAAAAAGTTGCTTCAATCAAAAAAAAAAAAAAAAAAAAATTTCAATCAAAGAAAAAAAATAATTTGAAAAATAAAATTGCTCTCCCCTAAATTTTTTTTTTTTTTTTTTGTTAAAATTATATGCAGAGCAGATGACCGTCTAAGGTGCTATACACATGATCTGTTCAAAAAATAATTTTGACGCCATCATAAAAATATTTTTGTTCATTTCATTCATTTTTATTGCACTTTTATTGCTTTACAACTTTTATATATATAATAAATTAAATGCAATGACACTTTCCGGCCAACGGGGGGGTGGCCTCCCGTTAAAATCAGCTTATGCTTAAGAGCCACCATTTCTTGTGAACAAAATAACGGATTCTCTTCCACAAAAGTATACAAGGATATCCCAAAAAGTAAAGTTATACGATATTATCAGGTAACTGAAAATATCGACCAATATAAGCATTTTTAAAAGATAACACACAATATTGACTTCCGTTTTTCATCACCAGTTTTAAGCCAACATGATTGCCTTCAAATTGTATGCAAAAGCCTTCTGCCTTTGTACAAGGGCTGGTCACAGTTTAGCACAGCATTTGAGCTTATTGACTATTAGACATCTCCAAACTAAGATGCTTCGGATTTGTTATGTGACCAGACCATTTGCATTCATGGTGCAAAAATAAATGAACAATAAATGATTGAAAATAATCGATTATAAACTTATTACATGTACTGTAACTAGAAACTGCAATTTCTGGAGAATTTACAATGGGGCTTTGCTAGGGTAGATGCAGATCGAAGATCCGCCCAGGTTGATTTGGGGACATTTTGGGGACATGTCCTGTTGATATGAGAGGTCACTTCCTGTTGATTTGGGAACATTTCGGGGACACACCCTGTTGATATCAGGTCACTTCCCATTGATTTGGGGACATTTCAGGGACATTTCCTGTCGCATGGCTGTCAATGGCATCAAATTACTTGGCGCCAGTTAAATGTCAATGGGCTGTAATGGTAAATGATCAAAAATAACATGAACCTATGTTTTCCGGCTATTGAAAATGAATGGGAAATTTGGACGTGCATGGCCGTCAATGGCATCCCATTATAAATGGATGGGCAAGTTTTGGGCAAATTTTGGGGAACCATATGTTTTAAGCAATTTCTGTATACCGTACTCTTAAGCCCCTTACTGTCCTGGAATTTTTTATGTGTACATTTTGCTATTTGGTAACACATTGTAGGACTAGATACACTTTGGGAGAAAAATTTTTTTTTTTTTTTTTTTAAACCCGTGTTTACGGATGAATGGACACTTTTGTGGGGGTCAATCGAAAAATTCCCTGCTTCGCGTGAATATTCCGGTCGTTTTGATATCCAAACGGTGATGGTCGGTCAAAGGGTTTGGGCTGTGCGGCGAGCTGAAGAAACACCATTGAAAAATAAATAATTAATTAAATAAATAAATAAAGGAATTTTATTATCTGGGCCTTTGCCTTACAAAGCCACATCTAACTACTGTGTTACCAGAAAGAAATAGTCTCTAAGAAAAATAGAAAAGTAATAAAATACGAAAATTGGCATGTCCTATGACTGCCTGCCTATACTTGTAATGCTTTGGTCGCCCTCCTGTGGATCTTTTGGGTAACTACTTGACGTAACATGATTTAATTGTGAATGATTCCTTTGATATAATGATGGAAATCATCACTCAAACAAATAGTGAAATACAAAAATCTGTGCAATAGACCAGCAAAATGCATCTTGGGAATAACTTTTGGACATTACATTCTTGTCTGTGGACTTCACCTACCTGTATTTGTAATGCTTTGTCCTCACCTAGTGGCACTTCGGGGTATATTTGTAAAATATTAATTTTTTCAATTTAATTTCATATGTTAATTATTAAAATTAAAGCATCCAGTGGGGGCATCACAATACAATTAGGCATAACATGTGAAGTCCATGACCGCATACAATATCGGTATCGGTTTGACATCAGTATCAAATTTTTACAATAGGACAATATTGGAATATTGGTTAGAAGGTTATTATCGGACAACTCTACCCAAAAGTATATACATTAATTCCAACCACTAACTCAATACAAGTACCAATCAGAAAATGGAAAACCTCTCAAAACCACATGACAACAAGTGTGTTTCCCAGCTTGACGTGATGGTGGCTTTATTGGTCCTTGACACGTTCCGTGTGGCTTTTCACAATGCGCCTTCTCAGTTTTGAGTGGCTAGGTTAATATGGAGTGCTACTTCATTTAAGAATTGATCCTCTTAAGGACTCCTAAAATGTTTACATTTCCCTAGGTCACATTGACACATAACATTCTGGAAAGAACCACAGGTCATTAATGTTTAGGAAATCCTTCACGGACAAACAACAAACATTCTTGAGTGGTGTGGATACTCACAATCCATTTTAATTGAATTTCCGATTAAGGTTGTGAGCATTCCTGTAAGCAGCTGAGTGGTCTTTGCTTAGCGGGAGGAGGCCGGGGGGTCACAAATCTTCTTGTTCGAGTTCCCGTGAACTCTTCACCCATTTCATGTATGTCAATAATTGATCTGACCTTCTGCTGAGCAATTAACCTCAACTGTCTGCTCTCCTTCAAGGTTTATCACCTCACTTCCCCGGGGGGCTAAAAAACTCACACACATAATGTTGAATTATGAATTTTAATACGATGGCGGAGGGGGGCTTTGACCTGCTATCATCTAGAGCGGAGTGAACTTTACGCGAATGCAATTATTTGAGCGTCGATTAGCCTACTGTGGCTTACTGTAACAACAGAGGAGAATTAATCTGATGGCAGGGTGGATGGAGGGGTTGGTTATCGCATGCGAAGATGCTAGACCTCAACTGCACCCCACTATATCATGCATACAGAGCAACAAAAATGGATATTGCTGATACAATCAAAACAAAAGGTTTCAGTTCAGTAAATTGGACGAAAACGACAAACATTTTCAAATTTTTAAAAGACGATTACCGTACATGTTTTATTTCTGACTGAAATAAAACATGTTTTTTGTTTTGTTAGTGTAATACAGTAAATTACAGTGGTACCTCTACATATGAAGTTAATTTGTTGCAGGACCTTGTTTGTAAGTCGAAATTGTCTTATGTCGGGCAGGATTTTCCCATAAGAATTTATTATTATTTCAATTAATTTGTTTCACAAAAACCTACACTACATCCTTAATGAATGCTGCTGGTACTATTGCAAATAGCAATTACACAAAGCAAAACAAATAAATTATGAATGAAAATCGGAATTGGTAATAATAATAATAATACCTAAAATTAAAGTAAAAATTAGCGCCGTCAAAATTATCGCGTTAATGGGCGGTAATTAATTTTTTTAATTAATCACGTTTAAAAAATTGACCCATTTAACGCACATGCCCCACTCAAACAGATTAAAATGACAGCACAGTGTAATGTCCACTAGTTTTTTGGTGTTTTGTCACCTTCTGCTGGC
The DNA here is from genome assembly GCF_030265065.1 of Corythoichthys intestinalis. NCBI lineage: Eukaryota > Metazoa > Chordata > Actinopteri > Syngnathiformes > Syngnathidae > Corythoichthys > Corythoichthys intestinalis. Next base: position 30,697,996 of record NC_080412.1, read on the forward strand.
GTTTGGGTGAGACTGATTTTATGGGTTTCAGCACCATGAGCATTGTGTAATTATTGACATCAACAATGGCGAGCTACTAATTTTTTGAATGAAAATTTTACAAATTTTATTAAAACGAAAACATTAAGGGGGTTTTAATATAAAATTTCTATAACTTGTACTAACATTTATCTTTTAAGAATTACGAGTCTTTCTATCCATGGATCGCTTTAACAGAATGTTAATAATGTTAATGCCATCTTGTTGATTTATTGTTATAATAAACAAATACAGTGCTTATGTACAGTGTGTTGAATGTATATATCCGTCTTGTGTCTTATCTTTCCATTCCAACTATAATTTACAGAAAAATATGGCGTATTTTATAGATGGTTTGAATTGCGATTAATTACGATTAATTCATTTTTAAGTTGTAATTAACTCGATTAAAATTTTTAATCGTTTGACAGCCCTAGTAGAAATGTAACGAATCGGGTTGTAATGTGTCTGATGTGTTTTGCATGATGTACCTGGACGCACCACATGGCTGACTTGAGAGAGTGAGAGAGGACTTTTTACTTTACCTTTTCATGTTCGGCTGCAGTGGACAGTAGGCATGTTGTGTTGCACAACTTCTGAAATAATTGATTAAAAACCTGACAAATCTAGCGATTCTACTACAATAATAATTGTCACATTATTTTATAAAGGCTGGCGAACGGAGGTCGGAGAAGGACCGTCGAGATCGTAGACATTCTACGGCTGTATTGTCGAGCTAGTTCACGGATGCGCACACCACGTTCATATTTTTCTATCATTTCCATCTTCATTTCAGTGTTAAGCTTCAACTTTTCCTTTTTTTTCACCACCAGCACTAACATTCTTGGAACCCATGTTGATTTCTCTCACAAGAAACGCCGCCGTGCGTCAGTCTTGCGAGAAAACAATTAAACTGCGGCACTGTCATAAATCGTTGTATTTCGAGCATATCGTCGGATGTCGGATGAGTCAAATTTTTCGTCTGATGTCAATAAGATGGTGTGTCAAAGCGATCGTATGTCGAGGTACCATTGTATCTATCTGTAAGACGCAGCAATAACAGTGATGAGACCCTGACAAATTATTCCATAAATCAAGAGCATAGACTTACCAAGTTCACTCCATGGTATTAAAGATGGTTTCATGCACAATTTGCATTTTTTTTCAGTATTCCAAGAGTCTGTTGTGACATCACACCAGGCAGGCCTGGCCAGGATGGAGCTCGGGAAGCCAAGGTTTCCAACATACAGCTTCTTCATTCACAAAAGAACGGGCACCTCCAAAAGAAAGTGGCCGAAATACGGCACAAAAAACAACAAACTAGACGTCTCAAAAAAGTCAACTTAGGTCTGTTCTAAACATTCTTCCAGGTTTTTCTGTCCATCTCCTTCAACACCTCCCCTTTTTCAATCTGATCAACTTTTAGATGCTCCTCCTGGCCGGTTGCAATTAAGTGGCTTAAATAGCCACACCTGGAGGAGTTGTGCGGCATGCTGGGAAGCGTAGTGTTTGGCCTGGTCACCATTTTGACAGGATTCTTCATCTCTGTCCAAGGAGTGTAACGGTCATCCACTACCTGCCCATGCATGATGTCACACTGTGGAATATTGAACTCTTGTTGCTAGCCAAACCAGTATCACATGCAGTGTTTCTTAGATTAATTAAAATTCAATTAATCTAAAATTCATCATTCATTCATCCAAATTCATTCAAATTTTACTCGAACTTCACTCAAAGATGCCTATATCACTTTAATACCGTAACTCCCCAAATATAACGCACACTTTTCCTTCCAAAATGCACTTGCAATCGGCGTTCTCCTGCCTCCGCCTTCCCCTCTCTTCTCTGACTGGGTATCCGCCCTGTGCTCCGTCGCAGGTCGCTGGCTGGGCGCCGGTGTATTGGCTGGGTGTGCCTGCTCCGGCGGGGGACCCTGCCCTGCCCAGGGCTTGGTGGGCTGCTGGGGGTCCCGTGGCGTGCCGTGCCGGTTGGGGGGCTGCGGCTGTGGCTCGTGGGCTGGGTGGGCGGACGGGGGGTGGAAGTGGGAGTGGGGTTGGTGGTGCGTCCCCTCTTGCCTTCCTTGAAGGCCAGTTGATGGGTGCACAGGTGCGTGCACCCATCCCCCACCCCCGGACCACCCTGGGGGGGCGGCGATGGCTCCTTTACTGGGTTGCGGGAGGAGGGATGGGCTGCGCTGAACCCCCCCCGGGCTGGCTGGGTGGGGGCCGTGGCCCTGGGTTGGCGCCCGCGTGGCGTCTCCGCTCATCTGCGTGGCTGTCGCGCACCTGGTGTGGCTCACGTGCGGCTGGATGTGATAGGGCGCGCTCGGGTGGGGGGTCCCGGTGCTGGGATTGGTGGTAGGGCGGCGTAGGGTCGGTCGCCAACGGGCTTACACTCACAAGGGATTCACACAATTACTGTGTTCTAGATCACAGAGCTGTTTTGTGTACACTCCACCCCTTTCAATCATTTATCTTATAGACTCCCCCACCCCCGTCCCCCTCTTTTCCTAGTCAACAGACCCCCCAATGGTGTCAACCGGAAAACCATCTACCTGACGATAGCCCCAACATATTAGTAGTTAGTCTAGACGTTCAATGTTTTTCTTGTTGTAGTTTGTGTTTCTTTTCTTTCTTCTCTTGTGTTTCTTTTCTTCTATTCCCCCATAACCCCTTCCTGTTCGCTGCTTCGTCATAATAAACGAGGTATGTTGAATGATCACAATGAGAGTATGTCAGACTCCCAGTGTGAAACATTAAAGCTGTTCAGACCATTCACGCACTTAGACTTCCATTCTCCGTGTCAAACAGCTGAACAGGACAGGTTTAAAAAAAAAAAAAAAAAAATGCACTTGCAAAATTATGGGTGCGTGTTATGCACAGGTACAGGGATGGAGACAGAAAGATTCATCATGATTCATGTTCCAGTGTCAGCATGGACCAGCAAAATATTACCTGATCCGAACGACAGTGATGTAAAAAGCAACTTTCATGTTGCAAATAATTGTTTTCATGATGATATTTTTCACATCTAATAAAATTAAAATGATTTTGTTGTACTATTCATCTATTATTTACATTTTTCTTACCTTGCTAACGCAACATGCTGGCTTATTGACACGGCCATGTTGTTTTGAAAAGAACATATACGGCGATCCGTTTCGTATAAATTGTTACCAGTCTGCAGTTTTGGTAAGTTGCGGTGCTTTCGACTCCCGACTGTGGTCAGGAGTGGACCGGCAATTTACGTGGCTCGTTTGTCGTCGGTTCGTCCGGTACTTCCTTCAGGAAGGTGGCAAGGTGTATAAAGATAATTAGACGTGTTGGATAGCTTTACTGGATACTTTATTAACAAAAAAATGAATCCAGTGGGGGACACTGCCAATTAACACCGCACTCTCCGCGCAACTCTCTGCAACACCTGCTCGCTCTCTCCCCCTTCGCTCGCCTGCTTCTTACACTTTAAATTGGCAATGACGGTCATATTCAAATGAGACGGCGACCCCTTGGGGATACAAAAATGTTGACCGCTTTTTTTGTGGAAAAAAAAGTTTTGCCAAAATTAGGGTGAGCTTTATATACGAGTATAAGGATTTCCCCTAGATTTTACAGTTAAATTTCAGGTGCGCGTTATACACGGTTGCCCGTTATATTTGGGGAATTACGGTATATTTAAAGTGTGCCTCCTCCGTCTGGAAAGAAAAAAATCAGTTTTATTATATAAAAAATTATAGCCCTTTAGTATATAACCAAGACACAAATTAATTGGTTATTCAACAGGCTTTATTATTCCGAATAAATAATCGAACCATAAAAACGCAAAAATAAATAAATAAATAAATAAAATAAAAAAGCCTGGAATTAAATAATGAAGAAAAAAATAAGTATATAATAATATAATTGAAATGTAGTACAGTCAATACACACACACAGAGGGCTATGTGCCAACTAACAATAATAAAACTAAACTAATAATAAAAATAAACACTAATCTTTATAATTCATTCATTCCTTAATTAAATTATATAATTTATAATCACCACAACTGTCATTGACAAATTGTTATTCCCACTCAATTGTTATTCTCATTCAATGTTTTAAATTGCACACGAACAATAACCGAAATAAACTGACAAACGGTTCAACCAGCATGCTTCCAAATGCAGCAGTTTAAAACTACATTTCCCATAATGCCTAGCGCGGCTTAGCTCACTGACAGCTACCCTATTAGCGAGCATCGGTAGCCGAGGCAAAATCAAACATTGCTATAAAAGTTTACAATCATCGGCAGTGCAACGATGCGACACCAAACTGGATTTTACAGATCACACCAGTACAAAGCTCCGACAGAAGTCAACAGTTGCTGAAAAGTAAGTCTAGCAAGCATACATACCAATCGCATGTGAGCTTCTGTCATGACGAAGGTTTGTGAATGGGAAATGACAGTTGACGTTATGATAAAGCCAGTCTGTTGCCACGTTTACATGGAGCCAAATATTCCAATTACAATCGGAATATTTGTTCAAACCGAATAAATGTGTTCCATATAAACACCTCATTCGGAATGAACAGGCCCAAACCGAATGGAATTTCATTCCGATTCACAGGGGTGGAATATTCCTTTTCCCAAACCGATTAGAAGTAAAATTATATCATGTAAACAGGGAAGCGGAATGGTGTCTGGTTGCGTTCTTTCTGCGCATGCTCCGTACTAACGTGGTGACATCACTCGGTGACGTAAGTAACGTCACTTGCAACATGGCTTCCAAGCACACGCACAGCGCACCCACACAACTTTTTAAATGAACGGCGTATCATTCTGAAGTTTTGTTTCCACTCGAAAAGTTAAAACAGCAGCTGATCTGACGATCGAGCTCCATGTTTTACAACGTGACGCTTTGTTTTGATTAATCTGCGTATGTCAGACGGCAGTTGTCAAACGTCCTTTCGGAATAAAGGCAGTCACATGTAAATGCTGGATCGGAATAGATGAAGTGACATGTAAACAGCTGATGTGAAATTTCCATTCGGAATGATTTGAATCGGTATGAATAAAAGTCAGCATGTAAACGTGGCTTGTGACTGTGCACGCATGTGCAAATTTGTCTCCAAAGTAGAATAAAAAAAGTATCGTCTTAATTACTTTTTTGGGTACATGAGCATTTGATTATTTTAATATTGATCATAATAAAAGCCTTAACAACTGGGCAGTCTGGTTAGGAACATGTTACAGGCAGCAGAGTAACGTGGTATTCTGTGCAAAGCATCAGTCAATTTCCACAAATGCTAATTGGTCCTGTGAAAAATAATGAAAACCGGACATTTTAATGAATTAAAAAAAAAAAACGCCGGATGTGAAAAGTGGACATGTCCGGGCAGAAGAGGACTTTTGGTCACCCTAAATTAAATAATTATCCTCATTTAGAGTGAGCTTGTTGTTTAAATTATGAGCTAATTTAATTAGGTTGTGGTTTGAACAATAACAATACTCATGACGTTGCTATTGCTACTGCAGATGTTCCGGACTCTATTGAATATCATATGAATGAAAGAATGGATCCCTGCTGTTCATCCTTGCTTTATTTTTTATTAATTTATTTTCTTTGCTTTAATCTTATTTTGCCGCTTCTGAAAAGAAGCAAAAGTGAAGTTTGAAAAAAAAGAAATACAAAATTGTTCAAACCACATTTCTCTAAATATGTGTTTTTTTTTCATCCGTGTTTTCCATTCATTCTGTTGACAAGCCCTTTTTTCCATCAGCCAATCCAGTCAGCCACTTTTTCATATATTTTTAGGCTGTGCTACTTATATAATAAAGAAAAACAGGATGGGAAATTGCCGCCATCCCATCCGTCACGTCAGGGGCCGCATTAGCTCAATTGGTCTAATGCTACAATGCTATATTCGGCTAAAACAATCATTCCTGCACAAATTGCAGGTTTACATCTTCCCCTGAGGCACCACTACCGAACAGCATACAGCATTTTAGAGCTGCGGAAATATGATTGCAGCTGTCAATCAAGACTGCGAAAAAGAAAACAAAATTGCACTGATGTTTCGAAAATCAGAAAATAAGTGTGACATATTTCTTTAGGCAAAAATATATGAGGAGGCCCAAGCTTGTTACAAGTTTTTCCTGTTTTGACACATAACCATTGCAAAGTATATTTCAATTTCATTCGGAAACCATGTTTTCAATCAGAAAAGTCATGAATAGCAATCGAATTTTTCTTTGTCCTTTCTATCCATGTGTCATCAAATACTACAATGGTTTTAATTGGCGTAGCATAATTTTTTGCAACAATTAATCGATTAACTTGAGTAATTCGACTAGAAAAAAGATTCACAATAAATTTTGCTGCTTCGAGTATTCGTTTAATTCAAGTGGTGTTGTAGTGGTTTGTTTTGAAAGTGTTTGCATTTAGTTTTATTGATATGGGTGGATACAATGCCCTCTAGTGGCAACAGCGAATATGACATAACTCAATTCACATGCTCCCTGTTGAGAAGTTTTTGTTTGAGCTAATGTTTTTTTTTTTAATGCATTCGTAATTTAGTTTATAGGTTTATTTAGCAGTTTTTTGTTGGAACATGTATTTAAACTTTTTGTTAAGAGCATTGTAAAAAAAAAACAAAAAAACTAGCATTTTATAGCATTTAAGCTAGCGAACTTTTGCTATGTAAGTTACCAAATTGTTCTTTTATTGTATTTAGATCCACATTTATTTATTTTTTATACCATTTGAGGCTCAGCTCAGTTATTTTAAATTTTTATGTTCCTTATCCGATTACTCAGATATTTGAACTAACTAGTTCATTGATTAATCGACTACTAGAATAATCGATAGCTGCTGCCCTAGAAATACTCATGCTTCACAAGTAATATTTCTCGCATGGTAATCCCACATAGCCCTTTACAAACTGCTTCATGGAGAGCGAAGATAATGTCTCCCACCCAGGCCAGGCTGGCGGCAAAGTGGCCCCGATTAAGACGCCTCCCAGCGTGTTGATAAGCGTCAGTAGACGGAAGCTGGTGCCTGGCCGGCAACAGCATTCCGTGGCTAAACATATGTGTCAAATGTTTAATCTCAGTACCGGTACAGCCGCGAAAAGAGCCAACATAAATCCGTAAGAAAGCTTCATATATTTCTGTTTAGCTGCTGTTTAGAGATTATCTCACTAAATCTTAGTTTAGCGGACAAGGGGATGTTGATTTACTAACACTTCTTAATCGCTAAACCACTAAGTCGCCGAAATGTGGTGCACATTGGTGAGGTGGACTGATAAAATATTTTTTTCTTTCCAAAGGGTGCCTTTCGATACAAGTTCAATTAGTAACACAAGACTTTCTCGATTGAGAATGAGTGAAAAGTACCGAGGAAGCGTGAAGATATTGAAGATGGTTGAAAAGTTTGCAAAAAGGGGATGGACAGACAGTTTGTGGACTTTAAAGCTAGAGATCAAGGATAAGGAATAAATGTGGCTTTTCACATTGAGATGTTTTCGCCACTTTTTTCAGACACGAAGTGCGCTAGCGAAGGTCATCCTGTTGACTGCATTCGACCGAAATCATCTTTCAGACAAAGAGCCCGAATGTAAGAATGGGATAAGCCTTACGTTTGGCTACATAAAGCTGATGCCCCCGCGACCCAATCTCAGATAAGCGAATGGATGGATGGATGGACTCTTAAGGCATTTTCACACAAGCAGCAACTCAACGTGAAAAGCGGAAAGTGAAGAATGGGAGGAGACACGTAGGGTGACGTAGACGCTAACAGGAAGTGAAAATCAGGTGGACTCTAGTCAGCATATTTACTAGTAATATAATCCAACACACATTGTTGCACAAGAAAACAGCCACTTTTCCTCTTCCAAAGAGTAAGGGCGATTATAATAGCCATGTAAAGAATTTTACGAGTTTCAGGAGATGGTGAATCATACTTTTTTGTTATTTGTGAACTTCATTTCCACTCAAACACATTCTGAGATATTGTTTAGCTCCGCAAGAAAATGTCTGAGAACAAATTTCGAGTGTCCTTGATAGGCTTGCCACCTTTCAGAAATAGAAATAAGGGACGCCCCCCTCGCGGCCAAAGCTGTACAAGCGGTAAAAAAAAAAAAAAAAAAAAAAAAAAAAAGGGACATCCCCAAAACTCTTAAATTGCATAGAAATGTATCTATTCATAAACAGTGGGGCAAATAATTATTTAGTCAACCACCAATTGTGCAACCTCTCCTACTTGAAAAGATTAGAGAGGCCTGTAATTGTCAACATGGGTAAACCTCAACCATGAGAGACAGAATGTGGAAAAAAAAAAACAGAAAATCACATTGTTTGATTTTTAAAGAATTTATTTGCAAATCATGGTGGAAAATAAGTATTTGGTCAATAACAAAAGTTCATCTCAATACTTTGTTATGTACCCTTTATTGGCAATAACGGAGGCCAAACGTTTTCTGTAACTCTTCACAAGCTTTTCACACACTGTTGCTGGTATTTTGGCCCATTCCTCCATTCCTCCATCTCCTCTAGAGCAGTGATGTTTTGTGGCAGTTGTTGGGCAACACGGACTTTCAACTCCCTCCACAGATTTTCTATGGGGTTGAGATCTGGAGACTGGCTAGGCCACTCCAGGACCTTGAAATTCTTCTTACGAAGCCACTCCTTTGTTGCCCTTGCTGTGTGTTTGTGATCATTGTCATGCTGAAAGACCCAGCCACGTCTCATCTTCATTCCCCTTGCTGATGGAAGGAGATTTTCACTCAAAATCTCTCGATACATTGCCCCGTTCATTCTTTCCTTTACACAGATCAGTCGTCCTGGTCCGTTTGCAGAAAAACAGCCCCAAAGCATGATGTTTGCACCCACATGCTTCACAGTGGGGATGGTGCAATTCAGTATTCTTTCTCCCCCAAACACGAGAACCTGTTTTTGTACCAAAAAGTTCTATTTTGGTTTCATTTGACCTTAACACATTCTCCCAGTCTTCTTCTGGATCATCCAAATGCTCTCTAGCGAACCGCAGACGGGCCTGGACGTGTACTGGCTTCAGCAGGGGGATACGTCTGGCAGTGCAGGATTTGAGTCCCTGGCAGCGCATTGAGTTACTGATAGTAGCCTTTGTTACTGTGGTCCCAGCTCTCTGTAGGTCATTCACTAGGTCCCCCCGTGTTATTCTGGGATTTTTGCTGACCTATTGCGGATTTAGTCTTCCGAGCCTGGTGCAGGTCTACAATTTTGTCTCTGGTGTCCTTTGATCTTGGCCATAGTGGAGTTTGGAGTGTGACTGATTGAGATTGTGGACAGGTGTCTATTATACCGATAATGAGTTAAAACAGGTGCCATTGATACAGGTAACGAGTGGAGCCTCATGAGCCTCATCTTGCTTGTTTGTAGGTGACCAAATACTTATTTTCCACTCTAATTTGGAAATAAATTCTTTAAAAATCAAACAATTTGGTTTTCTGTTTTTTTCCACATTCTGTCTCCCATGGTTGAGGTTTACCCATGTTGACAATTACAGGCCTCTCTAATCTTTTCAAGTAGGAGAACTTGCATAACTGGTGGTTGACTAAATACTTATTTGCCCCACAGTATATGTCGCATTTTTGTCTCGTTGTCGTCTTGTCAGACGAAAACTAGCATTCATCACATTATGTTCTAATCTTCCTACCACGTTTTAGCATGTCATAGACATGAAAAAATTGTTCATCGACCAAATATTTTCACGATCGTCATTGTTGAACAACCCTGGACCTAGAGCTCCTGAAGGTTAAAAACAAGCACATTAGGTTTCCTCATGATGTGTTTATCCATCTGCTGAAAAAGCCTGATATCACAGATATCAGTACGCCTGCCCCTTTTGTTATTAGACGCATTGTCGTCATCGTGTGGCAAAGCTGTGAAAAAAATAGTTTCTATTTTGGGCCCCTCAACAAAATTCACTCAAGACTTCCACCTCTGTCAAAAACTGCAGCCAGCGCTCACTTTCGCCAAGAAGTTCCGACCCACATACACAATCATTGAGTTCCCGCATACACTTTCACACTAGGCTGCCGCTAGTGTGAAACTGCCTTTAATGTCATGTAGACAAAATTGAGGAGGAACGCTAAGAGAACGCTAATTAGAGTCTTTGACTGTCAGATATGTTAAATATGCTTGAAATGTGTCTTTTCACAAAATTCTTTTCCTGATGAAAGGTATAAATATAAACTTTTTTGGTAGGTTCTGCGTTCATGTAAGTACTTGAAACATCAGCCAAAATCAAGGAAAATGGCTGGGACATTATGACGATATCTTATGAAAAATGGCTGGAAGTGAATTTATTCCGAATACAGACACATCCCCCCAAAAAATTTAATTATCAAAAATATGAATATAAAAGAAGTTTCTTTCAATACTAAATTAACTTATGACACTTACTATTTCGACATCTAGCTTGCTCGTCAATTTACATTTTTTTGAAATTCTATTTTTTTCAGTAAAGGGTTTGTGAATTGATAACATAAACTGAGAAAATTACCTTTAAAGGAATCCACAGATAGAAAGACTTTTAGTTCTTAAAATATAAACGTAATTTTGAGTTAAAGTAATTTGATATTGAAACCCCTCTTGATGTTTTCGTTTTTATACAATTTGTAAAATTAGTTTAACCAGTAGGTTGCCATTGTTCGACGTCGCACGGCTGTGATGCACATCAGGGGTTAATTTGTGCCGGATCCGGACTTATTTGGGCAGATGGCGCACCTCTCGTGTGTAGAAAATAATATTAATATAAAAACTTTTCTTAAAAATGTATAAAACAAAATAATAATATGTATAAATAAGAGTCGGAGATTTGTTGATGCACTGAAAAGCTGGACAAACAAATCACGCCCCTGACAAAATTAAAAAAATAAAATAAAAAAAACATTGGAAATTTGCAGCATCTGGGGAGCAAGCAGCCAGGATCAAACAGTATTTCCACATGCCAAAAAGACAGCTTCTTTTACTGTCTTTTTTCAAAAAGAAGGACAATAGTTTAAAACGAGTCAGAAAAGCAACAACCGGCTATGAGGGCAGCTGTAGCGATCATGCTAACGGTCGGAACGGGTGCAGCAGGAGACTAGCGCCGCAGCAGCTAGCCAAGTTCAGGACAGCCAGCCAAGCCGGGGCAGGAGGCTGCTACCGTGGCAGGAGCTGGTCAGGTTCAGCACCACCCGGAGTGGGGGCAAGCTACAGTGCCAGCAGTCAACCAGGTGGACCACCAACAGCCGGAGCAACAGGGCAGTACCCTTATTGAAAATTTGGGTTTGGGCTGCACAATTTGTAAGGCAGTGGGAACTTTGGGGCCAGAGAAGACGAGGGGATGAAACTCGTAAAAGAATGGGTTTGTTTTATTGATTGAAATCTTTTATGTTTTACAATTTAAACCTGTTGAGAAACTAATTGCTGACTGTTTACTGTCAGTCCCACCTGTGGTTATGTGGGCAGTTGCAAGTGCTGTGCCGAGTATAGCCTAAATAATTGTAAATGGTTGTCATAACATTTATACCATGGATATTATCTGAAATTGAGGCTTGTAAGTCCCACAACATGGCAAGCGCGCATTTGTTGTTTTCAGCACCAAGTTGTTTTCAGCACCATTTTCTGCGAATGTTCCGGGACCGGTGCCTGTCTTGTCATCTCTGCGCTGTCATATGTACTTTGCGTTCCGGCACCTTTTGATTTACAAATTAAGCACTGCGTCAAATGGTTATGCTGCCTAGCTTTCAGAATATGTCTCTAGCGACATAAACATGTCATCTGGTAAACCCTTTCAATTTGAACCCGAGAGGAACATAAATGAGTATGGCAGCCAGGGGTTAATTTGTTATCATGCCAGAACAAGACCCGCCACCTCATGATTTTAGCCTCCCTGTGTTCCGGCACTTATTTGGGCAGATCCGGCACCTCTCGTGTATAGAAAATAATAGATTTTCATGGCTCGTTCGTCGTCGCTCCTACGTCCGGTTCTTCCTTCGGGGAGGTGGCGTAGCGTATAAAACACAGAGACGCCTCGGATGGCTGTTGCATGGAGGCTTTTATGAACTAAACAAAAAACCAGCGGGGGACAGTCAGAAAGTCAACAACGCACCCTCACGCAACTCTCTGTTCGCTCCCTCTCTCTCTCCGTTACGCTCGCCCACTTCTTCTTCTACGCCAAATTGGCAATGCCGGTCACATTGAAACGGTACAGCGGCCCCTTGGGGATGCCGGTAACAATTATAAACATTTAACGTCATTTGAAAGAGTCGGAGATTTGTTTATTCACTAAAAAGTTGGACCAACAAATCACGCCCTTGACATAAAAACAAACAAAACAAAAAAAACTATGGAAATTTGCGGCATCTAGGGAGCAAGCAGCCAGGATCAAACGGTATTTCAACATGCCAAAAAGACAGTTGCGTTTACTGTCGTTTTTCAAAAAGAAGGAAGATGGTTCAAAACGAGTCAGAAAAGCTATACCCCGGAGCAAAAGGCGGGAACCGCGACATCAGCTCGCTTACAGAAAGATTCAGAAGGAGAGCAGCGGAGAAGAATGTGGGACATCCACCAGCAGGTCAGGGATGGAATGCACAACTGTTTGGACAGCAGCTCAGTTCAAGGTGAACGCAATAAAGTAGGCGACAAAAATATAAATATGTTTGTTAACCACAAACGCAAGGCACGAATATAACGGCGTAGTGATACATTTGGTCATGAGGTCCTAACCATGTATAAATCATCTAACCATGTCATATTGTGATTAATACACAGCAACAGACCAATCAGAGGCAAGGCAAGGCAAGGCAAGGCAAATTTATTTATATAGCACAATTCAACACAAGGCAATTCAAAGTGCTTTACATCACATGTAGATCACAAAAATCACATTTAAATCAATACAACGTAAAAACCAAGACAATCAACATCGGAAATGAAATTATACATAAAAATCGCATTTAATAACAAATAGAATAAAAATAAATAAAGAAAAATAAGACAAAAACTACTACTACTAATAATAATTGAAATCAGCAAAGGAGATAAGCACAAGAGAAATAGAAAGCAAGTACATTGAAATATATAGACAGTTATGGAAATGCAGTGCTAAACAAAAGCGTTTTTAGCCCTGATTTAAAAGAGCTAACAGTTTGAGCATACTTCAGGCGTTCAGGTAACTTGTTCCAGAGGTGAGGAGCATAATAACTAAATGCTGCCTCACCCTGCTTGGTTCTTGTTCTTGGAACATGCAGAAGACCGGTTCCAGACGACCTTAGGGGTCTAGATGTCACATAAGAATCTAACAAATCAAGCATGTATTTCGGTCCAAGGCCATTAAGTGTTTTGTAGACGAGCAGTAGTATTTTATAGTCTATCCTTTGACTCACTGGAAGCCAGTGTAGCAATTTCAAAACCGGTGTAATGTGGTCCAGCTTCCTTGTATTTGTGAGGACTCTGGCTGCGGCATTCTGTACTAGCTGCAGCTTCCTGACTGATTTTTATCAAGACCCGTAAATATACCGTTGCAATAGTCCAATCTGCTGAAAATGAATGCATGCATAAGTTTTTCTATGTCTTGTTGAGTCAGAAGCCCCTTAATTCTGGTTAGATTTTTTAGGTGGTAATAAGCGGATTTAGTGACAGACTTTAGATGGCTATCAAATTTTAGGTCTGAGTCAATAATTACGCCAAGGTTTCTGACTTGATTTGTAACTGTAAGTGACACTGAGCTAAGTTGCCTGCTTATCTTTGACCTTTCATTTTTTGGCCCAAAAATGATCACCTCTGTCTTCTCCACATTTAACTGGAGAAAATTCTGGCACATCCATTCATTGATTTGATGAATGCATTTACTCAGGGAGACTAAGGGACTATAATCATGTGGGGACACAGAAATGTACAGTTGTGTGTCATCTGCATAGGCGTGATAGGAGATGTCATACTGTTCCATTATCTCAGCTAAGGGAAGCATATAGATGTTAAATAAGAGTGGTCCAAGAATTGACCCTTGAGGGACTCCACACGTGAATTTGGAGAGAGCTTCCTCAAACCCACCCGTTATTATGATAAATAATAATAATGGGAGATTTGTGTTATTTATTGTAACCTCAGATTTTTTTTTTCTTTTTTATATTTTACAAGTTAGACCTGTTGAGAAACTATTTGCTGACTGTGTACTGTAAGTCCCACCTGTGGCTATGTGGGCAATTGCCCGTGCTGTGCAGAGTATAGCCTAAATAATTGTAAATTGTTGTCCTATGTCGGCAATTGCCCGTGCTGTGCAGAGTATAGGCTAAATAATTGTAAATTGTTGTCATAACATTTATACCATGGATATCTGAAATTGAGGCTTGTAAATCCCACAGCATGGCAAGTGGCCATTTGCGTGTTGTTTTCAGCACCATTTCCTGCGTGCGTTCCGGGACCTGTGCCCGTCTTGTCATCCCTGCACTTTCATATGTACTTTGCGTTCCGGCACCTTATGATTTACAAATTAAGCACTGATGACAGCACTGTCGATATTTCACAAAACGAGCAGCAAAAGCAAAATGAACTGGAAAGACGGGATGATACGTGACACGAGTAGAAAAAAAACGGGGTTTTGCCAAAATGTGCTACACCGGTGAGACGTTCTATGCTACGTGACTAATATTGTGAACAGATCAACAATCTGCTTTAAAGCTACCACAAGAAAACACTATGCTTAAAAGTATGACAGGGAAACACATGCAAAAAGCATTTTGAGGCAATGAAAAGGTAATAAAAGATTCAATAAAAAACCAAATAGTAAGTACTCGCGTTGGACGTCTCGCCGCGTCGAAGGAATTGCAGTAACCCGGTAGTATTCGTCGAGTGACAGTGACAATCTAGGTCTGGGGTGCCCAAGTCCGGTCCTCGAGAGCCCCTATCCAGCTGGTTTTCCATGTCTCCCTCCTCCAACACAGCTGAATCAAGTAATCAGGATCGTTATCAGGGTCCTGCAGCGCTTGCTGATGAGCTGATCATTTAATTCAGGTGTGCTAAAGGTTGGAGACATGGAAAACAAGCTGGATAGGGGCTCTCGAGGACCGGACTTGGGCACCCCTGATCTAGGTCATCATCCCGAGCGTCCAGAAAACATGGCGCCCTCCGTAGGTCAAAACATGTACTAAATATTATCGATTTTTCGGAAGATTTTATGTATTTCTAATAACATTTTTTAGTAGAAGAGAACAATTGTGGCTTACTCGAGCCTACAATTCTTTAAGTCCGAGTTTCCCTTTAAATCAGAGCACTCCAACATATTGGAGATTCTAGCAGGGCCTTTATTGGAGGCACATAATGATTTAGTCTGCCGAAAGTGCCCGACCTAATTATGTTGTTGTCGTTTTTGCTTATGCATCTCATTCACTGGCATGAATAGATGCCCACTGAAATTAGGAATTTACAGGGTCCAGAATCTGGTGCTATTTTCTGAACACCTGCAGTTTCACTTTGAATTCTAAACAGCTGTCGGTTAGTGGACAAAATGTAACTAAACGACATTGGTGTGAGTGAAATTATGATTTAAGAATGTCCCTTAAGGCAGTAGCTGATAAAGGGATTTAATTAAAACTCCAAACACAAAGCTCAGAAATGAGAAAAAAAAATGAAGCATGGCATACTCTCTGTCCGCTCTGGCCAGTGTTCATCATCCGAAGTAAGTGCAACAACATCTTCATGCGCTGTCCACTTGCCGACAACACAACTCATCTTGTGTCACATGCATTATTCCACCAGGCTGGCAGCCAAACTCGTTGGATGAAGGTGGCCGACCGTCTCCGCAGGTCATCGCACGCTATTTGGCTGCCCGCTGCACATCACACGCAGGTGATTCAGTTTTGCGTGCATGGCTGAAAGTAGGTGTGCGTCTGACAGATACTGACTGACACCTATAAAAGTGCTTTATTTTTTGCCATTATCTTACATAAAAGATCCAACGTTGTTATTTACAGGTTTGTGGAAAAAACGCATGATAATCTACAAAAACTGCGGTGGTAATGTGAAAAATCCTGTGTTCCTGCATAAACAACTTGAAAATAAAAAAATCACCCAGGTTTAAGTAGATTTGAGTATCTATTTGTCATAATGGTGGTGGTGTTATACTTATATAGCACTTTTCCACCTTGAAAAAGCACAATTTATTTTAGCTTTTCCATTAGTTTGTCCTGTGTTCCTGCGTAAACAACTTGAAGATAAAAAATTCACCCAGGTTTAAGTAGCTTTGAGTATCTATTTGTCATAATGGAAAAGCACGATTTATCTTAGCTTTTTCATTAGTTTGAGGATTTTACATCTTCAAGTGTACAGTGTAAACAAGGATAAGTAGTACAGAAAATAGTTCAATGAAATGGGTAAACAATGAAAAAAAAAAAGAAAATTAGAGAAAGGGGAAACTTTTTTCATGACGCTGTATAAGTGTACAGTGGGGCAAATAAGTATTTAATTAACACCAATTGTGCAAGTTCTCCTACTTGAAAAGATTAGAGAGGCCTGCAATTGTCAACATGGGTAACATGGGTAAAAAACGAGGTCTAATGAGGCTCGACTCGTTACCTGTATTAATGGCACCTGTTTTAACTCATTTTAGGTATAAAAGACACCTGTCCACAAATTCAGTCAGTCGCACTCCAAACTCCACTATGGCCAAGACCAAAGAGCTGTCGAAGGACACCAGAGACGAAATGGAAGACCTCCACTTAGAGTGTTTGTTGCCAAAAAGCTCAATCTTGGTCTCATCTGACCAAAGCACACGGTCCCAGTTGAAGCCTGGGACCGTGTGTATTTTTGTGTGAGACCAAGATTGAGCTTTTTGGCAACAAACACTCTAAGTGGGTCTGGCGTGCCACGAAAGATGCGCATGCTGAAAAGCACCTCATACCTACTGTGAAGTATGGGGGTGGGTCAGTGATGCTGTGGGGCTGTTTCACTTCCAAAGGCCCTGGGAACCTTGTTAGGGTGCATGGCATCATGAATGCTTTGAAATACCAGGACATTTTAAATCAAAATCTGTTGCCCTCTGCCCGAAAGCTGAAGATGGGTCGTCACTGGGTCTTTCAGCAAGACAATGACCCTAAACATATGGCCAAATCTACACAGAAATGGTTCAGCAGACACAAAATCAAGCTCCTCCCATGGCCATCTCAGTTCCCAGACCTTGTTTTGTTGGCAAAAGGGGGTTGTACAAAGTATTAACACCAGGGGTGCTAATAATTGTGACACACATTATTTGATATCAAATAATTTTTTCTTCATGTGGGATTTTTTCCCCACTGAATGAATGCACTTGTATTGAAGGTTGGATTTTTCTCTTTTTTTCCTTTAAGGTCCCATATTATTTGAATAAAAAAATTATTAGAAGCTATAAAACATATTTTTCAGGGGTGCCAATAATTATGGAGGGCACTGTATTTATTTTATTTACTTACATAGAACCAAAAAATTCCAGGGTCACACTGTGCAGCGTTAAAATCTAATGATGAAAAAAGTAAAATTAGATTAAAAGTAAGAATATTTTGTCATATCAATAATGAACTGTATAAAAATATATCAGCTGTTTGTGAGAAGAAAATCTTGAAAATGAAGCTAATTGTAATTTTAAATGGGGCAAGTCATGGTATTTGAATTGTTACGAACGGAGCATTACGAAGGCCTTTGTCTCCCTGACTGCTTATGGGCAATAAAGAGAAGACAACCTTTAAGGAGATGGCATTGTCGCTAAGGAGTTAACTGGGAGGGGAAAAAAGTCTGAATTATTTCAGTGGCTCATAAAATTGCATCTAATGTTTTGTTATAGACGGTACAGCAAGCGATTTTTGTTACTGGGGAAATAAATTCTCTTCATCCATACAGAATTACAAACATTTATCTTATTCACATGCTAGCTCGAGAGTTTTACTAGAACCAGGGTTTCGAAAGTTTTTTCTCCAAGGGCCGCTTTCAGAAAAATCGAGGGATGCAAGGGCCAATAATGAAGTCCTTTAACTTTTATTTGTCAAAGGGAAGATTGAGAGTTTGTCAGATTTCTGTGTAATTTGACGAATTTAAACTTTGGACGAGTTGGTCAAAACGACTGTCATTTCTAACACGTAACTGCAAGAATAATTTACGCTGTATTTTTTTTTTTTTCAGCACTCCGTCAATAAGGCCTTCCCAAACCTGGAAGTGTGACGTTTGCAGAAGGCAACAGAAGACATAGCGGACTTTATCCACAGCAGCATCTGCGAAAGTACCCATACAGGATCGCCTTTTTGTGACGTTAGGGATGACGAGGGCATCCAGGAAAGATGATCTATCTACAATTAGTCATTACATGTTTGAACCTGATGCGTCATATGACGCCGATTGGTAGTTCGACACTTCGCAAAAGGAAAACAGTTGTCATCCTCTGTCTATCATCGTGATTTCTCTCTGAACTTTTCTTTCCCCAGTCATTCTGTGATAAAAAAATTATCAGTAATTGCAAAAACAGACTGGTAGTTAAATACAGTGGAGCAAAAATGTATTTAGTCAACCACTAATTGTGCAAGTTCTCCCACTTGAAAATATGAGAGAGGCCTGTAACTGTCAATATGGGTAAACCTCAACCATGAGAGACAGAATGTGGAAAAAAACCCAGAAAATGACATTGCTTGATTTTTAAAGAATTTATTATAGGGCTGTCAAAATTATCGCGTTAACGGGCGTTAATTAATTTTTTAAATTAATCACGTTAAAATATTTGACGCAATTAACGCACTAGGCCCGCTCAGACAGATTTAAATGTCAGTACAGTGAAAGGCCAACTTGTTAATTGTGTTTTATGGAGTTTTTCCGCCCTCTGCTGGCGCTTTGGTGTGACTTGCATATGTTATGTGGCGTAATGTCGCCCTCTGCTGGCGTTTCAGTGCAGCTGATTATTTGGGTTTCGGCGCCTTTTCTGACGTGATTATATGTCGACGCGAACTCACACTAATAGACAGTGCTATTCAGACCAGCTAACGTCCGCATCTAGTATTCAGTGGCAGTTATCATAGCCCCGTCACACTGTTTGTGTCTAATACATGCATCGCTTGTGAGTTATATTCCTCCTTTGTTTATATTCATGAGCATTAGATAGTTATTGATGATGTGTATTTGAATTTGCTAACATATATGGTGAAATGCAGTTACATTGTTAGATGCTTGTGAGCTAATTGGCTAGTGCTACTGCTCAAATGGACACGTGTGTGTACATTTTATGTTATTTTGTGATTTATGCAAGTTATTGACACATTGCCTTGTTATTTTCAGTTTTACAAAAATACAAGAAACGTGCTCCTGTCAAAAAGAGATGACTTCAGTAAAGCCCATGCAACTTTGCCACACCGTCTGATTTCTTTTTGGAACTTATGTTCGCTATCTGTCAATTTGTGTACTCACACACATTGAGGACAGAATAGGGCTACTAGTTTATTTTTTGATTGAAAATTTTACAAATTTTATTAAAACGAAAACATTAAGAGGCGTTTTAATATAACATTTCTATAACTTGTACTAATATCCATCTTTTAAGAACTACAAGTCTTTCTATCCATGGATCACTTTAACAGAATGTTAATAATGTTAATGCCATCTTGTTGATTTATTGTTATAATAAACAAATACAGTGCTTATGTACCGTATGTTGAATGTATATATCCATCTTGTCTTATCTATCCATTCCAACAATAATTTACAGAAAAATATGGCACATTTTATAGATGGTTTGAATTGTGATTAATTACGATTAATTAATTTTTAAGCTGTAATTAACTCGATTAAAAATTTTAATCATTTGACAGCCCTAATTTATTAGCAAATCATGGTGGAAAATAAGTATTTGGCCAATACCAAAAATTCATCTCAATACTTTGTTATGTACCCTTTGTTGGCAATAACGGAGGCCAAACGTTTTCTGTAACTCTTCACAAGCTTTTCACACACTGTTGCTGGTATTTTGGCCCATTCCTCCATGCAGATCTCCTTTAGAGCAGTGATGTTTTGGGGCTGTCGTTGGGCAAAACGGACTTTAAACCTCCTCCACAGATTTTCTATGGGATTGAGATCTGGAGACTGGCTAGGGCACTCCAGGACCTTGAAATGCTTCTTACGAAGCCACTCCTTTGTTGCCCTGGCTGTGTGTTTGGGATCATTGTCATGCTGAAAGACCCAGCCACGTCTCATCTACAATGCCCTTGCTGATGGAAGGAGATTTTCACTCAAAATCTCTCAATATATTGCCCCATTCATTCTTTCCTTTACACAGATCAGTCGTCCTGGTCCCTTTGCAGAAAAACAGCCCCAAAGCATGATGTTTCAACCCCCATGCTTCACAGTGGGTGTGGTGTTCTTCGGATGTAATTCAGTATTCTTTCTCCTCCAAACACGAGAACCTGTGTTTCTACCAAAAAGTTCTATTTTGGTTTCATCTGGCCGCAACACATTCTAACAAGTCCTCTTCTGGATCATCCAAATGCTCTCTAGCGAACCGCAGATGGGCCTGGACGTTTACTGGCTAAAGCAGGGGGACACGTCTGGAAGTGCAGGATTTAAGTCCCTGGCAGCGAAATGTGTTACTGATAGTAGCCTTTGTTACTGTGGTCCCAGCTCTCTGTATGTCATTCACTAGGTCCCCCCCGTGTGATTCTGGGATCATTTTGACGCCACAGGGTGAGATCTTGCATGGAGCCCCAGATCAAGGGAGATTATCAGTGGTCTTGTATGTCTTCCATTTTCTAATAATTGCTCCCACAGTTGATTTCTTTACACCAAGCGTTTTACCTACTGCAGATTCAGTCTTCCCAGCCTGGTGCAGGTCTACAATTTTGTCTCTGGTGTCCTTCGACAGCTGTTTGGTCTTGGCCATAGTGGAGTTTGGAGTGTGACTGACTGAGCTTGTGGACAGGTGTCTTTTATACCTATAATGAGTTAAAACAGGTGCCATTAATACAGGTAACGAGTGGAGCCTCGTTAGACCTCGTTAGAAGAAGTTAGACCTCACTGACAGCCAGAAATCTTGCTTGTTTGTAGGTGACCAAATACTTATTTTCTACTCTAATTTGGAATTAATTCTTTAAAAATCAAACAATGTGATTTTCAGTTTTTTTTTCACATTGTCTCTCATGGTTGAGGTTTACCCATGTTGACATTAACAGGCCTCTCTAATCTTTTAAAGTAGGAGAACTTGCACAATTGGTGATTGACTAAATACTTATTTGCCCCACTGTAACTCAAAAATTATGCGTTCAATCCAATTTAACAGAGTAAAACCCTTAATAAGTGAACTCTTCGTCTGCCCTTTAAACACGACAATATATTTATATTATGGCAGTGTCCCCAACCACCTGGCCGCTCAGAAATAATAAATAATTTGTTAACGACCGCATTCTGGCCTGTGCCTCTTGACACACCAATCTGCCTGCCTACTCTATTGACTAATCCGAGTAGAGATATGTGGAGTATCGCCCACTAGTATTGGCCGCCATTGCTGGGGTGTACACCTCAGCAGCAGCCAAGTGTCTCTCAGTCTAAACAGTAACGTTAGCTGCCTGCTGCTGGCTGTGTGCGGCACACCTCAGCAATGGCGGACGGGTTACTTCCGGTTGTTTTGCTCGGATTAGTCAATAGATATAATCATAAAACTGGATTGGATGTCGTCATAAAAATCAACTGGAGATAGCGTCTATTTTTTTTTTATCTACTGTATGTGCGCTTTTCCTTGACGTATGACGTAGGCGCATCACATTTGTTCCCAGAAATAATAAGCTCACGCTAGCAAAAATCACTGAAAAAAAGACGTCTTTGGACAGCTTTTTCTGGAGAAAAAGCCACCTGATGAGTCAGAAGAGGAACCTAAGCCAAGTCCGCTCCACATTATATGGGCCAAAAGTTAGCAAACGAGGCAATGAAGCCTTGAAAGCTGCTTTGGCACATAGAGACTAAGCACCCTGGAATAATGGATAAACCTTTGGAATTTTTGAAAGAAAAAAATATGAGTATGAAGGAAAGAAACAATTAGTGAGGGCCACCACATCAACAAAAGCATATGCACTGAGAGCATCATACCTCGTGGCAAACCATTATGCTAAAGCCAAAAAAGCTTTTCACGATTGGAGAATAACTTATTATGCCTGCGACCAAGGATACAGTATTTGCCGTCAAGTTGTAGGAGAGGCCGCTGTTAAAAATGGTTGATTTAGCGTATGCTGAGTTATACAGTGGGGCAAATAAGTAATTAGTCAACCACCAATTGTGCAAGTTCTCCTACTTGAAAAGATTAGAGAAGGCTGTAACGTATCAACATGGGTAAACCTCAACCATGAGAGACAGAATGTGGAAAAAAAACCTGAAAATCACATTGTTTGATTTTTAAAGAATTAATTCCAAATTAGAGTAGAAAATAAGTATTTGGTCACCTACAAACAAGCAAGAAGATTTCTGGCTGTCAGTGAGGTCTAACTTCTTCTAACGAGGTCTAACGAGGTCTAACGAGGCTCTACTCGTTACCTGTATTAATGGCACCTGTTTTAGCTCATTATCGGTATAAAAGACACCTGTCCACAATCTCAGTCAGTCACACTCCAAACTCCACTACGGCCAAAACCAAAGAGCTGTCGAAGGACACAGAGACAAAATTGTAGACCTCCACCAGGCTGGGAAGACTGAATCTGCAAGAGGTTAAACGCTTGGTGTGAAGAAATCAACTATGGGAGCAAATATTAGAAAATGGAAGACATACAAGACCACTGATAATCTCCCTCGATCTGGGGCTCCATGCAAGATCTCACCCCGTGGCGTCAAAATGATAACAAGAACGGTGAGCAAAAATCCTAAAACCACATGGGGGGATAAATTTAAATACTTATTTGCCCCACTGTATTTAGGGTTGGGCATCGTTTGAATCTGAACAATTCCGATTCCACGTTTCAATTCCGGTTCCAAACGATTCTCAATTCCGATTCTTTTAATAGGTAGGGTGAAAAAAATTGTATAGTTTATATTAATTTCTTAACTTCTCGATTAATTTTTAAATTATATGAACTTTCAATTAACTTTGCTATGAATTTCTCAAAGGGCTATTTTTTAACTTGTATTTAAATATCAGTCTTTGAACTTGAATATGATGAAGTTTCTTTCCACAGGAGTGCACTTTCACAAAGATGTTTATTTTTCAAAAGCTTACAGAAAAAACATTTACACAGATTCTTTTGCCTGTGTTTTAGAGTGTCTTATGCTGCAGGCATTTATTGTATTGCATTGTTTGTTTTAGGTGGTATTTCTACAAGTTAGTTAAGGGCTGACATCTTGCAGATGTCAGGCGGGGAGTGTTCAGTTCCTTGATCTTAGGTTGACTACTTTTAAGTTTGATTTCTTTCTAAACAGATATATTCTTCATCCGTCCACAAGATATCACTATTGTACCTCCGGACTCTACAATTTTTCTTTAGTTTTTGCGATGTGCGCTTGGCTTCCCCTAGTGGTGACTTACAGCAACAAGCAGGCAAAAACAACATTACTTTAGTTGGGAAAGAATCCTTGAGGTGTACAGACACTATACAGCACAATCTGTAAGTTTGCACGTTTCAACACAGGGTCTGATATTATTTCGATGTGTTCCTTCTGTTACTTTTTGTCATTTATGTAAAACGAAGCAACACGGTTTTGTTGCTAAGCTAAATTAGCCACTTTTTGATTTGTTCATAACGGCGCTAGTCTTCATGTGGCTTCTTCTTCGTGTTGTTCGGCAGCTATTTTTTCCGGTCGGCGGTCAGGGCATCGAAACTTGGAATCTATATAAAAAAAAATTGAACGTTTCCGGGAGAACCGGATTGTTACTTCCGGATCCCATCGATGCTTGATACCCAACTCTAGTCAGTCATATTTTCCCTGCACTTAAAATTATATTTACTGTATTTTTTTGCCACACATTGCCGGTCCGCGAATAAAAGGCCCACATCCAGCCGATCCGTGGTACAAAAAAAGGTTGGAGACCACTGTCCAATGGTATAGCACTAATATGTATATGGCGGAAAACACAGACAAGACTGAAAAAGCAGTTTCTGCTCTTGCACTCCTCTTTAAAAGTAACTGCAGTATTTTAAGCCAAAACAACTGTTGTGTTTGACAGAACAATATGTCTATATGCTGCCATAGCAGATTCATGGCGCATTAAGGCCCCGAACTATTCTTAATTTGTCCGTTTTACCCTGAAAACCCCCGTTTACAGACGTCGTGCAACCTGTTTTTGTTTCAACCTAGCCATAAAAAGAAGGTAGGTAATTATATTTATGATTCAAAATGTCTGTCATTATTAGCTTATAATCATTAATTGATGTCTAATATTTAGTTTAAAAAAAACGACTTTAAAAAATTATTCACTCGCATATTTTAAACTTTTAAACAAATTACATCACAATGAAAAATTTGGCGTCTGTAAAAAAGTCACGGATATCGACCTCATAACTATCGCTTAAGTGTATTTTTTTTGTTACTGTCGCATTTTCCCCGATTTGTTAGATGATATATAATCGATCCGAACAAAGAAAAATTGAAAAATAATGTTTGAAAGGGTAACTATATGAAAAAGAAAATCTCAACCACTCCTTGTTGTCTGCGATTTCTGCATCGCGGCCCTTGTTATATCACCATGTTTCACCCATAAAATAAAAAATAAAAAATCTGGCGGTGCCCACTCACAGCTGTGTCTTGACACTCGGTGATACATGCTACATGGAGTTTTTGGATCGAAACAAAGTAAGTTCGCGATCATATCTCGTTAAAATCGTGGCCTCTTTAATTCTGCTCTCACGTGCTCTCGCCTCCAGTGAGGGTTTTGCTGTTAAATTATTTATTTATTTTTTTTATTGCCCTTCTGTTCAAAATTATTTTCCCCCAGAAAATTGAGATTTTAAGCTTTCCAATTATGTATCACACATGCATATTGGACAATTTTGAAATTTGGCCAAATTGGGGGTCTCAGAGCAGAACTTCAAGTCGCCTGAGTGTTTTCCGCCATATATGTACAGTATGTATACAGCTGGCCAAATCTAATATTCTGAATTCGCCAATACTGTCATTTGACCCAAGTAAGTGAGTGTAACTACTATTCATATAGTCCCAAATAACCAAAACATACCAAAGGACTTTACATAGAAATGATTGAAATTAAATTTGTTTTTTCAGAACAAAAAAACAGACAAATGAAGATTAGTGCAAAGACTGTTTGAGCCACCATATTTTCACTTCATCCCTATTTTCCCTCACGGAACCTGGAATTCCGTCCCTCCAAAAATAATGAACATATTATTTTTAAGTCTATGCTTGTACCACCTGTCGTTTTGCTTTTATTTCCAACCCACCAGGCTTCCGTCCAAATTCTTGTGGCCCCTAACAGGTCCTCTTGTTATTGTCTCAACTCATGTGGAGGAATCAGTCACACTGTGCTCCGACAGTGGACCCTCACTGCATAATAAATGGAAATCTTGAGATATCCGAAAACCCCCTTGATTTTCTCATGCTTTTGTGTGTGTTGAAATTGTCACTCTATCAAAAGGCAGGGGTGGGGGGCTGGCCTCCTTGGAATAGAAATGCATTATAGATAACGCCAGCAGCACCGCCATCGACGGGCTCTCAGGCTGGAGGACGGTCCTTAAGGGTGAGTCTCTTGTTCGAGGGCGCATAAAAGATGAATTGGGACTGATGTAAGAAAATAAGGGGGAATAATAAAGTGGATGGTGGGATGGATGGCTGCTACGGAGGATAAATAACTGCTTTTTACATCATCTGCACAGTCATAGTTACTGCAACTACTTCCACTACTTCTGCTGAATTGACTTTCCAAACAAAATTGCCCTTTGAGATCATGCGGAATCATTTGAGTTTTGGAGCGGTGATAGATTTATAACTTTTAAACAAATCTTGCAATTTGCAATGTGTGCTTAAGTTAACCAGTCTAATTTTTTATAAGGGACCAGTGGCGATTGCTCTAAGACTGCAATGGAAGCTCAGCTTCTGTCAAAATGTCAAACATTAAGTGAGTGTTAGTTGTGTGGACATGTCATTGACTAAATATGCTCGACAACTTATTCAACTTTTGTTCAGAATTAGCTAATCACTGTTTAGATGCAGCTTTCTTTTCATTTATACGCGTAGCTTCACAGTACAGTGTGAACGCTGTGCATCGCCAGAGTTGAGAGTGCATTGTTTCACGACACCGAAACGAGATGAGTCATTGGCTAAAGGCTGTGCGTCTGAGGGTCTCTGGACAGTGGGCGGGGCTTGGCTGGCCCCGACTCTCTGCTTCTCTACGTGATGATATGTCCAAGGCTGAATCCCTTTTTAATTGACAGCGAAATGAGTGAATCAGTGATCTTGTCATACTAACGTCCACAGAGGCATTTTCCTTTTTTAAATTTATTTATTTATTTATTTCAGCTGTTTGACACGGAGAATGGAAGTCTAAGTGCCCGGATGGTCTGAACAGTTTTAATGTTTCACATTGAGAGTCTGAAATACTCCCATTGTGATCATTCAACGTACCTCGTTTATTATGACAAAGCAGCGAACAGGGAGGGGTTATGGGGGAACACAAGAAAAGAAACACAAGAGAAGAGGGAAAAGAAACACAAACTACGACAAGAAATACATTGAACGTCTCCACTAACTACTAATATGTTGGTGCTATCGTCAACGAGATGTATTTCCGGTTGACACCATGTGGGGGGCCTGTTGACCAGGGAAAGAGGGGAATGGGGGTCGGGGAGTCTATAAGCTAAGTGACTGAAAGGGGTAGAGTGTACACAAATCAGCTCTTTGATCTATAACCCAGTAATCGTATGGATCCCTTGTGAGTGTAAGTCCGTTGGCGACCGACTCTATGCCACCCCATCGCCAATCCCGGCACCGGGACCCCCCACCCGAGCGCGCCCTATCACATCCAGCCCCACGCGAGCCCCACCAAGTGCGCAACAGCCACGCAGACGAGCGGAGACGCCACGCCGGCGCCAAACCAGGGCCACGGTTCCCACCCAGCCAGCCCGGGGAGGGAGGTCGGGCGAAGGGGGGTCTAGCGCAGCCCATCCCTCCTCCCGCAGCCCACCAAAGGAGCCATCGTCCCCCCCCCGGGATCCAGGGTTGTCCTCCGGGCCACCCACGTAACCATCAACCGGCCTTCAGGGATGGCAAGAGGGGACACATGGGGGGAATGTTCTTTCGCTGCCATATCCCTCCCACTTCAAATGGATTGAACGTCTATGGCAGTCATTGGCAGCCAATGCCAGGCAAAGAGGTAATTTTGGGCCCTTTAAGGTCATTTACCTGTTTATTTTCAGTTACTTCCTGTTGATTTTGGGGTATTTTATGTGTCACTTCCTGTTTATTTTGAGTTACAGAACAGGATGTGACCTAGGAAGTGACCTAGGAATCACCCAAATGATTAGGCAGTGATTGAAACTCAACAGGAAATGACCTGTAAATGAACAGCAAGTGACCTGTAAATGCCCCGAAAATCGGACAGAATAACCGCGAATGCTCTGGTTTCGAATGAACGAACGTTCCCAGTCTAAATGGATTGGGCGTCAAGGACTGTCAATGGCAGCCTGAGACCATCATGGTGGAAGATTTTGGTAGCAACTTGTTGATTGCCCTTTTTTTCTTTTTTTTTTTTTAAACATTGACACCACGATATCTCGATTCTTGGCAGGAGCGTATCAATAACCTTTTGGGATACAAAGTATCACGATACATCACCATTTCGATATTTTGTCACACCCCTACTCTGCATAACATACTTCTGACAGTTTTTTTTTTTTTGCTGCAGGCAAGTATCAGCTCCTTTGCTATGGTGTGAAGTTATTTTGCAAGGAGCAAATTGCTATGTCACCTTGTATGATGAAAAAAATATAATTAAAAAATAAAAACAAAAAATCAAGCGGCTTATCAATGTGATTCGGGTCTAATGTCTTTAATTGACGTCTTTATTGATTCTGGTTCCAGCTGTCCGCTGCAAACATTTTTAAACACAATAAACAGACTAGCCTTGTCTCCCATAGTATTAAAAGTCAAAACCAAAAGCCAAAAGCTACATACGTTTCGTCATATTTCCTCATCTTAGCTCTTCATATCTCCAGTGCTCTTTGCTGTGTGCTCTTGTTTGGCTAAAAAAACTGCACACACTCTAGGAGTGGGAACCTCACGATACGATAGCGATACAAAGCTCACGATAACTATGATCTGACGATATGGCAATACAACGATTATCGATATATTGGTCACAAAATCATTGCAGGATATTCTACATACAACAAATAAACAGAAAAACAAGCTTCGGCTATGAATTGGAATGAGTTTATCACTAGTAGACATCCAATCCGTTTGAACTGGGAGGGTGGCAGCGAATGAACATTCATTCGCTGCCACCCCTCTAGAGCTGAAACGAATACTCGAGCAACTCGAGTAACTCGAGTTTAAAAACTGATCCGAGTAATTTTATTCACCTCGAGTAATCGTTTATTTTGACAGCTCTAAGCATCACGTTTCGCTCGGACTACTTTTAATGCGGGACAACGCGCCGACGTCACGTGCGTAGAGGAAGAAGCAATAAAAAAATATAAAAAACATTTCCGCAGCCGACAGCCGCTCCAAACTACGCCGACGTTGCTAAAAACTAGCCCGCGTGATGTTAAGTTGGTAGCAGGTAGCATCTGAGGAGTCTCATAGAGATCACATGTATGTTGAACTAGATGCATTATGATAGTCGGCCGCGTCTGGGCAGCGGTAATAAACAGCGGCCATCTTAAAGCAGTAGAGCGCTAAGCGCTAATAAAGAGCGCTAAGCGCTAAAAAATAAGATTAACGTTACTGTCTGGGTCACTAGCTCACGCAACGTTAGCCCTGTGGAGGGCTAGGTTTCTATTAATTATGACCACTTTCGATGCGTGGCTAACGTGTCTTACATACAGGCTTTAACATAACATAGCTTTGTGGAGTGATAAGGGTGTAAAATAAAAACTCAATAATGCTAACTATCAATTTTAGCTTAGTAGTCATTGCTGGATAAAACACCAAGTAGCACTGGTCCCTAATGTGCTCCAATACAGCCTGTATCATACATTTATCTTGAACACTGCAAAAACACAAAATCCTATCAGGACTTACAGTTTAGAGTAGCGTAAAACTTAACTAGAACTTAAAAATGGCTTGACACAAATAGAAATTCAATTGAAACAGGTGGGAAAAAATCCTAACTTTTAAGTGATGTGTGTTATCAAGCGTAATGGCATTTTTAGGTATAAATAAATATATATTTTAATAAGATCTAAAGGTTTTTTGAGTGAAAGCAGTGAATGTGTCTTTTTTTTAATTCTAGTTACATCTGAGATGCAATTGTTGGCTGTTTTCAACAATATACATCGAAAATAAAGACATTGATTGACTGAAAATGGTTCAAGATTAGATGAAATGTCTTGTTTTCTCATGTATATTTATAATTGCTCTTCACCTAAAAATATATTTGTTTTATCCGATTACTCGATTAATCGATAGAATTTTCAGTCGATTACTCGATTACTAAAATATTCGATAGCTGCAGCCCTACATCCCTCCCACTTCAAACGGATTGGGAATCACCCAAATGAATAGGCTGTGACTCAAATTCAACATGAAATGACCGTTCCCAGTCTAAATGAATTGGGCGTTTTTTTAATGTTTTTTTTTTTTTTTTTTTTTTTAAACATTTACACCTTTTCACAACGATATCACTATTCTTGGCAGGAGCATATCGATAACCTTTTGGGATACAAAGTATCACGATATATCACCATTTCGATATTTTGTCACACCCCTAGCACACTCTGAAAATGAGAGCGCCCTTGCAACCCATTGAGTAGATGTACAATTACACTTTAGTCTAGTACGGCAAAAAAGCTCCCTGAGGTCACATGCGCCACCCCGGGCATCGTTCTACTATTTGAGAAGTACTGATATAGTCACACCTCTAATCTAAATGCAGCCCGGATACGAAGACAAAAGTGTTTTCCCACATGGAGGCAGCACTTCATACACAAATCATTTAGTGTAAAGGTAGCATTGTGCTCAAAAGCTACTCTAAGAGGAACTGACTGCGTGTGATGAGCTTTTCTGCCTCTTTATCAATCCCTGCAAACATTAAAGGAGCGTTTCATATGAGCGAAATTAAACAACACAGATGGCACCACACATTGTGCAGCAGCCAAATTAGCTGAAAATAATGAAGAAGAGTGGAGGGAAAACTAAGTAGCCAGAGGGCCTACTTTAGCTTATTTTTCACGCGCCATACTCACTTCCATACATTACTTAGCTGTCATAAACAACATAAATGGAGTATGTAGCTGAGCTCTTCTGCTCTCTGCAAGGCTAATGATGGTAAATTGGGCACTGTTATGTCAAGAATTTACTGAGGGGGAAAAATAGACACATTCGTCAGTAGAAGTAGATTTTTTGAGTATGATACATTCATTTATTCGATTATGTAATGACATTTTCGGAGATTTCAGGGTTCTTGCGAGTCCTTTAAAACAGGGGTCCCAAACCTTTTTTGCACCACGGACCGGTGTGATTTGGGTCTTTTTTTTCACGGACCAGTGTTCTGTCAAATTTTGCACCCTTATAAAATTTTGCTCCCAAAGCTTTTGTGGCGGTGGAAAAAAAGCCCTCTTTTATATTCAGTTATATTCTCTCAATGTTAAAACTATATACATCATAAACATACATGTGCAACACGAAAGTGGCGTAAATTAATGCTTAACGACATGGCGAAGTCATTAAGTGAGAGAGCTGCGTGCAGTTGTTGTGTGCAGCTAACATGGCAAACGTAAGTTAATATTCCTTTTTTTAAAGAAAGTTTGTAGTGTGTACTTTGGAATTGCTGCACTCGCGTTCATTTTTAACGTTACGTGCATGCCAAATTTATCAGAACACCGGCAATGTGCGGCAGAAAAATACAGCAAATATAAAATAACACGACGGGGCTAAAAACAAATGTTAAGTGCAGGGAAAATACAACTCAACCGCTGAATCAGTGGGAGGCCTGAGATTGTTTCGTTTGTTTCAGTGCTCTCCTAGCAATGTCAGGATATTCCGAAATGACTTTAATCCAGAACCTCGGTAGAGTTGTCTCAAATGTACGTTTAAGGTCGCCGTGATTTGTGATGTTTCCAAGCTGATATTCCTATTGCACAGACATGCTCGAATCAGTCGGTTTATTCACATACGGGTCACGAATCCACTCCTTCGCAGTTCGTGGGTCTTTAGTGATTGGGAAGTAGCATAGATTTTGTTTTCTTCGAGGTTGTAGGCTCATCATCTGGCTCGTGAGGTTCCCTTTTCTCCGTAAAAAATCTGTGCAAAGACGTCTGTTTTTCAGTCATTCTAGTGTGGGGGCTAATTATTTCCGGGAACAAATGTGATGGGCGACGTCCTACGTCATACGTTATTATTGAGGCCAAGTGCACATAGATTTACAAAACAAGATGTACTGCTAACAGTCCAATCAATGCATTTCTATGACGACCTCCTATCCTGTAGCTGTATATCTAGAGTAGACAGGGATATTGGTGTGTTAAGCAGCACAGGCCAAAGTCAATCGGTCAGAACGCAGTCATTAATTATTATTATTATTATTATTATTTTTTTTTTTTTTTTTTTTTATATATTACGGACCGGTACCGGTCCGCGGCCCGGTCATTGGGGACCCCTGCTTTAAACGGTATTATAATACTAAGGGGTTGTGAGATATCAATAGAACCATTTTGTGGCAAGATAACAAATATTAATAAAGTTAACAAAAAAAAATCACATTCATGAGAAATTATCGAAAATAGATCGACTTACTGTAAAATCAATGTAGGAATTGCATTTCCAGACAGTACATTTAAAATGCTGATAGGAATGCACTATGAACCACCCTAAAATGCACTCACGTTCTCCGCATAATGGTGATTTGAAACAGAACAGGTACGTACGTGACAGTTGGAGCCAGCTGTACCAGATTGTGTCACAATGTCACAAAGACCCGCTATCTACAGTAAAACTGTTTTTATTTTTCTTCCGTTCAAGATGTAATCCACGCATCCCCCTATCATTGTCGTTTTGAAATGTTCCATGCAGAAACGGAACACGTTACAATTAAAATTTCTCAAAATTTTGTCTCGTATAAACCGCCTCCAATTCAACCGATGGAGAGAAAGATCGTGAAATCAAGTGCTACTACGTCTATTTACAAAAGGAATTGTATGATGTGCCTAGGTTTGTCTTTGTAAAATTTTCAGATATTTTACTTGAGTTACTTGCCTGGCACGGCCACACTGTTCTCCCTGTATTTTTCAAACACTGTGAGAATAGTCTGGGACCCACTTCCTTAACGGCCTCTCGAGCCAGTACGAAATCATCCGTCCAATCAGATTTGTTTATTTGCGTGACGTGTTCTTAACGAACAACGTCACTGTTCCGCGTCGGAAGCCGTCACCACAACAACACAAAAGGCGAACAGGAGAGCTGAGAATATGTTCCAATCCACAGTAAAATCAGTTTTAAATTAGCAATAACACATCGACACAAGTCATTGACAACAGTCTGTCTCGCGATAGCCATGTTAAATAAACTTCTCGGTTCTCCGCTCGCGCCGCGGGAGTTGTCGCTTTACCAACGTCACGTCTTCCTGTCGCTGATTGGTCCACTCCGCTGTCTGTTTGCTGTGGCTTGCTCCGCCCTGGAAATTTGATCCGCTCACTGGCAGTGTTGGGAATAACGCCGTTATAAATAACGCCGTTACATAACGGCGTTATTTTTTCAGTAACGGGGTAATCTAACTAATTACTTTTTCCGCTGTTACAATGCCTTTACCGTTACTAACGGTCAAAAGTGGTGCGTTACTTACTCTGAATAATTGAAGAAACTACCAGCCGTAGCGAGTCTACTCTGCTCTGTTTGTCATTCAAGACTTGGGGTGCGTTCAGGTTCGAGAATAGCGCACGTACTTTTTATGACTCCAGGCTGTTTGTCCCTGCTCATTCAATTAGACAATGCTTTCCAAAGCTTGCTAATGTTTCTGTGTTTACTACACCTTAATGCTAGCCTCGTTCCCATCCCCCACTCAGCCAGCAAAAATGCTGCTTCCATCTTGAGGACGGCAGACGCTTTGAGGGTGACGGGAGGAGTAGGGGGACGAGGCTACCAGAATGCACCCCCTGGATAGATGCGATGGAAGTGATTGTGATTGGCTGAGGGTTAGAGTCATGTGTCATGGTAAGCCAATCAGAGCCGGTGTTTTCACACACAAACCGGAACAGCGCATGCTGCAAACACACACACACAAAACAGATGCAGAGGGATATGATGGCAGAGCATTAAGAGGAAAATTTGTCCTTTACGAGGTAACACTATTTCAAGTTGGTGGAAATTAAAGGAAAGAACGTGCGTATAAAGTGTAGCGTATACACTGTCAGCAAGGCTTTTGTCGACATTTGTGGTTATATTGTTGACTGCTGAATGTTATTTTATTATATTGTTTACTGTTTATTTTTGTTGCACTTCAAGTGTAGGATAAATCTGTTGCTGGTGAGGTGCAATAAATATTACAAGGTTCTATAACACAACTACCTGTCTGTTCTCTATTCAACTGACTCAAATACTGCTCAGAAGATTTCAAATTGTTTGACATACAACAACTTATTTTTAAAGTAACGGAAATAGTTACTTTCCCTTGTAACTAGTTACTTTTACTATAGAGTAATTCAGTTACTACAGTTACTAACTCAGTTACTATTTGGAAGAAGTAGTGAGTAACTATAACTAATTACTTTTTTTAAAGTAATGTGCCCAACACTGCTCATTGGTCGCCAGACTCTATAGCTACAACAGTGGTGAGTCTGTTGTACAAGGCTTCAAGTTTTGGTAGATAATTTTTTTTTTTTTTTTTTTTTTTGTCTGTGAAGTTTCCAAATCTCTGGCATTAAATTCTGTTCTAAGTGGTCTTAAATAGCAATCAAAAAGCCTTGAATTTTACTTGTTGAAACTTGCAAGAAGCAGTAGGTATAAAAAACAGCTTACTGTTCATATCTGGCCCCACTTGTTGGAAGTAAACATGAAAATTATCATGATAGCACAATCGCTACACTGTTTGTGCAGTTTTACATTGCTCTCACGCTCTGTTGATGTATTATATGGTTTAAGAGTTTGAAAAAATCGTGCAGAGGTGTCAGGCAGCAGGTACAAAGAAATAGTAGGTCCACTCCAAAGGTTGTCATAATCCCCGTGGAGATGAGGCGCATGGAGGCATATGGCCGCCATCATTGTAATTGCAGCTGTCTGGGCACACCAGCACGCTTATCTGCCTGTGAAAAGACGGCTGCTTAATAAACTCATTTGGAGAAACTCCCACACGGACAAACCTCTCTACATTATTTGCTGCTCACAAGTTTCTCTGCTATAAAGAATCCATAATAGTATAATAGTTTGCTGAACTTTTTTTTTTTAAACATACAAAAAAAAAAAACACTTGAAAGTATTTCTTTGCACCTGCAAACACTTTTTCTGAGATCCTGAAAGGGGTGAATTTGATATAACATCACTTTGAGTGAACAAGACAAGTACGTTAAACTGTGCAATGTTTCACCAAACCTAATTGTTTCCCTTGGCCTTAACCAAAATTACATGCTGCAAATTACCATATACAGGGAGATGGAAGTTAAAGCAACACTAAGTAACTTTTCAACCTTTATAAAATATTTTCATAACATTTGT
Organism: Corythoichthys intestinalis; assembly: GCF_030265065.1. Taxonomy (NCBI): domain Eukaryota; kingdom Metazoa; phylum Chordata; class Actinopteri; order Syngnathiformes; family Syngnathidae; genus Corythoichthys; species Corythoichthys intestinalis. The sequence goes on from NC_080412.1 coordinate 30,732,811, forward strand.
GATTTGTCGACTGAGAACTAGTTGAATGGCACCTCTTTTATATCTCGAGGGGTCTGTATCGCTTTCATTGGCACTAATTAACTTTGAGGAGGCCACACAAGAAACTACAAATGTGCTGCCTGCTTTACGGCATACATCACTTCCCCCTTTCCCCCTTCATTATAAAGACGGAAGTCTATGCTAACAGTTTCTGCAAAGATGGCAGAGCAACAGAGACCAAAAGTTTTGTCTGCAGAGGGGAAAAAAGGGCAGCTACCAGGATATACAGAATAAACATTGGCCCGGCTTTCACTCGCTGGTCCTCATGGGAAACGCAGTCTTCCTTGTTGTCTTCCTAACTGTTGATAAAGACGGCATTTACGGTAGAAAAAGTACAAGCAAGCTGAATTCAGTAAAATAGAGATGAGCTTTAAACAATTATGACAATTTTTTAAAATCCAATCAGTGATTTAGGTTTTTATTTCCATCAGAGATTAATGTTAACATTAGGGCTGTCAAACGATTAAAAATTTTAATCGAGTTACTTACAGCTTAAAAATTAATTAATCATAATTAATCGCAATTCAAACCATCTATAAAATATGCCAAATTTTTCTCTAAATTATTGTTGGAATGGAAAGATAAGACACAAGACGGATATATACATTCAACATACGATACATAAGTACTGTATTTGTATATTATAACAATAAATCAACAAGATGGCATTAACATTATTAACACTCTGTTAAAGCGATCCATGGGTAGAAAGACTAGTTCTTAAAGGATAGAAAGACTAGTTCTTAAAAGATAAATGTTAGTACAAGTTATAGAAATTGTATATTAAAACCCCTCTTAATGTTTTCGTTTTAGTAACATTTGAAAATTTTCAATCAAAAAAATGAACTAGTAGCCCGCCATTGTTGATGTCAATAATTACACAATGCTCATGGGTGCTGAAGCCCATAAAATCAGTCGCACCCAAGCGCAAGCAGAGGGCGACAAAACTCCAAAAAACACAAGTAACAAGTGGACATTGCGCTGTGCTGTCATTTTAATCTGTTTGAGCGGGGCATGTACGTTAATTACGTCAAATATTTTAACGTGATTTATTTTAAAAAATGAATTACCGCCCGTTAACGCGATAATTTTGACAGCCCTAGTTAACATACTATGTGAAACACCAGAATAGGAAAACGGATGTTGAAAAAATTTATATTATTGGAAGAAAAGTTAATTTTCAAGCAAAATGAAAAAAATTATTCCAAAAGAAGACAAAAAAGAATTGAAAGAAAAATGCTAGCTTTACGAGAAAGCATGTGAGCATTTATTAAATCATCTTAATATCCCATCTGAGGTCCATGTAGGCTACTAGTATGTCCGTTGTCCTCACTCGCAGGCCAATCCAGTGCACTAGTGGAACGGGATCCAGATTACCCAGACTACTAGAGTTTCTTAGTGAGCCATGTGCAAAAAATTCATGTTGTCATTTCCCAAACATCCTTTCCTCCAAAATAAAAATCTCAATGCTATCGTGTTCCACCTCCCAAACGGGGAAGTAGCTGAAAGGTCACAGCGGTTTGTTGGATTTAATCGTATTTACCTCTGACTTCACCCTTCAGTTCACAGACACACACATACACAAGAGGAGAAGCAGTAAATGTCAGCTGGCCTGCAGCTGGCAATAAGGGAAAGTATGTTTAAGATGTTTTTTGTTTTTTTTTAATGACATTGTTATTAAAGTGAAGATATGCAACTAGTTGCCTTCTCCACTTGACTGCGGTAGTGCCGATTCTTAAAGAAGGCACGGAACCCCACCCCAAAAATTGAGGGATTGGAAAGAAATTAAAAATACAGGTATTCCCCGGGTTACGAACGAGTTCCGTTCCTACGCTGGCGACGTAACCCGAATTTCTGCCAAAATGGGAATTTACCCTTTAAGAATCCCCACAAAATAAGTACCCAAAAAGTCCAAAAGTATTGTATTTTGTTAAATGATGGAGGATACAATGCCTTCTGGTGGCAGCGTTGGGTCTGGCTGGACTGTCGCCTTGTATGACTGAGAAGCAGACTCAGATGTCTGACATGTGTAAAGGATAGCTGCGCTCTGGTTTGGCACACATAACGCAGTAAGTTGTTTCAGCTAATACAGTGTATCACAAAAGTGAGTACACCCCATGTATTTTTGCAGATATTTAAGTATACTGTATCTTTTCATGGGACAACACTGAGAAAATGACACTTTGACACAATGAAAAGTAGTCTGTGTGCAGCTTATATACTCTAGAGTTAAAATAACTCAAAATATAGCCATTAATATCTCAACCCCTGGCAACAAAACTGAGTACACCCCATAGAAACTACGTACATCCCGAAATGTCCAAATTGAGTACTGCTTGTCATTTTCCCTCCAAAATGTTATGTGACTCGTTACATGAGCGCTGTCAGCATTGCTGCAGAGATTGAAGAGGTGGGGGGTCAGCCTGTTAGTGCTCAGACCATACGCCGCACTCTAAATCAAATTGGTGTGCATGGCTGTAACCCCAGGAGGAAGCCTCTTCTGAAGACGGTACACAAGAAAGCCCGCCCATCTCAAACTCATCGCAAACTGTTTCCGGGCTTTCTTGTGTAACGCGAGGGGTGTACTCACTTTTGTGATACACTGTATATGTTTGTGTAACGCGAGGGGTGTACTCACTTTTGTGATACACTGTATATGTTTGTGTAAGCATTCGTAATTAAGTTTCCAGCTATAGTTTGTTGAGTTGTTGTTGTTTATTGTCATCATCATCGGAATCATTGACAGTTACAAGATAGCATTGCGATAAGATTAATTAACCCGAAGAAAAGACAAGGGCTGACGGGAGAAGCCTGGGCTTATGAAATCCCCTCCCCATCAAACAACCTAAATAGAACCTTAAATAGAACCTTGTAATATTTATTGCACCTCACCAGCAACAGATTTATCCTACACTAGAACTGCAACAAAAATAAACAGTAAACAATATAATAAAATAACAATCAGCAGTAAACCATATAAAGTGAGTTTAATCAATTAAATCTAACTCTCACAACCTGGGACAACCGGTCAAGTAGCCATAGCCTACTGTACTTCAAGTATTTTGACTTGAAATAGTGTTTATATCTCCACCTCGTAAAGGACAAATTCTCCTCTGATTGTTCTGCCATCATATCCCTCTGCATCTGTTTTGCGTGTGTGTGTTTGCCGCACGCGCTGTTCCGTTTTGTGTGTGAAAACACCGGCTGTGATTGGCTTACCATGACACATGACTAACCCTCTGCCAATAAAAATCACTTCCATCGCATCTATCCAGGTGGTGCATTCAGGTAGCCTCGTCCCCCTACTCCTCCCGTCACCCTCAAAGCATCTGCCATCCTCAAGATGGAAGTAGCATTCTTGCTGGCTGACAGTGGGGGATGGGAACGAGGCTAGCATTCAGGTGTAGCAAAAACAGAAACGTTAGCAAGCTTTGGAAAGCATTGTCTAATTGAATGAGTAGGGACAAACAGCCTGGAGTCATAAGTAGTACGTGCTGTAATATTCTTTTGCTACAGAATTATCCGAGGCACCCTAAAGTGCACACAACGCCAATATTGTTTTGCTCACATGATGCGGGAGTGAGTTAGAGACACGGCCTGCCGAGAGCCATACGTTTGTGTTAATGTTGAAGTTATATGTGCTATTAAAGAAACAGAGTGCCAGCACTTCCTGTGTGGTATATCTTTGATAAGGAAAAGCACAAAACAAAACACGTGCGCTATTCTCGAACCTGGACGCACTCAAAGTCTTGGATGACAAATAAACAGAGCAGAGTAGACTCGCTACGGCTGGTAGTTTCTTCAATTTATTCAGAGTAAGTAATGCACCGCTTTTGACTGTCAGTAACGGTAACAGCGTTGTAACAGCGGAAAAAATAATTAGTTAGATTACCCAGTTTCTGAAAAAACAGCGTTATTTATATGGGCCTTATTCCCAACACTGGTTATTTCCCTACCATCCCTATGCAAACCTACACCCTTGGCGTTTGTTAAAATGTGTGCCGTTTTGAACATATCCTCGTTGCCACCTCCGTCTCATCTGGCTAGATGGACCTCTTCTTGTTCCTTTACTGTACTCTATCTTTACAGACTGTAACCCCGTCTGCTAATTCCCATTAGCAGTCCTGGTGCATCCTGTCTATCCGTCCTGGGAGTGGATATCTCCTGACTGTGGTACTCCCCAAGGTTTCTCATTTTCTCCCAAAGAGCTTGTAGTTTTTGAGTTTTTTCCTTGCCGACATGGAGGATCCAACAATGGGGGATGCCCAGGACTTGAACTTTATTTATTCATCTTTGTTTACTTCATTTGCTGTTTCTGACTGTGTATCATATTGCCTCTGCAAAGCCCTTTGAGACAACCTTGTTGTGATTTAGGGCTATACAAATAAAATTGAATTGGATTGAATTGAATTGAATTGAATTGAATTGAATTGAACATAGCTGTATATATGTGTGTTTCAGCTTTACAAATTGTCAAAAGTCAAGGAAGTAAAAAGCTTCAAAAAGCACAAATGCCTTGTTTGCTGTCTGTAAAGCTGAACAACTTCGCGTTTAGTGAGGACAGAACATGTCATATTAATAAAGTAGGGCTGCAGCTATCGAATTTTTAGTAATCGAGTAATCGACTGAAAATTCTATCGATTAATCGAGTAATCGGATAAAACAAATATATTTTTAGGTGAAGAGCAATTATACATATACATGAGAAAACAAGACATTTCATCTAATCTTGAACCATTTTCAGTCAATCAATGTCTTTATTTTCGTTGTATATTGTTGAAAACAGCCAACAATTGCATCTCAGGTGTAACTAGAATTACAAAAAAAAAAAAAGACTAATTCAAAAAAAAGACTAATTCACTGCTTTCACTCAAAAAACTTTTAGATCTTATTATTATATATATATATCTTACCTAAAAATGCCGTTACGCTTGATAACACAAATCACTTAAAAGTTAGGATTTTTTTCCCACGTGTTTCAATTGAATTTCTCTTTGTGTCAAGCCATTTTTAAGTTCTAGTTAAGTTTTAAGTTAGTCTAAACTGTAAGTCCTGATAGGATTTTGAGTTTTTGCAGTGTTCAAAATAAATGTATGATACAGGCTGTATTGGAGCACATTAGCGACCAGTGCTACTTGGTGTTTTATCCAGCAATGACTACTGAGCTAAAATTGATAGTTAGCATGATTAAGTTTTTATTTTACACCCTCATCACTCCACAATGCTATGTTATGTTAAAGCCTGTATGTAAGACACGTTAGCCACGCATCGACATTCGACAGTGGTCATAATTAATTGAAACCTAGCCCTCCGCAAGGCTAACATTCCGTGAGCTAGTAGCGACAGTAACGTTAATCTTATTTATTAGCGCTTAGCGCTCTTTATTAGCGCTCTTTATTAGCGCTTAGCGCTGTACTGCTTGAAGATGGCGGCTGTTTACAAACGCTGCCCAGACGCGGCCGAGTCTGTCATTTCGCATCTAGTTCAACATACATGTGATCTCTATGAGACGCGCCAGACGCTGCCTGTTACCAATGTAGCATTGTGCGGGCTAGTATTTAGCAACGTCGGCGTCGTTTGTGGCGGCTGTCGGCTGCGGTAAGTTTTTTTTCTTTTCCCTTCTTCCTCTCCGCACGTGACAGCGCGTTGTCCTGCATTAAAAGTAGTCCTAACAAAACGTGATGCTTAGAGCTGTCAAAATAAACGATTACTCGAGGTGAATAAAATTACTCGGATCAGTTTTTAAACTCGAGTTACTCGAGTTGCTCGAGTACTCGTTTCAGCTCTATAATAAAGTAAAAAAAAATAAGATACTGTGAGTTGAAATAAGGTACTGGTAATGCGACAAAAAAAAAAAAAAAAAAAAAAAAAAAGCAACCACAACAACAACTGGAGACAAAATGGTGGACGAGACTCCGGCGTTGTAAGTTCGAAATGTGTAAGTCAAGTTTGTCGTAACCTGAGCACTTCCTACTTGAATGTTCAATTTGTTGTAGACCTCATCTAATGAAAATTCACAACTGAGTCTTGAAATACAGTATTATACAGTTTCGTTTTGGAAAATCTTTCCTCGTAATTTTTAACTTTTATTTTCGGAACTTAGATTTCTTTCTTGTAAATAATGTGATGTTACGACTAAACCATCACTTTCAAAACCCTGCAATATATTTTTAACGTGTGAAATTGGTCCAGGTAGACTTGCTTTATTTCCTTCCAGTTTGGCTCTTGTTGCATTGGTTGAAGTGTATTTATCCTTTGAGTTTTTGATGCTCCAAGACATGTACTAATCTGAGGAAAGTATCAAAACAGGAAGTAATTCACAGATTATAGTACTAAACCACAAAAGGACGACGTACGGCTCTTCAGAGACATGCTGAGAAACACTGTAGATGGAAAGCCCAACGGTAACACCTCGGCCAAAAGTGCTGGAATCTAAATAATTAGGGCATAGCTAATTACATTTTCTCCAGCTTGGATGCCGATGATGGCCTCCTCTACCAAAAAACCCTGATTAATCAACTCTGCTTTTCCACAACACACTTATATAGGAGTCCAAGAGGACATGACACAGAATACTAAACAAGGGAAGAGCAGTGTATTTTGAACCAAAATACAGCTGGGGCAACATTGCTGGGGCATGCTTTACTTTCAAATCCACACTATCTCAAAAAACCCATGGTCTTAATCCAGAGCAAGCAAACTGATTGCTTTTTTTTTTAAAACAGATGAGACTCGACATTCATCAACGCAAAGAAAAGTGAAGGAAATGTCCAGAGTGGACTCCAGAGCAAGAATCAGCTAGTGTAGTGTGTAAGTGTAATCAGTGTGGCTTTCTCACAAAGTTTCGTCTTTCTCAACCCTGCTCGAGGCTGAACGAGCCTCGTGTGACGGACAACTTCACCCAACGGCTCTCTTTTAGCGCAAAAAGCAAGACCGGTTCCGATATTTGCCGAACCCTAACCCACATTGGCAAATCTCCTGCGCTTCCCTGCAGAGGAACTGTCATTCCGACTCGGTCAAGGTGAGCAACGCGTGTCACCACGAATCATTCGCAAGCCTCCAAGCCTGCCAGAACTCGCACAGCGGCATCCAAAATGAGATGTGTCATCAAAGCTAACCGCTAACCTTAGCCTTTGTTGCGCGGGAACCCTGTCGTTGTTCAACCAGCACGGGGTCGTCTACAGAACTGACACAGGGGGGGCCCGCTGGAAATATACTTTGATTTGTAGGTACCCGAGTTGAAAAGCAATGAAGAATACATGCTGAATACAAAAATAGACAAAGTGAGGAGGAAATTCCAGCTAGGATGAAAATGGAGTTGCATAAAGTTATCTGAGCCAGAATGTAGGAGTGTTGTTTCTTTCTATATTTGGCACTGCTTCACTAAATCCAAAGGAGATCAGGACCATACGATATCACCACAAAAAGAAAAAAAATACACTCTGTTCTACAATCTCGAATCATAAATCCTCACCGATTTCCCTCGTCTCTCTTCCTGGGTTTTAATATGAATTGTACGGTCACAAATTTTACTCTAGTTCCACAGAATGAACTTAAACACTTCTTTTTATAATAGTGACTAACATGAAAGAAATGTAGCTGCTGTCTAATGACATGGCTTTCTTTAATCTGTAGAATGGTATAATGGAGCTGAGGCTGTCTCACACACACACGAAACCATGTATGTGGGATATAGGAAAAGAAGATCATACGAAATGTCCTCCTTGCTGAGGAGATTACACATGAGCACTAATGACAGGCAAGGACTTCCATACTAATAGAGGGCTCGATGGCAACGGAGTCAAGAATTTGTCAGGTAGATTCTTAATGGAGATAAGGTCGATGCGGGAATTCAATCTACATTAAAAGCAGGGCCAGGACAGAAGGAATCACCTAAATGCCATCATTTAGATTTACAATAATAGAGTTGGTTATTACAGTGATCCCTCGCTATTTCGCACTTCAAACTTCGCGCCCTCAGTCCATCGCAGATTTTTTTTTTTTTAATTAAATAAATAAATACACTTGTGTAAAATACAATGGTGTACCGCACGCATGCTATTTTTAGACCGTGACGTCGCATCGTAAAGCGGAAGTAAAGCCGAAGTGGGACATTATAGACCCGCCCTCGCACAGAAACAACGTAATTTGTGCCACTTTTCTCCGGTAATCATTCAAAAACGAACATGCCGATCACGCATTGCTTTTTTGGAACTTGTAGAAACGATTCTAGACATTACGACACATGAAGGATGTTTTCTTCATACGTTTCTGGAAACCAAAAACTCGGGAGGAAAAAATGTGAAGACCGAATCAACTTGCGCGGACTTTAACACTAGCTCGGTGAATCCATTCAAATTTCATATGCAGTAAACATTTTGTTGGGTTGGCATGGTCTTTCAAAGGACAAAGAGGTAAGCCATTTTTATATTTTTAACTTATTTTTTTAGCGTAACGTTGTGCCGTACTGCTTCTGTCTGACAATGAATGGCCTGAAAAGAATTACAATGTTATCTAAATGCCACTGTTACAGTTTCTGTTATATATATATATATATATATATATATATATATATATATAAAAAACAACTTTAGTAAGGGGGAAGTGTAAATAAATTATAGAATTAAGATTTGTTATCAATGAAAAAAGTGTTCGTTGGCTGTCACTGAGTAGCATTTGCGATCACTACACAGAGCTAACTAAATTACCCCCAAGAACGGTAAGAGATGTAGGACAACCAGAGGATATATAAGAAAGAAAGGGCTGATGGTAAAGGATAGCTTGTTGAAACAGGAGAATGTCATTGTCAGTCGCGTCGATAAAAAAAGGCTAAGGCTATGCTTAGGTCGGCTCGGTTTTTTTTTCGTCGTTTTCAGCCTTCGACACTCAAGCCATCTCTTTAACTGAACATTTTTATGTTCTTCCACATTTGCCAGTGAAATTGGCACCAGGCACATCATTTTCGGAGAGAATTGGTAGGTTTAGCTCTGTAAACATCTCCTTCGTACACGATTTCCATTCAGTTCCTATTAGGGACAACCGATGGCTTGTCCCTACTTAGCAACAGTAGCTAATGTCATGAATATTAATGAACGGAAGTGACGTGTTGCTTGCGGTATGCCATTGAGCTGTGGCGAGCTGATCGCGTGGTCTCACTCTCCCTCCCTCCCTCCCTGCTCTTTGTTGGTCAGGCAGTGCACTGGAATTGCTTATGAAGGTTAACTATGTTTGACAGCCGTTTGGGTTTGGTCTTGCCAGAGACACGGACTTCAAAGTGCCGCATGCGTTAATCATCGTTTAACTTGTTAAAGGGAACCACGGATAGAAGGACATGTAATTCTTAAAAGATAAATTAGTACGACTTACAATAATTTGATAATAATTCCCTCTTAACTCATTCACTCCCAGCCATTTTCACCGGTGCAACCCCCTTCGCACCCGGCCGTTTCACTGGATTTTGACTGATTTTGCAAGGCCCACAGAAAATTCCGTTCTATTGCTATATAAACATCGAACCTACCAAAAGAAAGATTAGACTCTCTTCTTTCAGCAGGAAAAAAAGTTAGTTCATATCTTTTTCCATTCTTTAGATATCAGTATTAGAAAATAGTTTTGAGGAATTTTCCAATTTCTGATGAAAAAACAGAGAAATTAAGATTTTTGTGAAACCATACATTTCAAACATAACTTTGACATTAACACAGCTATTTTTTGCTTTAGTTACATCCCAAACATCTGAATAATGTTTTTCTTTTACAAAATAACATAAACAACAAGAAAAATAGAGCTTTTTACAGCAAAGTAACAATTTATTTACACATAACTAACTAAGAGATGACGCTGTTGTGGCTGCGACAGGCGGGGTAAACTTTTCCCTCATCGTTGCCTGTCACTGCTCGGCGAGCAGCATGGACTCAACGGCATCATCCGCTGCACTGGTGGTCCCAGTCGTTCTGCTTGGTCTTCCAGCGCCTGGCATCCCGGGCGTCCTCCCGGTTGTCCGCCGCATGGTACCCTGGATGTACATTCGGTCGTCTTCCGCCGGCGCACCGGCCGTACGGCTCGGCCCTTCGTTCCGTTGAATCAGGTGCTACTGCCCTCCAGTGGCCAGTTTTATTTCTTTAAAATGGATTTTCAGCGAGCTAAGTTGAATCAGAACCCAGAAATGTCTCTTGTGAAAAAAAAACCGTAAATGACGTATAAATACGTCTTTGGGACACTGAAATGATTAAAAATAGAACCTATATATAGTTTTTGGGAGCAAATGAGTTAATGTTTTCATTTCAATAAAATTTGTAAAATTATTTTAACTAGTATGTCACCATTGTTGTTGCCGTCGCAGGGCGGTGACGCAAAGCCACGCTGCCGGAATTCCACAAGTCACTGTTTTAAAAAAAAGGGGAAAAAATCCTGTGTCACCCGTGTAAGATAATGATTTAAATATGCCACAAGGTGTCAATGGCGAGTTTTAAATTATTTTGGGATCAAGCCAATGATTGCGTTTTGTCCCTTGACTGACGGCGTCGTTTTCCTTTTATCCACAGTGGGGTGTAAGGCAGAGAGAAAGGACAGTGGACACAGATTCGTAGCTCGGACCGCGCTGTTTATTGGCATAAGCTTCGGTAACTCCTTCACACAAAAAAAAAAAAGTATCATATAGTGAAAATACAACAAAAAACATATTCATATCTCTCAAAAAATAAAGTTAAAAAAAAAAAAAACCTTCAATTTGTATTAATGAGCTATCTCACACAGACTCAGATAAACAACAATGAAAAGAGAACTGGCCTTCACAGATTCACAATCAAAATAGCTATGCAAAATATATATATATATACTGTATATACACAGTGCCTTGCAAAAGTATTCGGCCCCCTTGAATCTTGCAACCTTTCGCCACATTTCAGGCTTCAAACATAAAGATATGAAATTTAATTTTTTTGTCAAGAATCAACAACAAGTGGGACACAATCGTGAAGTGGAAGAACATTTATTGGGTAATTTAAACTTTTTTAACAAATAAAAAACTGAAAAGTGGGGCGTGCAATATTATTCGGCCCCTTTACTTTCAGTGCAGCAAACTCACTCCAGAAGTTCAGTGAGAATCTCTGAATGATCCAATGTTTTCCTAAATGACCGATGATGATAAATAGAATCCACCTGTGTGTAATCAAGTCTCCGTATAAATGCACCTGCTCTGTGATAGTCTCAGGGTTCTGTTTAAAGTGCAGAGAGCATTATGAAAACCAAGGAACACACCAGGCAGGTCCATGATACTGTTGTGGAGAAGTTTAAAGCCGGATTTGGATACAAAAAGATTTCCCAAGCTTTAAACATCTCAAGGAGCACTGTGCAAGCCATCATATTGAAATGGAAGGAGCATCAGACCACTGCAAATCTACCAAGACCCGGCCGTCCATCCAAACTTTCTTCTCAAACAAGGAGAAAACTGATCAGAGATGCAGCCAAGAGGCCCATGATCACTCTGGATGAACTGCAGAGATCTACAGCTGAGGTGGGAGAGTCTGTCCATAGGACAACAATCAGTCGTACACTGCACAAATCTGGCCTTTATGGAAGAGTGGCAAGAAGAAAGCCATTTCTCAAAGATATCCATAAAAAATCTTGTTTAAAGTTTGCCACAAGCCACCTGGGAGACACACCAAACATGTGGAAGAAGGTGCTCTGGTCAGATGAAACCAAAATTGAACTTTTTGGACACAATGCAAAACGATATGTTTGGTGTAAAAGCAACAAAGCTCATCACCCTGAACACACCATCCCCACTGTCAAACATGGTGGTGGCAGCATCATGGTTTGGGCCTGTTTTTCTTCAGCAGGGACAGGGAAGATGGTTAAAATTGACGGGAAGATGGATGCAGCCAAATACAGGAACATTCTGGAAGAAAACCTGTTGGTATCTGCACAAGACCTGAGACTGGGACGGAGATTTATCTTCCAACAGGACAATGATCCAAAACATAAAGCCAAATCTACAATGGAATGGTTCAAAAATAAACGTATCCAGGTGTTAGAATGGCCAAGTCAAAGTCCAGACCTGAATCCAATCGAGAATCTGTGGAAAGAGCTGAAGACTGCTGTTCACAAACACTCTCCATCCAACCTCACTGAGCTCGAGCTGTTTTGCAAGGAAGAATGGGCAAGAATGTCAGTCTCTCGATGTGCAAAACTGATAGAAACATACCCCAAGCGACTTGCAGCTGTAATTGGAGCAAAAGGTGGCGCTACAAAGTATTAACGCAAGAGGCCGAATAATATTGCACACCCCACTTTTCAGTTTTTTTATTTGTTAAAAAAGTTTAAATTATCCAATAAATTTTGTTCCACTTCACGATTGTGTCCCACTTGTTGTTGATTCTTGACAAAAAATTAAAATTTTATATCTTTATGTTTGAAGCCTGAAATGTGGCGAAAGGTTGCAAGGTTCAAGGGGGCCGAATACTTTTGCAAGGCACTGTATGTACAGACTTTGGTCAAACTCTATTTGAACATTTTAGAAACTTGTTTAGCTCAACAAATACACTGGATGGCAATATTTAGTCACAATATTCAAACTATGATGCTTGGAGTCATTATCAGGAGTCTTGTTTGTTGTAAAGTCAACACTCAAATGAAAGTAAAACACAATGGACCCACACTAAACAGAAAACTATAGCGTCAGTCGAGGGAGAAAACACACTCATTGACTTGATCTCTTATTAATTTAAAACTCACCATTGACACCCTGCGGTGTATTTAAATCACTATCTTAGTTAAAGAGTGACACTGTGAAGTACGGCAGCGTGGCCATGTGATGTCACCGCCCTGCGACGTCAACAACAATGGCGAGCTACTAGTTTATTTTTTAATTTAAAATTTTACAAATTTTACTAAAACGAAAACATTAAGAAGAGTTTTAATATCAAATTACTATAACTCGTACTACCGTTTATCTTTTAAGAACTACATGTCTTTCTATCTGTGGTACCTTCTAAACAGTTGCTGAGGCAATTCATTATGCGTAAGTGAGCAGCTTGAGTGGATTTGAGTGGACTCACTCAATGATGCATTTAATAAAGCCAAGCATTTTTCTACTTTGTTCTTGTTTAAAAATAATTCGGTGGGACAGTAACATGTTTAAAACTTATCATAATTATTACATTTGAAGTGCTTAAAACAATTTGTTAAAATATACTGTATAACGTAATTTTCGGACTATAAGCCGCTACTTTTTTCCTTCATTTTGATACCTGTGGCTTATAGTCCAGTGCGGCTTATATGTTGATTTATTTGAGTCAATAGGTAACACTTTATGTGACAGCGACATCATAAGACTGTCATAAGACAGTCATAATTATGACACGATACTATCATGAGCATTACTGAATGCTTATGTAATTAAGTGTCATCCGGGAAATTATGTTACTAGCTTTATTTATTTCCAGCTTGAATTGTTACATCCATTCAAAAGTGAAATCTTTTGCCGGATAACACCAAATGACATCTGTTATAAGCATTTATTAATGCTCAGGACAGTGTCATGTCAATAATTATGATTGTCTAATGACAGTCTTATGTCGCCACTGTCAAATAAAGGGTTAGCAAATACCATAACTAACAATTGATGAAACAACTGGAACAGTAACTGAAGAAATAATTAGCACAGAAAATGAATTTTGATTAAAATATACATCTGTACAATGCAATGCATGCTAGGAGGCATGTTGATAACAACAGTGTTAACAGCAGGTGGCAGCAGAGGTTACCTGTCTCCACCAAGGGAGCAGTGATGGCCAAATGAAGCTTCTTGAAGGAATGAAGCTTTGCAGCCAATTGGTTCAAAGATTCATGGTGGTTCATTTGGTCTTATGACAGTCGTATGATGCCGCTGTCAAATAAAGTTACTGTTTTTTGGTGTAAATATCCCATAAAACAGTGAGGATAGCTGCGGCTTATAGTCCAGTGCGGCTTATCTATGAACAAATGCCGTTTTCGGGCCAAATTTGGTGGGCTGCGGCTTATAGTCAGGTACACCTTATAGTGTATAGTTATAAAAAAAAATTAATTATACTTTGGGGGAAAAGTTCAATGTTCAATCTGAATAAATACATTGAACACAAACACACAAAGAAAATAAAAAAATAAATCTTTTTTGTGGGGGCGCTATTTTGCGGTTTTTCACTTGTCGCGGTGGGTTCTGGTCCCCATTAACCGTAAAACAACGAGGGATCACTGTATATGTTAATCAAGTTTTTTACGAAGTAGTTAGTAAATCCATTCTTATGGAATTGAAACCACATTCATCAAACTGCATTTTTTTCTGTAATAGTTCAACTTCTTTCGAATGAAATAACATTTTTGTGGTAAAAATTGAACTTTTTTTCTTATGAAATGACATTATTCTTGTAATATTTGAGAATACAGTGTCCTGTACTAATAAAAGGCAACTTCATTTTTGTGTTGTAATTTTTTATATATTAAACTAGAACTTAGTTCTTACATAATCTCATTTATTCTCAAAATTTAAACCGATTTTTGTGTTTTACAACTTTTTCATTTGCTACTATTAGCCTTTTTACTATTCAATACAATGGAATCACAGGAGTGCCTAAATTACAAAATAAATGAATGAGTATAAAGACAAATAAATGAATGAATAAATAAATACATGAAAATATGAACGTATATTTTGTCATTGAAAATCACAAACGGAAAAAACGACAATTATTGTCACTGACTTTGACCTTTTTTTTAAAAAAAATAATAAAAATAATGGCTTTTTTTTCCTCCCTTGCCTTTTCTTTTGCTCTTTTCATTGTCTTTGCTTTTATCGAAAGGATTGGTCTGTCAATCAAATGGCATTGGGAGGGGGTTTTCAAACAGGAACAGTAGTCGAAAGATAATTACTCCTAGTTTACCTGACGGGAAGTCAGGTTTTTGAGGTCAAGGTCAAGTTTTTGATTCAGGATTTATTTGGTCACCTCACCCAACTATCCAGTCACCAAGACAATCAAATATAATGCAGTTGATAACTCACCCTTTCCTGTTTGGAAAGCTCCTCCCAACACCATTTGACTGACACACCATTCCTTTCAGCAAAAGCAAAGGCAAAGACAATGACAAGCGGAATAGAAAAAGCAAAGAAAAAAATTGCCATTGTTTTTTCCGGTTGTGATTTTCTGTGACAAAACATAAAAGTCAATGACCACATATACTTTTAGATTTTCATTTTTTTATTTATTCGTTCATTTATTTATTGAAATTTGCCACTCTTGTGATTCCAAATTTTCCGTGTCCTTATCGTCTTATTTTCGCAATAATTCAACTTGTTCCCCTCCTGAAATAATGACTTTCTTCCTTCCCTAATGACATGACAGTAATTTTATTTTGTAGTGTACATATGAAGAATATATACGTCAGATGATAATGTCTGTCTTTCTGCTTGTGTTGCCACCATTTGTGTTGAAATCTAAGTTGTTTAATGGTTTTGTAACTATGGCACCATTTTTAATATTGTGGCAAATTATGTGTTAAGCATTAAGCAATTCAAGTGGTCTTTACCAAGACCAAGTGATGTTTGCTTTCAGCATCTAGTACTCGTACCTTTTTTATTGAATGCCAAAACAAAAAAAGTAATCTGGGAGCAAGCTCTATCGTCCAAAACATATGAGTAGATATAACACTCCATTTGATTTCATTTTCTCTAAGCCATTTTTAAACAGCATGTGATCCGCAATAGCGCCTCCTGCTATGTGAAAGATGATCTTAGAAAGAGCGTCAGAATTGACGGCTGTGTCTCATCTCGTTCCTGCTCTGCTATTCCGCTCTTTTTTATTTTTATGCCTACCTGCCAGGTTGTGTGGACCACACACCTGCACCCCCTACACCATACACACTACATTGATTTTCTTTTACAACCTGTGCCGTAATGGCACGGTGACACAAGCACTCTTGTCATCGCAAATGTCAAGCGAGTGGCTTGTCTTATAAAGGTCAGCGTTTTTATGGGATGTTCAACATGTTTGAAAAAGGATTACGACCACTGTATTATCAGTGAAGAAAGTTGCCAGCGGTATCGTGCTGTTAAGGCGTGGACATGCTATACTTTTTAACTTTTATTTGAGTGGATTTATTAAGATGAAACGCTACTCTTACTCCGCTACTTTGGACTATACTGGAGTCGTTACATTTTTCCTCTTTATTACACATATTGACTTTATTTTTGCCTGAGATGCCGAGAGTGGCTCTACCAGTTTCACCAATGAGATGTCACAGCAATTATCACATGACCTATTGACTTCACTATCAGATGACGAGACACGGGGTTCAGGGCCGATCCGTAGGGGGCCTATTTTTCAAAAACTTAAAATTCAAATATTTTCAAAACTAAAGCCACTAGTGACCTAAAACCAAAACAGGCACCTCCCTTAGGCATTCATGAGTCTCCATGAGCAGCGACATCAAGAAATTTGAAGTCATTCCATAATAAAATTCTGATTATTTTTTATATAAATATAGCAAAATTAAAAATGGCTATAAAATTCTCAGATTTTATGCTAGATGCACAAAAATCACCAAATGCAGGTATGATCACCAATATTTTCAGGATCAATAGCAATATTTAACATATCATATACTGTAAGTTTTTGCCAGAAATGGCAACTTAAATGTCATACGTACAGATAAAAAATCCAACATTGCAGCCATCACACAAAAAAGGGTTTTTTAAGTTGAAAATTATTGTAAATAAATGCTTAAATCGCACGATTTCTAAAGATATGAATGTAAAACAATCTAGATTATTAGTTAAAACCCCAAAAAATGGGACAGTTTTCGTTCATTTTACGGAAATATTTCAAGCAAAATTTACGGTATTGTAACTTTGGCAGCCGTCACGAAACAAAGAGCTTTTTAAGTTGAAAATTCTTGTAAATAAATGCTTAAATCGCGGAATTTCTATAGAAATTAATGTAAAACAGTCTAGATTCTTGATTTATATTAAAAACAAAAAATGGGCAGTTATCGTTCATTTTTCGTAAATATTTTAAGCCATAGTTTCACTAATTTTATCCATTGTTTTTTTTTTTCACAAAGTGCATACATCAGACATGTCCAAAGTCCAGCCCGGGGGCCAAATGCGGCCCGTGGTCAAATTTCATACAGCCCCCAGCCTCTGTCATAAAATCAATAACATCTGGCCCGCACACAGACTTAATAAATTGGTCAGCAGTACTGCAACCAGCATAGGAAGTAGCTTACACACGAAATGCTGCTCCTCATTTACCCACTAAAAGGCAGCAGCACTTTAAACCTTTATTGCCAAATGTATCACATTTGATACACCTAAAATTTCATGATTTTCAGACTAATTTAGAATTTTGACATTTCTTTTTGGAAAAAAAAATGATGGATGCAAGTCAACACATGCATCTGCAGGTTCCATAAGAAAAAAACATGATATAGCATGGGTTATAGATATTAGAGCACTTATTACACATATTCATTTTGACTTTTCTTTTCACAAATTTGAAAAAAAGGTTTCATTAGGACCTTATTTTTCAAATTTTGGGATTCTCTGATAATTGCTTCATGTTGCAGGTATTTAAGGGCAAAGCAACATTACTCCGTGTGACCCTCTACTTTCAATTTTCTAAAATGGCAAAAATCAACTGACTGTGACAGCCGACGCTTCAAGGAAAGGTGGAAATTGGACTATATCTTCACTAAAATACGCAACAACTGTGTCTTGCCTCATTTGCAAAGAGACAGTCGCTGTTTTTAAAGATTTCAATGTGAGGCGATATTACCAAACAAGACACGCTGACATGTATGACAAGATTACAGGGAAGATACGCAGCGAGAAGTTGAAGCAACTTGAAGCTAGTTTAATTTCACAGCAGTAGTATTTCGCAAGAGCCCGAGAGTCGAAAGAAAACGCCGCAAAGGCTAGTTGCGAGATTGTTGAAATTATTTATTAAAAAAAAATAATAATAAAGCAAATGTGACACACTGAATGGCTTGCTAAATTTTGCTTAAATATATTGTTCTACGTAAAGGATGTCAGCCAAGGTCGGCCCCCCACATTTATACCACGCCAAATCTGGCCCCCTTTGCAAAAAGTTTGGACACCCCTGGCATACATGGTGCTATCTAATATAATAATTACCTTGAATCCTCGACCAAATCACTCTTGAGACACTCCTGCCTGCTTGTATGCAGCAAAGCCTTCGTCCTGTTTTCACCTAAATCCGACGTTTGAACACAGCGTGTGTTTGAGTTTATCACAGTGAAAGCCAACTTAACGTTCTGCCTGGGTTGGCCCCCTACGGGAAGGCGCGGCACAATGTCTGCGGGAGCTGTCTTGTCAACTGATGGTGGAGTCTATGCATGAACCCATTATATTGCATGACCAGGTTTGCAGTCGGAATCATATAATGCCAGCTGGTTCAATCACATGGCGTCTTTTAAGCACAGTAAAAATTAAACTAGAGTCAACATTACTCGTGCGGATTTGTTTGAAACTTTTTATTTGGCTGCCATTTATTTGACACCGATGGATTTGTTTTCAGTTCATGGTAGGTAGTTGTTATTTCTCCACTAGGGGGCACACTTGCTTTTTGGACGGGTAATGTTTCATTTTCCAGTTTGAATCCGATGACGATTTTTGTTCATTTTTTTGGGCCTAATATAGTCATGCTATAGGTTATAGCAATGATCCCCAAACACCAGGCCGGGGACCCGTACCAGTCCATGGCACATTCACTACTGGGTCGCAGAGAAATAATAAATAATTTGTTAATGACCGCAATCTGGCCTATGGTTCTTGACACATCAATACTAATCCGAGTAGAGATTTGTGTATGTTGCCCTCTAGTGGTTGGCCGCCATTACTGGAGTGTTTGCATCCCATCGTCAGTTAATGTAAACAGTAATGTTAGCTGCTGTGTGCTGCGGGCAACGACGTCTTTGGACAGCTTTTTTACTCTGAAAAAGCCACCTGCTGAGCCAAAAGAGGAGCCTAGAATCAAGTCCATTCTACATAATACATACCTGTCAAGTTGTACGGTTTCAGCGTAATTTGTACAAGTGAGCACTGATTTTTAAATGTGTACGTTTTTCGTGCATTACGGTTTTTTTTCTCCGTTCGGATTTTGTCACCGTTTCAGCAACGAGACAATGTGCGTTACTATACGTTACTACGTTGGTTGAATGATGCGAGAGAAGTCAGAGACACGGAGAGGGAAGAGTGTTTGTTGTGACGATGTAGCAAACGCGATGCTAGTCTAGGTGGCTCCAATATTTCCTGACCGTAGCCAACAGTCTACAATCTACGCTTAGATATCACATGCATATAAAACTACATGCGAAATGACAGACTCGGCAGCGATAGTTAACAGCCGCCATTTTAAAGCAGGAGACTTCTCAGAAAGGCTTTGTTGTAGTGAACTTTCCTAGCGAACCTAAGTAACTTTTTATCTAAAATACTCCTAAATTGGCAAAATCTTGACTTGAATCTATCTTTAAATGATGAAACAGTTTTAAAACGTTCACGTGTCGAAAGTAGACATGGGAACTAATACAAAAACGGGAGCAATTTTAACAACTTTAACAGTTGATTCACAACATTAAATGACTTCCAAACATAGCATAGGTTATTATGTTTTTTCTTTTTTTTTTTTTTTTTGTGAAAAAAATGAAGAAAAAAAAACCATGAAAAGTAACAACAGTTACTTTGCCAAGTAACTAATTACTCTTACATTCAGGTAACTGAGTTACTAACTCAATTATTTTTTGGGAGAAGTAATTTGTAACTGTAATTAATTACTTTTTTAAAGTATGATTAACAACACTGGTCATAAAGATAGTCTGCAGAATGAAAAGTGACGAAAGCGGAGATTTTATTCTGCCAATTTGTTGCCGAACACAATTTGCCTGCAACTATTGCTGATCACTTCTCAGAATTAGCAAAATAAATGTGCCTTGACTCAAAGATTGCATCGGTAGGTTGATTTTATCAATTGATTTTTGTAATTTATTATTGGACACAATAACAAACTACCTTCAAGTCAAACTGAATTGCGGGCGAAAGTGCCATGAAGTTCAGCCATCAAGACATGATAGAAATTGGCAAAAGTGCTACATACAATTATGAAAAAAGTTACATTTAAGTAATCATGATGTAGCTGAAGATATTGATTGTTCTTTGATTGCACCAGGTTATATGTTACAATATTACCAATAAATTCATATTATTTTAAAAATTTAGTTTTATTTTTGTTTCATATTGCACGCTATACACAGTACAACTTTGTAAGATTAGTCACCAATTTGTAAAGGTATACGTCACTATTTGTAAGATGGCCAATCGCCTCGGAGTGACAGTTATGATAATATGTGGCTAAAAGTTAGCGAATGAGGTAACATTAGCGAATGCGCTGAGAGCATCATACCCCGTTGCGAACCGCATTGCTAAAGTCAAGAAACCTTTCACGAATGGAGAGTTCATTATTCCTGCGACCAAGGATGTTTTAGGGAAGGCCGCTGTTAAAAAAGGTGTATTCAGCGTATGGCGTTTTTCCTGCCCCATCGTGTTATTTTATATTTACTGTAATTTTCTGACACACATTGCCGGTCTCTGAAAAAAAGGTCCAAGTCACACCTGTTTGTGCTGCAAAAAAGGTTGGGGACCACTGGGTACAGTATAATAATAATTATGAATATCTATGTAAGCAGTTACTCACAAAGTTACTCATTACTTGAGTATTGTTTTCACTAGATACTTTTTTACTTGTACTCGAGTACATTTTTGGGATGACTACTTTTACTTGAGTAATATAATTTAGAAATAATGCTACTCTTACTTGACTAAAAATTTTGGCTACTCTATCCACCTCTGATTAATATTGTTTTTGCCTTTTTCTTTGGAATTGTTTGGCAAAGTTAGTCTAAATACGCAATTTTGACTTTTTTTCTTGGTTTCATGCTTGGATAGCTACTATGATCAGTGATGGTTGCCATGATAACATAACATTACTAATTTTACGTTGTGGCTACAGTATATTGTATCTGATTGTGGGTATAATTCATTATTTGAGCAATTCAATTAGCGGGCAATGAGAATGTGCAATTCCTTGCACTTGATCGCCAGTGTCCGAGCAATAAGAGCCACCATTCAGGATAAGCCAGTTCTGAAGCAGGTCATTACACCGAAAGCTAATTAGCTGACAGCAAAGACTAAGGAGTAGGCGGACAATGTGCGATTACTCTGTCAAACCAAAGAAAAGAACAATTAGAAAATGTCACTGTGTAAATAACAAGTAGTGGGGTCTTCCAAGATAGAAATTAACTGGAGCAGCAAAAAGACCAGAACAAAGCTGTTAGAGCAAAAAATAAGATTTTTGAAAGTGTTCTGGGCTTTTTAGCAGTGCTCAAGATTGACCCTAAAAAGCATAGCACAGGGGTCGGCAAGAAAATTGTTGAAAGAGCTATATTGGGGCAAAAACCAAAAGCAAAAAAACAAAGATGTATTATATAAGCCTTATAATGAAGGCAAAACATGCTCTATGTATCTATAATAGCTATATTATCATAGTACCAAAATGACTAAGTTGGCTACAAATACCTAATGTGCCTTCATGATTATCGTATTTTCCGGACTATAAAGCATACCTGAAAGCCTTCAATTTTCTCAAAAGCCGACAGTGCGCCTTATGATCTGATGTGCCCTATATATGGATCAATATTCATTAATCATGACATGAAATTCCATTTAGCTGAGGTCCATCTTGTGGATTCATGACGCAACGTCAATCACTACTACTACTACTACTGCGCCTTATAATGCAGTGCGCCCTACACATTAAAACAGTTTTAAAATAGTCAATTCATTGAAAGTGCGCCTTATATACTGATGTGCCTTATATTGCAGAAAATACGGTAAATGTTTATTTTCCCTGCAGTGCATCCTATAGAGAATGGCGCACTACGTGACTACTCTGTTGTATGATGCCGCCTCAAGTTTAACTTCATTATAATATTAATTAATTAGAAGAATGAGTTATGTTTGTCCCTCTACAGAAACCATATAAAAAAATATATACCGTATTGGCCCGAATATAAGACGGTGTTTTTTGCATTGAAATAAGATTGGTAAAGAGGGGGACGTCTTATATTCACGGTCTAGACGTTATACCCATTCACGACGCTGGATGGCGCTAGATATTATTGAAGCGATGTTCTGTCATGACAGATCTCAGCTACTCTCCCCATTCACGACGCTAGATGGCACCAGATATCATTGAAACGATGTTCTGTCATGACAAATCTCAGCTACTCTCAAGTTTAACCAGTTTGCATTATTTTATCGCAATGTTTTTTCCTTATTCAGATTTGTTTCAAGACTACAGTTACAGTGACGATGACAGAAGGGGGAAAAATAAGTAAGTGAACCATCACATTTAATATTTTGTGGCCCCCGCTTTAGTAGCAATAACTTCAATCAGACGCTTCCTGTAGCTGCAGATCAGTCTGGCACATTGATCAGGACTAATTTTGTCCCATTCTTCTCTAAAAAGCTGCTGTAGTTCAGTCAGATTCCTGGGATGTCTGGCATGAATCGCTGTCTTTAGGTCATGCCACAGCATCTCAATGCGGTTCAAGACTGGAGTTTGACATGGCCACTCCATAACGTGGTTTTTTTTCTTCTGAAACCATTCTGAAGTCGATTTACCGTATTGGCCCGAATATAAAACAGTGTTTTTTGCATTGAAATAAGACTGAAAAAGTTGGGGTCGTCTTATATTCGCGGTCTAGATATTGTACCCATTCACGACGCTAGATGGCACCAGATATCATTGAAGCGATGTTCTGTCATGACAGATCTCAGCTACTCTCAAGTTTAACCAGTTTGCATTATTTTATTACAATGTTTTTCCTTATTCAGATTTGTTTCAGGACTATAGTCACAGTTAGACTTCCCTTTGATGGTTAATGCAGTTATTGCAATTTTGTTGTTTTATCACAATAGATGTCTTTATTTACATTTCAAAAACGAGAAGCCATTCATTTATGAATGTGATTGCACTTTAGTTTACATATTTAAATGTTCAGATATTAAGATTTGGATGAGGCAAAATAACAAGCTTTTTCTCTCAAATATATTGTTATAATCATTTGTTTCGGATGTACTGTAATTATTTTCTGTATAAAAATTAATTTGTTGTTCAAAAAGTCTTTTTTTCAAACTTGAGTCTTAAAAAAGAGGGGGTCGTCTTATAATCAGGGTTGTCTTATATTCGGGCCAATACGGTATTTCCTTCCCCCATCTTTTTCCTTTTTCAAACATTTTTGAAAACGCTCCAGGGAGCCACTAGGGGAGCGCTAAAGAGCCGCATGCGGCTCCAGAGCCACGGGTTGCTGACCCCCGCCATAGCACCTCCTCCACTTTTATTGTTAAAAACTCTTATTTGTGTATATACAGGTAGCATAAACATGGCTTTAACAGAAGCATTAGAGACATTGGCTGCTCAGCCAGGTCCATATTTATTTGGACTCCACTTGCATTATTGAAAGGCCGCCGAATGTGATCTGAATACGCTTCCAAGAGCCAGCTGAGGAAGCCCAGCAGTTGTTGTTGTTGATGCTTTTTTTGTCCCCACTGGGCGCATACGTGCATACGAACGACAACAGTGAAGGGCAAGACCTCCTCTTGTTGCTGCAGCCTTCCTGCATCTTTTCCATCATTCTTTGCCCACAATTCCCTGGACGCGTTCCCGACAAAAAAAAAAAAAAAAGGCCCGGACACTTCTCAACAGCCCGGAGTCAGAGGAGAAAAGTCCCCCATGGTTAGCTCCTTACCTGTCAGATGCTTCCCTGGCAGTAGGAGTCGGGCGGCCGCGTTTGACAGAGTGCAGCTGTAATTAAGTTGGCTCCATCTGTCTAACGGTGTCAAACTCAAGGCGTGGGGCCAGCTCGAGTGCGGCATGTCATTTGATGCGGCCAGCGAAGGTAACCTTCATTAATTAGCTACCACTATTTGAAAATACAGTACGTGGCAGTATGGCTAGCATCAACGTTCATGACATGCAATGTGGTTATTTTTTAAATATAGTGGTACCTCGACATACGAACGCATCGACATAATATCTTTCCGACATCCGACGTAAAATTTGACTCATCATTAGGGATGGGATTTGATAAGATTTTTACGATTCGGATTCAATTATCGATATTGCTTAATGATTCGATTCTTTATCGATTCCCTTATCGATTCTAATTTGGACTAATGGACTATATGAGGTTCTGGGTTCAGTAGGTTTATGGTTCATTCGCCTCGGAGTGTAGCTTAGAACACAAGGAGTGGAGAATGGAGTTGGTCTTTGGCACTTTTAATCCAACTTGGCAACAGGCACAACTATATACATGCAATGGCACTTGATATGACAGTCACTCAATGAGCAGATGAGAGCATGCGTGGAAAGATGTTGATGTATTTATATGTGTGTGGAAGAAGACTGGAATGTGTAGGTATATGTGTGATTCTGAAATGAAAGAAAATTACATCATATTAGTGTTGATGCAATAAACAATGCAAATTGACTGTAAAGCAGTCAAATACACACATACCTGACTCTTAATAACATAATGACACAAAGGTGGGGGGGCACGAGAGCGCGCACACAACTAGGACGCACGCTGCGTGCACGTGCGGTCATCTTGGCCATAAAAGTGGCAAAAACTAAGCACTTTACACTCATATGGATGTACAACATCATTTTAAGATGCTAAACTAACACATTCCCTCTTAACACAAATGTGCAACGCGAATATAATGTAAACAATGCTCTCCTCTACACAGCGAAAACAAGAAACCAGCTGACGTAACAGTAAAAACACTGATAACGGCTCTAACTTATCATAATAACTTTATGGAATGAAGAGGAAATACTTACATTCGTTCATGGACGCACACAGGTGGCCACACTCTGCTCGAAATGCGCACCTTACGCCTATTCTCGGTCCCAGAATACGCAGCGCGCACGACGTCGGGCAACAACAGGAATTAACTGGTTGCTATGGGAACGAACGTATACCCATAGAATCTTTCTAACAGAAGCATTAAAATTGTTAATAAAATCGTTTAGGATTATTTTAGACACATATGTTATATTTTTCTTATAGAGTATTCGACGAGCAATACGATAGACCCATTAATAGACTTTTTGGGAAAAATCACAATTTCTCATGTCATGGCCTGTAAAAATCAATGCAAATTCACTCGGCAACGACTCTCTCCAGGTTACACTTGATGAGAAGTCTCGCCAATGGTAATTATACTGCCGTGCTTGCCGATTCGAAAAGTATGTAACATGCGTAAATTTTAACACGTAAATTGTGCTGGTTATAAACGAAAAGGGAATCGTTATATAAAATGCCAAACGATTCCATGGAATCGGACCACTCGGAACCGTTTCTCTTTAAGAACTGGTTCTCGACTCCTATTCCTACTCATCATTTGTCTCGACATATGACAACATGCTCGAAAAACGACAACTTACAGCATCGCATTTCCCACAAGACGGATTTTCTTGTGAGAGAAATCAACCTGGGTCCCAAGAAAGTTAGTGCAGGTGGCTTACCATTAAAATTAAGATGGAAATGATAGAAAAATACGAGCGTGGTGTGCGTGTCAGTCAACTGGCTCGACAATACGGCCGTAATATGCCTACGATCTTGACTGTCCTCCTCCGACCTCCGTTCGCACGTCTTTGTAAGTGAAGGTTAGAATTAATTTTATTGCAACATCGTCAAGGAAGTCACCAGCTTCGTTAAGTTTTTAATCATTTATTTGAGAACTTGTGCAACACAACTCGGCTGCTGTCCGCCGGAGCAGACGCCAACAACAACAGAACATGAAAAGAGAAAGTAAAAACTTCTCTCACTCTCATGAGTAACATTGTGCATTTAGGAACAGCATGCAAAACACAACCAACACATTTGAACCCGATTCCTTCCATTATTATGATTATATTATTAATATTTTTATTTGTATTTTTAAATTGTTTTGATATGTGTAAAATGAATGAATGAATGTGTAATTGCTATTTGTAATTGGATTCAGCGTAGGTTTTGGGCTGTGGAATCAATTAATAGAATAATAAGATATTATTATGGGAAATTCCCTTTACATACTACAATTTCGGCTTACAAACCATGTCCTGGAACAAATTAAATTCATATGTAGAGTTACCACTGCACCGTATTTTTCAAACTAAAGGTCACAGTTCGTTTCCATAGTTTGTACGGAAGTGATATTTATACTCTGGAGCAACTTACATGTATGTGAAATATTAAGACATTATTATATCATTTCACAAGAGGGCGTGCAATGCTGGGGTTTCAACTAAAGTTGCACCGATACCGATACCAGTATCGGTAGGGGGCGCCGATCCGGCCCGAATTGGTGGTATCGGTATCGACGAGTACCAACATTTAGGGCGCCGATACCATCTACTGGCATCACTTGAACGCAAATATACTGTCCTCCCCACGTGAGCTAACTTCCCAAATCATTACATATGTATGTCTTTGTCCCGAAATTACCAAACAAAATCTACACCTTCGTCTTCGATACTATGGATGTATGCGATGTTACACTGCTCATCTAACATGGCATTCACAAAATATTAGCATGCGTTAGCTAACGCTAACTGTTGTAGCGCCGATGGGATCAGAAAGGTTAAGACCGTGGGAGACTAAGCAAACTCATGGTTTCATGATGAACAATGAGTGGCAAATTAAGAGCGCCGTACTTCAAACTCGTCCTGTTTATGAAAGTTGATTATCATATGCTGGTGTTGTGCAGTAATGAGCAGAAGTGACTTCTGTGACCAGAAAACACTCGAGCGGCGCACCGCGCACACTAGATATCATCAAATAGCAACCTAGATGTCCTTTGTTAGATCCCATGCCAACTCTCGCGCACACACACTAGATATCATCAAATAGCAACCTAGATGTTTACATTAGATCCCATGCCATTAGCTGCGTGAGCCCAGAGCGACGCGTAGTTCATATACTACATTGATGAAATAGAAAGCGCCATGACTGAATGGAAGTTAAGCAGGCCAAATCAATCCATACCAGTGACTATAGACAATGCTGCAAATGCTTTTAATTCAGTACATGTTACAGATGGACTCGGACCACAAATAGGATGTTTTGCTTATATGGTAAATATAGCTGCTAAGAGAGCTGCAGCAATCAACAGTGTGCCCCACTTTACAAACAGTAAAGATTGTTCTCAGTACTTATATACAAAATTTCTTCAGATCAGTAAGAAGTAAGCACATATATATTATGCACTAAAATGCTTGTTTATATGATGGCACTGTTATTTTTTGCTTGTTAGCAAATAAATAAATAAATAATAACAGTTGTATTTTCTGTTTCAGAGCATTAAATGTATTGAATTGTATCGAAAATTGTACCGAACCGTAACTTAACTGTATTGTTGCATATATATATATATATATATATATATATATGTATGTATTTTGCTAACAGAGTGGTATTGGAATGGTATCGGTATCGGCCGATACACAGCCAGGTATCTGTATCGGGCCCAAAAAATGGTATCGGTGCAACACTAGTTTCAACATTGGCGGTAACTTATAAAGACAAACAAAAACAACTGAGAAGGGCTGGACAAAACAGCACCGAAAAGAAAATGTAACATTAGCATACTGTACACTTATTCAGCCTTTTGTTCTTTAATATATTGTTATTTTAAATTACCTTTCAAGATGACATGTTTGTTATTGGTGTTGGATTTAATCAAATAAATTTCCCCCCAAAATGCAACTTATACTCCGCTGTGATTTACAGTCCAAAAAACACGGTAAATGATAACGTGTTTTAATGTGAATCCTATTTAGATGTCTTTTTTTTTTCTTTTCACAGGATGAATTATTTTGTATGTTGGTTTAAACTCACACAAACTAATAGGGTAAAGGGATTGTCCGTTTTTGCTGATTGTCTTTTTGAACATTTCAATCAAATTGTGAATGTGTGATGTGACTTGGGGCTTGTTCAGCCCAAATCATGACTTGATTTGCAGAATTTTGGGGCACTAAGTTAAAACTTGAAACATCTCCCATTTCTGCTTCGTAGATAATTTCAATAGCCGTATAAATAAGAACAACCTTATCGTCGCAGATGGGCTGTATCTAACGGCACCCGGAACATCACACCCCGAGGCTAGTGCTGAACCCCGCAAGAACCCCGACATCCCTGCCCAGCGTGTTTACCTGTCTTGCTGAAAAAGAGATTTTGTTGCATCACAGTCAAATAAAAAAATATATATTTAGAAGAAAATATCAGAGCCACGGGAGAGGAAGGAAGTAGAAACCAGAGGTTGGTGATACTGTAGAATTAAGTGTGGGGTTGGGAGGTGGGGTGCAGGGGATTGAGGGGCTGTCTTGACATAACTCTACTCACCCTAAAAATAATTTGGAAGCAATCCTACTGGTGACTGTGCTGCAATTCAAACATGAAATGTATGAAATATGCATACCCGTAGGCCATTTAGTTTTATATTCTAATTGAAACATGAACTACAAATAGTTTGGGTAAGCCCTCTCTTTGATCCTACTAGAAGGTTGAATTGTTCCTTGCTTCTCGATATTTTCTTCTTTCGAGAATCACGTTTTGGGCACAGTTTCTGGCTAGGTTTCGTTATTCAGAGAGCAGTCGTTAAACTAAATTTATGCTGGCTAAAGAAGTACCTGTAACAATGTTGTTAATAACGTCGTTACTTTTTTCAGTAGTGAGCAGTGTTGTTAAAAACGGCGTTACAATATAACGGCGTTACTAACGGCGTTATTTTTTTCAGTAATGAGTAATCTAATTAATTACTTTTCTCATCTTGGCAAGAGTGCTTCTGCCCTCTAGTAGGTAAATGAGGAACAGCATTTAGTGTAAGCTACTTCATATGCTGCTCAATTAAGTGCAGGCCAGACATTATGGGTTTTATGATAGAGGCTGCGGGCCGGATGAAATTTGACCACGGGCCGCATTTGGCCCCCGGGCCGGACTTTGGACACATCTGGTCTAGACCTAGGTTTATGTTGGAATTTAGACCTTAGTTCATGTAGGGTGTTAATCTATGACAATGTATTATGTTCTCGGTCTATGTTGGTTTGTAATAACTGTAATGTAACCAATCTCAACTTTTACAGCCGACGGCGCGTGTGCTCCCATGTCAGAGGCAACCAGACAAATCCTCCAGTTGAGTTTAAAGAATGTGTCACATCCACTTTTTAACGAGTTACTCTCGCCTTGCGCCTGTTGGAGCTTAAATTGGCTGCAGATTAGATTAAATAAGCACAGCTCTCACATTTGTTTTTGACGCATGCTCGCGTGTGCATGTGAGTGCAAGTATCTGACCGCGCCGTGGCCCCTTGTGATGCTACGTCACTTGCACAACTAACCACATCTTCTGACATGCATACTGTAAATGTGCACGGTCTTGACAAACCCAAAGCGCTTTAGGGGTTGGACTCCTTAGGCTTTAAAGCAGTGAGGCACAGATAGTTTAAAGAGCTAAATTTACCAGACAAGACATTAACACTACCAAGTTACAAGTGTTGTGTTCTAATTTACTAATTTACTAAACCTTCTGAGGCTAAAAGAACACATTACTTTCAAAATGCTTGCATAATGTATCAGGTCATCCATCAACTAAACCATAACTTATTAAACCATACCATATCTTATTAAGTGATCTCATCCCAATCAGTACTCCTCAGCACACATATACTACCAGAAGAAAAAAATCACATCACTGGAAAACGCAGAAGTCTAAAGTCTACAAGCTTTGGCATTGTATGCAGAAGACCACAGATCTGGAATGAACTGGACGAAACACTGAAAATTTCACACTCCATCTCCATTTTTAAGAAAAAACTGAAAGCTCACCTCCTTGCAATGTATACTTAATATGCTGAGTCTTTGAATAACACTACTACGGTATCACATGTCAAATCCGATGTAATCAGAATGTTACAATTTTCCATTGTTAACTGTATGTATGTGTATGGGTGTGTGTATGTGTGTGCTGTTTGACTGGGCCCCTACTAAAAGCTTTAAATAGCTTATTCGAAGTGTCCCTTTCATGCATCTTACCAGATGAACTGCTTGTATATATGACCATGTTCCTGTGTGTGCCATGATACGATGTGTGAATAAACAAACTGAATCTTAGAACTAACACAATTCAATACACTTTATCAAATGAACCCCTTGAAGCTTTAAACCAATTGGCTGCAAAGCTTCATTGCTTCAAGAAGCTTCGTTTGGCCATCACTGCTCCCTTGGGGGAAACAGTCATCCTCTGCTGCCATCTTATATCAACACTGTTGTCGTCCAACATGCCTCCTAGCATGTGTTGCAGCGCTACAGTTCTTCAGTTACTGTTCTAGTTGTTTCATTATTGTTAGTTATGCTATTTGGTAACACTTTATTTGACAGTGGCACCATTAGACCATCATAACTATGACATGACACTGCCATGAGCATTAATTAATGCTTACGACGGATGTCATTTTGTGTCTTCTGATAAAGTATCTCACTTTTGAATGGATGTAAAAGATCCCAGCTAGACATAAATGGAGTTAGTGACATAATTTGCCGGATGACACAAAATGACAACTGTCATAAGCATTCATTAACTCCCATGATAATGTTATGTCATAATTAGAGATGTCCCGATCGGGATCGGGTCCGATCACGTCATTTTCAAAGTATCGGAATCGGCAAAAAAATATCGGACATGCCTTTTTTTAATATATATATATATATATTAATTAAATCGTTTTCTAATTGTATTTAACATTACAGACATAATGTGTTACACTCTTCCAGGGTCTTTAGTTTAAGCTTAAGGTAGGGTTATCAAATTTATCGCGTTAACGGTGAGAATTAATATTTTTCACATTTATCACGTTACAATATTTAACGCAATTAAAGTATGTGCTGCACGGCCCACTCACGCAGTGTCACATTCAATCTATAATGGCGCCGTTTTACCCGTACAGCAGGGGTCCCCAACCTTTTTTGCACCACGGACCGGTGTTATTTGGGTCTTTTTTTTCCACGGACCGGTGTTCTGACAAATTTTGCAACCGATCAAAAATTGCAACGATGCGGTTCTGCGCATGCGCGTAACGTTAAACATAGCCGCAAAATGCGCAAATGCAGCGATTCCAAAGTAAACACTACAAACTTTCTTGAAAGAAAGGAATATTAACTTACGTTTGATCATGGAAGGACTTGTAGAAAAGTTCCTCAGATTCATCCTGCCATGTAAGCTGCACAAAACAACTGCACACCACGCTCACCATTAACGACTTCGCCTTGTCGTTAAACATTAATTAAGAAGCCCGCTCCACAAAGACACGATGTTGGAAATTGTAGCAAGGTTTTCAATGCTCTTGTCGTGATGTCAGGATATTCCAGAATTACTTTAATCCAGAACCTCGGTAGAGCTGTTGTCTCAAATATACGTTTAATAAGGTCGCCGTCATTTGCGATCTCTCTGTTTATTCACAAACGGGTCACAAATCCACTCCTTCGCAGTTCGTGGGTCTTCGAGGTTGTAGGCTCGTCAGGTGCCCTTTTCGCCGTAAAAATATCCTTTTCGCCGTAAAAATATCTCCAAAGACGTCTGTTTTCCAGTTATCTTCGCTTATGTGGGGGCTAATTATTTCCGTGAACAAATGTACTGCACCCGCGGCCTAATAATTCGTTATTATCGAGGACAAGCGCACATAGATATATTATATACACAAACAAGATGTACTGCTAGCAGTCCAATCAACGGACTTCTATGACGACATTGTAATCTATCCCGTAGTATTATATCTAGAGTAGACAGAGATATTGGCGTGTTAAGCAGGGGCATAGGGTTAATTCGGCCAGAATGCGGTCGTTATTAAATTATTATTTCTGTGCGGCCCGGCAGCAAATGCGCCACGGACCGGTACCGGTCCGCGGCCCGGCAGATGGGGACCCCTGCCATACAGTATATAGAGCTAAAAGGCAGCGTAAAATGAGTAGAGTGAATTTTGGCAGCCTTTGGAGCCTTTTTTTTAAATGGCTAAAGCCTTACAATCCCTCTCCCAACGATTTGAATAATATTGGGAAGCAATGTGGGGAAGAAAGGTAGTCGTTGATCTTTTTCTTAACACCCTATGTTATTTCCCAAAGCAGAGAAGATATATCAATTGGTACCACGACGCACAGTCATGGTTGCACTTCCCATCACGCATTTGGGCAGAAGTTAAATGGCTACAGTATCATTTACTGAAAGCTCAACAAATACACTAGATGGCAATATTTAGTCACAATATACAAAGTCACACTTATCCTTTAAGAATTACACTTCTTTCTATCCGTGGATCCCTCTCACAGAAAGAATGTTAATAATGTAAATGCCATCTTGAGGATTTATTGTCATAATAAACAAATACAGTACTTAGGTACTGTCAGGAAACGGGCAGGCAGGTGGTGTGTGGACCCAAATGCAGGGAAAGGAGGCGAGGCAGATTGACGGTGCAAAATGATTTAATTATGGCAAGCGAAAAACAAAGTACCAACAAATGATGACGAGATTAAAAAAAAAACACAGCGGCAAACAAAACTCAGGTTACTAACAAAAGGCTAGGTATCAAAACTTACTGAAGGGAACACGAGGGCTTGGAGAGACGCGAGAATGTTGATCAGAGCGTGGACATGGACGTAGACAGACTTTGACAATGACACAACAAGGAGTGACAAGAAACTGGGTGCTTATATACACACACGCAGACAAGGGGTAACGAGACAACAAGGAACAGGTGAGCACAGGAGGATACACTAGGAGAAGGCACATCAGGTGAAATCAATGGGCAATCACAGGGACAAGTCACACTAGGAGAAAACAAACACAAAAACAGGTACTGTATGTTGAATGTATATATTCCTCCGAGTTTTATTCATTTTTTTCTTAATGCATTGCCAAAATGTATATGATCGGGAAAAATTATCGGGAATGATTGTAATTGAATCGGGAGCAAAAAAAAAGAAGCAATCGGATCGGTAGCAAAAAAACATGATCGGAACAACCTTCGTCATAATTATTACGGTCTTATGGCAGTCTTATGACGCAGCTGTCAAATAAAGTGTTACCGATTAACCCAAATAAATCAACATCAAGCCACACTGAACTATAAGCCGCAGGATTCAAAATGAGGAGAAAAAGGAGGAGCGTATGGTCAGAAAACTACAGAATGCAGTGTAGAGGAATCTCAAAACTTCTTTGCTCGCAATTTCCCAACCTGCTCTCAACCAGACCTAGTGCTGATTCCTACATAAGACACGTTCTAGACCCTTCATTAAGCTATTTCTAAATGCTTTTAAACCGAGTCTTCAGCCCAGTTGGACATAGACCTATTCTGTACTCGAGATAATGTTCTAAAAGAGTCTATATCAGAAGGTTCAAAGTGTTAGCTACTGCCAACTTATCCACTGTCTTTGAAATGTCCTTCCATCCTTCCAAAATTGATAATATATTCTTTCCTCTGCGGCTATCTGGGCCCCTCACAGGGCTCCGAGCGTCTTCGCCGGTCTCGAGTCGAGAGAGCTCACCACCACTGAGTGATAAAGGCCAGCGGTTTGCAGCAGGATTGAAGAGTATCAGTTAAGGGATGGATGGTGCAGATAAAAAGTGGTTGGAGTTGAGCTGGAGGGAAGCAACAATTTTCTGCATGAATCAGCAAGACTTATCACAGCCGTCGGGGGGAGGGAGTGATGATCATCCTTATAACTATTAGTCATATCAGCTGTCCAAGTCTCCAGTATTTTAACTGCTTTCTGACACAAGTGTTTAAAAAAAAGGTTTAGCCATTACTCCGAATTGTGTTATTTGCAAAATAAAATTTATAAAGTCGTATATAAAGTAAAATCTTGATGTCATCCAAATTTTTATCAACGCAAAATTGCCACGGCATGCGTAACATAGTTTATGCTCAACGTTTCATATCAGTACATGTTTCGAAGCAACATATCCTACTATCTAGACCGGTGTTTTTCAACCTTTTCTAAGTCCCGGCACGTTTTTACATTGGAAAAAATCTCGTGGCGCACTGCACCAAAATGTTCCAAAATTACTTTCTGTACAGTATATTTAATTATAATATAATTTCTCAGTATTTATACTTACTCAGTGTGAAACCTGAGCCTGTTAAGATGAACACAAAGCCGAAAAACTGGCAGGAATCTTCTTCAACAGCTCTCAGTCGCTCTGTTTTTATTTATATATTTTTTTTGCAGTTAGGCTTGAAAAACTATTATCACACAGTGGGACTTTAGCAATGTCTTAAACCATATCAGGACTGGTCATCTCGCTGACAATGGCTTTGATGGCAAGTAGTATTAACGTCTTGCCACAGTTTGGGACTTTTTGGATTTAGCAACAAGTTCAGCAACAAAGTAACTGGCTTTCAGGGCTTTCTTATTTACCTTTGTAGTTTTTCTCAAAAAAGTTGCCTAATTCTCTGCGTTTTCTCGAAAGCGAACAAAATAGTCTATTGACTTGTTTTGAAGTGACAGGTGTTTCCTTTGGAGATAGTGTTTAAGCTTGCTTGGCACCATAACGCTAAATAGCTGCTCGTGTCGCGTTCAAGAACTGCTCGGATTTCTAGTTTTCTTGCTGTCCTTGCTGAATAAAACACAGGGGGAGGATTTGAGGGTTCTCACATTGGGATAAAATGGAAAGGACGCTTTTGTGTGCATATATCAACACTTGACAAGTCTAATCAAATGAATTACAGTAGTGCTGGGGTCCACATTGTCGTGGACAGTAAGGTGGCTGATGGCTAGGAATCCGAGAAGTTCTTGAACGTGACACGAGCAATACCTTGCTCATCTGCACACAACCGGGAATTTTGTTTCCACTTCTTCCTTCTTACTGCAACTCTGTCCGACAACTTTAAATAAAAAATTATCTCTCACCGGCACACCAGTTGAAAAACACTGATTTTAGACAACCTCAGTACAGTGGCTGGTCTTGTATTTTTTTCCCTTATAATGGGGCAAATTTCTGAATTGTTGTTTAGTGACTGCAGTGACACTGATAACTTACTGTGCTTTAAAGAAGAACAGTTAAGTTGAAATCTGTTTATTATGTGGATCTAACTTGCAGCTATACAGTGAGCCAATATTCCGCTAAGCGCAAGATGGACAGTTGGTTAAAACGTGCACTGCGGAGCCTCTTGCCACAACAGCTCCGTTGAAACTTTAATGACCAAACGCAGACATCTACATCATTGTGCAAACAAAACAGAATAAAACGTCTCCATCCGCAGCCAAATGTGGCACTTTTAACGATCTATTTATTCATTTTTTATGACCGATACCCCGCCGCAAACTCAAAATGCATGAGTGAGTTTAAGAATTTGTCCAGTTTATTACCAGTAAGAGTTTTCAATGTGATATATATTGTTGACATACTTTCAGATCAAGATGTTAAAAATACTTTTCATAGCGATGACAACAGCCATAAATCCAAACTAGAAAACAAACAAGCATAAAACACAGACAGCACCACTATCACTCAACCTAAATCTGCAGCTCATATAGGATTAATTTTCTCAGCGCAAGCGTGTATTGTTTCCCAAATGTTGGACTTCTTCAACAAGGAGGTCAAAGGCAATAAACTAAGCAATAATGTTCATAAATCAATGCCATGGCATTGCCTGAGATGCATGCATTTATTAAGAACCACGCAATCACACTAAGAGTCAGTGGTGTCAACAATAATCGATGCGGCAATGCATCCCGATGCGGAGCATGGACGATTCGATTCGATGCGAGCAACAAGCTGAATCGATTTAGCGCATTTTAAAATATATAAGTACGTTAAAAAATCTTCCCTGCGCAATTCCGGTGATGCAACGGATTTGGTTTCCCCTTCTCATGTTTACCTGTAGAGGGAGCTACTTTACATTCAAAGCAATACAGGGGGGACGAGGAACCCAAATCCGCTTCCTCACCGGAGTAACATCACAGATATGCGCAGTTGCAATCGAGAGAGCAGAGAGATAGGACAGTAAACTTGCCATTGCAAAGTTTAGCTCCTCCGAATATATTAAACTCAAGTGTGGGGAAATTGTGTTTGCTTCATTACAAGAATTCAAATAGATATTATCGATCGCTTTTTCAGAATCACCTTAGATTCACGCCATGTGTTCAATCGTTTTGGAATCGATTTGTTGGAGATATAATTTGGTCTAGGGCATGGACTATCCCAACATGTTCCTGTTAACTAATAAGGTCAAAGAAGTCTCTTTCAAAATTATTCACAGATATTATCCTGCAAATCACTACATAAAAAAATTCAAGAGGGACATTGAAACGAACTGTTCGTTCTGTGGAGATCATCCAGAGACAGTTCAGCACCTTTGTAATAACCTTTTTCTTTTTCCAACAAATTTTGGAAAGATTTTTGTAAGTTTGTTGACAGGAATCTACATGTGGACTTCAAGCTAAAATGGGAAAGTGTCATTTTTTTGTTTTATAAAAAAATCAGGGATGAAGATATTTTTATTATTAATCTACTTTTGTTGTCGAAATTCTACATCCACAAATGTAAGTTCAGCAAGCTGTTACCATCTTTTTCTCACTTCCACAATGAAACGGTATGCTACATAAATCTGCTAAAAAAAATCAAAGAATAGGAAAGCGGAAAAATTAATAGATACTGTATTTGTGAAAAGCTGCGACTTTTTTGTGACTAGTTGCTTATAGTATTATTCATTGTTTTTTTTCTCCTCTGATGTGCAATGTTTGGTATGTTTATACCCCCTGGCATATTTGTGTTTGTATTCTTTTGTTTTTTGGTTTGTATTATTGATTATTTTCTGTTTATTCTGTCGTGTTGTTGTTGTTAATAAAAAAAGAAAATTAAAAAAAGAAAAGAGATAGGACATAACATAACAATGGCTCAAGCGGAGAAAGAGGGAGCGAGAAAGATTATTGATGCACCTAAGATATTTAAAGCAGACATCTGGAGACATTTTGGCTTCTACGAGGTTGGTGGGAAAAAATGGAGGCCTACATTTTACTTTTGTTCTACATTGCAATTTAGTTGATGTTTTGTTTGCAACTGAACTGATCCCTGGATTGATATTGCGATAAAGATGCTGCTGCACGACAATATTTTCTTTGTCGTTTTCTTCAATATTTACTTGAATATTTTTATTGATGGGTCGTTGTGACTAAAATACAGTGACTGCTGTTACTGATTTTGCACAGGAGTTCAGATGTTGCACTGTGTGAAAGGCTGCTATTGTGTGTAAAAAAAGAGAAAGCCCTGGTCTCATTCAAATCACTAATTAAATGCTGTGATATGTTTTTTTTTTTTTTCCTTTAATTTAGATATCTGAAAGTATTTTCGTTTGACTTCAACCTGCAGTGACACAAGAGCCAATAAAAAGTTGTTTAATGTCTGCCCGCTTGTGTTGCCTCATGATTCACGAAAGATATTCTTTGCTTTAGAATTTTAATGCATCCTAGGCTTTAAGGCATCGCGATGCATTGCCGAATCGAACAGAATCGAATCGTGACCCTCTGAATCGAATCGAATCAAATTGTGGCCCTCCGAATCGTAATCGAATCGAATCGTGAGGGCAGTGCCGATGCACCACCTCTACTAAGAGTGCATATTCACTAGAGGTGTGCATCGGCACTGCCCTCACGATGCAATATCAATCCAGGGATCAGTTCAGCTGCAAACAAAACATCAACTAAATTGCAATACAGAACAAAAATAAAATGTAGGCCTAGCCCACTATATATGTGCAATAGAGGTTAGATTGGCCCTATAAAATCCAGCCCGACCCGACATGGCCTGCTGGTATTGAAGCCCGACCCGGCCCGAGCCCGATCAATTAACTAGATATGCAGGCCCAGCCCGAAAAACCCAAATTTTTTTTTTTTTTTTTTTTTTTGGAGTGACGCAAAAAAAAAAAAAACGCAACAGCAACAATTTATTTTCATTTCTTCGAGTTGGCAGAAAAAAACGCAAGTTTTCTTAATGTTTAAATAGTTGACATATTTTTATGATCATTAAAAAAGCATTTACACAACGAAATAACGCTGGGAAAGTTTAATATAAAAAAAAAAACCTTGGGTTTTGCAGACACACAGAGGAGAAGATTCAAAAGGATCACATTTCTGTTGCCTTTGTGTGCATAAATAAAAGTGTCCTTAACTAATTCTCAGTTGGCAGAAAAAAAACGCAGGTTTTCTTAATGTTTAAATAGTCTACATACTTTTTATGATCATTATAAAGGAATTTACACGACCAAATAACGCCGGGAAAGTTTAATATTAAAAAAAAAAAATAAAAAAAAATGCGGTTTTGCAGACACACAGAGGGGAAGATTCAAAAGGATCACATTTGTGTTGCCTTTGTGTGCATAAATAAAACCGTCTTTCGTAACGAATTCTCATTTGGCAGAAAAAAACGCAAGTTTTCTTAATGTTTAAATAGGCTACATATTTTTATGATCATTATAAAAGCATTTACACAACGAAATAACGCTGGGAAAGTTTAATATTAAAAAAAAAAAAACATGCGGGCCACGGCGTTCATGTGCGTGCACAAGCAAATGCACAATACAGAGAGCCTGCTCTCGGTTTTATCCCATTTTTTTTCCTTTTTCATAATTTATTAGTCCGGCGCGTCGGCCCGACCCGAAGGTGAATGCTTAACATTTTGGGCCCGACCCGAGGGCCCAAAATGTTAATCGGGTTCGGGCACAAGCTTTAACCTCTAAGAGATAGGACATAACATAACAATGGCTAAAGCGGAGAAAGAGGGAGCGAGAAAGATTATTGATGCACCTAAGACATTGAAAGCAGACATCTGGAGACATTTTGGCTTCTACGAGGTTGGTGGGAAACTTGACCAGAGGTACGCGGTGTGTAAAAAAATACATGAAACAAGAGAATAATAATACAAATGGGGAAACCAAATCTGTTGCATCACCGGAATTGCGCAGGGAAGATTTTTGAACGTGCTTATATTTTAAAATGCGCTGAATCGATTTGGCTTGTTGCCCGCATCGAATCGATTCGGCTTGTTGCCCGCATCGAATCGAATCGTCCATGCCCCGCATCGGGATGCATCGCCGCATCGATTATTGTTGACACCACTAATATTCACTCGTTTGCCACTGATGTTGTTAGATGCACAATCCATTTTGTGTTCGCCCTGGTGCATGCTTGTAACTAAAGTTGTGCGACATAATCGGGTAGCCGATAACATCGGCCGATAAAAGCATTTTAAAAATATATCGGATAACATCGACATCGGTTTTGGGCCATTACATGGCAGTGCTGTCATGTCCACTTATTGCCTGCCTGTGTTTCTGGTGTTTTGACACCCCCTGCTGGCGCTTGGGTTTAGTTAGTTTTGAAAAGTTCCAACACTTTCTGCTAGCGTAATCATGTCGATGTGAGCTCATTGCAAATAGAGCTAAATGAACAAGCTAACGTCTGCAGCCAATGTACAATAGCAGTTCTTGCCATATAACCGCGCTGTTTGTGCCTTATACAAGCATCGCTTGTAAGTTATATTCCTTTGTTTTATATTCATGAGCGTTGTGTAGTGGATTGTATTGGAGATGTGTATATTTTGTTTTGTTTGCATTTGTGGTAAAATGAAGTTACATTTCATTGCTTGCAAGCTGTACTACCAGTTGCTATTTAAATTGACACTAGGTGTATACTTTGCTTTATTTGTGACTTTATTTCACATTATTGACACAATGTTTTGTTGTTTTTAATTTTACAAAAAAGTATCAGTGCTCTCGTCGAGAAAGATGACCACAGTAAAGCCAATTTAACTTTACTCTCGTGTATGACTTCTCTTTAGAGCCTGATTTGTCCGCTACTTGTTGATTTGTGTACCTACTCACACATTGAGGACTAAATATGTTCCTTCTTGGCACTTTGACCTTACACTTGATCCGAAAAAAAAAAACTCATGTTTGAACTATTTTGATTTCAACAATAAATATAGTTGTGCAATATAGGCACTTCTTCTACAACTTCAGCTTAAGTTGTTCTCTTTTTTTTACAGAATGTATAGTTGTAAAACCTTGAAGTTGTTACATTTACCATTAATAAAGCATACAGTGGGGCATCACAACACAATTAGACATAATATGTTGAGTCCACGACGGCATATATCGGTATCGAATTTTGGGACATTATCGGAGTATCTGTTATTGGGTAAAAAGTAATTGTCGGACAACTCTAACTTAGCACATCTCCTGGCGCTCACTGACCCAAAACTTGTTTTTTGAGCATTTTTTAAAGTTAAATAAATAAAGCGTAAGTCACGGACCTTACAAAATGGCCCAAAAAAATATTATCTCCCGCCTCCGGTAAATCCGCCATAAAAAGAGTGTCAAACTATAAAACTCTGTGGGAAACACTTTATCAGTAGCCGCGAGTGTTGCTGTCTTTTCTGGTTTTCCACGAGCAGCAAACTAATTACTGGCTGGTGAAGAGCAATCAGTTTCACAGTCAGCCACACAAAAAAGCCAGGCCACCCGCATTTTTGATATATGAGGCAATAACCTGTAACGCAATGAAGTCACCTTCAGACCCCATCATTGAAATAATAATGAATTATAACATTTGCAGTAGTATTTGTGTCCTTTCTAGTTTTTTGACTGCAATATTAGCTCGAGAGTGCTGAGAGTTTAAGTGCCGACAGTCATAACTCAAAATGTTTTACTTAAGGCAAATGGATGGCCGTATAATTCAAATGTTGATCTTGTCACTGTAGCGGGTGTGTCATTTTTAAAAGGATGACTTTCCTCGCTTAATGGACCCAGTCGGAGTCACTTAAAACGATGTGCCGTGACTGCTGGGATAACTTTTTTTCTTTTTAAATAGAAAATATTGTCAGTGCAGTAATAGATGACCAAAAAGTTCCTCGAGATAAAGAAACGCTAATTGCTTAACTGTCTGATACTTTGTTGAAGAATAATTACACAGAAAATGTAGTGCAATTAGTTCTGCTGTGTTAACAGGTTACAAAGTTGAACAATTAGCATATTACACGCTGAATGCTAGCTTTGTTTTCTTTAAAACCTAATTTGTTTTGTAAAACTTCTATATTTGTGCTAATTGTTCAGCTAAATAGTAAATTATTTGTTGTGGAATAAATCACATTGAAAGTAGTGCTATTTCTGATATGTTGGTACAAATATCATTTCATCCTGCTAAAGCTAGCTAACATTGGTTGTAATGCAGTACTCACAGTTGTAAAGACAGTTCTTTAGTGGCGCTAATCAATGAGCCAATGGCATAGAGGGCATGTAATAGGTTTAATCATGACTTTGAAATGGCACAAGCCTTATTCAAATAGGATAAAGATGAAGAATGTTGTGACAGTTTGAAACCTGGACTCCACAAAAAGTGTCACAGCTACTTGTAAACAGAGATGGGAAGAATAGCCCAAAACCTGACTCAAGAGTAGGGTTATTTCCAAGTAATATTACCCAAGTAAAAGTAAAAGTAGTCATCCAAAAAATTGACTGAAGTGAAGGTAAAAAAGTATTTGGTGAAAAAAAATACTCAAGTCATGAGTAACATTGTGAGTAACAACTTACAATGTTTTTTTTTTGTTTTTTTTTTAAACAATGGTATTTTCTTTTTTAAGCACAAAGTTATTCATATGAAGTGTTATTATTATTCTGTCTGATAACCCATGACATATCCGCATTAAGCCAACTAATTAAAAGAATTAAAAAAAAAAAAAAAAAAAGTCATTGAATGCCGGCAAGAGAAAAAAAAAATACAGAAATAAATCTTTCGTCCAAAGAGCAAGAGTGCCCTCTATTGGAGAAAATAGTTTCTAATTTGAATAGTTGAATTGTGAATACGGTAATTTTAGTTTCTTCATAGTTCCTATTACGAGTGGGAACCTCTTGGTACCTCACGATACGATACGCGATACAAAGCTCACGATAACGATGATCTGATGATATAGCGATACAACGATTCGCGATGCATTGGTCAGGAAATCATTCTAGGATAGTCTACAAAAAACTAATAAACAGAAAACAAGCTTCTGCTGTGAATTGGAATGAGTTTATCACTTGTAGACATCCGATCCATTTTAACTGGGAGGGTGGCAGCGAATGAACATTCGTTCATTCGCTGCCATCCCTCCCAGTTCAAACGGATTGAACGTCTATGGCCGTCAGTGGCAGCCAATGCCTGGCAATGAGTAATTTTGGGCCATTTAAGGTCATTTACCTGTTGATTTTCAGTTGCTACCTGTTGATTTTGGGGTATTTTATGGGTCACTTGCTGTTTATTTTGCGTTACAGAACAGGAAGTGACCTGGGAATCACCTAAATGAATAGGCAGTGACTCAAACTCAACAGGAAACGACCTGTAAATGCCCTAAAATGAAAAGCATGTGACCTGTAAATGCCCAGAAAATCGGACTGAATGACTGTGAATGCTCTGGTTTTGAATGAACGAACGTTCCCAGTCTAAATGGATTGGGCGTCGCTCAGTCAATGGCAGCAATTTTAATTAAAAAAATTTTTTTTTATTTGACACCTTTTTAAAACGATATCT
This sequence comes from Corythoichthys intestinalis, assembly GCF_030265065.1. NCBI lineage: Eukaryota > Metazoa > Chordata > Actinopteri > Syngnathiformes > Syngnathidae > Corythoichthys > Corythoichthys intestinalis. Next base: position 30,775,555 of record NC_080412.1, read on the forward strand.
CGATTCTTGACATGCGCATATCGATAACCTTTTGGGATAAAAAGGTATCACGATATATCACCATTTCGATATTTTGTCACACCCCAATTCCTATCATGAAAATAAAAGGACCATATCTCCGTTTTTCCTTGGTCAATCGGTGCCTAATAAAAACTGGGAGAGAGGTTAAAATCCGGGTTTATGAATCATGTTGACAGCAGCGCTCTATGGCTAGCTTCATACTACAGGTCTTAATGCACAAATCCGATTTTTGCCATATCTGTTTTTTTGGCGTGCCCGTTCAGACTGCCTTTGTCCATTGAGACCGTTCAAGTATCACGCATGCGCATTAATTTGCAGTCCTGGATACACTCAGGAAAGAGACCGGCATTCGCAGAACCATCAAAACAAATTACACATGCTAGCTGTATGTCATTCCAGAGTGATCATATTTTGATTTCCAAAAAGAGGACACAAATAACAGACATTAATAATCCCCATTTAGTCTTATATTCAAAGTTTATATGGACTGATCCTTGACGTGACAGTTCAAACTGCCAGTCACGTTCTGAAAAAATGTGGCCCATATCGGATTTGAACCACATACGGAAGTGACTCAGATCAGATTTGAAATGTTCCACTTCTATGCAACTTGTCCCGTTCAGACTGTCAAGTTAATGCCTGACTCGAGTCGGAAAAACACGAAAAATTCGGATTCGTGCATTAAGACCTGTAGTATGAACCTAGCCTATGTCACAGGCCGCCATGTTCATACAACAGCAAGCTTGAGTCTGATTGGTATCATGGAGTCATGTGATTATTGTCGTGATGTCTTATTGGGGAAACTGGTAGAGCTACTGCTGGCATCGCTGGCAAAAAAAAAAAAAGTATAATCTAATACGTAGAATAAAGAAGAAAATGTAACAACTAGTGTAGCCCAAAGTAAGTAAGAGTAGCGTTTCTTCGTCACAAATCTACTCAAGTAAAAGTAAAACGTATGGCTTCGTAAAACTACTCGTATAAGTACATTTTTCTCAAAAAGTTACTCAAGTAAATGTAACGGAGTAAATGTAACACGCTACTACCCACCTCTGCTTGTAAATTATTTACCCCTATTTTCACTGTCAAGATGTTGACCAGAATTTGGTGCATTTTCATCAGTACTAAAGATTCACTTTTTTCTTACTTTACATAAACACCTGGAATTGTCTTGAAAAGATAAGTGATCAAATGAATATAAAACTGAAATAAAACTTTCCGCCCCCAGTGCTCGCGATGCAGCTCAAACTTTCTTATTTATATCTGTATTGTTGTGTAACAGCATGAAAAAGCACCTGCCTTTCCATAAACAAGGTGCTAATTAGCCGTCACATCGGAACCGCCGCTGGGCTGCCGCTGTGTATCATCAAACCCTATTTCAAAATGTTTGTATGAACAAGGCACAAAAAAGAAAGTAAACAGATGAAATCCATTATTCATTGCTGCTGCGACTGCTGTGCTGAATAGAAATTACGATGCTCGTAGCTTAGCCGTTTTTGAAACGTCATTTGTGATTATTGTAAACAATTAATTTGACGGCGGGCTAAAAGCGTGCAAGTTCCATGCTAATTGGAAGAATGTGTCAAATTGACTCATGAAACAAGCTTCAATTCGCACTTATTGTAAGTTGATTGAAGGTGGAATTGTTGGGAAAAAATGAAGGTAATTTGTATTGGGAAAGAAAACACGAAAATTGCCTGGGACATTTAAACATAATTATACATACAATTGTTTACAATGTAAAATTTAAAGACAAAAAATATTTGGTGAATGACTAAACACAGTAACAAACAGTCCCTTGAAATACATTACACCAAATTAACCTTGCAGGCTACTTCGAGACATTATCTGCTACATTTGAGCAGTCACAAACATGCAATGTTTATGTAGTAAGAATGTCTGTTTTAGGCTATTTATTACTTCTTCCATAGGTTTCGAGTTCCGGGCAAGTCACAAGTAGATGTGATATCAGCTCTGTTTGGGAATCCACATGAGAGGTTCCTGGGGGGAATAGCTGCATTCTGTTGAAGCTAGCTATGGTCTACTGCTGATTACAATATGAGAGAACCGATATATATATATATTTTTTTTCTGGACACAAAAGAAAGTCTACCTTTTTAACTGCTACAGTGGTATTAAAAAGTATCTGAACCTTTTGGAATTTCTAACATTTCTGCATAAGATCACCATCATATGTGATATGATCTTTGTCAAAATCACACAGATGAAAAATCAGTGTCTGCTTTAACTAAAACCACCTAAACATGTATATGTTTTTATATTTTATTGAGGATAGTATGCAAACAATTACAGAAGGGGGAAATATAAGTAAGTGAACCATCACATTTAATATTTTGTGGCCCCCGCTTTAGTAGCAATAACTTCAACTAGGCGCTTCCTGTAGCTGCAGATCAGTCTGGCACATCGATCAGGACTAATCTTGGCCCATTCTTCTCTACAAAGCTGCTGTAGTTCAGTCAGATTCCTGGGATGTCTGGCACGAATCGTTGTCTTTAGGTCATGCCACAGCATCTCAATGGGGTTCAAGACTGGACTTTGACTTGGCCACTCCATAACGTGGGTTTTTTTCTTCTGAAACCATTCTGAAATCGATTTACCGTGTTGCCCCGAATATAAGACAGTGTTTTTTTTTGCATTGAAATAAGACTGAAAAAGTGGGCGTCGTCTTATATTCGCGGTCTAGACATTATACCCATTCACGACGCTAGATGGCGCCAGATATCATTGAAGCGATATTCTGTTCTGATAGATCTCAGCTACTCTCAAGTTTAACCAGTTTGCTTTATTTTATTACAATGTGTGACGGAGCAGTTCCGTGACTGATGGACACACATACACAATAGGCAGCAGCTGTGCTCACGAACATGGCGCTCGTTTTTTTTTTTTACTTGCTCACGCCATTGTTTGGACAATCGGGACACATTTCCCACCCTAACATTCTCTCACAATGGGTAGCGCGAACGGGGGTGCACACTCATCGCTCTACACATTGTTAAATAAATCCATTCCAAATACATTCAAACATTCCATTTACTCTGATCAGTTATTACTTACCGGCAAGGAGGAAGTGAGGAGAGCCAAACAGGGGTGATGGTTTTGGGACCCTGAAATGGGAAAAGTTCCTGCGTAATTTGGGAGCAGGTGTGCTTGAGGGGAGGAGCTATTAGTATAAAAAATGGCATTTTCTGCAGGTAGAGGGAAGCGGATTGGCTCACGGTTTGGCGGGAGTGATGGCAGAGGGAAGTGACGAAGTCGGAAGTGAGATGGAGGGGATGGGATGTCAAACGGCGAACCGGGAAAATGCCGGGTGGAGTAAGGTGGGTGAACGGCAGTTAAACCGGAAAAAGCGCAAGAAATCGGAAAAGGAGACGAGGAGAAGGGAATTGGAGTGTTTGGAGTCGAGTAGTGACGGTGAACGCGGTGATCGAGAAAGACAAAGCGACGAATACAAGGTATTTGTGAAGCTGGCGCAGGAAGGGGCGTCGTTTGGTGAGTGGAACCCGATTAAACTGTCTAAAGCAATCCATAGGGCTATAGGGGAATCGAAGTCGGTAAAACAACTGCGGAATGGATCGCTGTTAATATTGTGCCAGAACGGAGTGCAACAGGGGAAGACACTGCGGCTGACTAGAATTGACGGGAAAGAGGTGATTTGTTCATTGCCGGATGAGAGACGCCTGAACAGGGGAGTGATTACTGGAATCCCTACGAGTGTGACTGTGGACCAGATTAAAGAAAATGTGAAGGGGGCTGAGGTGGCAGAGGTCGTCCGATTGAAGGCTAATAGGAATGGGAATAAAGTTGACAGTTTATCGGTTATGCTTAAGTTTGAGGGGGGATCGCTGCCTACTAAAGTGTTCTTGGGGTATTTTAGTTATGAAGTGCGACCATTTGTTCCTCCTCCACTGCGGTGCTATAAGTGTCAAAGGTTTGGTCATATTGCGGCAGTGTGTAAGGGGAAGCTCAGGTGCGGAAGGTGTGCGGGGGAGCATGAGTATGGGAAGTGTGGGGATAAGGCTCGACTGAAGTGCTGTAATTGTGGTGGGGAGCATGCCTCAGCGTATAGGGGCTGTGAGGTTAATCAGAGAGCAGCGGAGATACAAAGGATGCGGGTTACGCAGGGGATCTCGTACGCTGATGCGGCAAAGAAAGTGGGGACAAGGCGACTGGACGGTACTGACATAGCGGCGTTGGGGGATAATGGAGCGTGCGTGGGCGGTGTCAAAATGAATGAAGACTCTCTAATAGTGAGTAAGAGGGACTTCGTTTTGTTTATGGTTGAGGCGATAAATTGTACTGCGCAGACAAGTAGCAAAACTGAGAAAATCAAGATTATTGTTAAAGCGGCTGAGAAATATCTGAATATTAAGGATCTACGTTGGGAAGTTGTAACGGAAAAACTGGCGGGGGAGACTCTGAGCTCACAAGTGTGGAATGGTGGGCCGTCATGTGCTTAGTTTTGATGCAATGGAATGCTCGAAGCCTTATAGCCAATGGCCAGGAGATGAAGAGGTTTGTGGCGGAATTGAGGGTGGAACCACATGTTATTTGCATCCAGGAAACGTGGTTAAAGCCGCAGTGGGATTTCAGAATAGGTGGATATGAAACAGTGAGGAACGATAGGGGGGATAGGAGAGGGGGCGGGGTGGCGACCTTTATTAAAAGGGGTTTAAACTATAAGGTAGAGGAAAAGGGTGTGGGGTTTGAGTCGATTAGAATAAAGCTGTGGACTGGGCTGGGTGTCGTGGATATAATAAATTATTACAATCCGGGCAATAGAATAGATAAGGGGGATCTTGATATGGTGAGGGGACAGAAGGGGGGAAGAGTGGTATGGTGTGGTGACTTTAATGCACATAGCACGTTGTGGGGTGGCAAACATACGGACACGAATGGGGCAGCATTAGAAGACTATTTGGAGGAAAATAATCTGGTGTGCGTAAATGATGGTGGTGGGACTAGATATAATAGTGCATCGAACACTGAAAGTACACTGGATTTGACACTTGTATCAGCCGAATTGGCTGGATTTTGTGAATGGGGAGTACTCAAAGGGACAACTGTGGGGAGTGATCACTACCCAGTTATTTGCAAGATAGGAACTGACCCGTGTGGGATTGGTGAGGTACGAACAATGAAATGGAACTTCGCCAAGGCGGACTGGGATGGGTTCAGGCTTAAGAGTGATGACAGGTGTGGAGAAATTTCAGAAGAAAGGATGGAAAACACGGGGGTATTTAATGAAGCAGTGGTGGGGGCCATAGTGCAGGCGGCGCAGGATACCATCCCTAGGTCACGTGGGAGTACTTACAATAAGAGGGTTCCGTGGTGGAATGATGAGTGTAGGCAAGCAATTAGGGAAAGGAACAGAGCGTTCAGGCTCCTCAAACGGCACCACACAATGGGGACATTATGTCAGTATAAGCAGAAACAAGCAGTGGTACGAAGGCGCATAAGGTCGGCAAAACGTGCATTTTGGGGAGGTTATTGTGATAAAATTGGTAGGGAAACTCAGTTGTCGGATGTGTGGGGCATGATACGGCGTATGAATGGACTTAAAGGGGGCACCGTTTCAACAGTTCTACATGAGGGGGACAAAGCAGTGGTGGGAGCTGAAAGGGCAGAATTGCTGGCTAAGACGTTTGTTGGGATTCACAGCATGGGGAATTTGACACATGGAGCCAAAGCGAGTAGGGAGGAGACTCTCAGTCGGTATCCGGGAACTAAAAATAGGAGGCCGGTGACAGGCGGGGACTTCGATGTGCCATTCGGCTTATATGAATTGAAGAAAACATTAGCGAACGTGAAGCGCAAATACACAGCACCGGGGAAGGATGCGGTGTGTTATAGTATGTTGGCACATATGAGTGAACAAGGGTTGGGAGTGGTCCTAAAACTTTTTAACAGAATCTGGGAAACGGGTGAGGTGCCAGTGCAGTGGAAGGAGGCAGTGGTGATTCCAATTCTAAAACCAGGGAAGGATTCGACGAGGCCGGAAAATTACAGGCCTATAGCGCTGACCTCCCAATTGGGGAAAACTATGGAGAGAATGGTGGTGCATAGGTTGAATCACGCTCTGGAGTGGGACAACTGTTTAACTCAGTGTCAAAGTGGGTTCCGAAAAGGGAGAGGAACGATGGATAATATAATATGTCTGGAATCCGAGATTAGTAGGGCCCGAGTAAATAAGGAAATGGTGATAGCTGTATTATTCGATATTGAAAAAGCATATGATATGTTGTGGATAGAGGGGCTTCTTATTAAATTGACTAGATTGGGGGTGAAGGGGAGATTGTATAATTGGATATTGAGTTTTATGTTGAATAGAAAAATAGAAGTGCGGGTAGGTGCAGACTTGTCTGGGGTGTACCAGGTGGACAATGGGACTCCCCAAGGGAGTGTCTGTAGTCCAACCTTATTTAATATTATGATTAATGATATATTTGATGATGTTGGACCAGGAGTAGGGAGGGCATTGTATGCCGATGATGGGGTGTTGTGGGTGAGAGGGCGAAATGGCGACTTTCTTCAAAAGAAGATGCAAATGGCTATTAATAGGGTTGAGGAGTGGGCGGACAGGTGGGGCTTTAGGTTCTCGATTGTGAAGACGCAGGCAATATGCTTCTATGGGAGACATAGGGAGGTGGAGTTAAAATTGTATGGACGAGTAATTGAACAGGTAAAAAGCGTGAGGTTTTTAGGGATGTGGTTTGATGAAAAGCTTACATGGGCACAGCATATAGATAGATTGGTGGAAAAATGTAAAAAGGTCAATAACATATTGAGGTGCCTGTCAGGGAGGGATTGGGGAGCAGCGAGAGCTGCCTTACTCAATATATATCGGGCGATCATGAGGTCTTCAATTGATTATGGGTGTATGGCTTATGCCTCGGCAGCGAACTCCCACCTCAGAAAGCTGGAGGTGCAACAAGCGCACGGTCTGAGAATATGCAGTGGAGCTTTCAGAACGTCACCAGTCGCAGCAGTACAGGTGGAATTGGGGGAGCTCCCGTTGAGACTTAGAAGATTGAAAATTATGCTTGCGTATTGGGTGAGTGTAAGGGGCCATGGAGACACACATCCAGTAAAGAAAGTGTTGATGGACAGGTGGGAGGACACAAATCAACAGAAGATGACCTTCAGCGGGGTGGGGAATGCAGTGGCAGAACTGGCAGGGCTTAGCCAGTTGGAGTTCGGCAAAACAGTACCAGTATCCAGTGTTGCGCCCTGGCTATTCACAATGCCGGTGGTAAATTTTGGGATTAAGGAAGTGATCCGGGAGAGGGGAAACCAGGGTATGGTGGCTGAGGAGTATCTGGGACAGAGGTATGGGCAAAGCGTTCTGGTATTTACGGACGGGTCGAAGGATCCGGAAACTGGACGTACTGGGGCGGCGGTACATGTGCCGAGTTACAATGTGGACATTAAAACGAGGTGTACAGATCACTTGTCTGTTTATGCAGTGGAAGTAACAGCAATTATAATGGCACTTGGTTGGGTTCAAACAAATGGGATAAAATTGGCAGTGATTGCTTCGGACAGTTGGTCGGCGCTCACGAGTATTTTAACCATGAAGTCCAGTAGACTTGACTTAGTATTTGAATTGCACAGGCTAATGTATGAAGCACAGAAAGGTGGGCTCAGGGTGGAGTTTGTGTGGGTCCCGGCGCACGTGGGGATTGAGGGAAATGAGGTAGTGGACATCCTGGCCAAGCAATCGCTGAGAGCACTGGGGATAGAAAGGCAGGGCGTCCTGAGTAGAGCGGAAGGGAAATCCATTATTGGGGGCTACATACAAAAGAGGTGGCAAGAGTATTGGGAAGCACAAGAAACGGGGAGACATTTTTTCTCAATACAGTCACAGGTGGGTGTGGGAAGGAGATTGGGGAGAAGCAGAAGGGAGGAGGTGGTGTTGAGTCGAATGAGGATAGGACACACGGGGCTAAATGATTCGTTGCATAGGATAGGAAAACACAAAGATGGGAAATGTAAACACTGTGGGGAGCGTGAAACGGTTGAACACATTCTAATGGTATGCGGGAAGTATGGAGAGCAGAGGGATCGGTTCAGAATGGTGCTGCACCAGGCAGAAGAGACATTTGGGTTGGGAAATGTTCTGCAGATGAAAAGGGCCAATATTCAAAAAGGGCTAATAAAGTTTCTCAGGGACACAGGGTTGTTGGACAGGATATAGGAAGAGGGTAATTCATTAGTATTTAATTCGGTTGTTACTATGTCAGTTATCCAATTTTTTGGCTCGGGTTTTATCTACACTCTGGGTGTGTTTCACTGGTTGTCAGGAGGGATTACTTTCAGTCTGTAACTGCCAGATCTCGTGCTAAACCGTCGGTCCAGTAGGTGGCGGTAATGCCCCACGGCACCGAGGGGTAAACTGCCAATAAACAAAAAGAAGAAGAAGAAGAAGAAGGTAGAGGGAAGCGTGAGGTGGGTTTGTCCATGCCAGAGCAGAGAGGTAGTGTTGTCTGAGTGTAATCCCACTTTTGCTTCTTGTGTTTATATAGGGTGACCATATTTTGATTTCCAAAAAAGAGGACACTCAGCCCGGCCTCAAGATACTTGAATTTTACTCAAAGTTCACTCAAAGATGTCTATATCACTTTAATATATTTAAAGTGTGCCCCCTCACGCTGGATGGGAAAATGCAGTTTGAAAAACAAAAAATAAATAATGACTAAAATATAATATATACATATAATGCAGACACATGGAAATGTAGTCCAGTCAATACACATACACAAAGTAGGCTATGTGCCAACTAAACATTTGTATAAATTACTATCACGACAATTGTCCTTGACAAATTGTTGTTCTCATTCAATTGATATTCTCATTCAATGTTCTAGATTGCACACAAACAATAACCGAAGTAAACTGACAAACTATTCAACCAGCATGTTTCCAAACGTAGCAGTTCAAAACTACATTTCCCATAATGCCTAGCATGGTTTAGCTTACTGATAGCTAGCTGAGGCAAAAAATCAAACTTTGCTAGAAAAGTTTACAATCATCGGCAGCGCAACAATGTGACACCAAATGGGATTTTACAGTCAAAGCTCCGACAGAAGTCAACAGTTGCCATTATTTACGTATTTATCTTTAAAAACTTAACAACTGGGCAGGCGTTGTGGCCAAATTGCCAACCCAGTAGATGGCAGTAATGCCTCATGATAGGGGTAAACTGCCAACTAAAACAAGAACTACTCCTTCCCTCCCTTCTAGTAGGAGCCATGTCAACTGCTGCCACCCAGCGGCTGGAGGGATTCTCTTCAAATTGGTCCCATGAAAAATCATAAAAACCGGACATTTCTATGAATTTATAAAACCCGCCCGGATGACGAGGATACTACGTGAAAGTAGGACTTGTCCGGGCAAAAGAGGACGTTTGGTCAACCTAGTTTATATGTTTGGATGTTGGTGTGGAGATCCATTCGTATTTTTTTGTAAATAGTATTTTCTTCTTTTTTATGGGAGATTTTGACTTTTTGCTGTGAATAGTTATATATATATTTTTCTTTTTTGTATATATTTCAAAGGTGCACTTTGATTTTGCTGGGGTTCGAGCCTATTGAAAACTCACAACACCTGTATTCTCCTGACTACGCCATCAGTTTTTTTATTTTTTAGTAGCCGGAATAACCCCGCGACACAATGCTTTTCTTTATTCAAATTTGTTTCAAGACTACAGTTGCAATTAGACTTCACTTTGATGGTTAATGCAGTTATTACAATTGTGTTGTTTTAATAGATTGGTTCATTTACATTTCAAAAACCAGAAGCCATTCATTTACGAATGTGATTGCACTTTGGTTTACATATTTAAATGTTCAGATATTAAGATTTGAATGAGGCAAAATAACATGCTTTTTCTCTCAAATATATTGTTCTAACCCTGTTTCAGATACTGTAATTATTTTCTGTACAAAAATGTATTTGGTGTTCAGAAAGTCTTTTTTTTTCAAACTTGAGTCTTGAAAAAGAGGGGGTCGTCTTATAATCAGGGCCGTCTTATATTCGGGCCAATACAGTACTTCTGTGTTTTGGATCATTGTCTCGTTGGAGCATCCATCCTCTTTTTAGCTTCAACTGTCTGACAGACGGCCTTAGGTTTTCCTGCAAAACTTCCTGATAAACTTTTGAATTCATTCTTCCATTAATGATTGCAAGTTGTCCAGGCCCTAAGGTAGCAAAACAGCCACAAATCATGATGCCAACTCCACCATGCTTCACGGTGGGGATGAGGTGATGATGTTGGTGAGCTGTTCCATTATTCCTCCACACATGACGTTGTGCGTTACTCCCAAACAATTCAACTTTGGTTTCATCAAGCCACAAAATATTTTGCCGAAACGTCTGTGGAGTGTCCAAGTCATTTTTTGCAAACATTAAACAAGCAACAATGTTTTGGGTTTTTTTAGCCAGGAGTGATTTCTCCGTGGAGTCCTCCCATGAACACCATTCTTTGCCATAGTTTTACATATAGTTAATGTGTGCGCAGAGATATTGGACTGTGCCAGTGATTTCTGTAAGTCTTTAGCAGACACTCTATGGTTCTTTTTTACCTCTCTGACTATTCTGCGCTGAACTCTTGGGGTGATCTTTGGTGGACGGCCACTCTTTGGGAGGGAAGCAACAGTGCCAACATCTCCATTTGTAGACAACTTCTCTGACTGTCGATTGAAGAACATCCAGAATTTTAGAGATGGTTTTGTATCCTTTCCCAGCTTCACGAATCAACAATCCTTGAAGTCTTCAGACAGCTCTTTTGACCTAGCCATGATGCACATCAGACAAGGTTTCTCATCAAGAATTTCATTTCTTCCCAGATGTGTGTTTTATAGTGGGCAGGGCAGCTTTAAACCACTCATCAGTGACACACCTGACTTAAAATGTTTGGTAAAAATTGGTTTCAATTGCTCTTTAAGTCTCCTTATGCAGAAGGTTCACTTACTTATATTTCCTCCTTCCGTTATTGTTTGCATGCTACCCTCATTAAAATATGAAAACCTATAAATGTTTGGGTGGTTTTCGTTAAAGCAGACACTGTATTTTCATCTGTGTGATTTTGACAAAGATCAGATCACATTTGATGGTGATTTTATGCAGAAATGTGAGAAATTCCAAAAGGTTCAGATAATTTTAAATACCACTGTAAATTTGATATCCAGTATTCAGAGGTACCTCCACATAAAGTACGAAGTTAATTCGTTCCAGGACCTTGTCTGTAAGTCGAAATGCTTGTATGTTGGGCAGGATTTTCCCATAAGAATACATTATAATTCCATTAATTCGTTCCACAGCCCAAAAACCTACACTAAATCCTTAATAACTACTGCTGGTACTATCGAAAAAGCAATTACAAAGAGCAAAACAAATAAGTTATAAAATTTGAATTAATAATGTAATCACAGTAATAATAACAATGATGTAACAAATCGGGTTCTAATATGGTGGACGTGTTTTGCGTGGTGTACCTGAACGCACCTCGTGGCTGACGTGACAGAGAGATTTGCGTTAAAGTTTTTACTTTCACTTTTCATGTTCTGTTGTTGGCGTCAGCTGAGGCGGACAGTAGGCGTGTTGTGGTGCACAAGTTTTGGAAATAAATTATTAAAAACCTGACGAAGCCAGCGATTTCTTTGGCGATGTTACAATAATTTCCATTGCCGCCTTAACTTATAAAGACTAGCGAAAGGGGGTCGGAGGAGGACCATCGAGATCTTAGACATTCTACGGCTGTATTGTCGAGCCAGTTCACGGACTGGCACACCAAACTCATATTTTTCTATCATTTCCATCTTAATTTCAATGGTAAGAATCACCTTTTTCCTTTTTTCACCACCTGCGCTAACATCCTGTTGTGTGTCCGTCTGGTGGGAAAACAAAGAATGTGCAGCACTGTCATAAATCGTCATATTTCAAGCATGTCGTCGGATGTAGAAACAAAAGGCGAAGTCAAATTTTACGTCTGATGTAAAAAAGATAGTGTGTCGAAGCGATTGTATGTCAAGGTACCACTCTATATATGAATCTCATCTTTGAATGTCATGGAAGAATTATTCTGTGGGTCTTGAAAAAAAGGCAGTAGGCCTAAATGGTTCACTGACATGAAAACAATTGGCAATGACTGAGTCGGCAAATTAGATACTATAAATTTTAACATAGAATTTCCGTCCCTCACACTCCTGAATAGACTTTTGAAAGGGTCATAATAGGCATCATTTCTTTCCGTGGAACTGTTAGCTGTCGGCTTTTACTAAGCATTAAAATAGAGAAATGAAGTGTAATACAAGGTGAAGTGGTCGGGAGATTTTTTAAAATCAGAATCAAACGCGCTTTACTGAATGCAAGATTAAATTTTACCTTTTGTGTCTTATTCCAGCCGTTGCACATTCCCGCAACAAAGCAATTAGCTGTGACCTACTTCAAGAGCTGGAGCCATTTTTTTTTTAATTGCTGTATTTTTCACTGCATGATTGCAAGTTGAAACTGCAGGACAAAAAGAGAAGTGGCGTATAATGACCTACTCTTTCTGGGAGGTGAATTAGAAAACTGTCTAATGTGTTCTTTCATTTGAGCAAATGTACTCAAATGATGGGTAATCAAACTAAAGATTTCGGTAACAAAAACGGAAAAATAGCTTGAAAAATTGTGGTAATCAGGCTGATATTTGATGGACTTGTTTTAATTTTGGATGACCCATAACAGCGTATCTTTTTTCTTGCCTTCTTTCTCCCTTAAAGGTTGTCTCCACATAAACCTGGGATGCAGACGTGCAGCTGATAGTGGCATGAATAGCGTAACCATGACCTCTCTCCTACCGTGTTTATTATCTTCGCCATTGTCCCTCACCTCATCTTCTTCTTCCTTTTGCACATCTTCATAAATGAAATTCTCAATCTGATGGCCTTTGGTTTTGCTTCCTCGCAAGACCAAATTTGCATTAAATGAGCCTGTTGTTTACAAGGTGGCTGCTGTTAACCTTGTAATTGTTGTTTACCAAGTAAAACTGTTAGTCAATTTACTATCTATATAAAGAAGGAGTAACTGAACTATAGTATGTTTGTGAGTGTGAGTGCAAAATCTGGATGTATTTTTTAAATTTACCCTGCCCAGAAAAAATGTTATGTAATTTACAAGAGTAGGCTGCTGTGGTGAAATGACGACATGTTGAAGGGGCAGTATGTTCATGTATATATCATTATTTTTTATTTATGCTTATTATTCCGATTCATACTGTATCAATTTCGGCACGTCCCAAAAATTCACAACGCGGAGGCTCCCTATTGACCTCGTCTTTAACGTTTACAGTTTTGACAAAAAAGCAGTTTTTCCACTAAAAATATCCCATTTTCTCCCTATGGGGCCCATTCATTTTCAATGGGAAAAATTTGGGCCAATTTTTGTATATGTATGCTGGAAAACACTCAGGTGACTTGAAGTTTCGCTCTGAGACCCCCAATCTGGCCAAAATTCAAAATTGTCTGATATGCATGTGTGATACATCACTGGAAAGCTTAAAATCTCAATTTTCTGGGGGAAGAAAAATTTTGAACAGGAGGGCATTTAAAAAAAAAAAAATTAAACAGCAAAACCCTAACTGGAGGTGAGAGCACGCGAGAGCAGAATTACAGACGCCATGACTTTAACGAGATATTATCGCGTACTTACCTTGTTTCGATCCAAAAACTCCATGTAGCATGTACCATTTTATTGGTGAAACATGGTCATTTAACAAGGGTCGCGATGTAGAAATCGCAGACATCAAGGAGTGGTCGAGATTTTCTTTTTCATATATTTACCCTTTTAAACATTTTTTTTTTTTTCAATTTTTCTTTGTTTGGATCCCTTATTTATCATCTAACATATCGGAGAAAATTCGACAGTAACAAACAAAAAAAATATACAATTAAGCGATAGTTATGAGATACATATCCGTGACTCTTTTACAGACACCATTTTTTTCATTGTGACTCATTTGTTTAAAAGTTTAAAATATGCTAGTGAATAATTTTCCTTTTTTTTTTTTTTTTAAACTAAATATTAGACAACAATTAATGATTCTAAGCTAAAAATGACAGAAATTTTGAATAATAAATATAATTACTTACCTTCTTTTTATGGCTCGGTTGAACCAAAAGCAGTTGCGCAATGTCTGTAAACGGGGGTTTCCAGGGTAAAACGGACAAATTAAAAATAGTTCGGGGGCTTAATGCATCATGAATCTGCTATGGCAGCATATGGACATATTGTTCTATCAAAAACAACAGTTCTTTTGGCTTTTGTCTGTGTTTTCTGCCATTTTATATATATATAAGGCTTTGAAAAGCTAATTTCACAGATTTCCTAAAAAGAAAAATTATTTAAGAAAATAAAATATAAATCTAGAGCTTCTCGTTTGGGGCATCGCTGAGAAACTATTTTATGTGAACTTTCGTAAGGATTGCGTGAGAAAAAGGACAAGACCAGTGAGTATCAAGATGAACTGGATTTATGATGAAGGCAGTTTTTGCATCATAGGCAAGGAAGAATTAAGAAAAAAAAAATCTTCAACCTAAGTGTCTGGCTTTAGTAGAATTGCTCATATTTTGAACAACCTGTTCCAAATAATGGCAAACAACTATTCGTTTCGAAGCTTTACTGACGACTCTGAGGTCAACTTTTTACCCCACTTGAGCGATTGGTCGCCTTATCCTTGTTCTGGGTGACATTCCCGACATTTAAGGGCTCTCATTTTGATTTAGTGACTACATAGAGACATGCTGAGCATCATCAGACCTGTCAAAGTGATGCTTACCCCAGTGCCTGACCTCTGCAGCTGTCATCTGACAATCATTAATAAATGTATCATCAGGACACATTGGTGTGAGGGTATCAAGTCAGGACCCTTCGGTGGTGCCGTATGATTGAGCGCTTTGGACTACTGCTCACACATATGTTTGTTTGCAGATGATCCAGTGTCCTTGCTTTCAGTTTGGCACTCATCAATCAATCCCTTACTCCAGGTTTTCTGGCAGTCATAGAGTGCAATTGTGTGTGCGTAGGGCATTACCAGGAGGCTTTTAATCACTGATTGATACCTTGTGGGAGACTTTGGACGCTCTAAAAACATGATTTTGTCTCATTGTTCATGTGAAAGCCAAAATGATCTGCAATTACACACCTTGACACTTCAAATGGTCTCATTTCACAAGGCTCCTTTGCTACATTAGGCATAGCATGTCTTGAGTATGTAGTCAAATGGTTTCCAGTCAATCACAGGCCAGTTTTGAAAGACACAATTTTTTTATAATATTGTGTCACTTTTACAGTAACTTTCAACCAGGTATGACAAATCAAATTTCAGCTTTACCTTCTATTTTAGAAAAAAAAAATGTTGATTTCACAGATGAATATCTCCATGACCATTGAAAGATCGTTTCCTTGGGCCAAACATTCAGCTACTGATTACACGGAAAAGCAGGCTGACAGACATTAAGATAAATACCATGCTTTGCGTTTGAACTGCCTGAGATCATCCACATCCATTCATTACCCGGAGCGTCTGACACCCAGAAAGTCAACAACGGCCTTGCCACTCTTCTGACGTCCATTATGGCCGATTGGACTGTCTGTGCGAATGTGTCGTGACTAACGTGATCGTGACCCCCTCATTAGGGGCTGGTGCTAGCCGTCGCCTTCTAAACAGTTTGACGGGCTGGAGTCTGGCAATCCCCCTGAGGTGCCTTTGACTTCACTTGACAGGCGCTGCTTCTGTAATCAATGACTGAAGTCTGAAAAACTGATCTGATTGTTGCTGGCTGGCGGACAAGGCGAAAGGCATTGCAAATAAAAACAAGCTCCTTGGGACATTTGTTTTGGGAACCTTCTGAATGTCAAGAGTTACAAACAACTAAGGGTGTAACGGTACATGTATTTGTATTGAACCGTTTCGGTACGTGGTGCTCGGTTCGGAACGGAGGCTTACTGAACGAGTTTCTGACGTAGTGTAATCCTTACTTTTCGAGGCTGTGAGTCGATCGGGTTACAGTTTCTTTGTGTAGATTATATTTACTCCGTCTTCTCTACTATAATCAGGACCAGAGGTTGCGCTAGACTTTTTCGTTGTCTGTCATTTTGACTGACAGGGTCATAAAAATCCGGTCATAATCTATTTTTACCCGTCACTTAAATTTTTAAAATGATAATAATGACATATTCAATAGTATTCAGTTTTCATTCATTTTTAATTAATATTCTGTCCGAACAAGCTTAACAGAGAATCCACACCGTGCCATCACACATCAGCAGATGAATATGTAACTTTTTCTCTGCAGTGACAAAAACAGCTGACTGTGGCCCCAGTAGGTAGACTACATATGGAACAATGAAATTAACAGTTCACCTACTGTGGCCTAAACGCAGTCTCACACCTTCCTCCTGGTGCGCATGGACTTGAATTGCATGCCCGCTTGTGCATAATCAAATGTCTCAAGTGGGATTGCTGCAAATCCATTACTCATATTGGCATTTTTTACATATGTCGCAAAACATTTTTCCATCCTCCCTCCTCAGCCAGGAGAACTCCTGCTCCCACTGAACTCTGTACTCCCTCCTGACCTCCTTGCTGCCGCTTGCTCGCTCAGTAGTTGCCGAGGGCTGATTGCTTGTTTGTCCTTCATCCTCCACTGCATCAGTCCCTCTTTTATCAACACCATCGTCGTTTTGGGGCTTTTTGAAGAAACTTCGGACACTCAGTTGCCTTGACATTTTTCCGAGTAAGGCCAACAACGTGTTGCATCAAGAGAGACAATAGCTAATTAATATGCTCACTCGCCACTCTGTGGTCTGGGGTGTGAATTGCAACCTGTCAAAATGACAGATGGACTTCAGTTTTTTCCGTCACCGTTTTAAAAAACCGGTCAACGACGGAAAATATTCGGTTAACGCGACCCCTGATCAGGACCAACACGGTAGGACAGTATATAACCCAGAAACGTCAAAGGCGCGACAACGTGGCCGCCGCGAGAACGCAGTGAAACGCGGCCGTTAAAGTCGATCAGCCAATGCACACCAGTCGCAGTGCGGCCGCGTGTTAGACGCGTCCCAGAAGCGTCTCCACGCAACGCACGCGAAAAGAACGGCAGAGTTTATTATTTGACGCGAGACGTGACCCTCCTGCATCAATACTACTACCGGCAGCTAGGATCTGGCTGACCGGAAGTCACTCGTGTAAAAATACGGTGGATCCGGTCGATTAATATCCAATCGTAACCAACTTTTTGACTCCATCAGATCACTTGAGTGGTAGATCAGGGCACAGTTGACTTGTCTTTGTTGATTTACTGCTGTCTTCTCTACTATAATAACAACCAACACGGCCTCATGTTCAATACAAAACCCTCCTACCACAACAAAACAAGTAGTAACTAATATTCACATAGGAAGTAAAGTTATACAACATAAAATATACAATATAAATGAATACTACATCACATTTGTAAAATATAAACACATAATAAATAATAGCCCATTTAAATAAAATAAATTGAAATGAGCTAAAACACCTGTAATTAAATAATAAGAATAACAGATCCTGCCTACACAGTTAAACTTATTAATTTCTGTGTGGTGCTTTAACTTGAGAAAATCCATCAATAAAGCTTTTGAAAACCATTCATAAGAAGGAAAAATGATTCATTGAGGCATTTTCTTTGTAAAATACATGTTAAAATCTTTGTCATTGGAATTGCTTTTCTCTTAAGCACAGGACTTCTTTTTTTCTTCTTTCTTCCAGAAAGAAAGCTGACCAATAACCGGGTCTGAAAGGCAAATTGTTGTTGGATTATCTTTAAATACCCACTACTTTTTGAGCAGAATTCTAGCTTTGTATAGGCTAATCCTCCTATTGTTGAAAGCACAAAGGTGTGTAATAAACAACTAGCACATTTATATTTTGCATTTTTGTTTTCTTACTGTACCGAAAATGAACGGAACCGTTACCTCAAAACCGAGGTACGTACCGAACCGAGATTTTTGTGTACCGTTACACTCCTACTAACAACTGATTTCAAGGCTACATGCCAAACAAGGAGGCTATTTAATAATTTTGCCCTGTCAAACTAGAAAAAAAGTCTGAAAAGAGAACTAAAGATGGGCACTAGGGTTTGACTTTATGGCATTCATGTACAGGTTTTCATCCTGAATAACCGAACTCAATATTGATATCGCTTGCCAAGCTCAGTGATGTCAAAAGCAAGTTGATCCTTGGAGAGCTGAGGTGACACACACTGTACACTACGCAGTGGACACATGTTCCAGTTGTTCAAAACTACTACATTGCAAAAGAACCAATCATCGACCTTAACCCTCCAACTGACTGTCAACCAGTTCAGCATCCCACTACTTCCTCACTAATAGGCTTCGGCATAAATGACACCCAAGTGAAGGCAACCGGTATTAAAAAGGAAATATGAATGGCTGTATTTTAAATGCAAGGTTTCCTTTCCACAGCATGGGTCAAAGCTCATAATTGTAAGGGTTTGTGTACAGCTGCAAATTGGTCTCCTCGCTTCTCGGGCAAAAGGAGGTCAAATTGTCAGGCCTGACAAACGAGCGGCCACGTAGCGATCAAGGGGTCAAATGTTGTAGAGCACAGATCCATTATTGTGATCATCCCGCAGAAGACATTACATTATTAAGGCTCGCTGAGATGTGGCGCGGGGTCAGGATTGAGTGCACGAGAAGCTTGTTGCTTTAGTGTCATCGTGCATGGAGAAGAAACCATACACCAAATGCACACTATTATGTATATCCAAACTCATATTTCAAATGGCACCTCATTTCTATCATGTTTTATTGCACAAATAAAGACCAGAAAATGAGGTCAAGCCCAGCTGTCCCTGAAGTGCGATATATTCTGTAGTCGCAAATGTGTCTGGGATGATAATGGCGACCAATGAAAATGAGCTAAAATAATTTGTGCTAACACTTACACTGCATTTAATTCCATTTTACATATATTATGATAATTAGTGTATCATTTTATACCAGCCTAGAAGCCTGAGCCAAGGCAAAACTTGTGCATTGGCATTTGTGTTTTCCTGCCTTAAAATTCTCTGTGATCAGTTCCAGAGCATCTACTTTGGCATTGTATCACGGAGGGGTTATAGATTTCAGGGTCAATCCATCTCTGACACCATTTGTAGCAGAACTGAATGATTTTAACTCGGTCCTATTGGGGATTGCGAATCATGTCCACTGTTCACCCATTACCATGCTGGCCAAATCCCATGAATCCTTGTGCCTCACTCATCTCAATGTTATCCACTTCTGACACCATGCCTCTAAACTGCCTCCAAATTTAAACACTACCTTGTTTTGTGATCTTGTGTTTATTTATTTAAGTTACTTATTTATTTTTTAACCTGTCCTGTTCAGTTGGCTGTTTGACACGGCGAATGGAAGTCTAGTGTCTGGTTGGTCTGAACAGTTTTAATTAGGGCTGTCAAACGATTAAAATTTTTAATTGAGTTAATTACAGTTTAAATACTAATTAATCGCAATTCAAACAAGCTATAAAATATGCCATATTTTTCTGTAAATTATTGTTGGAATGCAGAGATAAGACACAAGACGGATATGTACATTCAACATACGGTACATAAGTACTGTATTTGTTTATTATAACAATAAATCAACAAGATGGCATTAACATTATTAACATTCTGTTTAAGCGATCCATGGATAGAAAGACTTGTAGTTCTTAAAAGATAAATGTTAGTACAAGTTATAGAAATTTTATATTAAAACCCCTGTTAATGTTTTTGTTTTAAGAAAATTTGTAAAATTTTCAATCAAAAAAATAAACTACTAGCTCGCCATTGTTGATGTCAATAATTACACAATGCTAATGGGTGCTGAAACCCATAAAATCAGTCGCACCGAAGCGCCAGCAGAGGGCGACAAAACACCAAAAAAACACAAGTAACAAGTGGACATTACTCTGTGCTGTCATTTTAATCTGTTTGAGCGGGGCATGTGCGTTAAATGCGTCAAATATTTTAACGTGATTAATGTAAAAAATTAATTACCGCCCGTTAACGCGATAATTTTGACAGCCCTATTTAATGTTTCACATTGAGAGTATGACATACTCCTATTGTGGTCATTCAACATACCTCGTTTATTATGACAAAGCAGCGAACAGGAAGGGGTTATGGGGGAACAGAAGAAAAGAAACACAAGAAAAGAAAAACACAAACAACAAGAAGTAATACATTGAACGCCTACACTAACTATTAATATGTTGGTGCTATCGTCAGCTAGATGTATTTCCGGTTGACACCATGTGGGGGGCCTGTTGGCCAGGGAAAAAAGGGGAGGGGGTGGGGGAGTCTAGAAGCTAAGTGTTCGGGAGGGGTAGAGTGTACACAAATCAGCTCTGTGCTCTAGAAACCAGTAATTGTGTGAATCCCTTGTGAGTGTAGGCCCGTCGGTAACCGACCCTACGCCGCCCCACCGCCAATCCCGGCCCCAGGGCCCCCCACCCGAGCGCGCCCAATCACATCCAGCCGTGCACGACCCCCACCAAACACGCAACAGCCACGTAGACGAGCGGAGACGCAGCGCGGGCTCCACCCCAGGGCCACGGCACCCAGCCAGCCAGCCCGGGAAGGGAGAGAGGGCGGGGTGGGGGGACCCAGCGCAACCCATCCCTCCTCCCGCAGCCCAGCAAATGAGCCATCGTCATCCCCTGCGGGAGGCCACCCGCGCCTTCAGGGATGGGAGGAGGGGACGCACCACCAACCCCAGGTTCCCGGCTGGTAGCCATTACCCAGCACCGTGATGGGATTGTGTGGGGAGGGTAGTCCAATGTATGCATTAAAATAGTAAAGCTTGGCTTGGGTGCAGTGGGACTGCTGCATGGAGTTTCTACCCAGCTGCCCGTTCCACCGCCCTTTGCTGGAGCTCTTCCGTGGAGTATGATATTTGTAGTGCAAAGCCAAATTTTTTTTAAATTTTGAAGAGAAAAATCCAGTTGACTTTGTCAAATGATTTTTCTGCGACCAACAGAGGATAATTGCTTTCTCTTTATTATTCTGTACTCTATTAATGAGATTTAACAGTCGTCTTATATTGTTTGTAGAGTTACGTCCTTTAATAAAGCCGGTCTGGTCATTATGAATTATTGTGGGAAGAATTTGTTCTAATCTAGCAGCTAAAGCCTTTGCAATAATTTTAATGTCTGTATTAATTAAGGATATGGGTCTATAGTTTGCCGGTTGGGTTAGGTCTTTCCCCGCTTTTGGCAGTAATTTGATTACTGCAGTGTTCATTTTGTCTCTAATTTGACCTTTGGCACTGATTTATTGTAACATTCTATGGAAAAATGGTGCCAGCATATTCCAAAAGTGTTTAAGATATGATGTCGAGAACCCGTCAGGCCCTGATGCGCGACCTGTTGGCATGTCCTTTACGGCATTCCATAGTTCGGCGAGGGTTAGTGGGTTATCTAGAAATTGTTTTCTTTCTAAAGTTATTTGGGGGGATGTCAAGATTGCTAACAAATAAGTCAATGTCTTCTTCGTTATGTTCATTTGTCACCGAGTATAAGTTTTTGTAGTAGCTATGAAAAGTTTTGTTAATTTTTTTCTGGTGATTGTGTTATCATGCCGGCTGAATCGTGTATTGTTGTGATTAATGTTTTTTCTTTGTTACGTTCAAGTTGGTTTGCTAAATATTTCCCGGATTTGTTATTATGCTTAAAGTTGGTATATCATAGCTGTTGTAACATAAACTGAGTTTTTTTTTTTTTTTTTACAGCCTTTCTTTGGTACTGAAGAGTTCTTTTTTGGTAGTGTCTGTAGGATTCTTGGCGTATTCCTCAGTTAGTTGTTTGATTTTTATTTGAAATGTGAAAATGTTTGGGGAATCGTTAAGTTCCATAAAGTCTTTTAATTCTTTCTTCTGATCTTGTGTTTAGATTTTTCACTATTAGCTAACTATCAAAAGGGCCGGTTGAACAATCATAAACTGCCACATGGTGATCTCATAATTGATGCCTCAAAATGCAAATAACCTCTCATTATTATCATGCTTTAATAAAAAATAAAAAAAATCCTGAGAGCACCCGCTATGCCAACATAAGCGATGCTCTGTGTTTACGAGCTTGTCAATGCCCTGTGTAGGAATGTGAATCACTATCGAGAACACGTCAGTAAAAAAAAAATCAATCTCAATCCGAGCCCCCTAAAAGTCGGCCATCAGTGCTCGTTGGCGCCTTTTTACGACAGAGAACTGGAAATGGATCACTAACGCCTCTGGCGTCACTTCCAAGCTTTTACTCACGTCACCGTAAAAAGATGAAGTGTTTTAACGTTCTATTCTATTTCAAGTCATTACTTAAAGAGCAGTTTCTCCTTAATTAGGGGGCGACATGAATAACAACCGTTCATACACAGTTTCTCCTACCTTCATCTTACGTTGAATGGTTGCTTCAGTTGTTTGAATGGCTCTGGCTGCATGGAAAACTTTAATTAGTTGAACATTTGTTCATAAGACAGAAGCAGAAGTTAAAAGAGGCGATTTAAATTGGACTATCACATGTGACACAATGGTATCCATCATATACATAAACATAAAAAAATTGGCTTTAAACTTGTATGCTAGCTTGAATGGGTAATGCGTTTAGAAGAAAAAAAAGATTACTTTGGCGCCACCTATTGTAAAATTAGTGTTGTGGACTCTGTTTAATACATTGATGATGTTTTGATGTCTGCCTATCAGATGAGATGTTATGTTGGCAGTCTGCTTCCCTCTTAATGCAGTTACTGTGAAGTATACTTTGCCCTAAGAATTTTCTTGAAATTTCCTAAAATGTCGTTTCTCTTGCGACACCCAGGCCTATATTTGGCAATGTGCTAGCATGTTATTGGACTAGCATGTTCATTAATACGATTGATGAGCTTAACTTAAAGGCAATTTGTTAATGTTGTCTAATTATAAATACTCAATAAAGTCATTTAAGTAACACGGGTTCAATAGTTGCGTTCATGCTAGATTCACAAAGTTGGCACTTTAAGTTCCTTTAACTTTTTATATAAAATGTTATGCAATATTGGTATTATAATTATTTGTGGTTGATTACAACTATTCTATTTAATGTCTGATCTTGTTGCCACTATTGCTTGTTGTCCCCAACACGCTTCTAACATTGCTAACCTTAACATAACCATAACCAGTGTTGGTAAGAACAGCGTTATTTTTGTCAGTAAGGCAAGGCAAGGCAAATTTATTTATATAACACAATTCAACACAAGGCAATTCAAAGTGCTTTACATCACATGAAGATCATAAAAATCACATTAAATCAATACAAAGTAAAAACAAAGACAATCGAAACAGGAAATACAGTTATACATAAAAATCGCATTTAATCACGAATAGAATAAAAAACAAATAAATAAAATTATTATTATTTTTTTTTAAAATAATGATGAAAAAAAATACTACTACTAGTAATAATAATTGAAATCAACAATGGAGTAAAAGCGCAAGAGGAATAGAAAGCAAATAGATTGAAATATATAGACAGTTATGGATATGCTGTGCTAAACAAAAGCATTTTTAGCCCTGATTAATAGGAGCTAACAGTTTGAGCATACTTCAGACCTTCGGTTAACTTGTTTCAGAGGTGAGGAGCATAATAACTAAATGCTGCCTCACTCTGATTGATTCTTGTTCTTTGAACATAAAGGAGACCGGTTCCAGACTACCTTAGGGGTCTAGATGTTTCATAGGAATCTAACAAATCAAGCATGTATTTTGGTCCAAGGCCATTAAGTGTTGTGAGTAATCTAATTAATTACTTTTCCCAGCTTTCCAACGCCGTTACCGTTCCTAAGGACGTGAAGGCGTGCGATACTGCAATTTGGTTGAATAACGAGATGTCTGAGGGGCAGTTTACATGACGACTCTGTGACACGAAGACGCAATGACTGTGTTGCGGAGTTGCCTCGCGTGCATATGGTGTCGCCGAAGACGAAAAATTCTGAATCCTGCCTCCAAAGTGGAAGAATTTGATTGCGGGGGATTGATGGGGGTTATCTCGGCATGCATATCAAAGGCTGCCTCGGTGCGACACCGCGCCGATAACGTCAGCACTCGTACACGTCACATTGGGCGTGCGCAGCAGTGCTACTAAACATTAAAAACAGCAAATATGGCGGAATGTCGGCTTTAATTTACTGATTAATAATATTCTTAAATGTGTTGAATGTTTCCATTTTTGTGCCTTTTTCAACAAAAGAAAAATGCCATCGCTTGGAGTGGGCGGGCATATTTTTCTCCGGGCTGAGGAACTTTAGTGGGGTCAAAGTGCATCATTCGCTGTCGGCTTGTAAATCTGCACTGCCCCCTAGGGCCTGGCATGAATACTACATCGTTTTCATGCAGAATTGCAACGTTGTTCGAATGGAGACGGGCCCATATAAATGCAAACATGAAATCTTTCGTCTTCTAGGAGAGTCACCATGTAAACGACCCCTCAGAGACACGGAGAGAGTAGAGGGGAGGAGGGAAAGGGGGTTGTGACGCCTTTGAAAATGCAATGCTAGGTGGCTCGGAGCGTTAGCAAAGCATTTGCATTCTCGCTAGCATTAGCATTTAGCGTGGCGAGCGTCATGTGGGTACAATGAATTGAAAATAATGGACTGTTTTCCTGTTCAGTATGCATTATCATCACCAAGTGGGCATTGTCCTTGTAGATGCTACAATATAATCATAAGTTGTTTTTGTTTTTTATTACAAAAAATAGTCACTTGCTCTAAACTTTTCTTAAATGGCATATACATAAACTGTGTGTGATTTTTTTTTTTTTTAAATCTCTTTTTTAATCAAAACAACTACAGCAAAGATAGAAGAGGGAAGAGATTCAAGGCTCACCCACATGTTGAAAAATATATGGCGGAAAACAGTCAGGTGACGTGAAGTTCCACTCTGAGACCTCCAATTTGGCCGACTTTCAAAATTGTCTATGCATGTGTGATACATCATTGGAAAGTTTAAAATCGCAATTTTCTGGGGGAAGAAAAATTTTGAACAGGAGGGCAATTAATAAAAAAACTTAAACAGCAAAACCCTATCTGGAGGTGAGAGCATGAAAGAGCAGAATTAAAAACGCCATGACTTTAACGAGATATTATCGCATACTTACCTTGTTTTGATCCAAAAACTACAAGTAGCATGTATCACTGAGTATCAAGCCACAGCTGTGAATGGCCACAGCCGGATTTTTGGGGGGATTTTATGGGTGAAACATGGTAATATGACAAGGGTTGCGATGCAGAAATCGCAGACATCAAGGAGTGGTCGAGATTTTCTTTTCCATGCATTTACCCTTTTAAACTTTTTTTTTCTTCAATTTTTCTTTGTTTGGATCGATTATTTATCATCTAAAATATCGGGAAAAACGCGACAGTAAAAAAAAAAAAAAAAAAAAAAAAAAAATACAATAAAGCGATAATTATGAGGTAGATATCCGTCAATTTTTTACGGACACAATTTTTTCCATTGTGACGTAATTTGTTTAAAAGTTTAAAATCTGCGAGTGAATATTTGTTTGAAGTCATTTTTTTAAATGAAATATTAGACATCAATTAATTATTCTAAGCTAAAAATGACAGACATTTTGAATAATAAATACAATTAATTACCTTTGTTTTATGGCTGGGTTGAAACAAAGTGGGTTGCGCGATGTCTGTAAACGGGGGTTTCCAGGGTAAAACGGACAAATTAAAAATAGTTCGGGGGCTTAATGCGCCATGAATCTGCTATGGCAGCATATACACATATTGTTCTATCAAACACAACAGTTGTTTTGGCTTAAAATAGCATAAACTGCTTTTTCAGACTTGTCTGTGTTTTCTGCCATATATATTAGGAGTGTGACGGTACACACAAGTCACGGTTCAGTACAACAGGAAAAAGGCTTTTTCTCACAGCATTTGAAAGTTAAAGTTTGTATACCATTACACTCTTATATAGGTAAAATTGAAAAAATGTAAAAAGGGTGACCTATGTTTTTTTCGGAATGAAAAAGAGTTCAATCAGTTAATATAAACATATTTGATGTGAAAGACGATAGAGGATAGATCATGTAATAAGGTGTAGAAGATGAAAAGTAACGTCAGTTACTTTGCCGAGTAACTAATTACTCTTACGTTGAGGTAACTGAGTTAGTAATTCCAATTACTTTTTGGGAGAAGAAAATTGTAACTGTAACTAACTACTTTTTTAAAGTAAGATTAACAACGCTGACCACAACCTACTAATTTTAAAAATGAGTATGAGCTTGCTTTTTGTGTTCTATTCATTTTGCCTTACTGAAGAACTATTGTTCAACAATGATTATAAATTATTCATAAATAATTTTTGGGTTAGCTACATACTGCCATGTGAATGTTTCAGATCGGTGGGCTTTTTGTTCAACAAAATGAGCAATTCTTAACGAGAGAGAAGGTGTCCTTAGCCACAATTATAGTGACTCTTCACTAAAACAAACTTTGCAAAGCATATTTCCAAAGCAATCAGCTAGGTAATTAAAGAAACTGGGCACCTGTAGCACAGGCGTAATCGTCGGGCAAGAGGGGAAACAGGAGGGAGGTGGGCTGTGAAAAATGCAGCAATCAGATTAATCAAGCAAAAGGCACAGACAAATTACTCATGAAGCACATTCAGCAACAGGTGATGCTTATCATTAAATTGGAGTGAGATCGCAGACTCCAGGTCGCTTCATCACGTGGGACCTTGATGAAGCGACGGAGTGCCGACGGGTGTTTTTCAGGGCGTCGCGGAGGCGTGATTAACGAGCATGCGGGTGACTTTGCAAGGTAACACAACAACATCTGCTCCGACATACTTGGGATCCAAGCCCGCAGAGTCGGAGAAAGTTAAATTCTTTGCCCTTCTGCATTATTCAGGACAATTACAACAAAAGTGGAACTTCTAAATGATCACTTTTTTTAAGATCTGTTCATCTTTGGAGACGGGTAAGACCTATTAGCCAAATATAGAAACAGTTAACTCTCCAAACTCAAAATCTCTACTTTATCTGTTGAAGGCATAGGTGGAGTTTGACTTTTGGGGTACGGGGGCACAACATCTTAATGACCCCGAAATGCCGTTTCAGCAATAAAATGAACTTACAAGAATATTTATAATAAGTTGACAATGAGCATATTTTGTTTCCCATCATTCTTGAGGGGAAATCTAAATAAGGCTGCTTAGGCAATTCTTTTCGCCAAGATCGTCATCCATTGAATATGGGACGCCCGCCGGTGGCGTGCCAATGTAGTTACCCCTGTCAAAAATTGTATCCCCTGGGGGGACCATATGGAGGTAAATTTGTGTCTTTGTTATTCAATCAAAAAAAAGTTGCTTCAATCAAAATATATATATTAAACCAAAAAAAGTCCGTTCAATAAAAAAAAAAAAAGTGTTTAAATGCAAAAATAAATTTGAAACTCCAAAAAATGCACGCGAAAGCTATTTTTCTTTGATTTTTTTTTTTTTTTTTTTTGATTGAAGTAATGTTGATTTGTGTTTGGGCCACATTTTGGTGAGGATATTTTTGTCTTTGTAATTCAATCAAAAAATAAGTTGCTTCAAAAATTATATATATTTTCAAAAAGAAAAATCACTTCAATTAAAAAAAGAAAAATTTCAATCATGGAAAAAGTTTTTGAATGCCAAAAATATCTGAGATTGAAAAATTTGCATTTGAACACTTAATTTTTCATCAAAAAAGTTTTCTTTGATTGAAGCAATCCTTTTTGTGTTTGGGCCATATTATGGGAAGGACATTTGTGTCTAAATCATTTAATCCCCCAAAAAGTTGCTTCAAATAGAAAAAAAATGTTTTCAATCAAAGAGAAAAATCATTTGAAAAATAAAATTGCCCTAACCCTTTTTTTTTTTTTTAAATTATAAGCAGAGCAAGTTGCTAGTCACATGATCGCTTCAAAAATGATTTTGACCCATTTTAAAAAATATATTTTCTGTTCATTTCATTCATTTTTGTTGCAGTTTTATTGCTTTACAACTTTTATATAAATAGAAAAGTCAATTACATGCAATGACACTTTTTCGGCCACCAGGGGGGCATGCACCCCCCTTAAAATCCGCTCATGGTTGAAGGTCTGGTTTCGTTTCATATTCTGACTTTTCGTTTATTTTTGTCAGGAGGGGTTATGCACCTCAGTGGTAACAAATTTATTTCAAGACGGAATGTATTTTGGTACGATTGTTTTTCAGGCAGTTTCTCAACACATTAACTTTAGGGGAGTTGGTTGGCAGTGTCGTCAAGGTTGAGTAAATTCTGCTGTTCAACAGTGATAACCAAGATAACCAACCTAACCAAATCCACAAAGTTTGTGTTGGTTGGGATTATTTTCTTATCTGTGCTGTCCACATGGAGATTAAAGATTTTTTGGAGTTAAGGGACATATTGTATCAAGCAGATGACTAAATGCAATATAGTTTAGTGTATAACTTTGCCTTGTAACTGTTCTACTGGAATTCACATACACACATACACAACATAACTACTTAATTTGGTTTATTTAAAGAACTATGATAATCATAAACGCGGCTCAAGCTATTCTTTTCAGTCTTTTCAAATGACAGCATCGCAAAAAAAAAAAGTGCCGACATTGATGCTGACATTGTGCTTTGAAAGCTTTGTGCAGTCTTACATTCAATCTGCAAGTCAATATTTCATTAGGCGAACAGCGGCGCTTGTTAACAAAGAAGGTTTGCCGCCTTGTCGAGTCTCGGACCCTCACATCTGTTTGGCCTTTTGATTGGTTCTGCGTTTATGAGCCTGTTTTACAAGAGGTTTGATCCCCATCGTTTGCAAGCTACTTTCACCAAAATATCGATATGGGCTCTGATTGGACCACCATTGGGCAAGGGTGAAAACTGGGTTACCAGGCTATAAATGCACGGGAAATGAAGATCAGATTGGCAGTCTGAGGAGTTCTACCCTCAAAATAAACTAAAATCTATCCTTGAGATTTGACTTGAAACAGCTAAATGCTGACTACGCTTTAGCACTTCTGACACCATGCGTCACACGAGGTTACCCGACTTAGGGTCTACCAATTCTGACACTATTTATCACAGTACAATGCACCCATTCCAATCATTCGACTGCCTTACAAATCGCAGGTGATTGTCAAGGCTCATCCATCCCAAATGTCAACCCACATCTCACACTATGGGCTCTACTTTTGAGTCGACACACAGTCTAGATCTGTATGGATGTAGGTTAGAACGGAGTTGATGCATTTCACAAGCGGCCTTGAAATCCAAGCTGAAAGAAAGACAATTGTCTCTTCCTTTGCGTTAGACTTCAGCTTCACGACGATCTGAAATGGGCGGGAGAAAATCAGGAGAAAACCAAGTCAACTGTAACACTACATGACTTTTCCTTCATGCAGCGCACAGTCTACATGCTGCTGTGTTGCCGTTGCTCGTGACACATTTGAATATTGAAATGATGCTTGATGAATGGAGATCTGTGCAGGTACCCAGCAAGACCAAGTTGTGTGCATTTCTAATATCACTGGCATCCCGCCATGCTGTGGATGTGTGATTTGAGAGAAGCGGGCATCAATTTCAACAATGCCACAGCGACACGTAGTGCTGAAAATAGGATGTGGGATTACTTCTGGAATACTCAGAAAAATAATTCTTCTCAACTATCCCCTAGGACAGGGGTTTTCAACCCAGTCCTCAAGGCACACTGTGGGTCCTGGTTTTTGTTCCAGCCGATCCAGCAGAGACAGTTGAACCAATGAGGCTTCTGCTAAAACAAGCCACACCTGACTGCAATCAACTGATTGCACTTGTAAAACACCAGATTGGGGAAAAAGTGTTGTCATCTTGTTTGGTAAGAATGAAATCCTGCACCCACAGTGTGCCTTAGTGGAATAGGTTGGGGACCCCTGCCCTAGGATACCAGAAAAAGTGTCATCTGTCAGAATTGTTCATCGCATTTATGGTACAATGTGGAATGGAAACCTTTGAAGTAGACTGGTAACCAGTGTTGTTACTAACGCGATTACTTTCTTTCAGTAATGAGTAATCTTACGCGTTCATTTTTCCAAACCAGTAATCTGATTAAAGTTTCCTTAGTGTCTGTGCGTGACTATTTTGTTATTGCCTCATAATGTATATAGAATGAAGAATATTGTAGTCATGTGCGAAGAGCATTTTGAATAGAATATGTTAGAAAGGGTCCTGCTACGTGTTCGTTTCCATTGTAACCGCTCAAAGGTCTTCCTGTTTTGGTGCCGAGTCACACGCGCTAAGTGTTTTGGGACTGACGTGTGCCAGCGCATTCGAGCCGAGTGCAGCTACCTGTTGAGATGTGCGGGGAAATGTTGATCTGTGTGCGTCCATGAATTACCGTATTTTTCTTTCATTCTGGAGGGTTCCAGCGATAGGTTAGAGCCAGTAAATGCACGGCTGTTTCGTAGCTTTGCCATTACAATGGCGGGTGGTTGTCTCTCCCGCCCGTCCTTGCGAAGTCGGCGACCATTTTTTACATCATATTCGTGTTGCACATTTATGCCATGAGGTGACCTGTTCGTTTAGCATCTTTGAGATGTGTTTTAAGTCTGATTGAGTGTAAAGTGCTTAGTTACCGCCATGTTTTGTGGCCAAATTCACCACGTGTGTGTACGGCTTACTTCTGGGTTTTGTGCTCGCATCCGCGCCCCCCCCGACCTTGTTTATTGCACTCTGCAATTCATTTGTGCGTTGTTGATTATTATGCAGTCAATTTTAGAGATGTCTCGATCGATCGGCATCCCGATCGATCGGGTCCGATCACATCATTTTCAAAGTATCGGAATCGGCAAAAAAATATCGGCCATGCCTTTAAAAAAAATTTTTTTTTTTTTTTATTAAGTAATTTTCTAATTGTATTTAACGTTACAAACATAATATGTTACACTCATCCAGAGTCTTTAGTTCAGGCTTAAGGTAGGGTTATAAAATTTATCCCGATAGCGGCGGTAATTTTTATTTATTTTTTTTAAATGTATCACGTTAAAATATTTAATGCAATTAATGCATGCACTGCCCGACCCACTCATTGTCCCATTGGCCCATTGTCGCGCTCAATCTGTAATGGCGCCGTTTTACCTATATAGAGAGATAATAGGCAGCGTAAAATGAGTAGAGTGAATTTTGGCAGCCTTTGGAGCCTTTTTTTAATTGGCTAGAGCCTTACAATCCCTCTCCCTACGATTAGTAATATCATGGGAAGCAATGTGGGGAAGCAAGGTAGCAATTGATCTTTGTCTTAACACCTTATGTTCTTTCCCAACGCAGAGAAGATATATCAATTGGTAGCACTGCGCACAGTCATGGTTCCACTTCCCATCATGCATTTGGGCATGGCTACAGTATCATTTACTGAAAGCTCAACAAATACACTAGATGGCAATATCTAGTCACAATATACAAAGTCACAAGTCTTTCTATCCGTGGATCCCTCTCACAGAAAGAATGTTAATAATGTAAATGCCACCTTGAGGATTTATTGTCATAATAAACAAATACAGTACTTAGGTACTGTATGTTGAATGTATATATTCGTCCGAGTTTTATTCATTTTTTTCTTAATGCATTGCCAAAATGTATATGATCGGGAAAAATTTGGAATTGAATCGGGAGCAAAAAAAGCAATCGGATCGGGAAATATCAGGATCGGCAGATACTCAAACTAAAACGATCGGGATCGGATCGGGAGCAAAAAAACATGATCGGAACAACCCTAGTCAATTTGCATTGTTTTATATTGGCACGGATATAATGTTCACCCTAAACCCTAACCCAAAATTCAAAATGTTTGACATTAGGCTTAATCTTTGAGTTAGCGGCGTTTAATTAGTCAGTGGAGTTGATTTCAACAAATTCCATGCAGTTTGTTAGATATTTGTTAGTTTTAGGGGCACCGGAGTGGCTAAGCTAGCGCGAGTCAATGGTGTTTGAAATCAACTGCATTGGCTAATTAAACCCCCACTAACTCAAAGATTAAGCTTTATCTGAAAAATTCAGATCTTTCCCCTAAAATTATCGGAAAATCAATTACAAGCGATGAAATTTTCCCGTTATCATTCTTAAGTTGAGGCAGCAAAGAGAGAAAAAAATGGTAAAAAGTAACCGATAAATTACTTTTAAAGTAACTTAGTTACTTCAATAAAGTAATCAGAAAAGTAACTACTTTTTTTTAGGCGTAATCAGCAATTAAATTACTTAAAGTACTGCAGTGACAACACTGCTAGTAACCCAACCAACCCATTTCAGTTTTTCTAGTTTCTCAGCAACCTGTAGCCTGTTGCACAATAGTCACTGATAGCAAGAGTCATCCTACTTCATACTACTAGTTGAGATGGGTTGTCGCTAGCTATAACAGTACTTTCATCTTCGGGGTGTATTTTGTATACAGAGTATAGCATTCAACTGCGCATGAAAGATTAAAAAAGCCCACACTTATTTTGATCTTTCCTCCTGTTGATTTCTGACATTTGCAGCAGGTTTTCTTGTCCTGCCATCAGACGGGAAACTAGGAGCAACACACTTCCTGGGGGTGTTGCAGAGAAGAAACATGTCTGTGCTAAATAATTCATATTTGTGTGTGTGCGTTCTCATGAAAACCACAGTGGACCTTCATAAATGTTTCACCACCAACAGCACCAACTTCTGTCAAAGGACATTTAAGAAAAAAAGTTTTGTTTGTCCTGCAGCTTTTGGGGACGTAGTATAAGAGTTTCTGTGCTTCCTAGTGAAATATTTAACAGTGACAGTAGCAGAGCCGGTCTTCAATTAAAATATGTCAAATACATTGTTGTCATGCATTTCTTCAAAAAATACCCGACTATATACTGTACACACCTCATCACTAGAGGTGGGAACCTCTGGCTACATCACGATACTATTTGCGATACAAGGCTCACGACATTGGCGTAGGTTTGGTCTCAACATTGGTAGGGACGATATAAGAGCATAACCTGCATATGGCGGAAAACACAGGCAAGGCTGAAAAAGCAGTTTCTGCTCTCGCACCCATCTATAAAATAAACGGTTGTATTTTAAGCCAAGAAAACTGTTGTGTCTCACAGAACAATATGTCTATATGCTGCCATAGCAGATTCATGGCGCATTAAGTCCTCGAACTATTTCTAATTTGTCCGTTTTACCCTGAAAACCCCCGTTTACAGACGTCGCGCAACCGCTTTTGTTTCAACCCAGCCATAAAAAGAAGATAAGTAATTATATTTGTCAAAATGTCTGTCATTTTTAGCTTAGAATCATTAATTGATGTCTAATATTTCGTTTATTAAAAAAAAAAAAAAAAAAAAAAAAAAAAAAAAAAAAAAAAAAAGACGTTAAAAAATTATTTACTCGCATATTTTAAAGTTTTAAACAAATAACGTCACAATGAAAAAATTGGCGTCTGTAAAAAAGTCACGGATATCTACCTCATAACTATCACTTAATTGTATTTTTTTTTTTTGCTACTGTCACATTTTCCCCAATATTTTAGATAATAAATAATCGATCCAAAGAAAAATTGTAAAAAAAATTAATTCAAAAAAAAAAAAAAAAAAAAAACGTTTAAAGGGTAAATATTTGAAAACGAAAATCTCAATTACTCCTTGACGTCTGCGATTACCACGTTTCACCCATAAAATCCCGGAAAAATCCAGCTGTGGCCATTCACATCTGTGTCGACACTCAATGATACATACTATATGGAGATTTTGGATCAAAACAAGGTAAGTACGCGAAAATATTTCGTTAAAATCATGGTGTCTTTAATTCTGCTCTTGCGTGCTCTCACCTCCAGTTAGGGTTTTGCTGTTTGAATTTTTTTTTTTTTTTTTTTAAATGCCCTCCGGTTCAAAAATTTTCTTCCCCCCAGAAAATTGACATTTTAAGCGTTCCAATGATGTATTACACACACAAATTGGACAATTTTGAAATTTGGATAAATTGGGGGTCTCAGAGCGGAACTTCAAGTCACTTAAGTGTTTTCCGCTATATACTTTTTGCTGGGGACGAGACATTATTACGACCAAACAGATTATTGAAAAGGGGGTCAGGGCCACATTTCTCATGAATATGAACCTAATTAATTGATAAGTGAAAAGCAAAAATAAATCTTTATTGACTTATACTTTTATGTAAATTGGTTCATGTGATACAACGTTCCATTCAAACCTTTGTTTTAAAAAACTACCAAAACATTTTGAAGTGCAAGTCCCTTTATTTAAAAAGATGGAGACCTATCCAAGAATGGGTTCCCTTCTGGTGGTCACTGGAGCCCCCCTGGACTCAAACTAAAGTATTGTAATATAAAAGTGATTTGGGGAAAAAAATCTGAGTTATCCAAGGACTGATCAATATTTGAGGCATCCTAGACTACCTCAAGACATGAACCAAAGTTCTCTCATGAAATTGTGATGTGTGATTTTATTTCAAAGATTTTTTTTTTTTTTCATGTCAGTTGATGTCAGTGTTCCTCTGAAATGGACCCATTATTGGGGTTTGGACTCTGAAGCCACCGCGTTGCATTACAGTAATGCACATAATGCAAACAATAATCTAATTGAGGGATGGTTAGCTTGACTTCGTTGTTCATTGTAGAGGCTGGGATGACTGCAGTAGTTTTGCAAATTAGCAAATTCACATAGATTAATGCTATGCTAACTCTGATGCAGCTCGGACTTTTAGTAGCAAAATTAGTGGTGTTCCCCCCACCTCCACAACATTGACGTCTTTTTAAATTACTTACAGTAGCTTGTGGTGGCCGAAAAATAAAAACCTTCTAATATCCCTCCTTGAAGGGGGTGGAGGAGGCGGTATGTTGTATTTCTGTCGGCTGGGTTGTGTGAGTGTGCGTCTGCGTCAGTGTGGCGGGAAGAGGGGCAGGGGGTCAAGTCACCAGCCAATCAAACGTGCGTTTGTGGGATGGAGTGGGTGGGGGGATGGACAGGCACATTCGGCAAGTGAAAAGGGATAAATGTAAGTCTGAACATTATGAAAATAATTCACTTAGTAATGTTAGGGTCTATTCTATACTTACACCATACGGGAAGACGATCTAAATTACCCATATAACTGAACTCATATTATAATGCAAATAAGGTGGCTTAAAATTTAGTTGTGACAATTTAAGCATCCTGAAAAGTTGGTAGTGTTATGTCCCTTCCGTCCCTATGCAAACCTACACCCTTGGCTCATTATAACGATCTCACGAAATGAAGAGAAAAAAATTATCGAAACATTAGTAATTCTACAATACAATCTATGAAATAAAATTAATAAACAGAAAAGTTATTTATGTCCTGCTGTAAATTAGAATGAGTTTATCACGAGTAGTTTGAAATGGGAGGGATGGCAGCTGCCACCCTTCCAGGTCAAATGGATTGGACATCTATTGCTGTCAATGGCAGCTGATGCCAGGCAATGAGTTGATCGTCAGGCATTTACGGGTTACTTCCTGTTGATTTTTGGGCATTTGCAGGTCACTTCCTGTTGATTTTTGGGCCATTTACGGTTCACGTGCTGTTGATTTTGGTTTACTGAGAAGGAAGTGACTTGATGTCCCCAAATTAAGAGGAAGAGAATATCAAGAAGTAGTAACCGGTAAATGCCCTGAAATGAACAGGAAGTGACCTGTAAATGCCCACAAAAGAACGGCACTGAACTCAGAGCATTCGCAGCCATTGACGGTGCTAGACGTCCAATCCAGTCAAAATGAACTGGATGTCTAACGACCTCAGCCTGTTATCGCGACATCCCTATTAATTTCCCCATTAACATAATTCCAAGAAATCGTGGTTTGCATATATAGATTCGTTGTACAACCATCTTTCACATGAAGGTCATGTATTTCTCGTCTTTTCCTTTAAAGCCGAGCTGCTGCAATTGAGTCAATTAATTACATTAAAAGAGAGAACATGGTGAATGTAAACTTGCTCTGTGCTGTCAGTGTTGAATGTAGAGGTTTAAATAACTTACTTGAATACATTTTAAACTTCTTAGACCCAAAAATGAATAAGATGTGCCTCTCGCCCAACCATATTTGTGTTAATATTTCGACTATTTACAGTAGTTACAGACTTTGGGGTCATGTTAGATGAGTCATCCAGTAATTCTTAAAGCAATCCTCCAACACATACACACTGCACCTGAAATAGAAGAGTCTATAGCCCCTTTTACACATAACTAAACACCATTAAAATCCCGAGATTTAAACAGGTAGCCCTTATGTGTGAAAACAATTTCCGGGTCGACTGCCACGAAGATGACGCGGACATTTACAGAGTCGTGAGTTAGTATAATGTCCGGGACTTTTCCGGGAAGCGGTTAGTGTGAAAGCATGCACTAAATTCCCAGGTCACAGCGCGATGGCTGATGACATAAATATCATGACGGGCCGATCGTCATTTTCTCTTTCTTCGCAGTAAGACGAAAAGCGGTATTATCAACATGGCAAACTGGCAGTAGCAAAATTAAACTGATAACAAAATTATATTGCTACTCGATCGTAGAGACGAGGAAGAGTCCATCGTTCATCTTTGCAAATGTGTGGTTTATTTTGTTGCTGACCAAAAATGACGTAATGTCCGGATTATAAAATCGCGCCAGCCGCCCTCCTCGCACAGAGAAAGCCGAGTCGGCAACACGGGAGAAGTCTGTGACAGTGTCCAACCCGCGTTATTCCCGGGATATCTCTACATGTGTGAAAGCAATGACACATGAATTTACCAGGATATAAAACTATATATATCTGCAAATCACATATACCGTAATGTCAAGTCTCAAGGTTGCAAAGATGGAAAAAATAAATAAACACGTTATTTAAATAAACATTTGTCTAGCCAATGGCTTAATATCTTCATAGTGATCATCAAGCATGACCTTGAAAGTGCTCATCAACATCTGGCTAAATAGTGGCATTATCTGCTTGCATTAGGAGAGGTCGATCATCAAAAGCGGCAGCAGCAGCATCATGAATTTCCAGAGGGGGGAAAAAAAAAATCCTTTCGCACACATTTGAAAGAAACAGACGGCGTTAGGTTGCCAAGCGGGAGCGACCCGACCTTCCAGCCCGAGACGGATGTGCACGCTTGATGAAATTGGAGTCGGTGGATGGTATTGAATGTGAAAGTGTTAGCGGTGAGACCTAACTGGAGGAATACAGGTTAACTGTTATGTGATCCAAGTTGGAAAACTCAGAAAGGGATATCTTAAATTTTCATTTTCTAGAATTCTAATTTTTGTCGTTTATAATTTCATCCTGTTAAAATTTTAACTGGATCACATAAACAATATCATACTGACATTTTGTTCCGGTGTGAAGGCAATTCTCAACAGCAGTGCTAAATTTGTAAATCATAAGGTGTCGGAACGCAAAGTACATATGACAGTGCAGGGATGACGAGATGGGCACAGGTCCCAGAACATACGCAGAAAATGGTGCTGAAAACAACACGCAAATCCCCACTTTCCATAGACTGGACTTACAAGCCTGAATTTATGATATCCATGGTATAAATGATATGACAACAATTTACTTAAAAATAAATAAATAAATCAGATTACAATAAATAAAACAAACCCATTCTTTTGCGAGTTTCATCCCCCCTGTCTTTGCTGACCCCAAAGTTCCAACCGTCTTACAAATTGTGCAGCCTAAACCTGAATTTCCCATAAGGGTACTGGCCTGTTGCTCCGGCTGTTGGTGGTCCACTTGGCTGACTGCTGGCACTGCAGGTGGCCCCCACTCCAGGTGGCGCTGGACCTGACCAGCTGCTACCACGGTAGCAGCCTCCTCCCCCGGCTTGGCTGGCTGTCCGTGAACCTGCCAAGCTGCTGCGGCGCTAGCCTCCTGCTGTACCTGGTGCTGCCCGTTAGGATGATCACTGCAGCTGCTCTCATTGCCACTTGATGGTTTTCTGACTCGTTTTGAACCATCTTCCTTCTTTTTGAAAAATGACAGTAAATGCAACCGTCTTTTTGGCATGTTGAAATATCGTTTGATCCTGGCTGCTTGCTCCCCAGATGCCGCAAATTTCCAAAGTTTTTTTTCAGGGATGTGATTTGTTGGTCCAGCCTTTCAGTGCAGCAACAAATCTCCGACTCTTAAATGACGTTAAATTTTTATAAACAACATGCAATTCTTGGGATTTGCTCTGTAAATGAATTTAAGCATATTATTATTTTATTCTATAATGTCCGTAACAATGCACAATCCCTTTAAGAGATGCTCGGACTGGAGAGCTGTGAGGTAGTAGGAAGTGAGGGGGAGACGGGCGAGGGTCAAAAGCTAGTTTCGAATGTCGCGGCAGTGCACTGTTATTTTGTTTATTGTTTTCTTATTGTTGCCACAAAAAAGTGGAGAAAGACTCCTCTCCTTCTTTCTCCCCATTCGGAGCTAGGCGCAATTACAATACATTTTTTAAAAACGTTTTGATATTATCATTATTTTCTATTCTCTAAACACAAAACGTGCCGGATCTGCCCTAATCAGTCCCGGAACACAGGGAGGCCAAAATCAAGAGGTGCCGGATCTTGTTCTGGTAGGATCCGGCACAAATTAACCCCTGCTCGTCAGTAAAAAAACATTTGCTGCCAAACTTTAGCTCAGTATTTTAGCAGTTCTTCTTGGAATCTTGACATATAATCATCGTAAACAATTCAATCGTTTTTGAGTGGGTCTTGTAGTATTTACCAACCATACATGGGGATTATGCTTATTGTACAGAATTCGGAAAGCTCCATGAAAAAAAAGTCCCTTAAGTGTTTTATTTACAAAATTGCTCGTCAGACTCATGTTAAAAATGGACGGGTAACCTATAGACTATGTATAATCGTCCTCCTCTTGAGGTTCTGCACATACTCATTGGCCCGGTCCAGGTTAGTCTTCTCCACCTTAATGGGCGGTGGACCCTCAACCAGCTTGACGAAGTAGTGGCAGTAGACTTTATCCATGATGCCAAACATGCCTCTCCCGTGGTAGCGGATGCGCTTCAGGTACATGCCTTTGCCCGTGTTAGACTCCGCTGCAACATAGCAAAGAGAACAAGAAAGAGAGCATTAAATAAGATGAGGCAAAAAGGAACATTTAGCTCACCTAGATGCCAACATTATTATGCCCCAGTGGTCTTCAAAAAGTAAAAATTGCTTTAATGAGGGCTGAGATGTGAATGTGAAAGGTAGAAACAATACTTTGAATCATTTGATCCAATGTCAGTTGATGTTACAATGCCCTCTAGTGCATTGAATTCACATTGCATTGGTAGGGTAGATACTTGACAATAAATTGTTTTGGATTTCTTTTCATGACCATTTTAATAATAGAAACGAGTACCAGCATTTTATACTAATAAGTAACCATTATTACGTTTTCGATGTTTACATGGTTTTATTCTGATCGTTTTATTTCAATCTTAGACCTTTTTTTCCCATTTAATTTTCCTTTATGTTTTATTATTGAGCCTTTTTTGCACCAAGTATTTGTGCATTTTTACTTTAAAAAAAAACACAACATTAATACTTGTAATTTTGCCATTTTCACCTTTTAAAGCGTTTTTATTCCTGTAAAAATATGGTTTATTTTTTTTTCCATTTACATTTTTACTCATATACTATAAATTTATTTGTTCACTAAATCTTATTCTTATCCATGCCATTTTTTGCAGTGAGAAATGATGTGCCACACAGCGATGCATGTAATGCAACCTAAAACACTGATTGATTACTTGTGTCCTTATTGTATGAATTACATTTTTGCATGCAGCAGACACTCACCTACATAGAGGTTGGACTTGTACTCCACGTTGTGATTCTTCACCGCCATCTCCTGAGCTTCCAGGAGCACCTGGAATATAACATGGGATTCAGTCACGAGCGGATGGGGTGAAATCAGAAAGCATGCACGGAGCTCATGAACAGACTTCTTTCATGATCTTTGCCCCTTTTTTGTCATTAAACTCCAACTGTGCCACAGCCTGATCGATGCTCATCCCCCGGATCTGTGGAGGGAAACATAGATGCGTCTTTAAAATGTCTTCACTGTTCAAAAAACAGATTTTATGTGATTTGTAAAACTTTGCATTTCTTACCAACAGTGCTGTTAATAACGGCGTTAGAGTATAATGGTGTTATTTTTTTCAGTAGTGAGTAATCTAATTAATTACTTTACTCATCTTTGCAACTGCCGTTACCGTTACTGAGGATGTAAAGGTGTGCGTTACTATTAGGGGTGTTCAATCTTAGGCACCCCACGATTCGATTCGATTATGATTCATGTTGCTACGATCCGTTTATTAAACGATGATCGCGATATTGACGATGATCGCGGTTATTGCGATTATCACGATTATCTATGTATCGTTCATTACAACTTAATACAGTAGCCAAACAAATTTATGTCCATTGTGTATTTAAAATATCCTAATGAAGCAACAGGAACGATGGAAACATGCCCATACAACAAAAAGCTGCCCTTAAGCTTTTTTATTTATTTATTTTTTACAAAAAAGTGCAAAAACATTAAACATTTTAAAGGGAGTACTTATTTCTCTCAACAATACAATAAAATTTACACAGGTGGAATGAATTCTGCAATTTTCTGCAAACAAAGTGTCTTTAGAAATAAGACTTCTTTTCACCAGTATACTTTGTTTTCACAGAATTCTGTACTATTTGCATGTTTGTAGTGTTACCGCTGTACTTAATCGTGGTTTTACACGTTCTGCATATGAAATGAAAAATGAAAAAAATATATATATACGAAAAGTAACACCAGTTACTTTACAAGTAACTAATTACTAGAGGTGGGAATCTTTTGGCACCTAACGATTCGATTACGATTCAGAGGCTCCGATTTGATTATAAATCGATAATTGGATAATTGATGTTACACCCCCACCCCCGGGCGCTTTTAATGTTTTGTAGTTAGTTTCAAAATTGTTCAAAAATCCTCTCAGGCTAAACCAAACTAATATTTCAGTATCATGTTAACAGTTTAAAACAGTAAATAAAATACTGAAGTCCCATTCTGTATCAGCAGCTTTAAATTACATTCAATTAATGTAATGATGTGAATCAACCGTTAAAGTTGTTAAAATGCTTCCGTTATTCCATAATTTCCCTTCTGTCTACTTTCGACATGTCAAAGTTTTAAAACTGTTTCATCATTTAAAGATGGATTCAAGTTAAGATTTTGCTGATTTAGGAGTATTTTAGATAAAAAGTTAATTAGGTTCGCTACAACAGAGCCTTTTAGAGAAGTCTACTGCTTAAGATGGCGGCTGTTAACAACGCGGCAACTACTAAACGGCAAGTCTGTGATTTTGCATCTAGTTCTTTTTACATGTCCTACCAGCGACGTCGTCCGTCATTTAGCATCTAGTTCTACATATATATGTGATATCTACTATCGCCGTATGTGGCCGTATGTTTGTAGCAACTAGCAACTGGGCGTTGTTTGAAGCAGCTGTCGGCCGCAGTCCGCTATTACTGTTTTTTTTTTATCTAGCGGCATGAGTTGAACATGATATTTACTCTCGGTCCATTCCTCATTGCGTCCCGAAGACTGCGTTGACTGTGTTTTTGGTCTGCTTTACCTGGTATAATTTAATCATCAGAATTTGGATTTGTGTGAATCGTTCTCGAATCTTCCACGGCCGAATCGCGAATAATCTCAGAATCGGAAATTTCGCACGCCTCTACTAATTACTCTTACAGTCAGAGTTACTAACTCAATTACTTTTTGTGAGAAGTAATTTGTTACTGTAATTAATTACTTTGTTAAAGTAAAATTAACAACACTGCTTTGTGCTTACCAATTTAGCCAGGTACCACATCTTGTCTTTGCTGTACTTTATCTGTCGCCTCGAATGATGGACCTCCTGCGTGTGTGATCGAAATAACATATTACATATTTGCCATTTATTACACAATTTTAATTCGGAAAAGGACACACAGCCGGTCTGCGAGGCTCGCCGGGCAGCTGAGGCGGATAAACAATCTTGTTCTTCTTTTCCCAGTTTTTTGATTCAAATGCAGTGCTGGTGTGTATACATGATGACCTCTGAGGACCACTGCCTATTGCTGCTAACCTGGACAGGAACAGAGAATAGTGGCTGAAATGAATATCATTCGGTTTCAAGTGGATTTCGTCGCTGCATCCATGCTTCCATTTTCAATAGCGCTCAGTACTTAGCTTCGTTAGATAGACAAAGCTGTAAATGTGTGAAACCGTTGTTTTACTTCAATCATGTGATTCATGTCTAACTGTGTGGTTCACAAAGTGCTAAATAGTAATGACGATGTGTCCTTGTGATTGCTTTGCACGCAAACATAAGCACAACATACCTCGAATGAATAAGTCCAAATATACTCCTTATTGACGCGATACCTGTACATAAAACGTCAACATGTCAGTAGAAAAGCATGCCATACCAGGACTATAGGAATTAAAAAACGTCCTATATTACTTACCACATCCTTTCATGGTTGCAGCCATTTTGGCTCGGGTCAACGAATCACTTTGCGGCAGTTTTCAGTTTACGTTTATTTATTTATTTTTTTGTCGTACCTTTATTAAAACCAATACCGTATTTAAAGGAAAAGAATATTCATTTTCAATTCAAAACTCAATTAAAAACAAAATTTAATTAATTTAAAAAATACTTTATACAATATTTTGTAAATCTATGTCTGTTTAGAATAGTCGATTTGTGCTAGTCCGATTTCCGGAGTTCCTTTTTTTTACGACACTAGTGTGCCATACGGTCGTTTCCGCGACGCAAGACCAGTCCATGTGAAACATGTGAGCAGGGATTATGTTCTGTTACTTTCCGAAAGAGTTTTATATTCGGTAATCATTGAAAAACATATCATTATAATCATGCACGAACGTCGTCTTCCCGCCTCTCCCAATTGGTACTGCTCCCGCTGCTGTGACGTCAGTATTAGTGGCTTGCTGGGCGTCGGAGCCAAA
Organism: Corythoichthys intestinalis; assembly: GCF_030265065.1. Lineage (NCBI taxonomy): Eukaryota > Metazoa > Chordata > Actinopteri > Syngnathiformes > Syngnathidae > Corythoichthys > Corythoichthys intestinalis. The sequence goes on from NC_080412.1 coordinate 30,818,684, forward strand.
AACTTTATCTACTTGATTGACGTGTCAGCATCCACCTGCCAAACTAAAGGTGAGCGTGTCACATTAAACACCTTCATATATTACTCTTCGTAAATCAATGCAGGTTTTGTGTCTTTTGTGTTAAATTATATGTTCATTGCCTAGCATGAAACATCTCAGCATTTAAAAAAACAAAATCTTTTTTTCTTGTAATCTTAGTTTTTCATAGGGGTGTAACGATACATCGATCTGGATTGATACAGCGACTGGTTAAGCAACGATCCAATCTAATTAATCGAGAGGCAAAACTTTGATTAGCATCGTCATCTGTTGTGAAGATAATAGTACAATATGGCAGTCTTTGTATTTCTGCCAAGATATATGGCGGAAAACACAGACAAGACTGAAAAAGCAGTTTCTGCTCTTGCACCCGTCTCTTTAAAATAAACTGCTGTATTTTAAGCCAAAAGAACTGTTGTGTTTGATAGGACAATATGTCTATATGCTGCCATAGCAGATTCATTAAGCCCCAGAACTATTTTTAATTTGTCTGTCTTATCCTGAAAACCCCCGCTTACAGTCCACCCAGCCAGAAAAACAAGGGAAGTAATTACATGAATTATTCAAAATGTCTGTAATTTTTAGCTTAAAATCATTACTCGATTAACTTTAAAAAGTTATTCACTCGCATATTTTAAACTTTTAAACAAATTACGTCACAATGAAAAAATGGCGTCTGTAAAAAAGTCACGGATATCTACCTCATAACTATCGACTAATTGTATTTTTTTGTTACTGTCACATTTTCCTCAATATTTTAGATGCTAAATAATCGATCCAAGCAAAGAAACATTTTTTTTTTTTAATTCAAAAGGGAAATATATGAAAACGCACATTTCGACCACTCCTTGATGTCTGCGATTTCTGCATTGCGACCCTTGTTATATTACCATGTTTCACCCATAAAATCCCCCCAAAAATCCGACTGTGGCCATCTACATCTGTTTCTTGACACTCGATGATACATGCTACATAGAGTTTTTGGATCGAAACAAGGTAAGTACACGATGATATCTCGTTAATCGTAGCGTCTTTAATTCTGCTCTCGTGTGCTCTCGTTTCCAGTTAGGGTTTTGCTGTTTAATTTTTTTTTTTTTTTTGTAATAAAAATGCTCTCCTGTTCAAAAAATTTCTTCCCCCAGAAAATTAAGATTTTAAGCTTTCCAATGATGTGTCACACATGCATATAGAACAATTTGGAAATTTGGTCAAATTGGGGGTCTCAAGAACTTCAAGTCACCTGAATGTTTTCCGCCATATATACCTAAGCCTCCAAAAATCGGCAAAATCCCAATTTCAATGTTGTTTTTACTAACAATTGATTCATTCACTATTTTGGTTTGCATCTTTTCCCTCAGTGTCATCTTTATAAGATTGTCTAAATGTATATTAACTTGATGTTTCAGGTGTTCTTGAGGGCCACCGAGGCTTGGTTTCAGGTGTTTCCTTCTGCCAGGATGCGACGCAAAGTCACATCTGCTCTAGCTCCTCCGGTGATGGCGTTGTCCTCTTCTGGGATACCAACACTAAATCTCTGTTACGGGAGCACACGGCTCATAAGGTCAGTTCTGAACTTCAGCGTCTTGACCTGATCCCGGATAACGAGTACCATTTTTTCCCCTCAGAGCGCAGTCTCGGCCTTACATTGGTCTCCGCTGGACAAAAATCTGGTGGTGTCTGGTGACGAAAAGGGGATGGTCGTGTGCCACCGCTACAACACTGGAGACACGGCCAGCTTCTTCCCCGAAGCCAAGAGCATCGTGTGTCTCACCTGCTCCCCGTATGAATGGAGCACAGTGGCTGTCGGGTAAGACGAGAATGCAGACGTTGAACTTTATGATTACCCTTATCGTGCTTTTGTTTTATGTGGTGCACATTATGGCGAAGCTTCAAATCTTGTTAGACTCTGAACCAGAGGTTGCACTACACTTTTTAGTTGTCTGTCATTTTGACTGACAGGGTCATAAAAATCCGGTCATAATATATTTTTACCCGTCACTTAAATTTTTAAAATGATGATAATGACATTGTGGTGACCCTTTGTTTGGCATAATTCACCTTCCGTACTTGTGTGTCCATTTGGCCGAGCGCGTTACCGGTGTTCGGCCATTCCTTACTACGCGGCGAAACGTATGCGCACATCGGTTAGAAGCGGCGAGTACTCGCTATTTTTGTTTTTATTTAGTTATTTAGAACCTTTTCACTGTCTCAAAGATACTTTTTGCATGTATTACCCTCTCATACTTTTAACCATTGTGTTTTTTTGTGTTAGCTTTGAAGCAGGTGACCACATTAGGCACGTAACGTATTTAAACCATCCTTATTTGATATAACTACATTTAAGTATTTTCTGCAGGCATTTTTTTAGTACGTTATTCCTGTATGCATCTAAACAAAACAAGTTTAGAGCGCACGGTAGTACTTTGGGTGTCAAATTCGACTAATTCGACTAACGTTTCGCCGATGTAGGAGATTTTGGCAGAACACCGTTGTAGGTTCAAGCGCCTACACCGGCTACGACAGTCACGTGACAGAGACACTTAAGAGCCGCGGTCCCCTCACTATCCACTCGCTCTCGCTATATGATTGGCTGAAGAGTCGAAATGCTCTCCCGTGAAATGCCTGTTTAAAAATGTTCCCGTTGTTACTTCTTGCGTTCGCTTATAAGGAAAAGCGATGGATGATGCTACACACAGAGCGTATTATTAAAAAATGTTAAAGTTGTATAATCATATAGCGAGAATAAGAAACGCCACTGAGGCCCCAGTAAGTAGGTAGCCTACCATATGTAGCATATGGAACAATGAAATTAACAGTTCACCTGCTGTGGCCTGAACGTAGTCTCACACTTTCCTCCTGGTGCGCATGGACTTGAATTGCGTGCCCGCTTGTGCGGTCCCTGTTTTTTCACCTCTTTTATCAACACCATCGTCGTTTTGGGGCTTTTTGAAGAAACTTCAGACACTCAGTTGCCTTGACATTTTTTCAGAGTAAGGCCAATGACGTCATGCATCAAGAGAGACAATAGCTAATTAATATGCTCACTCGCCACCCTGTGGTCTGGGGTGTGAATTGCAACCGGTCAAAATGACGGATGGACTTCAGTTTTTTTCTGTCACCGTTTTAAAAAATCGGTCAACGACGGAAAATATTCGGTTAACGTAACCCCTGCTCTGAACAATGGTGTAATCGAGCAAATGTCACGACTATTGCACAAATGTGCTTTTGATATGTGTTTTGTTTGCTCTGAGATGTGAGAACATGCATAATGAGGCTTTGTGCATGTAGTTACGGTATTGGTCGTAGGGAAGAAAGAGCAGGCTTTCAAGTTGGGCAATTCAGATAAAGCCAGCTAATGTGGAAGGGAGACAATTTTATGACCAACAGCAGCAGGACAACAGTCAATAGAATATCTTCTACCCTTCTATTTTGATTATAAAGTTCAAAGACAAAGTCATCCTGTCGTTGTCTCCTGTGTTAAGACCCCATCGTTTGCCAGGCTTCAAGGTGCTTGTTTGGAATATTGCACCAATAAAGGCTTTCTATTCTATTCTATTCTATTCTATTCTATTCTATTCTATTCTATTCTATTCTATTCTATTCTATTCTATTCTATTCTATTCTATTCTATTCAAATAATACTTTAAAACAACTTTACACATTACAATGTGTTGCACCTTACTAGAGATGTGCGAAATTTCCAATTCTTAGGTTATACGCGATTCGGCCGTGGAAGATTCAAGAACGATTCACAAACATCCAAATTCCGATTACTGAAATATGCTAGGTAAAGCGGAACTAAAACACAGTCCGCGCGGTCTTCGGGACGCAATGAGGAACGGACCGAAAGTAAATATCATGCTGAACTGCTCAACCTCCCCACGGGTCTGGCACAACTCATGCCGCTAGATAAAAAAAAAAAAACAATAATGCCTGACTGCGACTGACATGCACTGCAAACTACGCCCACGTAATGCTACAGTAGATACGAAATGACAGAAATGCCGGCGTTTGTAAACAGCCGCGTTCTTAAAGCAGTAAACTTCTCTGGAAGGCTGTTGTAGCAAATCTTCCGAGCGAACCTAATTAACTTTTTATCTAAAATACTCCTAAATCCGCAAAATATTGACTTGAATCAATCTTTAAATGATGAAACCGTTTTAAAACTTTCACTTCTCGAAAGTAGACAGAAGGGAAATTATAGAATAACGGGAGCAATTTTAATAACTTTAACAGTTGATTCAGAACATTAAATGAATTGAATGTAGTTTAAAGCTGCTGATACAGAATGGGGACTTGAGTATTTTATTTACTGTTTTGAACTGTTAACTTGATACTGAAATAGTAGTTTATTTTAAGCCTGAGAGGATTTTTGTACAATTTTTGTAACTAATGTACGAAACAATAAAAGCAGCTAATAGCTAGGGGTAGTGGGTGGGGACATCAATAATCGATTTTATAATCAAATCGTAGCCTCTGAATCGTAAACGAATCGTAAGGTGCCAAGATTCCAACCTCTACCTTACACATAATGGAAAATATCACCCCAAAAAAAAAAAAAAATCCTCAAATTTTATTTTATTTTACTGGGCACCTTTATGTTTTTAGTTATGGAATGTATATATTGCAGAAAACACTCAGATGACTTGAAGTTCCGCTCTGAGACCCCCAGTTTGGCCAACTTTCAAAATTGCCCAATATGCATGTGTGATACATCATTGGAAAGCTTAAAATCTCAGTTTTCTGGGGGAAGAAAAATTCTGAACAGGTAGGCATTTAAAAAAAAAAAAAAAAAAAGTTTTTTAAACAGCAAAACCCAATTTGGAAGTGAGAGCACGCGAGAGCACAATTACAGACGCCATGACTTTCATGAGATATTATCGCGTACTTACCTTGTTTCGATTCAAAAACTCCATGTAGCATGTATCACTGAGTGTCAAGACACAGCTTTGAATGGCAACAGCTGGATTTTTGAGGGATTTTATGGGTGAAACATGGTAATATAACAAAGGTCGCGATGCAGAAATCGCAGACATCAAGGAGTGGTCGAGAGTGTTTGGATCAATTATTTATCATCTAACATATCGGAGAAAATGCGACAGTAACAAAAAAATACAATTAAGCGATAGTTATGAGGTAGATATCTGTGACTTCTTTATAGACGCCATTTTTTTCATTGTGACATAATTTGTTTGAAAGTTTAAAATATGTGAGTGAAATTTTTTTTTTATGTCTTTTTTTTTTTTTTAAACGAAATATGACACCTCAATTAATGATTCTAAACTAAAAACGAAAGACGTTTTGAATCATAAATATAATTACCTTCGTTTTATGGCTGGGTTGAAACAAAAGCAGTTGAGCGATGTCTGTTAACGGGGGTTTTCAGGGTAAAACGGACAAATTAAAAATAGTTCGGGGGCTTAATGCGCCATGAATCTGCTATGGCAGCATATAGACATATTGTTCTATTAAACACATCAGTTGTTTTGGCTTAGAATACAGCAGTTTCTTTTAAAGAGGAGTGCAAGAGCAGAAACTGCTTTTTCAGTGTTGTCTGTTTTCCACCATATATATGTATGTATGTATGTATGTATGTATGTATGTATATATATATATATATATATATATATATATATATATATATAATATTTCCCATTGGCTTAAAAAATACAAAACATGTTCCTCAATCTTTTTGCACTTAAACAATTTTATTGTATTTTAATTAGCATCTTATATCTTTACTTTTTTTGTAGTAGCTTACTCCTGTTTATATTTTTAAAGGTTTTATTACATCTTACCTGCTATATTGTTGAATTAGAAAATACAGATTTTTTAAATTCATTATTTTAGGTTCAGTCTTCAGGTTTGTGATGGGGGGGTAGCAACTTCAATGTTAAAATATTTCTTTAATGTGCCACCTTTTAGACAAGACACCTTATTTTGTGTATTGCTCTTTTCTCTGTCTTGAAGCTACAAAGACGGCCTGATTGCACTGATTGACGTGAGCAAGAAAGGCCAAGTGATGCTCCGTCTGCGCGGGCACGACGATGACATCCACTCGCTTGCGTGGTCGCCATTCACGAACGAGGCAGAATCCGGGGACGGCATCTATGAACTCCGAGGTTAGCCAACTTTTTTTAAATTCAATATTCTCCCCAAGTGTGAGGAGTTATGATGTTGATATCTTTTGATCATTTCAACTTCAAATGGGGATACTGCAGCAGAGGAGAACTGCGGCTTCCTAGCATCTGGAAGTAAAGACCAGACGGTGAGAATCTGGAGCACTTCCACTGGAAAAGGTAAGATAATGCTTCTTCAAGAAGCCAGGTCAGTAATGTGAAAAGTGTACTCTCCAAGCAGTTGATGAAGTAAATTATGTGTAGGGCGGCAGCTATCGATTATTTTAGTAGTCGATTAATCTTTTACCTAGTTAGTTTGAATAATCAATAAATAATTTTTTAAAAGTTAGTTTGAATAATCGAGTAATCAGATTAGGAACATTTAATGTGTTGCAGAATAAATTTTAGGAAATGCAAAACAAAGGCAGGCTAAGATTGCACTTTCAAAAGAGCATTAAATGCAAATACAAAAAAAAAATTACCAGTTGTTTCTTCAAACTATGCAGAATTTTACTTTTATTTAAATAAATGATACTAATGGTTCATAAATTTAAATCAATTTAAATACCTTAGCTTAGCCTCAAACAGTATTAAAAAAATAAAAATAAAATGAGGATCTAAGTAAAACAAGAGAATAATTGGCTAACTTGCATACAAAATCTGATTGCTTAAATGCTATAAAATTTTAACTTTTTATTTTTACAATGCTCTTAACAAATCGTTCAAACACATATTCCCACAAAAAACGGCTAAATATACCTATATAATCTACAATAATTACAAATGCATAAAAATACATATTAGCTCAAACAAAAACTTACCCTATGTTAGTCTTAACAGGGAGAAGCTGGATTCAGGCATGGGAATTGAGTTATGCCATATTCACTGTTGCCACTAGAGAGCAGTGTATCCACCCAAATCAATAAAACTAAATACAAACACTTTCAAAACAAACCATTACAATGCCACTCTAATTAAATGAATACAGGAAGCAGAAAAATTTGATTTTAAGCTTTTTTCTAATCGAATTACTCAAGTTGATCGATTAATCATTGCAGCACTCATTGTGTGCAGGTATAACCACCTTGAAACTTCCCTACTTGAAGAGACGAGGCTCCGCTGTCGACCCCACGCTTAAAGAAAGACTATGGCTCAACGTCCACTGGCCCAAAAGACAGCCCACGCAGCTCGTTTCTAGCTGTTTTAGGTTAGTTGCTCCTTCCACCACTTCCACATGCCAATTTGTTTAACTTCTGTTGCTGCGCACAGTGGCGAGCTGGTCATGTGGGACCTGGCTCGCAGCAGCAAGCAGAAGTGGACTCTGTTTGGCTCTTCCGCTGAAGGCCAGAACCACAGCAGAATTGTGTTCAATACTGCCGCTTTCACAATGCCAGATGGCCGAGAACTGCTCATCAGCACGTCCTTGGACAGAGAGGTGCGTCTCCTCCTCGCTTGACAGCCACAACTTTGAGGTTGCCGCACATTGACCTGCGATGAACTGTTCTTATGAGCGGCCGGTCACTGATATTGGGTGATTCTTAATTGGAATTCATGTAACAACGTTACAGATTACAGCCAATCCAAATGCACATTAACTTTCTGTTCTGCAGAAAATTTCCCTATTAATTAGAGCCAGGTGACTGACTGAAAATTTAACGTTCTCGAGCTGGTTCACGATGACTGACATAATTTTAACCATGTCGGTAAATTTGTGTTTTTTAATGAAACGAAAAACATTAGTCTTTTCAGCCCGTTTTGACGATGTGTTGTTCGGCTATGCTCGATCTCCTTTATTAAGAAAGTACAGCCAGTGTGCTTACGTTTTAAGTCACGTGGCTATCAAAAAAATCAAACAGAAGCATGTTCTTATCAACCGGTACGCTAACGCTATAAGTGAACGTAATGGAGATGGGTAATAGTGAAACGGCGACCTGTAGCCTGTGAAGGAATCTGACCTTTTGGCCAGACTGCCAGAATTGGGCCAGCCGAACCGCCGGGCGCGTGCTGGCACAGCTCCAATGGCCCAGGAAGGCGGGAATCCGACATCTCAGCCAAAAGGCCAAACTCCGCACATTCACCTTAGTCTTAACCCCTTGTACTGACTCCATTCTTAAAGGTTTAAAGAAGGCGCACAGAAAACAAGTTGACAATTTATTCAGGTCGACAGCGATCAAACAGCAAGGCAAACAGGGGACGGAGAGGCAATTCTAGATCCAGGGTCAGCAAAACAACTAGCACATCGGAATGTCCCCGAGAAGCGACAGTGGTTAGCTAAACGTTCAGTCTTTTGAAGGCTGCAGTGGGGTGGGCCAGGCGAAGGGTGTTGTTTTAGGATAATTCTTCTGTTGCGGTTTTGGCGTCACCTTTTGTTGCTGGGTCGTGGTTGCTAAGGCAACTGAGGTGGGAGGTTGGGCCTGCCTTGACGTCTGAGAGGCGCCAACCTATAAAACTTAAGTTCTCCTTGTTTTCGGGTGCTGCTCTGGTAGGCCGGGATGTCTTGGCCCCACCGAAGAGATGACGAAGGCATCTTTTCCTTTATCAGGGCTGATATGGAACGTACTGATGACTCAGCGCTGGCCTCCTGCTTTGTGAGGAGTGCCTCTGTTCATTATAACTAGAATTATAATTCTTATTATATTAAACTATGGTTAAATGTCTTTTTTTATTATATCGAGTGTCTTAGAATAATGCAAACGGTTAGACGGTGCCTATGAAAAAAGGTACTATGTCCTTCACCTGGCATTTATTACGATTTTCAAATTATTTTACAGTCCGCTTGGGCGAATTTATCGTCATTTATCATTATCGAGGTAAATGTGCTCAATTTACCGTGATAAGTACTTAAGGCTGTATCGCCCACGCCCTACTATTAATGCAGTTTTCAACTTAACAGTCATTATACGTGCGACACAGGTGAAATGCTGGGACCTGGCCCACCTTGACTGTTGCTGGACATTGCCCACGCTGGGAGGCTTCGTGTACAGCCTGGCCTTCTCACCCGTGGCCACTGGTTGCTTGGCACTTGGCGTGGGGGACAACATGATCCGAATGTGGAACACGCTGTCGGCACAGAACCAGTACGACGCCCGCTGCTTCTGGCAGGGTATCAAGTCCAAGGTCACAGCGGTAAGAAGGCCTTTTTTTTTTCTATGAACGTTGTATTGGTTTGCAAAAATGAGAAAAAAAAATCGGGCATTTAGAAAATTAGCAATACTACAAAAATCTGTATTTGGAATTTGCTATTACTAGGATCTATATGTACTAGTATATTGTATATGTATATATTTTAATGTATTATTTGAAGCACATAAATTGTTTGCGTTTGTAGCTGGCTTGGCATCCTCAACGAGAGGGAACCTTGTCGTTCGGAACCGATGACGGCAAAGTTGGAATCTATGAAGTCTTTTCCAGCAAGTAAGTTATTTGAGAACATTTTCTATTACCCGGCACGTTTCTCGACTTTGTCGTCTCTTTGCAGGCCGCCGCAGATCTCGAGCTCCTACCACAAAATGACAGTTTACTCGCTGGCCTGGGGACCGCCGCTTCCTCCGATGTCATTTGGTATATGTGTTTTTCCAGCTTTGACCTAACAACAACACAATTATAAAGCAAGTCAGCGAAAAAATCTCACACATCTCTTTCCAACCGCTGTTCTTGTAATTGACTGTGTAATTGAACGAGCCCAGCTCATTTAAGCTGCTTTGGGCAGATGGCGTTTTAATGAGTCCATCCGTCAAACCCTGGCTCCCAAACCCCGATTGTTGCCATGCCGACCATCTGCCGTTGCTCTTTAACAGGACAAAAAGAAGCCTTTAATGTCAGCACAGGTCATTTGTCTTAAGAGTGTTAAAGGTTTTTTTTTTAGATTTGAACACCTGCATGCTGAGTGGACACTATAAAACAGATGCTCTCCTGACCTCATTTTAAGAGGCATTGCCAATACTGTCAATGGAGGCATCTGTCTCATGAAAAATGATCGTTCGGTTACTCGACTTATGAGTAGGCTCAATTCTTGTTTCTATTTTGAGTGTTGAGTGAGTGTTCGCTATGGTGCCATACAACTTCACTTATGCTGGAAATGGAAATTACCTTTAAAATTTAATTTAATTTTAAAATTCTCATACGTATGTCTGTGTGTGTGCCGTACAGGCGCAGTGGAGGGCAAGGCGTCCCTCAGCCTGTACAGCTGCGCTGGCGAAGGAATTATCTTGCAGCACGACCCAACAAGTCCGAGCGGTGATGCCTGTGACATTGATAAACTCATCAGGCAGACAAACAATATAAAGGTTCGAAAAGGTTTTTCAACTGTTATTTTCTCACAATATCTTTATCTATATTGTGAATAAATGAAGTGGTCAACCTGTGTTTTGCTAACAGCACAAGCTTTCTCCTCACACCGACCTCAGCTGGAAGCCAGACGGCAAAGTGATCGCTATTGGCAATGAGGACGGGTATAATGAACGACGGAGCCTGGTTGCTCACCATTCACCAGATCACCATTAACGCAATCCTTTTATCTTGTAGATGCATTGATGTCTACCTGGCTCCATCGCTGAAGCTGCTGTGCAGCATCCAGCAGCACCACAAGGTCATCAACACGCTACGATGGCACCCTGAAGACAACGCGACCCCGGAGCTTCATGGCCTACTGGCCTCAGGCTCCTCCAATGCCATCATTTATGTGCACGACCTGCGCCAGATTATAGGTAATTGGAATTTATTAGGGCTGCAGCTGTCGAATATTTTAGTAATCGAGTATTCTACTGAAAGTTCTATCGATTAATCAAGTAATCAGTGTGTTTATTTTTAGATGTACATTGTTGAAAAAAACGGCCAATAATTGCATCTCAGATGTGATGAGAAAAAAACAAATTCACTGCTTTCACTAAAAAAAACTTAAGATCTTATGTAAAAAAAAATTCATACCTAAAAATGTCATTACGCTTGATAACACACATCACTTAAAAGTTTTTCCACGTGTTTCAATTGAATTTCCATTTGTTTCAAACTATTTTAAAGTTCTAGTTAAGATTTAAGTTAGTTTAAATTGTAAGTCCTGATAGGATGACGAGTTTTTGCAGTGTTCAAAATAATGCTGCAACGATAATTCGATCAGAAAAAAGATTTGAATTAAATTTTGCTATTTCGAATATTTTTTTCTAATTAAAGTGGTGTTGTAATGTTTTTTTTTTTTTTTAAGTGTTTGCAATTAGTTGTATTGATTTGGGCAGATAACTCCCCTATAGGGTTGACAGTGAATATGACCTAACTCATTCCACATGGCTGAAGCCAGCTGCTCCCTGTCGAGACCAACATAAGCTAAGTTTATGTTTGAGCTATTTTTTTTTTTTTTTGATGCATTTGTAATTTAGTTTATTGGTATATTTAGACATTTTTGTGGGAATCTGTGTTTGAACCATTTGTTAAGAGCATTGTTAAAAGTTTTATAGCACTTTTGCTATGTAAGTTTGCCAGTTGTTCTTTTGTTGTTCTTAGATGCTCATGAATTTGTTTTTTCATACCGTTTGAGGCTCAGCTCAGGTATTTTAATTTTTCATGTTCCGTATCTGGTTACTCAATTATTCAAACTAACTAGTTCATTGATTAATCGACTATTAAAAGAATGGATAGTTGCAGCCCTTGGTTAAAAATAAATGTGTGATACCTGCTGTATTGGAGTACATTAGGCACCAGAGCTACTTGGTGTTTTATCCATCAATGACTACTGAGCTAAAATTGACAGTTAGCTATATTATGTTTTTAACACCCTATTCACTCAACAGTGCTGTGTTTTTATAGATTAAATAAAGCCTGTTTGAAATCCACGCATCGACAGTAATCATAATTAATAGAAACCTAGCCCTCCACAGGGCTAACGTTACGTTAGCAAGGTACAGTAACGTTAATCTTATATTTATTAACGCTACATTAACTTAATTTTACCTTGTCTCGGGTATCGGTCGTCCACTCTCGGAGTAAACAGGGCTCCTTTGGTGGAGCGCTGTCTTACAGTGAATACATGAAACAGTGTTCGCCTTGGTGTCCAGCTTGAAATGCTCCCACACTTTTGACAATTTCTGCTTTTGTTTGGTGTCTTTGCCTTCGCTTTCGTCGACGTCTTCGTCGTTACTTCTATGTTCATGCAAGGTTGAAATCAAATGTATCCGCCCCTTCTCTCTTCTTGTATGCACGTGACGTCAGCGAGTTGTGCCGCATTAAAAGTAGTCCGGGCAAAACGCCATGCTTAGAGATGGCAAAGTTAAACGATTCCTCGAGGCGGAGAAAATTCCTCGATCAATTTTTAAAATCGAGTTACTCGAATTATTCGAGTAATCGTTTCAGCTGTAGAGTTTATGTACAATTTTGTCCTAAAAAAGGGGTTTTACATGGCCTGACAAAATTACTGGTTTTATAGCACATTTGATGGAAGCAAAGGCAGCCTTACACAAAGTAAACACGTAACTAAACAGAAATTCACTAAATGTGAAAAGGTTTTCAAATCAGGTGAATTTTGATTGTCACAGCATATATGTTATATCTATTCTGTGTTAACCTTGACTATTAAAACATAAAATATGCTCCGGTAGATCTCTAGAGCTGCAAAGAACAGTGCAGAAAATCCTCAAACATAAATGATTCTGATTGAGTTGCTGTTTAGGTTTGTAACAAGTCAGAAAATAGGCAAAAAATGTAGCTCATTGTTTTCTCAACATATTTTTTTTCTCAAATGTCTGTTTTTATTAACAGATAATACATTTGCTTTAAAGAAGGACAACATAAATGTGAGAATATTTACAGTTGAGACATAAGTAAATTAGCTGTGATTCGCTCTATTGGGGGCAGTGTTGCTTTTGGCAGCTTTTTAATTTTCGCATTTGTCTTTGCGACAAAAATATTGTCCGAGTTAAATTTTAGTCATTTCAAAATGTGTTCGTCTTCGTCTAGTTTTAGTTGACCATTACTCTAGTCTCAAAATGTTTTCGTCTGTAAAATTTAAACATTTTAGTCCAAAAATAAAGGTTTCCAGCAATTTTTAATGAACATTGACAGACAAGACTTTGTGATGATAATACACTTTGCAGGAAAACATTATTTTCAATTAATTGAACCCACCTGGATGCCACAAACTATATATTACAAAGGTTGTCCGAGAGTGTAAAACCGCGTTCGCCACACTTAATGCTAATGGTCACGCGAACGCTCTGCTAATGCTACGGGTAACATCTAGTGTGTGATGATCATTAAGCACATTCCTTTAAACGCTGAAGCAACATTGCATATTCTCTCTTCCCAAGATAAAAAATCTTACCATGTGTTTCAAAACAAGCCTTGGAGCACAGCCTTGCTTGAAGATGAAGGGGGTTGGCACAGCACATCTCACATGAGTGACACGAACCAAACACAGCTATGATGCAGGCTGTTGCACTACACATACAAAATGTCAATCACTGTGACCATATGACACAGACTTTCGCATTTTCCTCTCGTTCTATTCTCGTCTGACGAAAACTGGCGTTCATTTCGTTATGTTTTAGCCTCTCAACACACGTGTTTAGCTCGACATTGTCACGAAAAAACTGTCGACAAAATATTTTTGTTATTGTTATCGCGGACAAAAAAAACAATGACTGTGGTTAATATTATCAAAACAAAAATGTTGTAACCTTAAGAAAATGTGTTTCAGAGAATCCTCCGGAGAACCCGTTGGTGTTGACGGAGCCCTATCGTAGACTGTGCGGCCACACGGCCAAAATCACCGGACTGGCTTGGAGTCCACACCACAGCGCCAGATTAGCCAGCGCCTCATACGATGGAACGGCCCAGGTCAGGGAAACTTTGCTAAGAATAATGCTTTTGAACTTAAGGGAACTTTTGTTGTTCCTGCAAAGGTGTGATAGTTTATTTGTGTTGCATTCAGGTGTGGGACGTGCAGCAAGAGGCAGCGGTCTGCAACTATCGGGGTCACACGGGCTCCTTGCTGAGCGTGGTCTGGTCGCCGGTGGACCCCGATGTCATCTGGACCGGAGGGAAGGACTTCACCGTGCAGGAGTGGAGAGTCTCCAAGCAGGAGTTCACCAAACCGCCCAAAGGTGACACTCGGCTGCCGACCCACCAACCCGTGAAAGGCAGTCTTGTGATGGTGATTTCCTCTCAGGGAAAAAGATGGTAGACCTGAAGGAGAAAGCCAAGCAGAAGAAGAAGAGTAAAAAAAACACAGACGCAGCATCTCTAGAAGTCAACGACCAGCGTGTGACTGAGGTAACGACAGCAACCAACGGAAAGGAAGTCTTAGATGAAGTCGAACAGGATGAAATCCGCTCTACAAGCAGTCCTGTACCACCACAAGGTGAAAATGACACCTGTTCTCTTTGTGTTGTTGAACCCTCACGCTAATGCAACAGCTCTGTGTTATTATTCAACAGCCACATTTGCAACTCAACACAAAAACACTACTGGAGTTAAGAGCAAAGACAAACAAGGTAAGTTATACACTGTTGTGTGTAGTACTAGTATATCATGCTTGAGTTTATGTAGAAAGATAAAAGTGAAGTCTTTTGTCAGTTTTCATATGTATTATTCCAAAAAGATGTAACGTAGGTTTGAAAATCTTTTGACACGTTTTCCATTTCTTTCTAAATCGACATCAATGCATTTATATCAATATCGAATAGAAACGGAATTGTGACTTATAGGACAGACAGCACCGAGTATAAATGACCTTCATGTGAAAGATGGTTGCTCAAAGTAATTAAGTATGCAAATCATGACATTCCGAAAACTCGAGAAATGACGAAAATAACTCGTTATTAAAACGCACTTATACGAACTCGCTGGGAGTACCACCATTGATAAAATGTGGCAGCCACTTAGCTGAAATGCTGCTTTTATTCATATTTTTGTCCACTATATTTTATACAGGCGGCAGAGTGGTTAGCACGTCTACTTCACAAGTTCACAGTTCTAAGATTGAGGCTCTATGGCAGTCAGTGGCAGCCAATGCTAGGCAATGATTTCATTTTGGCATTTCACGCCATTTCCTGTTGATTTTCGGTCACTTTCTTTTCCTTTGGGGGCATTTACGGGTCACTTCCTGTTGAATTTAGGGCATTTACAGGTCACTTCCTGTTGATTTTGGGTTACAGAATAGGAAGTGACTAAAAAATGTCCCCAAATGCATAGGAAATGACTCCAGATTAGTGTTGTTTTTGGTAGCCATTTTTAATTTTCGTCTTAGTCTTTTGGACAAAAATACTTATTAGTCGACAATTCTCAAAATGTTTTCGTCTATAAACTTCAAAAGTTTTAGTCTGTGAAAAAAATATATTAAAAGGTTTGAAACAATTTCGAATGAACATGACAGACGAGCACATAACTGTAAAGGACATCACCATTTTCATAATGACTTAGCAGGGAAGCAGCACATTATTTGCAATTAATTAAACTGACCTGGACGCCACGAACTGTGTGTAAAAATTAGGGCTGTCAAACGATTAAAATTTTTAATCGAGTTAATTACAGCTTAAAAATTAATTGTAATTAATCGCAATTCAAACCATCTATAAAATATGCCATATTTTTCTGTAAATTATTGTTGGAATGGAAAGATAAAACACAAGCTGGATATATACATTCAACATACGGTACAAAAGTACTGTATTTGTTTATTATAACAATAAATCAACAAGATGGCATTAACATTATTAACATTCTGTTAAAGCGATCCATGGATAGATAGAAAGACTTGTAGTTCTTAAAAGATAAATGTTAGTACAAGTTATAGTAATTCTATATTAAAACCCCTCTTAATGTTTAATTTTAATAAAATTTGTAAAATTTTCAATCAAAAAATATACTAGTAGCTCGCCATTGGTGATGTCAGTAATTACACAATGCTCATTCATGGTGCTGAAACCCATAAAATCAGTCGCACCCAAGCGCCAGCAGAGGGCGACAAAACACCAAAAAACACAAGTAACAAGTGGACATTACACTGTGCTGTCATTTTAATCTGTTTGAGCGGGGCATGTGCGTTAAATGCGTCAAATATTTTAACGTGATTAATTTTAAAAAATTAATTACCGCCCGTTAACGCAATAGTTTTGACAGCTCTAGTAAAAAAAAATTCCCAAGAGTTTAAGAAGACATCGCGCTAAATGCTCATGTTAACGCTATGCTAACGCAAACGCTACGAAAACGCTACAAGTTAATTTAATGTGTGATGATCACTCAGCACAGACCTTTAAAGACTGAAGCAACATGGCATATCTAGCCAAGATAGGAAAGCAAAACGTACCAAGCAGCACCTGACACCTATGTTTAAAAAAATAAGCCTGGAATCGGCACAGGCTTACCGGCCGGTGAGCAAGCATGTGTGTGGGGCGGAGGGGAGGGGCAGCACGTCACATGAGTGACACTACCAAACACTGCTAAATGCGTTCCAAAGACACATACAATAACAAAATATCACACATTGTGAATTTATGACAGAAACAATGGCAAATTATCATCTCATTCTCGTGTTGTCAGACGAGAACATCTCCCAAGACACGTTTTCAGCACGTCATCGTGACCTCATCGTCATGAAAAAAATTGTTCTTTGGCGAAATATTTTCGTTATTTTCATCGTTGACAAAAACGACACTGCGGGGTCTAAATCAACAGGAAGTAATCTGTAAATGCCCTAAAATGAACAGGGACTGGCCTGTGAATGCTCTGGTTTCAGTTCCATTGACGGCATTAGACGTCCAATCCAGTCAAAGTGAATTGGATATCTAGCGCCGTCAATGGCAGCACGTGAGCTAACGTACACGCTATTCTAATGGAAGATTTTAGTAGGAATCTGTTGGTTCCTATTTTTGAACTTTGACCCTTTTTGAAACAATATATCAATTCTTCGTGGGATCATATGGATAACCTTTTGGGCCACGAAGTATTGGATATATCACCTTTATAATATATTGTCAATGTCACACCCCTATATTGTATATAACGCTTGTGTAATTGCGCAGACGCAACCTTTCTCAAGAGAAAGAAGGCTCGCTCCATCTTGCCCCTCAGCACATCGATGGACCACCGGCCCAAGGAGGATCTGCTGCAGGATTGCCTCACACTGGCCGCAATCACGCACCGCGCTGGTCAGTGAGCTAGAGCGATGGGTTTAACAATGTTTGAATAGCATGTAATGCTCAAGAGACGTGTTTGTGAAACGTGCACGTTTATAAAATGTGTGTTTGATTGCATCTCCTTGCCAGTAAGTGTTGACTGTGGTCTGCTTTACCGCCCCAGCAGCCCCTGCAGACTGCGTCGCCGGCCAGGGCCAGCACATCCACCTGGGCCTTTTCTCCGACAGAGCGGCCCTGCAGCGTATGTTCCACTTGGAAGGTGCGTTTGAGTTTGACATTTTCTGAGTCCTTTAAGGTAACATAAGAGAGAGAACAGGATTTTTTATTTTTTCAGAGGAGGCTCACGTAGAAAGCGGCCACGTGGAGTCAGCTGTCTACTTACGGCTGTGGAGCGGTGATCTGAAGGGGGCGCTGCAGCTGGCTGCCGAGAGAGGAGAGCTAACCGACCACCTCGTAGCTATGGCACCCGCCGGTGAGCACTTTGCTGTCATTTTGTTATAGAAGGCTGTGTTGAGCAAACGGGTCATATTTTTGGTTGGATACGGTTTTGGCAGCGGGCTATGCAGTGTGGTGTGCCACCGTCGAGCACTACGTCAAGCAGTTGTGTCTGCAGGAGCAGTACTTGAAGGCAGCGGCACAACTACTGGCCATCAATCAGGTGTATCAGGCTGTTGACTTGCTGCGTTCCCACAAGCTCTACAGGTACATTAATACATGGCATTTCCAAACTTTTACAGTATCAAGAATCACCTAAAGAAACAAAGACAAGTTGCACCTTCATGAACAACATTAAGTACAACAGCTTAGTAAAGGTTTTATGTTATTACAGTGAACCCTCACACTTCGCGGTCTCAGTAATCGCGGAGGTTTCAAAATATTAATAGAAATGTTTATTTTATTGTTCTTCAAAGCTTACATTATAATTTGATTTTTTCTTTTAACTTTTTCCTGGACTTCTCAAATATAGTAAAACTGTAAATTGAAACAAGTTAATATTTATTTATGTTTAAATCGAACAGTGAACATTTGCCATTACAGTATTTTTTTTTCCCCGTTAAAATTATTTTTCTTGATTGAAAGCATGAAAGCAGACTTAAATGTGATCGTGTTTGTGCTCGAGGGAGGCGATTGCGCTGGCCAAAGCGCGACTGGCAACTGAAGATCCCGTCGTGAAAGAGCTTTACACCAGCTGGGCCGTCATGTTGGAGCAAGACGGTCATTTCTCTGCAGCGGCAAAATGGTGACTTGACTCTTGAGCAACAATAGGGGTTGGAACCTCTGGGTACCTCGCGATACAATGCAATTGGCGATACATAGGTCAGGAAATCATTCTAGGATATTCTACAAAAGAACTAATCAACAGGAACAAGCTCTTTTTACCCTTCATCTGTGAGTTTATCACTAGTAGACGTCCAATCCGTTTGAACTGAGAGGAATGAACATTTTATGCCATCCCTCCCACTGCAAACAGATTGGGCGTTCATGGCTGTAAGTGGCAGCCATGAGTTCACTTTGGGGTATATCACATGTCACATGTTGATTTTTGGTCACTTCCTTTTGACTTTGGGACATTTACAGGTTACTTTCTTTCTGATTTGGCGTTACTGAACAGGAAATTAATCAAGAATATCCCCCAAATGAATAGGAAGTGACTCAAAATCAACAGGAAATAACCTGTAAATGCCCTAAAATGTGAAGTGATATGTAAATACCCACTAAAGACTGGCTCTGAATGCTATGGTTTCAGTGCTATTCATGACACTAGACGTCCAGTCCAGTCAAAATGAATTGGATGTTTAGCGCCGTCGAGTGCGCTAACATAGACACTATTCTAATGGAAGATTTTGGTACCTACCTGTTTTTTTTTTCTTTTCAAACAGTCCCACTTTTTTTATAACGATATGCAGTGTTCTTGGTGGGAACATATCGATAACCTTTTGGGCCACAAAGTATCGCGATATATCGCCTTTTCGATATATTGTCACACCCCTAATGAGCATTGCAATAACATTTCACCCCATCTGCCAGTTATATCGCGGCCGGCGCCAGCTTCGACGCTGCCAAGGTGATTTCCCGCAAGAATGACGTGACATCGCTAAGGACGGCGGCGCGTTTGGCAGACGTAGCGGGTGAGGTGGTTCTGGCCCAGTCACTGGCACTGCGCTGCGCCAAGGATCTGGCAACTGCGCAGGACTGGGTCGCCGCACAAGAGGTCCTTGCTTCTCACCGTGGGCTACTGGTTAGTAGGAAGAAATTTTCTGACTATAAGCCCCTACTTTTTTCCCTCATTTTGAATCCTGCAGTTTATAGTCCAGTGCGGCTTTTTTGTAGATTTATTTGGGTTAACAGGTAACACTTTATTTGACAGCGGCATCATAAGACCGTCATAATTATGACACTATCATGGGCATTAATAAATGCCTATGACAGGTGTCATGAAGTGTCATCCGGAAAATTATGTCGATAACTCCATTTATGTCCTGCCTGGATCTTTTACGTCCGTTCAAAAGTGAGATAATTTGCCGGTTGACACAAAAATGACATCCGTCTTAAGCATTCATTAATGCTCATGGCAGTGTCATGTCATATTATGATGGTCTTATGACAGTTTTATAGCGCCACTGTCAAATAAAGTGTAACTGGCGATTAATGAAACAACTGGAACAGTAACTTAAGTAATTAGCACAGAACATGAATTTTTATTGTTATTTACATCTGTAGCGCTGCAGTGCATGCGAGGAGGCATGTTGCACGAAAACAATGTTGACAATAGGTGGCAGCAGAAGTTGAGTGTCTCCCTTAAGGGAGCAGTGATGGCCAAATAAGGCTTCTTGAAAAAATGAAGGTTTGCAGTCAATTGATTCAAAGCTAAATGGTGGTTCAGTAGGTCTTATGACAGTCTTATAATGCTGTCAAATAAAATGTTACTGAATAATATATTTTTGTGTAAGTACACCATAATACAATGAGGGACAGCTGCGGCTTATCTATGAACTAGCTGTTGTAGTGTCAAATTTGGTGGGTCGCAGCTTATTGTCAGTTGCGCCTTATAGGTTGAAAATTACGGTACATACACTGCAAAAACTAAAAGTTATGAAATGAGGATTGAGGAGTATATTTGTTTTAAGGATGGTAGAAAACACCACATTGTTATTTTTATTGATATGCCAGTTATATGTACAGTTTTCACAAAGTATGTTTTTGGTAGTTGGTAAAAGAAGAAAATTAATATTAAAAACGGCAATAGACTATTGCCATCATTGACAGCCAATGAGTTTAACAACAATGATGACAAGTAAAAAAAAAACATTTATTAAAATGTAGTTTTCAACTATTACAAATGCAAAATAAGTAAATAAAAATGTGTAATGTACTTTGAATTTGTAGCAATACAATAACAATCCCTGTTATTACACAGGTTCACAGGTTGCACTTCAGCGTGGCTGAGCTGCTGTGCGCCTCAGTCGCAGATATCCTCCCCGAGTTGCGTGGCGTCGGGCATGCGTGGGCGTCCCCAGGCAAGGATGGTGTCCTGAAGTGGGCACAACACGTCTGGGCCCAACACTTTGGCATCTCTCGGCTCGATTCAGACACCGGCGCATGTGACCTCCGAGCTTTGCTTGTGGAACTCCAGAATGTGGAGAGCCCCGCACCTAGTGCCAGTCTACCTCTTACACAGGTACCCCTCGTACATACAATATGTGAGCTGCTGACTATTAAACACAATATGTAGTTACTTGTTACCGCATTTCTTATGAAGTCTGAATTTTACCGAATTTCCACACACATTGACATATTTCCCAGCTGGGTATGGGACCTCAAATGCAGCAGCTCAGGATACCGGAGATTTCCCTGGTGGGCCGATGGTCAAATGAGCGAACCCTAAAATTAGCGCTCTCACATAATCCAAGCACTATGGTAAATGCATTCCGATTGAGCGCCGAGGCAGTTGACTTCTGTGTGCTCGCATTGTTTCCACCTCCTAAAAGCACTTAAAATATATACCGCTACAATTGTCATCATTTAAAAATGAAATAGTCGCCTGATCTTAAAACAACTCCATCTACATGTGTGTTACGCGCGCTGTCACGTCATTAGAATATTCTGCGATTCCACTGAGAAACAGGTCGTTTTAGTAGATGGTAGGTTACAGTTCTCATTTTTGTAGCACTCTAAGTCTACATATCTGAATAAGTACTGTTTATGGTTGGTGAGTATTGTTAGTGGACCTCTTTGACTACTCCCATAGTGAAACTATGCATTTTACTGTTCCAATATTTGGAAGCATGAATAAAAAGTCCTGCATTTGAACTTTAATCAGGTTACAGTTCTCATTTATGTGGAACTGTAAACCCAAAATGTTGTATAGGTTCTAGCCAACGTTGTCTAATATTAGTATTGGACCTCTCCGACTACTCACATATTCAAAAATGCATTTTTACTGTACAAAAATTTAGAAATGTTGAATTAAAAGTCCTACATGTATACTTACTTTCACTTATACTTAGGATTAGGTTACTGTTATCATTTTTGTGGTACTGTAAGTCCACAAATCTGAATAAGTTCTGGACAAGGATGGTGAATTTTAATGGTGGACCTATCAGAATACTCCCGTAGTCAAAGCTTTGCATTTTTACTATACCAGTATTAAAAATTAGAATTAAAAGTCCTGCGTGTGTTCTTTGATCTGGTCACAGGTTAGTTCTCAATTTTGTGGTACTGTAAATTCACAATTCTGAATAATTTCTGGCCAAGGTTGGTGAATATTACTAGTGGACCTATCTGAGAGCTCAAATTCTCAAAACTATGCATTTTTATTGTGCCTTGATTTACAAAATTTGAATTAAAGGTCCTACATGCATACTTTGATCAGGTTACAGTTCTCATTTTTGTGGAACTGTCAACCAAAAGCTCTGAATAAGTACTAGCCTGGTTGGTGAATATTAGTAGTGGATCTCTGTGTTGTCGGCTGGATGGCTTCCAACATCGTCCATGAAGTGGGCCCCTTCAGTAGCTTCTAGAGTTACATTAGCCAACACATTTCAGTTAAGTGTGCCTTGTTATGTTAGGTTACTAATTTTAAAATTAAATTTGTGGCTCTAAATTTAAGTTTTGACTTCAACCATTCCAAAAAGGAATGTCTGAATAACAGTAAAACTTTCAGGTGCTGCTGTGTTCATCCCGTCATGTGGCTCGCGGCATGCTGGCCTGGTTACTCGACGACGGCATCGTGCTTGCGAAGGAGCTGTGGCTGGCTGCGGCTTGGCTCCGGGAGACCGCCCACTTCCAAGTCTCAGCCATCCTCTTTGGAATTCTAGCAGATGCCTTGGGCCAGGTTCAGTCTCTACTGGATGATAACGCCAGGGCCGCCACCGACAGCCTACGGGCATGGGATGCCTACCATCGTCTGTATGAGTTCTGGTGGCGAACCCCAACTAGTATCGTAGCTAATGGCGTCCATATGGAAGAATCGCCAGAAGAGACTAGGGCATCGGCCGAACCAGACTTTGACGCGTCCTCGCTCCTGTCTGACGCTCATGCCGCCTATCAGGCAGAGCGACGGGCAGCTCAAGAAGCGAAGGACCGATTGGCCGCTATGGTGGCGCAGCACGGACGCAACCTGGCTGCCAATGGGGAGAACCCTGCTGGACAAGAGTGAGTGGTTAATAGAATTGGAAGGTTGAATTTACAGTAACCCTCTACATTTCATTTTTGCTTCCTCAGGCCTGAAGAGGAGACATTTCTTTCCTTGACTGCTAAAATGGCCAAACACCAGACGCAGCTTGCTGACATTCCTGACACGATCAAGGTAGCATTAGGATGAGTGTATTCAATAGATTTCATGACTTTATCAGTCCTAAAATGTTTTTCCTGTTTCCATTGTCTAGCTATATCCTCGTCCCGATGTGGTGGAGTGCTGTATGGTCATTCTCCACCTCGATTCCGCCATCCCAGAGTCCCTACAACAGAACGCCAAGGACCTGGTGCGGAAATACGGAACGGACGCAACGCTACAAAAGGCCTGCAGATTCTTGAGTTAAATCATGTATCCGCTATCCAATGTACAGCCATTTTTTTGTTGAATTAAACATATAACTTGTCAAAGCTTCCTTTCACGCATACAAAAATCAAGAAACAAGTATGCATTGAAAATACAAAACAATTTAATGTACAACAGTTTAAAACAAGTCAGAACGTAAAAACAATGGTAACATCTTCACGTCGACAGTATTTGGCCCGGACAAAAAACGGACGCATGCTTTTAAAACGTTCTCTCGGTCTCTGGAGAAAAATTCTAAAACATTTTTATTTCTCTTCTTTCCCCCAAAAATGATACATTAGAAATTTACAATGGGTGGTGGAGGGCCCGACCGGCGTTCACTTTAAAAGCAAGTGAGCGCAGCTTGGTAAGAAAAACGGGCGCTGGTGTTGTGGTCCCACGCTCGCTAATGACAAGCGAACCCAAAAACAAAAAAGAGGGTTTAAAAGGTTTTTAAAACAAGTGCAAGGAAAGCGAGGCCAGCCGGGAGTCAGTGCTTGTTGTTGCTCTCCTCCGGGCCTGAGCTGGAGATGCCATTCTGGGGTTGCGTGGAACCCGAGCCCAAACCGTACAAGCGGCCGCAATACTTGGCGTCGTCGATGTTGTCCTCGAAGAAGAGCTGGGGAAACAAAAAGCGCTTAGTATTGGAGAACCTGAGCACCACCGAGTGGAGAAATGTGTGCTACCTCTTTCATCCTGAAGAAGGCCATGCCGGTGAGCAGCGAGTCAGAACCCGCCTGATGCTGCCGACCGATCCGTTTCAGCTCGAGTTGGTCCGCTACTTCCTGTAGGCCGCCCTGAGAAAGTGGCTGAAGTTAGTAAAAGGACTCCAATTTTATCTTGAAATAGAGCTTTTAAATTATAATTCTAGTTTTTTTTTTAATCATTTCATTCTGCTTATTTGCCTTTTTTGTTATAACTGTACAGCATCTTTGAGCATCTGTATAGGTGCTCTACAAATAAATTTGTTATTATTGTCCTGGGCATAATGTGGAAAGGCCACCTAGATGTTTCTATACCAGCATTTAACTCTGTGGCTGCAGTTGATGGTGCTTAGTAGAGGCGTGGGAAATTTCCGATTCTTAGATTATTCACGATTCGGCCGTGGAAGATTCGAGAACGATTCAAAAACATCTTAATTCCGATTATTGAATTATACCAGGTAAAGTGGAAATAAAACAGCGCGGTCTTCAAGACACAATGAAGAAAGGACCGAGAGTAAATATCATGTTCAACTCATGCCGCTAGATAAAAAAAAAAAAAACAATACCTGACTGCGGCCATCAGTTGCTACAAACATACGGCTATGGTAGTTATCACATATCTAGAACTAGATGTGAAATGACGGACGACGGCCGCGTTAGTAAACAGGCGCCATCTTAAAGCAGTAGACTTCTCTAGAAGGCTCTGTTGTAGCGAACCTAATTATTCTTTATCTAAAAAAAACCCTAAAATCGGCAAAATCTTGAATCTATCTTTAAATGATCAAAGTTTTAAAACTTTCACTTGTCGAAAGTTAGAAGGGAAATTATGGAATAACGGGAGCAATTTTAATAACTTTAACGGTTGATTCACAACATTAATTGAATGTAGTTTTAAGGTGCTGATACAGAACGGGGACTTGAGTATTTTATTTACTCTTTTTAACTTGATACTAAAATAGTAGTTTGGTTTATCCTCAGAGGAATTTTGAACGGGGGGGGGGGGCATCAATAATCGATTTATAATCGAATCGATAAGTGCCCAAAGATTCCCACCTCTAGTGCTTAGGCATGTGCCTGTATGATAACCTTCAGCAAAAATATCACGGTATTGCAATTACAGGTCTAAAATGTGTTACATTGAGATCTGCATTAAAAAAAATCTATTGAAAAACATTGAAAACATTACCAAATTGGAACATAAGTACAGTGGTACCTCTACATACAAAGTTAATTCGTTCCAGGGCCTAGTTTGTATGTCGGAATGGTCATATGTCGAGCATGATTTTCTCATCAGAATACATTATAATTCCATTAATTCGTTCCACTGCCTGAAAACCTACACTAAATCTTTAATAAATCCTGCTGGTACTATTGCAAATCGCAATTAAGCAGAGCAAAACAAGCAAATTGTGAATAAAAAATTAATAATAATAACACCTTTAATAATGTAGCAAATCGGGTTCTAATGTGGCAGTTGTATTTTTGCGTGGTGTACCTGAACGCACCGCGTGGTTGACGTGCCAGAATGAGGGAGGACTTTTCACTTTACATGGTCAGCAGTGGGGGACTGTAGGCGTGTTGTGTAGCAAGTTGATGGAATAAATGACTCGAAACCTGACTAAGCTAACTGATTTCTTTGACGATGTTACCACAATAATAATTGTCACCTTAACTTATAACGACTGGCAAACGGAGGTCGGCGGAGGACCGTCGAGAGTAGACGGCCATATTGTCGAACCAGTGCACGGATGCGCACACGACGCTATTTTCAACTTCATTTCAATGGTAAGCATCACCTTTTTCACCACCTGTACTAAAACTATTGGAACCCATGTTGATTGCTCTCACAAGAAAATCTTCTGTGCACCCGTCTTGTGGGGAAAACACTCAACACTGACAGTTGCCAGAGAGAAAAATATACATGTTTTACCACTGCTAGACACACTAAACATGCTTGAGTTAACTCTCTGGTGGGAAACGGTCATGATAGTGTTTACTAACCTTTAATTTTGTATAAAAGCGAAATCATATTGGAGGTAGACGTGTGCGAAATTTACAATTCTTCGATTATTTGCGATTCGGGCGTGGAAGATTCGAGAACGTTTCACAAACATCCAAATTCCGATTACTGAAATACGCCAAGTAAAGCGGAACTAAAACACAGTCAGCGCGGTCTTCGGGGCGCAATGAAGAACGGTCCGAGAGTAAACATCATGCTTGTCATTACCCGGGTAATGACAATGCTCAACTCACGGCTGATGCATAGAAAACTAGATGCAAAATGATAGACTTGCCGACCTAAGTAAACAGCCGCCATCTTAAAGCAGTAGACTTCCCTGGAAGGCTGTTGTAGCGAACCTTCCTAGCGAACCTAATTAACGTTTTATCTAATACACTAAATCGCTAAAAACTTTACTTGAGTCTATCTTTAAAACAGTTTTAAAACTTTCACATGTCGAAAGTAGAAGGAAAATTATGGAATAACGGGAGCAATTTTAACAACTTTAACGGTTTAAATTACATTAATGGAATGTAGTTTAAAGCTGCTGGTACAGAATGGGGACTTGAGTATTTTATTTACTGTTTTGAACTGTTAACTTGATACTGAAATAATCGTTTATTTAGGCCTGAGAGGCTTTTTATACAATTTATGTAACTAATGTATGAAACATGAAAAGCAGCAAATAGCTTGGAGGGCGGAGGGTGTCATCAATAATTGATTTATAATCGAACTGTCGCCTCTGAATCGTAATCGAATCGTTAGGTGCCCAAAGATTCCTACCTCTAATTGGAAGTATTGCCCCCTCGGCAGCCACCCTCCGCAAACCTGGTTTACATGTTGGTTGGCCCTCCTCCTCTAATCCGCGGCCGTCTAACTATTCTGTACACGAAGTATTGCCATACCAGCAATTTAGTTTTCTTCGATGGGGAAAAAAGTTCAGGAGTTTCACCTCCTCTAGCCTTGTGGGGGAGGGTTGGGCCTTGCAACTGCAAGCGAGGGATTAATAGCTAATACCGTAGGGACCGTATGACGGAAAATTTTGCGGTTTTGAAACCATGACGTTTTCATACCACGGTATACCCTGAAACCAGTAATTGGCACATGTCTAATGGTGCTAGAGGTACAATGCATTTTGACAGGGAGGGAGGGGCGACTGATTATTCATTCGCCAGAAAATGTAAAAAGTGGTGCGATCTATTTTTTTTAAATTGCCTTTTCAATTAGCGTCAAGAGTATATATTCACACATTTTCATTATTCACAGTCGGACCTGGTCCCTTAAGGACTGCATATTAATTTCAAAGAAAAATACAGGTAGTCCCTGGGTTACGACATACCCGACTTGTATGATTTTGACTTTATGACGCCAGAGTCTCATCTGCCAATTTTTCTCCAGTCTTTGTTTTTTCTTTTTTTAAGTTGCGTAAACAGTACCTTATTGTACCTCACAGTATCTTATGTTTTACTTTCTACTATTCTGCCCTTTAACAAAAAGTGTATTTGATTATAATGTTGACTTTTGTTTTGTGATGCATAGTTTT